>NC_089259.1:43421163-44797183 GCF_963930625.1 Muntiacus reevesi
AAAAAAAATAACTTCTTGCCTTTGATCTTCTACTCAGGTTTCAAAAATCAAAGAATTTTAGAGCCAAAGGCTAAGTGGGCATCAAGCTCCTTATTTATTAAATAAGAAATCTGAGAAATTGAGAGACCTATCTAAGTTACTTATTAGCGATGTTATTACTAGAAGCTAAATCTTCTGACATATTTTGCCTTTTGCTCCCCATCTCAACTTGTAGAAGCATCTAGAAGGACTTGTTTTGATCAGACTATAAGCTTTTCAAATGATAATTTTGTCTTAAATTAGCTATTTATTCTTTATATTTTCACATCAGATTGCCTTAGTTAAAATAGTTCATGAAGAAGAAATGAAAGAAATATTAAATATATGAAAGAGTTGGTTACTACTTTTTAGTTTTTTATTGTTGGAGTAGGCAACTTTGTGGGAAGTGTCAGGATATGAAGACATCTTTTACATAGGAAATGATGTGAACCATATGGCTTATTCACCATCAACTGAATAACAAACCATGGCAGTTCCTACACTTTTAGGAGATGCTTATGTGGTCCTTCCATTAAAATTCCACTAATGTGACATTTGTGAAAAGGTTTATGTTTGGACATACTTTCCTCACCATGTGAGAAGCCACAGACAGCAAAGGCACTGATTGAAAGTGTTTATATATAAATTGAAAGCTATCAGTTCTAAAATATTTCTCATTTCATGTGTCAGAGTTTTTTGGTCTTTTAGGGAAGTCTTGTCTGTTTCCATGTTTACAAGACTCTGGCTGTTAATATTGTTAAATTTTACTCATCAGACAGGAAGAAGGATCTTAGCAATCATTGTTAGGAAAAGAAACATTAAGAAAGTTAAAAAAAAAAGTTCCACATTTAATCTGTTAAACAATGGCAAATTTCTTATGAATCACTGATACTGTAATTGAACTGGAGACATTTTTAGAGCAAGCTTACTTTGGCTTTTTCACCCTCCGATTTGGAATCTGCTCACAGTACTGCCAGCTTAACCAAAAAGGATTAACTCTCATATCCAACTGAGAACACAGATAATTCTCAGTAATTGGTAAAAAATGAAGATGAATGGGGCTGAGAGATAAGGAGCAATTAGCTCATCAGCAGTTACAGCTGTGCACTCAATCCGGATCCATCTCTTGAGTCTCGGCCCCTTTTAAAGAACCTACACAGAAAAGGCACAGGACACCCCCTCCCCGAAAAATTGCTATACCTGCCCATCATTTCTCTAGTCTTCCATTTTATTTCCTTCCTATACAAAGACACCTGTCACAGCATGCTATGTAAATTACTGCCTCTCTCAGGACCTATGTCTAAAGCCAATCTTCTTTTTAAACTTTTTTTTTTATAACAGAAACCAAATGACTACTGTAGACACTCTTAAATTCCCTGTCAATCGTTTCATTATAGCAGCATCATCTGTTTGAAAATATAAGCAATTCCCTCATCTAATTATAGGAAGGATTTGAGGTTCATTAACATTGCCAAAGCAGAGAATCCAACGCGCAACTTCAGAGCTCTGCTTGGTGGCCTGTGTTCTGTTTCCTTTTATTTGCTTTCTCAAGGTCTCCAAGACTTTTTCCTGAAATCACAATATTAATTTTTCCTTCCAAATAGACACGTGAGATAGAAGAAAGGAAATGACTACAATGTAAAATATTTTATTTCTTCGGGACTAGCAAAAAAAAAAGTTAAGGGAATGGTCAGATGGGGAAGATAATTTTATTATCTATCTGCCTGGCTTTTTATTTTTTTAATCACTGTTTTGTTTGTCTGTTGGTGGACAGAGGTAAGAAGTAAGGAATACCACTGAAGAACACAGCTGTTTAATCCCAAACTCAAATTCTTGTTTTTACTCAAAATTCCTATATCCTTTTAACTATTGCAAATTTGGAAAATGCAAACAAATCCTACATTTCAGGCATATGAAATGTGTTCAGTTTGTGGATCACTGCATTAGGGTATTCTTGTCTACTTTCCATGGTGTTCAGAGGACAAACTCTGAAGTCTTAAGATTACTTCACTTCCTCAAAGAAATAACAGCAGTTTGGGGTTATGACTATAGTTTAAACAATAAGATTTTCTTGGGACATCTGTTTTGAGATCACATTTTGAATAGATATGAACTCATTTCCTACGAAGCAAGCAATCTACTATTGTTGATAGCTGTTTACCAGTTCTATGAGTCAGATATTAGCTGGTGGCAAAGGTCCCTCTTAAATCCTCCTGCATTCTTTAAACTGTGTACATAGTGTTTTCCTTAAATAAAATGTTAAGAGAAGTAAAAATGCAGTCTTTTCCTGTCTCTTGGTAAATTATAGTCCACAAATGCTTGTACTTGGAAATAATATTTAATGTATTTATATTTAAAAGAGTCGTTTCCTTTGTTGTCATTAGTTAAGGGAGTAAGATATTAGGTTTAGCAAGTATGTAAATAACAGAGAAACTATTAAGAGATGCTTACTATGTCAATATTTATATAGCATTTAAAAACTAGAAGTTAAATTAAGTTTCCTTTATTTAGATTAAATCGATTGTGATTAATTTAGTATCCTCAAAAATGTGCATGATGCCAAAAAAAAAAGATAAGTAGATAAAACACAGCCACAGAGACTATGAAATTGACCTTGGGTTCACGGTTTTAAATTCTGCCTTTCCAATATCCCAGCCCCAATTTCCAAGCAGCATTTTTTAAGATGGTTATGTAGATCAGTCCTTAAAGCAAAAAAATAGCAATTTATCTGGTCTGTATGTTGTGGATAGTGTTGCCACTAAAAAGAATCCAGGACATTTTTCCTTCTTATCTGCAATGTAGCTTATATCAGCCAACCTGTCACAAGACAGTACTTGATATAAACAAGAGATTGCAAAGACATCTCAGTAATCAATATCAGGATGGCTACAGTATGGAAACCCCAACCAGTGCATATCATTTGTCTCAGCATCTATTTCTATGGCCAAATGAAGCATTAATTCAAATCATAAATCTATGGTGATTTAAATCTGGGAATGAGCACCTGCCTGTTTAATGATTTATTTTGTACATTTCAGTAAGCAGGAGATTTGTCCATATGAACTGACAGGTCACCTTCAGATGCCAGGAGCAGACTGTTTATCACCATGCAGACTAGCATCTCATCTTAGCAAGTAAATATTAAACTAAAAGAATCCAATTGATTGTGGATGAGGGAGAATGGCGACACGGCCATATATTTTACTCAGCCTACTGATGCCTTACTGGGGTCTATCCTAAAGTCCTCACTTCTTCCTAAAGTGATCATTCTGTTGGAAAGATGTGAGCTCAAGGTTACCAAGTAAAATTGGGATGTAAAATAATTATTTGTCAGTGTCACAGGTTTCTTTGAACACCTTTTTTTTTCTGGCTAATTTTTGCAATTGATATTAAGAACTAGACACACTCATCTATAATAAAAACACCCCTCACCTCACCAAGCCAAATAAAACCAAACCAAGCAAAAGAAAAAAAAAAAATCTATTTTCTAGGGCAGCAAGGATTTTATTTACAACCAAGAGGGAGCAAAATAGAGTGTTTCTACACACAGAGCCCTGAAACATTTAACAGAACTTGTGAGCCAGATGAGTGCAAGGGAAAAAAAGAAGCTGAACTGACTTCAGAAATACCACTAGATTTGGCCAGGGCTGAGAGTAACAATACATCATTTAAGTAGCACTTCTCTGAGGGGTTTTCCTACTTCAAAGGGCTGATAGATTCATGAGAGCAAGTACATTTGTATCCTGAAATATAAAGCTTCTGAGATTCTTGGGATTCCTCCTGGAATTCATAGGCTTCAATACCACTTCCTAAGCGCCTCCTGCTAACTGATGTTCCTGGGGATCCACCATATCCTGTTATGACTATCTTACTTAACCACGTCACCCATTAGACTGCATGCCCCGTGAGTGTTGAGACTATTAGGATTATTCTTGAGTTCCTAGAATAAGCTAAAATCAAACACACAACAAACTCCAAATGATGTCACAGATGCCCCCAAATTTCTTCACAGGCATGAAGCTTAACAAATAATACCTAGCAGAGAGCAGAGGAAAACAGGAGGAAACAGTTGATGGCTGTAAAAAGAGGAAGAAGGTGGTTTTCAGGAGGGCAAGCTGGAAGAAATAGCAATAACAATAGCAAAAACAATACCCACACAAGCAACCTTACACACGATCAAAAGTGTGATAAACAGACATTGTAATGAATAAAATGATAAACACTTGACAAATATGCTTTCCATTAATTCTCATGATGTAGATGCTATTTTTTATGCCTTTTTTCAGATGTGGAATGCAAGGCTCAGAAAGTTCACATAACTTTCCAAAGTCACATAGCAGTTAAGAAGTGTTTAGTAAGTAGTAGTTATTAGACACTTACCAAGAGGCAGGCACTGTCCTCAGAAGTAGAGAAAACTGCGGCCCATTTTAAAGCAACTACTATGATCCATGCAAACTCAACTCCCCCCACCATTGCCCTGTACCTTCTCCCGCTTTACCCCCTCCCTGCTCCAAACTCTGTTTCCCTGATCTCCAGGTAAAGAAGAAGGGAGCAAGGCGTATGAAGGATAATAAATCAAAAATTCTTAGAGGATAGTGGTATGCGAGAATAGAAGAAAAATGACAATGATAACATTTTGCCCCCAAACAGCTATAGATATATAACACACATGATCTATGTGTCTTAGGGACCTATGGTAGCATCAATGTTAACGCAGTCTCAAAATATTAAGACCAGCTAGGAAAATTCAAATAAATACCCATTTCTGGTTCAAACTGGATGATGCGTGTCAAAACTAAAAAGTGATATAAACTAGCAAGCAAATACCTTAATGGAAGAAAAGTGATTTCTTCCAACTAAAACACAAATTTAAACTGCTTCTTGTTTAAGCCATTATGATAGTTGAGATACCCAAATAATTATGGTAGGCACAAGGTGATCAGAAAGCAAATGTTATTTCATGATATCAAATGTTAAGAGTATGTCGATGCCTAATTATGTTCTCTTTATCTTATGCCTATTGGTTTCTCCAAAGCCAGTTTCTACTCTGCTGCTCAGGAAATTTGACAGAGGTATAAAGTTTCAATATATTTTGCTTAAGTGTGAATTACACTGACTAACTTCAAGATCCCTCCTCACAACACCAACTACCAACAATAAACCGCACTGAAGTCTTAACTCTCCTAAAATTTTGAAAACAATCCAAATTATGTTTTGGAATTATAAGAATGGTTTATAATGGCTAATCACTTGTTTTTAAGTGTCCAATTTTGCTCTATTTTATCGATCAAAGTAAAAGACCATTATGTTAAAACTATGTGCAGTCAATAGTCTTAAAAAGATAATTACAATTCTTTCATTTTACTTCAATAGTTTTTAACTTTTAAAAGTTTAAATCGAAGTGTGTAAACTATAACCTAAACAATTCACTGCCCTCTTTCTTCTTAATAGCAGCACCGCAAGTGTGAACACTGATGTTTCCTTTAGCTCTTTTCAATTTTTGTGCCATTCTTTGGCTTCTTCCACATCTTTCCATCCTTCTAAGAATTGCTACCACCTTCTTTATCATGCTCTCAAATCAAAGCCATTAACACTGCTCCTTTTCTTTCTCTTGCCTAGTTCTGATGAAAAAGTTCTCTTTTTCTTCTTTTTTTACATTCTACTTCGGCATCACTAAAGTCATGGCATTTTGTGTATGTGTTTTAAAATTACTTCTTACTATGTTACTCATATCTAGCACATGATCTCATGAACTGTTGTGAAAATGATTATCAATGAAGTCCACAGCATTCCTTCCTACACCTATACCCATATATTAAGGAACTGAAAGTATGCAGATACTGATTATTTAAAGAGATAATCTGTTAAAATGCAGCATAGAAAAGAAAATCTAATTGAACTGCCATAACTTACTGCGTCCCTCATGAACATACATGCTGGATATAGTCTCTTGTATACATCTTGTAGCATCTAAATTTCTCCTGTTACATTATATTTTGAGCATGATTTCTATATTTTAAAGAAAAATAACTTGGTGAGGATAAAATGTTGTATCACAAAAACAGAGATACAAAAGATATCATCAATAAAAGTGTAGCCTTCACTTGAAGTTGACTGACAAAATGAATTACCCAAAAGAATTCTGCAAAGATAAAGTTGTTCCTTTTATTTTAAACAGTGACTATTAATCTTACTTTTCTCCACGCCTCAAGAACAAAAAAGGTCAAATTAAGAAGTTGAAGTGGCATAGTTTAAATAAGAGAAATTGACAATGGTTGTATACAGAAAGAATTAATTATCAGCATAATTTTTATTCTTGGCAGCCAGCACTTGAGAAGGCGAAGTGTATGTTTTGCTGCTAAGGCACATTTCTTCTTTGGTAACCAATGAATTAAAAGTTAGCAGTGTGTGGTTTTGCTTATAAATATTCTTCTGTCACCTTGTGTATAATCAGTTATTTCAAAATTCTAACTAATAAAACTTATTTGTATTATGAAATATATTAACTAAAATCTTATAGTAGGAGTTGCAGACTTAGTTAATTCTGACATTTAAAAATAATTTCAATTATTTATTTAGAATACATGTTGTTAGGCTAATTGGTTTCTTCAAAAGGTACACTATCTTCAAAGCTAAAAGGAACAACTTCTTGAATGGTTAGCCAATAGCTGGGTTCTGTAAAAGAAAGTCACTTAGTAACAAAATGAATACAGTAAGTTTCACCGAACAGAAAACTTACCAACACTTGAATTCATGTCCCCATTTTCGGAATCTGCTCCATGTTGGCTATTACTGGCGTGATAGTTGCTCATAGCTTCTAATTTGATTTTTTTCACCTTCATTGCTTCGGCGATAGCTGCATTGGTAGCAGCGGCAGCTGCTGCAGCTGCTGCTGTCAAACCTTTAAAGAGTAAATTAAAAATGAGGTAATGCAAATTCTGATTTTTCACATACGAGTTCATGTACTTTATACAACACATATACAAACATATTGGAGTATCTGATTCCTTTATGCAACACTCTCATATCATATATTCATTCCCAATGAACTAATGAAAGAACATACTGATAGAATGGACAGAATGCTCTCCAAACTCCCACATCAGTATTAGCAGAAGCATAATTCATACACAGAAGGATAATAGTAGAAATAAGGCCAGAATTCTCTCTCAAACAACTCCATCTGACTATGTCATTCCCTGCCTGCTTCCAACACTGTCCAGCTGCCTAATGAGGGCAAAAATATAACCTGCTTAACTTAATTCACCAAGCTTTTCCCTAGACCTGGAAACCTAGCTACTCACCCTAAATCTCCCTGTCCTCATGCCTCACTCCTCTTGTGTTGAACTTGGCCCCAAGGCCCACATGTGCTCTGTCCCTTCAAGCCTGCACTTTCTCACAGACCATCAAATGTCCTAGATGACTCTTATACTTCTCATCCTCCATTGTTCTAGTTCCAGAGTCAACCCTTCTAGTCACTATGCCATGACAGTTATCCAAACAGTTTGTCTCTGTTCACTAAGAAAATGACAGGTAAGAGTGATGATGAGGGGACTTCCCTGGTGGTCCAGTGGTTAAGAATCGGCTTGCAATGCAGGGGACACTGGTTCGATCCCTAGTCAAGGAACTAAGATCTCACATACTATGGAGCAACTCAGCCCGTGTGCCACAACTACTGAGCCTGCATACTCTGGAGCCCGCACTTGGAAGCTACTGTGCCTGCAAACCACAATGAAAAAGCCCATGTGCCACAAGACCTGATGAAGCCAAATAAATAAATAGCTTTTTTTTTTAAAGGAGTGATCATGAAATTAGAAATAACAGTTAGACCAATATGGAAGAGCAGAAAGAGAAGTGTCAGCTTTAGGTACCAGCAGAGGTTTCAGAGCAGAGGAGCGGTCTGTTTTCCTTAGATGTGTGAACTTCTAGTAAGTCAATTTACTTCATCCTGACAGTCTTCAAATCTTCCCTGGTGGCTTAGATGGTAAAGAATCTGCCTGCAATGCAAGAAACCCAGGTTCGATTCCTGGGTCAGGAAGATCCCTTGAAGGAGGGCATGGCAATCCACTCCAGTATTCTTGTCTGGAGAATCCCATGAACAGAAGCCTAGTGGGCTACATACAGTCCATGGGGTCACAAAGAGTTGGACATGTCTGAGCAACTCCATGAACGATTTCTCTTAACTTTAGAACTTTGACATCTGTGAAAGGATATACCCTCCCACTGCCCTCATACTTTTTGCTATGGCTGCTTCAGAGCTTCTGGCTACAGTGCTTCAGCCCGCTCTGAATTTATCTGTATGATTTATTTCCACTCGCAGCTGGTAGATTAGAGACTGAACACCTCTCTCCTTTTCCTCCCCGCTAATCATCACTTCTAGTTACTACAGCAAATAAGTTACTGCCTCAGGAATTAAAGAAAGTTTTGTTTTTGTTTTTGCTTTTGCTTTCCCCTAGAAACCTCTGCTTTATTTTAGAGGTTAGGGGAAGACCTCACCTTTCCTTCAGATGCGACCAAAAACACCCTGACTGACACCTTTCACCCCAATGCAACAAAACTTTCAGACTGAATCTTTGCATTACAAACTGATAACCACCCCCTAAAAAGGCATTGGTCTGAACTAAAAGAATTCATCTGGGTCTGAGCTGAACACTTATTGCCATTTAAGTCCCAACTTGAACTGATTCTCTCCTCTTCCTATGATTGAATTTACTCCCCAGTTACTCATTTCCTTCAAAGATGTTTCAGAACATTTTCTTTCCTGTTCTCTTAAAATTCTGTTTGTGTTTCCCAGAAAACCTCTCTTCCTCAATTCGCCTTGTCACCAGTGTGAACATCCCACTTGTCCTTTCCCTTTATTGCCTGGTGTTGTCCCATCTCCAATTTATGACACATCTTTATCTTTGATTTATGCAGCAGGTAAATCGTGTTCCACAGTATTCAAGCAAAAAAGAAAACCTACCACTTGAGATATGAGTGTTATTATTGGATAGATTTGAATCAAGTTCAGTAGCATGAAACATAACTATGCATGATATGGCCTTATATAAGCTATAAAATCTTCTTAAGTATGTTTTCTTCATCTGTGAAGTCATCCTATTCACGAAGGGATAATAGAAGGATTAAATAAGATAAACTGTGTGAAGAATGTCACATTATGTTTAGTAAAAATTAGGCAGGCCTTGGGTTCTAGTTTTTACTTTAATAAGTCAAGTCCAGTCTTAGCTGTGATTCCTGTAGGATATGATGAGCTGGCCACAGCCCCCTCAGCTAGAAGATCCTAATTCTCCTTATCTGCCTGCACTAACCCTTGACTTTTAAAAATGCTTTCAATAATTTTATTATGAAAAGAGTACTTATGATACACTTTTATTTTTCCACTTGACATTTTTCTTGCCAGGCTTACATTTCTAGTACAAATTCCAACAGATAGTTGTGTGTAAGATACACATACATGCTATAACTTAACTATAATACTTTTAAAATATTCTATTTTCAGTATGGTTTCATGATGACAAGAAGAAAGCTATTGAATTTGCAACAGTTGCTGATTTCAGTTCTACTAACTCACCTTGATGTTGGATGGGTCCTCAAATTTAATTCTTTAATAACTTTCGAATTCGGCCAATTTTCTCCATCTCTACTAGCTTTCCCTAGTGCAAGCTGTTGCTTTTTCTTCCATGGAGTATTGTAATTATTTCTTAACAGCTTTTATTTTCTCTACTTTCAATCTCTTATGATTCATGCAGTGGTCAACATAACCTTATGAAAATGAAAATCCATTCCTGGCATTCAATGCCTGCTCTGAGGAGCAAGCTGGGTGCTTCATGTGCCTGTCAGGGCCCTGTGTGTTCAGTCCTCTGTTTCTCTCTATGGCATTATCTTTCCACCAGGCTCCTTTTGCTCTCTGTGCTTCAGAAACATAGACATCTTTCACATCTTCTAACAGACATTTCCTCTTTCAAATTAGACTCTGCACATGGTGCTCAAACTTTCTAGAAAAGCTGTCCAGTCCCATACCCCAAACCTGTCCCTGCATCCATCATGTGATGGCTTAAATATGATGCTCCACAGGGAGCAGGCTCGGGATCTTGACGCTTTAATCAACTTCCTTAGTGGTTCAGAGAGTAAGTAAATGCCTGCAATGTAAGAGACCCGAGTTCAATCCCCGAGTCAGGAAGATCTCCTGGAGAAGGAAATGGCTAACCACATTAGTATTCTTGCCTGGAGAATCCCATAAACAGAGGAGCCTGGCAGGCTACAGTCTACAGCCTTGCTGAGTCGAACAGAACTGAGTGACTAACACTTTCATTTCACTTTTCTTTTTTCAGTGGAAGCAGGCTTAGGATTCTGACTCCTCAATCTACCTGGGAAAGAGCCCCAATACTTCAAGAATCAATCTAAGACTTGCTTATTTTGAAGAGCTGACTTTCCCCAACATACTCCACAAGAGTAGTGCTTGTGTTCTCAGCTCTGATGAATGAGAATTTGTCTTCTCTGTGCATTAGAATCACTCACAGAGCTTTAAAACCATACAAAGAGCTGAGTTCTATCGTCTGAGATTCTGGTTATTTTGAGTTGTATATTTGAGTTGAATGTACTGCTCCTTGGGTTAGTTTAATGTGAAATCTGAGAACACAAACTCACTCCCTTAAACTTTTTTTTTTTTGAGGGGGAGAGTGGGGAGAGGGATGTTGCTCTGGGGTTAGTTAGGAATGACTCCTTTAACTGGGTTATAACACCAAAAGGACAGAAAAACATTCTTAATATAAGTATCTCAAACACTGAAACCAAAGCCTGGCACAACTTGTATCTGAATGAAAAAAAATGCTTCTGAAATTGGATTACCTGGAAAGCCACAAGAGAAATATGGACATTATTTTGACAATATCGGGCTTCCCTGATAGCTCAGTTGGTAAAGAATCCACCTGCAATGCAGGAGACCCTGGCTTGATTCATGGGTCGGGAGGATCTGCTGGAGAAGGGATAGGCTACCCACTTCTGTATTCTTGGACTTCCCTGGTCGCTCAGCTTGTAAATAATCTGCCTGCAATGTGAGAGAACTGGGTTTGATTCCTGGGTTGCGAAAAATCCCCTGGAGACGGAAACAGCTACCCACTCCAGTATTCTGGCCTGGAGAATTCCATGGACTACACAGTCCATGGGATCACAGTCAGACACAACTAAGTGACTTTCACTTTGACAGTATCAATGTACGCCATTAAAAACACTTTATATATATATTGCAGTCAATAAAAATATACTAACAGTAGCAAATCTCATTAACGTAATAAAAACCATTTACTCTCCATTGCTGGAGACAATTACAAAAGTCTCACGTTCACTCCTGCATTTATTGCACTTTCTGTTGGCCTTGTCATAGCCCTTTCAAATCTCTCATGTAATTCTCAAATCCCCTCTGGCTGGCTGCCTCTACTAAAAACTTACTTTAGAATATAGACACTCACTTTTGAAAGAGGTCCCATTGTATATTTTGTTCCCTACTGAAGCTGCCTTTGAAAGGAGAGTGTATAACAAATTCACCAAAAAAATCCAGTGTTTGGTCTCTGTTTCATAGAGAATACAGAGTGTTTAAACTCTTCCTATGTAATCAAGAATGGTTTGCTGGTGCAACATGCATGGACCTAGAGATTATCACACTAAATGAAGGAATACAGGGCAAAGACAAATATCATATCATGTCACTTATATGTGGAAATAAAAAATGATACAAATGAACTTATTTACAAAACAGTCTCACAGACTTAGAAAACAAACAATGGTTACCGAAGGAGAAACTTTGGGGGAAGGATAAACTAGGAGTTTGGAATTAATGGATACACATTACTGTATGTAAAACAGAAACACAACGAAGACCTAGTATATAGCACAGGGAACTATATTCAGTATCTCATAATAGCTTGTAATGGGAAGGAATATGAAAAAGTATAAATATGCGTATATATGTATATAACTGAATCACTTTGCTATACACCTGAAACTAACAAGACATTGTAAATCAACTATATCCAATATGAAATAAAACTTTTTGAAAAAGAATGGTCTACTTGTGTAAACACTGGTAATCCATAACATTTACCCCATACTTTTCCGCCCTGTGTAAGCTTTTCTTACCTAGAACTCTTTCCACTTGCCCCACATTCAGATTTCATGACATTCTCCTTCAATATCCCACCCTGAAACAGCATATTTATGACTGCTTTCTACTCTTTCCAAACAAAACAAGTCATTTTTTTCCCTAAGAATGAGGTAATCCAGTTTCTTGAAGTGATCATCTATATCAAATCCAGCTGCAGAGCATGGTGAAGTTGAAGATTATCTTCCCTGGGGCCATATTCACAGAATCTATCTCTGAGATGGGCTTCCCTCATAGCTCAGTTGGTAAAGAATCCGCCTGCAATGCGGGAGACCCCGGTTCCAATCCTGGGTCAGGAAGATCCCCTGAAGAAACGATAGGCTACCCACTTCAGTATTCTTGGGCTTCCCTTGAGGCTTAGTTGGTAAAGAATCCACTGCAATGGGAGACCTGGGTTCGATCCCTTGGTTGGGAGGATTGTATAGTCCGTGGGGTTGCAAAGAGTCAGACATAATTGAGCAACTTTCACTTTTCATCTCTGAGAGATGGACTGAAAAATCTGTATTTTTATCTTTCAACAAGTTGATACTCTGCCCTTAGATTTTTTGATGACAATAATATACCATATTAAAGTGTGGCTGCATTTTACAATAAAAGCTTATTAGCCTGGTAGTGGGTTTTGAAAGTGAGTATAGTTCAGAATCTACAAGGAAACTTGTTAAAATTAGGATGACTCAATAATCGGGATCTGAGACACACTGCTGTAGACTCAGACTCAGAACTGTAGGTTCAGACTTTGGAGAATTGAGTGTTCTATGCCTGTAGCTTAGCACAGCAGAACAAAGAGGCCAAGCAGGTAACGCTGCATTTCTGTGTGATACAAATGTGATTAAGTCAACCAACCACTTACACTGACAAATCTATTTGGTATACACAGTAACTGTTAACCAAGAGCTTGAGTAACTTCTGATTCTTCAATCATGTAGAATTTTTATCAGATTTCTTTCTCATTGGGGGAAAAGTTATGCGTATATATAAGACACACATAGTGCGTGTGTGTGTGTGTGTCAGCACGCATGCACGTGCATAGTGATGAAACAAATAAGTGAATAAAAAAACTCTTCCACTAAGGAAAGATTAAACCATTTGTTTTACTTCCTGAAATTTTCTTTTTTATACACCCCAAGAACAATCATAGTATCTTATACACAAAGATCAAAACATGCTCTAAACTGAGTAGTCAAATATAGTGGAAATTTATTTTATTTAAAACGTTTAAATCCTATTTTATCATCATCAATGGGGAGACTTTAATGTATGCTTAAAATTCTGTCATTGATAAAATAATGTATTGAAAGACAGTTTGTTTTTTTAAAAAAAAGTCTTCCTTCAGAGAAAGGATAATAAGTCATGCATACATTGTGCATTCCTAGACTTTATATTGGCCCTCGGAAAAGGGACTATGAACCAAACTTTAGGTAAAATCCATAGGCCTTAGAGCATGAAGAAATATTTAGGCTTTTTTTTTCTATCTGATCTTTATAAACTCTCACTTACAAAAGAATGAGCATATTTTTGCAGAGCATTTAGAAATACAGCTTGTCATATTAGCATCTGAATTACACTACAAACTCATTACTGTGGGCTCCATCCTGTTTGCTCCTTCAGAGCAAATTCTACATTAGCTTTTAACTAGCTATTGTTAGATTTTTTTCTTTTAATCTTGGCTTATAGGTTTCTTTTAATAATACTTTTATTTTTTGAAGCTCCATTAAAATCTTTTAAAGTTCTTTTTGAAAAAGTGACTTACATGGAAATTGCTAGTTATATAAACTCACTATCATAGAAAGAGTAAACCTATGGTGGTTGAAAGAAACACTTTAAAGAGTCGTACAAACTTTGGACAACAGGCATCACATTTTTATGAAATAATGCAGTAAGTTATATAATTCCTAAACCTTCAAAATTTCTATCTTTAAAACAGAGATACCAGTTTTGATCAGTAGTGTTGTGGGGAATAAAGGTAAAATAATGCACATAACAGCTAAATCCTCTGCAAATGGCAGTAAAATTTTTCAAGTAACCCATAAAATCCAGCACACCTTTATTTAGTTTTACATTTGTTCAATTATTCACAAAAATGCAAATATGACAAAAGCTATCCAACAGTGTAGGGTTAGAATCTAGCCATTTGACAAATGGACACCTGAAAATCATGCTTCTATCAAATCATTTGACTTAGTAGTCTATGTCGATCAAATTTATCATAAAATCATTAAATTTCCACTCTGTGCTATATTGACACAAAGTCTTTGCTACTTCAAATTCGATATCCAAAATCCAATCCATGGGTTTATCATTTGGAAGAGAAGCAGGCATTATTATTGCTTAAGAGCCTTTTCCTTGCAAAGATAGTATTTTCTTTTTGCTCTCAACTTTTATCAAAAGAGCTTTTAAATACTTCAAATACTGTTATACAATCTTGACTGCTCTCTCTAAAAAGGGAAAAGTACCCCCATTCTATTTATTTCAAATAAGTTAGTATCCCTAGTTATAAAGAGTAGATTACAACTATAGATTATAAATATCAATAAAAGAGACATATTGCTGTCAAATTCTTTCTCTGATCTGTTTGTTTGCTCATTAACTTGAAAGGTCTAATCTTTGATCTTTGGTTTCAAAGACAACAAGATGACTTCCAAATGTTTGATATGTTGTCTACTTTTACATCACATTCCATACAAAATGTATTTTCCAAGACTTAATGGCTAAATAAAATTAGTTATAAGCAAGAGATAGTAAGCATTCAAAGCTTCCATACGATAGACTTTTTATGAGTCTGTCACTTTAACCAAACTTAGAAAAAAACACTTTAACATGCACTCATTTCTAGCCAATGGTAGTTATTATTAATATTCTGGAATTGATAAGTTATTTATGTCTGGCATTCTTCCTACTGATTATTCAGGGAGACAGGCGGCTTATAAATATCTCATCACTCCACCGTCACAGAAATTTCATCGACAGTGCTCATGCACAGCTATTAGCAATATGAATCTAACCATTACAAGAAGGAGGAAAATCGAACATGTGGCATTAATACGCAGTCCTGGTTCCTAACCATCTGATAGGCAGATGGTGTGAAGCGGATTCTCCAGCTGAAATGAAGGGGCACATCATTTAAAACCTTGTTTGCATTCTAACTGATATCAGTGCCATATTGATATACATGATACATCATGGCAGTATTTGAACAATCTAGTTTGTTTCAGTCATAAATGTTTACAACCTTGTTTTTTTTTAATCTTATAAGCATGTTCAGAAGAGTGTATTTTTAATTTATGAAACCTATTGTTTACTTCTGTTGAACTAGAAGATTAGAGAAAGCAAGAATATTAAATTACCTCAACCAGAGCAATATAACCAAGACAGATGAATAAAGTGGGTTTCTATTTTCAATAAAGGATGTTAGTAAAGGAATTTTAAAATTAGCCCAGGCATTTTGTGCATTAAATTCATTTATTCATTTAAGCCTTCTAGGTGTTTCTCCCCCAAGTGGCATACAGAGATACTTAATGTTTTACATAGTCATTCATTTAAAATTCTCGCTGTGTGCAATTAATCTTGTCCAACAATTCGATTCAGAAAGTAAAACATCAAAAAGCATAGCTCATTTCAACAGTCATTACTGTGAAGTAATCTTTCTGCTCCTGACAGGTCCTATAGACTTTTTGCAAAACTCTGTTGAAGGTGCATTGTAAGCTCCATATGAGTTTGAATTACAACTCAACTGAAATCACTCCAAGTCTTAGAAGAACTCTTGGCTCAATATAACAACTTGAAAACACCAGTACCTTTTTTCCCCTCTGTTTTCTTCCTATCCTTATTTAAATGCCAGCTGTCTAAAAAATTGAAACTAATTTTCACAGTTATTTTATTTCTCAATACTTTCTATTAAATGGAAATTATGATTGAAATATGTCTGTCCTCACCATTAAAAGATTAAATAACAGAAATGATAAGCAATTAGAATAAGTAACTTTACTGCAAAGCAGGAGAGGCTGAAGATTTTGAATGTGAGTTTTTCTCCTAAGGTACATTAGAAAAGAAAAATTGATCTTCGAGGCTGTTAATGTAAACAGTCCCTATACCAGTTTCCAGTTTTCAATTGGTTAAACTAGATTTTTAAATGTTTGGATTAGTAACAAAAAATCTACTAATTTGGAGAAATATACAGGAAGTGTATTATAATCTTGATAATGACTAATAAATCAAGTATACATCAAGTTTAGCATTCTTTACTGATTAGCTTGAAATCTGCAGCCTCACAAAGTTTACAAAGTAACAGCAATAGTGAAGTCAGAGAGAGTGAATCCCATGGGGATGTCATTTGGCCAGATGTAAAATCACTGAGAAATCTCCATGGAAGTTTTTGAAACACTCAACTTCTAAACACTAACCTATAGAATCAGGCTGAAACAGAATCAATTCAAATGTTTCAATTACTATGATTTAAAATAAGAAAATATGCAATTTTTGGAAGTTAAACCTGACACAATGTTTCGAATATAAAACTTTTACTTCTACTCCATCTGTTAACATCACCACCTTTAGAAAAATATTTAACAGACACTTGGAATCTGGACTTGTAAAACACAGAGAAGAGAAAGACTTTATCTACTGCAACTCTTTTATTTTACTGATGATGCAACTTAGGGGCATCTAGGTTAATCATTTCTATAAAGTTACACCATTAAATAATGATAGAGTAATCCCAATTCCCCTAACTCCCTCTTCAGTACTGCCCACACCGACTCTGTCCATAAATGTAAAAAGAAAATTACAGAATACAGTAAACTATGGAATCATCGAAGGAAAATGAAAGCTGTTTGCTTAAGTAGCTTATGGATTGCACAGGAAGTCAAAGTTATAGATGCACAGATAATATCACAAGTATAAGTTAACTTCACTTAACAAACTGATATAAATGTTCATTTGTGATTCCATTTTATAAAATTTAGAATCTATTTGTCGTGAAAACAATGGTCATTCAACTTTCTTTTTGTTCAGTCACTAAGTCGTGTCCAACTCTGACCCTATGCTCTGCAGCACACCAGGCTTCCTGGTCCTTCACAATCTCCTGGAGTTTGCTTAAACTCATGTTCACTGAGTGAGTGACAGCATCCGACCATCTCATCTTCAGTTGCCCCCTTCTCCTCTTACCCTCAATCTTTTCCAGCACCAGGGTCTTTTCCAATGTGTCGGCTCTTTGCATTAGGGGGGCCAAAGTATTGGCGCTTCAGTATTAGTCCTTTTAATGAATATTCAGGGATGATTTACTTTAGGATTGACTTTCAACTTTTAGAATTGACATTCAACTTTGTGCACAAAACTTTTAACCTGTACCACTGATGAAATATATTGTTCATAACACTACCCTGAGTCTTATATTTTAAATACAGAGTAACAAGAAATAGAAGAAAGGCAAATAAATTATTTTCCTCTCTATATCTTGAATACAGAACAACTGACAAATATAAAAAAAATTGAAAGAGGTAATCTTTGTCTTGAATTGTCAATAAATTGCTCTTCTCATTTCATTATTCCATTCTCCACTAAACTGGACATCAGATGTTCTCACATTTGTCTATGGCCCAATATTTCTTACTACCTACATGACTCATCAAACCAAATTACAAAAAGCATTGACCCCAGGCAGGTGGCTCTTACCAACCTGAGAGTAACTGACAGTATTAACATTCTGCAAGGATGTGTTTATAAGCGGCCACTTGTCAATATATTGGTAACAGTTCAGGCAGGTAATAAGTGAAAAGAGAAAACAGTGTCATAAATTTAATTTCCTGTCAAAGAGTCACCTCTTGACACTTTAGTTTAAGAATAATCTTTCCACATGTTTTCTACTTTTCTCAACAGCATGTAAATCCTCTTCTAAATCCTTTGATACTTCAATAAGTCTGTCTTTTTTTTCTTTTTCTAGAATCATCATAACATGCAGGACTCTGCCACTGTTTGTTGGTGAAGAGAGGAGAAGATGAGAAAAAGTTATAATAGAAGTGATTGTTTGACATGTAAGTCTTATTTGTGGGAGTTATCCAATGAGATAAATAACTGGAAAAAATGTAATCATAAAGTTTATTTGATATAGTAATATAAACCTTTTTAAAGTAAAAGACTCAAGATATATATATATATATATATATATATATATATATATATATAACACTTTACACACACATATATAAATGCATCATTATATATATATATATATATACACACACACACACACACACATATACATATATAAGTGGACTTCCCTGATGGTTCAGTGATAAAGAATCACCTGCAACACAGGAAGTATACATTGGATCCCTGGGTCAAGAATATACCCTGGAGAAGGAGAGAGCAACCCACTCCCATATTTTTGCCTGGGAAATCCCATGGACAGAAGAGCCTGGCAGGCTACAGCCCATGGGATGCAAAAGAGTCAGACATGACTTAGCAACTAAACAACAACATATATATATATATATATATATATATATATACACACACACATATATAATGCCACATACACATTTTCTAAATAGAGGTCGGGATCTGAGTTATTGAATAACAACAGGAGAAGGAAGTGGCAGCCCACTCCAGCATCCTTGCCTGGAGAATCCCGTGGACAGAGGAGCCTGGCGGGCCATGGTCCATAGGGCCGCAGAGAGTCGGATACGACTGAAGTGACTAAGCGCACGCTGGATAACAACAGGAAAAGAATGGAAGGACCATCTGAAGCAAGATATCCTTCACACATTTGTCATGAGGTTCTTATATTTATTCCATCATTTCATTGAACCTCCATACTCAGCCTATAAGTAATGTATTTTTCTTATATGATTTCAAGAAAAATATGAATGGTGATAGCTCAATTGTAGTGTTTAGAAATGTATGGTTTTGGTTACTGCTTTAAAGCTGACCTATGGAAAAGAATAATTCTGATTAATTCAGAAAAATAGATACTTCCACATGACAAGGAAGATCAAAAAAATATATAGCTCTTCATTCACAACTTCAAGTTGTTCACCCTCCTCTAAAGGGTGGCGGGAAACCTTTATTATGACATGCTTTTGTAGTCATAGTCATGATATTTAATTTTCTTAGTGTAATTTAGACCAGTTACTTACAATGTATGATTTTGGGACAACCTTGCACTTATTGTTCAAGAAATAAATGCTGTCTATGTTTAAAATGATTTCCCCTTTGAGGTTTGATTAGTATCAATCCAGCTCACCTAGGAAAAGAGCAAGTGGATGTCAAGGAAAATTACCAACAGTTGGCATTACATTGCTTCTTTCTTTCTCTCTCTTTTTGCTTTTTTGCTGCAAAAATCATTATGACAGAAAGAAATATCTAATTTCTAATATGGCAAGAAATGCAAGTCTTTTGTACATTTCAATAAAACCTTTCACTTTATTTCAAAATAAATAAATAAATTATAATTTAGAGCAAATATTCCATTTTCCTTACATCTCTTCATTTATGAGTGAAGTTTGTCATTGCACTGATCCAATGGCTTCTCTTGACCTAATTTATGTTGTACCATGAGATTCTATTAAAAGAAACTAAATCACTACAGTAGATTTATTCACCTTAAATAATTTAAGCTAATTGAAAAAGAAGCAAACTGAAACTAAAACACTTATCTCAAGCATCCAACTTCTGCATATCAATTAGTAATTTAAACAAACAGCTAGTCATAACACTTCATGTGAAACATGGACCTATGCTGTGTACACAATTCTGTACTTCCATGAAGTTGAAGAAAGAAATAAACGTCAAATTTGAGTCCGAAATCATATGTATCTATTCTGGAGTCATTCAGTTCAGTCACTCAGTTGTGTCTGACTCTTTGCAACCCCATGAACTTCAGCACACCAGGCCTCCCTGTACATCACCAACTCTCAGAACCTACTCAAACTCATGTCCATCACGTCAGTGATGTCATCCAACCATCTCATCCTCTGTCGTCCTCTTTTCCTCCTGCTTTCAATCTTTCCCAGTATCAGGGGCTTTTCCAATGAGTCAGTTCTTTGCATCAGGGGGCTAAACTATCGGAGTTTCAACTTCAGCATCAGTCCTTCCAATGAATATTCAGGATAGATATCCATTAGGATGGACTGGTTAGATCTCCTTGCAGTCCAAGGGACTCTCAAGAGTCTTCTCCAACACCACAGTTCAAAAGCATCAATTCTTTGGTGCTCAGCTTTCTTTATAGTCCAACTCTGGAATCATTGGGCAATTTCAATAAAATATTTTCACTGATGGATTTGAGACTTTTCTCAATTTACCCAAACAATTTTGAAAAGAACACATGGCAAAATGAGAGAAATCTGGCAATACATATGGCATTTCAAATTTATAACATACCTTAAGCAAAACAAATTTTAAAACATTACTGTTATTCACAAAAGTTACTTTTTCATAATAAACAGAAGCTGAACTCCTATGGGTTAGTTTAAAAATAAAGGATCTAGTTTAATATTATTATAATTATATAGTGTTCTTCTCACATATCTTGTTGGTAAAAGTTATCAAATATCAATTTAAGTTATGTTAATAGTAGCTTATCACGTTATTGCAAATTATACTATGCTAATTGTTCCATCATTACAGAACTCCATTTGTAAATGCAATGGTCATTTTTCTCATGCAATTATTTATTTTATAATTCAGCCTTTGTTAATACCTGGAGTGTGTGGCGTAATCACTCATAAGACAGTTTTACAAAGAATTAAAAAGCTTTTTGCAGTATTTTTGCCATACATCTTCTTTCTGAGAATTAGAAAATTCAAACATAACTTTATCTTGGAAGTAAAGCTTTTTGAAATATTGCTAAAGTGCATATTGAATAAAGACAACACACTTAAGCGGACTTTCCCCCCCTTTAAACAGCATTCATCTTTTCAAAAGCAATAGATTCTCAGTCCACACGGAGTCTATTGCATTATTCATTTCATGTGCAACCTCATGCTGGACCATAAATTGTTACTTTATCTAATCAAAGGAGACTTAACTCTACAGAAGGTCAAAGGTTTAATTTTGTGAAGTATTATCTTACGCTATGAGTTTAACCGAAAAATAGAAGAAGAAAAACAGCCAAGAAACTGGTAATAAATGAACCTTTATTGCCTCAGGCATTGGCCTAGTTAATAAACTTTCATTGAAGGTTTCTTTCAACTGTTACGGACAATGAGAGGAAAAAAATCTTAAATTACAGCCATGTGTGACTTTTAAAGCAGTCATTCTTTTTTATCTCAACCTCCCTAGCTCAGGAGAAAAAAAAGACAAAGAAAGATTGTCTTCGATCTCTTAACCAAAAATGTATGTTTCTAAACAGATGAAAAAGTGCAGATAAACTTTTCTAAAAGCAGAGGTCAGCTTTGAACAATATAAAAAATGCATTCTTTAGGTGTTGAATCTTAGCGAGCAATCTCTCTAGCTAAATGTAAAACTACAAAAAAGAGGATGAAGACAAGCTGTTTCTGCAAATATAACTCTTAAATTGGGTCTTCTACTTAGCAAAACATGATGCTTTATTAACTCACCATTAGTGCACAAAATTCACCATAGATTTAAAATTAATTAAATATACTATAAATAAGTACATTATTTATGTACTGTCTGCCCTGTTTAGACCAAAAAAAAAAAAAAAACCTTCTTCTATTTTCAAAATCAAATACACTTAGAAACTAAATAATTCATGTTATTGCTAGGCAATTCAAATTTTTAAGAAGTCTATCTATTTAGCTGACACTTTCAACCGATAATCACTCATGAGTAGTTTTTTTTTTTTTTTTTCATTATTTTCTAGCAAAGAAAATGAACTGAATTCTTCTGAATCAATACTCTCTTTTTTGTCTGAGATGTGTATTGCTACTCCGGTGCTTGCTCTTTTTGATTTCCACTGGCATGGAATACTTCTTTCCATCTTTCAGTCTGTAGGTATCCCTAGATCTGAAGTGGGTATGTATAACTGAACTACTTTGCTGTACTCTGAAACTAACGAAACTCTGTAAATCAACTGTACCCCAATGTAAAGTTAAAAGTTAATTTTAGAAAAACTCCTTCTTTTAGGAAGCACTATACTGAGCATAAAAGTTATTATGACCCAGATTGCAATATCTTTATCTCCACACCACAGCATAAATAAGATCGATTCTCACATCACCAAAAGAGTTCACCTAAGCTGTGAGAAAGGGAAGATGCGATATTCTGCATTTTACTTTAGATATCCTAAGACACAAGGGATACTGGCTTGATACTCTGAACTGGACACCCCTACTAGATTCTATTCACAAACCACATCACTCTCAGCAGGGCCCCCAACCCTCTTCCCACCTGGCAGCATACGGACAGAATTGGGCTTTACTTCATTCCAGGAACATGTCCCCAGGATGCTATCTTGGGTCACCTTTGAATCCAAACATGATAGCTGCTTACACCAGCAGGACCACGTAAAAGTGGGAGCAGGCTCCCTACTAAGAAATACACTTTAACACCCGCTGGGAGACATTGAGTCCTCCCAGGGTCAAGGATGTAAGGACATTCATAGTAGCAGCTTTGCTTCTTTACTATTTTTGCCTAGAAGAGAAAGAGAGACTAAGGAGAAAGGAAACCTAGAAATTAAAGGTGTTTAACATGAATTCTGAATGGAAAAAAAAAAAAGTTGGGTTATTGGCATAGAAAGTTGAGGATAAAAACATACATCTTCCAAAAACATAGTTAAATCTGGATATCAGAAACTGAAGCAGAGTGAGACAATTCATTTTCATTAATTAGTAGATGGTTTTAGAATCAATGAATAGTTTTGGATTTCATGCAAGAAATCATGAAGTGCTACCCAAAGGCGACAGTGAAAAATACTTTCAATGATAAACTTTTTTTTTTTTTTTTTTTTGCTGCACTCTATTTTCTACCTAATTTGTAAGCATGCATATGGTTGGGGAGCAAAAGGAAGAAAGAGTGAAGAAAATGAAGGGACATAAACTGCTAGACCAGAAACACTAGATATCAATGTGTATAGTAAATGGCTATTGTATGCATTTGTGGATAAAGAACTTAGTAACAGCAAGGATGGTCATGCTTTATATAAATTTCAGTTTTATTTTTTTTTAATTACCAGTTTTTGTAAAAGGCTGAGGAACATTTAGGAAGTGACCCCAAGGTCAGAGACGCATGGGAGAATAACGAAAACAGGTATCACAAATCCAATTCTTCATTCCATTAATCAAAGTTTTATGGGTTTGAGAAAGTTTTGCTACAGTACACAGAGAGGATAAGAAAAAAAGAAAGATCAAGGGAATTCAAAGGATTTATTAAAAGTGCAGACAGTACTCTGACTAGTGTTTTAGCTAGATAGACACAATTAATTAATTGTAACGTTGTGAAACTCGAAAATGCTGAAAGAACGTGCTCATGCCTGCAATGCAGTAATGTAGCAAAATACTTATAATCTTTCAACCACCAGGAGCTTTTGTTGGTTTTTTAACCTAATCCACAGCTTGACATAGATCCTAAGGTAATGGAACACAGTTCTTTGATTGAAATAATATCTAAACATTGCTTCACTAGCCCGGTGGCCTAATAGAAGTCTGTCTCTCTGAAACTTGAGAAATTTAAGTTTGGAAACAAACTCAGACACTGAGCTCTGACTTGTAAGTCCTTCAAGAAAAGCCTCTGAGACAGGACTATGCCCTTTCTAGTTTAACAAGACCAAAAACAGACATAAAACTTCTCCAATAGCTTTTCTTCCAAACAGTGAGACAGTCAAAACAAACCATTTAGTTCAGCCACTAAAAAGTGACTAATAATAAGACAACAGTACAGTGTTGATAATCACAGAGAGCCTAATATACGTCATTAAAAAGCTAAGTATTTCACCAGTGACCCATTCCACCAGCTTTCTTCATTTTCATGTGAAAATCTGAGCAATATGCACGTTATTATTACACAGAAAGTTGATCCATATCGTTTGTCAATTTCAGTCATGTGGAAAATTTCAAAGCGTTCAAAGACACACAAAAATATCTGAAAAGGTATTTATGTATACCATATAATAGGGAGAAATCTGTACTATGTTTTAGTCAATGTGCCTCAAAATTCGCAATAATGATAAAAAAGCACACTAGAACATTTTAGTGAGAGAAAAGTAACTTGTAAGTCTGCCCTTGCAGGAGTAAATACACTCTGATTAAACTCTGAAAGATAAATGCAATAAAATCTTCACTTCATTGTGGAACCTGGTAAACTCAAATAAACATAGAATATACACAATTACTATTCATCAATCTCCAAGCATCTGGTAGAAACTGCTAAGCAAAAGTAGAACAAAAAAACAGGAAAGACACAGGTAGCAACAAAATATACCTGAGGCTATAGCCAAATTTTAATTTTGCTTAGATGCCATGCTTATAATATTAAATGATGAAAATGACTATTTACTTAGTATCTGTTACCTGACATTATCATATCACTTTATAAACATGTTTAATAAAAATGATACTAGAAAGACAAGTGAAACGAACTGTGGGTGTGCATGCATGCTAAGTTGCTTCAGTTGTGCCCGACTCTTTGAGACCCTACAGACTGTAGCCCGCCAGGCTCCTCTGTCCATGGGCTTCTCCAGGCAAGAATACTGGAGTGGGTTGCCATGCCCTCTTCCAGGGGGCTGAACCTGCATCTTTTATGCCTCCTGAATTGGCAGGGGGGTTCTTTACCACTACTGCCATCTGGGAAGGCCTGAAACAATCTGCACACTGCCACAAATGTGAAGTCTTGACATCTTTTATCATAGTCTATGGAATAAGCTATGAAGCTAGGTGGGAAAGTAGAGAGAAAGTAAGAAAAAAATCCCCAAATTACATGATAATAATATAATCCTAAAAGCACAGCAGTCCCTCAACAAAGAGTTTCAGGAGTACAACTAGAGCTGGTTAAATCAGTAGGTCAGCCATGTCGAGGACCCAAATCATTTCCATACTTCCTTTCTGCCGTCCTCAATATAATGGAAAACATCTCCATGTTAGTAAGTTGGCTACAATAATTTTAAGCAGCCAAACAAAAAGAGGGGAGCTGTTTTTTCTATATATTTCTATTTATCCCACAAAGAATTCATCACCAGGAGACAACTTAAAGAATCACCACTCAGAACACATTAGCCATAATTGTATCACCTGGTCATGCCAGATCATGGTTGGAGAAGAATAAGATTTTTTTCAATAAAATCAGGATTTTGTTATAAAGGAAGAAAGTGATAAGAAGTTATTGGACAGCAACTAACATCACCTGCAATAAAAGTTTATTGAGGAATATTGAAGAAAATCATCAACTGTGTCACACAGAAGCCCAAATACATTGCTATTCTAAATCGCCCATCCTTTTAAATCTTTCCCATACATGCTCAACAGATAGCATGTATCCAGATTCACAGGATAACATCATTGTTTTTTTTCCAGGCCTATTTTACTTCTTATAATGAAGTCCTTGTACAGAAGAGTTCCATAAAACTACAGTTCAGTTCTGTTCAGTTCAGTCGCTCAGTCGTGTCCAACTCTGCAACCCCATGAACCACAGCATGCCAGGCCTTCCTGTCCATCACCAACTCCCAGAGTCCATCCAAACCCATGTCCAGTAGCAACCTTGATTTTTATATTTAGAGCTCCCAGGAACAGAAGAATGAAATGATGCTCAATTGCTTTGAGTTTCCTTTTCCACATCTAGCTGGAGGTATCCACAGAATAAATAATAAGATGGCATTCCTATAGAATATATAATAAGACGGTGTCCTTCATTTGATTGCTGGCCAACTGAAATTATACTAGACAAATCTTATAGAACGTGACATCAAGGAAGAGGTCTCTTTTGAGCTATATCAGTCATTTAAATATTTCTTATGATAGTGAGATGGCTAAAGCTGGTGTTGATATTCTCAATGCTTTGATACAGTACTAAAACTATCTGATTCATGTTCCTTCATCCTAAGGATGCAGACCAGTGTAGGAAAATTTAGAGCAGCAACTGGAGAGCTCAAAAGAGGGAAAAGAATGAGAGAGAGAGAGGAGAGAGGCGAGAGTAGCTTTAAGTGTTCACATGTCTACTGCAAAGTCTTTTCCTGTTCGCTCTAAGATCTGAGTTTCAGTCCACCTTCCGTCATTGGGTGGATGGCCTCCATTTGGAACATCTAATTTCTGACAGTTCCAGTTAACTTTACCCCGGCTATAATAGAGAGGATCATGTATTGCCTATGTCCCACAGAATTGGTAAGAACATTAAATGACATAGGATGTGTGAAAAATGGTCATAGATGCTTCATAATGACAGTTTCCTTACTTTCTTTGTCTTGCTATCATTCCATCAGAGTTGGTCCTTTTTTTCTTTTTTTTTTTTTTGCATTACTATCCCCACTCCTGACAGAGCTGCCACTACTTGTGCAGAACAAATGGCAGAGCCAGACCCATGACATCACACCCATAAATCTGTTCCTTCAACTGTATTTCCCAAGATCAATAATAAAACTTGGTAGGAAAATATATTTCTCATAAAGAATTTTTGTTTTATAAGTACCTGCATGGATGAACTCTGGATCAAATTTCAAGATCATATACAATTTGAATCCACAACTTACAAAATGACCTTAGACAACTCATTTAAACTGCCCCGGAAACGAAAACTGAGAACTGATATCATAGTGGTTATCAAAATCAAATGAGGGAATACACATAATGAACTTCTATCGTGCACAGACAACAAAAGCACTTCACATGTGTAGGCTATCGTTACTGTCCTTAACATTAAAAGACACTAATATTCACAACACAATGTCATAGGAAAATGGTTATGAGAGGGAAACAATTTTAATACATGTTCTAACCAAAGGGAATATATATTTTGCAAAAAATGCAAGTAATTTTCATTATATTACACATTATTATCACATATACATATATCACATATATATTATGACAAGAAATATATTATGGTGAAGTCACATTAAAAAAGAGGTCCAGTTGCATGGATACAACCAACATTACATAACAAAAATCCCAAAAAGTATTAAGGTTTTAAATATATAGTCACTAAATCATCAGATTGAGACATTGTGTTGGCAGTGTCTTAGAAATCAGAATCTCCTAACCCAGACTCACTAGCATATCTACTTCTCCACTAACAGGTTGAGCATTCTTAGCTTCCCTCCCCACATACACATTGTTTCTTTAAGCACATATCTGATGCCCTAAATATATTTATAAATTTTACATGTACTGTTTATTCACAGTGAAATATCCAAGATTAGTGGAGAAAAAGTACAAGAAGATTCAAATGGATAAAAATGCCATAGCTATTTGCCTATTATTCAACAAGAAAATATAAAACAATGCATAGAAAATCCCAATCACCAATGTTACATCGACCAGTGAATTGGTTTCATAGCCAATGACTGGTTTTGTTACACCAGAAATTTGTAATTGTCAAGTAGCAAATTATATAAGTACTTGGTATGTTATAACAGCAATTTGTTACATGGGTCTCTGTTATCTAAAGAACAGCATGTCTCATCCCAAAAAGTATTTTTCCCATTTCCTTACATTATTTGCTATCAATGTCAAGTCTCATCAAACATCTTCATAGATGTATCATTTACTGAATAGAAGCTAAAAGATTTAACTGTTAACTTCTAAGTACGATTTTGATTAAATAATATATTATTCTAATAGATAATAAGATATTTGGGCTTTCAGGGTACATGATAAATAGATTCAGGTTAAATATATTTTTAAATAAGAAATAACCCTACCTTTATTTATGTGCGATAATGGAAGGTGAAACCAACTTTAAACAGGAAATCAACAACTTGTAGAATGCTAAGAGACTCTAAACTCTGTCTTCTTGAATTCTAACTATTATCAAGGCATTCTGATAAAAGTTGACAACTACACATGATTTTTCAACAATACATTTATTCTCATCATATGTAAAATTGACAGTGTATCTTCATTGTAATAAATTGGCAAGAATTATTTTTATGTTAATAATTTTTATGATCAATTATTTTAACTTAATTAAACTTTTAAGATCCACTTATACAGTCAAACAGAAGTGGCTCTGACATTCACTTATGAAAAGTAACTGCTTTCTTATGACATTCACTTATGAAAAGTTAGAAATGAGGTAAATTTCATTGGCAATTATTTAATTATGCTACTGATTTTTACTGCTACCCAAAACTTACAAAGCCATTTGAATTGACTGTTGTATATAATCTGTTTATATAGTTTTCCTAGAAGCAAAATATAGTTCTGATTATCATTGTAATATAATACATGCAAATTCAGGATGAAAAGTATAATGTAAACATAGGCACTCAGTCAATTTTTTTAAATTTCAATAAAAAAACTACTATTATAGAGCTTTTGAAAGTCTGAGTTGACTATGACTGGGAATTTTCTGTTAAATTTCAGTACTTATAGATATTAAATTCGAATCATAACTTAATGTGTACTATGTCCCAGGGACTAAAATGGATTAAAAATGGGTACAACATGATTCCTGCTTTTAAAAAATATAAACTAAATGAGGGTAGAGATTGTGTCTGGTTTGCTCACAGACACATTATCAGTATCAAAAACATGGCAGGAATACACAATATATGTTGAAAAATGTTACGAAGAGAGAAAAGAAAGAAATAAGGAAGGACCATGAAAGAGAGGAAAAGACAAGAAGACAAGGAAGGAAGGGTGGAAGGGAAGGATGAGCAACCCTATGTCTTCACTGGGTAGACAGACACCTATACAATTATCTTTAACACGAGAGAGAATGCAGGAGTTGTGTTAGAAGTACTGTGTACTTCCAACGTAACTCAAGATCATGAAAATTATTTAAGGCTAGGGTGTCCAGGAAAGCTTCAGGTAGAATGTAGTATTTAAGATAACTTTTGAAATATAGGTAGAGACTTTGGTTGACAGAATTGAGGAAAAGAATTACTTCAAGGTAAAAAAGAAAAACAAATCGGCAATGGGCCAAAGCTGAGAACATGTTGGACTTGTATTGACAGTGTAAGGTTTACGACGCAAGTCACATTGGGTGGGGAAACGAATAGATCGGAAAACGAAGACTGATGCCATTTCATAAATGTGCTTACAAGCCACCACAATAATTTTATGTTCTGGAACCAATGGTATTTGAGAAGGGAAGTTCCTTGCTCAGCTTATTCATAACCCCCTTTTCCCAATTAGTCATGTACCTCCATAAATTTCATTGTTTGAAATACTGACATCCCCTAATACCTAATACAATGCATGCCACAATTAAATTGGGATTTGTATGGAAGAAGTAATGTGGTGGACCTCAGTTCAGATCCTGAATGTATAACTTACTGGTGGGACTTCATTTCTCTGAACTTCCATCCTACCATCTGTAAAATGGACATAATACTTGGAGTTATAGTGAAGATTAAATTATTATTGAAAAGAAAGTAATGTGCACCTTCATCCATCCACAAAGGTATTATCATTCCTGGAACCTGTGAATATTTTACCTTACAGAGTGAGTGGAAGTTTGGAGTTGTGACTAAGTTAAGGATATCAAGATGGGAAGTTTGTCCTAGATTATCCATGCAGGCCTACTATAATCAGAGAGTTCTTATAAGAGGGCAGCAAAAGGGTCAAAGTCAGAAAAAGATGAAATGGTAGAAGCAGAGGTTGGAGAGATCTGCATGTACGATGTAGGAAGAGGTCAACAAGACAAGAAACATGGGTGTCCTCTAGAAATGGAGGAGGCAAGGAAACCCATTTATCCCCTAGAAAGAACACAGGCATGCCAACTCATTGATTTTAGTCCCTAAAACTCACCTCATATTTCCGACCTTCAGAATGTAGCATCTAAATTTGAGTTGTCTTAAGCCACTAAGACATTTATTGGAAGGAATGATGCTGAAGCTGAAATTCAATACTTTAGCCACCTGATGGGAAGAACTGACTCATTGGAAAAGACCCTGAGGCTCAGAAAGATTGAAGGCAGGAGGAGAAGGGGACAACAGAGGATGAGATGGTTGAATGGCATCACCAACTCGACGTACATGAGTTTGAGCAAGCTCCGGAAGTTGGTGATGGACAGGGAAGACTGGTGTGCTGCAGTCCATGGGGTAGGACATGACTAAGCAACTGAACTGAAATGAATTGAAGCCACTAAACTTACAGTAATTTGTTACAGCAACAATAGAAAACTAATATACTTTTATATATACAAGTATTTTTTACATACACATACATATATTCTGTAGCAGAGTAGTATTAATATATAATAGATCTTCTTATTATGTTAATAATATTTCCTATCTTTTTTTTTTTTTCTTTGCAACTTTGGGATCAATGTAGAGCAAACTAAGATAGACAAAGAGAGAAAAACCAGCATAATAGGGAGACATAGTACTGGTCCAAGCACAAGATTGCCAGAGCTGGAATGGAAAAGGCCAGGGTGCCAAGGAAGTGACAGGTCTCAGAATCAGTTGGGGGAGAAAGTTTGATCATTAAGTAGACTTTAGGTCTGAAAAAAGAGGACGTAAGGATGACTGTTACAGTCCAGAGGGCAAGATAATGTGTAAAGCAACTTCGATATTAGAAACAGACAAGAAGAAAGAAAATGCAAGTTTGGGAGTTGAATGTTTTAGCATGTTGCATTTGAGGTGAGGAGCAATTGCTTGAGAGTAGATTTAAGCAATATATGCTTTAGTTAACTCTCAAGGGTCAATGAGTTTCCTAAAGACTTGAAATGAGAGGACATGGCAAATCCTCCAAAACCTGGGCCTGCCTATCAGAAAGGGTAGGCAGAGAGTGAAAGATCAGAGGCAGTTTTTAAGAGAACAGGCCACAGGAAAGATGATGCAAAAACTGGAAAGTTCAGAGACAAACGAGATGAGAAGGAGAGGCAACATATGTATATAATTCTTTCAAGCAGCCTGATGAAGAGAGCCAGATAGCTTCACTGAGGTATATATCTTCTTAACTAATGAAGAATTGAGTGTATTGTGGGGAAGGTAGAAGAAGTTAATTGCTAGTGAAGATTGAAGATATCAAGAAAGGAAAGAAAAATTAATGGAGGGAGAAGAGCAAGCATCAGAAGAATAGGAGGAGTTAGCCTCATCAAAAGAAGTCTTTCAGGTGAGAATAATGCTTGGTTAACAGGGCTTCCCAGGTGGTACAGTGGTAAAGAATCTGCCCTAATGCAGGAGACACAGGAGTTGTGGGTTCAATCCCTGGGTTGGGAAGATCGCTGGAGCAGGAAATGGCAACCCACTCCAGTATTCTTGCCTGGAGAATCCCAACAACAGAGGAATCTGGCGGGATACAGCCCATGGGGTCACAAAGAATCAGACACGACTAAGCAGGCATACATTTTTTGATTATTCGGAACCACTGAGACTTAAGTGAAATTCTAAATTAACGAGCTAATTTGATTTCATGTCTTTAATGCATCATTAAAAGTGAAAATGAAAACTGAATGGAACAATGCATTATTAAGTTTGAGATGTTTTTGCATCATAGATTGTGAATATAATAAAAAATATTTGAAATATAATTTTAGGGAATGGAAAGCTGTATTTGTTAGTACAAATATTAGCATCATACATACACATATGGACACACAAATGCCCAGATATCCGTGTCTTCATAAGATTATATCTGCCATGCATATTCAAGAGGTGGGCACCATGTTTTAGTCAATATTTTATTACTAACTTCTAGCACTATCTCTAGCAGACTTTTAGTAAGCAAATGAACACTTAGTGACTTTGTACCCAAGGTTCTGAGGAGCTACTTAATTGGCATATATCATATGGCATAGGCATCTAAAAAATGCATATGATTTTTAACATTGCATATGTCACTGATCTATCTTTAGATCACACAAATGGAAAAGTGAGGCTATTGGCTCTTCATTTAGATGGTTAGAAAACAAGACTCAACACTAGTATAGATTTTTATTCTCTGTCAGCACCCTGATAAATATTTGCTTTCTTATCTATTCTCTTCCCCCACCACAGACTATATTTTCTTCTAAAGACAAAATTAAATAATTCCATTTCTCTGCTTTAATATTTTTGACATCACCCATTGCCTATACCACAAGATCCAAAAACCTTATTCAAGGATATATTAATGCTTGAGTTACTGCTCTGACCCCACTTTATATTCTCTGTAAAACCGCAAAGAACTTTCATTTTTAGTATCTAAAATATATTCACTGTTTTCTTTGCCAGGATTACTCTTCCTCTTTATGCATGAACACCAACATCAATTATCACCTCTTAGAAAAAGTTTTCCTGATTCACTGAAACAGAGTTGATTATGTCTTCCTCTGCTTCAACCTCTCGATTTTGCAGAAATCTTTTTATTAGTTGGAGGCTAATTAACTTCACAACGTTTCAGTGGGTTTTGTCATACATTGATATGAATCAGCCATAGAGTTACACGTATTCCCCATCCCGATCCCCCCTCCCACCTCCCTCTCCACCCGATTCCTCTGGGTCTTCACTGACCTATACTGAGATTATTAACCAGTTTGTCCAACTACACTGTGAGTTCCTTGAAGGCAGAACCACGGCTCATTACATTTTCTTTCTGCTCTCTCATGCCCTCCAAAGATTAAGCATTCTGGTTTAGAATGAATGAATAAATGAAAACATTATAAGAAAAGAAAAATCCAGAAAATGTAGAAATGTGGACAGAGTTGGTCATTGTAATACACAAATGAAGAAGACAGTTTCTAGTTCCAACAATTTATCCAAATGTCCTCACAACTCAAAATCAATGAAACTCATCTTGCTACATATTTGGTCTAGATGCTGAATTTAGTAAAATCACATACTTGGTTGAACTGTATGAAATCACTGATATTTGACCAATTTAATTTCTGAAATGTTAATTTCATGTGGTCAACTTAAGACACATCACCTGGTGGCAGAAATTCTCCTCTATTAGCAGGGGTCTCTGGAGAAAACGGCACGGTAAACCCACTCCTGAATTCATGCTCAGAAGAAACATACTCTTTCAAATTTCCTCACACGAAAAAGCACTCCTCCCAGCATCTCCAAACATCAGCTGGTCCTGAAGTCAACACACTGCATTTACCAAAGTACTAAAAGTAAACTCTTGCCAAAGAACAACAGAAATAAGCTAAGCCTGAGTAAGACTGTCAGTATTCAGCGCCAGCTCTGCTCCCTAATCTGTCATTTCCTTTTATCTCAGAGCACAGTTCACTTTCAAGATACAAAGCAAAGGTGGGCGCAGCGCTCCCTGAGCCCCTTCACCTACAGTAATGGCTACACCCGCCACCTGCATCATCTTACCCCCGAGGACCGCACTGCCTTCTGAAAGCTTTGCTTGATGATGCCTTCTTTCCTGATAGGCTTGAAATATTGGAAGATCAAGGCTGTAAAAACAAGCCTTGGATTGAATATTTCTATCTAAATACAGTGTTTACTTCTCTATTTATCTGGACATACCAAGGGATCACTGTCTTAAAAATCAAATATTTCTAAAGGATTTACTACCACTTCTTCTAAATACTGGGGAACTTCCCTGGTGGCTCAGACGGTAAAGCGTCTACCCGCAGTGCGGGAGACCTGGGTTCAATCCCTGGGTCAGGAAGATCCCCTGGAGAAGGAAGTGGCACTCCACTCCAGTACTCCTGCCTGGAAAATCCCATGAATGGAGGAGCAGTTTTTCTTTCTCTACAAAAAAGAATCAGAACTGACAAATCACACTGAATTTTCAAAACACAAGAACCACCGTTTAGAAAGTACTATGGTGTAAGCATCATATTAATAATTGTACTACACGTCTAGTACGTGTAGGGCTTTCCAAGTGATACTTGTGGTAAAGAGTCTGCCTGCCAGTGCTGAAGACTGAAGTGCACAGGTTCGATACCCGGGTTGGAAAGATTCCCCGGAGGAGGGCATAGCCACTCATCCCAATGCTCTTGCCTGGAGACTCCCACGTTCAGAGGAGCCTCGTGGGCTCCAGTCCATAGGGTTGCAAAGAGGTGGACATGACTGAAGAGACTCGAACACACGTACATAGTATGTGCAGCACGCATGTATATGGATACACGCAAACACACGCTCACACACACACAGGCTACTCCAGATGAGAAGAATGGAGTGCAGAGGGTTAAGTACCAGTCCCAAAGCACACAGCAGGTGAATGGGTCACATCAGAATTCAAACTGGGCTTGCCCACTACAGAGTTCACACTCTGAACAACTGCACCCTAAACGGGCCTCAGTGAACTAGAAGGCTATCCACCAAGGGCAAATGTAATGGACAAGCACACGGAACTTAAAGTTTCATAAGCACTGCATTTCACAAATGTTGAATTCACTTTAAGTCTGAGACGCCAGCATTTTGGCCATTAGCTCACAAAGTGACTCCAAATACATAAGAAGTGAAGTAAAGTGAAAGTTGCTCAGTCGTGTCCCACTCTGTGTGACCCCATGGACTACACAGTCCTTGGGATTCTCCAGGCCAGAATACTGGAGTGGGTAGCCTTTCCCTTCTGCAGGGGATCATCCCAACCCGGGGATCGAACCCAGGTTTTCCATATTGCAGGAGGATTCTTTACCAGCTGAGACACCAGGGAGGCCACCACATACATAAAGAGTGAAGTTACAGGAACACGGAGGAAATAAAAATCCTTCTAACACAGCACAGAATCATAAAATGGCTGTTTGATAAGGAACTGAAGGAAGAATGAAGGAACACAGGCTTAGAGAAAACCCAGGAGGTTTATCTCCTGCTAAAAGGGTACCTCTTACTTCCCATGTGTATAGATGTCTTCCGGGGTTCCACATGTTAGCACTGGTGTGTGTGTGTGTGTGTGTGTGTGTGTGTGTGTGTGTGTGTGTGTTCCATATGTTAGCACTGGGGTGTGGGTGTGTGTGTGTGTGTGTGTGTTCCATATGTTAGCACTGGGGTGTGTGTGTGTGTGTGTGTGTGTGTGTGTAATATGTTAGCACTGATGTGTGTGTGTGTGTGTGTGTGTGTGTGTTCCATATGTTAGCACTGGGGTGTGTGTGTGTGTGTGTGTGTGTGTGTGTGTGTGTCTTCCGGGGTTCCATATGTTAGCACTAGTGTGTGTGTGTGTGTGTGTGTGTGTAATATGTTAGCACTGATGTGTGTGTGCGTCTGTGTGTGTGTGTAATATGTTAGCACTGATGCATGTGTGTGTGTGTGTGTGTGTGTGTGTATGTGTGTGTGTGTGTGTGTGTGTGTGGAATGTGACCCCTACTGTAGCTTAGTCAACTTTAAAGAAAAGCTAAATATGCAAAACTTAAAATTTTTCAAACCATTCCTTTGAAACAACTGAAAACAATGTGTTTTACTTTCTGTACGAAGACTTCTGTGATGGCTATAGCTCTGAGGATACAGTCTGAATTTCTAAGCCATTATTGTTTGCCCCACTTGTATGATACATATGTCATGATGCTATGCTGTGTTATTTTATCATCATGACTGTTAATTACCCTATGAGTAAAGTTTATCTTCCAATTAAATGTTATCCCTTGAAAATCAAGTTATCATTTGGTAAACTCTTATAGCATGCTGACATTGGTGATACCTCTTTCATAACCCCCCCAAAAAAGAAAGGTTAGAAACCACATTTTAAACTCTCTAGTGCTCTGAATAACAGTGATCCTAAATAAGAATACTATTTCATTCTTTTCCTTCCTTTTTTTGTTTGCTTTAATTTGTTGGTATTTGAATTTCATTCACATTCTCAAGAAAACTTTATTAAATGTCACTCTGGTTTAAATTAATGAGTCAAAGAAAAAAGTTATTAAGGAAAAATTCTGGAAGGGTCACAATTTTTATGAAGCACATAAATAAGGAAGAAGATTAAAAAGTAAATTTTAGTTGGCAAATAATTTAAAGAGTTTGACACTTCTGTGACACACTTCAAAGTTTATCACTAACAATTTTTTTTAAATTAAGCTATTTAGGATTTAGGATATAGGTCTTTATTCAGAAGTAAATTGTTCTTCCCTCTTTCTTTCTTCTTGTTCAGTTCAGTTTCATATTATCTTTGACATCACTGGTAGACTACTTCAAACCAATCTTGAATCAGACTTCCTATATCTATGACAAACCTTGCTCATTTCCTCTTTCTATAGTCTTCCTCTTCAAGTGCCCTAATTATATTCTTCTTCAACTTTATTTTCCTTAATCTGATCACTGGTTTATAACTTTTCTTCTGCCTATTGAATAGGCAGAAAAGGCCAAAACTTCCTCTTGTCAGTAGATAATTCCTTAACCCTGGAAAAAATAGCTAATTTAATTGCTTTTTAAAAGCCACCAGGCTAAGTCTAATTTAAATCTTCCCTGTCTGGTTTACCTTACCAAAAACATCTTTTTATTTCCCCAAACATTTCTTAACAGTCTATCTGTGTTTCTGTGTGCTAAGTCCCTCCGTTTGTGTCCAACTTTTTCTGACTCCATGGACTGTAGGCTGCTAGGCTCCTCTGCCCATGGGATTCTCCAAGCAGGAATACTGGAGTGGGTGGCCATGTCCGCCTCCAGGGGATCTTCCTGACCCAGGGATAGAACCCGCATTGGATCTTCTATTACGTCTCCTGAATGGCAGGTAGGTTCTTTACCACTAGTGCCACCTGGGAAGCCTTATATTTCTGGGTAGAATGTGATAAACATATATGGATTACTTATTTTATACATATATATATATATATATATATATATATATATAATAAATGCTCCTCCACTGCTATGGCTCCTTGAGCAACTTAACTAACTCAAGACTTGGATTCTTTATGTTAAAACCCAGCTAATTGCATGCACTATACAGCATTTTTGTGAGAAGTGAATGACAGGCAGGATATAAAATGCCTCCTCCTACTCTAGTGCCTTGTACATAGCTGGCATTCAGAAACACTTCTCCTTTATCCCTTTTCATAATTTCCTCTGATGCTCATTTGGCTTTCTGGCATAAACACACACACATACACATATGTAATACAAAATGAACCAAATCACAAAATAATTAACATAAAAGTCTACCTCATGGCCTTAATTTAGTTTCAAAAGAACACTTATGAACCTAAATATTAATAGTTCCAGACAAAGTCAATAAAAATGCACTTAGATACCTAGTCCTAAGCAGAAAAAAAGAACTGAGTAGTATTAAATACATTAGTATAAAATTATTCAGTGACTCAAATATTGCTGAACCTTACCACTAAAATCTTACAAATAGTATAGCTATAAGTCACTACAAATTATGTTTGGAAATACTGTTTGGTGATAATATTGGTTTAATAATGGTCTATAAAGGTAATAAAATCAGATTATATGACTCAATCCTAAGGACAAGATAGTAAATAGTTTCCATTGCATATTATGTATCATGGATCTCCTATGACAGAATCAAATTGACTTGAAATTTGAATAAAGATTCAGTACATATTTATGTGATGAATATCAAATCACAGTTACTTATTTTAACTTCCTTCACTTGGTCTGAATATTCTTACTATGTCTGAAATATTAGCAGCAATATATTCTCATTCAGATATTTAAATGTCTAAAACTTACATCTTTGCATTCCCAAACCTGGAAACTCTATGATTCGAAGAATAAGGTTCCTTGGCATATTTTCATTTTGCAAAAGAGTAATACAAAAACAAAGTATTGTTTCAAAGATTTGATTTCTCTAAAAAATGTCTCTGTGAAACAAACACACCCCCTCCTTTGATATATGTGGACATTTTAAATTGTTTTAGTACATTTTCCAGATTCCAAACATTTTTCTTTACTCTCTTCATTTTCCTTAAAAGAAAAATGTACCCTAAAAATTTAGGGTATCAGAAATCTCAGGAAGCCTCATTAATACCTTTGGGGCTGTAGCAATATCTTACAACCAGAGTATGAGATTCTTTGGACCATAATATAAAGTAAGTTACTATCTTTCTATGTAACCAAAATTAGAAAACAAAGTGTTTAGAACTTAACTATGAGGCAGATATCAATTTACAGGACGAATACCCAAAAAGTGAGAGAAATGGAAAGAAAGAGAGAGGAAGGGATAGAGGGAGGGAAGGAAGGAAAAAAGAAAGAAAAAAAGATAGTATCTATATTATCATTTTTTTAGATACTTGAAATACAAACAATGACACAATCATGTTTTTTATTCTTACTAGGGAAGGGCAGCTCACAAACTTTCAAGCAGCTATTGTTACATTAAAGCAATTGTAATGCTCTAATAGAAGATTATGTATTTGCAACGGAAAGTTACTTGAATTTCACACTATAGAGCTGTTAGTGGTAAGTAATTATACAACTGTATTTCCAGTGATGGAGTCCCATTGCAGTGCTTGTTCCCTTCCCAGTAGAAAATATCTTGTGAAGCAAAGAGTGGCTAAGGGATTCAAGAGGAGGAAAACACATACCATAAAATATAATTAAAAATTGTGGAGGCTGCATATGACAAGAATAACCATAAAAAACAGATACAAACCAGCTGGCTGTTAACAACTTCTGAGTTATAAAAATCTTAAACCTGCTGTAAAGCACTCAATTCGATTTACATAACCACAGAGCTGACATTCCTTTTAGGCTCCTCTGTTGGGGATTATTTTGACATGTTTTAAAGCAACATAAAAAGCAACTGTGAAAGGAAGAAATGTATCATTTTACACTGGAATTCATTCCTGCCTTAAGACCGGACTTTCATACTTTAATCTGAACCTCTTTCCTTGAACTGGAAAATATCTTTAATGGCCACTGCCTGTCTGATTTTACAGTATTATTCTTCAGATCCTCACATTTCTAATAACACTGATGCTTTCTCTCTGTGTGCTGTGTATTTGAAACACTAGCCTTACATGATTTTAGCTCAGTGGTACCCATTCAAGAACCAATATCCATGGTCTATAGAAGGGAATAATATTTTGGTCAACCATGACTAAAACAACTGTAATTTCTTAGGAAACTAATGATGCAGACAGCATTCTACAAAACTAACATGGCTTGCTGTAGGGAATTAAAAATAAACAAAATAAAATAAAATCAATCGTACATTGAGTGAAGTTTTGATGTATAAGTGTTGGCAGCAGAAATTGCCCAGAGGATAAAATGAGCTTTGCCGTTTGATAATTTGCTTGATTCACTATGTCGCTACATGCAGGGCATTTTATGTCTGACTTATATTTAGTCCAGTCACCTGCTTAACGTTAGAAGGGTTATAATTATAAACAAGTGTTCTGACCGTATAGTGTATCAGTATTTCAGACCTGACATAAAATATGTATATTCAATTGAGGTTTAGTTATCAGATGTATTTTAGTAATAATTTTATTTACAGTTATAATAAATAGCAAAATCATTCTATTTTTACTAGATAAAGTAAGCACATGCATTGGTGTCATGTGATAATAATAGCCCTTTAAGTGAATACAGAAGAAAGATCAAGAATGTGTAGTCATGCATTCAAATTTTTGCTCTGCCAATTTCTAGCTTTTCTGATCTTAAGCAACAAATTTGACTCCTAATTTCCTCATTTATGAACTGAGGTTTTATTTCGTGTCACAAAAATTTTGGGAAAATAATATAATATATGAATGCTTAAAAAATAAATTATAACTTTAAATAAATCTGTAAAATAATATTCCATGTTGTGTGTAAGCTGTTTTTGTTTTGTTAAGATTGCCTTAGCAGTTTAAAAGAACTCTCCAAGCTCTTCAGCCTGTGTGATTATTTAAAACAGAAATTACCATTAAGATAAACAGAAAAATCAGATGAGTTTGGTATGGAAGAAACAATAATGTGCTCAATTTTTATCACTGACAAGTTTGAAATGACAACAGAAAATTCAAGTACAAATATCTAGTGATGGATGTGAAATGTTTTGGAAAGTATAATGAATAAGAGTGATGACAGTGATGAAAAAGAATAAAAAGACACTACAGAACAGAATATAAACAGTGAAAAGAAAAAAAAAAAGATAAAGTTTGGTGAAATCTCTCCATAAGAGTTTCATAGTTGTTTATTATAAAGTATAACAGTAATACTTTGGCTCCATCATTTTGTCTTAAGTAAACATGAACTTAATCACTGGAAAATCTGTTATCGATTTCCTGGGACCTTTTAAATTTAATGTATTAGAAGTAAAATTTAATGCTTTTATTATTTTGTTGCCTAGATCTGCCAAAGGATTAATCTAAACTTCAGGAAAGAACTGAACGCTACTTAAACTGTGCCCTGGAATGTTACAGCCATTTCTGCACAGCAGAATGATTAATGAAGTGTTACTCAAACAGACAATCACGTATAAAATTACCCAAATTTATACATCTAAATTTGATTTAATCAAATGTATGCATTTCAGATTTCAAATAACTGAATTTCAAAAAACTGTAATTCATCAGTTACATTGTTTCTGTATAGTATTGGAAAGGAATGTAAATTTGTGAAACTTGCTGAATTACATGTTTCCAAAATTAAATATCAAATAAAAAGTTTTAGATAAAATGACTCTTTGGGATTATTTATTTTTATTTTGTCAGTATGTTGAAAATTAGAACTACTACTACTCAAAATAACAATGCTTATGAAATTGTCTTAAATTAAAAAAAAAAAAAACAACTCTATAACACACCTGGGAGACAACAGCAAAATATTTATAGTGAGATAGCAAAGCCTGGTGGTTCACACAGCTTCTCAGTAGGTTAATTTTCATACTTTCTTTTTTGCCCTGTAAATCTTTCTTTTCTTTTCTTTTTTTTAAGATTTTTAAGCCTCTCATCATTCTTTTTTTTTCTTTTTTTCCCATTTATTTTTTTATTAGTTGGAGGCTAATTACTTTACAATATTGTAGTGGTTTTTGTCATACACTGACATGAATCAGATGAAACTGGAGCCCATTATACAGAATGAAGTAAGCCAGAAAGATAAAGACCAATACAGTATACTGTATAATGTATACAGTATACTTCTAAAGACCAATACAGTATATATAATGCATATGTATGGAATTTAGAAAGATGGTAACGATAACCCTATATGCAAAACAGAAAAAGAGACACAGATGTACAGAACAGACTTTTGGACTCTGTGGGAGAAGGCGAGGGTGGGATGTTTCAAGATCGGGATGTGGAATACATGTAAATCTTTCTTTTCATAAGTGAGACTTCTTGTCTTACCTCCTAGAACAATGAACAATTAATCTATATCCTTTTCTAATATCCAAAGACAGTGAGCATCCCCAAAGCCCCATGACTTCTCTAAATATCTTCATTTCCTTCAATCAATCTTAAGAAAATAACTTTCAGTACTGATTATACAATCTGGTCAAATAGCTTTCTGTTGTGGCCTCTCAAGACATAGTAACCATAAATGGGCACAATACTGTTGATATGGTCTAAGCAAGTAAGGCTGCTGCCAAAACAGTAATATGTAGAGCCCATTGGCACCCCCATAATTTATCAAATTTAAAATAGGCAAGAGAACCACTATGTTGGCAACAGTACATTGACATTTTGCTCTCAGATGCAAAAATCATACTTAGGTTATAAACATCAAATGTATTGTTAAAAAATGTCTAGAGTGAAATCCGTTACTAGTGAAAAAATATTTTTAAAAATCATGATAAAATATAATAACCATTAATGAACACAAAGCTGCTCATAAGAATGCAGGGTTGTTGCACAGTGAATTAGGAGACAAACTTGGCAGTCAGGTTAACAATGTTGAGCAGAAAAATCAGTGACAAACTTTACTTGTCTGTAAAATGGAAATCATAATAACTACCCAAAGACATATAGGAATTGAAAAGTGAAAGTGGCCCAGCTGTGTCCACTTCTTTGCAACCCCATGGGCTATACAGTAAATGGAATTCTCCAGGTCAGAATATTGGAGTGGGTAGCCCAACCCAGGGATCGAACCCAGATCTTCCCACATTGCAGGTTGATTCTTTACCATCTGAGCCACAAGGGCAGCCCAAGAATACTCGAGTGGGTAGCCTATCCCTTCTCCAGCAGAACTTCCCGATGCACCCAAGAATCCAACCGGGGTCTCCTGCATTGCAGACAGATTCTTTAACAACTGGGCTTCCCTGTGGCTCAGCTGGTAAAGAATTCGCCTGCCATGCAGGAGACCTGGGTTCGATCACTGGGTTAGACACATCCCCTGGAGAAGGGAAAAGCTACCTGCTGCAGTATTCTGGCCTAGAGAATTCCATTTACTGTATAGCCCATGGGGTTGCAAAGAAGTGGACACAGCTGAGCCACTTTCACTTTTCAATTCCTATATGTCTTTGGGTAGTTATTATGATTTCCATTTTACAGACAAGTAAAGTTTGTCACTGATTTTTCTGCTCAACATTGTTAACCTGACTGCCAAGTTTGTCTCCTAATTCACTGTGCAACAACCTTGCATTCTTATGAGCAGCTTTGTGTTCATTAATGGTTATTATATTTTATCATGATTTTTAAAAATATTTTTTCACTAGTAACTAGTAACCGTAGAGTCCATGGGGTTGCAAAGAGTCGGACAGGACTGAGAGACTTTCAGTTTCAGTTTCTTTACCAACTGAGCTATGAAGGAAGCCTATTATAGGGATTAAATGCGCTTACATATGTAAAAGATTTTACTAACTGAAATCTAATAAATCCCAATAGATGGTAACAATTACTAAGACTTTAATATACTGAAAATTGTATTCGCATTAATGTTGTGAGAATGTGTATAGTGTTTGTGTATAACTACCCTGAGAAAAATATTTATCAGAAACCAATGGAGGAATTAAAATCAGAAAGACCAGAGAAGAAAATTCAAAAACATCAATCAGTTATCTTTTGCTACCTTGCTTCTCAAATCAGACTTAAGCCTCTGCTAAACACAAGGTTTCAACAACCTTAACAATTAAACTATTTTAAATAAAATTCAAGACCACAGAGGGAAGAGGAAGAGAAGACAAAAAAGGGCTTGGTTGAAAGAATATCAGGTTGGAGAGCAAAACTTGGGTTCCTATGAAAAGCATCAGCAGATCTTTGATGCAGCCATTAAAAGTCTTCTGGTCAAAGAGTTACTGGAGAAAGTACTCGAGTTAACAACTGAACAATTAAACATAAACTACTATATCATTGAAACACAGGAGCAGTCACACTCAAAAATTTTAAGAAAATGTATTTAGTAGTTGAGGTTAATCAGAGTCCCACATTCCCTTAAGAGGCAGTTGTATAGATTAGAACTGCATTAGGCTTTTAGAGTGAAAACAGATAAGAAATAAATTTTAGAGACGGCAGTCGTTCAACATGTTAAGGACCAATTCATCATTCACTTGCTAATGTTTGATATAATTTGCATGACCAACTCAAAAAATATAGCCATGTAGGTTTCCAAAGAGTGCAAAACATAAAGTTCATTAATAATCACATAATTTTTCAACTCTAAAAGGGATTTAAGTGACTCATTTATTGGCAGCAGTACACTGAGGTTTGATTCTCTGATGCAAAATCTTAGTTAGGTTGCAAATACCAAATGCTATTGTTAAAAGTCTCCTGTGTGAAGTAGATTGGTGAATACACGTCAAAAAAAATCATGATCAAACCTGGCACTTTTGTTGACAGACTTTGTAGTGAGGTCGAAGGTGTAATTAGGCCAGAAAATTACTTTCTCACTACTAAAATTGTTCCCTTCAGGTCTTGAGTTATCAGTCCAGAAAATTTCATTAAACACTAAATTCACTTTAAGACAACTGTCAAAATTAAGCAGAGGTGAGTCAAGTCAAGGTCCTAATATTCAAATCTTTCATTTGGATTTGAGAGTCAATGTAAAATAAAACTGCTATCCATTTTTCTATCAAGACTCAACTTTTTGAAAATTTCAGATACAACTTGTTTTTTTCCCTTTGAAAAACAAGATGAAGTAGAATAACAAAATAAATGTAGAATTTGAAATGCTTAAAAGGCATAAATTATTGAAATTATTTCTACTTCCTGTTCCTTGAGATCTTAATATGAAACTAGTAAAAATCCAAGTGCTCACAAGTATTACAAATACTATACAAAGAGAAAAAAAGAATCCCAAACCTAGATTTTAAGAACTGATGAAATTTGGAATGATACCAATGATGAAACTGTGATTCCACCATATTTGCTTTAAAACAATCCTGAGGGGGCTTCCCGGGTAGCTCAGGGGTAAAGAGTCTGCCGGCCAATGCAGGGGACACGGGTTCGATCCCTGATCTGGAAAGATCCCACATGCGTGGACCAACTAAGCCTGTGTGCAACACCTACTGAGCCCTCATGGTGCAGCTACTGAAGCCTGTGTGCCCTAGAACCCATGCGCTGCAACAAGAGAAACCACTGCAATGGGAAGCCTGCTCACTGCAACGAGAGAGTGGTCCCCACTTGCCACAACTGGAGAAAAGCCCGTGCATAGCAACAAAGACCCAGCATGGCCAAAAATAAAAAAAAAAAAAAAAAATTTAAAAAAAAAAAAAAAAAAACAATCCTGAGATAGTGTACTACGTTTGTAAACAATTGGTTCACCACATTTGCAAAACAGCAAGACATAAGCCATTTTGGTAAATATTAATGTTCAGTATACAAGTGAGCAAGGACTCAGCATTTATAAACAAAAAGAAAATAAGTTATATGACACAGTGGAATTACAAGTAACATAATTTCTTATTTTTCCAAAATGAGGCAATAATAGCTTAATGATTAAATATCTCAAATGTAGCTCTATTTTGTCAATTATATCAAATGGCTTAGTGTTCAATTAACTATAGTGAAAAGTGTTTCTCTAATTCTTAGAACCAAAGAACATACACTGAACTTCCCTTGGAGGCCAGTTGTTACACTGTCTCAACCAAGTAATACATCAATTGCACAAATAAGTAATAACATAGAGATTTACTACTAAAGAGAGATAAGGCAAGTGAAAACCCAAAGAGTAAACAATTAATAAAGGTTTAGGAATTTTCTTCAATTATTTAGGGTAAAATAGCATGATTCTGCCTTAACAAGTAATACTACACTATGCTTGACTATTCATAAAATTCAGAAATAATTCTAAAGCAGGAAACAATTGTAAGTCAGTGAGCATTATATTATGCAGCAAAGTGTGATTTTTTAAATAAAAAAAGGTTTGATAAGCTTTTCCATAAACACTTAATAAAAGGATAGCCATGTTAGATTTAGAATTCAAACACAGTAGCTTAATAAGCAATTAAGCATGATTATAATTCTAAAATTTAATTTTTTACATCACTCATTCTATTCTTTTGCTACCTCTATACTAAGCCTCCAAATCAAAGCACTGAACATATCAACTATTTAAAATATAACTAATTTAAAATAAGTTAAGCTTCTACCCAATATTAAACTAGTGGTTAGAATACCTACAAGAACATGATTTATCTGTCAAATATATGAAGTTGTGGTGTGAGTTTTTCAAATTAAGATTAAACATGTTAATAAAAACTTGAAGCATTCTTCAAGAATTTGATTCCGTATCTTAAAAACTCTTTCAATTTGATTCATCGCATTTCGATTCTACTCAAACTATAAATGGCCTCTAAGGTGGATAAGGTATTCCTTGGAATGGATTATACAGCAATAAGACGGCCTATAATTACCCTTCCTTGAGTCCAGTCCTCAAGTGAGGCCTTCTCTTCAACTTAAACAAATCATTTAAACAACTGGGGTCTTAGTTAACTTGTATGTAAAAGGATAAGCAAGACCTTGTTCATAGTTTGATATGAGAAATAAATTAATCTTTAGATGTTAGCAGATTTCCTACTATGTTAATAGTTACTGAATAAATGTTTCCATTCCCTCTTATTTTAACCAATTACTATATTGATTGATGAAAATATTTTAATTTAACAGTTTGACTAGATATTATGCTAGCAACTGAACAGAGTGGTGAAAAGTATAGACATAGCTACTGTTTCTACATATAAAAGTGCTTGAACTTGTTCAGCAAAATATACATGTATCTGATAAATTGGTTTCATGTATTTCCATTGGATAGTGTGTATAGACAAAGTTTTAGAGTAAATAAATGAATAACTGAGAGAATGTCTATAGCAAAGACATACAAGATGCACCATGTAGATTAACTCAAGGAAAAAGTTTGAAGCAAATCTCGAATGTTTTCACTTACAAAAAAATTCTCTTTCTGTGTTTTTCATCTGCAATATGGCCATGGCTTTTCTAAGCCACATGATTAAGACTATAAATTTGAAAACGTTTTGAAAAATGTTTTCTAGAAAGTAAAGTTCTTTTCAAATGTATTCATAGGGTTTCCAAATATATTACTTAAGAAATGTACATTATCTGTAAGAAAGTCATGCTTACAGAGGAAATAAGAAATCAGTTAAAAGTATAATGATTATTAATGAAAAGATGGCATAAAATACGTCAAAATAATGAAGTACCACACATGCTAGTTAATGTGGTGTTTTAGGAACAAAACTAAGTGAGATTAAGTTAAAAATGAGGCAGCTGCTGATGGCAGATTCTAGGTACAGATTTTTTTCACATAGCATAAATATTTACTCATGAAGGACTATAACTCAAGCTATTTTCAACAATATTTTGTGAAAAGAAAATGAAGAGAAAAACAGAAGCACACTCAATCCTTAACATAGCTAAGATCTCACTTTAAATCTCTCTGATTCATACAGATAAAAGAAACATGAACAAATAATGGTAGCCCATGTCACATATGTTTAACTATAATCCTGAAATTTAAGACATTAATGCCTAGGGACCCCCGAAGCAATATATTTCCTTGAATTTAGGCCAAGAGCAACATTGGTCTAGGAAAAATTAACTGGATGGACAGTTAACACTTTCAAGGAAAACAAAGATTACTATTAAGAGTATAGAACAGTGCACTAATGGAAGTGATGATACTGACCATTTTTATGATCAATTTAAAGAATATCAAAAAGGCAATCTGTCTATTTCATTAAAATATCAATATTGGTATTTGGGAGAAGTGTACATTTTTTAAATGCCTACCTTCTAATAGTCCTCACTCATTGATACATACAGTATTTTATTAGAGATGATTGATGTGAAGCTCACTGTAATTTCAAAAATTCATAGAATATTATTATGTCATGAAATCCATGCCGAGAAAGCAATTGCCATTATAAATCAAAAAGACAACTCATACGGACAGGTCATATGGTAACGGGTTCTTCTTGGAATGGTATCCTTAAATGTAATTTATTCAATAAGCAACTTAAAGGTTAGGTATGATGAGATGAATCTCATCCTCAAATAACTCCAAAATATTGTTATATTCTAAAAGGAAAGAAATCAATTTTCTTGGAATTTAGACATACTTGCATTTATATGCCTTTGAATTAACATGGTTCTGTGTAATTCTTCTGAAGTGTTTTTACACTAAAATAATCCCCTGGAAAGATTTCATTAAGCAATATAAGATAATAAATAATACAAAAGGCATTTACAGCTTTAATATGTGAATGAAGGTTTCCAATAGGACAGACTCTGAAAACCTTCACAATGCCACATTTTCACATTTAGCAAATGGTTTTCAACTAGATGTTTTAACAGGGGAGAATGACTTAAAAGTTTACTTCTAGGGATTAGCATTTCACCAGAAGGAGTAAACATGCTATTGACTTTAATATTAAATATTATACATGATTAGAGAGAATCTTGACGATTTAGCATCACTTTTTTGAGTCTAACTCAACATAGTCATTTATAATCTCAAAACCCTTTGGAAGAGACAAAGATTCTTACATTGCTTTTAATGCTTAAAAACTTCACACTGTTCCTTTAAGTCATATCCTTACATCCCAGGAGGCAAAGTCAAACCATGAGAAAATACATATTTAGAAAAATAGTCTCTCCACATATATTTGCATTTCTTAAATGAAAGCTAATGGGAATATGCTTGATGGAATGACATTCCATCAAAGGATTTGATGTTAGGAGGCATTTCAGTGAATTAAAATTCTAAATATCACAATGATCAAAAAGTAATCATTGACATGAGAAGATTGTATCAGGAGAAAAACATTTTATTTGAGTTAATTGGAAGATACAAAAGCAATTTTTTAAAAAAACAGGAGATGCTTATAATGTGATTCCATAAATAAGGAAAGGACATATCATCCCCAGAAGTGATATGTTCAGACTAATAGATAAATAACTGGTATTCTATTTGAAACAAGCCAAATGTCCTGTTCTGAGAATTGTAATAAGACCAAATCTCAAATGACATCGCGCTATATAAGACTTTGCAAAGTGTTTTGTGATACATTAATGAAGTGAAGTCGCTCAGTCGTGTCTGACTCTTTGCGACCCCATTGACTGTAGCCCACCAGGTTCCTCCGTCCATGGGATTTTCCAGGCAAGAATACTGGAGTGGGTTGTCATTTCCTTCTCCAGGAGATCTTCCCAACCCAGGGATTGAACCCGGGTCTCCCGCATCGTGTGATACATTAGCTCATCACACAGTCCTATCAAGTAGGAGATAAGGCAGGTATTATGATGTTTGGTTTGTACATGATAAAGTATTTCAGAAGGCAGCTCCATATAGGAAAATAACCAATAAATTGGAGTCACAAAATTTGAATTGGAAACTGTGTCTAGCACATAATAGTGAAACTTTGGACAAACCTCTTAGCAATTTTTTCCCTCTTTTCTAAAATGATGTTTTATGTCCTAGTATCAACCTTGTGGGGTTTCCTAGGTGGCTCAGTGGGTAAAGAATCTGCCTGAAATGCAGGAGACATAGGAAATGTGGGTCTGATCCCTAAGTTGGGAAGATCCCCTAGAGGAGGGCAAGGCAACCCACTCTAGTATTCTTGTCTGGAGAATCCCATGGACAGAGAAGCCTGATGGGCCACAGTCCACAGAGTCATAAACAGCTGGATATGACTGAAGCGATTGAACACTCACACATACATCTATCTTGTAATTATTGAGGCCAGGTAGTGTTAGCCAAGGCCACATTGCTAAAAGTGATGAGGAAGAGAATAAAAACCAGACATTTCAGTTCCAAGTTAGGAATTACATCACAGCATCATATTGTTTAAAAAAAAAAATGCATGTCTTTAGAGAAAACTATAGCCTACTAACTCTATTATAAAATCAGCGATGATAAAAGGATCAAATCTATTTTGGTATTCTCTAGGAATCTGGTTTATGGTAACTTTAGTTAAAATGGGAAATGGCACAAAAGTAGATCTGGAAATAGTTTAATCTGCTGTACATCTCCTTAGCCATATATCAACAAGTGAACATGATAAAGTGCTCTCACATTAATTATACTGACTACTTCCTTAATGAAGTGCAAAAGTGTTTGCATAATCTGATTCAATTTATTGAATTAGGTTACAGTTTTATCATTTTGAAAACTAGCTTATTGTTTACTTTACAGTATATGTCAATTCATTCCCAACAATGAATAGTACAGCATACAGCTGAAATCAATTGAAAGCAATCTTCATTTTTAAAGTCTACTAGCATTTGTGGTGTGCATATTTCAAAGAGCAATATATGACAGCTTGAACATATAACAGTAGCAATGATATTTCATATCCATAAGGCTTATTCTGCCACAAACAAAAATTTATAAAAAGAAATTATTGTAAGTAAGCCCTGAAAATAAATTTGTAATAACCAAATTTTAGTGTTAACTAATTCTATCAGGATTATCTAGAGAGCACATTACATGAATTTGAATAAACTGCGAAACTAAGACTTCTAAACCTAAGTTATATGTCTTTTCAAAGTTATCAGTTTTATTCTTAAATCCAAAGGAATGATAGTCTGCAGTAAAAATCAGTAACACTTGGATCAGCCTATTTAATTACGTTAATACTACTTTATCTTTGCCAAGCTTCATCATTTACAGAAAACTGTTATAAATTGTCATTTGACATTCATGGCAATTTAATGAGAAAATAATTTTCAGATAAAAAGATTCTTTATACTTGAAAAAATAAAGGATCAAAATACTTGACTGGTTCAATCATTATACATTTTAAAAGTTGATTATCGGAAGTATTCCACGAATTTCTAGAAATGACAGGGAACTATATTCAATACCCTGAGATAAACCATGATGGAAAAGAACATAATAAAGTGTATGTATATACATACATTTATATATATATAATATATGTATCACTGAAACACGTTGATGTACAGCAGAAATCAACACAACACTATAAATCAACTATACTTCAATAATAATAAAACTGACACCTCTCTTGGAGACTTTATTTTTTATAGTGGAAAGTAAAATCAAATTAATTTATAGTAAAGTTCAAGGTCTTTCATTTAAATCCCTTTAAGAATTCATGCCTTTCTGTTAACAATTCTGATGATCTTTATTGGTTAAAATAATATTTTTCACCCTTCATTCTAAATCCTACCATATCTAAAAATATTCTCTTATATAATATTTAATGATTGTCATTTTATCCTATTATTATTCTTACAGCTATGGACCCCTTCACAGAGTACTCATAAAAGAAGGACAAAGAGAACAAAGGAGCATAAAACATTCAAAATTTTCTTTTAATTGGAAAAAATGTATTTGTGAGCCTACGGTCACAGTCTTGTCCATGAGTTAACCAATCCATCCATAAATAACAGGGTAAGAAACAGTATGATAGCTTATAAACATGAAACATTCTTCTCAAAAGTAATGTTTAAAAACCATCTCAAAAACTATGAAATAATATGACTATAAAACCTTGAAGGATGGGGTTAAAAGGATGAACGTCTTTTAACCAGAAAAGCACCATACAAAGCTTAGAATAATAATTCAAAGTAAAATAAAATAGAATCATCAAATTTTGTAATTAGAAAGAAATAAGATTGCCTTATTCAATCTACCTCCTTCCAATGCAGAATTACCTTCAAATTTCCCTAACAGTAATTACTAAGAAAGGAAATGGAAGGTTGGTGGTCTGGGAATGAAGGAATTTGTTTCAAACTATTACACTTCTGTACTATGAACAATATGACCAATAAAAAATAATTAAATATAAGTACTATCACTAACTTTTCATCCCACTTTCCTATTAAACCCTTCTGTCAAAAGGAAAAGTTAATGCTTTAAGAGTAGTAATCTTCACTTTTAGATAATTCTCCTTGTAGCAAGACTCTTTCTTATGGAAGCCAATGTAGACGTCTATAATTACTCTTCATCAGTTAGATTTAGTTAGTCCTTGAAAAAACACAGTATGAATCGACTTTATCATACACTTCAGACCCTCTGTAACTCTTCTTAAGACTAAACACTACCATCATTTCCCAAACCCTATCACCTAGGCTATTCCCTTAATGATCAGAGTTTGTCAATGTCCTACTAAAGACTGTGATGCCATGACTGAGCGTAAGATTCCAGATGTCATCTGATGTGCAGAGTAAAAGTATGTTGCTTCTCTTTCTCCAGGCTTTATATCCCTAACCATCAAGCTTGGGTGTCTAGCACTTCCAGAATTTCTATCACAACACTGGTTTATATAGCTGCACAAACAAAATCCTTCAGTGATTTTCATTTAGAATGTTTTCAAATCAGGTCTTAGGTTCATTTACAACTAGAGCAATAATGCTTTGAGAAAATGAATTCAGGTTTTAATAATATAGCTATTTTTCTGACCTTTGTGGACTTTATTTGCAATACTTGGTCCTGTCAACACTTGCAATTAGCAATTCTATTATTTACAAAGAAGAACATAAAAGTTACAAAACATACCTCAGTATGCATAGAGAAAATACAAAGAAATTTCAACACGGAATTTAAATCCTTAGTAACCAAGCTAGAACACTTCATTAAGGAAATAAATTGAAGTTTGGATTAGCCAAAGGGAAAAAAGCCTACCAAAGACAGAGAAGGAAACTAAACGAAGAATTCTGTTTATCGTATAGCTTTTGTTCTACAATATCTTTAGGAATACTCAAAATATATCTATAGCAGATTTAGTTGTTTTTCCTGAATGAATATTATTTAATGTATTCATCACTCCTCTTGATTGAAAAAGTGAAAGTGAAGAAGGGTATTCTTAGTGGCTCAGACAGTAAAGAATCTGCCTGCAATGCCGGAGACCAGGGTTAATCCTTGGGAAGGGAAGATCCCCTGAAGGAGATGGCTACCAACTCCAGTATTCTTGCCTGGATAATTCCATGGACAGAGGAGCTGGGTTATATAGGCCATGCAGCTATAAAGAGTCATTGGTCATTTTTCTTTTTTCTGAATGAACATTATTTAATGTATTTCTCACTTCTCTTGGTTAGGGAAGGTGCCATGTGTGTGTGCTCAGTCATATCTGACTCTTTGACTCTGTGAATTGTAGCCCACCAGGCTGTCTGTCCATGGGATTCTCCAGGCAAGAATACTGGAGTGGGTTGCCATTTCCTACTTCAAGGGATCTTCCTGACCCAGGAACTGAACCCACATCTCCTGTGTCTCCTGCTTTGGAAGGTAGATTCTTTACCACTGTGTCACCTGGGAAGTCTAGAGAAGGAAAAAAAGATAGTAATAGCACCTCCTGCTGGTCAATAAATTAAAGCAAGCGGTAAAGGAGAGGGACCTCGCAGGAGACAGGAACCTGGCAGAGTACAGTTCGCGGGTCACAAAGAGTCAGACAGGTTTGAGCACGCAGGTAGGCACTGAAAGACAACATGACATATGTATAAATGAGGGACTAGAATTTTGTATAAGAATCCCACAAATAAAAAGATAATCCACAAAGCTCTGGCTAAATCCACACACCATCCACTAGCATAATCAAAAATCGACCCTTAAAATCTGATTTGCTTTTCTCAACGTAAATAAATTTCTCTTCTGTCACAGGAGACATCATATTACTAAAAAAAGAAGCAAATAATATCTTGCAATTAGTCAGTTAAGTATATTAGCAACTTCATTACTACAAATCTGCTGAGAGAGAAATTTAAGTAGATTATAACTCTGAGTATGGACCAGTGTAGGCATAGGAGACTACAGAACTCAATAGAAATTTGGAAGAAACAAATTAGGGAGGAAAGGACTGTAATTTTCTTCTAAATTAAGTAGATGAGAGGCCTGTCCAGAAGTCTAGTAATATGTGATTACTCAATTAAATCTTTAATAACAATCTTCACTTAAGAACTTTGAAAATATTTTAATAAATTTCTATGCTAGTAATAACCAGGACCTATTATAATTTAACTGAAATGCTTGATTTTAATATATACCACATATTTAATAAAGTAAATGTATTTATTATCTAGTCTTTCATATCAATGCAATATTTATATTTTGTTATGAGCTACACATTATTCACATATGTATTAAATTAGTTGTATATCAAGATACTGTGGGTACATTTATATATATGCAGGAATTTTAAAGACTAGTATATTCTATGTTATCATTCTATTCCTGAAAATATTGCTTCTTTAGAACATGAGTAAAGAAATATTAATTTCATCAATTACTGTTGATAATGCTGAAATGTAGACATCACAACCCACAAACAAACAAATAATGCCCTCCATTTACCTAGTACACCTCCATTAGGCCCTAGACTCTGCATCTTTAATCTGGAGCCTAACTGTACTTAAATGGATTTTATAAACTGCATTATAACACCAATGTTGAAATTCGTAACTCTGAGGTTTAATCACGTCTCACAGAAATCCCTTGATAAACATATATTAGCCATATTTCCTGAACAAATACTTACGTTGAATATCTGCTTTTTGGCAAGCAGTACTCTACACAGTGGCATACTGTGGCAAACATTCACCAAAATCCATTGGTTGGGGCCCGAAAAATATCTCGACCAGGAACAATCTGGGTGTGAAGGCTGCAAGGATCCCAAAGTTATGCCCACACTTTTTAACCTGTGAATGCCTCCTTAAGAGAAGAGTCTTTGGAAATATGATGACACTGATGATTTTGAGATGGGAGTTGATTTTGGATAATCTGATGTGTCCTAAATACATTCACAAGTTTCCTTTCAAGAGAAGCAAAAGGAGATTTGCACACACACAAATACACACAAAGACACACACAAGAATAGGTGGAAATTATGGTCACAAGCCAAGGGAAGCTGGAGTCTCCAGAAGCTCGAAAAGGCAAGGAAACAGGTGCTGCCAAAGAGATTCCAGAAGGAGTGTGGCCCCGCCGATAGCTTGAGTTGGACCTGTGGTGCTTGATTTTGAACTTCTCTAGAATTGTGACTTTGGGCTTCCCTGGTAGCTCAGACAGTAAAGCATCTCCCTACAATGCAGGAGACCCGGCTTCGGGAAGATCCCCTGGAGAAGGAAATGGCAACCCACTTCAGTATTCTTGCCTGGAAAATCCCATGGACTGAGGAGCCTGGTAGGCTACAGTCCAGGGGTCGCAAAGAGTCAGACATGACTGAGCAACTTCACTCACTCAGAATTGTGACAGAATTAATTTTTTATTTATTCTAGTCACAATATAAGTGGTAATATGTTACAGCAGCCACAGGAGACTAACAGAGTGTTCAGTACAAGTTTTAAATTTAAACAAATTATGTGATGAATTTCGAATTTAAGTTAAAGTGCTCAGTCATGTCCAACTCTTGTGATCCCATGAACTTCTCCAGGGGTCCAAGGGATTCTTCAGGCCAGAATAGTAGAGTGGCTAGCTTTTCCCTTCTCCAGGGGATCTTCCCAACCCAGGGTCCGAATCTAGGTCTTCCGCATTGCAGGCTGATTCTTTACCAGTTGAGCCACCAGGGAAGCCCAAGAATACTGGGGTGGATAGCCTATCCCTTCTCCAGCAGATCTTCCTGACCCAGGGATCGAACCGGTTCTCCTGCATTGCAGGCTGATTCTTTACCAACTGAGCTATCTGCCCTCCAAAAAGGAAAAAGAAGATAAATTACTTTTTCTTTAAGAAAAATTTAAAGGGAAAAATATTTGGAATTCTGGTGGCTCAGTGATAAAGAAATGCCTGCCAATGCAAGAGATGTGAATTCGGACCCCTGGGTTGGGAAGATCCCATAAAGAAGGAAATGGCAACCCACGGCAGTATTCTTGCCTGGAAAATCCCATGGACAGAGGAGCCTGGCAGGCTGCTTGAGTCCATGCGGTCTCGACAGAGTCAAATAGGACTTAGCTACTAAACAGCAACAACAAACAACATGCATCAGATACTGATAGGTTAAATGCATTACTTTCAAAATGTCCAATGATTAAGTTTCACAAGTATTTCCTCCATACAGAAGTATGAAAATACATACTTACACATACTGCATAAACATTAATGTCTTAAGTATTTTGTATCATATTTATTCTTACAGTAAGGCATTCAAAAGATTTTTATTTTTAAATTATTAGTGAAGATGATCAACTCATTTGTGACTGTTTTACTTGTTATTTTTACTTGGGAGTCTCTCCAGGGAATACAATGCATTTGTTATGATAAAGTTCTCAATATGGAAAACACATTTCCACATAATGAATTTTTCCCTTGGAAGTTGAAATGCTTAATGAATTTAAAATATTACAAATGTTGATACTACAGAAAAAAAAAAAAAAAACAGGTAGTTTGGATGCAGTTGCCAGTTACTTGGTAATACTATAAACTTTGAAAATGTCTTTGAATTATAAATCCACATGAGAATACTTTCCTACTATTTTTTTAAGATGAAAATATTTCAACAGAATTGACTCTTGCTAATACTGCCCTAGCATAGTATTATTTTCACAATAGTAAAACTGCATTTATAGGTTCTTACTTTTTAAGCATAGTGCATGTGTATTTACAATTGCTTTTTTTTTTATCCTGATCACATATTGATTATTTGCCTACAAGGTCACGGTGAGAGAAAAGATGTGTCTAAGAAGCAAAACTATGAATCATTCATTCATTTAATTTGAATATATTTGGAAAAAATAGGTAATGGATAACTTTTTTAATGAAAAAAGCAAATATTTGAGACTCAGTGAGTTATTTCTTAATACTTACATGAAAATTGTGTTTCAAAACTAGTTTGCATTCTGCCCTAGAGATAAAATCAAGAAGTTGGCCAAATATGCTATCCCAAATTGCACTCCTGGCACAGAAGGGGAGTATTTAGAATTCTTAAATAAACCTTTCCTTAATTGTAAAATACACATGATTCTATAAAAAGTATGAATGTTACTGAAATTCTGTTGCTAGGATGAATTTATTTCAAACTGGTATTTATTATCAAAAATGATTTATGATATGTGCTCAGTCCAAATAAATGTAGAGAGCACTACAGGAGGTGTGGTGTTGTGAGACTCTACAAAGAGCCTTCTTTCTTTCATTAACTTTCACTTCTGGTTGCCATGGCACCCGTGACAACCATAAATTTAGAAATTATCACCATCTGCCCACGCCCCCTTCTAAGGTTACACACAAGCCCACTTGAACAACCAAAATAGCAAACAAAAACTCCATAAGCAATTTTAAAGTTTTTTCTTTTCAAATTATAGACACCTAAGTAAATAATCCTAGGGCTGGGAACACACTTTTAAAAAATATAGTCTTTCTTTTTTTTTTAGAAAAGCAAATTCCTTAAGGAAAGATCATAACTTAACTACAGTGTTCAGTTGTTGAAAAGAAAAATGAGGAAATGATTAGAAACAAATTGACAGATTTTTATAAATTATCAAAATAAATAAACTTTTTCAAGTACCAATTCAGACAACCTTGAAGGTGAATCTGTATCTTTCATGCTTTTCAAATGGTAATATTGGAGTACAAAAGTACAGGTCAATATTTATATGCAGTCAATGATGTAATCTTAGAAAGGATTTGAGATTTGAGAGTGAGTTGTTTTCTTCTTTGTTCTTTTGAGGTCTATATGTTTTTGTACTTGTTTTGCTAGTTTTAGAACAATGATTTCCAAGTCATTAAAAGATACTGATATAACTATTCTGCATGCTAAGTGGTTTCAGTCCATTCAATTCTTTGCAGCACTATGGACTGCAGCCTGCCAAGCTCCTCTGTCCATGGGATTCTCCAGCAAGGATACTGGAGTGGGTTGCCATGCCAACCTAAGGATCAAACCCACATCTTTTACATCTCTGCTATTGGCAGGTGGATTCTTTATCACTAGCATCATCTAGGAAGCCCTGATATAACTACAGATTCCTGGGGAAAAGATGTTTTAAACTCCAAACTCACAGGTCAAAAATATAGAGGAATGTCCTTAAACTACTTTGCTTAATGCTAAAAAAGAAAAAAAAAATGTTGATATAGTTTTTTCAATGTTTCAAGAAATAACATATTTTATCTTTCCCATTATGGGAAAAAATAGCGTTCTACTTTTAAAGAAAGCAACAAATATAAATAAAGTTCTGGGACAAAAAGTCTATACATCCATACTGAATCATATTCCCCCAGTACACTAAGTACTCCTTGGGAGAAAAGTGTTACATGCTTTTGTGAACTATATGATAGCTTTACAATGATTAAATTTCCAGCTAATGTCTTAAGATAGCATAAACATTCTCCAAGATTTTAAGATATTATTCTGTAATCTTTTAAATCTAGAGACTTCTCCATCTAGAAAAACTTTGTGTAAAAAGAGCAACCATTAGAATATATTAAGATAGCATGATTCATGCACAATGGTCAAACTTCTAGCAGCTTCAAATCTTTGGCCCAAAGTCCAAAATTTGAATTAAGTGAATTAGGCAACAGTGAGCTCACAAGACTTGTTTTAAAGCCATTCCCTGGGCTCTATAGAGTATTAAACTATCTAAATCCACTTCTTCAAATTCAGTCTCCTCATCCTCCTCTAGAATATGACTCTTAAGGTTTGTTTCAATGTAATAGCTCAAGAGAAATCTTAATTTCTGGGCTCACAACATATTAGGAAGAGCAAAAGTTTTCTTAAAAAGCACATAAAATATATGAAATGGTCCTGCTTCAAAAATGAAGTGATGAGTCAGGTTAAAATTACCTTCAGTATCTCTGTTCACCAAGTCAAAAAAGTGTGTAAGATATTTCAGAAAGGGATCTATCAAAATTGACTTAATAATTTGATTTTCAGTTTGGCTTGTGATATTCAGTTGTTTCGAAACTTCACTTACCCCAAAGTTACTTGATGGTCTTAATTGTGGAAGGTGCTGCTACACTTAGATCCTGATTATATCATCTTATCTCACCATCTCTTAGGTGGTGAAGTATTTATTGTTATCACCTTAAAACGCTGGCAGGCAATTTGGAACTAGATCTTCCCTATTTCTATATGAAAACAATCTATAATACTTTTCACCCAAAATATAACTGTGATTAGTTAGAATCAACACAAACTTGTCAAATACAAAATAATGATTATTAAAATGATTATTTTTAAAGCCCCAGACATATTCGTTGAGAAGTCAAAGACGCTTGTCTTTCTCCTAGCACACCTGAGTCTTTCAATCATAAAACATAAAAAGCTAACATTTTCTTTCCACTTTGTCTGCACAGTACCAACCCCCTTGCCCAAAATTTGCAAATCAGAAAATTTTAATCAGTTAAATAAAATGTTCAGCCTTAACAAAATGCTACCTACTTCATTCCTAAATATCAAATTTGGAATTAGAATTTCAGGCAGTAGGATTCAGTCACTTGTGAATCATGACCTAAATTAACGAATAGAAATGATGATACATGCTCTGTAATTGGGTTATTTTCAGCTATGATTTCATTTTTCTGTTTCACAATTTTTCCCCTGCAAGCATTAGCATAAAACTATAATTCTTCATTGGAAAGTGAATCATTTACTTTAAAAACTTTTAGTATCTTACTAAAAAATGTAAATACATAAAATGAACAAATAACTTCAAATTCAACTCAGTGGATGTTTGATAAAGGTTTATAAAAGTGAACAAACTGTTCAGACACTGCCACAAAAGTAAAGGTGAGTTAAAAGAGCCATTCCTCCCAAGGAACTTTCAATGCAGTATGGAATGTGAAATAAGACACCTATGATTGTATCACAGCCTAGAGAAAGACAAGTGTTACAATAGAAAAAGAAAACACTAATATGGGTATTCAGAGAAAAAAAAATGAAGACTTTCTCCTGATCTTGCTAGATTCTTTTTCCTGTTCCAGTTATTGTTAAATGACACTTACATATTTATATGTCTATCTCCTCAACAAACTTTCATGATGGCAAGAATAAATAAATACTATACTATATAATAATAATTTTATTATGACTATTAGTTTAATTTGTTCTGAGTCTGGATGAAACTTGGAAAGTGAGAAGACATGTATGAGTAAATAAAAGAATTAATGAACACATTCAGGTGGTGAAAATCAAATGAGCTATGTTTGCATGCAGTACATTATTAAAGTTGTTTATGACATAGAGCTTATGTGGTCAAGAGTATTCTTTTACTTGCACATTGAAAAAAATCTAGTAATAAACATCTTTCAGATGTTTCTAATACTAATAGTTTAGGAAAAAATAGGAGATATTTCTATTTGACATAGTTATGGTGTATTGTTTGGATGCATGTTAATCTAGTTTAGAGTTTTTACGGAATGAAACATAAGCTTAGAATCCAGAGATCTGGGTTTGACTAGCCACTGACAGTGATCAGCTGACTGACCTTGGGAAAGTCATTGATTCTCTCTGAGCTAGGGATCATAATTTGTTATTTGATATTAGCAAGAGAATTAATTAGAATAAATCCTAGAACTGTGTTCAATAAAACTTCTTTTATTTTATTTTAAATAAGGAAGTGATGATAATCATAATGCAGTTTTGAAATAAATTCTCATCAGTAACATGGTCTTAGTGTGAACAAAATATAGCTGATGAGTGTAAACATCTATGTAAACACAGGCATACATGAAAGCAACGGTGTTGGTTGATTTTGAATATTTTAGGCATCAGTCAGTAGCGCTCTTACCTGTTGGTGGGATTATCCCAGGAGACATAAGACCCGGGACAGAATGTGGCATGATGTGAGAGTTCTCTGGGGAGGTGACACTTTGAGTCCTCTTAGGAGGCCTTCCAGGTCTAGAACTGAAAGAAACAAACAAAAAATTTTTACAATTAAGCTGTTGTCTTACACATCATTTCAAAGTTGTTTCAAGTGGTAACATGGACTGTAAATAAATTTGTTTCAAGGACGGTTGCTTTTGCAGTTAGATGTAATAGACTTCCATCACTAATTAGATTACATGCTGAATTCATTTTCTTCATTGAAGATCAGCCACTCTTGATGCATAATTCATAGCCTGCACCTCGTTACCTGCTTCTTCATATTAATATCTATACACAGTTTGAATTGCCTCGTTTGCATATGCTAAAGTTCTGCATGCAGCCTTCAGCACGAAAATTATGCACTAACTTGTAATAATTATTACAGTCAGCCTGCTATTGATTTATGAGACTTTTAAAAACCAAATATGTGTAGTACTTGTAATGAATGATATTTTAAGGTTCTTCAGGAAATTAAAAGGCAATGGCTGCCTAAGGAAATGTTCTGCTTGTTTGATTTAATACTACAGTTAGCTGGGAGGTGGAATGAAAGAGTGATTCAGACCTATAGCACATTTTTCGATGATATGTTTTATTACTTTGCACTGCTAGCCTGATATCTAGATGATAAATGACAATACATATCTAATGTGTGAAAAGGTCTTGCAATTTCTTTATTTTTTGTCATTTAAAAGATAAGTCAAGTTATCATTTAACCCTTATTCTATTTAAATGAAGAGCCCCACTAGGTTGCCTTACTTTAAATATACTAAAAATTATATTGGAAATGCTTAGGATTATTTGTAGGACATCATTAAGAAATGGCCAGAGTAGCATCTTATATCTGACTTTAGAATAATTAAAAATACTTCGTGTTTGTGTTTTAATAGTACTTCTCTTTCACTTGTCTGTTTTATAAGCATAATTTTTAAAATTATCAAAGCAGAAAGTGAAAAGAATACACATATTCACCATTCTTGTATAAGGAAAATATGAAGAATATAATATCAGCAAGTTTTGAAACAAACATAATTAGCATTGTTTCCACTGTCTGCCTCTGTATCACAAATGTACATTTATGAAAGGCTTTTCCGTCATTTATCTGGCCAATATGTGACAAGATATATCAAAACCTCCAGATGCATCCTTCATAAGTTAACATTTCCATGTAAGCCTGAACTGAGATCCTTTGCCTTGTCAGAAGATTCAAAGATCCTATCTTTATTATTTAGTGTAAGTAATATATGTAGTCATTAACAAATATTGCATTTACTCTTTTCAAAGCAGTGCACCGTGGGGGCTAACTTGGGAGAACGGGTTCTTAGTCTTCAAAAGCTTATACTCTTGTCAAGCGGGACAAATCTGGTGCATAAAGAACTAGGACGCAAATTCAAATATGCTGTGTCCTAAGCAAGTTGCAGTCTGAACACTAATGCAGAAAAGCTGGATAATGATAGATAACTCCCTGTTGGAGTTAAGATTTCACGGCCCTGGGAGATTAAAAGAGAATTCTGAATGATGAGTTGGACATGGAGAGAAAAAGAACAGAAGAAATCACACTCCAATGGGAATGTGAGAAAGGAATGGAAACCTGAAAATGTATGAATGTACAAGATTCTTTTCCAATAAGTTGAAACAGGGCAAATAAAATGAGCGGCAGAAATCCATACTGTAGACTTATTGCCTAGGGCCATATCCTGAAGGACTCTGAACCAAGAGGAAGTAGATTGTGCATCCGTTTACTGAAACATCTCTCTGGCTACTTATTCTTTGTAATTACTCTTCATCCTCAGTTGATTCTCTAACTTATATTATTAGCCTAGAGCCCACCAACAGTGCTCTGCTAGTCTCCATTCTCCCTGAGTGATTTCTTCCATTAACATTACTGATATGGTAAGGAATTACAGCTAAATCTTATCTACAGCCTGAATCTTTCTCCTGGGATTCACACGGATTAATGCCTGTCTACTGGAAATCCCTACTTATGTTCTATAATAATCTAAGTTTCAGTTTGTCCAAATCTGAACTCAGCATCTTCTCCATTAAAACCTACTTTTCCTTGGTTAATCAAAATGGCACCTAATTGACTAAGCCAAAAATCCAGGACTCAGCTGTGTCTTTCCCTTCCTCTGTACACTCAAATATTATCCCAATGAAGATATCTCTCTATGCCCACACCTGTATTCCAGATCAATCCCTCCTTTCTTATTTGATCTACTATCATAGCTCTTTCAAGACCTACCCTCAGCTTTGCCCCATGCTAGAGCTGAAAGTGAAGTCTAGATAAGTCTCTGTACTGATTGTGGAAGGATTTTTTTTTTTAATCATGTTTTTCAACTGCTTAAAGGCATCCGTGACTTCCCAGGTGACACAGTGGTAAAGAATCCGCCTGCCAAAGCAGGAAGCACAAGAGATGTGAGTTCAATCCCTGGGTCAGGAAGATCCCCTGGAGTAGAAAATGGGAACCCACTCCAGTATTCTTATCTGGAAAATTCTACGGATAGAGGAGCCTGGCAGGCGACAGCCCAGAGTCACAAAGAGTTGGGCATGACTGAGCGGCTGAGCGCACACACACACAAAGACACCGATACTTCCCTAGAGCACCGACACTCGGCACGGTAACAAGGCCTTTCAATAGTTAGCCCTGGTCTACATTTCCAACTTCATCCCTTTCTTCCTACATTCATTGCTTATATTTGACCTTAATGAATTTATTATCAGTGTCCTATGTTGCTTTGATCTCCTAATACACTACCTCTGTACAAGTCACTGTCTTTGCCATCTAAGACTTCTATTACATCAAGCCATCCTCAGCCCCATTTTACTGACTAAACATTCATCGTCCTTCTTACCAATGCCTTCTATTGAGTATTCCTTCTATGCACTATGATGATTCATGGTGAATAATTCTATGTTAGGCTTTTCTGCACTGATTATAGTAATCTGCTTGTTTATTTCACTCCCAAGACTGTATGGTAGAAAGTGTACTTTTTTTTTTTTCTTGGTCTTTAAAATACCTCAGTGCCTGGCTCATTGTATGCATTTAAATAAATTTTAATTCAATTTGTTAAAGCTTTCACCACAATTCTTCAAATTCCTCACAAATTCCAGTAGTCTCCAAGATTCCAGGAAATGAAAAGTGAGATGCAAAAGAAACTTGGGATTTTGAGTCTAAAGATGCTAAATGTACATCTGAAACTCAGAGAAAAGTAAGTATCAAGAGAACTCAAACAAGATGCCATGAAAAAAAGTATGAAAGGAAAAGGAAGTTAAGATTTGAAAGCTTTCGTTCTTGAATTTGTTTTGCTTTTAAAGAAGATGAAACTGTTTAGCAGTACTTTACTATTCAAGCCACAGGAGCTGTCTTCACAGCCCTCACTCAGGAAGGAGAAGTCAGGCTACCAAGGAGGAGCAGTTTATTTCAAACTGCGATTAGAAGATACCCGGTGGGCTCTTCTCTGGGCTCTTCTCGCCTCCTGCCCAATCTATCACTTGGCCTCCAATCTCACCCATAGAGGTTTACTGCTTTAGACTGGAAGACTTAAGACCTTTTAAAGCCTTCCATTAAAATGCAAATATCCTTGGTGGTGGTGACACCCTAAAGTCATCCACACACACTCTACTAGGGATGACTTTACAATTAGGGGAGAGCAATCTTGAGATACCTATGCAAATAATAGGGGAAGCGGGAAGAACTCCAGGGAAAGATTTCCAAGGAAAGACAAGCCATTTATCCTTTTCCCTAAGAGCAAGAGGAAGAAGCTCTTCTTGGAATTATACAAGACTTTCTGGTTGCCGGGGAAGTTAGGTTTATTGATTAACAAGACTTTCCCCTATCCCTCATGACCTACAGTTAAGTCTCCTTATTGACAGGCTTGGTGTATTACCTTTACCACACTAACTGCTAGAGGGTTTAATCTAAGAAAATCTAGATAATTTTTTTTTCATTTATTTTTATTAGTTGGAGGCTAACTACTCTACAATATTGTAGTGGTTTGTGTCATACATTGACATGAATCAGCCATGGAAGATAATTTAATCACAAAATACTTAGATATTTAAATTACTTTCAAGAGAGATTTAGGGAACTTTCAGGAGAAGCTGTGTAGTGCAGTGCTCAGAAACATGGGTTATACTGTCTGGATAGATCTCACTTTAAATAGTAGCTCCAACCTATTTACTAGAAGGTGTGATGTTGATCAAGCCACCTAACTTCTCTGAATATCTGACTACATCAGGATTTTTTTTTTTAATGGACCTGTTGAGTTTTGTTAGAAATAAGTTATTCTTGGAAAGAAAAACAACAACTTCACTGAAAAGAGGAACGAAACAATTAGCAAAGGCACTTCATCAGGGAATGATCAATTGCCTCAACAGCAGACACCTTCAAGTCTCCTTACTACACCAGTAACCCAGCTCTACCCCCAGAGTATCAGAGTAGCTGAACTCTTCTAGTTCTAATCAAAGCAGAAGACCTCACTTAAATAAATTATTACCCTTAATAGCTTGACTGAAATCAAAATTTATGACTTTGGTAATTGTTTTTGCCAGCTTCACACACGAGCCATGGTGCAGCCTTTAGTATTTTCACCTACTTGCATTAAAAGAGTGGAGTAATCACTCAGAGATGACGGCACTTAGTATCTCACTTACCTAGGAGCCCACTCAGGCTTATGGTTTCCTGCAGTTCTGCAGAAATCAAAAAGATTTCTTTTCCAGAGAGATCACTGGGTGGATGTCTCTCCTTTGTCTACATCATTAAATCAGTCTCAGGCTAATCTCTGTCTCTCTCCCCTAACAGTACAATGGTTACCAACTCTTCCATGTAGTGTGCTTATTCAGTATGAAGTAAAAATCTAACTTAACTCAAAGAGGCTAAGTCCATCAAAATACCCAGAGATATCTGAAATGTTAGAAGGAGCGTGCTTGACAGATTTTGCAACCCCTAACCTCCTCCACAAGCATCATCTTCTGCTAACCTCTTCAGTAGTTCTTGGGAAATTAAGTTCAACTCTCCTCCTGAGACTGGAGCAGAGAAACCCGTGAAATCCAGAAACAGACTGTGATAGCTATAAATCGGAAATTGCGAAACTTGCTGCCTAGCAGAAATTTAGGTTCCAAATCCTACCTATTTAGAGAAAGGCAAGAAGGATGCTATTCAATCATACAGTTCCTTCCTCCATGTATCTAAAAGACAGGAGCTACTGTACAAAAAGCAATTGGATAGACATACAAGTTGTGAGAATAAAGATCCCCGTTTCTTTGAGGCAGAATATAAAATTAAACAGCCTGTGGGAGAACAATGAAGAAGAAAAATACAGGGCAGCCAGTGAGCACTGATTTTAGTCTTGGGATACAACAAGCATTAGGGATAAAAGCAGCTCGCTCCGTTAATCAAGAAGAGTTCATTTGCCCTCTTGAATCTATTTACCCAAAAAGTGCCAGTTGTGTGTTTACATTCTGCATAATTTTCTTCTATTAAGTTTCCTCAAAACTAAGCCAAAAAAGAATGAGAAATGTATTCATATATATGAACTGCATATATACTAGTATCTCTGATTGGAAAGATACAATTTGCTTAATGATTTATACTCCCATACAAACATTATGGAGTCAGAAAGAGTGATGTCTATGAGGAATGTATGATAATATAAAGAAATTCTTATGTTCTAAATGAAAACTCAAGATATAGATTTCCATATATGGCATACTGGATCACAAAAGAGAAATTAAGTTAAAAAATGCAATATATATGCATAGAAAAAAAAAGACTAGAAAAATACTGGACTATTCTGTGCATACATATATTTTGTAGAAAACATACATACTATTAAGAGGATTATCACTGAATAGAGAATTCTAGTTTTTTAATATCTGAAGGTTTTAGTTATACACATCAAAGAATTTATTGTGGACAAATCATGATCCTGGCTCAATTTGATCCTGAGGTTTACCTCTAACCATAGCAGAAACCAGGTATAATTTATCCTCTTAATCTTTCTTTTCCATCTCAATTTTAAAATATTTAATAAAAAATGTGATTATATGTAAAAATATTACCCTTGTGAGAACTTTTTTTTTCCCATCGAAGAAAAGCTATGACCAACCTAGGCAGCATATTAAAAAGCAGACACATTACTTTGCCAACAAAGGTCCATCTAGTGAAAGCTATGGTTTTGTCAGTAGTCACATATGGATGTGAGAGTCGGATTATAAAGAAAGCAGAGCGCCGAAGAATTGATGCTTTTGAAATGTGGTGTTGGAGAAGACTATTGAGAGTCCCTTGAACTGTAAGGAGATCCAACCAGTCCATCCTAAAGGAAATCAGTCCTGAATATTCATTGGAAAGACTAATGCTGAAACTGAAACTCCAATACTTTGGCCACCTGATGTGAAGAACTGACTCATTGGAAAAGACCCTGATGCTGGGAAAGATTGAAAGCAGGAGAAGGGGACAACATTGGATGAGATGGTTGGATGACATCACCTACTCAATGGACATGAGTTTGAGTAAGCTCTGGGAGTTGGTTGGACAGGGAAGCCTGGCATGCTGCAACCCATGGGGTTGCAAAGAGTTGGACACGACTGAGTGACTGAACTGAACTGAACTGAATCTTCTTTCTTTTCCATCTCAGTTTTAAAATATTTTTTAAAAAATGATTATATGTAAAAATATTACCCTTGTGAGAACTATAAAATTAATTTAAATATGAAAAGTACAGATAATCATTAATATCTTGCAGATCAAATCAACTTCATGGAACAAATCCATCAAAATAAAAGAACAAGAAGAATTTCCTAAGACAAATGTATGTACATATTTCACCAAAAGTTATAGTTGCTTTATAATATACAGGTTATAAATGGATAGCTTTCTTTTAGAAAGACCTTGTTAACCTGTTGGTTGAAATTTGTTGCTTTAGTTTTGGGAAAGACTACAATATAAATAATACAGGAAATATACGATTAGCATCATTTTCCCATTGCATGAAGTTTTTTTTCTACACCTGGCAAAATTTTGAAAGATACATTACTTCTGTACAATGATGACAAATTTGAGCACTTTCTCAATCTTATATTTGTTTAGAAATCTTTCCATATTTTCTGTGTAGGTATGTGTCCCAGCCATGTGTATTTCTCAGTACAAATAGATTATGAAGAGATGATTTTCCACCGTCACCAAAATACCTATTTCCATGGGGCAGGCACTTCAAATATTACCAGCTGGACACTTGAAAAGCACCCTCAGATTAGTGACTCATACACCTAAAACATACAACATTCCTTTAACTCTTTACATGGTACGTGTTATAGATTGAATTTTATTCCCTCTAAATTCTTACATTGAAACCCTAACCCCAATGTGACAGTACTTGGAGGTTGGGCCTTTGGTAGGTAATAAGGTTTAGATGAGGACATATCAGGGAGGCCTCATCATGGGATTAGTGCTCTTAAAAAAGAGACGCCAAGGAGCTTGCTTGCTCTCTCTCTCAGCCACATGGGGAAACAGTGAGAAGGCAGTCGTCTATAACCCATGTCTACAACCTCACTCAACATGACCAAGCAAGCACCCTGAACTCTGACTGTCAGCCTCCAGAACTTTGAGAAGATAAATTTCTGTTTTTTAAACCACCCAGTTTATGCTATTCTGTTTGGCAACCTGAGCAAGACTAAGACAGTAGAAAATTCTACACATTAACTGAATAAATACATATGCAAATACACAAAATAAAGTTTCCTGTGAAAAAGAACTAAAAATAAATTTTTAAAAAGGTTCTGTTTTGCTTTTAAGCTATTTTTAAACATTTGCATATTGTGTTACCAATTAATGACAGCCCAAAATTCTAAAGAGAGGCCCTGTTTGACAGGTTACATACTTGGGAAAATTTAGCCCATTTTCTACTCAAATAAATTTGGTAAATACCCAGTTAAACCTAGTAAACATACATATATTTTGTGCAAAAACTTCACAGATTCCCACAGCTTTTAATATTTTTGTTTTGTGGAACAATTTCTCAAAACTTTCACTATGCTAAAATATACTCTAAATCTCCAAAATGAAGTATTATAAAATAGACATTTACTAAATTTTACCATGAGAACTTTTTATCTTCAAGGAGTCTGTTTAGAGGCTTGTACTATAAGGAAATATGTTCTTCCCAACAGTACGATTATCTTCAAATTATAAAAATTCTTCATCACTCGACATTACCAAACCATTTTCTGCGTCACAGGTCATATGACAATCTCCACAGGGGCAAGGAAAGCAGCAATTCACATATTCTATGAAGTTGATATGAGTTGATAATTGCTCAAAACACAAGGTTAACATGAGTAAATTGAAATCATTACAAACAGAAAGTGAATAATAGTTGAAATTAGTTACTTGATGAGGAGGAATAATTGTTGACTCTGACTTCAAACCTCACAGAATCCAGACTTCAAGTACTACAGGAAATGTGTTTGATACAAATCTTTCAAAGGACATTGGCAAAATATCTGAAGTCTCCAGCTCGGTGCTTAGTCATGTCTGACCCTATGAAATACCATGGAGGGCAGCCTGCCAGGCTCTTCTGTCCATGGGATTCTCCAGGCCAGAATACTGCAGTAAGTGGGTTGCCACACCCTCGTCCAGGGGATCTTCCCAACCCAGGTCAAACTCAGGTCTCCAGGATTTGGGGCAGATTCTTTACCATCTGCGCCACCAGGGAAGTATAAGAATGCTGGACTGGGTAACCTATCCCTTCTCCAGGGGATCTTCCCATCCCAGGAATCAAACTGGGGCCTCCTGCATTGCAGGCAGATTCTTTACCAGCTGAGCTACCATAATGCATAGAAATTACCTCAAAATAAGGGTTAAAACATATTGGAATGTGGCTAAGCTACGCTTAAGCATTTGTATATTGTGTTTACAATTAATTACTGTCCCAAATACTAAACAGAGTCCTTATTTGACAAATTCGATATTTGAAAAAATCTAGTCCCTGAAGTTTTTAAGTACCCACCTATAGAATAAATATGTAAGAGCCACATTAAGAAGACTCTTCACAATCCATGAAATACACTAACTATATTAATATTAGAGTTAATATATTACTCACAGATATCTTACCATAGTGAATATACTTTGTGATAAAGTTTTTATTAAATCAGAAGCCTAGTATTCTCCTCTCAATGTGAATTCTTTATTGACATCAAAGGTATATGACACTTTATGAAGTATATCTACTGATGTATCATAAAAGCATATTCATATACTTTAACTGTTTTATTCACTAAAGAGTAAATTAATTTGTTTTAATAAAGAATATAAAAATTTAATGCTATTTATTTTTACCTTTCCATAGAATACTTTAAAACACTGACACACGTTATTTCTTCCAAAGAGGATACTGTGTTAAACTGCATTGAATGACATGCTTTTCCAGAGAGTTAAATATTTTTAACCTTTTAATCACCTTGTAATTTTCTCTTCTTCCCACAAGCTTTGCAAGCCACAGATATATCTACCCACAACACATCTGTTTCAAAATTATCTGCAAAGAATGACTAACATTGGATAAGGGACAAATCCCAAAAAAATGTGAAACAATTGTAAATGGTTTTCTTAAAAATCTGGGGACCAGTTATTATTTTATTGGCCTCTTTCTCACAGTTTCTGTCATACTTCAAAACCATATTCTATAAAATTTAACATTAAAAAATATTCCAACTAAGACATTCAGTATTGAACACAATCTTTTATTCAATCTATGGATTCCATCATCACAAAGAAAAAACTCTCATTACTATCATTTTTCAGTTTGAATTTCAAATTACTAGATGATCTTTTCAATTGCTGTTGCTTATGTTTTATATGAACCAGAAAAAACATATTTAGTCTTTTATCTCACTGCCACATGCCATAATTGTACTTGTACACGTTCAGTGGCTCTGTTTTTTGTAGATCATCTTGAATTTGAACCCAAGATACGTCCACAGTTTCAATCTCAAAATAATATCCAACTCTCCTCTATACGAGATCCCATTTTCAACACTCTAAATACCTCCTTCTCAAATGGTTTCATTTATATTGGAATCCTAAATTAAACAATGGGGTTTCCCAGCTGGTTCAGGGGGACAGAATGCACCTGCAAATGTAGAAAATGCAAGAGACACTGGTCAGATCCCTGGGTTGGGAAATCCATGGCAGGAGAAAATGGCAACCCACTCCAGTATTCTTCCTGGAAAATTCCATGGACAAAGGAGCTTGGTGAACTACAGTCCATGGGGTCCACAAAGAGTTGTGATAAGAGTGTGATTATTTAAACACTAAAATAATCCAGTCATATTATGTTGTCTAACTCCTAGGCACAATGCTAAGATCACTATGTCATCCAATTATTTTAATATTCATAATAAACCATTAAGACAGGTATTTACCATTATCTTTACTTAACTGGTGTAGAAAGTGAAATATCAATACAAGAAAGTAAATGGTCTCACTCAATATGTCACACATAAAAAGTGGGGTTGTTGGGGGGAAGGAAGAATAGACAAAAATAAAGTATCTGAATATGTTTTCTTGACTTTATTTTTTGGGCTCCAAAATCACTGCAGATGGTGACTGCAGCCATGAAATTGAAAGATGCTTACTCCTTGGAAGGAAAGTTATGACCAACCTAGACAGCATATTAAAAAGTAGAGACATTACTTTGCCAACAAAGGTCTGTCTAGTCAAGGCTATGGTTCTTCCAGTGGTCATGTATGAATGTGAGAGTTGGACTATAAAGAAAGCTGAGGGCAGAAGAATTGATGCTTCTGAACTGTGGTGATGGAGAAGACTCTAGAGAGTCCCTTGGACTGCAAGGATATCCAACCAGTTCATCCTAAAGGAGATCAGTCCTGGGTGTTCATTGGAAGGACTGATGAAGCTGAAACTCCAATACTTCGACCACCTGATGCGAAGAGCTGACACATTTGAAAAGACCCTGATGCTGGGAAAGATTGAGGGCAGGAGGAGAAGGGGACTACAGAGGATGAGATGGTTGGATGGCTTCACTGACTCAATGGACATGGGTTTGGGAGGACTCCGGGAGTTGGTGATGGACAGGGAGGCCTGGCTTGTTACGGTTCATGGGGTTGCAAAGAGTCAGACACAACTGAGTGACTGAACTGAACTGAACTGATGCTAGGAAAGACTGAATGCAGGAGAAGAAGGGGATGACAGAGGATGAAGTGATTGGATGGCATCACCGACTCGATGGAAATGAGTTTGAGCAAGCTCTGGGAGTTGGTGATGGACAGGGAAGCCTTGCATGCTGCAGTCCATGGGATCACCAAGAGTCAGACACAACTGAGCAATTGAACTGACTGACTGATGGAGTATACAACACCAAGAATGAACACTAATGTAAATTTTGGACTTTGAGTGATTATTGTTGAGTGACTTGTCAATATAAGTTCATCAATTGTAACAAATGTACCACTCTGGTGGAGTGTGTTGATTAAGTCGGAGGCTATGCATGTGTAGGAGCAGGGACTATATGGAAATTCTCTTTCCTGTGCTCAATTTCACCATGAACCAAAACTAATCTTTAAAAAAAAAAAAAGTCTTAAAAAAAATAAGACTTGTGAACTAAGGCAATCTAGTTCAGAAGCCATGACCCAAGCATCATGCCATCTGTCACTCTGTTCCATATCTGTTGTCTAATTTAGTCCACAAAAAAATGTTAATGTGCCTGACCTTTCAATGTGTGCAGGAAATGCTAGTATGATATTGCCCGTGACTTCAAGTAGACTGTGATTTATTGGTGGAAATAGATACATATATAAAGAGTTGCAGCAAATCTTATTAAACACTGTAGTAAATGTTCCAAAGGACTGTTCTGGGAACACCATGGTGGGGATTTCTCAGGAAATATGAAGTGTGAACAGAAATTAGTCAACTGAAGAAAAGGAAGGGTTGCTTAGTAAGGAAAGACTATAGAGACACAACCTCACCTTACTTACACATGCACTTCTGTAATGAAATGCTGAATTACTCAAACTCATCCTCATCTTTCCTTACTTAGAATGGTTAGTATCACACAGTCTAGCACATGATCATTTTCAATTCATTTCATAGGTCATGGATAATCTCTCCCTATTGCCTCCATTCTTCTGATCTTGAGAAAAATGTTAGACGTGATAGGTTCTGATTTTTGATTAAATGTCTTTGGGACATTATGAGTCATTTAATTTATTTTTTAAGTTAAAAAACTCCAAGATTCAGTGTTTTTCTTTTTTTACAATATTTTTTATAGTGTTTTCCATTTTAATTTACCCCGGGAGACTGGATATAGTTCTCTGTGCTATATAGTAAGACTTTGTTGCTTATCCTGTCTTAAATGTAATTGTTTGCATCTACTAACCCCAAACTCCCAGCCCATCCTTCTCCCTTCCTCCTCCCCCTTGGCAACCGCAATTCTGTTCTCTATGTTTTCGCGATCATTTCTATTAGAGGTATTAAAAAGGAGCCAAATTTGGCATTACCTAATTAACTCTGTAGATAAAACCTGACTCCAACCAGCTACTAATCCATGCCCTTTCAAAATTTTACTTTAAAAGAGGTTTATATCCATAACAGTGAAATTCATTAATGACTCAACTGAGTATTATTTCATTTTTCTATAATATTTATAATTTTAACCAAAGTTGCCACTATATCTTTCTAATGTAGAAGATGAAAATATTTCATAAAAAAATTATTGCTAGCCAACAATAAGGAAGGAAAAATCTGTATTAAGTTCCACATCAATCTTTATGTTCTAAAGTAATAACAACTACACATTTCTAGCAAAGTACAGGTACACACACAAACACACAACATTTGGTGTAAGCATTTTCACATATAAGTCACAAAAGTAGAAACAACAGTTTGATTCATGTTCAACTCTTGATCTTTTGAGATGCAACTTCAAATGAGAGTTAAAAGCAGAATTGATTAATTCAGAACTCAGAAAACTTTGTCTTCCTCCTTGTGAATCCAGAGGTAAGATGGCTGACTTCACCTAAAATTGTTTTCGCCCCTCACTGACAAGTTATTTGCTTGCTACCACTGGAGAAAATGTACATAACTGATTTATTTGAGAGATCTGTTAGAAAAAATAATACATCCTCCATTCCCCTCTGCCTTGTAATGCATGGGAAGCTGTCAAGATACACAGTCGTGAAGTGCAGAGATTCAGATAACAACCCAGAATTCAGAAATCTCTGACAAATTTTGATATTCTCAGGAGGGTTTTAGGCCTATGAACTAATGAGAGGATTATATAAAGATATAGATATTACATAAGCACCAAACATTGCTACTAGTAAGATTTACTTCAATTGAATTCTATTTAATACTTTATGAAAGTATTTTCTTCAATGAAGGGCCCTTTAATAGAAATGTTCAATATTATAAAAAATTATGATGTAAGCTGCCTGCACCTCACAGTTGAAGAAGAAGCTGGCAAATGTCCTTTTAAGCTTGAATAGACATTGTTTTATCATGGGATTCTTTCCCGTGGAATACTGTGCAGAGGCAGCTTTTAAAATCCCAATCATTATGCTAATTTCTATGTTTTCTTACTTATTTATTCAATCACAAATCTTAATCTAAAATACTTAAAATTTATGTTTAATAGTGTTGTTTAAATTGACTAAATAATACTAATTTACATTTAAAGCTGGCATATTTATGTGCACCAGGAATTCTTTTGAGCACTTCTGAGGACTAACTTTGTGAGACGGAAACATTATTAATTTCATTTTAAAAATATAAAAATTGAGGCAAAGATATGCAGAAATACAGTGTACCTCAAATGAAAGTATAGGCTTTTTATTCATTAGTTCAAATGGAAAAATGTACTTGATTAATTCTTAGGCATGATATTTTATTATACAGCACTCTATTACAATTTGATTTTCAAAGCAAAGATAGAATTCCATACTTTAGTCAATTTCAATTTCTTTATCCTTCTATTTGTTAGATGACTGATATTTCAAATTTTGCCTCAGTTTCGTGGTCATAAAATCATCTCAAAGTCTATGTCTGTAAATTTGATGTCTTACTCAATGTGTTTCTTTCTTCTCATGTTATTAAAGCCTACAGACACATTCTAGGTAGCCTCTTGGTGCATAGTAGATGCCATGACACAGAAAAGGATACCAAAATACAACCCTTTATCAAAGAGGAGCTTCTTATTTTTGTAGAATACACAGTTTTTTAATGAAATCAAGTTTCAAGTGATATTGTTAGAGTGCAAATTTTCAGATAACATAGAGAAGGAAGTAACATTTGTGGTAAAACTTGAAACATGAAAGTGATTTGGTTTGGAGGAGGTAAGGTGAGAAGAAGCTGTTGAAGGTTTTCAAATGGCAAAGTCAAGAACTTCAAGGCAAAAAAGTACATAAAGCATAGGGAATGGTGGGTGGGCTAAGGACTTAAAGAATGCTCCATCTGCATAGTATTTCTAGGCACTTTTGATGAATTTAGTAGGTTTCACTAGACCATTCAGGTATGACCTAAATCAAATCCCTTACGACTACACAGCTCAAGTGAGAAATAGATTCAAGAGATTAGATCTGATAGACAGAGTGCCTGAAGAACTACGGACAGAGGTTCGTGACACTGTACAGGAGGCAGGGATCAAGATCATCCCCAAGGAAAAGAAATGCAAAAAAGCAAAACAGCTGTCTGAGGAGGCCTTACAAATAGTTGAGAAAAGAAGAGAAGCTAAAGGCAAAGGAGAAAAGGAAAGATATACCCATTTGAATGCAGAGTTCCAAAGAATAACAAGGAGAGATAAGAAAGCCTTCCTCAGTGATCAGTGCAAATAGAGGAAAGCAATAGAATGGTAAAGACTAAAGATCTCTTCAAGAAAATTAGAGCTATCAATGGAATATTTTATGCAATGATGGGCACAATAAAGGACAGAAATGGTATGGACCTAAAAGAAGCAGAAGATATTAAGAAGAGGTGGCAGGAACACACAGAACTATACAAAAAAGATCCTCACAACCCAGATAATCATGATGGTACTCACCTAGAGCCAGACATCCTGGAATGCAAACTCAACTGGGCCTTAAGAAGCATCACTATGAACAAAGCTAGTGGAGGTGACGGATTTCCACTTGAGCTATTTCAAATCCTAAAAGATGATGCTGTGAAAATGCTGCACTCAATATGCCAGCAAATTTGGAAAATTCAGCAGTGGCCACAGGACTGGAAAAGGTCAGTTTCCATTCCAATCCCTAAGAAAGACAATGCCAAAGAATGCTCAAACTACCGCACAATTGCACTCATCTCACACACTGGCAAAGTGATGCTCAAAATTCTCCAAACCGGGCTTCAACAGTACTTGAACTGTAAATTTCCAGATGTTCAAGCTGGATTTAGAAAAGACAGAGGAACCAGAGATCAAATTGCCAACATCTGCTGGATCACCAAAAAAGTGAGAGTTCCAGAAAAAGATCTACTTCTGCTTTACTGTCTATGCCAAAGCCTTTGACTGTGTGGATCCCCACAAACTGTGGAAAATTCTGAAAGAGATGGGAATACCAGACCACCTGACCTGCCTCTTGAGAAATCTGTATGCAGGTCAGGAAGCAACAGTTAGAACTGGACATGGAACAACAGACTGGTTTCAAATATGGAAAGGAGTATGTCAAGGCTGTATATTGTCACCTTGCTTATTTAACTTATATGCAGAGTACATCATGAGAAACACTGGGCAGACTGGAAGGAAGCAGAAGCTGGAATCAAGATTGCTGGGAGAAATATCAATAACCTCAGATATGCAGATGACACCACCCTTATGGCAGAAAGTGAAGAGGAACTAAAGAGCCTCTTGATGAAAGTGAAAGAGGAGAAGGTAAATTTTGGGTTTAAACTCAACATTCAGAAAGCAAAGATCATAGCATCTGGTCCCATCACTTCATAGGAAATAGATCGGGAAACAGTGACACACTTTATTTCAGCTCCAAAATCCCTGCAGATGGTGACTGCAGCCATTAAATTAAAAGACGCTTACTCCTTGGAAGAAAAGTTATGACCAACCTAAACAGCATATTCAAAAGCAGACACATTACTTTGCCAACAAAGGTCTGTCTAGTCAAGGCTATTGTTTTTCTAGTAGTCATGTATGGATGTGAGAGTTGGACTATAAAGAAAGCTGAGTGCTGAAGAATTGATACTTTTGAATTATGATGTTGAAGAAGACTCTTGAGAGTCCTTTGAACTGCGAGGGGATCAAGTCAGTCCATCCTAAAAGAAATCAGTCCTGAATATTCATTGGAAGGACTGATGCTGAAGCTGAAACTCCAGTACTTTGGCCACCTGACGCAAAGAACTGACTCATTTGTAAAGACCCTATGCTGGGAAAGCTTGAAGGTGGGAGGAAAAGGGGATGACAGAGGATGAGATGGTTAGATGGCATCACCTACTCGATGGACACAAGTTTGAGTAAACCCTGTGAGCTGGTGATGGATATGGAGTCCTGGCACGCTGTAGCACATGGGTTTTCAGAGTCAGACACCAATGAGCGACTGAACTGAAGTAGTTTTCTTATGCTTTTTACAGTCCCAGGTATATTGTAAGGCCTTTGAGCAACCCTCATTTTCCATACAGAGGGTAGCTAATAGTGTGTGTTCAGTAGTGATGACTAATTCAAGCAAAAAGTGTGGGTAAGCCTGGTAACTGAAAATCACGTTGTAGAAGGCCAGGTAAATACTGAGTGTCTAAAATGGGACATGATAAGACGAAGTGTATGATCTATTTATAATATTCATAGTTGAGTGATAGTTCATGAAGTATAATGGCTTACAATTTTGTAGATTTTCATGAGATAAAGTGAAAGCTTGGTTTGCTACTACTGCCAAGAAAGAGATATTTTTATATCTAATAATTTAATGTATAATGTGATTGTCATTATGCTAAGCGCTTCGACATACATTACATGATTTCATGAACACATTAACTCTATGAGATAAATATTGTTATCATGATTTTTTTACATACAGATGGAATGTTAAAGGACAGAGACTAAGTAACTTAAAGGGTCACAGATTGAGATGAATAGAACCACATCTAATTGAGCCAAAGTCCACTCTGAATTGCCATGTTAATTATAAAAATGTTTACACATTGAAGAAATTTCCATTAGAAGTAAATATCCATTTTTAGATGAGTTTTGAAATTTACTTTCAAGACTATATTTCTAGCCTACAATCATTTTGAAACGGATTTACTATTTTGAAAAGCTGCCTCCACACTTTTGCACTTGCTGTAGCTACTTCCTAGAATACTCTTCAATAAGATGTGTTTATGCCTCACCTTCTTCCCTGGACCCCATACAAACATGGCACCAGGCTCAGTCAATTGTTCACCTCCAATACTCTGATGTATTTTTAACCTGAGTATTATTTAGAAATACTAGATATTTACTTGTTTATTAGTAATTATTTGTCCAGATACCCTGTATATGGGCAAGGATATTTGAATGACTTCTGTTTACTTGTGTATTCCCAGAATATAGAAACCAGGTCTGGCATAAAGTCAGGACTCAATAAATATCTATTAAATGAAAATAAATGAATGAATGAATGCATGGAGGGAAAAAAACCAGATGTTTACTGCTGATCTATGGTCACTGAAATCTACACTATCTTAGTAGCTATTTAAGTGCCTGAGAGGCTGAGACTACTGCATGTCCGATTGTTTTCTATGGTGTCAATTTGATAATGATGATAAAGTTGAAGGCTGCTGAGTTACTGACCTCTTAGCATTATCCCACCTCCAACTGAATATGCTGAATCAGACTTAACTCTTCAAAATGATGTGGCTGGAACTATAATACACCACATATTTTTAAGTGGATAGCAATCTGTGGATCTTGAAATCATCAACCAAGATATTTCACTTTCAAATATGTTTATATTTGAATTTGGTTTAAAAAAGCTAGATTTATATACTTGAACATTTATTTCACACTTCCATAATAAGGTGTACATTTCTAATCATTTAATTTAATCGATACTTCTAAGTCATCAAAAATAAGCCATCTTTGGATTAAACTTTATTTTCACAAATCCTACCTTACATATACATGGTTATGTACGGAAGTCCCAAATTATCTCATTTCAAGAAATTAAAAGACTAAATTACATAAAGTGTGGTGTCAAAGCAATTCAGTAATTATTTGAAAAGTTTAGATAGATCTTTTATGCAATGAAAGAAGTAGACTAAGTAATTACATGCTTAAAAATGGTGAAAAACTAAAGAAAAAACCCTATCCTTGGGATAAGATAGGAATTTATAAGCATGGCATTAGTGCTAGAAACTATTTTCTAAAAAGACTGATAGACTTATCTTTGCAGAAATTAAAAATACAGTTAGGAAAATTAAAGTTGAAAGCAAAGGTGAAGTGTTATTGCACTTAGTTTACAAACAATGAAGAATCCGATATTAAATGGAAAAAAAATATGAACAGGAAAAAAAGATTTAAAATAATAATAAATTAACATAAAAATAAGCAATCTCATTAGTAAATAAGGAATTAAAGATCAAATCAAATAAAAACTACATATCACATGTGCAGAGCTAAAAAATTACTGGTATGGACACATTCTTTAGAGCCACAAAGGAAGCCCAAGAAAACTGGAGTAGGTAGCCTATCCCTTCTCCAGGTGATGTTCCAGACCCAGGAAAATTGAACCACGGACCCCTGAATTGCAGGCAGATTCTTTACCAACTGAGCTATCAGGGAAGACCATACTTCTACTATACTGGTAGAAGCAGGCATTCTGCATAATATTTCTCAGTCCATTTTGTGTAATGTATCAAAATTGAAAATATGAAACATTTTATACCAATATTTTCAAAGTGACAAATCTAAGAATTCATCCTGAGGTAATAATGTAAGAGAGACTATGTAAATATAAAACTGTAGATTCATACAAATGCGTTGAGTTGAGTAAATTACAAATGTATCCTAGACTGAAATTCTAATAGGGTCATTAAAATTATATATATTAGAAAGCTAGATAAAAGGATCCAGAAATATGTCTACCATAGATTTCATGTTTTAAAACATATTACACTACATTATGATCATATTTAAGCATGCTATCTGTGATTTTCTTTTTATATGTGATCACATATTATCTTTGATTACTTGTTTTTGAAATTTTCTAAATATTTGATAATGAACTTTTTTTTAAAATCAGAGAAGCAATGAAATGGAGCACCTAGAGATTAATTCAGTGGTATTAAAAAAGAAAGATTATTTTTCAAACACCAGAAAAAACAAACATGCAACTCTCTGAATATGTTAGAATAAAAATCATATACTACAGAAGAGTAATTTATTTTAGAAGCATTAATATGAAGAAAAAATAAATTATTACAACTAGGTCCTTAAACTGTGTGCATATTAAGAGCATAATATCTAGACTTTATTGCCTAGAACTTATAAGTTGGCTATTTCCTTTCCACAAGTTGGAAAGCTTAGGACAAGTTCAGCCTCCAAAAGTCTTATATATTAAGTGGAGCTGCAAATACAAAGAAACATTTTTGCCAGAAAATTTTATATCAAATATTTAAAGAAAAATATGATCAAAAGTAAATACGATAAAAAAATATGGCGATTGTTAACTACATAAAAACTCTCACCTTTATATCTCAAAGTGATTAATTTTTGAACTGCATTTTAGTGTTTAGTAGCATTTAATAACTGTGTAAATAACACTTAGCATGATATTTCTGAAAACTAGCTTTCCATCTTTTTGAAACACAGTGCTTTTTGAGACTTCAATAATGAATTTTATTAAATCTCAAAGCCTCCTTGTTTGAGTGAGAAAGAATAGTACTTCTTTCTAAAACATATGGCCTCTTTTATGTATATGCTCTCTACATTTGTTGTGTTCAATGACAGGGCTTACCACGTTACCTGAATGGTGGTTGTCTGGTGAGTAGTTTACGAGCAGAGAATCTTTTGGTGCCTAAGACATCAATCTGAACAGGATGATAATAGACAACTGTAGAATTTTGCTATAGAAGTTATTTTGAATCAACACAAGTAATTTATCTTTTTTTCAACCTTCACACAAAACTCTTCTTCATGAGCTTTCAAGAAATATTTGAGCAGAATGCCAAAAGTTTCTATCAGCTCTTCAATTATTTTTTAGTCAAATATATAAAACTGCTATAACTTCACTTTATGTCAAAATGTTTATTGATTAGCATCAAAAAATTTTAAAGTAATGCTTCTTTTCTTATGTGGCTGCATTCCTGAATTTGTACTGTTAAAAAACGGTTGATTGCATGATGTTGGTTTTAATTGCGTATTTTCAGTTATGTTTTCTGGTTCCTACTTGCTTGACCTTCTAGACTAATGGTGGAGAAGGCAATGGCACCCCACTCCAGTACTCTTGCCGGGAAAATCCCATGGATGGAGGAGCCTGGTAGGCTGCAGTCCATGGGGTCCCGAAGAGTCGAACAGGACTGAGGGACTTCACTTTCACTTTCCCTTTCATGCACTGGAGAAGGAAATGGCAACCCACTCCAGTGTTCTTGCCTGGAGAACCCCAGGGAAGGGGGAGCCTGGTGGGCTGCTGTCTATGGGGTCACACAGAGTGGGACACGACTGAAGCGACTTAGCAGCAGCAGCAGCTAGACTAATGGACTCTGACATTCTATGTAAAGTACACGTGTGCGTGTTTATGTACACACACACACACACACACACACACAGCTTGGATGCATGCTGGCAGTCTCCTCACACGTTGAAACCAGTGAAGATGGCAAAGGAATCAAGAAAAAGAAAATAAAAAAGACAAAGACCAAAAAAAACCAAAAAATGATCTTAGTAAACTAGGAGACATTCCTGCTGTTCAGAGAGCAACTTCAGGAATATATAGTGAGAAATGAACAATCTTAATTTGCATGATTAAATTTAAGGAAATGTCACAGAGTAGGTTAGAACCCTGGGACTAGCTAGACTAGCCTTGTATGCATGAATATATTAATATTCTAATATTGTGGAAAGGAAGACGTCTTTCCTTTCCTCTTTTTGAAACTAGAGTAAATAACACAAACTTTATATTTGAAAATGACAGTTAAGTTGAGTTTGGTGTTTTCAAACTTTTCACGTCTCTTGTCCCATCTTAGCTTTTAATTGGTTAAGAGAATTTCAAAGTAAATTAATTTTTTAATAAGTTAAAAGTAAAATCCATTGATTTTAAATTAACTGGAGTTAATTTAAAGGCTCCTAAATTTTAACTTTAACTAGTAAATTATTTTCTAGTAACTTTTTCCTGAATTATAGATTAAAAACACAAAACCAACCCTTGACCTAAAATCTAAAATCAAACTTGCTAATAAGCCTTTACCAGCTCTCTCCTTGATCTTAAAGCATGTAATAGATGTTAATAATTTGAAGAAGGACTGATTCATATGTATGAAGAAATGGGATGCACCCAAAAAGCTATTAATTGGCATGAAAAACAGCAGTGTTATTTCACAGAAACACAGATTCAGAAGTATTTTTTCCAATGAATGGTTTTATATATATATATATATATGAATCTATATGAAATCAATAAATATGATGCTTTTTAAATTACTACATAATCAAGATATTTTCATAGGTAAGTATATAAACATGAGATTTAATAATTCAATATAATTATTACATTTATAATTATGACATGTAACTTTAGACACAGCTGCTTTCCCCAAATGATCCCACTTTATTTATCACATGGTCTTCCCAGGATATAATGATGCATATCACTCTGAATCCTATAGCAAAAGGCTATCTATTTGATAACTGTTGGTTCAGATAGATGTGAAATCATTTATACATCAAAGCACAGAATCCAGACAGATCAAATATAAAAGAAAATGAGAAGTAGTGATAGAATGAAAGGGATATTGATGTGTGGTAGTTAAGGGAGTAACTAGGTTTTGGAGAAGAAATTGAAGATACATAGCATAAAAATGAAATAGAAATAAAAGGAAATAAAATTTTAGTGAGATAGAAAGATAAAAGTAGAAATCAGAAAGGCTCCTATGTGAGATGATGAAGTGTAGGTAGGGAAAAAAGATGCTATAGTAATCCAAAGAGGGGAGTATAAGGAAAAATCCAGATTTCGTAATAAGCTGTGAATGTTTGTCCAATTTCTTGCTGTTTTATAGTGTTTGAAGAGTGGGGGCCTAAATCCCCAGTTCACTGCTCTCCACGACTTTACAGAAATATTTCATCTTCCATGCGATGACCAAGAGCCACGATGTGCTGGTGTGCAGTGCTCAGTCACATCAACTGTGTTCAACTCTTGGCGATGCCATGAACTCTGTCCATGGGATTCCTCAGGCAAGAATATTGGAGTGGGTTGCCATGTCCTCCTCCAGGGAATCTTCCCAACCCAGGAATAGATCCCATGTCTCCTGCATCACCTGCACTGCAGGTTGATTCTTTGCTGCTGAGCTACCTGGGAAGCCCCGTAAGCCCCATAATGCCATGATATTGCCCCACAATTTAACCCCTCTGGCTTCAGAGCTGCCACTGGCAACACAGTCAACTCTAAATTATATACGTATATATGTTTACCCACACACGTGTATGTACCTGTGCACACAGTAGGCAAGGTTTGGTTTCTGCCTTAACTGTTTCTTTCTCTTCCTTTTTACAAAAGAATATTTTTAACTGTAAGTGAATGAAGCAACTCAAAATCCATGTTTTCCCACTCAATCCCATTTTATAATATTCTGTTTTAAAAATCAAGCAAGGTACAAGGAATGCCTGTGCAAAACTCAAATTGTTCATATTTAAAGAACTTTTAAAAATATGAAATATGTTCTCAATTTAAAAGAACTCTAAATTGCACATCATTTTCATATAGATTTCACCTTTATGGTAGCAAATTGAAGTGCAAATCATAGTGCATTTAAATCTACATTTCTTGCAAAATCATGTCCAAAAGTTTGCCACCAGTGAATTATATTCTTGATTAGCTTAGAGTACTCTGAAACAGGAAGCAAAAAAATAATTCTGGGCTTAAATAAATGTCTACCTTCAATAGCTTAGCAAGCAAACATTAGCAAATGCTTTGCATTCTATTTTCTTACAGCAGTCCTATAAAACAATAAACCCCTGAAAGCAATTACTTTAAATTTATTTTTACTCTACATTGAAGCAGAAAATATTGTCATGCAAAAGTTAGCACTGAACTTGTATAATAATAGAGATTTATTGAGACAAGGAACAATGCTGATTAAAAAATAAAAGCATTGAAATATACCCTAACATCTTTCCTGAAACACCTGATAATAATTACCTTAGGAAAAGGTGGTGCTGACAACAGCATACATGATACTGTCAAAAGGAGAGTTAATTTTATTTTAAAGGATTAAACCATAAATTACTTTAAAATTTGTGAGAAAAAAATATATCCTTTCTAAAGTCAGTTTAATCAATTCACAAGAATTTTTCACAAGAGAAAAAATTATTAGACTATAACATTCAAAGAGGCTATATGAAAATCATATTCAAGAGCCTATCCAAATCTTACTCAGGAACTAATTAAAAATATATATGACTGGATTTTTAAATATGTTTAACAATGTATATTCTAACATTATTTATTGCCATCTCAATCTGGATTTTAATATAATAATTGGTTAGGTTTTCCTCATATTTTAAAAATGTTCTCTTTTCAAAACTTTAATTCTAAGTTCAGTTCAGTTCAGTCGCTCAGTTGTATCCGACTATTTGTGAGCAAAACTGTAATTTTCATACTTTTGTGGCATCTCTGTATTCAAAGGATAGTAAGCATTTAATAAATTAACGTTGACTAATATGTGCTATTACTGGTTCACAGTTAGCTATTCCCTTGCTGCCTTTGCTATGCCTTTCTGAGAAAAACGTCTGAGGAAAACGTACTTTTTCAACGTAGAAGGTTTTCTTCTCCTTTTACTTTGGTCTTGGCTCTAGGACTTTGACTCAGTCAGATGTGTTTCTATTCATCTCACTCTGTGACCCATTAATTTACTTAGTTGCCATCCAGTAATCATTCCATCCATATGTTAAAGGGTCATGATAATAATATTTATCTGATAGAGTTATTGTGGTCCATGGAAAGCAAGCAGATGTGACATAATCTATAACTGGGCAGAAGCTGGAAATGCACTTACATGGCTCTGTCTCTTTCTGAACTTCTACTGTTTTTCCATGAGAACATACAGGTCAACAAACCTCAGTGGGGCCCAATAGACTTGCCCATGACCAACAGTCCTCAAGTAACATGAACTAGAAATAAATGTCTGCTGTCATAAGCCTCTGAGATTTTGGTGTTGCATATGCAGCAGGTAAGACTATGCCAGATGCATCATAAATACCGTAATTATTTATTGTAACTACTTAAAATGTACAAGCATACATGGGACAGAGTTCAACTGCTGATAACATGCATCAGAAGAAGCTCACCGAAACCCTAAGCCTTCCACTCCTGTGGGTAGAGTCAGGAATTTTGTATAAGATTAACAGAAGACTCCTAATCAGAGCAGATCTGTTCCTCAGAGCTAATTGCAGGTTCACTCTTAAGGGAAGGGAAGAGGAGAGAAAGTTGCCCTCTGAATGACGGTACTAATTATGTGGAGCCTACACATTAAGATTTGGATGTTCTGAGAAACTGACTGACTAAAGATTGCAATTTGATTCCTCATAACTGGTCCAAAATAATCTGTTCACATGTGAGGAAAACAAGGTGGATATAGCCTTAAAATGGAGTTATTACAGCTCAAAATGGTTTACTGAGCTTAAAAGCAAAGTTAAAAAAAACTCACTTTCAACCTACTTAATGATGGCATTTCATCTCTTTTCAAATAAGGAAATGCAGAAACAAACTTTAATAAAAATTAAAACGTTTATTACAAGTATGCTTCTTTGTTTCTATGGTCAATGTGGTAAATTATATAATAATTTTTTGATAAAATATTAATTTATATTTTTATGATAGTGGCATGGGAACAAGCTCTAACCTATATTTAGTAGCACATATATAAAGAATGATAAATTGTGGGTGCAGATAATGGTGATTGAGATAGGCCTAGGACAGGATTGAAAATTATCAAATAGCTACTAAGTATCCAGAGATTATTGTCAAGGTAAATGAGATGTGACCTTAATTTATCTAAAGAATCCTCACTGGAAATAAGAATAAAGTCCATGACCTGAAATAAGAAGATTGGCTCTAGCTCTCTTTAGTGACCAGATGCTACTGGCTACAAGACTGGTGACTTTGGGGTTTCATTTAAAGAAATTGTTCTATTTGTAAATGAGTATTTGCCTAAAGTGAGTAGATGGGGTGGTTAAAGTGTATGAAAGACACTGGTTTAAACAACATTAAAGAAATCACCATTAAAATAACATTAAACATCATTAAAAATTAATTTATTAAAAAAATGTTCTATTGAACTTAAATTCTTCATCAAATTCACACAACCCAAGACTATAAATGAATGTATAGGTGGATAGGTAATTTGCTAAATGCCAAAAAAACTTCCAATTCATTGTTAGCTAGAACTTAGTGATTTCTGCTGTTAAGTCCCCACCTGGCCTGTCATTTGCACCCCTAGATCAAATGTCTCTTTTTTAGAATCAAGAGTTATCAAATCTACCCTTTTTTCAGAATGCCATGAAGAATGCCATTGTAACAGCAACTATTATATAGTTCATAAGAATTTTCTATGTGCTTTTCAATCCATATCTCTTATCATTTCCCTGTCTCTGTAGCCCACCTCCTTCAATGACTAATCTTGAATGCATGCCTTTATTTTTTTAACCTTCATGCCATATTTTATATATTTTTAAAAATTTTTTTTTTCATTAATCAAAAAATGAGTGATTGTAACCTCGACGTCAACGTGTGTGTGTGTGTGTGTGTGTGTGTGTGTGTGTGTGTGTGTGTGAAAGTCGCTCAGTCGGGTCTGACTCTTTGTGACCCCAAGGAGTATACAGTCTGTGGAGTTCTCCAGGCCGGAATACTGGAGGGGGTAGCCTTTCCCTTCTCCAGGGGATCTTCCCATCCCTGGGATCAAACCCAGGTCTCCCACATCGCAGGAGGATTCGTTACCAGCTGAGCCACAAGGGAAGCCTCTGTGTCACTGTAAGCTAACCTAATGTCATTTAGGCTTACCATTCAGCTTCAACACAGATTAATAATAGAAGTATTTTCTAATATAAATATTACAGATCTCAGAACAGAATTCTGCACAATTTCAGAATTTTTAAATGACATTTAAAAAATAAATAAATAAATGACATTTTATTATAAATCTTCATTGAGGTTTTATAGAGTCAGGAAAACATACAGGAGCAAAAATCTAGGACTACATATATTAGTAATTCTGCTTAAATTTAAGAAGTCAATATTGATTGAAACTTGGACAAAATATTTTGTATTTGCACTACAAATGACAAAAAATGCATTTTAAAAGAAACATCTCCTTAATTAAAATCCCAACCAGAAAGCATATTTGCAAATATTCAAATTTGAAACGATCAAAAATAAGACATAATTTCTCAATTTGATTGTTATTTCTTTTTTAGTATTAGTAAAAGCATGTTATGTAATTACCTCGATATCTTCCATGCTTTTAATATGCTGGTTTGATATGAAAATAAAATTAGATTCTTCACAAATAAAACCTATGATGTTTCCTTATAATTTCACTGGCCAAAATATTTTTTCAGAATAATTTTATTACTTTATGGTAATTTTTATTCATTACACAATTTAATTTTTCTGAATAAAATGTGCATTCTTACAGTACTACATAATATTGAATAATGTTAAAACATACCCATTTTCATATTAGTATCAACTTAATACTATAAATTTGAGAACGATTCTTTGCATTCTATTTCAAGCTCAGTTCTCACAATTACAATGAATCTGCTAAGGGTTTGCTTTGACTACTAAAATTGTTTTAAAGATCTTATTGAAACCATGATTTTCATTTTAATTTTTGAAAATTATTTTCTGCAAAATATGTTGGAAACCCTGTTTCTCCAAATTATTTAATATTAACATCTTGGAGAAATACACATTTGGATGCTTTTCTTTACACAGATATCTTTACATTCAATTAAATATAGTTTAGTGAGCCTCTCTTCCTGTGAAGACATATACTAGGTTACAGAACTTCAGAGAAGATTAAAGTATGGTGTGTTCCTTCATGGAAATCACAATTTCTAGGGGTGACAGACACATACACACTACAAATATTTCATGGTAGGTGACATGCAGTCTTGGGTGAAATGTATGTTGTGGAAGCATTTATTGAGAAAGCCTCCACTGAACATGCAACTGGGCCTTCAGTGACATTCCTGCATTGGATTTAAGGCTCTGATGTCACCATCTTGAATTCTCATCATTTTTAATAAGGGGCATCACATTTCCATTTTGCCCTTGGCTAGTCTTAAATTTGAGCCTCTGTGCATGGCAGCCAAGGGCAGATGATGAACACTGGGGAAACAGAGTAACTATAAACTTCCCAAAATACTTGATATTTGATTTGGTGAATTCATTTGAAAGTGAATTGGAATCTGGAAGGAGAGCAGGACAGGAGGAGAGACCAATAATTCCAGAGAAAAGATGTAGTACAAAGTCATGAAGCAAAATTTGCTTAGTAATAATAATGAGGCTCTTATATCTAAGCAAGATGAAGTTAAAAGAATAATTTGTAATCACATTTCCAAGAGGCTTAAAGGCCTAGCTAGAAGCCTAGATTTAATTTACACAAAAGTGCTAACTTGAAGCAAGGAAATGAAATGTAAGTTGGTGCTAAATGTGAAGTCGTGAAGACTAGAAACTGGAAGTTTGCTAGAAGATAATGAAGAAATCTAAATAAACTGTCATGATAGGCTAAAAAGGGCAATGAAAGTGGCAATGAAGAGATGGGTATGCAAACAAATATTCAAGGGAATATAGAGTTTTATAAACAATACCCACTATTTGCCTTTTAATCTTGAAAGAGAGCACATAATTTTACCACTCTCGTGGAAATGGAAAAAAATGATAGAGTACTTAGAAAGTAATGCAAATTCTTTTGTTCAAAAGTTATTAACAACCTATAAATGAGATTACCAAAGCTTTATTGCAAAGAGTTAGCAATTTTCAGTGAAAGCAAAAATGAAGATGCTTAAAAAACAAAATCCTGATTAAAGATCCATTAAAAATACAAATTACAAACTATCTCATCTGCATGGTTTATACCACTATACCACTATCTAAAGCATCAAATTAATCAATTACATGCCACAAAGTCAAAGTAAAAACTAATATTAAAATGAGCTTAATGCAATGGAGTCAAACCAGTTGATTTAGTAATTTTTTTTTCACTTCTCAACTTATTCCTTGTAATAGGAATGTGATCATATTAATTATGAAAATGACCCTTTAGTCAATATAATATTTTTCCAAATACAGGTCTGTAGAGAGACACTGAAGATTTTACTTTGGACTAAAACACTTGTACAAGATGTCAAATCAGCAAGCTAATATCTCTAAAGTATCATTTTTTATAATCAACTTATTTTCTGTGTGTGGGTGTGCTCAGTTGCGTCCAAGCCACATCATAGACGGCAGCCCTCCAGGCTCTTCTGTCCATGGGATTCTCCAGGCAAGAATACTGGAGTGGGTTGCCATTTCCTACTTAAGGGATCTTCCAGACTCAAGGATCAAACCCACATCTATCTCCTGTGTCTCCTGCATTGGCAGGCAAATTCTTTACCACTGCACCACCCACCCACACGTGCACACATACACACACACATAATGTCTCTCAAGTATTTTTTTTTTTTTAATCAACTGCTTTTCCCTATTTGTTGACATTTTGCTTATGATTACTATTTGGTCAACTGTTTTTCTCATGGTTGAGTATTTTTAAATGATTATAACTTATTCACAGTCAAACTTTACTTAAATGCATATATTTTTAATATTAATTAACAAAATATATAAAATTTACTGCCGTTCAGAAATAAAACATTTTATCTAAGTGAGAAAGTTATATGTATTTACAATTACATTTATAAATATGCATTTACAAAATATGTACCTGATATAGAACCTGGATTCAGGATATAAAAAAATTCTGATAACTCAATAATAAGACAAAAAGATTCCATTTTAGAAAGTGGGCAAGAGATTTAAACAGATGCTTTAACTGCATGAGAATCTTTCATTTAAATGTAATCAGAGTATGCTTACTGATAATATAGTACAGTCCAAGACCATATATGTCTAAAGTGGGATAGAAAAGAGAGAAAATGACAACCCTTGACTTCAACAAGACTATAATCCTTGAACTTGGAATAATTCTGTGTAGATTAATGAATTGATTGATTTTTCTCTTAAAAATAATATACACTTCACTTTATGGAATCCATCTCAAGGACCTCCCATGTTTGCCAGATTTCCAAGATAAAGTGCCAATGAAATTGAAATGTTAGAAGGGATTGGAGAAGTAGTAGAGAAAATCCCAGAAGTGAATGAGAACTACAACTTCTGTGGGTCCTGAATATGAACTGCAAGCATGAAGCTGTGTCTGATGAGTGTGATGAGTGTTATAAGAAAATAAAAATAAAAAAGTTAAAGTAAACAAGAGTAACCAAAAGTATCTTCTAAGCCATCCTAAGCTAAATTTTTCAACTGCATATATTTGAAAGAGAGAAAATTTTTAAAAAACAAAAAGTAGTTTTGAACAGATATCATTTAAAGGTGTCAAGAAGTAAAACACAAGACAGAATAGTTTTCAAACATCCAGTGTTTCCTTTCCTGATTCTTCATATAGATTCTTATATGAAAAGATAGAATAAATGAATCCAGTGGAATATCTGTGAAGAATACAATTTACTTAAAACGTGTACTCGGTCTTGAGAGTCTTTGAGAATTTCTCTTGGGAAGGAACTGTAAAGTTGACTTCTGGGGTAAATTGTAGAAAGCGTAAATGTTTTTCAACCAGATCGTATTACAAATCTTCATTGCATTTGAGCAGGAATGGGTCTAATAATTCCCCTAACTGGTTATTCTAGACAAAAATAAACAGTTATATCTCTTTATTTATGGAGAAAGTGGTTTTAAGGAGCAAAAAAAACATGGTTTCAAGGCCACTGAAGTTAAGCAATATATGTTTAGGTCATATATTAGGCTGGATTCTTGAAAATGCATGAGATTTATTTCTAACAATTCATGCACTGGGAAAATTTGGCCAATAATAAATTCAGAACATACAGTAATAAAGAGTAAGCAAATAACATTAAAAATAAGTATCAACCGTTAAACTGCAACAGGAGGGATGTAGATGAGATATGAAAAAATAGTTCTCACTCTCATTAGAGCAGTTAAACACGAGAATAGGTTATCAGGTAAAGTCTCTTTAGACTTTTCTTGAAGGATTTTAACATCTGAGAGGCAGCCATTTATCTTGAATCCTTGAGGTAAGTCCGGTCTGATGGTAAATGAAGGACTAGATGACCTCTGAATTCAAGTCTTAAGTTACTTGTTACCAGCTGCCTGATTCAGTTATTCAAGCAGTCATTTTAATTCAGAAGTGATAATCAGCAATGTTAAACATGCTACATGCTACAAATTAAATATTTTCCAATTTAAACATATGAAGAAATCATATTTCATATTAAAAAATGTGTGGATCACAGATTAAGATCATCATTTCTAAATACAATCAGAATTAGTTGTTTAAAGACTAACTTTCAGATGCTAAAATTAGCAATATGGAGACCATTTAAAATTCCATTATACTTAGGTGATATTGGACATATGTGCAGGCATTTATACAAAGAGTTGCAGAAACGTTATTTTTGAATAATACAGATGATATGATAAAATTTATAGAAGAAATGTTCGTGGTGCTTTATACATTGTGATTAATTTAAATAGATATTTAAATCTCTCCCTTTTCCTTCTCACTCTCAATCTAAATCATGAAAAAGTTCAATTCTATGTTTGGCACAGATGACTTCAAGGAAAATAAATTGTGCCAGTCAAAAGAGCAATGGATCAATAAACAAACGAGCGCATACAGAGATAGTGTCATTCTAAAAAGTTACAAGGATTCATCTTACTCTGCTATCTTGATTCTATATAATTCCCGCTCTGCTTTTCTCACCACTAGACACTAAGTATTATCATGCACAACAAATAAAAAGTAAAACAGTATTTTAAACTATGACTGTAAAAATTCTACTATTGTTACTTAAGGAAATATCTAATATATATGCAAATGCATGTATAGTTAATCATTTAAATATGTATTATAAAATAAATCATATGTTTTACAAAAAAAATTATTTTCATTAGAACTTCTATTTGAAAACATTTTAAAAAACATTAATTCATAGTAAAAAATAAAATACGGACAAAATTAGACCAAAATATCATCAGACAGTGATTATATCTGGATTATACAGACAACATCCTATAATATGGGTATCATTAAAATTATAATTTTTAAAATAACACAACTGCTCCAACTCTATTGCTTTAATCATAAGATTTTATAGGCTCACAGAACAAAGTGTGTGGTAAACTAGATGGCATTGACCTTCCTCACAACTAACTTAGTAAATATTTTTAGAACAAAATTTCCACTATTTGCAAACATAGCCTAAACTTAGGATTTTGAACTTGTTTGAATTTTTACCTATATTCAAAAAACACTCAAGATTGCTCCAAGCCAAGGTCATGCTGACCCTTACATATCATAATTCCTTATCATTTAAGGTAAACAAATTCTTTTAAATGAAAATGTTGTTTTAGTTTACAGCTAGAATAAAATAATAAATTATGATCTCCGTCTTCAAGTTAAAACAGCACTTTATTCCAACAAATTTAATCAAATTTAAATTACTTTCAATAAGTTATTCCCCTTGCCCTCTAAAATCAACAAACTTTTCCTAATATAGCAATCTTACAAATTTTTTAAACTTTTACTGAGGAAAAAATGAAATGTTTTAAATGAAATTAAACTAATCTAAACACTTGATGCAATGACAACAATAGTAACTGAAGATATCTGAGGATTAGTTAAGAGTGATGATAGAGTAATCCATAATGAATACAATCCAAAATATACTCTAAGTTTTAATTTTCTCTGTTGCAATGTTTAATTGACAAAAACACAAAGAACACATAAAAGGACCCATGGCAGAGACAGGTCACAAACTGAAGATTTCTTCTTTTCTTTCGTTTTTTTTTCCCCCCTTTCTGTTTTGTAACCATGGTAAAACAATAGAAGTGAACTTTCCCTGAACTTTTCTCTTTAAAGCCTTGGGTCCACGTTGACCCAGCAGGGCAAGCTGGAACTTGATACTATCAACCCAAGGGCTGCTAAAGCAATCAGGTTCAACAACCATATACGTTCCCTAATGTCATTTTGCCACAAAGTCAAGGCAAAAGCAGGCTATTTCTAGTAAAGAATGTCTTTCTATTGTTTCAGAGATTAATTCAATAGTCTAAACGTGCATAAAACAAGAACTAAATGGCCAACTACAGAAATATATTACTGTTTTCTTGTAATTATCTAAATACCGAAGTTTATTTCCAGATAAGGCCCAATCCCACAAAAAATAAAAGCTCCTAGATCTATTATTAATGAGCAGGTGATTTAATTGATCATAGATTTAGATGATCTTACGTTAACTAACTCATGTTACTATACTCTCATGGTAACCTATTTTAAAAGGTAATGCTGCTTAAGAAATTTTTTTCATGTTCTTCTATAGGCAATTAAGGTATGAAGACATAACTGATTAAATCTACTATTAAAGGATATATTTGTTTTTTCTGTTACTGCAGCATGATATATAATGAATTAAACTGTAGTAACACAATTCCCACCTCTATTAGTCAAAGGAATACTGGCATTTTAACAAAAGTGACTATATCCAAGAACAATAGAGAGATAAATATAATTTCTAATATGCATAAATAAACATATGGAAGTAGATTAGGTTCAACCTTTTTTCAACTCCTAATGTTCGACTACAATGTTATAAAAATAGTATTATAGTTAGGATGATACAATAATGAAAATTTATCCTATCATTAGTTGACACTCTTTCAAAATGCTTATATAAATACTTATAAGAAACAGCACATATATGACAAACTAACAATTAATAATTACTTTCATATTCTAATCACATTGCTTAAATAGATACTCAATCATATTACTTCCCCTTGAATATTATCCCCTATGGGCTTAATGCATACTTTCATGGAAACAATTTCAATGTTTCCAACTGTAGTTGGTATATCATGCAGATGAGATTTTGGCTATAGTAAAAATAGGTTTTAGCATACCAATGAGAAGAAATCAGAATTCTGTCCAACCGATAAGAGGAGTTTAAAATACAGAAACTGAATGCATAAATATGGAGGGGCAGTTCGAGAAAATCCAGGGCATTAGGCACTGTAAAAAACAGGTGTCCTTAAAATGGTAATCTCCCAGAATAATATAGCAAGATAGTACATTTTTTGAAAAGTAAAGCAACGTTTAAAACAGCAATGTTTTTCATACATTAACTGTTTCAAGTAAGTCAATTATTAGTCAATATTCAGTTGCGTAGGTATATTTGTTTGTGTGGGTGCATGCTAAGTTGCTTCAATCCTGTCTGACTCTTTGCCACATTATGACCTGTAGCTCACTAGGCTCCTCTGCCCATGCGATTCTCCAGGCAAGAAACTGGAGTGGATTTCCATGCCCTTCCCCAGGGAATCTTCCCAACCCAGGGATTGAACCTGCATTGCTTATGCCTCCTGCAATGGCAGGCGGGTTCTTTACCATTAGCACCACCTGGGAAACCCTAAAATGCATGTGTATATGCATGTGTTTTGTGTCTGTGTTGTATTAAGACATCAATAAGAAAGAACAGAATTTTAAGAAAGAAAGAAAAGGTTAGTGACTCAATCAAGTCCGATTCTTTGTAACTCTATGTACTGTAGCCCACCAGGCTCCTCTGTCCGTGGGATTCTCCAGGCCAGAATACCAGAGTGGGTTGCCATCTTTCTCCAGGGGATCTTCCCAACCCTCAAACCTTATCTCCCACATTGTAGGCACTTTCTTTACTGTCTGAGCCACCAAGGAAGCAAAATAGAAAAGATGGAAACAAGACCAAAAAACCAAAAAATAAAATACGCAAGGGGACACCTAACTAACTAATCCAAGTTTTTCAGCTGTTGATAGTGGATTTGTTAATCTTCTTTACTCTCAGTTTGAGAACTTAGGCATTAAGACTGCAACGACTGTTGAAGAAGGGATGATAACATGCATACACAGGATACTTAGGTGCTAGGTGAGTAACACTATCTTGTATCATTTAAATTCCAATAGTCCTCGAAGGCAGATATTGTCTCTACTTCTCAGATGAAGAAATTAGAGTTGACTGGTCCAACAGCATGACTCATGAATTTTATATTTTTTCTGTCAGGCCCATGTAACTCTCATTTCAAAGTGAACACTTACTCCATTATTATGGTACCTCTAAATAACAGTGACAATATTGACAATAGATCACTTGACCATGGATCAGAAGACAGAAGCTGTCACTCTTTAGATGTGTGACCTTGGCAACTCACTTAACTTTAGAAGCCACATCTTTCCTTCCCTAACAAGTTCGAGTGATGCCATGGCAGATAAAATTTTAAAATCTGAAATAAAATAGTCAAAGAAGCTACTCCTATCATAAAGTGTCTAATAAGCAGAATGTGAACAGCGAAAGTATAGGATAAAGCTAAGTCAGTGTATTCTCTTATTTCCAAGGGTACATTTTTCTAACCTAGTTCCTAATCTGTGCTGTTGTCTTCACCTTATTTCTGTCTTAATGTTCCTATTCTTCCTCCTGCCCTGCCTGGTTTCACTGGGTAAAGACATCAAACAGGAATTTTAATAGTTGTCAATACTTACCAGTGCATACAGATTATATAAATGAACAGTAGTTTCCAGTGAGAAAAATATCTCAAATAAACTATATAAGTAAAAAGATAACTTTCAGTTGAGTAGGAGTACTAATGAGCTCTAAATATTAATCTTTTTTGGTTCTCATTTCTGAAAAAGAAACCACAATTATAGTCCTTAGATGGAAAATTTTGTAACCCACAATAATTTCTATATCAGATTAAAAAATGAAGTGTTAGTCACTCAGTCGTGTCTGACTGTTCGCAACCTTAAGGATTGTATCCCACCAGGCTCCTCTGTCCATGGAATTCTCTGAATACTGAACTGGATAGCCATTCCCTTCTCCAGGGGATCTTCCTGACCCAGGGATCAAACCCAGGTCTTCTGCACTGCAAGTGGATTTTTTTTACCATTTGAGTCACCAGAGGTCTAATTCATCAATGATTACAACAACCTTTAAAAAAATTGGAAATAAATAATATTTTCCCTTTTCTCTTGAGTTCCAGAGTTCTTTCCATTGCTATACCAAACACCTGGAGATTTCACGGTATTTCAAATTCAGTATGTCAAAAGTAAACTTTTTATCTTTCATCCTAAGCCTGCATCACATTACTTCCTATATGCCATATCTGTTAACATGCCATCATGTATCCAATTTCCAAAGCCAAATCCAGGGTCAATCCTAATTCCGCCATCTCTTTTTGTGTACTTTCTACTTCTCAACTCAGTGGTCACCAGAGTCTACTGATTCTACATCTGGTATTTCTTTGCTCACTTTTTTCTTCGTTCATATAGCTCTTATCTTATTTCAAGTCCTTTCACTTGTGTTCCTATAGTGTTCTGACCTAGGTATTCCACATAGAAAAAACATTCCAATACCTGCAGTGCATTCTGCAAATCTTCCCCAGCTCACCAGATTTCTTACCAGAGCAGATCAGAACTTTTAAGATCTAATGCCTCAATTTCTCTCCAGTGAAATTTCTCAAAGCTTTCCCAGCCTCAGTCTGCAGTTGGTACGTAACTACTTTTATATATCCATGCTTTGGAGATGCTAATCCTTCTGCCTGAAATGCCCTTTCCTTCAATTGTCCAATTCAGACTTTCTTCAATTCAGACTTAAATTGAAGAAACTAGGGGAAACCACTAGACCTTTCAGGTATGACCTAAATCAAATCCCTTACAATTCTACAGTGGAAGTGACAAATATATTCAAAGGATTAGATCTGATAGACAGAGTGCCTGAAGAACTATGGACAGAGGTTTGTGACATTGTACAGGAGGCAGATATCAAGACCATCCCCAAAGAAAAGAAATGCAAAAAGGCAAAATGGTTGTCTGAGGAGCCCTTGCAAATAGCTGTAAATAGAAGAGAAGAGAAAGGCAAAGGAGAAAAGGAAAGATATACCCATTTGAATGCAGAGTTCTAAAGAATAGCAAGGAGAGATAAAAAAGCCTTCCTCAGTGATCAGTACAAACAAATAGAGGCAAACAATAGAATGGGAAAGACAAGAGATCTCCTCAAGAAAATTAGAGATACCAAGGTAATATTTCATGCAAAGATGGGCACAATAAAGGACAGAAATGGTATAGACCTAACAGAAGCAGAAAGAATACACAGAAGAACTATACAAAAAAGATCTTCATGACACAGATAATCACGATGGTGTGATCATCAACCTAGAGTCGGACATCCTGGAATGCGAAGTCAAGTGGGCCTTAGGAGGCATCACTATGAACAAAGCTAGTGGATGTGATGGAGTTCCAGTTGAGCTATTTCAAATCCTAAAAGATGATGCTGTGAAGGTGATGCTCTCATGCCAGCAAATTTGGAAAACACAGCAGTGGCCACAGGACTGGAAAAGATCAGTTTTCATTCCAATCCCAAAGAAAGACAATGCCAAAGATGCTCAAACTACCACACAATTGCACTCATCTCACACGCTAGTAAAGTAATGCTCAAATTCTCCAAGCCAGGCTTCAGCAATATGTGAGCCATGAACTTCCAGATGTTCAACTGGATTTAGAAAAGGCAGAGGAACCAGAGATCAAATTGCCAACACCTGTTGGATCATCAAAAAAGCAAGAGAGTTCCAAAAAAACATCTATTTCCGCTTTATTGACTATGCCAAAGCCTTTGACTGTGTGGATAACCACAAACTATGGAAAATTCTGAAAGAGATGAGAATACCAGACCACCTGACCTGCCTCTTGAGAAATCTGTATGCAGGTCAAGAAACAACAGTTACAACTGGACATGGAACAACAGACTGGTTCAAAATAGGGAAAGGAATACGTCAAGGCTGTATATTGCCACCCTGCTTATTTAACTTATATGCAGAGTACATCATGAGAAATGCCAGACTGGATGAAGCACAAAGGGGAATCAAGATTTCCAGGAGAAATATCAATAACCTCAGATATGCAGATGACATCACCCTTATGGCAGAAAGTGAAGAAGAACTAAAGAGCCTCGTGATGAAAGTGAAAGAGTGAAAAAGTTGGCTTAAAACTCAAGATTCAGAAAACTAAGATCATGGCATCTGGTCCCATCACTTCATGGCAAATAGATGAGGAAACAGTGGAAACGGTGACAGACTTTATTTTGGGGGGCTCCAAAACCCCTGTAGATGGTGACTGCAGCCATGAAATTAAAAGACGCTTGCTCCTCAGCAGAAAAGCTATGACCAACCTAGACAGCATATTAAAAAGTAGAGACATTACTTTGCCAACAAAGTTCAATCTAGTCAATCTATTGTTTTTCCAACAGTCATGTACGGATGTGAGAGTTGGACTATAAAGTTGAGCGCTGAAGAATTGTGGTGTTGAAACGCTTTTGAAATGTGGTGTTGAAAAAGACTCTTGAGAGTCCCTTGGACTTCAAGGAGATCCAACCAGTCCATCCTAAAGGAAATTAGTCCTGAATAATCAGTGGAGGGACTGATGCTGAAGCCGAAACTACAATACTTTGGCCACCTGATGTGAAGAACTGACTCATTAGAAAAGACCCTGATGCTGGGAAAGACTGAATGCAAGAGGAGAAAGGGTTGACAGAGGATAAGATGGTTGGATGGCATCACTGTCTCAATGGACATGAGTTTGAGTAAACTCGGGAGTTGGCGATGGACAGGGAGGCCTGGCATACTGCAGTCCATGGGTTTGCAAAGAGTGGGACACGACTGAGCAACTGAAATGAACTGAACTCAGTTGTTCATGGCGGAAACCCTCAGCCAATTTACATCCACTCCTTCCCTAATCTCCCCAGGTATGTGTAACTCATTAACTTCCACCCACATCCACATGTCAATATAATAATTTATATATCATTTCTTTCTAGGCACACAAAATCTTTGTATGAAATAACTATGTTCTATTCATTGATATTTCTCCAGTATTCAACACAGCCTGCCAATTAGCTGAAAATTAAAGTTATAATTGGTGGATAAATCACCTGGAAAAGGAATAAATTAATAATTTTCAAAAAAGTATAGTGTATCAACCAAATTACCAGGACACACTAAAATACAGAAATCACCCCTCTGAAAAATAATTATCCTTCTTTAAATTAAGAGGTATAATATAAAATAATAAAGATTCATTTAAGGATTATTTTTATTGAATAATCAATTATGCAAATACACATGAAATTTAAGTTACACAAAAACTCCCGTAAAATAATTTAGACTTGTATGTGCTGCAAAACATTTTAGTTAAAAATGCTCTTGTGCCAATCAAATAATATAAAATATTAAGTCATCATTGCCCTTTAAAATCCTTTCAATGAGAATTCCCTAATTGTACTTTCACTTTATCTCTCAGTACCAGTAAGTAAATAAATTAACAAAATAGCTTTTATCACACAGAATAACCTTTTAACTGAGGGATTATCTCTGGTTTATTTTTCATTTCTTTCACTGCAGATAGCAGTTCATGCCTCATTGATTAGTTTGCTAAGGTGGTGACCAGAAATGAAAATACAGTCTTTCAGATACTGCAAGGACCTGAGTGTGTAACCATGCACGCGTGCGCACACACACAGATACACACACACACATATATATACACATACATTCCATGCTTCTCTCTCTGGGATTTAGTTTGTAAGAAACAAAGAGTCAAGTATTACAAATATTTAATTTCTATTAGCCTATGCTCAAGTATAACTCCATCTCTTAAACTTATTTCTCACTTATGTTGTTAATATTTTTTCATTAAATAGTATTTAGGTTTTTATCATAAGTAAACTGTGCATTTCATGACAACTTTCAGGGAAAGATAATATAAAGTCAAAGGAAAAAAAACCCTAGTTTCCTTCGGATTTCTACCATTCTGAATTCAGTGATAGCCTTTATATATATATTCCATTGGATGTACACTTACATCTGAGACTTGCCATATTAATCACTAAGCTCATTATGTCCACTCATATCTTAGATGTTAGATGCAACTAATATCCTGTTCCTTTCTTCAGCCAAAATATCAGGAATTATTAATTCAAAGAAATTCTTAAACAGAAAGAAATCACAGAAATCAAATGTGACAGCGAGTGTTAATTAGAGTAACCACAGCCAGGAAGAGCAAACCATTCTGAACTGGTCTGGGGCTAGCCAGGACTGTTGAATCCTCATGTTTGAAAGAAAAAATCATTGCTCACCAAGCCTACAGCAGGAAAGAATAAAATATAGGTTTGAAAGTGTTCAAAATTCAGAACAACAGAAGAGGAAAGACATGATGTGGCTCCACATGAGAAAAAAAGCTTTGAAGGTGATTAGAAGAGAATAAGAAGTATTCTTTCTTGGGAAATCCCAAGGACAGAGGAGCCTGGCGTGCTATAGTTCATGGGGCCTCAAAAGAGTTGGACACGACTTAGTGACTAAACAACAACAAAGAACCTTTCCACATCTGATGCAGGGAAACCAAATAAAAGACACATTCAATTCATTCCTTTTGTGATGAGCTCAAAGATAAAGGGAAGAGCATTTTGACCAAACATGGGAAGAGTCTGTTGAAAGTTAGAGGCGAAATTATCTTCTTCTGAGATCCTTGTCCCTTCCAATGTCAAGCAGAAGTTGGACAAATTATTCAAATTATCAGGGAGACTGAAAAAGAGACAATCGCATTTGGTACAGATTTTAGCTCACTCACTGCTGAGGCTTCTTTTAATCAGGAATTTGATGATTCCTGTCACTGCGACACACTCTCCATCCCAAGTCCAGTTGGTCCTGTATTCAAAGATACAGTTTCTTTTCCATTTCATTTGCTATTTCATTAATTGCTTACTTCCTTAGACTCTTTTTTTATCCTAATAAACGGCTCCTCTGGCAACTCTTCTCAGGGACTATGCGTCCTACCCACTGCTTTTCAAATAAAGTACACCAGGCAAGATGATTTTGAGTAAAATCAAAGCAAGTTTCAGGAAAATTATAACTTGGCAGTCCTCATGTCTCCTCTTATTAACTGTGCTTACTACTTCCATAGACATTTAAACCCATCACCTGGGTCATCCACACTTTTCAGTATACTGCTTTCAACAATCAGTGAAACCCTGGAAGAATTTAATTGATAATTAAAGTTAAAAGTTTAAATTATGAATATTTGAAAGAGGCTCCTTCTTCTTTACAACCTTCACTGGAGGTTGTAAATGCAGCCGCTAGTGCTATTTCTCAAGAAGAAAAATAAATGAAAGCTTTGCAGGCCACCTTTGAAAGATTACCTTTGACCTAATATGAGAATGACTTATTTCATCATAGGATTAGCTGCTCAAAGAACACCAGGACTCCCTTGTCTTACTGTAGCATCTCCAAGCCTCTTTGTTTGACCTTTTGACACTTTTACAAACTTCTTACCCCAAATTCTCACCAACTGATTAGAATTAGTTTTCATACTGCAGTTTCTTCCATATGGAACAGACACATTAAAATTATTTGTCATGCTGGAGTAAAATGGATTGTCTTCCAGAAATAAAAAATGCCTGATACTATTTGTACTGTCCTCACAGTCTGCAAGCTTTGTATGTGTATGTCATTATCAGTATTTTTCCTTTTGGGTGCAAGAGGGGTTGACATCTCTTCTTCCACCAAAAATGGATTTAAAAAGTAACTGCCCAGTAAGCCTCACTGAATTGTATTGACTGTTTCCACCTTTATTCCTGTATTTATCTTTGCTGTTTTTCCACTCATTCAACATTTATTAAAAGTTTATTAAGTACCACCGAATGTTCTGGGTGGCAAAGGACAAAAATAAATAAATAGATTACAAAAATATGCCTCTAGATTATTAGGACAGGGAAGACTTCTTTTAAGAAGATGAAGTTTAAATATTAGGAAGTTGTCAGCTAAAGAATAAAGAGAGAGAAGTTCCAGGCAATTAAATAGCAAGTACAAGGAAATTGTACCAAAGTACAACTTTGGTCTCATCAGGAAACCAAAGGGAAAGCCAGTATGACTGGATTTCAGCTTGGAGAAAAAGAAAAGAGATAAACTCTGAGAGGCTGACGGTATAAGAAGAAGTTTGGGTTTCTACCAACCTTTCAATAATATTTATTTGCCTGCTCTCATGTTAAGTCTTAAATCTTTTCCTCTGAACAGTGAAAGTGAAGTCGTGTTCGACTCTTTGCTACTCTGTGGACTGTAGCCCACCAGGTTCCTCCATCCATGGGATTCTCTAGGCAAGAATTACAGGAGTGGGTTGCCATTTCCTTCTCCAGGGGATCTTCCCGACCCAGGGATCGAACCCCGGTCTTCTGCATTGAGGGCAGACGCTTTAACCCCAGAGCCACCAGGGAAGCCGTTAAGTCCTCTGAACAGTACCCTTTCCATTCTCCAAATACGATCTATTTTCTCTCTCAGGCAAAAGACACACGTTGCTGCTCTATTTTCAGCCATTATGTCTGGTTCAAGGCTCAACTCATAATCATGTTTAACAAATGTGTTTGACTAAGTAAATTAAAATGTAATATAAATGGAAACCATTCATTTAAAATTCCAAGGCACTCAACAGTGTTTAAGTTTTCACATTCTATAAAAAATACTCTGTATTTTAATGAAATATGAATGCTTTGCTGGCTAACTAGTCCTTGATGTAAGAATCACATTGCAGTCAAAGTTGCACTACACAAATGCCTGTATTTGTCTTCCTTTGCCGATGTTTTGCTATCCATATAAAAGATCAACATCAGTATAAAGGTAATAAAATGATACATAATAGCACATAGTTTTGTTCTCTATACTTTACTTATCAGTTCTATCTAAGAGGTCTTTATCAAAAGGTTCATTTTCCTGTAGAAGTGAGTTTATATCAAGCAGTTTTCCCTGACACCTGTCAGAAGGTTCCTACCCCTAGATAAATATAACAATGATCAGATATTGAAAGGAAAATGTAAATCCACTTTATAAAAAGCATTTCTCTTAATGATCCACAGCTATTTCCTGTTATGAATGCTGTACAGTGAACACTGATAACTTTGGTTGGAAAAAATAAGGAAGAGTAACCCATGGCTATTTAAGAAACAAATCCATCACTGATCTACATGAAGAAAGTAAAAATCTATTTCCAAACATGCAAGCAGTAAAATCTGATTTCACTGTAGTATAAATGTTCAGATATTAGGGCTGGTGCCCTCATAATATATTTGCTTAATACAGCAGTAAATTTTTTCGTTGTTTTTCCCCAACTCGGATGACAACCATCTTACCTACATAATATTAAGCAGACATTTAGTTCCACTGATGTGAACAGCCAAGAGATTAATGCTGACAGAGCTAAATTACACAAGAGTCAAGAAATGTGAGCCAACAATACAATTATAATTATCACTAGGGGAGGTAAAAGATGAACATATTTTCATCTACTGAGCGCTCTGGATTAAAGGGCCAAACACTTAAATGCCACTTTTACTCATTTGGTAACTAGGGGTATTCTAAATTCTATAATTATATGACTTTGCATACATTAAAATCAGCTTGGTATTAAAGGTTTCTGATAGCAATGTTACAGTTAAGGGTCCAACCTCTATTTCTCAGTCATTATCTCAAAAGAACAAAAATAATCACCAAGAGGCAGTTGAAGATTAAAAAAGAACAAGTTCTTATTTTCTCCTGATTGTATTTCATTAAATTTCCAGTACAATTATTTTTACTTTATATTACTATTCATTTTGTAATATCATAAAATAATTTAGAAATTCCATTAGTAGTTTTCATGCTCAATAATTTTGTTGGAAAAAATACATAATGTCCATTTTAAAAGTAAGATTTTAGATAAAAACCCTTGACAGTATATTAAAGCATTTTACTTCTTAATGGGTAGAATATAGACACAAAGTTCTGAGTATATGCCTAAATGTTTTAATAATTCCTTTGAATAGTGTATCTATTATGAAGATATTTATATTATATATATAAATAAATATTTATATTTATTATAGGGATAAATTCAGAAACCATGCTCTTAGACAATTATAAATATATATCTTTAAGTTACTTTTATTCCTGTATGTGTCATTATTTCAAATAATTTATAAATTAGAAAGGAATATTCCTTAGCAGTATGCAACAGTCACATGTTATTTGCTATAAATGAGTTTATATATTATATATTGTAACATAGGATGAAATTAAGGAAACTATCTTCCTTTGGGAAAAAAGATGGAGAAACAATGGAAACAGTGACAGACTTTATTTTCTTGGGCTCCAAAACCACTACAGATGGTGACTGCAGCCATGAAATTAAAAGACACTTGCTCCTTGGAAGAAAAGTTGTGATCAACCTAAACAGCATATTAAAAAGCAGAGACATTACTTTGCCAACAAAAGTCCATCTAGTCAAAGTTTTCCAGTATTCTTGTATGGACACGAGAGTTGGACTGTAAAGGAAGCTGAGTGCCAAAGAATTGATGTTTTTGAACTGTTGTTGTTGGACAAGACTCTTGGGAGTCCCCTGGACTGCAAGGAGATCAAACGCGTCCATCCTAAAGGAGATCTGTCCTGAATGTTCATTGGAAGGACTGATGTCGAAGTTGAAGCTCCAGTACTTTGGCCACCTGATACGAAGAAGTGACTCACTGGAAAAGACCCTGATGCTGGGCAGCATTGAAGGTGGAAAGAGAAGGGGATGACAGAGGATGAGATGGTTGGATGACATCGCCAACTTGATGGACATGAATTTGAGCAAGCTCCGGGAGTTGGTGACGGACAGGGAAGCCTGGTGTGCTGCAGTCCATGGGGTCACAAAGAGTCAGACATGACTGAGCGACTGAACTGAACTGAACTGATCTTCCTTTTGGCTCTCTTAGTGATATTCTTGAGGATTTTAAGTTCCATATATTTTTCTTTTCTCCTCATCTCTCTAGATTCCCTCACCTTGAACCTTGTTAAGCTTGATAATTAATGAAGCATATTTCCTGTAAGATTTCATTTGTTGGCTACAGATACAGGATTGCTTGTTTCTTTATTTTAAAAAAAACAACTCATAAAATAGCATTTACTTTCAATGACTGTTAAACTGAAGTCCCTTACATGTGAAATTCCAATGGATTTCTAATCGTAGTCTCTTTTGACTAAATCATTCTGAACATCAAAGAAATTATTTAATAGTTTGCTTGACAGGAAATGGCTTGAAATTTGGCTGAAAATTGAAAGAAGGGTATGGAAAAACTGATTGGTTCAAGATCAAGAAAGGAATACGACAAAAGTTGACTGCTGTCACCCTGTTTGTTTAACCATTCCTCAGCATCATGAGAAATGCCTGGCTGGATGAGTTACAAGCTGAATAAAGATAGGCAGGAGAAACATCGGCAACTTCAACATGCAGATGATACCATTCTAATGGCAGAAAGCAAAGAGGAACTAAAGAGCCTCTTGAGGAGAGTAAAAGAGGAGAGTGAGAGAGCTGGCTTAAGACTAACTATTAAAAAACTAAGATCATGGCACCTGGCTTCATTAATGCATGGCAAATAGAAGGGGAAAAGGTGGAAGTAGTGACAGATTTGTTCTTCTTGGACTCTGAAATCACTGCAGAATGTGACAGCAGCCATGTAATCAGAAGACAATTGCTTCTTGACAGGAAAGCGATGACACCTAGACAGTGTGTTGAAAAGCAAAGACATTACTCTGCCAACAAAGATCCTTATAATCAAGGTTATGGTCTGCCCATTGGTCATGTATAGTTGTGAGAGCAGGACCATAAAGAAGGCAGAACGCCAAAGAATTGAAGCCTTCAAACTGTGGTGCTGGAGAAGATTCCTGAAAGTATTTTGGACAGCAAGGAGATCAGGCTAGTCAATCTTAAGGGAGATCAATCTTGAATATTCACTGGAAGGACTGATGCTGAAGTTGAATCTCCAGTACCTGCCATCTGATGCAAACAGACTTGGAAAAGTCCCTGATGCTAGGAATGATCAAGGGCAGAAGAAGAGGGCATCAGAGGATGAGATGGCTGCACAGCATCACCGATGCAGTGAAGATGAACTTGGGCAAACTCTGGGAGGTGGTGAGGGACAGGGAGGCCTGGCATGCTGCAGTCTATGGTGTTGCAAAGAGTCAGACACGACTGGGTGATCGAACAACAACAATTCCTAGATAATGTCACGTAACAGACATCATTGCAGAGAGTGTGGAGTGTATCAAGGTAGTAGATTTTATTCATTTTAAGTGATTCCAAAGCAGATATATACCATTTTCTCATTTATTATTTCACTTTCTAATCATGAGAGTTCTAAATATGCTGATGAAGAACTGAAAAGTAAGTCATAATTCACTTTCACAAGATAAGGAAAGAGTTTTGGATTTTGAGTTGGCCGTTAACAGGTTTTAGTTTTCACTTAGTTTTAGCCATGCTTCTGGGCTTGGTATCTGCATCCAAACAATGGGGTTAAAATCTGCTATTCCTGGTTTTCTCCAATAAATAGGATGAATGTAGGTGTGTGGGCAAGAACAGTGGGACAGTCCTCATCATCTGTCCCTCTGTCAGTACTTGGGAGCTGGGGTTCGTGATGGAATAACTGATATTTGGAGATTTTGTGAAGGAGTGATACCGGATCATCTGAATACTTCTATAAATGGAAGAAACAGAATGTGCTTGAAGTATCCAGGTTTGTTTATAGATTACGGTGTCAGAATCAGAGAACAACTGTACATATACCTAACCTAAATAAAATGAATACTACTAAAATTTGTCTTAGTAAACTCGGTACCCCAAATATTTGCAGTCATTTTTAAAGATATTTTAAAAGTTCAGAGTGTACAGATAAATAGGTATCTGAGCAGTAAAGCTGAAAAGTACTTTTGATGTTGACTTGCATTTGACGCACTAACTAAATTTGCTTGTAATCATTACCAACAGAAGATTTCAATATTGACTGCACTTTTAAAAATACGGCTGTAGACTGTGATTTCCTTTGTGTATTTGTTTAAAACCTACTTTCTAATCCCATATCAGTACTCCCTTATTAACAATTTCAATGACAGATTATTACTTTGAATTTTAGTTTTCACTTTAATTTCCACTTTTCTCTCAGAATATGTGGATGGGTAGAGCAAGAATTCTTAGATTAGGTTGAAGAGTCCTTTCAGTATTGAGAACAACTGGCAGACTTTCACTTGTACCTAAAGTAAGCAGAAGTATAAATTCCTATCTAAAGTAAATTATTTCAAATATCTTAATTTTCAAAGTAGGGCAAGAAATATTTTTTAAAATGTATACCATATAAGAACTTCTAAGGGGTTTATGGCTATATTTTTCCTCTTCAGCTCAAATGAAAAGTAATTTGAAAATTTCCACAAATGTATTGAAAACAGATTTCTATTCTTGGACTGCTCCAGCTGGTGATCCTCAACTAGTCAAATAATCCTTGCTGAATGATCTTTTTTATGTATAAACCAATATAATTGTATTTACAATAATTAATAAATTTGATGCATGCCAATTTAAATGACTAAATTACTCCAACTGATCAACACAAAAGCTAGAAATCATCAAGATTTGCCTAAAACCTCCTCTGTAACTTGCTGTTCAAAGTGAGTTGGAAGCCCTCTTGGAAAGCTGCACAAGCATCATGTGCTTCCTCTTCTAAATGTTTCCTATTTTCACACCCAGCAAAGGAGATGGATTATTTCAAAGTCATTTAAATAAAATATTAATTACTTATATCTAATAATACACAGGAACTTTAGCTTTAATAACAAATGAAATTGACTACATTATGCCTAGAGGTTTAAACAGAGAAAAAAAAATGTAAAGGTATTAGCAACCAAAATTTTGCATGATTTATGACCATTTTGATATTAGAAAGAAAGTTTCAATTAGCTCTAATAAAGATCACATTAGAGGAATAAAAATTTCCAAAAACCTTACAGTCTAAATCACTCATCTTATAAACATTTCTTCATCAATGAATCTTTATGCTGCAATAAAGGTTAATCACAACTAACTACAACTTCTGGATCTACGCAAGAACAATTCCCTCCAAAAATCCCAGCTGCAAATGCAAAAAGGTAAGCAAGAAATATTACAATTGGTAAAGAATGCCACGAAGGATAAAAATACATGTAGTCTGTGTGGGTTTTAGCTTATCCTTTGGTCTAACTGAAATTAAAAACTCTTTTTTTTTTTTTGAGTTAAAAATTCAAAAACCAAAATTTTGAAAATAACTGTAAGAAATGAAATTAGTATAACAAAAAAAGTTTGACATTTTTCCATCAAAGCAAGTCTCACCAAAACCATAGTAAGAGGGTTATTACCAAAAACAAGTTTATACAGAGGCATCTTTACGGCTACAGCTTTAACTGATTTGAGCAGTGGAGCCTTTAAGAAAATGAAGCCACATATTCAGTGGAGTTTCAACAAAGACGAAAGAGAGAATAAGAAATTCTAATTTTAAAACTCATCTTAGAAACCTAATTTCACTCAAGTGTAAGTTCATTCCTTCTTTTAGTCCACTGTGTTATCTTTGCTTATTAACTTTAAGGAAAAAGGATTGGCGCAGTCACAATAGAGTTGATCAAATTTTATAAATACAAACTACATAATATATACATATCCATATATATGTCATAAGACAGACTGAAATAAAAACTGAACATCCACATTTAGTAATATGCAACAATATACAACTCTAATTTACATTAAATTACACATATAGAATATAACTATAACAAATTTAAGATCAGTTAAATCTTGTCTAAAATATCTTTAAATATTTATTTGTCCTAGTATTTGCACATATATTTAACTTTGGTCAATAGATGTTCTTTGCATAAATAAATTAGACAGAATTGATGGTATTCATTCAAGAAATGGACTTAATACACCACAAAATTTAAAATGGCAATCATCATTGAAAATAAAACAAAAATTTAGGATATTTTATTTGAACATTGTTCTGAAAATAAATCACACTGCATTTAAAAAGAAATTACTAATGAAAAAGTTAAAGAAAGTATGCTTACACAGACTGATCCTTTACAAAGTTATATGGTTTGTATGGAATGGACTACACGTTTTTGCCTAGATTTACATACATTTACTTTGCTTCAGTAAGTTATGTTTTTGCTGTTATTATGTTCATTATAGTAGGATTTTTTTTTAAGATAATGAATATTTTTGAAAATCTGTGGAAGGTTATGTACACTTCAAGTCAGTAAAATAAACACAGTTATATACCAAAACTTGTGTGTATAATTTCAAGGGCTTCCCCGACACCTTGACCTCAGAAGCTAAGCTCTAGGCCAGGACTCTGTCTTCCATGTTTAAACTTCTATTTTTCTCAGTGCAATACACAGCTAAACACGTACATAGACATTAGGTGAACAACCTGCACTTTCCCCAGCTTTATTGACATATAACATCGTGTAGTTCCAGGAGTACCATTTAACGACTTGATATATGTACATATTGTGAAATGATTACCACAATAAGGCTAGTTAATGCATATATCACCTCACATCTAGTGTGTGAGCTGAGAAGAGTAAGGCCCAACTCACAGAAATGCTCAGGTATACATTACAGTACTGTTACCCAGTCTGCAGTCAATGAGATCCCCAGAATTTATTCATCCTATTATTGGAAGCTTAATACACTACATTTTGAAATTATATGTTTGTTTCACTTAAGAGAGAAAAATGTGTAATTTTTTTTCTACCTATATTCACATAGGCCATTGTAACATTACCAAGAGAAAACTCAAAGGAATACTTTTAAATCAGAGAGTTTAAAACTGATTTAGGTGAGACATCTAATGAGGACTAAAAAGTAAGCCCTGTGTAATTTAACAAGAAATACTTTAAGTGTTAGAAATAAATGTTTAGGATTTCTAAATACCAAATTGTATGTGCATTTTAGCATAATTAAATTAGGAAAATTCTAATTGAAAAAGTAGATGACTAACAGAAAAATAAAATGGTGTTTGTCACCTTATGTACATTCAATGAAAAACCTGTATTTAAGTTTAATGTATTAAGGAAAGTGAATTAAGCAAACAACTATTCCATGAGAGCATACATCATTTCAGTCTAATTTTAGGATGATTCTCCTTATTAAATATCATGTATGAAATAGTCTTATTTATCATCTTATCTCATTAGATATTGTCTAGGGAGGCAATTTTGAAAAAGGAAAAATGGTTAGGAAGACTTTATTTTAGTAAAATTAGATTTGATACTTTGAATGTTTACTATCTAATATAATCTCTTAACAACTCTTCAGCTCTAGTGTATTTTTTGGTAAAGTTTTAATAACTTTCTTGTAATTAAAAATAGCATATGATATCAGAGACCAACAGTAATTAAAAGTAATCAAATTTAGTGAAATATGTACAAAATAAAGAGGCCTGTACACATTTTGTTAAGGAGTTATCAATCGATATACTGTTTACTATGTGCAATGAGACAATGCTCATTACTAAAATAAAGGCTAAGTCCCTTCTTTGCCTCGTTTTCTGCTTTTGTAAAATGTATTGCTTGAGAAACAAGTCTTCAGAAAACAAGGCCTAAAAAAATCTACTACTCAGGGTGCCTTTGAGGATATTTAATTAAAATCTAATCCTGCATTCATTAAGGCTCACATAAATTAAGCTGTCATTCATAAGATTTATGGATTCTCATTTGCATATTGCATACAATTCATCAATTACTCAAGTATGAAAGGAGCACATTTCCCTTGGAGCTGCCTGCTACCCTGCCAACATCTGAAATGAGGGAAAGAGCAAGACTGTCAGGCATTCACACAAACTTTCTTCCAAATGTCTGCTCCTTGATTAATCTAATTTTCTAGATATTCCCTACAAGATATACCAACAGCCTTGCTGCATATTTCTATTATTTCTCCTGTCTTCATCACCAAAATCTTCTAGTCTTTGAATACTTCTTCATGTCTGAGTGATTATTATTTGTTTGCTAATGGTATGGCATTGGTGATTTCTTTCTTGAAAATGTGATGCATGCAAGCAAAAGACAAAGAGGTAAGCTATACATGTTTGTTGAATTTTTAACATTCATATCTTTCTATCATTGATTAGCCTATTTCATGTGCAATAAAAATTTGAAAATGAGGAAATGGAATGGCCAGGGAATAGAATAACTAACTAGCTTTTCAAAGAATCTTAACGTGTCAGAGGAATCTAAAACAAAGCCACAAAGTAAATCATCGATTCTATGTTTAAGGTAAAAATAGAATTCACTCACTCAGCTATAAGTATATGTCACTGTACTTTTTACAGCTCTAAGTAAAGTAGTAACTCAGATGAATTTGTTCTCATTGTGCATAAAGCATACTGTGTTAATTCACTTGTCTTCTCTGGGGAGTAGATCTTAATTTCAGTGGCACAACTTGCAAGAAACAGTGTCTTCGAGAGCATACTCTGGAAATCTTCCAACAGACATGTGATCAGGTGTGCAATTTAATGCAAGCCCAGCTTATGTCCTGCATTTCTACAATTAAAATATGCCAATGTTTCAATATTCTCAAAAATGACTGCTCCTGAATACATACTATCTTCTTTATGTCAATTGAATGGGAAAAAAAAAAACAGGAAGAAATGCCTTAAGCACTAATTTCCCATGGAGTACATCAACTCGATGGAAAAAGAAAGCATTTAAATTAATTTAAGTATTCAGAACATTTTATATTTGGTAATATGATAGATTTTACTTTCCTTTGTAATACTTGACAAAACTATGATCATATCTATTTGAAAATGCTTCCATATTTAGAACGCAAAGTTAGAATTCCCCAAATTCAAACCTAAACATGTTAGGTTAAATGTCAAGTTATGAGGAGAGACACCTTTATGTAGATGTCATTAGCCAGGAGTCTAAGGAAATGAGTAGGTGACCCTAAGGACTATACCAGCATAATCAAATATTTTCACTTTACAAAAACTATGCTTCAAAAGAGAAAAAAAAATGCAGTCAGCAATAAAACTAATTGTCACTAAACCCTTAAAAATATATTCAACATAGGAGAAATAAATGCCTTTATAAATGTGATCATAGAGATGAAATTATTAGCATGCTTAATTTATAAGACGACTTTCAAAACTGAAAGCAAACAACAGACTAGCTCATGCTTTCTATTCATTGAAGTTGGATGGTTCATCATAATTTTCAGAGATCCATGCCTGAGACACTCCTGGATATATTATTTGTGTTTTAACTCTTGCATTCTCTACATTTCAGTTTTCTCAGCATGAGCTGTCTACTTTATTCTATCCAGGTCATGTGCAATAGAAAAAGAATTGTCCTAGTCTAAAATAATGAAGCTTATTTTATTTCTTCAATACAAACCACCTGTTTGGGTTTTGTATTGTTATTGAGAATGTTTAACTATGTTAATTAATTACAATAATTAACTACTTTATTCCAATCAATAGAAAGTGAATTAAAATCATACAGTAGGCTTTATTTTCTTTATTTATTTTGTGCTATAAAATAATTCACCTCAGATTGATGAAGAAATTCTGAGTAAGAGAACACAAAAGATCCAGGAGTAATGGACAAAAAGGGAGAGTCAACAGATCACCTAGGGCACTCTGCTTATACTGGAGATTTTACATTAAACATTTGTACAGATGAGGTGAAACTGTTTCAAATCCCAGAGTGCAAATTTGGCTAAAATTAATTATTCCCCAAATGACTGTGCTTCTTTTTATTTTTCATATCCATGTCTTGATTAATAATCAGTCTGAACTGGTATTTCTCAACCAAGCCCCACGTTCTCGGCCACATACATGACAGAAAATATTGATAGATTGGAATGCCAAGAGGAACAGAAAAAAAAAAACCCCTAGGTTGGCTAAAATTTCATTTCAAGCATATAATTTTAAGCGATAATTATTTCAAAAGCAACATACAATAATGATTAAATCAGAGGACACTACTCCCTTTTAAGAGAATTAAATATATTTTCAGGAAGGAAAGCATCAATATGGCAATCTTGACAAGAATCTTAGAAGATGATGGTCTATCAGTAGTAATCAGGATTGATATCCATCAAATGATGTCACAAAGCTATTTCCATGCCAACAGAATGCTTTTTATGTTACATCACTTAATATTATTTAAATATTACTCAGGGCTTATGGAATCCATGCTAAACGATAACAAAGCACAATAAGAGGCTTGGAAACAGACACTTTAGTAGCTTAACAACAAAATAAGTAAGTGTATTTATGTAAGATGACGCAGTTTTCAATAATGCTAAAATAACAACATTAGGTATTACCTAATGATTTTCAACATACAACAAAACTCCAGAACTTCCTAGAATCATTTACAACAAGATTTTAAAGCAGGTTAAACCCAATGGGTGTCTGGGTGGCAGAAATATACACTAATAAAATTCCACCTTCACATAAAAATGTCCTGTATTTGGTACTGAAAATGTAACAATATGAAATAAATGTTTTATTTCTGGCCCTCTCAAAAGTTGTCATACCAAATTATTCTGGATATGTACATGCATGCTTAATCACTCAGTTCTTTGTGACCCCATGGACTATAGCCTGCCAGGCTACTCTGCTCATGGGATTCTCCAGGCAAGAATACTTAAGTGGGCAGCCATTCCCTTCTCCAAGGAATCTTCCCGACCTGGGGATTGAACCCAGGTTTCCTGCATTGCAGATGGACTCTTTACCGTTTGAACCACCAGGGAAGCCCTCTGGATATGTGTATTACTTCTATAAAAGAATATGTAAGATCAAAGACATCCCCTTATGGTACAATGAGTGCTGATCAGTCTTATTAATTTTATAGCAAGAAAAATGGAGCAACCGAAATACACAAAGTTCCAAAGAAGGGCAAGAGTCATCAGTTGGGGCTGTCAGTCTCCTTTACCCTCCTGTTCTCCAAAAGGAATCATTTAAACTATTTACACATTTCTTTTTCCTAGGTTAAAAGCTAAGTACATAGCAGAAATAAAAAATTGTGGAAAACATATGTTTTCAATCACATAAAGGACAAGTTGCCTAACTCTGCATATATTTTAATAAGCATAAGGGTCATGCATGCAAAATTTTAAAAAATCTATTCAAACAAGAAATGTTTACTTCTTGTGAACAATGCTGTCTAATTCAAATGTGTTCCTTTAAATCTTATGCATGTATATAGTATACATGCATGTATTATGTAAGGTTTTTATAGATGTTATTATCCATCCTAGCTAATTCTCATAGCTGTAGCATTGACACTCAAATAATAGCAGTTTCTATGTCCAAGTCACTTGGATTTAAAGATATGGAAATTAAGAGAAAATATGCTCAATTCAATTGGATGCCCTCTTGTAAGAAACTTTGCCCAGGATTCCTCAAAATCACTTTTCTATAAAGAGAAAAATACATGGCTTCATTGCTCAGAAGTTACTGTAAAGGTCAGGTGGAATAAGTAATTTTAGCTCTTATAATTCCAAGAATTCTTCTGAGATAATCTCAGAACCTTTTTCATGCTCACTCTCTTTAAGGTTTCAACCCATAATTGAGCTTATAGTCAACCACTATCACCAAATCATTTTTACACATAATATTGCTAGATAAATCATTTCAAACTCTTCCCATGCAGGATTTTAACATTCACCTCTATGAGATTTATGTTGCCTATAAGTGATCTGGGCTTCCCAGGTGGTGCTAGTGTTAAAGAACCCGCCTGCCAATGCAGGAGACATAAGAGATGTGGGTTCGACCCCTGGGTCCAAAAGATCCCCTGGAAGAAGACATGGCAACCCACTCTGGTATTCTTGCCTGGAGAATCCTGAGAACAGAGAAGGCTTGCAGGCTATGGTCCATAGAGTCACAAAGAGTGGGACACAACAGAAGCAAGTGATTTAGCACACAGGTGTGCCTTCGTGATCTACCATTCCAGCCTGCCAAGATTTTGGTGATCTTGATTCCATCGTTATCTACTGCTTCATCCAGGTTCAAGAATAGGAAAGCCCACTTTTTGAATTTACCTTGAATTTTTCATGAAATGTATCAGCATATTTCAAAGGTTCTATCCAATCGAATCCTCCCCTTATGTTTTCTCTTCTACCACCCTAGTTCAACCTTTAGTTTAACTACCCTCTTTTTTGCTGAAAAAGTCATCCATTGGCTCCCTATTCTCTGGAGCAGAGGTTAGCAAATTATAGTCTGCTGGCCAAATTTTGCCTACCTGCTTTCCTAAATGCAGTTTTATTGGTACACAGCCACGTCCATCTGTTTACATCTTTTCTACTGCTGCTTGCATTACAGTGATAAAGTTGGGTAGTTTCAACAGAAGTCACATGGCTCGCAAAGCCTATAGTATATACTATCTATGACTTTACCGAAACATTTTAACAATCACTCCCCTACAGGATATTTCAAAACCGCTTAGCATGATGCTGAAATATCATGGTCTGATCACAAACTCCATCTCTAGCATCTTGTTTCACCAATTCCCTTTCTTTACTCCCACTGATACTCCCTACTTCTCTATATTTACTCATCTTCTCTAACTGGAACTATTTCCCCAATATCACTTTCAGAATAAGTTCTAAACATATAGCAAATTCCTTTAAAATGAAAGAATGTCCAGAAATTATAAGGGAAAGCAATATATTCTATGTGTCTATGTTTTATTTTAAATTGTTGCTGCTATCTGATGTATTCATTCTTTGGATCAGCAGTGATAACTTTAATACTGGACTAATACATGATATAAGTTATTGAAACTATTTTTTCATCAGAAGGTGACTGGACAGCACTAGGGAGCAAGAGTTCCTTAAATATATAAACACTACCAAATAAAGTATCCCAAGGGGTTGGTTACTTCCTAGAAGTAAGTTGGTTACTTTACAGTTTTATATCATAGTGTTGCATTTTATTAATTACAGCATTTTACAAAATTATCCATCCAACATCATAAAGAATTCATATTATTCTCTTAAATGAATATTTAATATATTATCTGAGTCCATAGACATTCATATTTTCATATAAGCCAATTAAAGTACACCCACTGGTGTAGGAGATAGTGTGCTTCTGGGCTGGACACTGGGTATTTGTCAAGTGGAGTAAGATTCAAGCTTTGTTCTCACCCAGACATTCCAAGGACAAAGAAAGTCACAAAAGCTGAGCTCTGCTAAAGCAAAGATACAACGTGCCCACTCCTGAGGTCAAAGAGGACTTCGCTGTCTACGCACAGGAAGGCTTCTTGGGGGTCAAAATGGGAGGGGGCCCCACCCCATAATAAGTGTAGACATGCACCCATGGGCCTATGCATTGGGATCCATCTTAGAAAAAAGTTATACACGCATCTTGGGGAGGGTTCATGGACAGTCAGGTGTGAAGAAAGAAACCAGATAACTGGTCAAATGTAAACAAAGACCCCAAAGGATTGTCCTATATAAGTGGTTTACATCACCTCTTTCCTGAGCTCTTCTTCACTCAAGATGCCCACACTCCTCTCCAGGTGTGTCTCTGCCTAGCTTCTGACTTACTGCGCTCCTTCTTTCTCATTGGAGAGGATGTCCACACCCTTTCTCTCTGGGTGTATATCTCTGCCCTGCTTCTGAGTTAGTTAAACACACTGCTTTCCTGTGGGCTTTCTCATACACTGTGCTCTGCCTCTAATAATACCCTTTGTACTGGTTTTGTACAGTTTTTGCCTCCTTGGAGCATTCTACTTTCAAAAGTGAGCAAGAGCCAGAGCCACTTTGCCTCTAGCTTCTAGCCCCTGTTGGCCTGGTGGCTAAAATTCCTAGTTTTCATCCAGGTTACCAAGCTTTAATTCCTGGGCTGGGATCCAAAATATCTCTTCAGGACTGCACGCTGCTCTCCCTGCAAGATCACCATCGTTAAGGAAAGCAAAACAAAACACTGTTGAATATATAGCCCTTCTCACTTGTTAAAGGCATTGCTCACATGGGACCCAGGGCTAGTTTTCTTCATCAAATATTTCCCCTGAAAAAAAGTCCAAGTGTTAGTTGCTCAGTCATGTCTGACTCTTTGTGATCCCAAGGACTGTAGCCCTCCAGGCTCCTCTGTCCATGAGATTCTTCAGGCAAGAATACTGGAGTGAGTTACCATTTCCTCTTTCAGGGGATCTTCCCAACTCAAGGATCAAACCCACATCTTCTGCATTGCAGGGGCTTCTTTACCAGCTGAGCTACCAGAGAATTCCTTACTCTCCATGTAGTTTAGACTGTAAGGGGAAAAGGCACAACTATATTTACTTCTCATGAAATAATTAATCCATTTCAAAATTTTACCTCTTTTTTCCATAATGCAACCAATCTTTTTTTTTTTTTCTAATAATGCAACAGGACAGAATTTTGTTTTAGCTAATATCAAGTATTTGAGTCAGATTTGGGTGTCAGTGAAGGCAAAGGCATTCTGTATGTCATTTTTGGCAGCTTTGAGTGCATTGCTCGTTATTTCAAATCTCACTTTTTATTAAAAGGTCATAGGAAATGCTCTAAAACTCTGTCTTCATGGTCCTAGCCACCAGAAAACATGGAGTTGCCTCAACAGAGTAAAGGAAATGCTAGTGGAGTGTTAGAAGTTTGCACATATTTTCTGGGAAATCACCTCAAATATCAGCAAAGAGTTTTGAAGAACCAGAATCTAAAAGAAGAGCTGGAGCTGTTTCTACTGGCAAAATAATAATAATTACAGGGGAAAACCAAAGATTACAGGAAAAGGAAAAATTTTGTCTAGGTTCTTTGTGACTTGCCTCAGAGGAACAGATTATCACAATGACCAAATACACATAGAATACATTCAAAAATTCATTGGGTACTTACTTATATAGGATATGACAGTAGACATCCACTGAACTATAATGGCAAAGACCTTGAACACAGGGGCGATTGAATTGATGAAAACAGGAAAAGACATGTGGAAAAGCTTAGTAATAATGCAAGAAAAAATAATCATATTTGGTTAAAAATCATAAATAAAAGATAGATGAACATAGAAATTCATGACTTCAGGAAAAAGCAGAATATGAGCTTTTATTTTTGAGAGGATAGAGGAGAAGAGGGCAACAGAGGATGAGATGGTTGGAGGGCATCATTGACACAACAGGCATCACTGCCACATTAGACATGAGTTTGAGCAAACTCAGGGAGAAAGCAAAGGACAGGGGGGCCTGGAGTGCTGAAGTCCATGGAGTCACAATGAGTCAGACACACCTTTGTGAACGAACAACAAGAGGACAGAAAGGAAGGAGTGAGAGCATTCTAACACGTTCAAAATGCAGTAACTTTTTCTGAGAAAGATGAAATCGAGCCCATATCAACTGTTGCTCTTTTTCTTAACAGTTAGCCTACAAATATACATAGACTAGAAAAACATATCAATAAGGTTAGATTGATGACAGTATGTTTTTTAACAGAGCTGATGTACATAAGCACATTCATTCATTTAGTAAGTACTTAACATTTATAGTACATTAGGTATTACGTCAGCTGTCCTCTGTTGTGCAGTGTACAAAGTTGAGTCAGATATGGGTCCTGTTTTGTTAAGAGAACATGTGGAATATAAAGCATGTTTGTGGACAACTGTAACACCATAAATACAGTGAAGGTGACATCTTTAAAAGTTGGGAGAAAGAGAGGTGAAAATTCAGAGGAGAAACTTTTTGTGAGAAATTTTCAGAGTATTCTCGAAGGAGGTGGCATTTGAGAGAACTCTGGGACAGATGAGCGACTTGGCATTGAAGACCTTGGCAGGAGAATTTGGGCAGAAAAGGTGCATTCCCAGCATAGGGACAAACATCAAAGACATAAAAACCACAGAATGCAGATGATTTCTGAACAACAAGTGGTTTAGGTTAGTGAAGACATCATTTAAAACTAGAGAAGTAAGAGATAAAGCTAGGAGTAGTTGTGAAACAATTCACAAAGAGCCTTAATTAAAATAATAATAATCTTTATATTTATAACCAATCAGTAACTAGAGAAGGGTTTTTTTGGTTCATTTATTTTGCCATTGTTAGTTTGATTTCAATACAAATGGGGAGACTCTGGGCAGGGAGATTACTTAAAAGCATTGTTTGTCCTGAAATCTAAGATGTCCCAAACTGTATCAGCAGTATTATAGGGATAACAGGAATGGTGAAGTTGGGAGAATAGAAGGTGTAGAGATAGAGAGTTTATAATCAAGAATGCTTGACATAACAGCTTATGAAATGTAGAATTCAAGTGAAAGGAGACTCTCATTAAAAATGACTGAAAATATTAGATCCTTGGCTGAAATAAAATTATCCACTTGGAAACAAAAAGAAGAACAAAGATGAAAGTGAAGGCTAGTTTTGAATAAAGTTTGGTCATGGAATTTATGTGATGTTCATCAAGTAATTGGACACGTCTTACTGATGCTCAAGAGAGAGAGAGAGATACATATATTTGAAAGTCATCAGCACAGAAATAATAATTCAAATCATGAACTCTTTGGTACTTTAAGAAAGAATAGCTCTTGATTATTTCTACGTGCTTAAAAGGTCTGATATATATTTATCAGTAAAGTCAATCACCATGGAAGTAATTCTCCACAAACAGGAAGATGTAAATCTCCATCTTGAAAAATGTAGGTAGAATGGGGGTATTAAGACAGTATAAGTGAGATGAGAAGGAATTTTTGTCCCAATTTTATCTAATCTGATAAAAAGGACTATAAACAGTTCCTTGCCAAAGAAAACCCATTTACAGTGTTAGTTGAGAAGCAGAATTCAGGAAAGAGAGGATAAGATGATAGAATGAAAACCAGTATAATGAAAATTTTAAAAGAAAACTGTCGAATAATGGGGATAAAAACATAAAGTTTAACAGGATAACAACTGAGACAATCTGACTAGAAGGTTGACAGTTACTTTCAGAGGAATTTGACAAATGTTAGTAGAATCTTTGTGGAAGCCAATACACAAGAAGTTGTACACAGGGAAAACAAGGGTGAATCAATGACTGTGACAAGAAATTGGTCCTTGAGGAAAAAAAAAAAGATGAAACCATCATGGCTTGAGTCCTGAATGGTGTTTTTGGAAAAATGAACATGTGTCTAGAACACTGCCCAATAAAAATATAATGCAAGTCTCATAAGATATTTTATATTTTTAATAATGATCTTCATAAATTGAAATTAAAAACATATTTTACTTAATATAGACAAGATACTATCTTTCAGCATGTAACTAATATGAAAATTACTGAGATATTTCATTGTTTTTTTTCCTACAATTTTTTCTAATGAAGAAAGAAATGGCAACCCACTCCAGTATTCTTGCCTGGATAATCTCCGTGGACAGAGGTGTCTGGTGGGCTACAGTCCACGGGGTCACAAAGAGTCAGACATGACTGAATGACTAAGCACATCTTTTCTAAATTGGGTTTGCACAATATGGTTACAGCATACCTCAGTTTGGATTGTCAACATTTCAAGAGCTCAAGAGCCATAGTGGCCACTGTGCTGGACAGGAGATCTCAGAAATTGGGAGTTACAAGCCGGAAATGGTTTTTGAAGTTGTTACTTGACCATTAAGTTTGCTTAGCTGGCTGGTAAGAACTACTGTGAGTGCATGTATTTTCTCTCTCTTTTTTTTCCTTTTTTCTTATTTTGTCATTAAATAAAAAAAGAAATAATAAAAGGGTGTTTGAATTGGGGATCACAAAATACTGCTCAAACTACTTGTTGTAACTAAGAAAGAATTGTTTGAGATGAGAACTTAAAACTAAGACACTTTGAAGCTAATCATGTGAGCTTTTAAAGATACAGTGTAAATGTTAAAAGTAGGAAAAACTTCCAGGATTCCTGAAGTAAAAGATACATTATAAACAGATGACTAAAATTGGTTGGAGAATTTCAAAACCATTCCTCATGAAATCATAATTATATCAACTTGTACAAATAAAAGGTCAAGAACTTTCCAAATAATTGCATCCAGACATTGTCTCATTAACTGGAATCCCACACGCAAAAGTAATTCAACATCTATTGGATTTATCCTTTGCTCACTCAGTTTTCTCAAGACTGATGAAGACAGCCAAATCACACATCTGGCATATCTTCTTCAAGCCATATTTTACTACTACATCAAATAAGATGAATTCCAAATACTACACTCCTTTACCAATCAAAAAAATTACTGTTATAAAAACAAATTACATCACTTTAAGACTGTTTTCCTTGAACAAGTATTTTTCTTTACAAACTATGTCTACCATTTTATTATCATTTAAAATTAAGTAATAATACAGCATATAGAATGAAAAATTAAACACTTTAGAATGTATTTTGTTTTAAATTTTAAAAATACATAGAACACAAGCTCCAGGTTATTTAAAAAAATTTTCTCAGTAAAATTCTGATTTATTTATAGTCACATGAATGTCCTTGAAAGAGTATCTGGGCTTATGCTAGGACAATTCAAATTGGTGGATCAACTCTCAAAGAGTTAAATAGATGAAGCATAACTACTTCCTCATGTATACATTTAATATCTCCCAGTAGTCACTTCTCAGTACGTAATAATCTCATGGGAAACATTACTGGAATCTCTTCAATTCAAACACTGATTTAAATATTCTAATCAATATTTTCAAAATTATTTAAAAATTGCTACCTGCCACTTGTCCTTTATACACAAGTGAAATATATTATCTCTTACTTCATATGACTAAAGGTGGCATGAAATGATCCATAGATTCTCAAAATAAGCTATTAGGAGAATTAGTTTTCCTAAAAAAAAAAAAAAAAAAAAAAAGCTAATGTGGGTGCGTGCTAAGTCACTTCAGACATGTCGGACTATTTGCGACCCTATGAACTGAAGCCTACCAAATTCCTCTGTCCATGGGATTCTCCAAGCAAGAATACTGGAGTGGATTGCCACACCTTCCTCCAGGGGATATCCCCTATCCTGGGATTGAACCTGCATCTCTTACATTCCCTGCTTTGGCAGACAGATTCTTCACCACTAATGCTACCCAGGAAGCCCCAACTATTGTAATTCTGAGAAGAAATGCAATATATCTTTCTCTTCCTTTTTCTTTTCTTGAATTTATACAGTCTTCTCTTCTTAATGCAAATGCTACTTTTATTATTCCATTTTCTTGCAGAGTTGACTTGCTATGTATATATTATCTTCCAACCTAAGTTCAAACTGGTTCCTTGAAACAGTTCCTGTCTCATATTTGACATATCCTTCTGCTACACAGAGTACCAACCATATGGAAGGCATTCAATAATTGATTCTTTTTTTTTTTTTTTTTTGCTTATTGGAAGGAGAAAAGAAAGACAAAATGGCCAAAAGTAAGTGCCTTATCAGGTGATACTAAGTAAAAACACATTGGCATAAAGAAAAAAAACTGTAATCAAACAAGAACCTTGTCTATCTTATTGATTTTCTAGGAATGAACTTCAATTCTAATTATGTCTCTTATCATTAGGGTTGAAGTTTTTATTTATTTTTATTTTATTAAAGCACAGTTGATTTATAATGTGCTAAATTCACAGCAAAGTAATTCAATTATATATATATGTGTGTGTGTGTATATATATATATACATATATGCATTCTTTTAAATATTCTTTTCTATTATGGCTTATCATAGAATAATGAATATAACTTCCTGTGCTATACAATAATACTTTGGTGTTTTTCCAGTCTATATATAATAATTTGCATCTGCTAATCCCAAACTCCTAATCCATCAGTAAAGTTTTTAAATGAAAAAGAAATTGAAACATTTTATTAGGAGAAAATCCTACAAATTTACTTGTTTATTTTTTATTTTCATAGAATAAAAAATATAAAATGCTCCTTTCAAAAGCGTGATGAAATTGATTCATTAAAATATATCAGAAATTATTCTCTTTGCTAATTTTTAAATATGAATTACTTCTATTCATATATTTAAATCTATAAAAAATAAAATTATTAAACAGATATAATGGTAAAAGATATAAAACGAATAATTATCCTTCCTAAAAATTTCTGGCAAAATCACATCTATTTCACTATGTTCCAGGCTGTTGTGGCACATATGGAAAAAATTATCTCATCCAAAGAATAATACAGAATTTAATCTCACAGAAAGCAACTCCTAGGCATAATCACTTAAAATTTAAAAAAAATAAATGATAATATAGCCAAATTGATTCACTGGAAACCAAGCTTTTACTAGTAATCTATGGAAATTCCACTAATAAATAAATTAGCATTTTCCTCAGTTAAGCTTGTCAGTATCAGTGATCATTACTAGCCATTCATTCTTCCTTCTCATTTCTTCAAATAGCAAACTAATGTTGAAACCATACCAAGCAAAATTTTCTAATCACTATCAAACACAAACCTGATTACTTAATTTAACATGAGATATTCCTAAAATTTACTCATGATTTTAAAATTGAAACACTATACTTATAATACCTACTCCCTTGGAAAAAATAAAAGGAAGAAAAATCAAAACGAATATTTTATTTTGGGTTCTTTAGCCAAGTAAAGTTGACAATGAAAACCAAAACTGCATTTTACTATTAGTAAAGGTGTTTGCTTCCACTCCTTTTCCAGAACTTCAGACTCTTTCAGATGTTGCCTTGGTTTGACTATCTCAATATCATTATCTTCTTCATCTACATTTTTCCTAAGAAGCTGGGAATATTTCAGTCTTCTTTTTTAGCCCAGAAGATTTTCCAAAGGTCAGTATGCAGAGGGATCAGTAGATAAAATTCTCAAGTAAGTAGAATTTGCCTTCACTTTTTCTATTGTTTTTTAATATCTCCTCTCTAAAGGTATTTAAATGCTCTTGCACCCCATATGCCATATCTCCAAAGGAATGTATGGGACTCATGGCAAAGTTTCTTGCTCTAAGGTCACATAACATATGTTTTATGAGGGCCGATATATGGTTTCTTAATCGGACAACTCTTTAAATAATCATAATTGAGGTCTTGTTATTTGTACAGTGGTGTGTTTGACAAGCATCTGAAGGATTATGCTTTTGACTTGTGGTGCTGGAGAAGACTCTTGAGAGTCCTTCGAATAGCAAGGAGATCAAACTAGTCAATTGTAAAGGAAATCAAGCCTGAATACTCATTGGAAGGACTGTTGCTGAAACTCCAATATGTTGGCCACCTGATGTGAAGATCCAACTCACTGGAAAAGACCCTGATGCTGGGAAAGATCGAAGGCAAAAGGAGAAGGGAGAGGCAAAGGATGAAATGCTTAGATAACATCACCGACCCAATGAACATGAGTTTGTGCAACCTCTGGGAGATGGTGGAGAACAGAGAAGCCTGGCCTGCTACAGTCCATGGAGTGGCAATAATTGGACACAAATTAGCAACTGAACAAAAACAATGCTCAACAAAGTAGAATAATAAGTCTTCAGTCACATGTAAAGCAGGACATACATGTCTGTTAGACAGAAGTTCAACAGGAATATACACTACACTATTTCCAAAATTATTGACAACCTAGTGCCAGGTGAATGTAAAGACAGGACAGATCACTAGAAGAAGGAATAATTGGGGAATACCTTTACGGAACCTACAGCAGAACAAGCCCTAGATATGTGGGATACATTAACAAGAAAAGCCAAGGCAGGAGACACCAATGGAGTTAAGACATGGAAATAGAAATCATGACAACATATTTGAGAAACAGTGACAAGACTGCTTGGCCTGCCTCAAGTCAAAGGTTGCTGCTTGGATTACTAAAGAAAAGGAGGCAGAGACCTTGCTATCTACTATTTTGTGTAATCCTTCCAAAAACTGTGAGCACACTCTCTGTGCTTTCTTGCCGAAAACGATATGGAGAGAGTTTAATTGCCTTGCCCGAGTCTCCTGAGCTGGTAAAGTCCAGGAATAAAACTTATGAGAAGACATTCTATGCCAAGGAAGAGAGGTAGAACTTAATTCCTGAGGCAATTTGCAATTCCTAAGTATCTCTAAACAATTCTTATGATTTTATAAAATCATTTGAGGAAAACTGATACAAATGTTTGAAAAAAGATTTTAAAAACTGTCTTCTAATATGCTCCATGTTAGCAAAAAAAAAATATATATATATATATACATATACATATTTAAAAGGAACTTTTTGAGTCTCTTTCAAAAAAAATGATTCAGTCCTTGTGTAGTTATATTTTTTCCATGTGATCTCAACTTCTCCTAATTATCTCAGGAGTCAGCCAGTTTACAGAAAGATTTTATCAGGCTAAGTGAAAAAGTGAGTCGCTCAGTTGTGTCCGACTCTTTGCAACCCCATGGACTCCTCCATCCCACCACAGTCCTCCAACCCACCAGGCGCCTCCATCCATGGAATTTTCCAGGCAAGAGTACTGGAGTGGGTTGCCATTGCCTTCTCCAGGGGATCTTCCTGACCCAGAGATCGAACCCGGGTTTTCCACATTGCAGGCAGACGCTTTACTGTCTGTCTGAGCCACCAGGGGAGCCTAAAAGAAGGCTATCAGGCTAAAAGAAGCCACAAACCTTGGTGAGTAAAAGAGAAAATATAACAAAACAGCCACTTGCCACTTTTTCCTTCTTCTCACTTCCAAAGCTCAAGAGCACAGAGGAGAGATAGAGTGTGAATAAGGAAATGTTATTGTTCTGACATGTGGTGAAAATCTCACTTTACAAAGTATTACAGTTAATAAAAGTGTTTGTCATGATGACAGATTTCCTCCTAAGTGGTAGAAAAAGAAACATTGAAAAGTTGAACACTTGATGATTCACAAGTGATAATCTTTGGATACACTGACCACTACATTACATATTTTATTTAGCAGTGGAGTTTAGACACTTACATTGCAAGAGAATGAAGTACAATGTCTAAAACAAGGCACCTAAAACTCTCATCATACTCTGCAACAGACATCATTCCTAATACATTTTAAGAAAGACACTAATGAACTAGAAAGTATCCAATGAGGTAAAACCTGAAAGCTGACACCGAGGAAAACAGTCAGAATGGCTGATCTCCTGCCTGTAGGACAGTAGAATTAGAAGAAGCAACTTGTCGGTCTTCAAATATCCTGAGGATCATCATGCTTATGAGAAATTAGTGTAGCTCTTTCCAAACAGAAACAAGGAACAAGTAGACTCTTCCTCAAGAAAACGAGAACACATAATTAATGTGGCCCAACACGAATATACTGTTAAGAATATTCGATCACAAAATTATCATCTTTGAAAAAATATTGCACATGTGTGACAGGAGGGTTGAGGCTTAAATAAATTTTATTGATACAAAAACTATAAATCAAATTTTATGTAATTTTATGAGAACCCAAACGAAAAAGAAAGGGACTTCTCTGACTGGTTTAAATGACAGAAGCTGCATAAATTAAAAAGGGCAGATGTTTCTGTGGTTGCTCAGTCGACCATTCATGTCCAACTCTTTGCGACCCCATGGACTGCAGCATGCCAGGCCTCTCTGTGCCTCATGATATCCCGAAGTTTGCTGAAGTTCATGTCCATTTCATCAGTGATGCCCATCCATCTCATCCTCTGACGCCCTCTTCTCCTTTTGCCCTCAATCTTTCCCAGCTTCAGGGACTTTTCCAATAAGTCAGCTGTTCGCATCAGATGACCAAAATACTGGAGTTTCAGCTTCAGCTTCAGTCATTCCAATGAGTATTCAGGGTCCAAGCAAGTTCCAGAATCTTTCTTTTATGCTCCACTAGTTTTGTCTTCAAATGACCATGAATTATACGAGCAACCAAACAAGGTTTGGTGAAAGCAAGTACTACACTTGGAGTCAGAGATTGCTTAATTACTCATTTACTTTAGGCAAATCAACATTTCTGAATCTGTATCCACATATATAAAGTGGCAATTATACTATATGTATTACAGAATATCAAATTAAATCTCTTTTATGCAATTAGTTTGTGAACTATATGGCTCTGATATTCTGAAATGTTTTTCTCTGTAATTTTTCCAAAATAAGTCTCTGTTCAGTATTTATTTACACAAATGTCTTAGTTACTAAAGAATTCATCTCTCTCCACTTCAGTTTACCTCTTTTCCTTTGAGTTCTACTAGAGGTTCATTATCATGAGAAAATATGTAAAAGCCACACGAATGCTTATGAAAAATGAATGCTCTCTAGGATGTTCTCTAGATGCCGCTGCATCTCCAAAAGATAATTACCCTACAAACTTCAGTACACATATCAGAAGATTGGACCACACGATATCAAAGAGAAGAAAAGCAATAAATTCTTGCTACTTGGTGAATATGCAAAGTGCACTATACTATCATAATATATAAATCCTCATGAATGTCTAAATCACCATGGCATGGCACAGAAGGTTGGATGAATTTTTTTATTTCTACCAACAAGTCTGTGTCATTCAAATGTGTCAGTCAGACTAAGGAATGATTCAGTGTGAATCTTCCTGGAGAACCGAACATCAAGCAAGTGCAAGATCACATAACCTCGCACAGTGATGCAATTCTGCGCACAAAAGACAACGTTACAAAAAGTGTGGTCTTTTAAAATTCACCAACCTGGGCACAGTAACATTGAAAACTACCATTAACTAAACAAAACAGGGTGCCCACTCCCAAGAAAACTGGCCAGCTTTGTAGTGTCTTGCAGGAAGAACAGGGCAGTTGCCATGTTCCTCCACCACATCCCAAAACATTAAAGTCATTCATATTTACAACTTGACAACTTTTATTTATACTTAACTAAGGCAGTATCTTAAAAAGTAATTACTATGTCATAAGTGACATTATTGACAAGGAACATTCTTCCAATATGTACATTAATGAGTAAACTCATAAATAAATAGAGATAAAAGAGAATGTAGAGATTAAGCCTTTCCCTTTATGGACAAGAAAGTGGAAACTTAAAGGTGAAAAATACAAAAATCAATTAAGTTTGGGTTTTGACTGGTCACTGATGGAGTGACATCATTAACATGTGAGATAGATATATATATACACATATATTTTTTAAATTAAGCCCTAAAAATGGGCATAATGATTTCAGTAAGATAAAATCCACTGCAAAAATTCCCGAGATATCAAACCTTACCACTAAGAACCTGTTTGGAATTCTCTTACTCCTCTGTAGCACCCGTAACCCATTCCTTTCTATGCCCAACTTTAGTGTCTCAGTTAAAAGAAATGGTAAAAGAAATCCCATGGTCTCTGCAAATTAGCTTTGTTATCTGATCAAGCCTTCAAGTGGCTGGTACCAACCTTTACTGAATATTCATTTTACTTTATAGAAGTTTCTAGGTTTCTTCAAAAAAAGCAGTAAGACTGCTCTAATGTTCCCACTAACTATGACTAAAGCTATGTCCACTTACAGACAGTTTACTTAAGTATATTTTAAGACATGCCATAAATACAGAGTAGCAAATATTTCCTCCCAAAAGATTCAGTTTTTGGAAGCATATATTTCTCTAGCAACAGATACTGCACTGAGAAGTTATACCTGCAACTGTAACCACTATTTTTGCACTTATCTATTTATATATTATATTCATACCCATGAATAGCTACTTGATACATAGTATCTGCTTTATTCAGTACTTAGCTTTCATAGGAAAACATTACGTACAGTTTAAAATAGTTACAGTGATGAAGTTTAAGAACTAAATTGTGTGATAAGAGTTAACACATTGTGTAGAATTAATAAACAAGAATGATTGAAATCAAGTTTCCCTTCAGAAAAAGTGCTTATGCTCAAGCTGGCCTGCAAGCAGGGGCACCCTAGGGGATTCCAGGATTCTCTTCAGTACATGTTTGGTTTAGATAAATTCAGGAGCCGTATTTATCTTCACAGTGTCTCTCCTGGGTCCACAGGAGGAAGCGAGGGAAATTTAAGTTCTAACTTCCAAACCTCATTTCTCTAGGGATTCTAATTGAATTACATCCTAATGGGCCCTTGTATGGCACTATAGCAGCTTTCTCAGAGCCAAGAAATCATGAGTGTTTCAAGTACAAATTTCAAGACCACCCTGGCCAACTCTCACATTCCTGAAGTGTTAAAAAGGACTCACCCAGTTTATGCATGATCCTATCTGGTAAACAAACCAGCTATTCTGGGGAGAAGAGAAAAGCAGTAGGGAGAATTTTTAGGGATGATCTGATGACTCTTAACTATAAAAAGATTAAGTAAATTTAGGATACCTTTGCCACCCAAATTAAACTTCAACTTTATTACCAACTAGTCATCTTTACACTTGCATTGGTTCAGATAAACATGAGTGAACCATATTCAGTTGATGGAATCGCAAAAAGAAAAAAAAAAAAAAAAAAAGCCATAAAATAATTTTAAGGTAGAAAAGTGAAATGCACCAAGCAGAATAGGAATGTCATTGCTTAACTTGGGTGGTGGAAGACTTCACCTAAGACAAAGAAAGTGGCACAAAGGGCAACCCTGAGACCAGATGCGAAAGCACAAAAGCTGATCAAGGTGAGTAGCAGCTAAAAGATTTTCAAGAGAAAATGGCACTTGAGAATCATTTACACATGAAGAAAGAGCAATTCAGCCTCTTAGTTTTTAAACAGGGAGATCTATTCAGGGGAAACCAGGAGGGGCAACATTTCTCCTGCTGCTTTCTCAATCATCCCCAGAGCACCCTGTACCACTGGGATCCAGGTGGGAGCAGCAATGGATAAAGATCAGTGGTTTCCTCTCCACGCACTGCCACAGCGTCTCCCACTCTCAGATCTTTGTCTCTGCCTTGTGCAAACTGATTAGAAATATGCTTTCCTTATTTTCAAAAATGAGTGCTTTTATAATTCACACACTTCAAAACTACCCAAGACACTTTCTTAACTAATGTGCAATTCATCATAGCATCATTCAATTTCACTAATTCATCTTTATTTTTACTTGAAATGTGAAAATGACACCAACTAGAATATCTACGTACTTCAAATGTTTTCTATTTTTTTTCTGTTCACCAACATAAATTCTACACACCTACATGTTGTGTAATATATTGAGATTTCAATTTGCTTAACAATGTACAATGACTAGTTTCTATTTACTGTATAATGTTAAGATCTTTCTTTAAGATTTTATTTCAGAGTCTGTCAAGAAAAAGTTGAACACATCAGATAAGAGCTGGGGGAATACATCGAACCACGAATGATGGAAAATTCTGCAAATGCTGGCATTTTGCACAGTACCTAACATAGAGTAAGCTCCCAGTAAATATAAACTATTATTATTGTTTTTGTTATTTTCAAAGTTTTCCCCATGTGTCTCTCTTTGAGATGAGAGCATTCCAAGAATGTCTCTTAAACCCATAATTAAACCATTCTTTCGATTTAAAACATGTCACACTGGGACTTCTTGGTGGTCCAGTATTTAAGACTCTGTGCTTCCAATGCAGATGCACATTTTCAGCTCCTGGTCAGGGAACAAAGATCCCACATGCCCTGCAACACTGCTAAAAAATTTAAAATAATAATAAAAAAAAAACACACTGATAAAATATAAGTATTGTTGAAAGGAGCAACATACGGAAAACTGTTAGACATTTTTACCATTCTCTGAAACTAACTAGGAACTAAAAGTTTCACCAACATCGTCTCTCAGCCTCAAAACAACTAAAGATCATAGTCATTATAGTTCACTTTTTAAAAATAAGCACCGTGAGGATGGGAAGGAAGGGGCAAAGAAGTGGGAAGTTGAGGCTTTGGAGACCTCGCGGCTTTCCAAGTCACATTCTCTCCACAGGAACGCACATTCAGGGCCCAGGGCTTGGCTTAATATTCTCTGCTGCCATCTTGAAATTCTTAACAATTTTTGAATATGAGACCCCATATTTTCACTTTGCATTGGGTCCTGCCTACAATATAGCTGGTATTATAGACAAATAACAATGCCAAGCTATTTTTCTAAATCTGAATTTATCAGATTCATTTCTGATCAGAGGCAGTAAATTCACAGAGATCAGGGGGTAGACAAATGATGAAAGAAAGGAAACCACCAGTGGTGAATATAGCCAACTTGAAGACAAAACAAACACTTTTCCCTAACTCAAAGGTTTAAACAACTATGAATGGAAACAACTAACACGTGTTAGGCTCTCTTCCGGGCATGAATATCATGTAGAACTCATGAATTATGTCATATTCCTTCTCATTCCTGCTTTCTTTCCCTTTGCCTGCAATACTCTTCTCATTCTTTTGTTCCCACTTTTGACTCAAGAGTCTATATTCAAACATCATCTCTTCTAGGAAGTTTTCCCTGATATATGAGGTTTCTTGAGATACCATATGTTTACATTCCAGTAGCATTATTTATTTTTGATTGTCTTCTTAATCCTGGGAGTGAGAAACTGTACCTTACATTGCTGCAATACCGTATCAGATTTTTTGCTTTTTGGTTTTTTCTTATTAGTAAGTGCATTCATTCATATGAAGGACTCCCCAGGTGGCACAGTGAAAAGAGTCTGCCTACCAACGCAGGAGACACAAGAGATGCTGGTTCGATACCTGGGTCAGGAAGATCCCCTGGAGTAGGAAATGACAACCCACTTCAGTATTCTGGCCTGGAAAACTTCATGGACAGAGTTGCATGGCAGTACAGTCCATGGGGTCGGAAAGAGTCAGAAATGACTGAGCACACACACACACATTTATATAAATGAATCAATAAATGAGAGAGAAAGAAATTGATAATCTAACAAAAAATATGGGAAAAGGTAACATTTTAAGGAAATGGACTACTTAATAGCAATTTAATGTACTACTTTATTTGGTCTGTGTCTTTTAAGTGGCGTACATTATAAAAATTACTGTTTAATTTTGCTTTAAATTGTTTATATAGAATTCAATAATTCAATGCTAACATGGGAGATAAAAGTGCTGTTATTTAATTGTTTTCACTATTATCTGCATTTTTTTCATATTTTAGTAAATAGCAAAATGTAAATTGACCTTAAAACCAAGAATAAAAGAAATATCATGAATAAATGTTGCTGATATTTCTACATTATTTACTTTTAACAATTCAATCATTACAATAATAAAACAGTAACATGAGGTTCACATAATTAGTTCTAGCAATAATCAGGGGAAGGAGTGGGAATTATCAATGAAACATACACACTGCTGTCCCAGTTAAATCAGAAGTTCTTGATAAAAAAGAAATTCTTGATGACTAACATTAAGTGAAAAAAGATGGCTCAGAAAAAAAACTCTATGTGAAACATTAAACAAAGTTATCTGATGTTTATGTTTTTCTCCTTTAATAATTAATGGAATGTAAATAGTCAGGGGAGGCTACAGTTTTGCATTGTAACTAACCACCATTATAAATGGCAGTCAGATGTTTACATAATACCCAGAACCATTCTGTGTGGAAGGAGGTTACAAATCTGCCCCTTTTCCCTGTTCAAAGTCAAAAATAATGGTGCCTGATCCCCGGAGCATTCACTGCAAGAACTGTTTGCATATTCAGTTATTGTTTCTGCTGCGTCAGTCATCTGGTGAAGTTCACTCTAATGTGGCCCTGATCAATTCTGCCAGCTGTGCTTAAGTGCTGTTTGCTATAATAACATCACACTGCATTCTTATTTGGCAACAACGGCTATGACAGCACCTAAATGCATTGAGAAGCCAAGATTTTTATCATGTACACAGATCAAATTGAAACTGTTTACAGAGGACGGTGATGTTCTATTTCTGTCCATTCTAGTGAATACCAATAGCACAATAATGGCTTTGCCAAAAGCATTGCTATTCTGCCCTTTCTAATAAGGGAAGAGCTTGTTGATCTAAATCTTCCATAAGATATAAAAATTATTTAATGATTGTATCCCATAATCTTGACCAAATGATAAGTATATGACATGTTGATTCACTTGAAATAAATATTCATCTCTAGTATGTCCTAATATAAGGGGTAGTGTGTGTAAATTTTCTAAAAAAAAAAAAAAGTGCCTTCAAAAATATCTAGCAGCCAAAAGAATCAATGTGAAAGCGAGAGAGCAAACACCAATATAATTTTAAAACAACAGATATTGTCTCTTACCTATTATAATAGTACACTTAAGCCGAAGATGTCCCTAAGATGAACAATCGGTATTTCTACACAAAACTTACACAGGCACTGTGGATCAACATTTGTTACTCTTTTCTTACTTTATATTTAAAGACTTTTGAAGTGGATTCTACAATTATGTAACATCAAATTTATAATGCTTATTGAGATTTCAAAAATCTCATTTTGTTTCTACAATTCCTTCAACATTTTCCTTATAACAAAAATGATATATTAATAAATAAAAATACTTGGTGGGGGAAAGCAAAGGCAAGTCACTGAAATGCCATCTTCTCAGAGGTTTAACCTCTTCAAAGCAAAGTAGCAAATAAGTGGACATTTGAAAGCATAGCATAGAAAACATATGGATAATTCTGAATATAAATTCATGTCATAGCTCACAAATAGTCTAAAGGCTCCTGAGCTATTGTGGTGCTTGCTATGAATGTGTATTAACAATAGTGCACAATCATATGTTAAATACATAATATACTTGCATATTTAGTTCTATTCAACTGCCAATTTTCAAGTATACTTTTTTCAAGGTACTATAGTCTTGGTTTCTAGTAGCCGTAATTTTTACATTAAGTGTCTATCAAAATAGTCACCTACTTTGACATTATTCAACCATTTAAATTACATTTAAACTCCTACAAACTATCTCTGCTTTTGCTCTCTTACTTAGCTACAGCTGAAATTTCAGTTACTGAATTTCAGGAACTTATCTTCCTAAAGATGATCAACACTTTATATATATTATACTAACACTCTTTAGTAGATAATAACTATTTCCCAAACAAAATCTTTCATTCCCGCTTTTTTTAAGAAAACCTGACATTCTATTAAAATCATCAGGTTGCCAGCAAGAAGAGAAAACAAAAATAATTCATTCAAACTGCTTCATCTAGTCATTGAAGATTGACAGTATCTCTTATATTTTTGAAAGCTCTTTTAACATTAACTGATATTTTAGTGTGGGAAGAAACGAAAAGCTTTCTGCATATAAAAGTTCATCTTTTACCTTCTCACCACCATCAGATAAAAGCATAGGGGGCTTGCAGCCACACTCAGATACACGGGTCCCAAAGGAAAATGCCTAGTGCATCAGCCTAAGAAGAGGCAGCAGGTGTGTGCCGAGACTAGAAAAGAGTCATGTTATACCAGGAAGACATGCCAGGGAACTGCGAAGCCTGACCTACTAATACCACTATGCATAAGGCAACAGAAAGGCCCTCTTGTTACAAAGGTGAAGCTAGCCCAGCTAGGAAAATAAGCAAGTCCCTGCCAATATTGCAGTGACTGTCCTGTGAACGGATTGTCACACCGAATGACAGAACTCTCTCAATTCCACTTTCCAATAACTCCCAGGCACTCGGGAGGTGACAGTATGATGGATACCACAACAGACAGCTCCAATATGGTACCATTTTACCAGATCAATATCTCACTGCAATATAAGAAAAAAGGAGCTGATATTAGTCTACACAGTGTATTACAGATGAGGTACATTTCTTCTTACTGCACTCATGCTGAACCAAAGCAATAATTCATAGATCCCTTAAAAGGTTCGCGCACCACCACATGCAAAAAAAAAAGTTAATCTTCATTTCAACATCTGTTGAAAGATGTAATAGCTTAAAGCAATGCGTACGTAATTTTTTTAAAATGCCTCGCTTTATCATTTTATCTAGATATTGAAATAACAAAGTATGTTCAAAATCTGAAATGAGACAAACATTCAGAGAAGGCCGTATAGAGAAAACCGTACTCAATATTTTACTACTGGGCTTCCTTATTCTCTCTGCAAGTGGAAGAGGGCTTTAGAAATTTTCACATTTGGAGTTCTGAAATATAATCAATTCTCAATTTTCTGTGATGGTTTATTCTTTTTCAGATTATTCCATAGTTCCTTTATAAAATCAAAGTCACTGTGATCAAGTACCCGCACTTAGCAAGACCCACAGAATAACAAGTTGTTAAGAGTTCTTACCTACTCTACAAGAAATATTAGTTGCTACCTGTACAAATCATACAAAAGTAATACAGTTAACTCTGATGTCATAGTTAAAATATGACTAAATATTTTATTGTTTCAAAATACTCTAATTTGTTGAGGCCACAGGTATAAGTCAGAATAGGCTAAATAAGAAACAATAATAATGATAATAAGTTAAATCAGAAACCATCTATTTCTGCCATCATGGACTCGTGAATACCATCTACTTTAATGACTCAGTTCATTCTCTAGTGGAGTGCTTTTATTTTCTTCATTTTCTCTCTCTTTTTTTCATATCCTATTCAGCGAAATAAGTAATTACTTCCTGAAACAAAGTTCAAAACTGTTCTATTAATGCTTTACGGGGGAATTTCACAGCCAGCTCACCTGATTAGTGCTTCCTTTCTGATCATGCCCATTTCCCTTCTGGCACTACCCACTGACCCTAACACGGAGGTCCTCTAATCATATCCCTTAAAATCTGAGACTGTCTTCCCAGTGTCTGCCCAGCTACAAGTTTATTCCCACTTGCCCCCTTGGCTGCCACTCACTAAAGCATCTTGTACTGTGCTAGAAACGTCTTTGTAACACGTAAGAGTTAATACTCCACAAGGGGATGATTACTCCCAGTATTTTCTAGGCCTGCCAACCTGGACCATGAAGTAGTTCAGCACTAAGAGTTTTGCTTTACAGATAAGGAAAATGAGCTTTATGGAGGTTAAATGGCTTGGCCTGTTGACCCAACAGCTGTCAGAATTTAGTAACCATTCTCTGGGCCACTGCTTTCCAGCCCAGATTTTGTAATACCCTAGGGTGTCTCACATGTCTAAAGTATTTCGTGAAATTCTCAAAAAATATTCAATTAGAGATAAATATAGGCCAAATTATATCTTTAAGACACAGACAGGGAGAATGTCACAAATATAGAGTACATTACAACTTTGCAAAATGTAGAAAACTCCACTCTCTGGCAGTCCACTGCATTGCAGGCAAATCTCATGAGCAAGATTAAAACAAAGAGTTGGAAGGATAAGACCATGTGTTAACAGTCATTAAAAGTCATTTTGTCCTTTGCTTACATCACACTTCATATAATTTTATTTTTATCCAGTAGAAGGACAAATGATCTCTTTGAAAATTAGCAAGAAAAATGATTAACTTTGTCTATGAGTTTTGTTTTATCATCTTCAGGGTAATTATACATACTGAGATGTTGCCTAGAAACACTCGCCTTGGCTAATATTGAAAAAGCATGTTCAACAGAGTAACCACGAATATCTCACCAGTTCAGACAGCTTGTTTCTTTAAAGCAGACATCAATCAAGCAGGGCATAACAAGAAAGATCTGTTTATTTTATGGACATTTATTAACATACCACATGAATTGAGAAAACAGAGAGATATTTTAAACACTAAAGCTGTTACATAGTTAAGATGCTTAAACATGGACCCTCATCAAATAGTAATGCTAATGAAAAGTTATTAAAATAGCTATTTTCTCAGGAACTGTGATAAGTGTTACAACAGTGTGCCAGACCAAATGGATGTTAATTTTATTTCTCTGACCAAAGCTTGCAATTTGTCCTAGCTTTCTCCTTTTGCAGTAGGAAAAACTGAGGCCTGGAAGTGGGAATCACTTGCTCAAGGTCTCAGTGTTAGGAGATCTGGGAAGGTCTCTAACTTAAACCTAATTTGTCTCCTTCTACAAATGGCACAAATGAGATTCAGAGATGCCCCAAAGCTACTAAGCAGTACTACCTAGGTTGTAATGCATGCATTCTAAGTTCCAATGAGGTAGATGGAAGGAAATAACATAGCCTCTTTGTTATGCAGAAACATCCATTTCTACACATGAATCTTTAAAAATACGAGATACTGCATTTTACTAATTAATGTTTAAAAATATAAGATACTGCATTTTACTAATTAATGTTTAAAAATATGAGATACTGCATTTTACTAATTAATGTCTAAAAATAGAGATGGACTTGTGTATTCAGTCTTCAAATTCAATTGAGTCTGTCCCTTGGCTACCCTGCTATTTTCACATAGATTTCAAATGCATTTATTTTAACCATAGCATTACAAACAAATATATGCATATGCGTACTGTTTAAATCATTATACTCTTACAAAAGAATGAAATGACTATACACTACACATCCATAATTTGTTAGTTGAGTCAGTGAAAGTGAAAGTGAAGTGAAGTCGCTCAGTCCTGTCCGACTCTTTGCGACCCCTTGCGACCCCACGGACTGTAGCCTACCAGGTTCCTCCTTCCATGGGATTTTCCAGGCACGAATACTGGAGTGGGTTGCCATTCCCTTCTCCAGGAGATCTTCCTGACCCAGGGATTGAACCCAAGTCTCCCACATTGTAGGCAGATGCTTTACCATCTGAACCACCAGGAAAGTTGAGTCAGTATTAAGCAAAAAACACTAAAATGTGAAATGTTAAAGAAAAATGTTAAATTGGTTCAGTTCAAAAACATGGAAGCACCTGAACAAGATAGTGTACTTGGATCCCACTTACTAAGGATTCTATTTGTATTAATATTTTGCTCAGGGTTCAGAGAGTTGAACATCCAACTTCTTCATTTGTAAGAATTTAAAAACAGGTTTGAACTTTCTCAGAATACTGAAAGGACTTAAATGATTCAGGGTAGATTTTCAAAACAGAAAAAAATATTTTACTTTAAATAATAACATGTTGGACTTCCCTGGTGGTGCAGTGGATAGGAGTTGGCCTGCCAAAGCAGGGGACAGGAGTTCGATCCCTAGTCCGGGAAGATTCCATGTGCCACTGAGCAACTAAGCCTGGGAGCTACAAGTACTGAGTCTATGCGTCACAACTACTGAGCCCAAGTGTTGCAAGTTCTGCAGCCCCAGCACCTAGAGCCTGTGCTCAACAACTAGAGAAGCCACCACAATAAGAATCCCATACACAACAAAGAGTAGATCCCTTGCCACAGCTAGAGAATGCTTGCACAAGACAAAGAAAATCCAGCACAACCAAAAGTAAATAAATATAAAATAAAATAATTTTAAAAGATACCATGTTGAATGGCAATTATGTCCTAGACACTATGTTAGGAATCAAAGAAATAAAGATCAAGATAGAGAAAAAGGTCTCTTAACTGGATGATCTCACAGTCTAATGAGGAAGACTGATATGAAAAGAGATAATTATAACACAAAGCAATAAACTTCAGGGTAGAAATGTAAATAAAGAACTTCAAAAGCACAGTATATTTAAGAGAAAGTTCTGAAATTCATGATTGATTTTCTAAAAGAAAGAAACAACCATAACTTTCTAAACATATTTTTAAAATTTTCCTTTAAACTAAGAAGGACCAAATACCTGATTATAATAGAAATGTCAAATTGGAGATATGCTTGCCTGACTGCATTTCTGTTGTAAGAATAACATAATAAATTTGAAGGATCAGGAGAAATAATGGAGAATATACTATATTTGTAACCAAAAACTTATATACTGCCATTCTCTGATTACTTGTTAATAAAATTCAATGCATAAAACATGAGAAATAGGTATTAAAAGTTCCAGGAAAAATGTATCACACATTTGAAGATTTTTGAAAGGGCTCATTATTGACATAAAGCAAAAATAGTTTATTTAGCTTGAATAATTAATATTATGCCTCAGTAACTCATAATAAACATGCATTCAATTAAATGTTAAAATATCACTTAAATCAATACATAGTAATTCAAGACTTGGGATCAAAAGAAAAATTAAGAAAAACTATTTTAATGCCCCAAATGTCAAAAGCACTAAAGCAAGAACAATAAAAGGATATTATTTGATTTTAACAAACATTTTCTTTGGGGCTTTCATAAAATAACATGGATCAGTGGCCAAAGTCCTGGCTCTCTGGAGTCCTTACTGTCTAGCTTGAGCAAACCGTTCACTCTTTGATTTTTTCCTAATCACTGAAACGGGTGTTATAATTCCAACTTTACAGGTCTAGTGTAGAGAAATCAAAATTATTTTTACTAGTGCTTTGAAAGCAGCAAGTCAGTTGTCAATCATCACAAAAGAATTTTTCTATCTTCAGACTTTCAGGACTGAATCGATAAAACAAATTTAGGGAGATGCAATCTCAAATTCTAAGTTAAAGATTTAATGTACAAAACACAGAGCAAATAAGTATAAACTATTCTATGTTGCTAGTTCAAGTGACAGAGTTCCAAAAAATGTGGTGCCAACAAATAGACATGCATTTAGGTCATGAAGCCTTTCTATAGAAAGCGACCCCAAATATGCTTAAACAATTACCCTAAAATATTTGGGAATGCACCACTCAATCACATACAGTACCCTTACTGGGAGTTTGGAATTAGCAGATGCAAACTATTTTATATAGGATGGATGAATACCAAGATCCTACTGCATAGCACAAAGAACTGCATTCAACATCCTGTGGTAAACCATAATGGAAAAGAATATGAAGAAGAATATATATATGGATAACTGAATCACTTTGCTGTACCACAGAAATTAACACAACACTGTAAATCAACTGTACTTCAATACAATTAAAAAATAAAAATTAAAAATACAGTACCTTCTTTTCCTGAGCATGATACATCTGAACAGGAATATGTACCTTAATTCTTAAAGGGGTTGTCGGAGTTAACAAATAAATGAAAACAAGTAAGCATAAATATCTACTATATTAAAAAAGAAGTGAGTGGCATATCATTTCTGGAAGCAATTCCGTGCCCATGTTGAAGTTTAAATTAGTACACAGTTAATGCCTGCTTTGAAGAAAGTTATTATGTACCTTCCATTCTGCAAACCAACAAACTCCCCTCCCTCACATGTGCTGTTGCTAGCCTTTGTCTTTTTTTTTTTCCTGTGGTCCTGTTTAAATTCTCACCTTGCTCTGCCCTTGTCATCAAGTCGTTCAAGCACAAAGCAGGGAGCATGGGGAGTGTTTACTCATTTCCCAAGTCCATTATCTTACACATTAATCACTGGTCTGGAACTTTTGGACAATGCTGAATCTGTTACCTTTTTTTTCCCCCCTTTCTGGCTGCTTTACTCATGAGTCTGACAGTTCACCAGTTTCAAGCTGTACTTACACTTGATGACCTTCTCATCTGATTAACTATTCTTGTCCCTTACAAAAATTACGATTTGGCATCTGTAGTCCAGAGAAACCATTAACAAATCTAAAGACGGAAGATGAACCTTATTTTTCAATGAGTGCTTTTTCTTGGTGGAAAGGAGGTCTAAAGGAGCTAAATATTTTCAACATTGGTTTGTGAAAGGAGTGTCTTTGTTGAAACTGAGTTTGATCCCTCCCATCTTCCTGCCTCTATTAAGTGTCATTTTCAAAACAAAACATTAGTGAGAAATTCTGGTTAACTTTGGGAAACAGATATTTTTAAATTTTAAAACAAACTTTTCCTCTCTAAAATCTCCCTGATTCTTACATAATATGAGGAACTATTCTGGGAATCCAAAGTTAAGCTTCAATAATGATTACTAAACCAAGAGAAATAGATGTAAAAAAGCAAGACAGCTGGAGGCTCTTGAACTATAGTTGTCAAAAGATTTGTTTGTGAAACATGCATTTTATTGCCTTGTATGCATGTTATAATGAGGCATAGACAACTGCAACATTACACTTAATGATTGCATTTCTTGTTTCAGCCTTTTTCCTTGTCCTCTTGCAATTAACGTTTTCCCAGATCACCCAAGGCTACTTTGTCAGGAAAAAAAAAATCTGAAATTCACATAAATGAGCAATGTCAATAGTTTAGAAAGAGTTTACTTAGAGAACAAAGGGTCCTTATGAGGCACTAGTGAGAAGAAATGGGGAAAAAATGAGTCCTCACAATGTAAGCCTTTTCTTAAAGAGACTTGTTATCAAGCAGTTCGGGATAGTCCCTCAAATCTGCATTAAAATGCATTTCATTCCATTGACTCATTTGCATTAATTTCTCCCATTATATCTGAAAATGGCTGAATGTCTACCCAACACAATGCCACAGCCTATCACAGGCTACCACGGCGGCCCCAGGTGCCAATTTACTCCTCTTAGTTCTTTTCATTCTGTTTGCTGATTCTGACAACTGGAGTTCTCCTCTCAGGCCAAGGGACTTTTCAATTGGATTTGCTCGTGGTGACAAAATTGTTGCTTTGCAGAGAGGAGGGGGTTCTTTGATTGAGCGTCTATCAGGCTGCCATGGGAAAGCGAGAGGCGAATGATTCTCAGTGGCTTCTGATTTCCAGTATTTGTTCAGCATTAGGGCCACTTATCTCCAGAAGAAAAAGCAACATGTAGAAAGAAAGTGACAGGCAGAAACACACTCACTTGCTCCTTCATTCTCACTGTGCTCTGTATTCAAACAAGGGGGACCGATTACACTGAAAGCTCCAGATCAGCCTCACTCAATTATCACAGTTAATCCTTATAGCTCTATAAAGTAAATATTTCATTACAATTTCAAATAAACAGTCACCCAATCTAATGAAGCAAGAACTCAAAGTGGCAATGTCATAGAACTCGTTACCATCATCAAAGGAAAGGACATAGCCTTGTCTACTAATAATGAAAAAATGGATACTGGCATATTTATGAACTCAAAGATGTGATGTAGTTCTGTGAAGGTTTTTCCATCCTTAGTGCCAATGACCAATCTGTCTTTCCAAATATGATTCAATTATCAGAATTCTGTCCTTTTTTTTCCCTTATTTCTCTCACTTTTCACACCAATCTCATCACGTTGTCGATCAGCAATACACAACTCACTAGGCACATTCAACTATAACTTTTTTCATAAATATCAGAGAACCCTGACATGGCACTTTAAGTTCAGGAAACTTACAGAATATAACATGATCATGTTGATAATCTTTTGTCTCCACATCCATGTTACCTTAAATCCTTCAGATTGTATGTCCTTTTACCCTGTATCTTCCATTCTTATACTCTGGGGCAAGAACATCTAAAAATAACTCTCATTTCACAAAATCTTAATAATTCTGAAAAAAAGCTTGAATTGAATAAAGATAAGTAGATTAAGTCCTTAATCAAATGTTGAATTACCTCTACACTACACTAACTCTCACTTTAATCCTAATCTTTACTCCCTTGGGGAATTGGTTTTCTTAAATTATTATTTTATCCTTCTTATTAAATATTCTGATAATATTCATTATATTTTCACACTTTTAAAATTCATGCTATAGGACAGAAAATAGTACAACTTGTATAAGAGAACAATTTTGCCTGTGCTTGTTACAGCTGACTCAAAGTGATCCCGTGTTAAACAATAGGTACAAACCTTCTCTAGTTGATAATGTCTACAAATCCCTCTTTTTTCCTCTCAGTTTAACAACTTTAAGTTGAACTACCCTATAATTACTGTCTCTTAAGAATTTACATGAATTGTCTTGGCTTAGTGGGAAATACATGACTTTTTTTTCCTATCCTCTGAATTTCTTAAATAGGTGTCCTCCTTTAAAAAATATTACTGGAAACTAATGCTTCACCAACATAAAATGCATACAAATCACCTGGAGAGGATTATTAAAACATAGATTCTGATTCAGTAGGTAGGGAGTGGGGCCTGGGATTCTGCATTCTTAATAGAATCACAGGTAATGCTGATGCTGCTGGTTCCAGAGCCATATTCTGAGAAACTAGGACCTAACCTACAGCATGGCATGTATAATTTTTATAATAAAAATCAATAAAATTTTATAATAAAATCAAGATCTTTACAATATCATCAAGAAAAAGCCACAATGACACCCCACTCCACTACTCTTGCCTGTAAAATCCCATGGATGAAAGAGCCTGGTGGGCTGCAGTCCACGGGGTCGCTAAGAGTCAGACACGACTGAGCAACTTCCCTTTCACTTTTCACTTTCATGCATTGGAGAAGGAAATGGCAACCCACTCCAGTGTTCTTGCCTGGAGAATCCCAGGGACTGGAGCTTGGTGGGCTGCTGTCTATGGGGTCGCACAGAGTCGGACACGACTAGAGCGACTTAGCGGCAGCAGCAACACTGTTGACATTGTTTTGTAAAACTTCATTAATAAAAATATCTAAAGCATGTATTTGCTTAGTCACTCAGTTGTGTCCGATACTTTGTGACCCTGTGGAGTATAGCGTGCCAGGCTCTTCTGTCCATGGGCATTCTCCAGGCAAGAATACTGGAGGGGGTTGCCAGGCTCACCTCCAGGGGATCTTTCCAAACAAGGGATCGAACTCAGGTCTCCTGCATTGCAGATGTATTCTTTACTCTCTGAGCCACCAGGGGAGCCCTAATCTAAAGCACAGATGGTTTAATATTTATGGTATATATTAGTAAATTGTCTAAAATATGATTTTATATGAAGGTGCTGCTACTGCTACTGATAATACTATTGATAATTAACTGCCTGTAATGTGCACTTAATTATAAACTAGTTTTATCCTCACCAGAACCTTAAAGATCATTAGTAAAATGTTCAGTTCAGTTCAGTCACTCCATCATGTCCGACCCTTTGCAATCCCATGAACCACAGCACACCAGGCCTCCCTGTCCATCACCAACTCCCAGAGGTTACAAACTCATGCCCATTGAGTTGGTGATGCAATCTAACCATCTCATCCTCTGTTGTCCCCTTCTCCCCCTGCCTTCAATCTTTCCCAACAACAGGGTTTTTCAAGAGTCAGCTCTTCATATCAGGTGGCCAAAGCATTGGAGTTTCAGCTTCAACGTCAGTCCTTCCAATGAACACCCAGGACTGATCTCCTTTAGGATGGACTGGTTGAATCTGCTTGCAGTCCAAGGGACTCTCACGAATCTTCTCCAACACCACAGTTCAAAAGCATCAATTCTTCGGCACTCAGCTTTCTTCACAGTCCAACTCTCACATCCATATATGACCACTGGAAAAACCTTGACCGGACAGACCTTTGCTGGCAAAGTAATGTCTCTGCTTTTTAATATGCTATCTAGGTTGGTCATAACTTTCCTTCCAAGGAGTAAGCATCTTTTAATTTCATGGCTGCAATCACCATCTGCAGTGATTTTGGAGCCCAGAAAAATTAAGTCAGCCACTGTTTCCACTGTTTTCCCACCTATTTGCCATGAAGTGATGGGACCAGATGCCATGATCTTAATTTTCTGAATCTTGAGCTTTAAGCCAACTTTTTCACTCTCCTCTTTCACTTTCATCAAGAGGCTCTTTAGTTCCTCTTCACTTTCTGCCATAAGGATGGTATCATCTGAATATCTGAGGTTATTGATATTTCTCCCAGCAATCTTTCCAACTTGTGCTTCATCCAGCCCAGCATTTCGCATGATGTACTCTGCATATAAGTTAAATAAGCAGGGTGACAATATACAGCCTTGATGTACTCTTTTTCCTATTTGGAACCAGTCTGTTGTTCCATGTCCAGTTCTAACTGCTGCTTCCTGACCTGCATACAGGTTTCTCAAGAGGCTGGTCAGGTGGTCTGGTATTCCCATCTCTTTCAGAATTTTCCACAGTTTATTGTGATCCACACAGTCAAAGGCTTTGGCATAGTCAATAAAGCAGAACTGGATGTTTTTCTGGAACTCTCTTATTTTTTCGATGATCCAGCGAATGTTGGCAATTTGATCTCTGGTTCCTCTGCCTTTTCTAAAACCAGCTTGAACATCTGGAAGTTCACAGTTCATGTATTGCTAAAGCCTGGCTTGGAGAATTTTGAGCACTACTTTACTTGTGCATGTGAGATGAGTGCAATTGCACGGTAGTTTGAACATTCTTTGGCATTGCCTTTCTTTGGGATTGGAATGAAAACTGACCTTTTCCAGTTCTGTGGCCACTGCTGAGTTTTCCAAATTTGCTGGCATATTGAGTGCAGCACTTTCACAGCATCATCTTTCAGGATTTGAAATAGCTCAACTGGAATTCATCACCTCCACTAGCTTTGTTCGTAGTGATGCTTCCTAAGGCCCACTTGACTTCACACTCCAGGATGTCTGGCTCGAGGTGTGTGGTCACACCATCGTGATTACAATGCGAGCTAATATAACTATACAGACCAGAAAACTGAGACTCAGTGAGGTAGAATAACTGGTAGAAGGGAGGGGCTGGCACTGTAATCTCGTATTAGCCACAAATGCACTGTCAGTTCAATACAGACCAAATCAAGTTTGATTTGTCATTAGATTAGTTTATAGCAGCACTTTCATTCACCCAAGACATTTTATTGAGGGCCTACTTGTTTCCTAGGCACTTCTCTGTGCCCTCTGTGTCCAGGTGTGAAAAGACAAGTAAAGTTTCTGCCATCCCAGATTTACACTAGAGCTGAACAACTGAAAACAAGCAAGCGAGAAAGAAAGCATGAGATATGGATGAGTGCTGTGCAGTGACTGAAATGAAGTGACTACTACACACTACACACAAAAATTCATTCAAAATGTATTAGAGTTGAATGGAAGACCCAAATCATAGAATTCCTAGAAGAAAGCAGAGGCCTTAACTTTACTGATACTGACCTCTGCACTGTTTTTGTGGATTCGACTCTGAAGGCAAGGGAAATAAAGGCAAAAATAAACCAATGGGACTACATCAAATTAAAAAGCTTTTCCACAAGGAAGGAAACCATCGCCAAAACAAAAAGGCAATCTACTGAAAGGGAGAAGATATTTGCAAATTATATATCTGATAAGGGGTTAAAATCCAAAATATGAAAAGAATTCATGCAACTCAACACCAAAACCAATTAAAAGTGTGCAAAAGATCTGTACAGATATTTTTCCAAAGAAAACATATAGATGTCTACAGACACATGAAAAGATGTTCAATTCAGCTCAGTTCAGTCACTCAGCTGTGTCTGACTCTTTGCCAGCCCATGGACGCCAGCGTGCCGGGCTGCCCTGTCCATTACCAACTCCCAGAGCTTACTCAAACTCATGTACATTGAGTCGGTGATGACATAAAACCATCTCATCTTCTGTCGTTCCCTTCTCCCCCCTGCTTCAATCTTTCCCAGCATCAGAATCTTTTCAAACGAGTCAGTTCTTCACATCAGGTGGCCAAAGTATTGGAGCTTCAGCTTCAGCATCAGTCCTTCCAATGAATATTCAGGACTGATTTCCCTTAGAATGGACTGGTTTGATCTCTTTGCAGTCCAAGGGACTCTCAGAGTCTTCTCCAATACCACAGTTCAAAAGCATCAATTCTTCAGTGCTCAGCTTTCTTTATAGTCCAACTCTCATATCCATACATGACTACTGGAAAAACCAAAGCTTTGACTAGATGGACCTTTGTTGGCAAAGTTATCTCTCTGATTTTTTATATACTGTCTAGGTTGGTCATAACTTTCTTTCCGAGGAGCAAGTGTCTTTTAATTTCATGGCTGCAGTCACTATCTGCAGTGATTTTGGAGCCCCCAAAACTAAAATCAGCCACTGTTTCCACTATTTCACCATCTCTTTGTCATGAAGTGATGGGACCAGATGCCATGATCTTAGTTTTCTGAATGTTGAGCTTTAAGCCAACTTGTTCACTCTCCTCTTTCACTTTCATCAAGAGGCTCTTTAGTTCTTCTTCACTTTCTGCAATAAGGGTGGTGTCATCTGCATATCTGAGGCTATTTATATTTCTCCTGGCAATCTTGATTCCAGCTTGTCCTTCATCCAGCCCAGCATTTCTCATGATGTACTCTGCATATAAGTTAAATAAGCAGGGTGACAATATACAGCCTTGACGTACTCCTTTCCCTACTTGGAACCAGTCTGTTGTTCCATGTCCAGTTCTAACTGTTGCTGCTTGACCTGCATACAGATATCTCAGCAGGCAGGTCAGGTGGTCTGGTATACCCATCTCTTTAAGAATTTTCAAGAGTTTGTTCTGATCCACACAGTCAAAGGCTTTGACGTAGTCAATAAAGCAGAGGTAAATGTTTTTCTGGAACTTTCTTGCTTTTTTGATGATCCTTGGATGTTGGCAATTTGATCTCTAGTTCCCCTGCCTTTTCTAAACCCAGCTTGAACATCTGGAAGATGCTCAGCATCGCCATTTATCAGGGAAATACAAATCAAAACCACAATGAGACATCACCTCACATCCCTCAGAATGACTATTATTGAAATGTCAAGAATTAACAAATATTGAAGAAGACATTAACTAAAGAGAAACTTTGTACATACTCTTAGGAATGTCAATTGGTACAGCCACTATAGAAAACAGCATGGAGATTCCTCAAAAAATTAAGGATAGAATACCATTTGACCCAGTTCTTCCATTTTTGAGTGTTTATGTGAAAAATATGAAAACACTAATTTGAAAAAGATTTATGTCCCTTTTATATTCACTAGAGCAATATTTAAAATAGCCAAGATATGGAAATAATCTAAGTGCCCATCAACAGAAGAATGAATAAAAAAGATGTGACATATATTTACAATGGAATACTACTCAGCCATAAAGAATAATGAAATCTTGCCACTTACAACAACATGGATGGACCTTCAGAGCATTATGCCGTGTAAGATAAGTCAGACACAGAAAGACAAATACCACATAATTTCACTCATATTTTGAATCTAAAATAAACAGAAGCAAATTTCAAGATAAATAAACTCATACATACATAGAACAGATTAGTGGTTACCAGAGGGGAAGGGGGCTGGGAGTAGGTGAATCAGGTGAAGGGTTCAGCTGTGTGGTGATGGATGGTAACTAGGCTAATGGTGGTGACCACTCTGCAATACATATATGTCACGAACTATAACATTACACACATTAATAAATATATAATATGTGTATAATGTGTAATGTACATTATATTATATATTATAAATTATTGTATATAATATTATAAATGTAAAACAAATGCATAATTAAAAAATGATATGATAGAAAATGATTTAGGAATGTACATCTTAGGAAAACATATGTTTTCAAATTAAAATTTAAAATTTGTTATTATTGGGCCATATCCAAAATATAATTTTTCTTAATCATTACAATTTGTATAAAACTGCAAACAAGCACAGATGGCTTATCTCTGGTATATAAAACTATTCTCAGCACAGCTAAGGAAAGATGCATTTAAAGACTGCCTACTTTTGTGATCATCTCCCACATATGTTGCTTTTATTTAACCCTCTCTGAGCCTACTATTAAAATCATCATCACAAACATTAAGCCTTATATAGCAATATATCTAATTGATTTTTTGTTTGATACATATACTTTAATCATCAGGACTGCTTTATTAAATATGTTAGTGTGTATATTTTCCAAATTATAAAACTGAGGCACAGAACATTTAACTAATAAATCAGGACTTAAATGGTTGGTAAATGTCAAAGTTTAGTTTGTAATCCAAGCAATTGGCTTCCAGAGTCTGTGCTCTCAACAGTCGACCCTGCAGCCTACGATTCTGGTTTATAAAATATGACAGTTATAGGCTATTTCCAAGATCTGTTTTTGTTCATAAATGCTAAGACCTTATGATACTGGTTTAAAATATAAAATCTGAGAGCTCAAGCTTTGTTTCAGCGTGTTTTTGTTTGTTTGATTGGTTGTAATATTTAAATGCTTAATATTATGCTGACCTTTAATTAAAGTTGTTGTTATTATTTAGTTGCTAAGTCATGTCAGACTCTCTTGCAACCCCATGGACTGTAGCCTGCCAGGCTCCTCTGTGCATGGGATTTCCCAGGTTAGAATACTGGAGTGGGTTGCCATTTCCTTCTTCAGGTGATCTTCCTATCCAGGGATCAAACCCTGAATTGTCTCCTAAATCCACAGGCAGACTCTACCCATGAGCCATCAAAGGAGCCCCTAATCAAAGCTAATCTCAATCTTAATCAGAGATTCTACTTTTCTTCCTCTATGTGTCTTTTGCACTGAAGATTACATTTAGAAATAATAAATGTTATAACTGGCCAGCAAAATAAAAGTGACTGGAATATCATTTATAAAGGCTCATGCTCAACAGAAAATTCTAGTCAAAAAGTTACATACTTTTTAATTTAATGCAACTGTTGAATGTGATATACAAATTAACCTTTCTATAACATTCAGGAGCAAAAATGTCCTTCTTTGCCTTATTACAAAGTTTTTTATTCACTCATCCATTCATTTAGTAAAATTTAAGCACCCAGATATGAAGATGAATAGCTGTAGAGCAGAGTTGCCCCTTGGTTTCTCGTGGGGATTTGCTTTAGGGCCCTGTAAATGCCCAAATCCACAAATGCTCAGCCCCTTACATAAAATGGTTGGTTCTCCTGTTGCGCTGGTTCCATGTCCATGGGTTCTGCCTCCAGATGCTGAGGGTGGACTGTATCAACATTCAGGACTTTAAAATAATGCAGGACTGAAGTAAAAATATCATTATCACTATAAATAAATATATCAATAATTAGCTGTCTTTATGTGTATCTGAGAGTCCCGTGAACTGCAAGGAGATCCAACCAGTCCATCCTAAAGGGGATCAGTCCTGGGTGTTCACTGGAAGGACTGATGCTAAAGCTGAAACTCCAATACTTTGGCCACCTCATGGGAAGAGCTGACTCATTGGAAAAGACCCTGATGCTGGGAGGAATTGGGGGCAGGAGGAGAAGGGGACGACAGAGGATGAGATGGCTGGATGGCATCACAGACTCGATGGACATGAGTTTGGGTGGACTCCGGGAGTTGGTGGTGGACAGGGAGGCCTGGCGTGCTGCAATTCATGGGTTGCAAAGAGTCGGACACGACTGAGCAACTGAACTGAACTGAACTGAACTGATGTGTATTTAATTTTTAATTAATCTTATCTCACCAAATAATCAATGTGTTTATCATGCTATATTAATTATAAAGACCAAAAACTATCACATGCTCATTCATCCTACTTATTTAACCAGAATACACTTAATGGTATAAAACTATATACATACCTTAAAGAAAAGTAAACTATTAACAAGCCCACAAAATTTTTAAACTATAAATAAAGTGAAGACAGTGATGAAATCTGAAAATGTTGTTTTCTTTAGGATGCAGTTCACCAGGTTATCATTTTTATCCATTTCATTTCACGTATCTAATAATCACCTGATCTAATGCTGTGCATGTAGTAAGTGCGCAATAAACAGATACTATTTAATACATGAAAGCTCCCTTCATTTTAGGATTTGAAGACATGTCAGTGAAGTAAATAACTATTCCATCTCTGCTAGGAGAATTCTCAGTAGACTAATTTCTTAGGCATCTTGACAAGCATTTACATCACTAAATATATTAGGTTTTTTAAAACCACTTCTGTGATAACACTATAATTGATTGGCCTTCTCCATCTTTTGGGCTCCCCAAGTGGCACTGCTGCTGCTGCTAAGTCACTTTAGTCACGTCCGATTCTGTGCGACCCCATAGACAGCAGCCCGCCAGCCTCCCCTGTCCCTGGGACTCTCCAGGCAAGAACACTGGAGCGGGGTGCCATCTCCTTCTCCAATGTACATATGCATGCTAAGTCACTTCAGTCGTGTCTGACTCTGTGTGACCCCATGGACTGCAGCCCACCAGGCTCCTCTGTCCACGGGATCCTCCAGGCAAGAATACTGGAGGGGGTTGCCATTTCCTTCTCCAACAGGCGGCACTAGTGGTGAAAAAATCTGCCTACCAATGAAGGAGACATAAGAAATGTTTGATCCCTGGGTCAGGAAGACCCTCACCCCACTCACCCCACTCCGGTAATCTTACCTGAAAAATTCCATAGGCAGAAGAGCCTGGTAGGCTACTCTCCATGGGATCTTAGAGGGTCAGACATGACTGAGTGACTAGGCGCTATATCTTTTAACATGCCTCCTTTTTTCACTGAATCCTGTCCTCTTTTTCCTTAAAAATAAATATTATGCTGTTTCACTCTCAAGTCTTCCTCTCTCTCTACAGCATACCTAAGAGTTTCCATTCATTACAAATTTCAATTTCCAAGTGAGGTGATCAGTGGTTCCCATTGATATCAGCACATTCAATTAACTCTAGATGCCACCAGTCTCTGTTCCATAGTTCTCACAAATATAACATCTCCAGAAATTCGTCATCTTTTCCCAATTCTATTCCTCATTTTGCATTTTCTTCCTCTTAAACTATCCATCAAGTCATACAAACAAGTCATCTATGAGATATAAACTTCTGATTTCACTTGTTCCTTCCATCCTCCCCTACCAACAAGCATCTATCTCTGATCAAATTCCATTAGTTCTCCCCTTTAAGGGAGTCTCATCCACTTTCATTCCTGTGGTCACTGCCTCAGTAAAGACTGTATTTATTTTCTAGCAATACATGTGTGCTATGCTAAATCACTTCAGTCATGTCTGACTCTGTGACCCCATGCACCATAGCCCACCAGACTCCTCTGTCCTTGGATCCTCCAGGTGAGAATACTGGAGTGGGTTGCCATTTCCTTTCTTTAGGGGATCTTCCTGAAACGGTTTGTTTAAAAAGTCTCCTAACTACCCTTCTTTCCTCCACTTTTACTAAACTTTTCAATGTGCCCCTACTTGGCTGCTAGGGTTTTACATACCCATGCAAATTTGGTTGTGTAATGTACTGTCTTAGAAATCTTCCTCATAAGTAATATTTCTTCATACTTTGAAGATACAATCCGAATGCAGTAGAGTAAATGAGAGGTTTTATTATTTGTCCTCTATCACTCCAACCCATCTTTAAGTAGTAATAATAATCATCATCATTTTACACGCCTGGCACTGCTGAAATGCTTTCATATGCTCTCTTATTTAGTCTTCCTATTATCCTTAGGAAGTGGGTTTTAAGACCCCCTGCTTTGGGCTTCCCTAGTGGCTCAGGATTAAAAAATAAAAACCCACCTGCCAATGCAATAGACATGGGTTCGATTCCTGATTTGGGAAGATCCCACATGCCATGGAGCAGCTAAGCTTATGTGCCACAACTATTGAGCCTGTGCTCTAGGGCCCAGGAGCCACAACTACTGAACCCACATGCCTCAACTACTTCAGTCCCTTCACCCTAGAGCTCATGCTCCACAATAAGAGAAGCCAGCACAACGAGAAGCTCATGGACCGACAAAGAAGAGTAGCAGCCCTAGCTGGGTACAACTAGAGAAAAGTCCATGCAGCAAAAATTAAAAAAAAAAAAAAAATGACTAGAGAGTAACAGAGCCAAGACCTAAAACAGATTCTCACTAACTCTCAAGTCCATGCTTCCATGCTCATAATCACTATTCTACTCTTTCCCCCAAATTCCCTTCCTACCTGTCCCCACCCTCTCACTTCTCTACCCTTTACCTTTCTTCTCTCAACTCTAGCAAACCTCGAAGCACATGAAGACCTGCAATCACCTGTGAAGGCTTTAAAAACTCCAGTGTCCTGGCTTTACTAACCCCTGCGATTCCTACTCAGTTGGTGTGAGGTGGAGTCTAGGACACCATATTTTTAAAAGCAGCCTAGGATTTTCTAAGGTGCAGCCAGGTTTGAGACCTACCACCTAGCAAAACTAAACTATAGATAGTTGTGCCAAACATTATGTAACCTCCATTATCCCTGATCCCAGCGATTGTAATTTTTTTCTCCCTATGTAATTACATATACTGGATGCTGAACTTCCTGCAGGTAGAAGTCATGAACCACCTAAATTTATGACTGACATGTGATTGGCAGGCAGTAAGCCCTCTACAATAACTTGTAAAATAAAAACATAAGATCTGTTAATTGCTCTTACAAATACTTTGTAAGAATTATTAATATAAGCACTGAAAAGCAATGTTTTGAAGTTACTTAAATTTCTCAGAACCTAGAGAAGAGGAAAAACTCTGAAAAGAACAATTTCAACACATGAAGCTATTTATACATGAAAAGTCTCAGTTTCCTCCTGAGAAAAGAAAACTCTGACTTCCATAAGAACCAAAAAGTTTATTTTCAAAATTTTGTAGTGAATAGCATAGGTTACTGATAGAGTAAGATAATAAAAGTCATCAGATAAATCTTACTTTCTAGCTAAGATCCTCCCTTCAGATAAAGGAGACCTTAAACATTGCACCTTTATACCATTTTTCCCCTAGTGACACTACACTTTCCTAATGATTATTTAATCATCACAAAATTAAAATATCATACTCCTTGGCAATTGGAATATTATACTGCTCATCATTGTTTATCAGTAAACCAGCACAGTATTCTTATTGATACAATCATTTAAGTGTCTACTATTATTTAAATTATTCATATAACTTTAGAAGAAAGGAATTTTAGAGGCTTCTTTCCATAAAGTTTTATAAAAATTTGTGTAAGAATCTAAAAATTCTGTGTCTCTGCTATGATGTGAAAAACAAATCTAAGTTATAGTATTTCAAGGAGTGATTCTGTGGGGGGATAAAATACATAAGAATATAAAGAGAATCTGAATGCCCACATAATAAAAATTAATCATGGTGAATTGCTTTGGGGAGAATCATACACTTGACCCACATTGAAGACTGAAATATTAATCCATTTCTATGACAGAGATCAAGCTTCATAGTCGCTTTTTATCCTCCTCATAATAGAAGCAACAGTTGTAAACCATAATGTTATAGTTCAAACAATGCCCCCCAAGACTCAAATTTATTATAGCATTCATCTCCAAGACAAAAGACCTGGTGTAGGAAAAAAAGCTCTTTTTAGCAAAAAGCATGGCTGTTATTTATGGCTCAGATGCAAAGAATGAGTTTGGGGAATTTATCAGAGATGAAGGTATGAAATGTTTTAGCTTGTTCTTCTCTCTCTAATCCATAAACCATTTTCTCAGCCACCCAAGTGAATTCTAATGGAACAGGAATGATGAAATAATATTTTCCTAGCCCTTTAACACTTCTTCTTCTGTGTTAGTTTCACTGTGATGAGAAGAATGTGATTTCTTAAAATTAAAGATATTTTAAGCAGCAAATAAGCAATATTCCCAATAACATATAATTTAGTCTCCTAAGCAAAATTTAGCCTTTTACTTTCTGTGTGTTTAAGTCTTGAAATCTCTATTATTACTATTAGTGTTACTATGGACTATCATATAATTAGAATTTCAGAAGTATATTTTCATTAAAATTGTTTCAATAATATAACCTCAGGATTCCCTCCTAATGACTTTAATGGGTCAGTCATGACATTTTTTATTTTAATGTTCTTAATTATTAGCCATATACTCAGCATAGCTCTCCTTGGAATAAAAAATGCCATAATCAAAACAAAGATGACATACAGATCACCTATTGTCCATCTTTTTTTGGAATGAGCATAAGGCCACAAAAGGGATGGCGTTTCACTAATGATCAGGCCAGGGAGAAGCTCCATGCAGGTAGGAAGGAGTGGAATATGCCAAGATGGAATGAAAATTCATTCTTCATACTTACGTATTTCTTTTCTTAATATGAAAACATATTCAATAAGGGTGATTGGAAAAAAAATAGAAAATATAGAGTACTTGCACTCAAGAAAGTAAAATGTTTACTGTTTTCTGTAGTTTATATAATTTTCAAAGTCCTGTAAAGAACAGTTCCATAATCCTGGAGAGGATCCTGGAGCCCTGTAAGGAACAGTTCATGAGCACAATGAGTGAGATACACAGATGTCATTTGTTTTTTCTTTCCTAATTCAAAAAAGACAAGTAATTTTAGAACAAAATAAGGCAGCTGGAATAAAATATGGAATAATCTTTAAACCGAAAACCTTTCCTGGCATTGTTTGATAGATGTTACACTACTTCTATTGTTTGCCAAATTCCATTTAAATTGTTGAAACAGCTCAAGGAAAATGTGGACTCTCTCTGGACAGTTTTCTAACATCATAATTAGTGGAATTAAGAACAAGCCACCACTGAGCTATCTGTCACCACGTATTTCGATTGCACACTTGCTAACTGTTGGTATTTTTTTTCTTAGTTTTGATACAATGATTCTTTTGCCACAATTTTCATCTGTATTAGACTACTTTAGTTTGACACAGAAATAAAAGTTAATTAGTTTCTATGGTGACCTGTGCATTAAACATCACTGTTCTTTCAGATTTGCAAATACATTCCAACTTAGTATTCAGAATGCAACGCGTATAAGCGTTCAGTACAAATAGTGGGCATTTGTTTGCAGTTAAGATGGAATAGGGGCTTGAGCCAGATGATATAATTCATTGGAGTATACAGTGTCAGCGGAAGATGCCCTAAATTTGACATCTCTGTGCTATATACTCATCACATTTAAAGCTACACATCTTTTTAAATTTTTCTCTGCTTTAAGATGTGATACAACCAGCTACAGTCAATTTGATTGCAAAGGAGTCAGACACGACTTAGCAACTAAACAACAACTACTCTACACAAACTATTTTAACCTTCTAGGCTCATTTTAGGTGCAAAATGCTAAAAACAAACCCTTCTTGTTTTGCCTATAGTTGGTACTTTTTCTAAAATAATAATTCTCACACTTGTGTGTGCAGTAGGAACACCTGTGTGACCTCTTTAAAACATGAATTTCTCAAGTCCACCTGCAGGGTGTGAAATTCAGTATATCTAGGATGGAACCAATGAACCTATACTGTCATCAACCACCCTTTTTGATTATGATGTTTACTTTGCTAGGGTCATTTTTCTGAAAAACAGAGTGAAACCTGAAAACTCTTTTATCAAATAGAATCAAAGAGATTTAAATGATCAGGTTATCAGCATAGCATGATTTTAATATTCTTGTGAAAATTATTCTTTATACGCAAATTATAAAAATCACATTTCTCACAGTATTACTCTAATGTTACCATCTTTGGAGCAATAAATGATAATCTTCAGAAAGAAATCTTAACAGAAAGACCAAATATATCAGTTATTGATTGAAATTAATAACAGGCTATATGATCCTCTGCATAAAGCCCTTTCACAAAAAGCCAATGATTTACATGAAAAAAAGGGCTAAATTTTACTATCCACTATTTCCTACAGACAATATTCTTTCTGTCTCATGAGAAAGGCAAGCTGTAATACATTATGCTTTGGGATTCTAATCAGAAACCTATAAACAATGTATAACTTACAAATGCCCTTCAGTGCATTAGAATACTTTTAGTACAGCTTTAAAATTTTAAATCAATTCTGCCATTCACACCATATTATTTATCTTCAATTTCTCCATATTTTAAATGTCACTGTGTCATATTAAGTAATAAAAAGTTTAAAAGATTATAACCTGAACTTGCCAGATATTCACTTCATTACTAGGCCTGAAATCTTTGCCTTTTTCTATTTTCACTGTCAAAGAGAGCCTTCCCTCTGGCTTTTGTTGTTTCACTCTTGAATGTAATGAAATCTTCACATTCAGTGAACAACCTAAAGTATCATAATGTTGTTTTAAGCCAATTCTAAAAGCAAGTTAATGGCATTTAAGACATTTGGTTCTTAACCAGACTTTTTGTCACCTATTTTAAAAGCAATTTTCTGCTAGTCTAAACTGTCCTTTAATTCCATCAGTTATAAAATTTATAAGTTCTATAATCCAGCAACATTTGATTTTCTCCAACCTGAAGCTCAAGAAGGAAAAGAGAAAGGTACTCAAAGATTGAGTTTTATATGTGCTCTAGATGCAAAGTATAACTAAGGTATATAATAAGTTTTTTATTATAAGAAAATAAGCCACACCAAAATATGCTTGGGTGGTAAATATAATGTCTTTTCTCAAATGCCCCCTCAAAGTTAAGTGCTGTTTATGTTAACTTTTCCCCCCTTATAGTGGAAATATGAATCTTTGTTAACTAAAGCTAGTAAAATTCACTAATTATTACTAATTCAGAACTGAGAATTTTATGGAAATAAAACTATGGACAGAATAGCCAGGTGCCTCTGTCCAATATCATACAGATCTTTCCTCGACTCCATGGTTCTCCCTGTAACACTACTCTCATTAGATTGGAATTCGTGTTAAATTCCCTGTACCAGGACTTACTAATAGGATTGCTAGCAATTATTATACTGAAATGAAATCAGCACAAACTATTAGATCTGTTTAAACAAGTTAAAAATAAACCTTGATTAAATGTTCTTTTATAAGAAGCTGCTCATTAAGGTTACATGGCCTTCAGAAAAATTGGTGTTTCATTAACATCAAAGAAAGTATTGCGTTTAAACTGCCTAGCCTAGAAAGTTACGTACAAAATGAAGTTTTAAAAATATTTTAGATAATGAAATTTTAGAAGAGATCGTATTTGTGGTTCTTTGTTTAGTCAGTTGAAAGAAATATACTCATATTTGCAGAATATTAGTAAAGAAATTACAGAGAACATCATCACTGAGATATAAACTACTATATACAAAATATATAAGCAACAAAGATCTACTGTAGAGCATAGGGAATTACACCCAATATCTTCTAATAACCTATAATGGAATATAATCTGAAACAAATACTACACTATACATAGGAAACTAGCACAATATTGTAAATCAACTATAATCCAATTAAAAACTAAATAATATCAACAAGTCTTACTGTAAAAAAAAGAATAGCAGAATACTTTTGAATAGTTACTTACACTATTTCTGAATGGTATATTTACTTTTCAATAATTATATATAATATATTTAACTCATTGAAAGTTTAATGCATTTCTTCATTATAGCATTTATAGCTCATTTATACAGTTTTATAATAAATCTTCTTTTGTAATTTCTTAAAAAAAATCATCACCAAAATAAAAAATAAGCAAAAATCAAAAAATGTTGCCCAAATAATTGAATGATGAATTTCTTCTAAGTTTAGATACAACCCTGCCATGAAATAGCTGAATTAAAAGGCCATTTGAGTTTTCAAGTGCAAACAAGAATCTACTATCGCAATTAATCAGTAACTTTTGAACTACGATAGTAGTTACCGAGCTCTAGAAGTATACCATCTTAGACTCTCAAAGTAACTTTTCCTCTTCTAACAATAAATCAGTGAACCATTATGATTGATCTTGTGGAAATCATTCTCTTTATGATAGATAACCTACAACAATTACTATTTAGTGTTGGTAAATGATAGGCATATGGCCTGCAAACTCCTAGAAAGGATTGGGTCAATTTTTTACAATTTTCCACCTTGCTATCTCCACACCATTTAGTGCATGGTTGTGCACAAACACACTCACACACACAAGCTTTATCCCACTAGGATAAGGTAAGTATCACATACAGAAAGATTAATGTCAGTTGAATAAAGGTGGATATCATGGCTGAGGATGAGTAAAAGATGAAAAAAAAAAACCTATGCCAGAGTTAGACGACCAATCAGATTATCAAACAAACCAAAATTCACAAAATATACTAACTAAAGTTAACAAAATGGATCCATCTAAAGATTACAATTTACCAGAGTCTTCAAAGGTTTTTTTAGAAAAAGGACTTCATTTTTCTGAACAGTACACGTATTATTCCAAACAAACAATGCCATAATTACTCTTGTAATTTAATCTCTTCATATAGACTGATATCCTCTACAATATACTTGCCCCTTGCCTACACAGTAATATGAATATGCTCTGGTTTTTTGAAGGAACAAATCTTCTAGTTTGAGCAATTAATATTCTTTAATTAAACATACTAAGGCACAGACAATGAATTCTTTATAAATCTGTGAGCATGCCTAAAAGCAACAAAATCACACTTTTGTTAGAGCATTTGTGTGTATTTTGCACAATTTTTAAAAGTTTAACCTCTGTAGATCAATGTGCTTCCTTAAAAGACTTTAATAAATTAAAGTGCAGAGAGCTTTTTTTCACCAGGCAGAAAAAGCTGATGAGACAGGTTTAGTTTAATCTCAGGCAATAGAAGTCATTAACCATTCTCTCAGGGATTAAAATATAGCTTGCCCTTTTCTTCTCTCACTTATCATTAGCATCACTTTAATCTCCTAGCGTTTCACACTGCTATTTTAATCATTACTTACTGCCTTTTGACAAGTGCAGAACATGCTTTTTCTCATTGAGGCAATATCCTGGTTTTAGCTGACAAATGTAGGACATAATGTAAAAATATCAAAGTGACATCTCTTAAACACACCTTCATCATAAAAATCTCTAAAGTTACAATATTCCTTTGTCTAGCATTCCAGGAAAATTATCATTTGAAAGGTTTATGCCTTAAACAAAGAGGAAAGTTTTTTCTAAATACAACAAAAACTAGTTTGGAAAAAATATTAAACTGAATTAGATCCTAAAATATACACATAAATGTTATCCTTTCACTCTAAAATAGTAAGGAAGTGTTAAGTATTTACAAAAACAGTCTTTTGTTTCAGAATAACTTTAATGATATAATGTATGACATTGAAATGGCTACTCTTTACAATCACATTATATAACACACAGATCCTGTGTATGCATGCTCAGTCACTCAGTTGTGTCCAACTGTTTGCGACCCGACGGCCTAGGTTGAATCAAAACAAAACACCATAATGATTATGCCTAATTCTACTATTTTATAATACCTAACACATGTCTGCTTATCCCCAAATAGTAATTAATTTTTAAGAGAAAATTTAGGTGGAAATAACAACAATTACAACTATGTTAATAGGCAACATTTGAAAATCTATTGAAAGTGTTAAAACTGAACTTTTTGCTGCATTTTATAAATTGCTATTTTAGATAAAAGAAAAAACACATTATATTTGCTAATGTTCTTTTATCTAATGACATTTAGCTTAATTTACAGAATCACATTCATCTAACCTGCCTAAACCTAAAGTGGAAAAAAATTTGGAATAAGTCTCTTGGGATTCAGGAACTATAAGTTTTATATTATCTGTAGATAAAAGTATTATAAATATGAGAATATATTCTAGTATCTTTATAAGATCCTATTTTAACTCAAATATAAACCAATGAAGTATTTGGTAATTATAAAACACAACTTTTAAACCTAAAGCACCAATTTTTTGGTAAGGATCACTAACACTTGGCCCCAAGCCCTTTAATCTAGCCCATCTGTAATGATCTCATAGTACTTTCAACCATTATTTAACTGTTAGAAGAAAAAAATATGTCGCACTATATGTTTCGACAATAAAATCCCTTCTTAAGCTTCACAAAGCAGAACAATTCATTATTTGATCTCTTTCCAGGTTCAAAGTCTGTCTTATTACAGTACTTCAAAGAAATATGTAATCAAAGACAAACAGCTGTGAAAACAATCTTTTATTACTTTATTATCATTGAGAATATATCTTTGGAGTAAACCAATGGAAATGGCATACAAATAATCTCCATTAAGGTTGTTATTTTGCATTTGTTCACAAACTATGCACATTTGTCTTTAAGGCTTTAATTTTATTTCCTATAAATAGAGTAATGGCGCAGTCCAGTCACTGTATTGTCAGTCCAAAAAAAGAGACCCAAAAAGAACCATGATAAAAACACAACAGCAAAAAGTGAGCCAGTCTAACGTCAAACAAATGTTTGTAATAAACACATTTTCAAAATGATATTAGTGACTCTCTGGGTTAACAGTACCCTGAAGTAAAAATCATATTTTCTGATGTTCATGCTAATCAGTGAGAATTGCAGTTTGGTTCGACTACAAATTGGTAGACATTACTAGAATTTATACCATAAATGTACCATTTATACTTTACTCTGAACAAATGCAGAAAATCAAGAAGTTAGCTTCTAAGGCAATAAAAATTAATTGCCAAAATTAATTCCATATTTAACACATTACACAATGATCTGGCCCTGTCTCTACTTCATAGAATGGAGCATTCCTATCACCAGTATGCAAATAGGCTTGAAAATATAGCCTACAGTTTTCTTTGGATGGAAATGGCTCCCTGCATTTGCAGGCTATAAGGCACTCCGCAGGTGTCAGAGTGGAAGTGATGATGTTCTTCTTTTCCACTACAATAAAAAAGCATTTTTTATGTGGGAACAGAAGGAACAAACATCTCTTGACTGCATACTATACAATAAAAACCTTGTACATTATTCCAATTGGTTCTGACACCATATCTCTGAGGAAGTTACTGCTACCCACAGTTTACAGATGTAGAACGTTAAGTTAAAAAGCTGAATAACTTTTGACTAGTTTCTGGGTTAATCTAACTCCAAGTCAATGTGCTCTTGCATTAGACCCAGTGTTGTCTATTCTAGAACACACTTTCCAGACACATCTCCTTAAATACTCTAGAAAGGCACTATACTCTAACAAATCCAACTTTTCTTCAGCAAACTGTAAGGCATGATTACATAGCTAGAGACAAACTGGGTCACTATAACTTTCAAGAATACTAAACTGATGATGCATCAATATAGGCCACAATTAGGAAGACCACTGTGTCTAAGTCTCTAGAAATATATTGCCAGATCAGAAGCAATATGGAATCTGAACCTTATTCCCACCAGAAGATATGTCTGAAAGACAGTGCAAATGTGCTACCACTCACTGATTAACTACAGACATGAAGAGATAACAAAAATCATCATGGCCATACTATAGGCAAACCAAATAACTAAGCTTGTGACATGAATGTAGGAAAGAAAATGGTTTTTCCACTTTTTGCAGTCTCAGGTTAATCACAAAAGGTCTTATAATATTTGTATTGATTCAAGAGTCTCAATAAATCCAGATATGAACAGACACATACATACACATTCATACAAAGACATACGTATTTTAGCTATGCTACAGAAAGCTGTTTTCTATTTATATGTAACATGATCTTAGTTGTGAAATGTGAAGTCTAAACTGAATGCAGTTGTGGCAGACTTCCCTTTGTGATATTAAGGCTATCTGAAGACCACTACAAAAGAAAAGGAAAAAATGAAGCAACAAATAGGAAGTATATAGAAAACATTTCATTATATTTTTTTCATTGCAGGTAAACAAAACTAAGAAGTCTAAAATCATATTAGAATAAGCCCTGTATTCTCTATTTTAAATAGCAATATGAAAATACAAAATTCCTAGAGACTCTTTGGCCAGTCAAGTATAGGTATCATGAAGGAAACAGCATTGCTTATTTGAAGTACTGATCCTTCAATTCATGGTACAACTCAGTTCGGTTTTACTGGTTACTAAATAAACAGTATCAGAATTGGAAATGCATTTAATGCATGACTCAATTTCCATAAAAGTTAATTTCCTGACTTTTCAGTTTGATTGCATCAGAAGTTATTCAGTAGAGGAAGGCAAAACAAAGCCAGTCACTCTAGCTTTGGAATAATTAAGCAGTAATTTGACCAAACATTTCCTTCCTTCCTGTGTATTTCTCAAAGTCACTATTACACTACAAATTTTAGCAGAAACATTTTTAATGGGCACAATCTATAAGGGAAATAGTCCACAGTAAAATGCTTCACAATCAGGGTTGGCAGCAACATCATGAGACCACATTTTACTGCTATTTATAGGATGTATTCCAGATAAACTTTTGACTTTCAGGTTTTTGAATGGTCAGATTACAGGAGTGAGAGTTGACAGGACTAATTTTCACATGCAAGCCCAATACATATTGTTTCTATATATTTTTAATTTTAACACTTAAAAAAATTAAATAATGCTTCATTTTAACTTTAGATGTTATTTTAGTACAATATTTTATTAATTTGATTTCTAAAAATTTGATTGTGCAACATTATTCCATAGTATCATGTTATTCCGATGTTTCTAGATTGGATGATGCTATTATAAGCAATAAAGAAAGGAATCTCAATCTTTGATTTCCTGGAATCCTGGATCATTTGCCTTTGGTAAAAATGTACCATTCATAAAATTATGTGAAATGATTTATTTACTGCTGTCATCTAATCTGGGGGGAGTACCTTCTTACGTACTTTTCCATTTCATTATTGAACAAAACTAAAAAGTATGTTTGAGTCTTCCTTGTCCATATTGGAAACTGGTATTTCTTCTACTCCCAAATAAACCCTACTTACTCCTGCTTTTACTTTGAAACTCATTGGTAATTACTTTTCAGTCTTTATCGTTCACCTCCACCAAATGACTTCTCATTTGCCTTCATCTGTACAACTTGTTCTTCCTTCCTTATTTCCCACTCCCACCCCATCTCAGAAATTTCAGAAGCCTCTTGGCCTATGATGAAAACATCTGATAAGCATCCTGAAAGCTCTCCAAGCCTATGCGGTCTTTATCTATATTAATCATCCACTAAAATTTTACTCTTTATGCTCCTAGCATTCCATAATTCCTATTGCCAAACGCATTTCACTGTCCTGTTCCCATATTTACAGCAACCACCCTCTGCTACCTCAGGTGCATTTCGTCAAATGGAGTCATGGGGAGCTCAGAGGTCATCTCCACCTCCTTCTGGAAGACGTACAATTGCGCCATGAGAGCATAAACTTCCCACTCGGACATTCAAGACTCAGGGCCTGGTCTCCACAAAATTGTTCTGTAACTCAAACAGTGAGTCTCAGTTTCCTCATTACTGAAATGGGAATAAGGATAACTACATCATAGGAAGATTAAACGGACAAACTTCTCAGATTTTTCATGCCTACGTTGTAGATGTTGATAGGACTTGGTATCATTGCCCAGTTCTAAGAAAACTCTGTGTGAATGAGAAAGGTAGTGTTCTCAGTTATAATACCCTTGATTTTTAACAGATTGTATGAATCTATATATAATTATTGGGAACCAGCCCAGGTGGAGCTAGAGGTAAAGAACCTGCCTGCCAATGCAGGAGACCTAAGATTCTGGTTTGATCCCAGGGTCTGGAAGACACCCTGGAGGAGGGCACAGCAACCCACTCTATTATTCTTGCCTGGAGAATCCCATGGACAGAAGAGCCTGGAGGGGCACAGTCCATGAGGTCGCAAAAAGTCAGACACGACTGAAGCAACTTAGCAGCAGCAGCAGCATTAGTAATTATAGGACAGAATGACAACATCTATACTGTCTGTTATTTTAAAAATAAAAATCAATCCAAACTTGTGGACTGGAGCTACATTTTCTCCAAAGTTCTTTCTTTTTCATTAAACAGTAACAGACTTGCTGAACTCAGCCAGTCATTCAAAATTTTAAATGACTGTAAACAATATTGCCATTATTCTCAACATTGGTTTATAGAATATACTAATTATATCTGTTGTTTAGTTGCTAATTCATGTCCAACTCTTTTGTGGCCCCGTGAGCTGTAGCCCACCAGGCTCTTTTTGTCCATGGGAACTTCCCAGGCAAGAATACTGGAATGGGTTACCATTTCCTTCTCCAAGGGATCTTCTTGATCCAGTGATCTAACCTGAATCTCCTGCACTGCAGGTGGATTCTTTACCACTGAGCCACCTGGGAAGCCCATTCAAATTATTAGTTAGTTATAAAAGAAAACATTTGGGAAATAGTTATAAAAGAAAATATATTTATCAAGTCTACTTAAAGAATGCTTCCAAAATCCATAACTTGGGAAAAGAGTAAATTTCATCCATTATATTCTATAGGCTCATTATCCTAGGAGGAACAATGGTCTAACATGCCACTTATTCATCATACTATTACTATAGGAAAGTAGATAGTAAAAAAAAAAAAAAGGGGGGGGGGAGAGTTTTTTGGGGGTATTTAATTTTAATACTTCAAATCTTTCCAAACTGATTTAGAAAAAGAAGTTGCTCCTATTTCTCAGCAAGCTGTTGATGCCATTTTACAAAATCTAGCTCTGATGCCTTTTTTCTGTCACATCTACCAAACTTCCTGAGAGTATATAGGTACACTGAAAATACAAGACTTTAAATAGCAACAATGGCTAAATGCATAAAACAAGCAAGAAAATGTTTTGAGAGTTAGTCAACCTTATGCTGACTTCACCCATTCACAGATATTTGAAAAATAACAGGTATATCTTGACAAATATATTTGCTAATATTTTAACATCATGATTATATTTTAACAACTTATAATATCATGATTTAGAAAATAGGATGCATAAAATAACAAGGCATACTTTGATTAAGGCACTTACCCGCAATGAATTAATCCTTGAAGAGTACCATGCAAACATCTAGGACCATATTATTAATAGAAGTTCAATTGATGAAAATAACAAAACAAGTCAAAATATGTTCTATTTCATGAGCCACAGGGTTACTTGTTTTCCCCCTACTCTTCCTTCTTCCCTCTCTTCGCCCAGAATACTCTCTTGAAGTCTTCAAGTGATATCTTTTCTTTGTCTCCCTCCTTCCCAACTCTGGTCCCCTCTTCTCAATTGCAACCACCTATTTTTTTGTTTCCTCTTATGCAATCTTATACCACTGGTAAAATCTGTATCAAAAACTGCCTTGTAAAATTGTTAGCATACTTAGGAATCTTCCATAAAAATCTCCAAGTCAAAAGCTGTCTTAGACATCTATGTACATCCTTTCTCCTTAGTTCATAATGTGGTAGGCACGAAACTCATGTGTGTTATTGAACTGAATTTCTTACTTTCCCTTTCATATCTAACAATCTTAGAAAATCAGAGAGTGAGATATTTATTTATGATAGTTATTAGTGCATCTTTGAAAGTTAGTGTAAAAGAGATGTATTATCAGATTGTGCTACTTCAGGGGGCCAGACTGAATTTTTTAACCGAAATCAAAATTATTTTATCTAATTCCTTCCAAGTAAGAGGACCGCTTTTAACAACATAAAAAATAACAAAAAACCGAACTTCTTCAAATTCCTTCAAGTCTTATTACAGGAAGGATCAATAATGAGAGACTGGTTGACAAGTAAAGGATAGGATCAAAGATAACAAAGGTGCTACTTTAGAACTGGTCTCACACACACACACACACACACACATATTCACATGCACTTGCACACAGAAAAAGGAGTAAGGATATTATCACCCCAAATATTAGGGCATGTAAGAGATTCTTGGATCTAACACTCAAAGTTAGAGATATCTAAATTTGATCCTTCATGACACCTTTCTGAAAAAAATAAAAGGCAACAACACACACCAACAAAAATAAGTGCAAGCTAGCTAATCACTGTCGATTTGCATTCTCATTCTTAGCTTAAACTTGCACATTTTTTTAGCAATGGGATTTTAAATTTTCTTACAGACAAGAAATAGCTGAAGCTTAGTTGGTACTATATAAAAACAAGGGCAAGACCTCTGCTTAATTTTTTTCTATCAAAGCATAGACAGAGGTCCCCATATGTAAGATTAAAAACATTTAAATAGTCATTAAAGAGGATTGAATTAATTTAATATCTACTGAACTCAGATATTATTCCAGATAACCACTACATAGATGACAAGAGACAGTACATGTCCTCCAAGTGCACAATCTTTAACAGAAAGGGCATACATGCATGCTAAATCACTTCAGTCATGCCCGACTCTTTGCAACTCTATGGACTATAGCCCACCAGGCTCCTCTGTATGTGGGATTCTCAGGAAAGAATACTGGAGTGGGTTGCCATTCCCTTCTCTAGAGGACCTTCCCAGCCCAAGTAAGGATCAAACCCATGTCTCTTAGGTCTCCTGCATTGGCAGGCAAGTCCTTACCACTATCACCACCAGGCACAGAAGAATACATATAGGACAGATTATAAGAGGAGTGATTGAAATATAAATACCTTTCTATGTACATTTAACTCCTGCTCAGAGTAACTGGGCATAAAAAGTTTCACAAAGTGTGACTGGATCTGGCATTTGAACAATGAATGAAAGAAAACATCAAGGAAAGATACAAAATGTTATTTAGGTTATATTTAAGGATGATTTATTTTTCCTTTTGAGAGGCATAAAAATGGAAACAGGATAGTATTAACTCTACTGTCTTTACAGACTAATATAAGGTTGGCTCTTACTCTAGAAGTCAGAGGGTAGACTTGCCAAGGTAATACAAAGTCAAAATAAGTATTAGCACAAAAGTAAGAACTTAAGGACAGTAATAAAGTCAATTTAACTTTTTTGAAGGTGACATATATCTGAACATAATATTTGGATTTGTAATGGTGATATCAAGTATATGAACACATAAATAACATATATAACATATATAAAAAGTGTATTTTAACTAATTTCCAATCTCCTAAGATATTTTATAGCTACTAGAACTTCAATCTGTAGGCAAAACAGTGCCCATTCTGTACACATATACTCAAGAATCTGTTTCAGTCAATGCCTATAAAATAGCTAGATGTATTAATAGTACTGAAATAAAAATGGAGCACCTGTGGTGTTCCTGTAAGAAAGAGCAAATAGGAAATTTTAAGGCCAGAGAGTTACTGGGAATTTTAGTTCTAAATTGGTACCAAAAATGGTCTATTTTACACCCTTTCACGTGAGAAAATAACATATATGTGGGCTAACAAACTGGGGCCTGTCACTTTTTTACTTCTCTCAAACTATTTCCAATCTTTAGAATTCAATCACTGCAATTATACTAATTCTCTTAGAAGTCCACTGCCCTCTACTACCCCTTCCCTGCATATTCAAATTCATCGAGACATGCTCATTAGCCAAAGAAAGTTTGTCATTATGAAGTACTAGAAACAGAGATAAATCCCCTGCAGATTTTCTGATCCATTTCTTGACCTATTTAAAAAAATAATCAGGTTCCCTAGCCTTCGTCATAAAGAATTTCTATCATAATAAAAAGTGCTGAAAAATAGAATAGCCACTTGCTGAATTATCTAGATCTGTTTTGACTTCAGCAACATATAGATCCTAACTGACAACTCCCTTCCTTCTGAAATAAATATGTAGAGTGATGATAAATAGGAAAAGGAGGCACTTTAAGATGTATTTATTAAAACATATAATGAGATTCAAGGGAAATAAAATATGCTAATTGAGTCCTTTGAACTCCCTAAAATGCAATTCATTCCTTATTTTCACTTTTGACAGTCTGAAATATGATTGTTTTGAAACACATAATTAATGACTGTCCAATTAGCTTTTGAGTTCTCAAACTTACACATATATACTCCTCAAAATTATTGAGAAATCCTGTTATATCTTTATTTGCCTCAATTGTATTTTATTTTTCACAAATTAAGATGAACAAAAGTAGAGAAGTATGCCTCTCTAGATCATCTGTTAGGTAATCATTCAATGGGAAAAAAAAAAATCCTGTTTAGGACTCAAATGTGATTACTATCAACATTCAAAAATCACCACTCTAAAACCAACCCAAAAGAGTACCCAGTGTTCAAATGTATGTTACACATTTAATATAGTTTCTGAAAGTTTCTCTTTACATTATAAATCAGTTTAAAGGTAACAAGGCAAGATATAGGCTTCCTGATGCTGAGTTTAATGACAATCATATCTGTCTTACAATGTTAATGTGTTCTTAAAGCCGTGTGTACTCTTATATCAGGAGATGTTTTCACTTCACGTGTTGGATCACTGCTTTTCAATATAGCTGAAAAGACTCTGTTGACTGAGTTCAGCTCATTGCACAAAGCCTGAAAGGCCCAGTGATGACCAACGGGAGAAAACAGTCAGAGCTAAAATCTATAATCCCGACCTCTAGAAAGGTATCTTCACATTTTCCATTCGGCATCTTCCTTCCCTTCAAATACTCAAAACTCCTCAACATCTCTTTTCTCTCTTACTCACTTGTCAACCAAACAATCCTATACTATTTCCAACCATGAATTTTTCCACTGTCTACTCAATTATCCATCAAAAATCCCACAGCTATCTCTGGATAAAATGGTCCCTCTCTCAATTTACTTGCAGACAAGTAACAGAGATCATACCATTCATGAAGTACCATGAGGGGCAGGCATTGGTGAATAATGACTTGGAACAGGGAAAGGGTAGAATATAAGGAGGCTACGGGAGAAGAAACAAGAAGAGGAGCACAGCTCATGAATGGAAAAGTTAACAAGGCAGCAGAGAACCTAACAAACCAAGATTTAGGAGTAAGCCTTGCAAAATAAGACACATATTTGAGGAAACCATTTTGGTCAGAATAAAGAGACAGAGGTTTTTGAAAACACAAGTAGTTTATGCATATGTGCATAAAAACATTTAAGCCTCAAACAATAAACAAGCATTTTTATGAATGAAGATCAATTGTGCTTTTATATTCAAGATACTTTGAAATTGAAAATGTTAGGTAGAGGCTATTATTGCCTTGCATCCTATTAAGATGAAATATACAGAAAAAGGAAGCAGACATGGCAGCCACAGCTTCAAAGCCAGTGAAGGGCAAGTATAGTTTGTCAGTTGGGAAGAAAAATTAAAGTATTCATTTCTGATGCAATGATTCAAGCACATCACTTGTATGCTCAGAAAGTCAAAATTGAAAGTGAAAGGTTAATAAAACTAAATCTTTATAACTTAGCTGAAAATGACACATATGTCAATAATCAACATTAACTCCAGAAATAGCCTTCAGAATATATATTTTAATCATATATAGGTAGACGGATAGTTGATAGATAAACTTAGAAAGACACATAGAAGGCCTAAGAAAGGCCACAAATTAATATTTGTTTGTTTACTGGTTATTGCTAAGTTTAATCTCTTTGCTCTGAAGACTGAGCCTCTTCATGATATTTAAAATCTGATTATTTTATAAGCTGGCTACGTAAAACTTTTACAAGAATTTCAGGGGGAAAACATTAAGCCTTTCTATTGTTTCTTCTTTTCTGTTTATTGTGAATGGTAAATTGACAATACTTATTTAAACACTTTTTTTTTTTTTAATCTGACCCTTTTCTTCCTGGACCAAGGAATTTTCTCCGTCACAGAGTAATAGAGCTTGAAAACTTCAGCATCAGCAGGGAAGGCAGGCACTCCTTAGCCAGCCACTGTGAGAGAGAGAAAATGCAATTAAGGCTCCCACCAGGGAGAGAGAACTAAACAAAACCTGCGTCTTCACACAAGAGCCTTTTCTTCCAGGCGAACTACAAGGCCTCAAATCTTGTTGGTGAGATGCTAGCATTTAGGACAACACACTTTCAGATTTTCTCACAGCAGATCAAAGTAAATAATGCAAGGGCAGCAAACAAAAGGGAAAACTCCAGTGTGCTTACATTAAAAAGAGATTACAGGGGACTTACAAGTGATTGAAGGAATAGATGACATTTTTAAAAACATAAAGCCCCGATCTTTAAGTACAGATGGCAAATAAAGTCTAGAAGTGTTACTTCAGCGAGAGTGGCGAACCACAAGGGACTTATCATCAGTGTGAAATTTACAAAAAGGTAATTTTATTTTATCATAGTATTTTCAACATAGAGAGCGATACCCAATCCTGTCCTCCTCTTCCCGGGTCTTAGAATTTTCAGCCGAGAGTCATGACAACTGATAAAGGGAGCCATTAAAGTTATGAGCCTTCTCAAATCAGCGCCACAAAATATGCAGGGAACTCTACGGATTGGAAATGTGGCATCGCTCCACTTCCCTCTTTCTCCTGAGGACAGTAATCAGTCATAAAAGCAGCTCGCCTCCTCATAGCAAGCCAACAGCTGGAAACTCTTCCGCAATGTTAAATTTAGCACAACCCCCTTACCAGGCGCTGAACTTGGTCTTGGGGGTCTGTTCTGCAGTCTTAAATGACTACTCCAGGGCCAGAGTTTATCCTTTATTTTCGTGTAAAATTCTCATTGACTTTGGTGCAACTCTATAAAGGAAGCAAGGATCGAATATCATCCTTTAATGCCAAATTTACTACAGTTGAACAAAAAGAACGGAAATCTGGGAGGCCCATGTCAATAAACAAAAGATAGATGTTAAGGAGACTTAATAACTGAAAGGAGCTTCAAATAGGACTTTTTGTGAACTATTTTTTGAAAAGTGAAACAGTGGGGTCTAGATTTTAGAAATACTTAAACCAATATTTATATAGTTTGTATAGTGTATATATTTAGTATATGGTTCACACACACATATATATAACAGTGTATGTTATACTATGCACATATATAATAGACACATATATAAATAGGTCTATGTTTGTGTGTGTGTGTGTATATATATATATGCTAGCTAGTATATATATGCTAGCTAGCATATATATATATGCTAGCATTTAGGACACACACTTTCAGATTTTCTCTTAGCATATATATTTTTTCTTACCATATATAGTAACTGCAGTTGTAGTTAGGCAGCAGGTTGAATGTTAGTCTACTAAAGCTTTTCAAAGCTATTCACTGCTATAATAAATGCCAGAATCAAAGTGGAAGTCTTGAGGAAAAATACCAGGATTTAGGATCCATAGATATGAGATCCAATCTAGTCTTTACCATTTTAACTTTTCTGGGAATAAATTTGATAACCAATCTATAAAATCAAATCTATAAGAAAAAGGAGATTGGATTAGAGTTGCTCTAATGTTCTTCCAATCCATATGTTCTGTGAGTCTACACGGACCACAAACCTACCAGGATCCTGTAACTGAATAGCAGCTGGGCCACGCTTTTGACATTACGAGTGGATGTGGGTGTATTTTTACATATGTACACAGATACATTCATATATGAAGATATAACTTGAACCAAAGAATTAATATCAAAGTGATAATTTCCAATTAAAAACACATGTGGAAAGAAATATCTTTGTACTTCTTGCCATAGCATACTTTGCTAGACACATGAACATCACCTCATCTTCCTCTATATCTGCTCATAGAAGGTAAGATACACTGTACTTTTAATTTCAGAAAGGCTACTTTTGAAAAAATCAAGGACATATAGACATGTTTTGCTAATAAATCATCATAGAAGTAACAGACCTAAGTTGAACCTCATTTTTTACGTCACAATGTGAGAAAATGCATAAAGATGTATATTTGTAAAAACTTAAGGAGCTTGTGTTTCCAAGCCCTTGTAAACATGTTTTTTTAAGTATTATTAAAATTGATTTTAAGTGTTTATATCTCAAATCTACTTTCACTCCACTAAAACTCATTTAGAGAAATTTATTCTCCAGAAATCAAATCAGTGCTGACAAATACAATACTAAGTTCTGTTTTAAGAGCCTCAATGAAAGAAAAAAAATACTATGTATTATTTATAAAAATTATTTTTTTCAGAAAATCAGAGTGGAAAACAATCAGGCTGTATGCAGTTATTCAGTTCACAAGACTCCTTTTTTTGCACATGGATGAGGCTTCCCTGGTGGCTCAGATGGTAAAGAGTCTGCCTGCAATGCAGGAGACCCAGGTTCAGTCCCTGGGTCAGGAAGATCCCCTGGAGGAGGAAATGGCAACCTACTCCAGTATTCTTGCCTGGAAAATCCCACAGAGAGAGGAGCCTGGTGGGCTACAGTCCACGGGGTCGCAAAGAGTTGGACACGACTGAGCAAGTAACATACACACAAAGTAAGAAAAGTTAAATTCTCAGTGCCTCATATGTATGTTTATCTGTGAAATTATTTAATCTTTACTTTGTAAAACATATGATGTTATTCTGTTTTGAACACAATGCATTTAATTTAGGAAAAAACTAGAAGTTGTAATATGAAAACTGGCAAGTGCAAAAGCAGTATCAAACTACCAACCACTGCTGATGTTGCAGAGGTTCATTATTTAACTGAATATGAAGATCTGACACCCTACATTACGTATATCAATTTAGATATATGAAACAAATTTACTCAAGTTGGAAAAGTGCATAAAGATTTGCTTGAACTGATACAGTCCAAATTATCCCATGCAGAGTACTATTTCTGAGTCAATCACATGTGTACACATAAGTCAACATCAAAAGTTTTTCTATGCAAAGTTAAGTTACTTAGGTGGCTCCTTTCCCTTGTCCATATTTCCACAATATATTATAAAAAAACCTTAAAACAGAGTGACGGTGGGGGCAGTGGTTGTAGACTCATGCTAAAGGACATCGTGGAATTCTCTCTGATATAGAGGAGCCTGTATATGTGAGTAATTGTTGTGCAATAAGCCTGGGAAACATGTAAATTGTATTTCCTCGTGGCAAATTGCAACTGAATGAGTATATTGGGCAGACATAAACAATACACTCAAATCCCGGCTTTTTATTGAGCTCCTATTTGACTTAGTATTCATCTGGAACAAACAAACAAACAAACAAAAAAAATGGTGTTTCTCAGGGTCTGTGACATTGCAGGCCATGAGAGATTCAATGTCACCGCCGGCATACAAATTTATTAGTCTATAAAGTTTGACATTCTCTTATTTATTCACAGAAAGGACAAATAAGATATTTTTTCATACTTACCAGAAATATCTGGGAGTGTTTATATGTCGCTCCGTCTGGAGGATGCAAATAGTCAGAACTGCTTTACAATTCAGTAGGCAAAAGCCTGCTGAAGGATAACAAATGACTTCATGGTGAAACTGCTATTGAAATTCTTTCAGTATGTGATATTAAAAACAACTGAACAAACAGAGATAAGGGACAAATAGGATTTGAAACAGACTTTTTTTTCTTAACAGTGCAAAAAGAAAAGCAAATGAATGCTCTAGTCGAACCTATATACCTTTCAGCGATTTCACTGCATATATTTCCTTAATGCGTGAAAGTTCCAACTGAAGCTTCTCTCAATGTCCCACTCTACCCAATCAGGCCAATTCTAAAACACCTCCTCTGGATCACACATTACGATTTTGAAGCACGAAGAAAAAAAGAATCCATATACCCATTTTGCTGACTTGATTTACAGTTTTACTTGCTGACATCTGGCATAATGCATGGATGGGGAGATCTTTCTTTCTTTATTACCTTGTATGAAAAGCAAAAAGCAAAAACTCAGATTTAAATACTGTGAGAATGGAAGTATTACAACAAAAACTACCCAAAAATGTAATTTTTTAAAAAATGTATTTCATTCAATTCAGTCTCTCTTATGTGGAAGAAGTTCTTACAAGTATTGGCTTTGCAAGTCAAAATAATGTTAGTAACTTTCAGGTGATCAGGGAAGTCAAAATCTAAGAAAAGAAACAAGAAGAGCAGTACTTTGCACTGACTTTTTTTTTTTTTTCTTGCTTTGAAGGGAAGATGAAAGGCTATTTAGTTGCTATTTAGTTAGGTGTTCTTGTTTTATTCTATGGCGGGATCAAAGCAACTATCTCTAAATTTACAAAACAGTTCAGAGAACCCCTAGTAATTGAAGTATAGGCTAAATGATCCATATCAACAACATATGAACATAGGATCTGCCAAACAAAACTCATATTATTAGGTCTTCAAATGACCCATTATGTTGCCTAAAAATAACCCAAAACCAAATAGCTGTCTGAAACTCTGACATGACAATGAGTTCCAGATCTTGCCAACATAGCATATAGAACGTGCGTTAACATCTAATGGGCCAAAATTAGTTCAAGCATATTATAGTGATCATCCTTTAGTCTGATCTAGATTATTTTTCAGGGCTAACTTTTAATGCTTACAGATAAAAGCATGCCATGTGCAAGCAGCTGTCTTAACATAACCCATTTGCTATTTTGGATACCTAATAATGGTTTACATTAAATGAATGTAATCTTCTAGAATGCGTGCCATCTTCCTATGCTAATGGTGAATCTCTATTTTCTTGATTATTTATTATACAATAACAGTGTGGAACTACTCTTGAAGTATAAACCTTTCAAGTAAATTCAAATTTAAATGGGTTTATAAATATTTTGATGAGCCATAAAATTTCATCAAAACTAGCATTATCCAGCCAAAAATCAAGTATACTAGAGAAGCAGATAGCTCCAATACAGTTTGCTCATTTCATGTATTCAACTACAAATTCAGGTTAGGATTGTAAAGTCTAGCACCAGCTAGCACCATTTTCTTTCAAAACCACCTCAGTTCATGGAAAGCTCAACTTTTCCATTCAATAATAATCTTCAGTTGTATCACTTACTTGGCATCTGTGATTGTGTCTGTCTTTGTAACTCTTACTGTGTTTTTCCTTTCAGTCATTTTTGTTCTCAGTTTCTTTTCCTGTAGATCTTGCTGCCTTACCAGATTATACTAATAGAACCACTTTAATGTTTCTTCACACCACGATGGTGTGATCACTCCCCTAGAGTCAGACATCGTGGAGTGTGAAGTTAAGTGGGCCTTAGAAAGCATCACTGTGAACAAAGCTAGTGGAGGTAATGGAATTCCAGCAGAGCTCTTTCAAATCTTAAAAGATGATGCTGTTAAAGTGCTGTACTCAGTATGCCAGCAAATATGGAGCACTCAGCAGTGGCCACAGGACTGGAAAAGAACAATTTTCATTCCAATACCAAAGAAAGGCAATGCCAAAGAATGTTCAAATTATCACACAATTGTACTCATCTCACATGCTAGCAAAGTAATGCTCAAAATTCTCCAAGTCAGGCTTCAAATATTCATGAACTGAGAACTTCCAGATGTTCAAGTTGGATTTAGAAAAGGCAGAGGAACCAGAGATCAAATTGCCAACATTTGCCAACTGGGTCACCGAAAAAGCAAGAGAATTCCAGAAAAAAACATCTACTTTTACTTCATTGACTACGCTAAAAACTTTGACTGTGTGTATCACAACAAACCAGAAAATTCTTCAAGAAATGGGAATACCAGACCACCTTTCCTGCCTCCTGCAAAACCTGTATGCAGGTCAAGAAGCAACAGTTAGAATCAGATGTGGAACAACAGACTGGTTCCAAATTGGGAAAGGAGTACATCAAGGCTGCATATTGTAAACCTGTCAATTTAACTTATATGCAGGGTACATCATGCAAAATGCTGGGCTGGATGAAGCACAAACTGGAATCAAGATTGCCAGAAGAAATACCCATAACCTCAGATATGTGGATGATACCACCCTAATGGCAGAAAGAGAAGAGGAACCAAAGAGCCTCTTGACGAAAGTAAAAGAGGAGAGTGAAAAGCTGGCTTAAAACTCAGTATTCAGAAAACTAAGATCAAGGCATCTGGTCCCATCACTTCATGGCAAATAAACGGGGAAACAATGGAAACAGTGATAGACTTTATTTTCTTGGCCTCCAAAATTACTGCAGAAGGTGACTACACCCATGAAATTAAAATGCTTGCTCCTTGGAAGAAAAGCTATGTCCAACCTAGACAGCATATTAAAAAGCAGAAATATTATATTGCCGACAAAGATCTGTCTAGGCAAACCTGTGGTTTTTTCCAGTAGTCATGTATGGATGTGAAAGTTGGGCTATAAATAAAGTTGAGTGCCGAAGAACTGATGCTTTCAAATTGTTATGCTGGAGAAGACTCTTGAGAGTCCCTTGCACAGCAGCGAGATCAAACCAGACAATCCTAAAAGAAATCAATCCTGACTATTCACTGGAAGGACTGGTGTTGAAGCTGAAGCTCCAATTTGGTCACCTGATATGAAGAGCCGATTCTGGTAAGATCCTGACACTGGGAAAGATTGAGGGCAAGAGGAGAAGGGGGCAACAGAGGATGAGATGGTTGGACAGCATCACTGACTCAGTGGAATTGAATTTCAGTAAACTCATGGAGATAGTGAAGGGCAAGGAGGCCTGGTGTGTTGTAGTTCATGGGGTCACAAAGAGTCATACACAACTTAGTGACTGAACAATAACTGGTTTCTAAAACTTGACATAGATAGAAATAATTAAATACAAGACAAGACAGCTTATTGTTATTCTAAAAGAAACACAGCTTCTAAAATGTTTGATAAAGACACACACGCACAAACACATATACAAACAGAAACACACATACCTGGAATCTAGGCAATAGAGACAAAAAAATAAGAGGGGTGATTATCAATCAACTTTTACATTATGCTGAAAATAGTGACTAATTCTTCTATTCCCTTAAAGGCGAAGGGTACTTTCAGTTTTGATATTAGAGATTAAATCCTGAGAATATTTTACATATATATTAAATGAATATTATAGAACTCACAGTCATCATATATCCAAAGTGAAAGTCATTCAAGTGAGTTTGACTCTTTGTGACCCCATGGACTGTAGCCTGCCAGGCTCCTCTGTCCATGGAACTCTCCAGGCAAGAATACTAGAGTGGGTAGCTATTCCCTTCTCCAGGGGATCTTCCTGACCCAGGCATCGATCCCAGGTTGCCAGCATTGTAGGCTGATTTTTTTACCATCTGAGCCAACTGGAATATCTTGTGCTAAATGTTACCATCTATTAAGTGGAAATATATGATCATACTACTACAAAGAGCCATATACTCTTAATGGCGGTTGGTCATCATTCTGCTTCATCTAGGCATCATATCATTTTTGAGACATGAAGTACTTAGACTTTTGTTTTAATATGCCACATTCTATTGGGAGGAAATATTAATATCATGTAACCAGAACTGGGAGAACTAGCATTAATTTTACCCGACTCTTCATGAAAAAGGAGGGATCAGAATAATAGGGAGAGGTAAGCAGAACAAAATGAAATAACCTGAAAGCTACAAAATACTAAAGTCTTCCCTCTTGGAACATCTTTTGCCTTTTGTGGTAGTCACCTTCGGTTGAAGACATACCAAATTTATTGAGAAAAATACACTTTTTATCATTTAACTGAAATGGTGAGGGTCAAAAGAAAACACTTTTAAACTTGTACCAAGAGTAGTGTTGTGGTTAAGGAGAAAATAAAGAGTAAAACTAGTTAACAGTTTTACTTAAATGTCAGAAATTCTCAATTATCTTCAGGTTGACCTTTTTAGGAAGGATGACATTAGAACACCTATTTATTGAAGAACTGAATTGCTGTTACTCTCATTTCAAAACTGGCTAACTAAATCCATAGGAGTCAAGAAAAAAGTGATACCCTCTTTAAAAGTTTTCAGCGTGGGGAGAGGATCTGAAATAAATTTGTATCCCACGTTTGAGATGAGAGATTTTCCATCTCAGCCTCCCTTCATCCAAACTTTTAGATGCCTTGCGCTTGACTTTTAAGGTAAGAGGGAAACCATATATATTAGTCATCTGAGCATCTGTCTGATTTAGTTTACTTCTCAACGCATGAGATCTCTTTTTAAGAGAAAACACTGAAACTCAGAAAGTTTAAATAACTTGACCAAGGTCACATCAAGTACATACAGCTTGTGGAACTGGAACCCACATCATTCTTGTGGTCTTAAAACTTTTGTTTCCATTAATAATATTTTTGTTAAGTATTTTAATTACAAGACAAGCATTTTGCTAAGAATCTTACATATTGTAATGTGTTTGACATAATCTGTGCATGCATATGTGTTTGATTCTTTGTGATCCCGTGGACTATAGCCTGCCAGGCTCCTCTGTCCATAGGATTCTCCAGGCAAAAATAGTGGAATGGGTTGCCATTTCCTCCTCCAGGGGATTTTCCCAACACAGGGATTGAACCAGTGTCTCCTACAGCTCCTGCATTGGCAGGCAGATTCCTTATCACTGAGCCACCTGGGAAGCCCTAACATAATCTGTGAGTTAGGTCAAATTATTATCGTAAAGATAAAGAAAGGATCAGAGAAGTAAGGAACTTTCTCAAAGTCCCAGAGCAAATAAGTGGCAAAGGCAGGGTATTAGCCCATCAAGCCCAAGCTCTTCATCTACCCATTTTAGAGGAAAAAAACCTGACATTCAATGAAATGACCTGTATGACCAGAGGTTCAATGACCCTGATTCTTCTACAACTTCAAATGCACTGTTATTTTACCACTCTCTCAAGTCCATAGCAGTGAATTATTCCATAGAAAGGGCTCTTACAAAGGCCAAGATTAACCAACAATAGCACATTAATGTGATATCCATATATCAAGATGTTTTTTCATTGTCACATAGGTTTACTCCTTTATAAGGAGGGGGAAAAAAAAGGAGATTTACTCCTTTAGTCATCACCTTTAGAAAAAAGAAAAGCCACTCTTACAAGGTAAATATAAACAAAATTTCTTATTTTAATTTTAAAATTTTTGAATTGACATTCAAGTACAATAATCTTAGTTTTCCATCATTTTAACTAAAATAAATGCAGAAAACAAAAAACCTAATCCCCTTTTAAGGAGAACCTCATTTTGCAGGATTCAAGGTCTTCTTTTTCCAAGTAACCCTAATCATATTTCAAACCTGGCTAGCAAATAATATCTCTAGAATATAGTGTTTTTAAACCAGAACCATAAATGGTTAAGTGAAAAGCCTACTGAATTGAAATCTATGAACTCCCAGGTAATTAATACTAATTCTTTTATTCCACTGAATAATATAAAGAAAAGTATGTGATGAAATAACATAGCTATCCCCAGCAAAGTCTATTTCTTACTTAGAAGCACGTGTCCAAATTGGCCTTCCACCTACCATGAAAAATGATCAGAACATAAAGGAATGAGGTCTTTTAAGTTAGACATGACACTAATGGGACTCAAGTACTTAAAGAGTGCTGGAAAGATAGGAATGAGCTCACATTTCTAGCTTAACAACCCCATTTCTTAATGGTTCTCTCACATCCTATACTATTCACTGACAGAACTTCTTGGTATTCCCACACTGTACCTTGTTTATTTTCTTGCCTCACTGCCATTTTTGCCTTTTATTTAAACATACACCATGACTCAGTTCAACTCCCAGCTCCCCTCCAAGGCCTTCCTTCTCTCCAAAGGAGAACTGGTAACTTTGTCCATAATCACATTCTCACTTCACACAGAAGTCATTTATTCAGAATCCATCCAAGAAGTGTATCATTCCACTCTAACATTCACCTACCAGTTCACCTACCATTATTATTACGGCTGACATCGGGCAGTAAGTGGTCCAAAGAATTTGTGCTACTGACCAAAAAACAAAACCAAAACAAATCGGATTTTGAAACCAGCCAAGTATCCATCCCAAGACTTCTGTGAGTTACATAACCTTGATCACGATACTTAACCTCTTCAAACTTCAGTTTTGAAGCTTAGCATCAGGACTATAACACCTGCCCTATAAGACTGTCAGAAGGATCGAATTTTAAAAGCTCAGTACCTATAGCCTCTTGTGGTAACTAGCATGTTAAGCAGGTGCTTACGAAATGGACAGTTATTAGAATGAAAAATGTAGACAAGAAGAAATTAGGCTAAACATTAAGAAACTATTTCTTAAGAAAGCTATTATGAGACATGAACATCCAAGCAAGGGAGTAGACTTGTATTCCCGGAGTTACAATACAGGAGTAAGCAACCCTTTATCTGGAATCCCTTATATTATTGGACAAGACAATTTCAGGAAATTCCTTTCAGCTTTCAGGTTTTAAAACCATTAACATTCCTAATTCTGCAAGTGACTTCAAAATTGCTTCAGTTCTTTAGGTATTGTCATTTTCCTCACGCAAAAGGGGTTAGAATAATGGTACTTGTCTTTTGGTACCGGAACAAAGTATTAATACAAATCTGGCTTCTGGAAAAGTTTTTCACCTACTACCGAATTTTCAGTATCCGTAATTCCCACTGGAAAGGCCATAGCGTGTCTCAGTTTAAGGATTTAAGGGCACAAACATTCCTTCCAGAAATATTTCCAACATCTCCCAAGGTGTATTTATTGTGGAAAGTGACTCAGTAGGTAAACACACAAGAAATATTATATTTTAAACTAGTTACAAAGGCTATGATTAATTAGGAAATCACATAAAAAAGAAAATCACAAAGAGACACATCACACCATTTATATAGAGGACAAGTAATAAATTGCACTATACTGTAAGCTGGACAGTTCATGTGAACTTATTCAATTAGAAAACTTACCATTAAACTTTGCCTTGTGAAATAATATCCCCGCCCCAGTGCTGCTGCCCCCCACTCCAAGGATATCCCCACACAAGGATATCTAAGAATATTTACGGATAGGAAATTGGTTTCTCTTATTGATCCTCTTCAACTCTTATCTCTAGTAAAAGAAAATTATAATGAAAATGGAAACCAGCTATTAGTTTCCCTTAGAAAGGAAAACGAGCTTTCTATGTTTATTTCAAACAGAGAAAGTGCAGATAAACCTAAATTAATATAATCCTCTCACATATATTGATAGTTCTAATATTATAGATGTTAAGGATCTCCTCTCTCACTTTCGTACCTGATATATAATCACTGTACTAAATATGGTAAAAATGATTAGTCGTATATCGTCATTATTGGGCTACCCTATACTTTTTCAATCAAAACTGCTTCCATACATACACAGAGGCATACACACACCTAAAAACACTTTGGCTTTTGAGTTTTGCTTTACTTTGAATATTGTGAACAAATATCCTAATTTCCCCCCTCAGCATTTAAAAAAGGAAATGTGGTGTTTTGACATGATACAGGTCATGTGAAGAAAAAAAAAAAATCCAACTGAAAATTAGGAATTTAATCCTCATGAAACTTCAGACACCTCATGGTAAGATGATCCTCTTAAGATCATTTTAGATGCCTTCCACCAACCAGTACATCCCTTGAACTGGCTCAGTCCTTAAAGGGTCAAAATTTATTATCATTTCAGTTCATCTAATAAGTAATGTTTTTGCCGAACAAAACCAATTCCCAATAAATTCTCACTGCATTTGTGTGCTGTGATTTGATTTAGAGGCCTGTGGGGAGACACCATTTGGTAGCAGAGGAACACAGAGGGGTAGGTGTTGCTGGGGAGAAGTAAGGCTCATGTGCCAGAAGTGTTATTGTGTCAGGTTGATTTATTGAGTGAGCTTCACTTCACCGAATGTTCCGAGATATTTATTTCCCTAAAGGCTCTGCAAAGATATGAACAGACCCGCATCCACAGATGTCATCATTGCTCATTTTACCGAGTCATGAAATTTTCTCAACTGCAATTTGTCCATCTAAAATTGCTGTAACAGAACAATGTCAATAGTAGCATCCTCCCCCGAACCCACCTTCTATCTAAGGCTCTGTTGCCAAATTTGGTACCTCTGTGCAACTTCACGGTAATTAAAGTGACAGAACAGTTTCACTCTCATTTCAAAAGAGTTTTTCAGAGAAGTGTCTCCAGTTTTTTAACTCCACTTGCAGGGCTCAGATAAAGTAAAACCGTTAAGGGGCACCAAGTAAGAAACCCAAATCACAGAATCATTTATCCCTGTCAAAATTAAAATAATCATAGGTGGAGAGAAGTCAGTCAGTCAAGACAGCAAGCTGGGTGTCACCAAGCCCAAAATTTCAAAAATGTTACCTCTCAGAAAAACCATCCTGAAATGTGGTATCTTCTACAGCGAATGGACGTTTACCTGTTTTAATTTTTCCTTCTCCATTATCAAGTAAATGACTCCAAATGTTGATTTTTAAAAGTGAAGTTGCTATATATATGACAACCACGCTTGTTAGTTTTATTCAAAACACTGGTTCAAACTTATTAACATAAGTTCTTAAGGTACATTCACAACGCTAAACATTATGACTCGGCCACGTTCCATAATTTCATCCAAAATCATCTCCGGGCCCTAACAGAATTTCCATGTCTGTGTTAAATAAAAACTGCATGCCTGTGTTGTGTGTCAGAATATTCGGGTTTATTTAAATATGTTAATATTTCTCATTATGCCATTAACAATAACCTTCATCCATTTGTGAAAAACATTTTGCCAAGCATGCACATAAAAAATTAGCAAGTGAAGCAAAATCACCTTAATTTGCTTTGGACCAGCAAATAACCAACTAATTTGCAGAAATCCCTGCCAAGCACTCATATTAAATGCTTCATGCTTATTTTATGACCTCTGCTGCTCTTCCCCTTCCCGGGCCCTGAATCATATGATCATTAACATATTGCAAGGTCTGAAACTTTATTTTTTACATTCTTTAATTAATGCCTGTTTATAGAAGGCCATAGGACTTCAGATCCAGTTAATGAAACTTCGCTCCCCCAGGCCCCTGGAGCCCAATAGAGAGCTCTCTCCTCTGTTGTTTTAGTAGCTTTTTTCCAACTGTTTGTTTATACACACTTAATTGATCTCTTTAGTCCCAGAAGCATTCCAGAGACACAACCTGTTTTGAGGCAAGCTAAAGTTTCCCCCCTTCCTTTAGAAAAGCCTTGAATGCCCAAGGTTATCAGTTTTAATTTGAAAGTTGAAGATTCAGCTTTATTTACACTGTCTAAAAGTAAAAACTGATACAGGCCCTGAAGTGTTTATTTTTACATTCCCATACAGTGGAGGGGATCACAAGTGCATACTGTATATAATTATTTTGATGTAGAACTAAGTAATTACTAAATGCTACTATGTCTTATTTTATGACATCGAAGAAACGCCATCTTTAGAACACGTTGAAAATAAAAACAAATCGGGCTGCCAATGCATGAAATTTTCATGGCTCTTCAATTTACATTTTACATATTCCCTATGACAAGAATTTCTATTATGCGATTCTCTTTTTTCTGCTATAATTAAATTAAAAAAGTAATTGGCTGGTGCTGCACACTGCAGCAATGTCTTAATCACATAGACAAACAGTTTTACAATAGCTTACACCATTTGCCACATGGGGCAATGACATTATTGTACCAGACTATAAACTCGAGACAGATATCACATACCGGCTTTCAACCACCGTGTTGGCAAGAACAGAACCCGAGGTGCATGCGGCACCCTGACTGGCACCTCTCTGATGGAATTCCCAAATAAGTAAATATGGCGCAACTCTGGCCACATTGAAAACTGCCAGATTGAAGTTTATGAGTCTGCATGTATATGCTTATGCTTATATTTTAGGTATAGAAAATATGTCAAAGGGCCAAAAAGAAAAACATGGCTGTGACTTATAAATGCAGCAGGCATTTCCATCAATGAGAAATAATGGTGTCTGTATTTTCCACTGGGGAAAAAATCTCAATTGTATATGTTTTATATGTCTGAATATTCTAATTTTATTAAATGGTCAGCTTATGGATGTTTTTCTATCTATATTTCTGGTGAAGATTGCACTAAAAGTTATTGAGGGTAGGGGTTCAGAAGCATAAAGTCTAGTGTTCCCAGAAGTCACACGATAAGAGATTCATAAGATCTGGGTCTTCATTCTGGACTTTACAAGAACTCACAGGATCACCTTGAGTGAGCTGCTTTCAACTCTCTTGAGTCTCAGTTTTCCCATCTGTAAAACGAGTAAGTTAAACTAAATAATATCTAGGATTCCATTCTGCTCACTTATGCTATGATTATATACAAATTTAATCCTTTTTATGAATAATATCCAACAAAGAAACTAAAATAAAGCACAAGTGCTTCCAATGGCTACAAGAAAGCAAGAGGAATAAAAAGGTGAAAGATCTACTCTGACATCCCCAGAATGCTAAAATGAAAAAAATAAATAAACACAATTTGATAAGCACAAGGCAAAACATAGGAGGAAGCAACGGTATTTTATAAATCAGCTTTCTCTCTCGGTTTCAGTGATGCCCTGTTTAGAAGACATTAAAAGTTAAAAATTTTAGACTGGAGTTCCTTCTAGACTGTTAAGCTCTCCATTTAGCAATGATAATATTTGCTTTTTCATAAGAAACACCTTTTCTCCCAGCTGTCTATGAAGAAAGTACGCAGAGCCAATGAAGAATTATCTGAAGCGATTTTTCTAAACTTTATGAAACTAAGATGTTCTCTGCAACACCAAAACTTGATTACTTAACCAGGATTTGAAATCCTCACTGAACTGAGACCTCAGAAAAATATCAAAACAATCCATTCTGATAAAACATAAGCCTGTTTTCTAGAATGAAATTTCTTTACCCAAGAACTACACAGTATTTTAATCCAGTTTAGTGGTTAATGTGAAGTCCTCAGATATTGCTCTTTGATAGTTATAATTATTATTAATAATTTAATAGGCTCCCTTCAGAGGAATCTGTGATAATAAACAGATGTATATCATGCTATATCTAAGGAGACACTGCACATGGTTAATATGCCATTTAAAAATGAGTCAGGTGGAAGGAAATGATTGGTAAAACTAAATATAACACATAGAAACTACATATTTTAAAGCAGATAAAATACCTTAAGAAGCTCTTCAGTGCACATTACACACATCTAACTTAAGGATAATTCAGGGCAGCATCTACACTTTGGAGGAGCCCACCCTTCTCTCCTAGGCAGCCCACTCTTCCGCAACTTCCTTAGTCTTATCTGCCCTATATAAAGCAAATTCAGTCATTCCTGGTGAGGTGCTCAGGAACTGAAAGTCTTCAATCATCCCATAAATAGGGTGCAAATCAAATCTTATTATGGTATATTCAAGCTTTCAGGATCTCTGTTGGCCACCAGAAATGTCAAAGTTTAGTACCTACTAAGCCATAGATTTATGAGGAAATGCTTGTAGATTGACAAGCAATTTTGTAACAAATGCATCTTCAGCGTTAAACTCACAGGAATGTTCAGGACATGCCTAAATGATTTAGTATTTTTTACCTCTGCTCAAAAGAACAGTTCATATAAGTCACATCTATCTGAAGACTGTCAATCAAGCAGAAACTAAAAGCAATTTTAAAATATCATGATTCATTTACAAAAAAAGTTTATCTCTAGAATTCAGGAGTGCAAGGTTCCAAGTGATAGAGTGATAACAGGCAAAGTTTGAAACGCTTTAATTGAAACAAGGCAAATTACCTTCTTATTTAGATATGAAATACAGAGCATTTCTGATTACTTTTATTTATGAGCTGCCAATATTTGAACATATGCAAACTTTGAATTGTTTCCCATTTGCCCCAGACTTAAAAAACACATAATTCCTTTTCTTAACTGCCACCCTTCAGGGCAAGGAGTTGTAATGAACACCTCCCAGTCACACAGAATTACAATGTTCTTTATCTCGCTCAGTACTGAAAAAAAAAAAAAAAAAAAAAAAACTTCCAAAGGTTCGGAATCCTGAAACCTGTAAACAAAATCTGTGGAGCAGATAAAATTTTAAATGGCACAATGCAATTAAAGCTGAATTCAATTTGAGCACACCCTGTCCATCTGTCAGATGGAAACAAAAGCCGAGGAGCTCCATTATTGCTGAATCCCTGCTCTTGTTAATTTGCTTGCTGAGAGATTTCAATTTCTAGGAAGTGCACAAATTAGTGTTCAGTCAGGGCTAGATCCTCAGTAAGTATAAGCAGATGGTGGAAATCAGCCCTAATCAAGTGGCCAAAGCCTTTTTTTTCTGTCTGATTAAAGCATTTTAATCCTTTCAGATTGTCTGCTTTTTTAACAAATATTCACCATCTTTTATTTTTCTTATATTCCAGGATAAATTTAAATTTAGTCAATGCACAGGCAAAGAAAAACAGCTTTAGAAATATAGCTCTCAACCTTTGAGTTACAAGCAGTGGCCAACTGACTTTGTGAATTCATTTAATTTTTTTAATTACACATTAAATAATTGTTGAATCATTATATATTTATATGCAAGTATAAATAAGACATAGTTCATCTGTCTTGGTGGAATTAAATTAGTGAACAAGACCAACAGTTGGCAAAATTTTTCAGCTTTAAGATCAAAGCTAGCAAAAACGGAGGACAACCAGAAAATGTAACATGTTCTAACTCTCTCAACCAGAGAAAAGAAAAAGATTTTATTTTCTGCAACCATACAAGCTAGTGAATATATAAAATTCTAGTGAAAGGATATATTTCAATCGAAACAAGGAAGATCTAATAACTAAAGCGTTGAAGTCTTTTGTGAATAATGGAAACAACAATTAAGTAGGAATAAAAACCAACTGTATTCAAGTATGAGACGCGCACCCTCAAAATATAAAACTTCATTTAAATATCCTAAGAGCTTGGTATATTAAAAACTCACACAGATTTACAAGCCAAGGGATACATGAAGCAAGCATTTAAAAAAAAAATATGCAGAGAAGCAGTATTAATTATGATTTAACTGCACATTTAAGCAAACAGTTGGCAAAAACAAAATCCTTCTGCCTCCAATATCCATCCAGGGTATATGAAAAATAAACTTTCCTAATTATATGAAAAATGCTTCTGATAATAACTTAAGAGTAGAAGTTCAAAGTGTATGAGCACATTTCATGGTACGTTCTTACATACGATTTTGAAATCTCTCTTAAACTTAGGCACACCAATGAGAAACATTTATGGGGAAAAAAATACCAGTTCAATATCAAAGAGGATTTTTCAACAAGTTGAAAATTTGCATTGAATATTTGTCTGTTTTCTGATATGTTGAGTATTTGTAAGACGCCTGGCGGTGCTTTCACATCCTGTTTAGCAATGTCCTTTCACAACCTGATTCTTAACAAACACCCTATCTAACAGTTTGGTGAAATTTTACAAGTGTTCATATATACTTTTTATATGTCCTTTTAACTAGGATAATTACTAAAGAATAGGAGTCCTCATTTCTCTATTTGAACACTTTATATTTACAGATTTTAAACCAAAATGCATCCTATGTGCTAAATCTTCACATGGCACCAAATTCATGCATTTGCCCATGATTATAAATAGACAAATTTCTCAAGTTTAAAAATTACAACTACCATACATAAGGATTAAGGGATCCTTACATGTACCACTTATCCTTACATTTAGAAGTTTCTACTTCAACTATTCTTAATTCTTATTCAAAAATTCATCATGAATTATGGGGTAAGTTAGGTATTTGGGATTAACATATACACATTACTATATATAAAATAGATAACCTACTATATAGCACAGAGGACTATACTCAGTGTCTTGTAATAACCTATAAGGGAAAAGAATCTAAAAAAGTATACCCACACACACATAGATATACATATATATATATGCATATATACACACACATACATATACATATATAAATCACTTTGCTGTACCCTTGAAACTAACACAACACTGTAAATCAACTATACTTCAATAAAAATAAAACTTAAAAATCAGAAACAAAAAACTATCAAACCCACTAGACATTCATTTCATGAAGAGAGCTTTAAAGTTTTTCCACCATTTGTAAAGATGCAAAAAGGCTCAAATCAGCTTTCTCAAAAGAAAGTCTATATTTCCTTTTTATTCCTCCCATCCATTCACTATCTAACAGCGTAATTTAATAGTGAAAAGCATTCCTCACATCTGAACAACCTCTCTTTAAAACCAGCCTAAAACATTAGATCACACTAAATCCTTAGACATTTTGCAACTTTACCTGTTTGGGCCTAGGACTGGGTACTTGACAACACATTTCTATAAAACATAATTAGGTATGAAGCTGAGAAGCCGATGGTATGGGTTCAGGAGAAACACAGAGAGTAATAACCCCGTTTTTGTTTAATATGCTAGTGTGAGCAGGTATGAGGCTTCCCTGGTGACACAGATGGTAAAGAATTTGCCTGAAATGCAGGAGATTAAGGTTCGATCCCTGGGTCAGGAAGATCCCCCAGAAGACGGCATGGCAACCAACGCCAGTATTCTTGCTGGGAAAATCCCATGGGCGGAGGGGCGTGATGGGCTACAGTCTATAGAGTCGCAGAGTCAGACATGACTGAAGTGACTTAGCATATGAGGAGACATGGGCTTCCCATGTGGCACTGGTGGCTCAAGTGTTAAATAACCCGCCTGCCAATGTAGGAGACATGGGTTCAATCTTTGGGTTTAGAAATCCCCTGAAGGAGGACATTTGCAACCCATTCTAGTATTCTTGCCTGGAGAATCCCGTGGACAAAGGAACCTGGTGACAGGAGAAGGCACCCATGAAATATATGCACTTTACCTTCATTATTTTACCATTGTCATCACTCGTATTCTGGACTCATATCCTTCTTGCCTGGACTACTTGATCACCTCTTACTGGGCCTCCCTTCCTCTTTAGAGATTCCCTCCTGTTGACAAGATAAGATTTCTTTGCCAATCCAGTTTAGGTTCTTGATGTTATTGATGTCCAGTCACTAAATCATGTTCAACTCTTTGTGACCTCATGATGTGATAGCCCTAGCCAATATTCAAAGTTCCATTTTTTTTGACCCTGTAGCTAATTCTTACCATCACTAACATGATATCACATTCACAATATGCCTTCTACTCCCCAGTACCCTGACTTTGTTCACAAAGTTCCCTTTATCATTGTATATTAGCTCCAGTTCTCAAAGTACTTAGCCAAAGCTTGTCTAAATTCCTACTAATATCCTAAACCATTCTCTTCCATCACAAACTAGAATTGATGACCCCCTACTTTTTGCTCCAATATCTTTTTTTTTCTTTTCTTTTTTTTTTTCCTGGTATTATCTAGCTACAACATTCTAACTTACATTATATCCAATTATTTACATACATATCTATCTTATCTTCCCCTTCTGTATGGGAAGTCTTTCTGTTTGTTAATTTGTTGGTTGGTTTTATCTTTTCTGAAACAGTAACTTCCATGTTATGGAGCTGCACTGTTCAACATAGGAGCCACTAGCTAAGTGTCTATTAAATTAAAATTAATTAAAACTAAATAAAATGTAAAATTCAATTCCTCAATTGCACTTGCCTCATATCAAGCACTCAACAGCCACATATGGCCAGTGACTATTGAACTAAACAGTGCAGGCATACACTATCTTCATCCTTAAAGAATGTTCTATCAGACAGCACCACTGTAGAGACTCTAATAAAAGCTCAGTTTGAACTTATATTTAATAACCATTAAAGTGCTATGAGAAAAGAAATCAAAGAGGAAATCTTGAAGGTGAATTTTTTGATGGTTTGTAGGAGAGGCTGATGTATATACTCAACTATCTTCTCAGGGAGGTTTTGGTAAGCTCAAAGCATCCAACATTTGCTATCTCCAGCATATTAAAAACCACCCCAATGAAGCCAGGACAATTTTCTGACACTTCATATATAATTAATAGTGGTTAAGAAAATTTATATGGGAACTGTTTTGCAGAAGCTTTAATTCACACTTTCAATATTTAAAAAGGCTGCTGTCACGGCTGGTAGGAATAAAATTAAACCTACCAGCTGTGGTTTGTTTTTTGAGGAAAACACATAACATTTTATTTCTGCTTTGTCTATTGTCCTTGTAAATGTCAGAAATACAGAATTGAAATGTACCTGATTTACCATTAGAGTCTTCTGAAAATGTTTGGGTTTTTTTGTGGTTTTTTTTTGCTGTTGTTTGGTTTTTTTTAATTAGATGAATATTTTAGTAATTTTTCCTTAGGAGATCTTTGTTTCTTTGTATAGTTATATAAAGCATACAGTTCTTATATTTCCTCAGGAAAAGAGATGTGACAATCAAATCCATTTGAATACTTTGCTATATTTCTATTCTTTCCTTTGTGAAACTTTTCATTGAACTGTGATAGAGGACAATTTTAAAAGAGATATATTTTTCAATTTTTTTCATTTATTGTAATTCTGAGGCTATCCCAAGAAATGTCATCCTAGATTATTTAAAATTGACCAGGTGATTAGCCATAAAGGTCAAGAGTATTTTGCTGAGACTTCATAGTTTTCATGAGACATTCTAGAATCACAGCACTGAATTATAAAGTTTCCTTTTGATCTATGGTATTGATGTTACACATTGGAATAATAGAACTTACTTGTCACCTAGAATGAAAGATAATATAGTCTGACAATTTAATTTTTTCCATTATTTTTAACCAGGAAAAATCTCAGTCTATTTTTTGAATGTTTTTGCCTTATAAGCAGTCAGCCATTGTAATTATCCTAAGTATAAAGACCTAAGCACAAAAACTTAAGCATTGCCTATTACATATCAGCATTTGTTAATGTCATTCTAATCAAAATAAAATTATTTAAATCTAAACAGTATTATGTATTATGAAGAATTTCCTGATCAGATTTCTCAACGCTCTCTATTATCTGACAATATTGTTAACTACTAATGGTCTACTTGCCTCCAGATATTTCCTTTGCCAACCTACAGTGAAAACCTAACTCCACCACTCTCCTCGGCTGAGTCTAAAACCTCCATGGAAAGAGTAGCTTATGTGAATTAGGTACAAGAGATGGAGTCCTTCCAAAATGTCATGACCTTTCCACGAACATCCTGCAACGAGTTAATTTATTTCCTCAGTTGATTATGAATCTAAACATCATAAAGCAGATATAAGTATAGGTTGTAGTATTAGAAATACGGAGAGAAAATGATCATGGGTGCCTAGGATGCAAGGGAAGTAGATGGTGGCAATGTGATACTGCCCAGGCAGAGCTGGCTTCCAGGAAGGAACTGCAGAAAGGCACAAGAAATGTTCTTATGGCATTTTGCAGTTTTGCCTAAGGCAGTCTCTGCTTTTGCAAAACAGAATGAACAAGTTAAATCAGTATACTCATATCAGCGCTTTTAATACGTATGTTAAATTAACAACTGTCTCTTAAAATGGTAGCCTTATATGCAAAAACAACACAAAAACCTGCCAATAAAATTATTTGTTAATGTATTTATAGCTCAGAACTGTATCTTCAGTGAGATTAAAATTAATACTGGAACCATTTGCTTGCCAGTTCATTCGCACTTTCAGCACCCCTGTCATTTTATAATGCTCTGCCAGTATTTATCACAGATTGCAAAACAGAAAAAAAAAAAAAATCCCTGAATATGTAAAAATAGCAGCTGTTATTTGCCATTAACAATCGGGCAACTTCATAAATCTTTATAAACTCACAGAGAAAACAGAAGTGTGTGACTTTAAGACTGGTCAAAGTAAATTTTATTGTATTAAAGCCAAAAAAATAATTTGCTTTTCATTTTAAACTATTATTCCTTTTATTTACAAATATTCCTGAAAATATAAATCTAATAGTTTATCTTTAGTCACTGTATCACAGATGTTAATATCAACTTTGGGTATTAATTTTCTACAAATCAACAGACAAAATAAAAAATATTTCTGGGAAATTAATCCACATCCCAATTTTTACTCCTTTCCAAACAATTTGACAATATCTCTCAGTTCAAATATCAAATATTTCTTAGATCTATCATACTGTCTATGCCCCATCTAACACTGCCTAGGAAAATTAAGCCTAAAATGTCCTCATAATTTCTAACCTTGATAATCACCATTGTGCTCTTCAAATGATGTTCTCAGAGTAATTTATTTAGCCTGAAAACACAAAACACATCATACATCTCACCTACTTGCTATCCTGACATGTAGATCTTCCATGATCTAACCATTATCATATCTCTGATATCCTCTGACCTCAGACCAAAGGGCCCACCACATCAAATCATGACAAATAGGGCTCAAACTGCTTTTGCTCATGCTTCTACACCTTTGAATTGCTTTTCTCATTGTTTTACACAAATATCTTCATATTTTTCAGAAATTAATTTAAATTCTATTTTATATTTGTAGTCCCTCATTAATGGCAATCCACTCCAGTATTTTTGCCTGGGAAATCCCAAGGACAGGGATGCCTGGCAGGCTACAGTCCATGGGGTCACAAAGAGTTGGGCACAACTTAGCGATTAAACAGAAACGAATGTGCAGTTTCTAAAAGGTCTGCAAGAGATTTTTTTTGATGTTGTTATTATTCCACAAACCTGTTTCTATAACCTCAACTTTCATTGTTGACCACAATTATCCATTTTATGGTCTCTCTTGATCAAATTAAACATTTGTTTGCAGAATTTTTACTATACTTTTGCTATAGTCAAAGCTCTAAACAAATTTTCTAGTAGTTTGCAAAGAACTTTCATTATTTTTATAAACACAAAAGTAATCAAAAGAGAAATAGAAGCATCTTTGGAGGCACTAATGTAATCTGCTTCTGTATCCTTCATAGAGGTGGTTTTAATATAATATCATATGATATAAAATATCATGTTCCCTATTCTGTCAAAGTCATTTGGTCACTCATTTCAAAGGAGTCAATGTTTTGAAGCAGTTTGACATGCTGCTTGTACATCTTAAGCAAGGCTGAGTCAATATAATAGGAAGAATCATTAGCTATTCAAGGTAAAACTTTCAAAAATGCGACTAAGACACTTTGACCTTCTCTGAATCGGGAAATGCTCTGTGCATCTTTATGCTCTTTTAAATATAATTTGTCTAAACTGTCTAAAGTAAATCAAAAACTATCACTCAACCCTTTAAGTAAAAAGGGTAAATTTTAATTGCAGAACTTAAAACCTCACAATTAAAAGCAGTGCGACTACTTAAAGCCAGCACAAACACAGGAATGAACACTGATGCATACAAATTAGATTTGTTAACCTATTTGTAATTCTGTAGGATATTCTAAAGCATAGGCCATTTATGTCCCTTAAACATTTTCATAAAGGAGAAACAAAATGGATGATAGCTATATTTTTATAGTCTCATCAATTATGTTCTTAGTAATAATTTTATGACTATCAAAATCTGTAATCTGATGAGATATTCATTACACCCTCAAACTGAAAACAAATAGGTGAAAAGGAAGAAGACTTTTTATCTTAAAAAATGTACTTAGCATAGTGTCCCATGCCAGAGCAAACGCGGCCCCGAACCATTGCCTGGCCTCTGCCAGCAGGCTGCAGGTACTGAAGCAGGTTGCACAGTGGAAAGAAAAAAAAAAAAAAAGAAAGAAAAAAAAAAGAAAAAAAAAATTTACTTGGCTTACTATCGTTTAATATAATATGTGCACTTTTAAGATTACATTGAAAATGGTGCCACTAATTAATAAACAATACTCAAGAAAACAGTCTCCCCAATATACAAGAAAAATCATATAAGGAAAAAATGAATGTTATTACTTCTAAACTCATAGTAAAACCGATTTCCTGTTTTCCAAACAAAGACATACTGCCCTCTACACGAGACACAGTCGTATAAGCACAACTTTATAACAAAATGTATGTGCTCAAATGATATAATTCTTCAATACACAAACTAATGGGACATAAAAGTTTTGAGATAGATAGAGCAGGAAAGAGAACAAGTATACGGTAAAGTTGTAATTATCTATGTGGCTTTCCCAGCAGCTCAGTCAATAAAGAATCCGCCTGCAATGCGGAAGACCATGGTTCAATCCCTGGGTTGGGAAGATCCCCTGGAGGAGGGCATGGTAACCCACTGCAGTATTCTTGCCTGGAGAATCCCTGTGGACAGAGGAGCCTGGCGGGCTGCAGTTCAGGGGGTCGCAAAGAGTCGAGTCGGCCACCACGGAGCAAGTAAGCACACAGAGCATGAGCTAATCTGCAGATCTTAGTGTCAGAAAAAGCTAAAGAGGAAACACAGATTTACCTTCCCACGTCTTGTATGCTCAGCCTTCTGCGTTCAGAGGCCTCAAGAGAAACAGGCTGAGGAAAGAGTAGTAAGAATTAGGTAGCTTCCTTGTACTCAGGAAGACCATGGAGGAGAATGGTGTGTGTGTGTGTGTGTGTGTGTGTGTGTGTGTGTGTGTGTGTGTGTGTGTGTGTGCGCTGAGGAAAGAGTAGTAAGAATTAGGTAGCTTCCTTGTACTCAGGAAGACCATGGAGGAGAATGGTGTGTGTGTGTGTGTGTGTGTGTGTGTGTGTGTGTGTGTGTGTGTGTGTGCGCTGAGGAAAGAGTAGTAAGAATTAGGTAGCTTCCTTGTACTCAGGAAGACCATGGAGGAGAATGGTGTGTGTGTGTGTGTGTGTGTGTGTGTGTGTGTGTGTGTGCTGAGGAAAGAGTAGTAAGAATTAGGTAGCTTCCTTGTACTCAGGAAGACCATGGAGGAGAATGGTGTGTGTGTGTGTGTGTGTGTGTGTGTGTGTGTGTGTGTGTGTGTGTGTGTGTGTGTGTGCTGAGGAAAGAGTAGTAAGAATTAGGTAGCTTCCTTGTACTCAGGAAGACCATGGAGGAGAATGGTGTGTGTGTGTGTGTGTGTGTGTGTGTGTGTGTGTGTGTGTGTGTGTGTGTGTGCTGAGGAAAGAGTAGTAAGAATTAGGTAGCTTCCTTGTACTCAGGAAGACCATGGAGGAGAATGGTGTGTGTGTGTGTGTGTGCGTGTGCTGCGGTAGAGGTATAAAGAGAGAGAACAAAGTCATATCACTGAAAGAAAAATAGCACAGAGAAGTGTTAACAGGGGAAGCTGATTTGAAGACCAGCTTTGCTAACTCCACAGTACTGCAGAGGTTAACAATGTTTACTATAACAACCACACATACTGAGAGTCTATTAAATACCAGGAACTGTATTAAATACCTTTGCTGGCTATTTAACCTTCACAAAACATTATCATTTGGAAAGAACTAATAAACATAGATATGAGAAAGGGTAGAGAACATGGACGAGATTAAGATTTGAATTCAGGTCTATCTAATGTCCAAATCAGTGTCCATTTCTATCAAACTATTCTTCACAGTAAAAAAGTCCAGTAAAGCAAATATTTTTTTTTATCATAAGTAACCACGAATGAGTAAATGATAAGAGGAATAATGCAATTTAGTAGACTAGTGAGCACCCAACAACAAATCATCAGATATGTGGGGAATTTTGTTTTCCATGAGTTGTTTACAAAGGAGCCTCATTCCCAAAGAATTCATTAATTAAAGCATAAGTTGTAAAAGCACTGACATGATATAAAGCGGACTCAGGTGACTTTAAATTTGAATAGGAAGAAAGCTGCTATGAATTTGCCTGTAGAAATGGTAGAGAAAAGATAAATTGTGCTAATCTTTTAGCACAATCATAACTAAAAGCTTATATAGCTTCAACTTCATTATTTTAACAAAATTCACTATGTTACAGTTATATGCAGAGTACAAAGCACCATAAATAATTGAAATTAAACTACACTTGTCAAAATAAATGAACAAGTAGGTTTTATGATGCAGTACATTTTATGATGCCCTTGATTCTCTAATTTGTGTGTTTTGCTTAGTTGCTAATTCCCAAAATACTATAATCTGTGATGACTCTTATACTCATTACTATAGATTACCAATGTCTCAGCTCAATAAGAAAATCAGTATGGAGAAGCATTCTATGGAATCAGAATGTTTCTTCACTAACATCTTGTAAATATTTCATAAGTACTGGTCTGAAGGAGATAAGAAAACTAGTTCATCTCCATTCTGTACTAAATCACATATATTGATTATGTTATGTACACACACACACACACACATATATGGACATATCTGTATCTCTAACTGTAGTTATATAGCTACACCTACAACATCTATATCTAAGGATATATACAGGAATGTTTACTAACTATTCTAATTTGAGTTATATTTACCAAGCAAAGAAGTTTATTATTAACTCATTAACTTTGTCAGATTAAAGTTATCAAAATTTGTATTATGACTTTCTTTGATATTCTATTATATATATATAAACAATTTTCTTTGAGACTGGTCCTAAAATTCTCCAACAAGATCTAGGCAGATTCATTACAGAGTAAATTATTTAAACAATTTTTAAATTTTTTTTGGAATCATAAGATGCATAATTGATACTGTACCAAAGAAACCTATGATAGAAAAGTTTCATATGCTTATTACATACTACTGATTGACTATAAAACACAAACCCTTATGACATTAAATGTTTCTTGAAATTAAAGCAATTTCCAAATCCTAAATAGGAACTATCTGACTTTTCCACCACAACTTTAGAAAAACAGAAATAAAGCGCTCTCAGAGAGTTGCATTACCTCCAAAACCCACTAGTTTACAGTTTAATTGTGTAATCTCTGACATCTTTAGGGCTTACCAGGTAAACTGGCTGCCAATGCAGGGGACACAAGAGATATGGGTTCGATCCTTGGGTGGGTAAGACCCCCTGGAGAAGGTAATGGCAACCCACTTCACTATTGCTGCCTGGGAAATCCCATGGACAGAGGACCCTGGAGGGCTACAGTCCATGGGATCGCAATGAGACACGACCGAATGTACCCTTACTCAAACTCTGACATCTTTGAGAGTATCTAATTTAACACTAAGAAACCATAGAGAAAAATCTTGGAAAAAATCACTGAGTATACTTAGATCTGGAGCAGATCAAGCCAGCAATGCTGGCCTCATGTTTTCCCTTTGTTATTTTACCCGCCATCTTGCATGTAGCCTGAAGAGAACAAGTAACACGGAGGCATTTGAACCATCTTTTGGCATAATCCCCTGAATCTCAGTTTCTACTTCTATAAAATAAGGTTAATCGTATCTTCATATGAAGAACAAATAAGTTAATAGTCATTAAAAAATATTGTTGGAAAGTAGAAATCTATATCTGTTATTGAAATATTTTAAAATTGATTCCTTCATTACAAGTTGATCTTAATTGTTTTTAAGTTAAAGGCGATGAACTGAATAGTATTTTCCTCTATCTCTCCTCCTTCTCTACAAATTTACACATGTAAATTCTCTTTCATGCACTTAAAATCTTTTAGAAATTGACTCACAAATTAAGTTGACCTACAACTGTTAAAAATTGTGCTCCCAGTACTAGTTTCAAAGATCACAGTGGCCTTCCATGTATTTTATTTTTACTCTGGATTTATGATTTATTGATATATTTCACAGTGGATTAAAGTCAAGGAATATATATTTAAATATTAGGCAAAGAGCTCTAATTTTATATGCACTGTAATAAAAAAGTGAGTGTTTCCACTCTTAAGGATATAAATTGAACTATTCATGATCCTTGGTTTCCACTTGCTTGTCTCACAGAATATATCAGTATAGTACATTCTGGTATTACATTTTCATGTTTGTTTGTTGTCTTTCTTAAAAAACCCAGAGCTAGAGAGTAGCTTTACACATTTAAAGACAGTTTTGATTATACTTAATCACTTTCCACTCTTAAAAGCATATTCTTATCTTGATGAGATTAGATCGAAAATATTATCTTTAATCCAAAACTCATGCACTCTAATCAGTATTAGAAGACAAGTCAGTGATGATTAGGTGTCAAGATGGTGTCATCCCGTACATAATAAAATAAATTAGGTAAGAGCTTCCTGGTGCCTCAGATGGTAAACAGTCTGCCTGCAATGTAGGAGACCTGGGTTCGATCCCTGATTCAGGAAGATCCCCTGGAGAAGGGAATGGCTACCCATGCCAAGAACTTGCCTGGAGAATTCCATATGCAGAGGAAACTGGCAGGCCAGTTTCCATGTGTCACAGTTTCCATGGGTCACAAAAAGTTGGAGACAACTGAGCAACTAACACAACAACAATACTTTCCCTGAAGTCCATTTCCCACCGACTTGGGCATTTAATCTGTATGCCCTATTAATGTGCATTTTATACATTTTTATATAGTAACCATTTAAATTCTTCCCTGGTGGCTCAGCTAGTAAACAATCTGCCTGCAATGGTGGAGACCTGGGTTCGATCCTTGGGTTGGGAAGATCCCCTGGAGAAAAGAAAAGCTACTCACTCCAGTACTCTGGCCTGGGAAATTCCATGGACTGTATAGTCCATGGCGTCACAGAGTTGGACATTCAAATATAGAAAGGATTTCTCTTAATAAGAAGAGGCTAAAGCCATGGGCCACACACACAAAGACAACTGTTTCCAGTTGTCTTACTCCCTTTTATCATTACCAAATTTATAATGCAGTGATCTACATTACCTAAATTGTCATTGAGTTATTACCCATTGAAATCACATTTTGGTGTCCCAAATTGCTTGATCTGTCCTATCCTACTTTTGTTAGGTGTGAAAACTCATAGCTACTATTTCATATGATTACTGCCAGTCAAGCTTCTCCCTGTAGGTGTTATTAAGACTTCTTCGAAAATGTTGCCTAGTTTCTTGAACAGAATTTTCAAACAAAGACACTGGACTTTATACATTAAAATATGTACCAAGTACCTACTGTGTTCCAGGAATTGCACTCAGTCCTCACATGTATGCTAGTCCTATAAAATGGTTTTTACTTCTTTTCTCTCACAGAGAAAGAGAAAATGAGCTGAAGTTGAAAGTAACCTATGTTTACTAAGTTAGTAAGTAGGACTACTATTTATAGAGCACCTACTGAGGATCAGATGGTTTACCCACAATCAATATCATTTAATATCACAAAATTCTATAAGGCAGATACACTTAAGACGAAGAAATAAGAATCCTATGAGTTGAGTTACTTGCCTAAGGTCATAGCATCCAAACAAGACAACAGTCAAACCAAGTGTGTCAGACCCAAGAGATCACAGTCAAGCAGCAATCCCATAACTCTCCAGACCCCTGTTCTTATCTCCATCCATAGATATCATCTTTTCTTTTCATCAGCGAGCTTTCCTGTCTTCATTCTAAAGAAGAATTGACTCCTGTTGCAACTCAAAGAGTACAACTGAGAAAGGGAAGCAACCACACCATGCAGCAGGTGAAAGAGCAAAACTGCAACATAATTCCATTTTAGTTCTCATACAAGTAATCTAACAGACTGGTGATGTGGGGGAAAATTCAGGTAAGGGAAAATATACAACTCTCAAAACACAAAGTCTAGAGGCAGGCACACCACACCGTGTGTGTGTGTGTGTGTGTGTGTGTGTGTGTGTGTGTGTGTGTGTGTGTGTGTGTGTGTGTGTGTGTGTAGGCAGGCACACCACACCGTGTGTGTGTGTGTGTGTGTGTGTGTGTGTGTGTGTGTGTGTGTGTGTGTGTGTGCATGCTAAGTCATTTCAGTCATATCCAACTCTGTGCAACCCTGTGGACCTGCCAGGCTCCTAGGACCATGGGATTCTCCAAGCAAGAATACTGGAGTGGGTTGAAGTGCCCTCCTCTAGAGCATTTTCCTGACCCAGGTATTGAAACCAAGTCTTTTACGTCTTCTGCGTTGGCAGGTGGGTTCTTTACCCCTAGCACCACTGGGAAGCCCTGAGGCACATCATATGGATACCTAAATGGATAGCCCTTTCCTAATCATGATATAAAATGACATGTGAATTTATAATTTTTAGAGTTAGAAGAAACATAAAAGATGATCTAGCCCAGTGATTTCACTTTACAGATCAAGAAACATGAAGTCTAAATAAATGAAAATATCTATCCAAGGTGATATAGCAAGTTAGGGGCAAAATGAAGGACTTCAGATGTCAGGCGCTAGGCTAGGGACTCCCTGTATTGGGATGTGGTATTCTTATGTTATGTGAGGGCAAAAGATAGAATTAATACAAGTGATAAAATAAATGGATTGGGAGTCTGTCAATAAACGAATTAACAATGGCTTTATCTGCTAGGAGAAAATAAGCTAGATGAACTGGATATAAATCTAAAAACTTTCCATCTGTCAATTTCATTGTGTTTGTCCATAAAGTCTAATTTTTTTCCAAAATGGCAGCAAAAAAGTGATCTTTAGTGAATTAAACTTTCTGACTGTCACCACAACTTTGTTGGTTTATGAATTACATATTTGGCTTAGCTACACAACCAACCCAAACTTCAGGAATTAAATTGTTCCGTCAATCCACATACTATGATGATATTAATTATAGTATATTATAAAAATATATTAGATTCTTATTTCACATAATTCACTAATATAATACCCTACATATATGAATGCAGGATTGACATCAGAAGAGAATACATGAGAGTAAGAAGTGAAGTCTCCTACAAAACATTTTAAAACAGGATTCTATTAATATCAGTGGTAAAAACCTGGCATCAAACAAGTTGCATATAATTCAATATGAGTAAAATTTAAAAACATTAAAGGACTGAAATTAGATTGTAATAGACTCTTTGGATTAAATCAATGCAATTAAGAATATGATGAAGTATCCTGTTATCTGTTTTCTGAGTCTTTGAAAAGTGGAAATATTAATGGAACGATACAAGAAATTAGTGCTGACTAGATTAATTGCCATAGCAATTGTCATATTATAAATATGTTATTTGTGACAATTATGCATCAGAATAATGCACAGGTTGCCATATTATTTGAAACAGATCTCTAGGTTCGAAATAAAAATCATCTAGCATTTTTTTTTTATCTCCAGCATTATAAATTTAGAACATTGTAGAGGAAAAATTTCTGTAATAACATAGCAAATGCTTTTAAAAGTTTACCAGTATTTCAACTAATAAGTTGGGGGAAATTAAGCAGTAAAAATGCAACCTGAGGAAACCTCAACAGGAATATAAACTAAACGGGTGGGGAGGTCTGTAGACGTCAATCAAGAACAAAATCCAACTGTCAAGCTTGCTTTGCTAACAAACTGTCACATCAACAATATGGAGTTAATGACTACAAATTAACTGTATACCAGATGCTTGACACTTTGTTATGACACTTAGCAAGCTAGTTGACATTTGGGGATCAAAGCTTCTTTAATTACACTTTGTATAACATGTGCAACCTTTATGCTAATGTCCAAATATTCCTTGGAGCAAGACTGTCCAAGTAAAAACGACCAGACTGTTTTCTAGGTGTGGGTTTGTAAGTATTCATGTGCCTCTAAAACAACGGGAAGTAGTGGAGAGAGAGCCAGGCTGCGATGCACAATGTTAATCAGTATTACCATTGCCTAAAATAACACTGTTTCTTAACTTGGTGAACTGGTGAACCATCCTTTTCTCACATACGAACTCAAGTCTGCGAAATAAAACATTTTTAAACAAAGTGCTAATAGCACTGATAGCCATTTATAAAAGGAAAGACAACTAGATATATCAGAATTTAAATGCAAAATCTACTAAAGGGTAGTGTAATTAAAAAAAAAAACTAACTGCCTTTTGGAACACTGATTTGAGTGAGTTTTCAAGTAGATCTTAGGAAAATGGTTTGACATTTCCCCAAGTGAATAAAACTTAATAAATGATATAAGAAAACTTCACATTAAAGGTATAATACTGAATACTAAAGATGCATAACCATGAATTATATGCTTTGTCAACATAAGGAAAAGTTAACATTTTTCTTAGGTTTGGAAGTGAACTCTACTTAACCCCCCAAAAGAGAAAAGATTGTCTTAAAACTAACTAAAATTTAGAAAATAACTGATAAATCAGGAAGAAAACACACAACTAAAAAGATCTATATTAGTAAGCTAATAATGTAATAACAATGCAAACACCACTGTTTTGGAAAATGCACTATCTTTGTATGAATGATAGACGTAGTTAAACATTACTTTTACAAGATTCAGTGGCAAATTGGGCAAAGGCAAGTTTGTGATATGTGAAGAAAAATAAATTGAGGTGAGGGAAAACATCAATATATACTGCTAAAACTGGAAAGAACATTGAGGATCATCTAATCCAACATTTCTGCTCTTCTGATAAGACAAACCATGACCCATATAAGTGGAATGGTCCAAGTCATGGAGTTACAGACAGACTTTCCACTATATCCCAGGATTATAATTTGCCTAAGAGTGCTATTTCTAGTACAACACTTGGGTTCTCTTTGCCATTGTTATAGCTCCATTACACTGAAATGTCTACGTGCATGTAATTCTGTAGGTTGGTGAACCAGTTATTGAATACTTATTGGTCTCTTACAATATGACAAGCATTCCTCTAGGTGTTAGTTCTACTAGTTCCCACCAGGGAACTAACCCTGAGATGAACAGTATAGCAACCACTAGCAACATAAGTCAGTACTAAGCGCTTGAAATGTGACTAGTCTGGATGGACATGAACCTGATTTCTAAGACTTTGTATAAAAACAAATATAAAGGAATCGCAATGGGGAATATATGTAAACTCATGGCTGATTCAAGTCAATGTATGACAAAAACCACTACAATACTGTAAAGTAATTAGCCTCCAACTAATAAAAATAAATGACAAAAAAAAACAAATATAAAATATATCATTAACAATTTTTATATGCTTTGTATGTTGACTACATGTTGAAATTATATTTGGGATATATTAACAAAATACAATATATTATTAAACTTATTTTCACTTGCTTCCTTTAATTTTTTTAGAGATGGTTATAAGAAATTTTACATTTGTAGTTCAATTTGTATTTCTATTGGAAAGTGTTAAACTACTCCAAAAGAATCCTCCCCTCAAGAAAGTAGAAAGCTGGAGATAGGAAATAAGCAAATGAAATAAACATATTCTACAATGAAGATAACATAAGGTGTCCAATAGAGAACAACTGGGTGTGAGTGTGCCTCAACTAGGGTTGTCTGCGAAGGCACACTCTGAGCAACAGAGACAATTCAAGTGAAGACTGAAATAATGAAAAACACACTGACCTAGGAGTGAGTTTGGTGAATGCAAGATCAGAGAGAAGGTTGTTCTGGGTGTAGCTGGATTATTGTAGGTGAGGTTGGAGAAGGAGATAAAGGCCAAGTCCACTTGGTCTTATTGCAAAGTGTGAAAGTTCAAGCAAACAGTTGGGATTTATTGGGTTGGCCAAAACATTCATTCACGTTTTTCCATAACATCTTACAGAAACACCCGGATGAATGTTTTGGCCAACCCAATACTTTGGTTGTAGTGGGAAGTCACTGTAAGGTGGTGATATACCCATCTCCAAGGCTGTGACCCCTATCAAGCTACTACCATTTCTGGTTTCTTCCAGGATCAGTACATCTTATCCAGTCACCCTGTCTCTGCTCATGCCCAGCCACAGTACAACCTCCAAGATACACATCAGTACTACTTAATATTCACCAATAAATTCCAAAAATAATATTTTCACCTTCCCATTAGCAAAAAATTCAAAAGAAATCAAATTTATTTGTTGACTGTGAATTCTCCTTTGTAGTTTGGACAAAAAAGAAATCTACTTTTCACTTGTACGCCATCCTGTCTCTTAAACTGGCACTAAGCCTGAAGGCATATTTTCCTTTTAGGTTCTCACTGTAGATTTTTAAACCTATCTCCTCTAATTGCAAAACTCCCAGGAAAGGACTTGTATCCATCAGGGTCTCAGCACAGACATGATACATTCAAATGTTGTAACAGAGAAGAGTTACACAGTGTAGGGAGTATTTTCAAAAGTGTCAGCAGAGGTGACGTAAAACAATAAGGGACGGTGCGGTACCCCAGGACTGTGAGGTGTGAAAAATCTAGGTACCCCAGGACTGCGAGGTGTGAAAAATCTAGAAGTACAAGAAAGTAGAATGGTTACTGCAACCAGAGAGAACTGCCCTGCAGGTATTGCGGATATTAGAGGAGGCGTAAAGCCACCCCTCACTAAGGCAGCAGGAAGCAAGAGAGGGAAATAAATGCCCTGACCCCATTCTCTTATCCAAATCTCCAGCTGGCACTTCCCATTGGCTGAACACATCCCGAAGCCAGAGGGCAAGAGAGACTGAAAAAGAGAGTCCATAAAAACCCAGCTCCCCGAGCACAGGGCCAAGTGGTGAAGGATGTAGCGTGGATATGAAGGGGCACGTGGAAAACATCCAGCACAGAGCTTAACAGGGTATCATGGCACCCTCTCTCTTTTTATTTTATGTGGTTCTGCCTTGAGATTGGCAGCCTCTAGCTAAAAGCCTTTATCGTGGTCACAAGTATCATTAGGTATTTTAGTGGATGCAAAAGTTCATTAAGAACTGATCCTTTCTCTCCATCCACCACCAAAAATAATAAGAATGTACAAACTTCATTCTCTACTACTGAGAGAGTAAGAACAAATTAGAGTGTAAAGATTGTTTCGTTATTCACTTAACAAACATTAATTGATTCCTTACAAGTGCCAGGTGCTATTCTCAGCACCAAGAATCCAACAGTGAAAAAACAAATCTCTGGAAGAATTTACATACTAATGAGGAGAAAACAAAACTAAGAAAAAGAAAAAGATGCTTTTAGATATTGAAACAACATTAACATAGCATGACAAAAAGTGTCGGGGATGAAAAGATACGGGCAATGTTAAGATGAATCAGAAATGACTCAGTGCCTTAAATGGACACCCAGTGGGTAAGACTGATTAATCACAGGAAGATACTAAGGGGTAGAATTTCTGTGGATGGAAATTGGCTCCACAGCATTGTCAGAGAGGTATATGGGCCTGCCAAGGGGTCTTCAAGGAAGCCCCAGTGCCTGTCACCATGCCCTTACCTTAACATCCAGCCAAGAAGAGGCAAGCTTTTCTTCACACAGTCAGTTGCAATAGCTTACTGTGACGGAGTGGATTTGGCTGCTTATGAAAGGCCTCTTTTAATTCTCCAAAATGCTAGAGAATGTAGCTGAAGCTTTAACCAGGGCTTCTAGGTTGTGATAGGATGCTTAGATTCTAGTCCTTGTGCTAAGAAATGCATTACAAGTTTTGAAGTTTTCACTTTTAAGTCTCATATAAAACTCTCTTGATGACTTCACTTGGTATGAATACATTAAACTAGGGATAAAAAGCAGAACTCTATACATCAAATTAAAATATCAATGTATCGTTTGGAAATGCAAAACAATTAAAATCACAAGTAGAGTAATATACAGTTGTAAACTCATACTTGAATGTAGAAAGAGCAGTAGAAATGTTTCCTTGTATCATCTCTATGACGAAAAGACAGACATCAGCTGTCCTCTAAAAACTGTTTGACAATGGTAGCAGGGCAATCATGTTCAGATGGAACAAGTGAATGGGAAAACAAAAATGAGGAGAGAGTTGTTTCATGCTTCTCTGCTGATGATCTCATGACACCATCAATCAGGTCTCAAATGAAAGAAATCCAAAGCATGAGCCTTGCCAATCTAACACTAGAGTTTTAGACTATAACACAGGCCCATAAGATCCTGAGAGCCGGTAACTGTGCTTCAAAGTGGCCAAATCTGTCTGCTGATGAAGACACAGCCTGAAAAAGCCGGGACAAGCTCTGGAGAAGTTCATAAGAGAACACAGTAGAAGATATATCTTTCCAGAGTGCTAATCAAACTACAGAAGGGTTGACCCCATTCAAGAGACCGTCCATTTCGCCAATATGTGAAAGTGAACTTCAGCAGATTAATCCTTTTATGCAGTTTAGTTCCTTCTAAATGATTGAGTCTTAACTCTTTTCTATTTTGAGCTTCCAGGTGGTGCTAGTGGTAAAGAACCTACCGCCAGTGTAGGAGACATAAGAGATGTGGGTTGATCCCTGGGTTGGGAAGATCCCCTGGAGGAGAGCGTGGCAACCCACTCCAGTATTCTTGCCTGGAGAACCCCATGGACAGAGGAGCCTGGCGGGCTACAGTCCACAGGGCTACAAAGAGTCGGGCATGACAGAAATGACTTAGCACGCACTCACAATTTCTATTTTACTAGAATTTAAAAGTAACTTATTCTATCAACATACTCTACTAATACCCACTGCCTTGTCTATCTAGTAACAAACAGCTTTTTCCCACATAGAGGGTATATATATCATATATAATGTATAAGTTCCTAGAGGTTATCAGCATACTTTGAAATTTTAAGAATTCAATTCAGTAAAATGTCCGCCACTTTGCCATCAAAATCCTATCTTCATATTAAGACTTGAATTCTACTTTTAAAATTTTTATGCTAAACAATGAAAGACAGTCAAAAAAGCCAAAATCAAATGAAAGAACAAAAATGTGAGACAAAAGAAAGGAAAAGAAAAATACCTTAGAGAAAGTTGTTATGCTTTGTTTTTTCTCAATTCTGAAGCCAGAATAAGATTACATTTGAAGGCTCCAAATGCCATGATGTAATTCACAAGATACGATAACCATTACACCTGAAACTTACCTAATTTTCTTTGCTCTAAAAGTCAAACAAACTCCCTATGTATAACCTCAATATTTCTCTGTGAGACAGGAAACAAAGGAGATGGTCAGGGATGACCAAAAAATCATACGTAAGATTAAACACTGATTTTCCATGAATCTTTTATCCAATACTGCCACATAGTCTGCAAAGCTGTTTTTGAAGATGGCAGTATGGCATACCAAGTCAATCTTTCAATTCTCACATCATCCATAGCAAGCTATACTTCATCTATGATTATGCCTTTTTTCCCCACTGGACATTTGACAGTTTCTAATTGCTGCCTGTTTTTAAAGTCTCAAAATTTATTGTGAAATGAATCATATCATTAGCTTCTATTCCCCTTTCTGATGGAATTTTTATAATAAAGAAGAGAGCATCACATGATTATGAAATTGTCTATTTATTACAATAGATCTTCCTCTTTCTCTACTGCTATCCTCCACTTCCATCCATGACTTCAGTATAATAGAGTCTTTCTTTCTTTTTGGATCATGAAGACTGTGAGACTCAGTCCCTCATCTGTAAATTGAGGGAAATTGTGTAGATAATTTTGAGTAGTAAAATTGTGTAGATAATAAATTCTCATCTTGGTTATTCTGAGATTCTAAGTATCAAATAGCCTGTTCATTAAACTATCTTCTAAATTATTTGCATTCTCTTCTCCCACAACATTCAGGCTTTAATTTCTACTTAAAATATTTCTGTAAGGTGGAAATGCTTATGAAAATCTTTCTTGTTTAGATCTATGAACTTAGATGATAAGTATGACTACTGTTTTAAGTTACAGTAAGATATCATTCTTAGTTTTGATCTTCCGTCCAAGCATCCCCCTGTAATTTAAATCATTTAGGATATTCACAGTATCCTTCCCACGGTATTGATTAGTAAATTCCTTTTGGTACCTGTTAACAAGTGGAATATCATATACCTCTTTTCTTCTCTCTTAAAATATAAACCAGTAAAATCACACACACACACCACACACACACACATATAATTCAGTGATATCCAATCCTAAATGTGCTTAGAATTTTTTAGCATCATTTATGAAAAATAGCCTATGTTAAACTGATACCATACATTGAAAAGAAATGGGAATTATTTCACTCTATGTGCAGTGAACAGTTCTACACACAAAGGATCAAAATTGCACCTTGTAGAATGCTCCTTGGGTTAATATTGCTACAATGACCTTTGAAACAGGAAGAGTAAGACTAAGAACATCTTTATTTTCTTCAAGCCCTTTCTAATGGAGAGCTTAAATGAGAGAAAAGTGTGTTTATCTTTACTTGGTACTGTTCTCTCACACCCCTTGTGTTTCTTCAGTATGTCTAACATACTGCATGTTTTCAAAAAGTTGCAATGAATCTGAAAAGGCATTTACTGTAGAAAACCTGCTTTGGTTCATTTCCCTAATACAAGGATTTCTAAAGACAGCTCTATTTTAGTTATGTAAAACATGTAAAAAGTGGCATATGCTCAATCAAAACTGAATTTGAAATTAACCTGTCACTTTAGACACCACAATTTAAGAGTAAGGTTAAGATGTACTATTCTTTCAAAGTCTCCGTGCTGGAGTAAGTGGCTAATAGCCCACTTGTATGATTTCAAAGGAAAGAGAGAAAGAATTAAATGAGATAAATAAAACAAAAACTTATTTTCAATGTTAATAACAGCTCTATAAAAGAGAAAAGAAGCCAAATCATAACTTGAAAATAACATATTATGCATAAAGAATAACAATAGAAGCATTTTTACATATTTGAACTTATAGTTTTATAATTACAAAAAATCTACATAGGAATATATGTTTATGGGCCTATATCCTAAATAATAGCACAGCTACCTCCACAAAGATGGTGGCATGTTTTGAATCATAACTTTCTGCAAAGCAAAGTATCATTAACTTTATAAACAAGAAAAATAAACTAGTCAAGAAATGCTTTATTTCCCTATTCTATTCACAAGTATAACAGACAAAAGCATCACTTGCCTCGAAATGCCCTTTTTTTGCAGGCTATCTTTATAGCCTATATAAGACAGGAAAATTATTCAGTCCCATGTTCCCATTTTTAAAACTTTGGCAATCACAGTTATTCCACTTATTAAGACAAAAGAAAGGGTCAGTGTGTTCAAATCAGAAATGAAAAGGGCCTCATCTCTGAGCTGAACCTGCCGTTTCTAGATGCATGCACATAATGATACTAAAAAGTGACAATGGAACTGTAGAGAGCTATCGGGCTATGAAATGAAAGGCCTCATAAAGACATGTGATTAACTTATTTAAACTTTTTCACTGATGCGCTGAGAAATACATTTTCTTTTATTCCTGGTATTATAATCAAACGGTCATATAATGAAATACTACTGAAGTTAAATTTGTATCTAAAATATGAAACAACTGAGAAAGTCATTTAATGTATTATATCACAAATAGCCAAAGGTAGCTTTAAACTTAAGAGCTGTAAGAAAGTGATTGTAGATTAAACTTATTTGTATCTTGATTGCTTAAAATGGCATTCAAGCCAAGTCATCATAAACTTGAAAAAACCAAAATGCTTGCCATGCCAACAAAGTTATAAGATAATCACTCTGCAAATCATATGAAAGTGTTTCAAATTCATCAACAAACAGAGGATAAATGGCATGAGTTTAAAAGGTTTTCATCTGGAGACTGATGCTTTCTGAAAAAAGAAAAAAATTTACCCACAATTATTGAAATACATGTCTCCCACTCAAAATAGAAGAGTAACTATTTGCCAGGAATTACAACCAAAATTTGCCAAAATTTTCTTTGTAAATTCCAATATTTCATTGAATATCAAGGAGAAACTGTACTAATTTTTTCCATATGGAATAGCTCAAAATCTCTTTACCCCATTGCCCCATGCATGTAATAAAAGAAGTAATAAAACTGTATTATTCTAAGTAAAAAAGTAAGAGGGATAAATGTGTTTCTAAAAATTTATCTGAGACTGTAACACATTTCTTCTGTGAAACTATTATTACCTAATGTAGTATTATATATATAAAGAATCTTCAATAAACAGTTGTCATTTACTGTCTACAAAAGCAAAGATTTAAAAATAAAGACATGATCATTCAGGTTTATCTGCATAATAATCATGAATATTGCATATTAGTTATTGTTAAGATGAGTCAGCTGGGACTCAGAAAGTTATACCTAAGATCACGTAATGACTCAGAAAGTAAAAGAATAAAATGATGCAAACTGCTTCCTATAGCAAGTTGATTTACTAAAATTAGGGAAAGAGGAGAGGAATTTTCCTAATACTCTGTGAACAAACAATCAATATTTGAATGTATGAAAGCAACAAAAATATACTAAGTAATGAAAAGTGAAATTTAAAAAGCTAATGAGAAGTGAAACTCTTGCCATTAAGAGCAGTATGCACTCATCATGTGGCAGGGGCTCAGTAAGTACATTCATGAGAAATGAGAAAAAAATAAATGGGAGAAAAAGAGGGTGAGGGGAAGGAGAGAAGGAGAGAGAGAAATTAAAGAAACAACCAGGCAAGGTAAGCCATGCCTATGTTGCTTTTTGCTGAACTGTAATTCTCGATTTAGTTTCTTTCAGCAACTTTAGAAAATAACTCTAAGTCACCAGGGTATTATTTCAATTACTATTTCATCAAAAGAGTTAATATAATTTCTTACTTACTCCCAGGGAGTAGTTTACACAATGGGAGAATCTGCCCTAAAATGCATGTGTATTTTCTATCATAAAGTCAATAAAACAGAGGCTCTACACAAAAACGTTCATTTCCTCCATCAATTTAGGGCTGAAGTTCTATTTTATACATTTGTAAACATGGGAATTTTAATACTGTTGCTTAAAATTTATTTTAATAATTGAAGGAAAACATACTATTAAACTCAAAGAATGTTCCAAATAATCAAGCCTTAAATTAAAGTTACTCTCACAGGAGGAAGACATGGGAAATGTATAACTGATTGGTTGGGGAGGTAAGAGAGCTATTAATTTATTAATTTTCATATCTCACCCAAATTGATGGATTAAAGGTTAAAAAATTGAAATGAAACAATGAAAAAGATGCCCTTAATAGTGTTAAAAGATGCCCTTAATCATGTGTTTCCCATTTAGTTTGTTCTTTTATTTACTAATTTAGTCTCTATATTTTATTCAAGAAGATGATAAAGAAGAAACATTGGCACAGTTGATACTTTTGCATTATTTATCTCATCTTCTTATCCAAGCTATTCAATACATCACTCTTTTTTTCATAGCTTTATGGAGAAATAACTCACATACTATATATTTATCCATTCAAAGTGTGCAATTCATGATTTTAGTGTATTTACAGAGATGTGCAGCATCACCACAATCTAATTTTAGAATATGTTTATCCCCTCTAAAGGAAATCCCATACCCATTAGCAGTCATTCTCCACTCTATCCTGTAGCCCTAGGCAACCACTAATCTACTTTAGGTCCCTGTAATTTTGCCTATTCTGGTCAATTTCTACAAATGGAATCACATAGCATGTGGTCTTTTGTGACTGGCTCCTTTCACTTAGCATAATGTTTTCAAGGTTTATCCATGTTGTAGCATGCATCTGCACTTCATTTCCTATTAATGCCGAATAGCATACATGAGAAGTGAAGTTGCTCAGTCATGTGCGACTCTTTGCGACCCCATGGACTGTAGTTTACCAGGCTCCTCTATCCATGGAATTTTCCAGGCAAGAGTACTGGAGTGGGTTGCCATTTCCTTCTCCGGGGGATCTTCCCGACCTGGGGATCAAATCCGGGTCCTCCCACATTGCAGGCAGACGCTTTACCCTCTGAGCCACCAGGGAAGCCCATTGTATGGATAATGCCACATTTTATTTATCTATGCATCAGTTGATGGACATTTGGGTCGTTCCCTTATTTGAACTGTTATAGACAGTTTCATACAAGTTTTTGTGTGGATACAAATCTATTCAATATATATCTGACTGACACCTAAAAATAAAGACAACTTGCCTTTATATTTCAAGAATGTTATTATGTACTGTAACACTTTACCTCTGGGAAACAGCTGATGTATGGAAAAGCTTCCTGAAGCCCCTGGTCTGACATCTGGCAACAGCTCAAACTGCTATATCCATGCAGATGTAAAACTAAAGCGTTGGAAAGAATGAACACTCCAAGTCCTCTGCCTTTGGCATAGTCTAGATTCCACATTCCGCATCTTAAGAAGTGGAACCTAAAACGTGTATTGAAATGTCAACTTGACTGCTTCATACAAAAAGAAAGAAACTTTTTTATAGCAACAAGATAATGTTGCATATAGTGTATACATATCAATACAAAGCACATTGTCAACTTATATCCTTTCCCATCTTGATTGTGTACGATATGTTGTTTTTTCAGATAAACACTAGTTTTAGGGTTTTGTTTTTAATGATTATAAATTTCATCAGTCCAGGAAAAAAAAATGAAAAGAAAGCTTCTTTAATCTGGACTGTTACCACATATCAAGACTTTTCTCCTTCTCCTCTATCTACAATGCAAACTGCTTCTTATCTGCAAGCTTCTACTCATTCTCTCTCCTATGTCCAGATGTCTGCCCTCCTTTCAGTCCTCCTTTGACACTCAGTTCAGATATCACCTCATCCAGAAGCATCTATAACCTGCCTGCCCTCCCAGTTTCACACTTGTTCATGCCATGCCACAAAGATTTCTATTGGCTACCACAATAATGTGTAATTTTGTGTTCATGAAGATGCAAGTAAAATAAATTATGGTTAGAACACTTAACATGAGATCTACTCACAACAAAATTTCAGTGCACGATAGAACATTATTAACTATAGGTGTGCAGCATACCTCTAGAACACATTCATCTTGCATAATTGACATCTTACAACAAATTATGTGCATTACATGTGTGCAGATTTTATATCAGTTGACCTCAATAAAGCTATTATGGTTAATTATATATAATATATAATACACACCTATTTTATCTACATATTTATATGTCTATGTCTATATTCTGTAGTAGGCTTCCCAGGTGGCTCAGTGGTAAAGGTATCCATCTGCCAATGCAGGAGACCCAGGTTTGATCCCTGGGTTCGAAAGATACCCCAGAGGAGGAAATGACAACCCACTTCAGGATTCTTGCCTGGAGAATCCCATGGACAGAGGAATCTGGTGAGCTACAGTCCATAGGATCACAGAGTCAGACACAACTAAGCACAATTTTGTAGTAGACCCCTGAGGACAGAAACCAGGGCTTGATCATTTTATCTCCAGCACACGGAAGGGTCCGTAATCAAGAAGACACTCATAAATGTTTGTTGGCTACTCAGTTAGGACTCATTGCTTGGATTCTATTAACCACAGGTTCAAGCAGAGAAGCGGCACAAACTTTGAACCTAAGTCTTCTGAATGTTTTTCAATTAAATCCACAGAGAGTTCCCATAGGACATTCAACTTTCACTAGGACAGTGATTAATGATATCCATGAGAATGGGATTATTATCATGATAATGGGTTCTACAGGCTTCCCAGGTAGCTCTAGGGCAGGAGATAAAAGATATGGGTTCAATCCCTGGGTTGGGAACATTCCCTGCAGGAGGGCATGGCAACCCACTCCAGTATTCTTGCCTGCAGACTCGTGGACAGGGTCCTGCAGAGAATCGGGAATGACTGAAGCAACTTGGCACAATGGATTCTAATATGCTGGGACTCCTTTCATCATCTAAATTTGAAATGATTTTCGGTCGAAAATCAAGAAACAGAGCAGAAGAGGAAAAACTTGGTGCAGGCTTAGATTCCAAACTCCAGAGCACAAATCCACTTTCATGCCTCTAAACAGCTTGAATAGGTCCAACATGCCAGTATCTATGGAGGTTGCATTATAATCGTGGTCTCAGGGTTGTAGGCAAGGCTGAATCTAGAGCCTATAGACTTACAGGACCCTTACAAACTAGATAACCTACTGTTATAACACACTGGCTTTAGGAACCTAAAAGGAATCATTACAACCCGAGCTTCACTAATTTGAAGAATACGGCCTTCAATGCCAGGCTGGTTAAAAACAAAATAAATGTGCAACTTAATTGGTAAGGCATCCTTGGATTGTGTACTATGTTCCAAACTTGAGAAAACATTCATTCAACCAGGAAGCGATTCCATAATAGCAGAAGCACCAGCAGGCACAAAGAATGAAGCTGAGAGCAAAAGAGTGAGGATGACATCAAAGGATTGTCAACGTTCTACAGAAGAATAAGGTCATTGATAGAACGATCCTTATTCAGTTTATAAAAACATTGGATTCACCTTCAGTGGGATAGTGCCCTTTCAACATTTACAATTTAATTTATGTCAATGATAATAAAACTTTAGACTTGCATGCCAGTTGAAGTGGAGGGAAAAGAATAGAGAAAAAAGTCATAAATATATAGCTGATTAAGGTTTCCAACTTCCTTGATTTCAAGGCACAATTTAAACAGGAAATTCTTTTTCCAGGCAATTGTCTCTGCTTTTTTTTGAAAAATAACAATTGAAGTTTAGAGCAATTGCAGTATGGAGTGGACAGAAACAAAGAACAGTGCCATTAATCTCATAAAATCATTTCATAATCACCTGAGTTTATTTGTAAATTTATAATTCTTCTGATAGCCTTTGATTAACTGAGTTAGGAAGAAAAGAATTCTGCAAGATGGGTGTGTAAATTCAGGTGACGTGCCCGTAACTGCAACATGAGTTGGTAATCTTTAATGCCACAAAACAGAAGTCATCCTTCCTCTCCTCTGCAAACAAAATTTACTCAAAAAGAAGACATAATAAATACACAGTAAAGAAAATCACACAGGGACATTTTCTTGGCATTGTTTTCTGTGCTAAACTCTTTTGATGAAGACTTAAACCCTTTGAATCAGGAAGCCACAATCTTTCAAAAATGGAAAGCTGCATTACAAGTTAACGGAAGGCACACCAGACCAAGAGATAAAATCCAGCTTCTGCTTCTCTCTCTTCAGCTCACCATCCTTGAGCAAGTTCTGTCACCCCTGAGGAACCCACATTTCCTCATGGGTAAATGAAGCGAACTGCACCTGTGGCATCCACCTCCAAATGGAAGGCAGACTAATCAACATAATACTTTAAAACATCTTTTTAAACTTCTGTACTTTGTAAATGACAAATCATAATGTAGAGCATCAAATTATATATTCAATATCACTCACAGCCTAATGTGCATCTATAAAAAAGCAAATTCTTTGAATAAGACACTGTAGAAAATACTTGTTCACAGAGGTGGATTATGAGGTTTTAGAACAGGCTCATGCCAGATCGGGGAAATGACGGGGTTCTTCATTGTGTGATCCTGTGTGATTTTGTCCTCCCTCTCAGTCAGAAAGTCCTTCTTTTGAGTGGGCTCATCCTTGAACCACCCACTCTTATTCACCTCTGTCTTCGACCCTCCAAGATCTTAAAATCTTCAGTCTTTTGCCTCACCTCTGGGGTCCCAAACCTTCCACCCATTAAAGGTATTGCTAATATTCTTGTATCCAACTGTCCTCTCCTGCCACGCTCATCTTACATGCTTTCCTCCCACATAAATTTACTTAAATCCTGTTCCCTGAAGTCTGCTCTCAATATTAAATAAAATTATCTAACCTGACATTAGATACACAGTAATGCAGTGATGCTAGAAAGTTAAAAGAGTTATCCTTCTCAAGAACTTAAATATTTTAGCTTATGACTTTGAAATACAATTTTTTTTCCCAAACATGAATGAAATACAATTTTTATGTAGTGGAGAATTTTAGTACATGGGCAATTGGAAATTCATACATATGTGTGTGTGTGTGTGTGTTTGAATTATGTAAGTCTCTATCTACCAATCATATAAGATAAATAGACACTCAATTCATAGCTAGGTTTAATTTTGTTTATGTTTGTGTCTGTACGTACCTTTAAAACTGTTAAGTAAAAGGAAACATCTTTTAGTCTCTAGGTGGAAATTAACAAAATTTCATGTGAGAAATTCTCTTTGAAAGAGGCAATACAATAATTTTAGACTTCATTCAAAAACACAATTAATTTTGCATTAGAATAATTTTATCTAATTTGAATGAATTTGATTTGACAGATGAGAAAGTTACTGCAACTAAGGATGTATTAGCTGTAAAAGTTCTACCACATAAACTCAAATAAAATTCAATTCTCTTTATGTATCTATTCCCTCCTAAGAAAACTAAGCTCTGACTTCTTTAAATTCTAAACAAGTAATTGCAGGCTGCTCATCCATTATATCCAAGCACTCTGTCCCCGTACAGGATTCACCATGGTAATAGTTCTTTCATCAAAGCCTAATGGTTTGTTTCAAATAATCAAAGTAGTGTTTACATCACTGTCCTCAGGTGCAACCATTTTGTGTCCCAGAGAGCAGTATGGTACATGCTAATGTCACAAGTGATAAATCAAAGTAAGTACATTTGTTTTTCTACCTCAACCAGTCTATTCAGTGGCACTAACAAAAATACATGTTGGCATTTGCACTTACATTCTATTTGAGACCATCTAGCAATAAACATTACAGAGAAAAAAATACATATGTAAAAGAGATGACCACGTGCAAGCCTTAGTTGTATGAGAAATTTCAGTGTAGGGACTGCTGTAAATTAATTTATAAGCTTTAACTAGGGAGAGTGCAGAAATAGAGAAGGATTTCTGTCTTCTATATATAGGAAATCAAACTAGCTTACTCTCCTAAAATTGCCATATATTTTAAATATTCATTTAGATTGTTACTATCATTACTATTAAAAATAGCAAAAAGAAACTATAAGAAACTCATCTGCAACATGACAGATTCAGAAGAGGTCTGAGATATTGAGATCAATATATCTTACTTCTATATGCAAAATTCTTATTGCAGTCATTGGGAGACACAGTAAAAGTTAGAATAAGTTAAAAGGATTTGGTTACTATTGTCCTGGTGAATTCACAATGACATTCAGATCTTTTGTTCTTTGGGTCAAAGGAGGCTGTGGAAGTCTCAAAAGTAGTGTTGTCTGTATTCAGAAAATAAAGGAACTTACCTGGATATTAATCATTTCCAATTTCCAGTTCATGGAATAGCACTTTTAGCAGCACTGGAGAAATTATTGGGCAAAGAGACACAGTTGAAATCTGCCTCCTCACCTACTTAAGCATATATAAATGAGGAAGAAGCAAAGAGAAATTGACAACTGGAAAATAAACTGAGATGAATTAAAGACCCACTATGTTTAACCGACCGGTCTAATATCCTCCGAGAGTCTGTATTCCCTTTCACATTCATCTCTGCTCAAGAAAGTAAATGAGAGAAAAACCATGGGGTCTGTGACTTCTACAGGGAAAACAGGGAACAAACACAGCCTGCAGAGTCCATCTCATGCCTAATAAAAAATGAAGAGTTTCAGACTCCATCTTATTTACCTTTGGGTTTTGGACCCGTAGCATAAAATATATCCTCAGCAATAACACCTCACTCTGTTTTTCTCTACTCTAAGTGATGGCTTCTTCACAATCAAAATTCAGTCAATACTCTAAGACTGATAGGAGTTATCTCTAGATGTCAGCATGGTTCCAGAGGAACGAACTGACAAAGCAAAGGCGATAAGTTAGGGAATAAAATCCATTTAAATGGTAAGACGTCTGATTATGTCCCAGAAATATATATAGATCAAATAGTGCTGAAGACGAAGCTTAAGTATAAATGATAAAATGACTGAATAAAGTTAAAGCCTCCTCTTCACCATCACATCAAGTGCAGTTAGGGTAAAGGAAGAGACACGTCCGTTTTAAATGTCATCAAAGCTGGAGTTTTCCTTCAGATTTATGGCTACCATTTCCTCAGTAACCCTTAATCTAATTAGAATGATTTTCTGATTCCTGAATATTTTAAGGATGAAATTATTAGCTCCACTCATGTCAGAATAGATTGTTTAAAATATTTAGTACTCATTTAGTTTAAAAGCATATAAAAATAAATATGCAAACTTGCAAATACAAGTTAGTATTATAAATAGTAAGGATACGAGAAACAGTCAAATCTGCTAGTGATTCATTCCAGACTTAATGTTTGTATCTCTTTTACACAGTTTTATATAAAGGCATGTTTTCTTCTATTAAATCATTTCCGCATGAAACCAATCCTAATGTAACTTGTTATACACATTTTTTTCATATTAATATATATATATATACACCCACTGGAGATTTACCATTCTGATTCTGTGACAAACCCCCTTCCAATGAAAGGCTTAATAATCACCAAATCATGATTAATTTTGTATCACCCTGCTGCATACTGGGATTACTCCCAAATGTTCAGTTTAATTTAAGTACTTTCTGATTCATGAACTGGAGGATAACATACAGCTATAAAAGGTAATCCAATACTAACACGGCCTTAACCCCTATAATCTGCACTTCAATAGCAGGGAAACTGTATAGTTTTGAAACTGTAATCAAGAATTTTTTTTTTTTTTTTTTTTTTTTGCAAACACACACTGGAGCTGTCCTTTGCTCCCATCTCTTATTAGATTACAATAAAACGACCATGCTCTCTTTATGGTGGGAACAGAGTGACCCTGGGGTGATTTATAATCTTGTGAAACCCTGTCCACACTGCTGACCAGACTTTTTTTGAGGTCACTATCTGTTTCTTCAACTGATGTCTTCCTGCTGTGACAACACTGTTGGAGAGCTGTCAGCAGACAAGAATTTCTCAGGCGACGTATTGTCTTTGAACGCATTTCTTGTGTTATTTCTATTGAGAAGCATTAGCGTGCTTGGTGTTTAGACAGTCAAGAATCTTTCGGAGATTTTCTCATTAGTCTAAATCCCGACAAAAAAAGAAGACAGCTAAATAGGAATAAATGAAGTGGGTCTCTTATTGACAAAAGAAGAGAATATTTATTTCTTCTAAATGTATATCATCACTCTTGAATACAAATAGTAAGGCAACAATTCATTTTTAAAACAGGCATACTGTTCTCCCCAATAGTAAAATAATTTGACTCCAACATATTAGATATTGTTAAAAGTAAGCATTAGCTGAAATGCCTGGGGTTTACATAAACATAAAAAGCGTACTTTGCTATTTTTTAATACAGGAAATAGGAAATGTTAAGCTAAGAAACTGTTTTAATAGTAATTTCTGATAAGTTGCAATCTCCACTCTTATCAAAAAGCTGCTGCAGATGAGTAAAATGAGTTCGTTTTTGCCTAACAGCAAAACGATATTTAAAAATCAAGTAGACGTTAGTTAGATTTAGAACGAGCTATTTTTTTTATGTTTTGATAGAAGAGGAACTTTTTCAAATGTAGCTTTTGATCAATATAATTTCTCAACATGACACTTTCCACTAACTGAAATATGAAAATGTTAAAGAAGGCATGGTAGACAGCCCATTAGTTTCAAAAGGATCAGTTTATTTTCTCATTTTGTTTATTTTCATTTTAATGTACTGGGTAAGTTAAATAGGAAAGATAACACTGAGTTACTTTCTTTTTATACTTAAATATCTCCTACTGATTCTTACAAGGGAAAAAATAAATGTTTCTTCATTTTTTTCTTTTTTTCTTTTGGAGAAAGGCAATTAAGAAAAGTAAACTGAATTCCTTTTCTTTTTGGAGAAAATGAAGCCCATATGGCTTCAGAAAGATATTAACAGAGAAGTCATCCCTCCTTCAAAATGCTCTTTCCTTGGATCTATTTGATGAAAAAGTTTTGAAGATAACAAAGAAAGAAAATATTTCGTACAGAAGAGGCAACACTGATGTTAAAAAAAAAAAAATCCCAGAATACTGGATCCACGTGTAGCAACTGGGCCAGGAAGATTGGGAAGATTGGCTGAGTGATGCCTGCAACTGGGGCCCTGGACCTGCTGAGATATGGGCTCTGTGGTTTTTGGATATGGATCCCATCTACTGAAACACATCTGAGTATTTTGAGAAGCCATGAAGAACTTACACTTCCACACATTTTACTTTGTCTTCCTGTGTCTGAATGACAAAGACCCAAGGTTTATCCTCTACATATGAGAGGAAAATATATGTAAACTAAACCTACTCTGCACATACCATCACTTAAAGTATAAGTGTAAGAGTAGAAAACAGAGGTGTAAACTATGATTTATAAACACATCATGTAACATCATGATTTTTATTACATCAACCAGTTTGGGGGGAGCAGTAATTGACGCTTCTCCAGTGGCTCAGTGGTAAAGAATCCGCCTGCCAATGCAGGAGACACAGGAGACGCAGGTTCGATCCTTGGGTCAGAAAGATCCCCCGGAGGAGGAAATGGCAACCCATTCCAGTGTTCTTGCCTGGGAAATCCCATGGACAAAGGAACCTGTCAGGCTATAGTCCATGCAGTCACAAGAGTCAGACAAAATTTTGCAACTAAACAACCACCAATGATGCTTAAACTTTAAATTTAACTATATCTGAGTTTTGTACAAACATCACAACCCAGAGTCCACACCAATCTGAGATCTGGTAATAGAACCTGAGGGTTTTATAAGCCTTTGAACCACTGAGATTTATAAGACTATTTAGTCATCTAAACTTTTGTAATTTAGAGATATCATGAAGACCTCTGATAGTGTCATGTAATTATGACTTGACATCGAATGTATGGCTTTCAGAAGTCAAAGGTAAAGTGAAAGTGAAAGTGAAGGATGGTCAGTCATGTCCGACTCTTCGTGACCCCATGGACCATATACAGTCCACGGAATATTCCAGGCCAGAATACTGGAGTAGGTAGTCTTTCCCTTCTCTGGGGGAATCTTCCTGACCCAGGGATCGAACCCAGGTCTCCTGCATTGCAGGTGGATTCTTTACCAGCTGAGTCACAAGGGAAGCCTAAGAATACTGGAGTGGGTAGCCTATCTCTTCTCTAGTAGATCTTCCCAACCCAGGAATCGAACCTGGGTCTCCTGCATTGCAGGCAGATTCTTTACCAACTGAGCTATGAGGGAAGCATGAGAAAATATTTTAATAATTACTATATTTGACACAATAAAGTGTGAGCTCTATTCTTGTCAAGAAACTGCCACAGAGAAGTAAAAGGTATGTGAATTTTCCCATATTGCACATGACGCTTAGAAATTCAGTAGACACTAGCTAGAGTTAGAACTAATGCTCCTCATCATTTTACTCATCATTATAAGCTATTTTGAAATGATGAGAAAATGTTTAACTCTACAGAAAGATGGACACATTGGTAGTCATAACAGATAAGTTGTGTTCCTTTGTTTCCGGAAGTAATCTACCATTTACCTTCTCCAAGGACTCTTTTAATAAAATAGACAGAAAAAAAATCAATTAAAATAGTGAAATGCCCCTTAGGATAAAGTTAGCTCAGCAGTCAGTGCATTTCTCAATAATCTCTTTATCTGTACTGAAGTAATCCACATTTGTGCCGTATTTTTAAGTACTATATTTTTCATAATGAGGCTGTTTAAAACTGAGCACTGGAAAGAGAACGGGTGCTGATACAGCAAGTGTTATGATATAAAACTGGGGTTATGAGCGAAGCACACACCAGAAAAAGAAAATGTGATTAGAGGCAAAATGGATGATGCAAGGTTCTCATATGACAAACCAGGGAAGTAAACCAGCTTCAAAGACCCTGCATATCCACCTGATCTCTACTATCTAGAGCTATGGTGCCCAAGAGCACCTCTAAAAATACTATAATGGGACATCATTGCTGGAATCACTACCTCTATAATGGAAAGTAGTCCCAAGAATGAAGCCAGAACCTGAAGAATTCAGAAAATAATTTCATGTACTTTTTTATGCCTCTGTTACCTCACTACACCTCTCTCTAGCCTGAGCTTGACTCACTCTCTTTATAAAAGGTATAGTAGCCATTTTAGCATTTCAGTAAGTGCTTTTTTATGCACTATTAAAATTGGTTTAGTTTTTCCCGTTTCAAAAATTGTGACTCTCTATTTGCAGCAACAAAGATGGACCTAGAGATTATCATACCAAGTGAAGTAAGTCAGATAAGAGGAAGACAATTAATATATGATATCACTTATATGTGCAATCTTAATGAAAAATGAACTTATTTACAAAACAGAAAGAGACTCACAGACATAAAAAGCAAATTTATGGTTACTAGGGGGGAAGGGGAAGAGGGATAAACTAGGAGGTTGGGATGAATATATACACACTATTACATATAAATAGTGTGTATAAATAGATCTTGTTTACAGATAAACAAGGTCTTACTGTATAGCACAGGGAACTCCACTCAATATTCTGTAATAACTTATAATGGAAGGGAATCTAAAAAGGCATATATATGTACACATATACACACACACCCTGAATGCTCACTGGAAGGACTGATACCGAAGCTGATGCTCCAATACTTTGGCCACCTGATGTGAACAGGCAACTCATTGGAAAAGACCCTGATGCTGAGAAGGATTGAAGGCAGGAGGAGAAGACGGTAAGAGAGGATGAGATGGTGGGATGGCATGACCAATTCAATGGACATGAACTTGGGGAAACTCCAGGAGACGGTGAGGAACAGGGAGGCCTGGTATGCTATATAGTCCATGGGGTCACAGAGTTGTACACAACTTGGTAACGGAACAACAACAACAAAATGCATGCACACACACATAAACACCTGAAGCATTCTGTTGTACCCCTGAAACTAACACACTGATTGTAAAAAAAATAAAAATTGTGACTCTAATATGATACCAGGAGTCATATCTATGGGTAGCAAATATGCATTTGATATAAGATATTGGGAATAATACTCATTTCAGATCATAGAAATAATGCATGCATTATTCATTTGAGAAGAGAGAAGGAGCCTATCTTTTGGAAGCCAAGTAGATTCTGATATATTAGCATTTGAAAACACACAATTGTGTTTTTACCTCTGTTTCTTTGACTCCTTCCTTATCCCAACTCTTCTTTCTCTCACTGGCTGTCCACACAGGTAGAGGAATTTAATGTTGAGGCTCACTCCAGAATCTGGCTGGTCAGATAGAGCACAAGGAGACAGAAAAAGCAGGCCTGCCAACATTCTTCCTGTTTCCCCCCAATTCCCTACCAAAATCATTTTTCTCTGAATGTATTTGTTGGTGAAGACTGTGGCTAAAACACTGGGAATGTTAGCTCACATGGTCACCAAAGACCAAAACAGGCCAAAGGCAGATATTTGAAAACAGTAACGATCAGTCTATTCAAAAACAAACTGGCTTGTACTCTTAGTAAACGAGATACCTAGAGCTTGCTAAGGCAAATGCAGGCCTTGTTTACTGAGATGTGTATAAATACAAGAAATGAAGCAAAAAGACTTGAAGAAATCTTACTTAAAAAGATGTCTTAAGAAGTATGAACTGAAACTAGCTTTTAATCAATTTTGTAACCACTGGTATTCATGAGAAACTCTATAGCCCTTATTAAAATGAAAAGAAGAAACAAGGGCAAGAATTCTGCTCTCCTGGCCTGCCTCCAAGGAAGGTAATTTTGTTTTGTCTACTCAAATTATCCCTGAGGTAACAATTATCTCATACTTTTTTAAGACTGCTCATCCCTAAACCACTGGCTAGAACCTCTATGTGTTGGTGGAAAAGCAGCTCTGTAACTCCATGATCCCACAATTTATTTGCCCAGGATGGTCCTAGATTTTACCTGTTGTCACAGCATAATCGTTAATACTACCTGTGTTTATTCTGAGTATTCCAGTTTGGCCAGTAAATGTTATGGTTGCCCTATGTGCCATCCTGGGTGTGATGAAAGTCAGTTATTCAGCAGAAGAAATGTCAAAATAAGGAAGTTAAAGTGTAATAGACTGGCTTTCTAATATTCTACTAAAAATGTTCTAGTACCTTTTAAAGTTAGCCAGACATGGAAATTCCCTATTGCAAATACAATTAGAATAAAAATAGAATTTTTAATATCTCTTAAGACAGATTAGGGCTTCCCTGGTGGCTCAGCTGGTAAAGAATCCTCCTGCAATGTGGGAGACCTGGGTTTGATCCCTGGGTTGGGACGATCCCCTGGAGGAGGACATGGTAGCCCACTCCAGTATTCTTGCCTGGAGAAGCCCCATGGTCAGAGGAACTTGGCAAGCTGCGGTCCATGGGGTCGCAAAGAGTCGGACACCATTGAGCAACTAGGCACAAGACAAGCTAAACAAATAGCAATCACTTGAGTCTATTTAACAACTTAAAGAAATTAAAATACTTCTATGAAACTCCAAATAAGGACAGAATCCTTAAATACAGTTTATCCTGGATACTCAGCTTGGGGTATTGGTAACAGTCTTACCTTGTTTTGATCAGATTTTGCACCCAAAATATTACAAATCACATATTTATTCCTTTGACCATAAAAAAACATGTACCATAATGGAAAATTCTTGACGTTCAGTAATTTCTTTTTAGAAAGAAAGCTCCATTTGTAGACTGAAAAATTCTGCATTTTCAAAAAATAAGGTTAAAATATTAAATAAAAAATCAATTATTAATGTTTATTGAGTAGTTAATGTGTCAGTCACTGTACTAAGCCCTTAATAGAAATGATTTTATTTGATATAAGCCAAGTATTATCATCTGACTTTTAGAGGTGGGTAAATAGAAGCTTATATTCTTACAATAACTAAGTTTACAGAGATAGCAAGAGGTAGAGACAGATTTTAAAAATCTAAGTTTTATCTATATGTTATTTCATGTTCTTGTACCTTAGAATCGTGATCAATTTTTAACCTTTCCCTACTCATATAAAAGGAAAAGCCTCATTTCACCAACTCTGACCTACACTTCCCTCCTTTGCTAAGCTGGAAATCAAAGTTAGAGAAAACACCAAGAGAAATAAGGTTTGTTCAAATGCCTTTGGACTGACTCAAGTATCATTTTCTCAACGAGGCCTCCTCTGACCACTTTATTTAAAATTTCAACTGTCCCAATGTGCACGTTTCAAACTTCCCTCACCTCAATCTGTTTTTATTATATCACCCTAAAACTATGCTATTTATGTATATATTATGCTTATTCTTTATTTTCTGTCTGACCACCCCAACTCTGGCTGCTACAATATAAGCCCCATGAAGGCAGGGATTTGGGTCAGTTATACTCACTAGTATACTCAAAGCACCGAGAAGAATGCCTGCTACTTACTTAATGTGTAACAAATATGCATTGAACAGATGCACAAAACAGATGAAAACGACAGTCACTTCATGCATGCACACATATACACATGTACACTTTGGGGGGTTCTGCTGAGCAGTAAATGGAGAGTAATAACAACAGGAAATTAGGAAAAATTAAGGGCAAAATGCATATGCACCAGTTGCTAGCAGCAAATGTAAGGTAGTATTTACTAAATATACTCCTTCATTAACATTTATTTTAAATAAAATCTCTATGCATTGAGGAATCTTACACATATGATAATATATAAAATCTTTTTTTCTTGAAAACTTTTTGGTATAGCGACTATGAAATAGTAACTCATCAACTTCAGTGTTAAAGACACCCTATATTTACAGACATTCAAGGAAGGTGTTATTTACTCAGAGAGTAGCATTTCTAAAATGTTTTTTTAACATTCTATTGAAGTTAAGTGGTGAGAATTTAACAACAACTGAGTTGGAAATTTGGGTAATGATGATTCCCAGTTATCACTGTCCTCTCCCATGTAGGTATAAAGTATAGATGGGCAACATTGGTTAAGCTTAAAATGAACTAAACACATTAAACAAACAAAGTTGGTACTGCTTATATTCCCTCACCAATCAAATCAATAGTGACCTTTTTAGAAGAAAAGTCTGAAGGCAGGCCAGCAGACATGTCAGTATGAAAAGTCTAAGCAGTGCCTACTAGCAAAGGCTACATGAGCTTAAATCTCAAAATCATGATGATATTGCATTTAATGATTAGTAAACAGATACAACAGAAATATAAACTCAAAACTAAATGCAAACTGGTAGACTCATGCAGAGTGGGATAATTCTTGTCAGTAGAAAGCTGATATTTTGAAGTTTGCAGGTAAAACTTTGCTGCTATATATTTTTTATATAGCACTGGAGAGTCATATTAATAGAGGAATCTTAACAAAAAGGGGTTCAGTGAGCACAGTACACTATTCTCCAATAAATATGATTATATTAGCTCTCTAAATTATTCCTGATCATGATTATATTCTCTTATTTAACAAAGACATTTTGGCCAGATAAAAACTCACTAATTTAGTACAAGAGTCTTTTATACAGACTCTAAGAATTAGATTGGCTAGCTATGATTAGATAAATAGAATTATTAATAAAATGAGGATATAGGAAATAAAATTCTGCTATCAATCCCTTGAAAGAAATGTCACCAAAATACAAGTACAGTAAGGTTTGTAAGGCATCTGGTATGAGAATACTGAGTTTAAAAGTAATTCTGAAACAGTCTTAGTTTATTAGTGTTGAGATTGATTTACAGTAGATCATGCGCTCTTGCTTTTTAAATGGTGTCATGATATTCCTTTGCTGTTTGTAATTATTAATGTTGATTTTAAAGCACAATCCTTAACACTGGTCCTGCATCCTAATATTGGATTTAATCAGCCAGCGTCAGCCCATAAACTCAGTCTGCAAATTGCATCTGCTGCTGCCTTCCACGGAGCCTAACTCTGGTTTGTAGCAGCTTTCTTACTAGAAGGTCAGCTGAGAGCTTCAGGTGAGCTCTGTTAACAGAGATTTCATTTATAATCAATGGTATTTTTCAAATTCTGGTACAGACTGTTCTCATCTTTTGACACTTATTATTATCACAAGCTTAGAATCAAACACAATAAAGCTGTTTGTTTCTTAGGGTCACAATCATGACTCAGCAGCATAGAAGACCTGCTCTCTGTCAATCTCTATCTCTGACTGCCATTTAACATTGAATAATTCATAATGGAAAAATAGTTGACCTCAGGGAATTAAGATTTTAATGTAAAAATTTCATGTATGCAGTTTTCAAAAAGTTATTTAAGCCAGAAGACACAAGAAGCAGTGTTATTTTAAACATCAGAGAGATTATTATAATTTTGTCAATTCATTAATATCAAATCCTCTGAAAATCCCATTTATTATTTGACGGTCACAACCCATATCCCACTTCAATATTTCTCTAAAAGTTCACAATAAAATTGATGGCTCACTCTTGACTTTTCCCTTGAATCCTCAATATGTGTTTCTGACATCACCTGGATAATTCACAACCATTTTGAACTCAAAATCTTCAAAACGGAATTACTTGTATTTATCAAAACCTTCTCCTCCTCCTCCTTCTCTCTCTTATGACTGACAGCCTTGTTAATCAAACACTACCAAGTTAATCCCAACTCATTCCTCCCTCCTCAAACATTTTACTCAGTCCATTTAAATTTCTCTTCTTTCTTTTTTCCTCTCTCAATTCTCACTATCGGAGGAGGCAATGGCACCCCACCCCAGTACCCTTGCCTGGAAATCCCATGGATGGAGGAGCCTGGTGGGCTGCGGTCCATGTGGTTGCGAAGAGTCGGACACGACTGAGCGACTTCACTTTCACTTTTCACTTTCATGCATTGGAGAAGGAAATAGCAACCCACTCCAGTGTTCTTGCCTGGAGAATCCCAGGGACGGTGAAGCCTGGTGGGCTACTGTCTACGAGATCGCACAGACTGACAAGACTGAAGCGACTCCGCAGCAGCAGCAGCAATCCTCACTATTGCTGCCTTAGCTATTTCAAACTGGATTACTGTCATAGTCTCTAGTTTAAAATGCTATTAGTTCACCCTTCTGAGGATCACAGTTACCTATCGAGACCAAAAGTCCAACCATATCATACTCCTCCAATTAAAAATCTCCCAGAAGAAAAAAATCTTCCAATTATTTTTCATCATCTACCAAATAATCTTCAAAGTCCTTTACTGTACAACAAACAAAATTCCTGAGGTGGTCAATATCTCTATTTGCCACCCAATCACCGAATCCTGGTTAACAGGTATACCCTGATCTGTGATCTCCACCCAGGCCAATGACCAATCCCTAGAAAATAACAAGGGCCTTTTTTTAAAGGTATCATTCTAGGCATTTGCACAATTATGTCTGCTTATTTTGCTTTAATTTCAGAATACTTAAATTCATAAATGTAGATGGATCCTTTGCTAATACTACAAAATTAGGGTAAAGAATAATGAAAAATGCAAAAGGAATAAAAGGAAAAGAAGGTGATAGAAAGGAAAATAGAGCAAGGCAATAAAACATGTAAAAAGAATGCAATCAAGTCCTAAAGGCCATGCCAGTATCCGAGCAGATAAATTTGATTTTAATTTTGTTCCTACTCAAGTCTTTAAGCTTGGATTTCAAGAGAGATATGATTTATGAACTTGGACAAAGACTTTATCACTTTTCCTTCTGTCTAAAACAATGATAAAGAGCAGGTGTGAAATTAAGGAAGAACACCAAAAAATTCTTAGCCCATGTCTACATTATGGTGGTACCACTGCTTTACATTCCTAAGAGAGTATTTTATGTCTTAGGAGCCTCTAAAGGTAATTTTCATAAAGAAGACTTTCATTTTCCTGATAACCATAGTATTTTCTGAAACACAAAACATACAGTGTTATGAAATCACAAGATCTTAACTAGAAAAGTGTATTGATATTTATCTATTTACTGTCTTCTGAATTCTGCTTTATGCATGGCGATATTTTCCTCCCAGGATTTCTGATAGTATTAATATAATAATTTAATATTTACATGTATGGTACAGCAACTCAAAATAGAATTGCAAACGTAATTCTACCTATTTTCTAATGAGAAAGCAAGTCTCTATTTAATTTCATCTTTAATAAAACCCCAGAGTTGAAACCCTTGGTCTGACAGAAAATGCCCATTTTTCTTAGTCCACTGGAAGGATGTTTGAATAGAAACACTTCTTACCATGAATAAACTGTGAAATGTAGGTGAAAATTAAATTTAGTTATAGTTGCCAGCCTTGAGACTGCGCTGGATGGTAGCTGTCTCACTAAACAAACACACTTGTTTGTAATATTGGAGACAAACAAGTACTGCCTACTGAGTGTGACTGTCTAGGAATGGGGAAAACCAGTCTAAAACTTTCTAAGGCCACTGCAGAACAGCTGCCAAGACGTTGGTCACCATGGATTTTACACTGACTGACTGTAAGTGCTAATTTTTGAACTCTCTTTCCCAAATAGGATCTGGCAAAGGGTATTTATTGAATTCTTACTTACCTCTATGTATTCCTACTAACATCTATGTTGTTTGTGATTTCCGTGGCATTTAATTTTGTCCTCCTTTCCTTAAATCCTCATCTTGTTGTTTAAGTGTTAGCCTCCCTGACTGGCAAGTGAGAAAGATAAAACTCAAATGACTTAGGGTAAGGGTCTTTCAGTAGTTAGAAGTGTAGGATCTGGAATTAGAATCCCTGAGGTCACCTCCTCATTTAGCACCCACTGCCTTGGGTGATTTATCCAACTTCTCTGTAATTCAGTACCCTCCTCTGAAATGGAGATAGGACTATCATGAGAGTGAAGTGAAATGTCTTGGCTAGCGCCTTGCAAAAAAAACAGTGTTAACAGAATATGAAATATCATTCCATAGTGTGAACTTTATAAAGGACACTGAAAGCTGAGTAAATTGAAGAGTGCAGGAAGAAGATGAATCCCAAAGAGACTTGGAAAAATAGTAAAGAATTGAAGGATAACGAGGAATTGTTAGTAGAGATGAGAAAAAAAAAAAAAAAAAAAAAAACAGAGGAGACACTTAAATAATCACCTATTATTCAAATCTAAATTTTAAAATATTTATCCTATAACTTACTCAGCAAGTTCGATAACAGAATGAAAAACGATTTCCCAGTCAAAAGGTATCTATTCTTCTTACTTGTTGAAAACTTCTAGCAAACAAAGTGAGCTCAAGTGAGACACATCTCCTTTGAAGGAATCTTAATTTTCAATAACATTTCACAGTTAGTGAACCAGAGGTACTTCTAACATTTCAATATTGAAACCACTACTCTATGAAAAATCCGTCTGGCTTCTTTTTTACTACCCTATGTCACCTGAGAGATTTAAAATATAGTCCCGATGCTTCTAGGACTCTATTCAATTTTGAAAACAACAGTACTCTAAATTCCAAATTTATCACCCTAAAATAAAATTTAAGTTTCCCCAAGAAACTTTCCTTATTTATTAGATCCATACAAGTGAAGAAAAAGTTCAGTTTAAATATACTATATGCCAAGACCCAACTGAAGTCTTCTTTGATGCAATAACATGTTGAAGCAAAGGAAAAAGCACATGGATCATGCATATTAGGATCATCTGGAAAGACACTTATTATGAAAGTTACAGGCAGCTTTGCCTAATGCTTAAACCCGATATGTGTATTTCTTACAAACATTTAAATGAGCACATTGCAAAACAGAATGACAGTCTCCTTGGTGAAGTCATAAATGCAAAGAATCAAATTTTTTAAGAGGAAAGGGCAGTCAGATCTTCAAGACAGATGTCTCTAGCAGAAGTGAAAATGGAGCTACTTCCTTCAGCCCTTCTTGTCTTTCCAGAGAAAGGTCTCTGCTCTGAATCCTAGCACTAAAAGTTACAAAGAAAGAATAAGGATTTGAGAATCTAAAGAGCATGAACAATTTAAAACAGAACAATTCAATGTACTTAAAATTTGTAGCAGAACTAGTGAATGAATTTACGTCCATGAATTTACTTTATTTCACTTAGTATTGTTTGTTTGAAAAGACAAGATTTTGAGGAAATAGTTCAAATCATGCAGGACAGACAACCAGGGCCACAATGGGAAGTCATGGTAGAGCTCTGTAATGAGTCTACTAGTAGGGTGATGATAGATGGACACAAAGCTATAGAAACATCAAGGCATGTACCACTTTTTCAACGTACATTTGATGTAATTTAGCAAGCCACCATTTAAAATACAGAAGTCATTGAGAAAGACTGTATATAAATTCTATTATCTTCTCTCTTGAATGAATAAGAAATGACAGTGTTGTTCCTGATTTATGCCATATATCACTTATGCAAGACTTTGATGAGACACTAAACATTAACAGAAAAACTCAAAATATTTAGCTCTTACCACAATGAATTACTTATTTTAACTGTAGATATACTGAAATAATAAGAGTTCCATCACTTTGCTCACATGATACTTACCTGGTGAAAAAACACTATTTCCCACACTTGAATTAAAGTGAGTAGATGTAAATGAAAAAAGTGATGCACCTTCCCCACCAAGGAACTTGCACATTGCAGCAATGTGCCAATCTGATAAATGACAAGTTTCTCATACAAAGATGCCAAAATACCAAGTACTTTTTCTTCCGTGAAAAAGAAATTAGGGAAAAAAAAGATCTAAAGACATCAAAAAGAAGGGCAAGATACTTGAATGGAAGAAGGCATCCAGATGGATAACTGAGACTGGATGAGGAAGTTTATTCCTAAGAATAATAAATGAAGGAAAATAGACACTGCCTTAAACCGCCCATGGCTACCTCCCAGTTTAAAAATGGGAAGAGTTGTCACAAACTCTGCCTCTTGTAGGCTTTATCTCCTATACAAGTAATGTTTAAATCCCAATTACATGCTCAGATGAATAGTTTTCAAGCTTTCAAAAATAACCTATTTATAACCATTGGGAGTGATAACCTCTCAACAATAGGAGTGGGTTACTCAGAATGGCAGGCCACCCTAGTATTCTTGCTTGGAGAATTACATGTACAGAGGAGCCTGGCAGGCTACAAGCCCAGGGGTTGCAAAGAGTCAGACACAACTGGACAACTAAGACTTTTTTTTATACTTACTCTGACAGTACTGTTCAAATGGAACCATAAAACAGGTACAGAATGGGAATTAGAATGTGTCAAAAAAGCACTGGAACTACAACTGAATAAAACCCACTCACTCAAATATTTTCTCCCCACAGTTAACCATTGATCTAAAGGCATGGATTAATTACATTAAAACTGCAATTATTTCCAATTTTATCTATGTGCAAAATTTGACCTTATGTATACAACTTGCTTTGCTGTAATTGTCCCATTGAGGATAATGAACTAAAGAACTTTTAAAATACACTGTAGCAGATTTTTCAGAAATAAAAAGGGAGTAAGATAATATACCTTGTACTTGGAAAGACATACCACAGGCTTCTAAACGTTTAGTTAAAGAGACAATGAAAATTAATCTAAAATGCTAATGAATATAAAATTTAATGTCATGCCTGTATTTCTCATAAAGAAAGAAACTATAACTGGCTTACTCTGCATCTTTAATGTAAAAAAAAAGTTAATGTTTTCCAATGAAACTACTAAATTGCTACAGATTCACAGAATACACTCATTATCTCTTGAATATTTTTGATAAAATTATGTTATTGCCATTATTTTCAAATAACTTATGACCTTCCAACTTTAGTCTAGATTAGAGTCATTAGTTAATAATTATTTGAATAGAAAAACAGAAAATAAAACTCCCAGAATGAAACTTCTTGAGTTCTGTTCCCTCTACTTGCTATGTAGTAGCTAGTACATTTACCCAGGTACTAGCTATGTGACCTGGGTCAAGTCAATGGACTGCTCTGACTCTTAGCATCTTCATTTTCCTTTAAAAGCAGGTAGAACCTATCTCTTAGGGCCATTATGGGGAGTGAAAGAGATAACATCTAGCAAATAAATAATAGTAACTATAATTTTTAGCGTAATGGTAATGCTTTAAACTGCATACATATATATTCTTATTTTTTGTCTGGCCTCTCAATTAAAACTTTTAGGTACTTCAAAAATTATATTTTTATGATCTTTCACAATTAATCTGATACATTAACTTCAATTAATAATTTGATTAAAATAATAAAGATAAAATATCTTAGTAAATTATACATGTATGAAGATTCACAAAGTTTAAATATTTGTGCTTAAACTACTGCAAGAATATGGGATACATTCCAGAATTTAAGACATCTTCCATTATGCTGAAGAATTAATGTTAAATATACTTTCATTTTGTTTTTTATTTCTACAAAAAAATCTAGAACATATATACTGTACCCATGCTTTAATTTCTTGGTTATAACTAAAATACTCCAAAATTAAGAATCTCATAAGAGTATTTTAATAAAATTCAATAATACACAAACAAAAATTCTATAAGAAAGTCAATTATATTTGTAATGAATGTCCACCATGTGCCAGAAAGTACCAGAGAATTTTCACAGGATAGAGACTAGATAATAGCCTAGAAAAATCACAGGGAGGTAAGTATTAGTCACAAGAAATTAAATTCCTTCAAGTTTCAAAATTAATTGAGGAGTTCAAGAAGTAATGAGATTTTCTATCAGCAAGCATCTCCTTAAATGTATTTAAAGCTGTTAACAGCGGATCACAAATATTTCAAAACTTTAGCTATTCATACATAAAGGAAGAATGCAGCAAGAGATATCTACCTGGATTTCCCCTCCACTGGTGAATTTCAGACATGAAATGTTTTTGTAGACAAATGGCAAGGAGAAAATCAATCAGATCCAATTTCAACAGCCTACTAAATTTCACAATATAACAATGGAAGAAACAATGTGTGTTACATAATTTACAAAAATGTCAAGATGTGTCATAAATCTAAAGACAAAGCGGAACAACAGTATTCTGAGATAGAAAACATTATATTATATTGATGAGTTCACCAAATATTTGGCAGACACCAAATTTTATGTTAAGATGCTTGAATGCCTATCCCAAATTTATTTTCAAAATAGGAGACTCCAGAAAATAGCCATTGGGAGGATTTCAAGATTCTTGGTAGAGAATAATTACAAGTTATGTATTTGGTTAAAAAAATCCTACAGACTTAACTAAAATGGAATGCTCTAGGGAATTTAAAAAGAAATCAAAGATTCAATAATACGTGACTTAGCACAAAGAAAAGGAAGAAAGACCTGATGTAAACTTCATAGAATCTCCTGCTTTCACAGAGAACTGCATAGCAGTTACTATAGATGTTGGATGTCATACTCCTCAAAACAAAATAAGTTATTTCCTTTGCAGATGCTGTGGCTATATTTCATCTTTTCTTCCTTTTTAAAGATTTTGTCATGTTAAACTATTACTTAACATATGTTTGAAAGTTAGTGCCAATAGAAATTTAGTAACCTTATATTTATAAAAAGGCTGTAACTTTTCATAATTCACAAATTCTCCTTTTAAGAAAGAATTTAATTGTTATGATTTTACTGTCACTGCCTTTTCAGCAGAGCATGATAGAAAGAATCAACGTAGGTTTTTGTCTTTATGTTTTCTGCATTGTTCTGGTAAAAGAAGTTTTAAAACAACTGGGTAAGAACATTAACAATCTAGTGTCTTAGCAACTTTGAAGTATATATTAATAATTGTACACATTACACTTTGCACAAAATGTAGGTTATATCTCAATTTTTAAAAAGTAATGGGAATTCTGATGGCTTAAAGGTAAAGAATCTGCCTAAAATGCAGGAGACCTGGGTTTGATCCCTGGGTGGGGAAGATGCCCTGGAGAAGAGAATGGCTACCCACTCCAGTATTCTTACCTGGAGAATTCCATGGACAGAGGAGCCTGGCAGGCTACAGTCCATGCGGCTCAGAGAGTCAGACACAGCTGAGCAACTAACACACCCACACAGTGGGAATTCTAAGCAGATAACAACTCTTAAAAAGCACTTTACTATTTCTGAAGTGCTTTCAAATAATTACTATCACATGCCTATCCTCACAACCTTCTTTTAAAATAAATAGAAAAGCTATTTTCCCTATCCCCATTTTACATTTGACAGTATGAAAGTTCCAGTTGACTAAGCCAACATCTCCCAGGTAGTCACTGATAGAATTGAAACTTGGAATCTAGTTCCCAGACTGTTCTTATAAATCCGAGTTGTCTATAGATTAGTCAATCTCAGATAATAGCTGCAATAGCAATGAAATACTTCTCTCAGAAAGTCAAAACAATTTCTTTTTGAAATGACATAATGATATTTTTGTGGAAAACAACTCCCAAAATTACACTTGATAAAGCTTTCAAAACTTAACTTTCATATATGTACTGAGAATTACAATTCCTTGATAACTAATAAAAGTGAACTAGAGAAAACAAAAATGTATTAGGTGATGTGACCCAATCACAACTGCTTTATTCATCACAGCCATGTTCTTGAGATCTGAAAACATTCAAGACTTGACAGCATATTAACAGTTTCAATATTGTGGACTTCTGTTCAGTTTGCTATGGGCAAGAGACCATGCCTTTACACAAGCTGGTGGATCGATTGGTCTTTGGTAGAATCTTAGTTTAAGACTCTTTAAGGCACTGATTTATGCACAATTGATCTGATCAGCCATGCAGTCAATGTGATTTATTAGCTAAGATGGCCAAAACCCTTTTTTCTCCTTTTTCATGCAGTAGTAATTCACCTCATTAGAGGTAGAATCATTATAGGAAGTTAGTGAAATAAGAAGTTGAACCTGCCAGCCTGATTCCTTATTTCCCCACAAACTATGGACCCCCGAAACAGTGATAGCTGGTCACTAAACTCAGAGCTTCTGTGCACGCATGCGGAAGTCAGCATACTCTCACTGTGGCTAGAGATGGATGAAGTGGATTAAAGGCAGTTCTTTTATGATACATTTCCAGAGAGCAAACTCGTCCATTTACCTTCCTGAGAAACTTATTCATTTAGTTTCTAGCACACATTTTTGCCTTTATATAACCACAGTAAGACAAATGACTTGTATTATTTTGTAATTATGGTGTTTAACTAAACATAGGACTAGCAATGTGTATAACAGGGGTTGTCAATCTACAGTATACATGTGGATGTATGTGTACACACACACACACACACACACACACACACACACACACACACTCAATGCTACAGGAAATCTGATTCTGAATAATTCACCTATGGGCAAAATACACATTTCTATTTGCTAAACACTTAGATTTTTCTATAATATTTGGAGGGAAGGTGTCTATAGATTTTATTTGTATAACAGCTCCTCTCCTCTCTTTAAGCTCTATCCCCCAGCCAGACCCTTAATCCTAAGGTTCCACTGACCACTGATTACCTCCTTAAATATTTGCTGTTTTTGTTCAGTTGCTAAGTCATATCAGACTCTTTGGGATGCCATGAACTGCAGCACACCAGACTTCCCTGTCCTCATCTCCTGGAGTTTGCTCAAACTCAGGTCCATTAAGTCAGTGATGCCATCTAACCATCTCATCCTCTGTCACCCCCTTCTCCTCCTGCCCTCAATCTTTCCCAGTCGGTAAGATACAGTCATTCCATGAGATGGTTCTGTTTTAGAACAGAGTATTGACCATCATCTCTTCTTCCATGCTGCTGAGAGCTCAAAACTCAGAACCTTTATTCTAGTTGCTTCACCCATGCATTTCCATTTGACTTGGTAGAAATTCCACATATCACAGTGATTTCAGGGGATGGGAGCTGCTAATAGCTGATCCCTCAGACCTTATCCTTCTTGAAAAGAATAAACACCCTGCCACTTCCCTGCCTGCCCTCATCCACACTATGGAGGAGATAAATGACGATGCAATACTCTAAAGATTTGACAGCCACACATCACAGTGATTAGGCAGTACCACAATGCTGTGAGGTGGTCCATTTTTTCCACTATGTGCTATAAAAATTGTGAATAGCTTTAAAAATCCAGATTTGCTTAAACCCCAGTTATGTAATTTCTGCACAAAAGTCTACTATGAGCTATACCTTTGATTCACTTGGATGAATGGCTCCTTAATAATATGCTGAATGAGTGCACAATTTTTATGCTGGTGCTGAACACTGTTTCGGTAAGACAAGCTTTAAAATAAAGCAAAGAATAAGGTAAGTTACAAAACATAGGAATGTTTTTATAACTCTCACAGAAACTGCAGCCCCACCTGTCCTTATTATTACTAAATCAGCAATATCAAAATGCCAACGAGTTTAGCTATTGTACCAGTTCAAAAGAAACACGATATGCTGTGTATGGATGAATTTGTGGGACTGCATATCTGTAACCATGGGCTTTTCAGGTGGCGTTAGTGGTAAAGAACCCACCTGTCAATAAGGAGACATAAGAGACTTGGGTTCAACCCCAGGGTCACGAAGACCCCCTGGAGAAAGGCATGGCAAACCAATCCAGTATTCTTGCCTGGAGAATCCCATGGACAGAGGAGCCTGGTAGACTAAAGTCCAGAGGGTTACACAGTGTTGGACACAACTGAAGTGACTTAGCAAGGCATAGCATATTTGTAACCACATATTCAAAACCAGAAGCCTTTACTGAAAGAATCTCAGATAAAAAATTTGCAATGTCAAAGGCACATCAGTAAGACAAAATATAATTGGGGACCTGGAATCTTTATTCTCATTTAATATTTGGGGCTAACTTACTTAAACTTTTCTTTACTCTTCCCTATTAGTAGAGATTAGTTGAAAACACACAGATTTTCCTGATTTAGATTTTGTTTCAAATCTTTGCCTGAATTATTTGGATAATTATTGCTGTTGTTGTTTAGTCTCTAAGTCATATCCAACTCTTTGCGACCCTGTGGACTGTAGCTCACCAGGCCCCTCTGTCAATGGAATTTCCCAGGCAAGGATATGGAGTCAGTTGCCATTTCCTTCTCCAGGGGATCTTCCCAGCCCAGGGATCAAACCCGTGTCTCCTGCACTGGCAGATAGATCTTTTACCACTGAGCCACTGAGGAAGCCCCATTTTGATAATTACTTACTTATTAAAAGAGTTAAAATTTCATGTTTATAATACAGTTTTAAATTTACTTTGTAATTTACATTTGGTCTGTTGTAATAATATTAGCAAAATTCCATTGATTTAGATATGTTCCATGTTCCAAATAAAACTTTGCCTAAGTTATTAATGGCTTAAATGCATATTTTCCTTTCCTTTAGTTAACTGTATTTTTCTTAGCACCAGTTTTATAAATAGAGTAAGACACTCCAGGGAAAATATTGAGCTGTATCTAGTGGCTCTGTGGCTGTTGAAATCACTCACTCTTTAGACTTGTGAACCACAGAGCACCCACAGCTCAGCAAATCCCAGAATAGCGCATGCCATGTCATGTCTTACTGCTTTAACCACACAGTCTCTGAATTCTACCCCCTCAATATAGCTAAGCGCAGTACTGATGAGCACAACAACAACCGACATCAGTCTACAGAATACAGTTCTACCATAAGCATATGCTGCTAATACTTAAAGAATACAAATGTATCTTAATTTGGAACTACTTGGGAGAAATATTTTAGTTTGAGACCCCAAATGTTCTTAGAATACTGTCTTGCGTAACTTTGTTCTAAAGTGAATGTAAGGTCTAGTAAAATTCTCAGTGGGCTTCTGCGCTGAGTTAAACGGTGAATGTACAATCTCTGCCTAGTCAAACTACACACTTAACATGGTGAGAGTGCCAATGAGTATGTTTCATCAGACGTTCCTGGAAGCTGTCTGGCCAATAGGAGGGGTTTGAAACAGTTCCCTAATCACTGTTGAAATCACTGATAGTACTGTCTGTCCACACTATGACAGACAAAAGCTGAAATGTATTAAACATAGCAATCCATCATCCTGCAGATGGAAAGCAGGAGCCAGGCGAGTTCAGAGGCAGTGACTACCCGCTGCTTAACAAAGGCTGGAGTCCCGACAGTTCAGTCCCTTCCTACCTCCTCACTACCACCCCTCCATCTAAGATGAATGAGTGTAATCAATGAGGGAGAAAGCCTGCTGAGGACTTCAAATTCAAACATTGTTACATTTAAAGTGCTGCTTTCCCCCCCTAATCAGAGCTGTTACTGGAACAGTTTTCTCCAAATATAAGGAGATAGGTATTTAAGTAAGTGAATTAAATGAATAAACTGTGTATTCAAGAAAGCACATCCTTAGAAAATACTGCATTGGTATATCATGAAGTTTGGAGAGCCAGTTTTGAAATAAAGCTTTGATACAAACATAAAGGAAGTTTTTTCCAAAAGTCACTCAGTTAAGGTTATGTTTACATTATTTGAAGCAACTTAATAGTGATGATCTCTTTGAATGACCAGGGGTTTATTATCTTTAAATAAGCACCAAATAGAAATGAAATGCTATTTGCTAAAGTTTAGTTCGTTTCGCATACTTGCATCTAATATGGGCATCTGAGTCACAAAATAGCCAAAGGGAGGGAAAAACCCTAACTGCTAACAGCACATTAACAAAGTGTAGAAACGAAAGACACTTTTCTTTGGATTTCAGCCTTGTCATTTCCAATTTTCTGCTCCTTGGACATGCTTGTATTCAAATTCTGGAACATCTATTCAGCATATCAATCCTAATTAGACAATCTGGGTCTGGAAAGGATGAGAGCTGGGTCATTTGCATAATTTAATCATAAATACTCAGTGATACATATTTCCAAATGCATTTGTACAATTATCTTTTCATCCTTGGGGCAATGGTATTAATATGATTAGGCAATATTTCTGGAAAAAACAGACAAGTATGCACTCTTTTTAACTGCAGCTTAGGGCGATATGAAAAATTAATTAATTTCTGAAGAAAATCAATTTCTCTACGTGACCATATTAGACATTGCTAAACCAAGACTCGGAAAGCTCTCTCAATCACTACATTTTATCAGATGCTTCTAAATTCTGATTAGTATGTGAACAATTCAATAGAAAAACTAGTAATATATCAAAAGGTATCTTAAATTTTGAAGAGATCTGTCTACTCTTCATTTCAGGAATACTACGATGCTTTACTTTAATGCACTGTGATTTAACCAGTCAATGAAAAGCCTGTGCTTTTGGTGTGAACTTATCTTGAGTGATCTTTTATTAATGCACATTAACCAATTTCAAGGACAATAGGATAAAGTTACCTTTGAAATGCTTTCTCAAGCAATGGATTTATGTTTATCTAAAATAATCTTCACACAAGACTGTTTATTATGAAAAAAATTAGGTAAACAAATTTATCCCAAAGAGTACCACTGCTATAAGAAAAACATTTTAATACACTTAATAGAGATATAAGAACCCAGGTGGCTAAGCTGATTTTTTTTTAAAAGAGATTCAGCTTTGTATGTTGATTAGTACAAAAGAAAGAAGTCACATTTGTGAGTTTAAATGTGCTATTCTTCTCTTTTCAATCAAATGAAAAAGTAGAAATGCATGCAAATATTCAATATTCATTTAATTTGCATAAAGGTGCTTGAACAAATTTTTGATTCTAACAAGCTCATTTTTCATGCGTTTTGTCTTTCATCCTAATCTAGCATCTGTCATTCCTTTTTGAAGTTATTATCGGCCCAATTCCCTCTTGGACATGGTTGCTGGGTGACCGGTATCTTAGCACCCACTTTGACAGGAACAGATGTGAATCTGATCAAGAGATTTCCCAAGAGTACCTGAAATCACAAACAACTTTTGTGAAAAACAAACCGCGTCCCTGTCATGGGCCCTTATTTAACCCACTCCCCAAAAGAAAGAGCAAAATAAGTATACCTCAGATCAAATAAATACCATTTGAATTTCATTTCCTAAACTTAGGAGGAAATAAACAAAAATCAATTCTATTTTCACACTGTTGAATTGGAGGAATCCAATTTAAATATCAACAGCTCAAACACCCAGCTTGGATAGATATTTCCAGGTAAAAACGAATTTACATTTCATGAAAGATTTCACTAGAGTGCCTACCAAACAAAAAGAGGATTTATTATGAGGACAATTTAGGTGATAAAGGTATTTAAGAGAATGAAAGTCCAAAGACTTCCTGTATTAGGTATGATGTAAAATGCTATGTAACATCAAGGATCAGTTTACTTAAAGAGAATTACCTAAAATATAAAAGTTCCACCTCTTCTTTCATGCATTTTATAGCAAGATCTTTTAAGCTGTTTCTTTTTCTTTTTTGCAGTTCACTCCATGCCCTATCAGTCATTATTGGAAATAGGGCTGCAAAGTGCCACTGAAAGACAAAGAAAGAAACTTCACACTATCACCAGTACAAAAGTCAGAATAGGTTGCCTTTCCTAAACTAGGTTCTTTGTGAGATGTGGTCGAGTTACATGATCTACCTCCTTTCCTTTCAGTCAGGGAATGCCCAGAGCAACAGCCATGTCAAATCCCCATGAAACTAGTTGGGTCAAACTTTGAAATGAAAAGAAATATTTGTTGCCTTCAGAAATTTGACATCAGAGTGATCTTAGGAAACATCCAAACGATGGACTTAATTTTCAGCTTCATTCAAATGGTGTGTCAAGGCAAGGCAGAAAAATGGTAGCTGACAGTGAAACTTAATTTTTTACCACATGACAACCAATAAAAAATAATAAGCAACACATTTTTAAAACCCTAAATATTTTCTCCTTGATGATCACGACTTAAGATAGTAATACCTTCCACTGGAAATCTTTGTGTTTTTCCTCCAAACTCCAAGAACTAATTGCTATACTCATTCTTATTAGGAATTTTTATGTTTGGTCCTTGTTAATAAAGTAACTAATTAGCCAAATGATTTTATTAATGCTAAGTGAAAAAAAAGTGAAAAGTCTTTGAAATTCTTTCTAATTTTTATTTTAGAAGGAACTTGCTAACCTCAATTTCAAAGTCAATCATGGAATTATTTAACCATTATAATGATCATTTCGTATATGTTAGTGGAGGGTATATATGTATATGTGTTGCTTTACCATTTATAAAATGTTTCTACATATACAAGATTGAGAGCAAGTCATTCCATATGATGAAGTAGGTTCTAAATCTAATGGTGGTCATTTAATGTTGCCAGTTATAAGCAAAGAGATATTATAATCCTACCATTCTATATTAGCCATCCATTTGCATATATGTGATATGGCATTTTGATATTCCAGAAATTAAGCCAATGATTAACGTTCCTTTTCCATCATAGGCCCAGTCCACATAACTAAAACAAAACTGGCTTTTATGTATGCAATTTGTCAATGATCTCCTTCCTTTGTTACTGCTAGTGGCAAAAGTAGCCTTCTGGAAACACTTTCAAGTGATCCAACTAACAGTAAAATAAGAACTTCAACCTTTTAAAATTTGAGTTTAAGAAAATAAAAATATGTTCATATAAAAATCTGTATTCTGAAATGTAATCACAGGGAAAAACTCCCTGGGAGAAAAGTTATTTCACCTATTATGACTGACTTTTCTGTGACAAAAAATTAATAAAAAATACAAGGTAACCATTTTACTCTAGGATGCATATTTAAAAGTTAGATATTTTACTTTAAAAAGGAGCATCTTAGTCACATGTGAAAACTTGAATAGCTGCAAAATTTTGATGGCACTTTGTCTTAACTGTGAAAAGTCATTCATGAATAGTATTTTGTAAATTTCCTAAGAATATATAGTTATGAAATTTGGGAGCTAAACAGGTGTTAACAGAAAGAAAAATCAAATTTGACCCAGAAGGCTCCAATATTAAGGTTTGAATTGGGATCAGTTCATTCCTTTCCCATGGGGTAACTTGTATAAATGTAATTCTATGGTTTCATAAAAGCAGGTCAAGTTTCTATCCCTGGGGGTCTTTTGGCAATTTGAAGCATGGAAGCACTGTTCCTGGCTACAAGTTCAAATCTGCATGTACTGTCAATAGTGTGAAGACAAAAAAAAAAACAATCTGTCAAAAGAAGACACTATTCATCTTTGATTATAATATACATTTGTCAGAGCATTCTTAGAAGGTATGAATAAAGGTGTCAGAGGTCACAAATCATAAAATATTCTGAAACCATTTTTACTAACTTATAAAAATATATGCATATAAGATGATGCAAAAAGGAATGTGAAATACTTTTACTTAGATAACTAAATGCAAAGATGAACTTCTTACCAAATGTCATTTTACAGTTACTATGTCCAAGTGTTTTTTATTTTTTTTTTAATTCTTTAAGCTTTAGATGAGGTAGTCTTTTAAGCAATCACTATTTTATTAATATAAGCTCCTTTCTACTTTGCAAAAAAAAAAAAATGCATGCATGCCTGCACTTTTCTCAATGACGTAATGACTTGACATATGCCATGGAATGACTGAGAAAGTAATGGATTTCAATTTCACTGGACCTCTACCAGGTGTTTTCAAAGACAATTACAGTCCACTGCAAGAAGTGGTAATACACATCTCCTTATGTAGACCTGCAGATTAACCCATTGACCTCATTCCTAACTCATCTCATTGATGGCAAAGCTTTAAGAAGAGCAATCTTTTTCTCTTAGATTATGAAATTGTTTTCCTATCATTTATCCACTGATTTTAAAGGATATGCTTGCTCTAAAGTGCAAGCAGCAGTGAAATAAACCAATAAAAGAAATAGTGCAATGACATCAAGCACTTTAAATGTTCTTCAATAATGTACAGATTCTAGTACCTAATAGTTTAATGTCAATTTCATACAAAAAAATTATCAAGTACAGATATTTTTCACAAAAAATTAAAAGTATATCTTAGTTATCATAAAATATGTCTAGGAAAATCAAGATAAGTGTTTAATCACTATCTTAACTGCCATAAAATACTATATTTATAATTATATCTTAAAACATTTAAATATAAACTGCATCTTTCACCCTAAATTAATTTTAAATACAGTTTTCTGTGGTCATTCACTAAAGTCAAATTGGTTTTTCATGTGTCATCTTATATTAAATAAATTATAGAAAGCAAAATTAAGCTGCTTTTATCATTTGTTTGTCCTCTGTCTCTATGCTCTATATACCTTTCATGTGCATGTGTGTATATGTACATATACACATACATAAAAGCTTTTCTACCAAAGATATTATAATAACTTAAGCATAAGCACATAAACCACAAATGAGTTGAACTTAATACAAACAAAAACATCCCATCACAAAGATTCCTAAAATGCTGATAAAAATTTTACACTTGTTGCACACACAAGAACATCCATCCTAGTATAAAATGTGTGACTGGTGAGACTACAATTAAAAATGCTCCAAGTTATTCATTTAAGATCCAGAGGCACTATTAAAGTACAAACTGCCTCACTTAAGACATAAATATCATTTCCAAAAAGTTAAGCTAAAAAAAATCAGATATTTTAAATATAAAATAGTAATTAATACTGTAGAATACATCAGTATTTTAGCAGAGCTATGATGGGTTCAAAGACTAGTTACACCTTCACTGATTTATTTAAACCTAAGCAAAATGTTTTTAAAAAATAAGGCTATGAATAAAATAGCTCACCTACTGTTGCTATTAATACAATTTCAGAAAACAATCAGCTTAAGATTTTAACAAAACACTCCCCTGCTCGATGCGTGAAAGTAACGAAATATTTCTTAATTAACATATTCTCGAGATTTTTAACTACCTTTGCTTTAAAAATGACCACACTTTTTAAACTGAATTAGTAAGTTTTTACTAGAAATGCTTCTATGTGTTTCTATAATATATAATAATTCTCTGTCAACTAGTACTCTTTCTTTCCTGATACATTTTCCTTGTCCTTGAAGAAAGGTCTTTCTTTTTTCTGTTGTGATTGGACAGGTAATCTAATTATTTAGAAAGTTTTGATACCGTATATAAATTCAAAGATAAGTTACACTGTGACTTTTAAATACTTCGTTTAACCCGCTGTTAATTTATTCTAAGGACAGGAAAACATTTCTCAATTCTTCAATGTTACTAACCAAAAGTAACCAATCTAATTTGCTGTCCATTTCACTATTTGCTTTGAGAAAATCATGCTTGAAAAGCATATCCAATTTTTTGTCAACATACACTACCTTCAAAATCCACTGCATAAATCTACTTATAGTTAAATTATGATTATTCTCAAATTATAGTTCAATAATTTCTATTTCCTGCAAGAAACATGCAATATACTCTAGGTACTGTGTTCATCTTCGACAACAACACGTTTTAGATGTTTCAGTTAACCAGCCTTTTTTTTTTAACCATTACTCTCTGAAACTTTTTTAAGGCAAACGACTATCCAATGTGTTGCCATGCTGCAGAGTTTTAGACACTTGAATATATCTTTAAACAAAAAATATAAGACAAATTAATACATAGTGAATTTTCCAGTTTAGTGAGACGTCTTTGACAACTTTCACTCAAGTCACGTATGTTTAAATGTGTAAAAGAATCCCAGCTTGATATCCTGGATCAACTCCAAACTAATATAAATCAGAAAGCAATAGGGCCACACCTTTAACAAAATTTAGTCGTTGAACATTTGGATATCCTATTTAGAAAAACCTACATGCAAATTTTTCTTAATGAGTGACTTGGAATCCTCTTATTTTATAAAATAAGTCCAAATAAGAATAAACAAGAAATTTAAAATGCACCCGGCTTGAGGTATCTGATTTTGGATCAGATTGTGATTAGCATTAGTCTCTATTTATGGTTATATGCACTTAATAATTAAAACAAATATGTACATTCAAGTTAGACAGGTATCTGTAATAGACACACTCAAAAAATTCTCAGAAACCTTCTCAAAGTAAATAGGTGCATCAAAGTAAAATGATCCACCAATTAATCCAAAAATAACTAATTACTAGACTTAATAACTAATTACTAGACCAACTATAAATATACTATCCTGGTATTCTGGTTTTCCAAAGAAATAATTTGGTAACCTAACTTCACTATTCTAATTGAGTCATTTCTATTCTGTGACATATTCTAAAAAGGAAATGTCAGCAATTAAGTTATTTAAAGGACAGCTAATGTAGCAAAAAATTATTTTTGATTGGAAATACTTATGACCAATTGAGGAGAAGGCAAGTAAAGAAATTTGAGGACAATATGGACTCACAGAGGCTCTGGTATGCAGAGATATATGAGATTTATGCAGATCAGAGCCTTTGATATTCCACTTACCTAAGCCCCATTTGGTGGGGTTTTTTTTTTAAATTCAGGTTTTCTTCATTAAGAAGTAAATTACTGAATATAAATATAATGGAAAAGAGACTCCTTAATGTAGTCTCTAAGTCTGAAAATATAAATACAAATGTATTTTTAGTGTATTCTTAGCTAGAATTTTTAGCTGCAGCAGTCACACACACACACACACACACACACACACACACACACGCACACACACTCGCCTGACCAATCACAGTGCAGTAACTCAGTAGTTAAAAGAATGGCACATGCTGCCACATGCTAAGGTCATTCAATTCTCATAACTATTCAAACATAAAATGATAGAACTTAATATTAAATACATATTAAAGCATCCAAACAGTTAATATCAAGTTTGTCACAATTCTTGCTTATTTTAAAGGTATATAACATCATGTGATTTCTCCCCCTGGTGAGCAATCTGAAAATGAAATCCTGGAAAGATTAAATTCAGGCAAAGTTGAACTTTTTAAAGAACCAAGTAATGAAGACCTTAAAATCAAAATGTTTAGTGAAATCTAAAAGACTCACCTGTACCTAATCAGAAGGCGTATTTCAAACTAAATTCCTCAGATAAAAATTCAAAGGGAGACAGTTCACAACCTGTGAGTTTCATATCTTCTTGTATTTTGTAATACATGTGTTGTATGTTGCTAACACAATGCAATTTAAATGATTATTTTATGTGATTAACAGAGGTAAGTGTGTGAAACAATTTAGTAAAATAACTTGGAAAGAGAAAATAGTACTAATTGACAGTCAAAGCACAAACTGTTCTTAAAATAACAACTACTTGGTTGCACATTAAGCTAATTTACAAATGCTACTTACATTCCAAAAACAAAACAGCAAATGAGAAACAATAAAGCGTATTATGTTTTCGTATGCTAGTGAATCACACATGGTAAATCACCAAAGAGAAGAGTTATTTATGCTCAAACCAGCCAAGACTTTAATCAATATTGGGTGTCACATCTCAGGAGGCTGGGGAAGGTAGTGAGGCAAAAAGAGAGTGGCTAATATTGGTCTCAATAATTTATACGCAATTTCCATGATATGTGGTAGATTAAGCAAAAAAAAAAAAAAAAAACGCAGCAGAATTTAGACTAATGAAGTTTAAAAATTCTGTCTTACTTGTACATGCAAAAATTTTATGCACGAAAACTCTGAAAATCAGCCTATTTTGGAGTTTATTTTACATAATACTTGAAGCTTCACAAAATAAAATACTATATACAAATCAAATTAAGTGTCTCCCGGTATTAACTGTGGAACTCAGAAAGTAAACAAGCATGATCTTCATAACTATGTGCACTTTCTTACAATAATGGATATAATATTATTGGAGACTAACTCCAAGAGAAAAAAAAGCAGGTTTGAAAGATATTATCAAAATAACTCAAGAATTTGTATTTTGCAACATAATTTGATTAAATAAGGTAAACCCAAGGTTAGAATACTCTTATATTTTATTTATGTATTAGCCATTAAGCTGGAATTCACTAATATTTAAAAATCGTTCAGAAATAAGTGATAAGACCAAGCAAACTTTCACGTTTCAGGTTTTATTCTTCTAATTATGCCATATCCTTTTTGAAATGTTATAAAACGAAACATTAGGCTTTATAGGAGCCATTAATCGACTGTAATACAAAAAACTTCAAAAGCATAGTCTCTTTTCATTTGAAGTAATTTTTTTAATTCCTCTGTGCCAAGTATCATAATTATCTATGAGAAGTGAGTCTGTATTGTGTTGAAACTTTCTACACAGAGGCATAAAGGCATAACTCCGTGCCACTGAACTGCATGCAATGAAGGAAATGTTAAATAAATATTGCCATTTTCTGTTAAAAAAACTTCTGACAAAAAGAGGCAAGCCAAGAATTAGAAAATAGTTTATACTTCTGATACTAAACTCGCATTCATATATTACTACTGAACAAAAAAAGACATATAAATTCTTTCAATTTGCTTTCCATAGATGGTATTGACTTTTAAGACAAAAGAATACTGTCTGTGAATAAATGTCTGATAAAACTAACTGGAATCTTTTCAAGTTAAAAACTCCACAAATCTAAGTCTATGTAGGACCCAAATCACAAGCTGGTTTGGAAGATCCTGAGACAAAATCATCTTCTGACAATATTCAAAGAAAAATTCATTTTCGATAACAAAATAGAACCAAGTCACTTTTCATTACCTGAATTCACAGAAAATTGAATCCTAACCCAAATCTCCAAACAAGCAACTGACTCAGATAAACAGAGACTTGACCATCTCCATAATTACTTTTCTTTTGTTGTTGTTGTTTAATGGTTACCAGTTAATTAAGTGACCTCTGTTGCAACAGCCATGTTCATGCAACTAATGTTTAGTTTAAAAATAATAATTGGAGGAAGCTGATCAAGGTCAGACTTTGTCCTTTGACAACTTTTAAATCTATTTCCTTATATTTTCTTTCATGTTTTGAAGCCCCTATTTTATTTAGCTTTACTATCAAGGTGACAGTCTGTTTCATCTCCTTGTGGTAATGACAGATGGCTTCAACATTTATTCTAGTGTTCATAGATAGCACACTAATGCAATAGCCCCAAGCAAATTAAATGCACTCCGAGTTTTCTTTTTTTTACTAACTTACTGAGCCACTTTGAGCAAGTTTATGAACCTTTCTTTAACATAACTTTGGTTCCTCAGATTTCCTGGTATCTAGATGCTATTAAAAGACATAGTTAGATACACATTCTATAAAAAGTTGAGAGTGCTAAGATTTGATGTTTCTTGCACACTATGTGTGTATTATTTCATATAGTTTGCCTTCTTGCACTGTTCTTCTTCTGCATAAATTATTTCTTTATATAGTCTCTTAAGTAGCCAGAGGAGAAAGAAACAAGAATGAAAGAAATCAATATATATAGATGAATGAAAAAGGATCTTAATAGTAAGGGAATAAACTGGAATGAATGAAAAAGGATCTTAATAGTAAGGGAACAAACTGGACTTGAATCAACAGGATAATTTTAGTTTGGGAAATTCAAGATGAAAAATATTTTAGCTATTGCTTCCAAAGTAAAGAAACAAGGCAATAACACTTGTAACTATCACTAAAAAGTAAGGCATCACAATGCAAACGTGTATTTTGGTGAGAGTTCACTGATAAGTTTTCTATCTTCTTAGTCAATGGCAGAATTAGGGAAACCTAGGTATATATCTGCAACTACACACCTTTTTCAGTATCTACATGTTATTTAGGCTTGAGAAAGTCCTGTAGTTGATAAAAAGATCAAAATGTAGCAGTAAATCAACAAACTTACCACATTTAACCTCAAATGGAGTTCTGGAATAACACATTTCATTGTAAGGTATTAAAACTTTAGAGTACTGATAAGATATTTTTGAAAGGATAAACAGTTTTACTGGATTTAACTTTTCTTGGTTCTAAAAGTTTTAACTCCAGAGCCTTTGTTAACCTCAGGGAAAAACTTAATATTTTAAAATTCATTCCTAGTAACTTTAAGAATATTCTCCAACCATATGGTGAGAACTTCAACTCCAAAACCTAAGCAGAAATTTTAGGAAAAACAAAAGCATCAAGGAAATAATTGTAAGAAGTGTAACACTACCTGTTTTAAACTGGTTATAACTTTGTAATCTTTGAAGCAGCTTTCTCCAGCGATTTTGTGTGTGTTATCTGAAATAGCCATTAATTATCTAGTACAGTGTGTGCTGTGAAAAACACACAAAGAAGACTCAAGAGCAAAGTCGTTTGGTTACTGAAAAGGAAAAGAGCGCTTCACCAATTTACTGGATAGGTATTTTATCACAATCTTATTTTATCACAATCTTATCTGAACTGGCTTCAGATTTCAACCAGCATTTTTTATAACAACTCCGTAACAATTTTCTGCCCTGATTTAAACAGCTTTAATAGTAGATTTTTGGCAAATCTTTTATATTCTGTACACCCAAGGTCTCTGATTATCTCTGTAAATGATGTTTAGTGATCAAGATTCACCCTCAATCTTTACTGCCACCTGTCCATATTCTTGGGCACGCGCGCATACACACGCGCGTGTTCAGCATTCACCGAAAAATAGTAGAAACGAAGGTTCAAAACCCAGATAAACACCCATGCCCCCCACACAAAGAAATAAGTAAACACGGAAAAGAGTTTCTGGATGAGTCAGGGTAGGACATTAACTGATTTGCAGCTGGAGCCTTTCTAGTCTTATAGTGTTCCCAGGGCACTAGCCAGAGGTCTTCCTCCAAGGAAGAAATAGCTAGGGACTTTTCTACCCCGATTTCCTTCTGGTCTAGTCCTGCGCCTCTCTCCTTCCCGCCTCAGTTTCCTTAGCTATACTAGGGGCACACAAAAAAAGAGGTAAAACTCCGTTCCTCCTCCCAATCTTTAAACTTATTTGGAGGGTACCGAAGTTTCCGCACAAATTTTGCGCGCAGTTCCCACGCGCTCACTTCGAGACTCCAACTTTCCCTGCTTGCTTTTTACTCGGCTTCTCTGAACTTCTCCCTCTGCAGCCAACGGTGGGGACAAGACCGTACAGTGAGAGTGGGTGGAAAAGATCACTTCTACCCCGAAACTGACAAGCTACCCCACTCCCGCCCCCTCTCGGTAGATCCTCCCCCGAGAGAGCGTTCATTAGCATAAAACTGGTCCGGCCGGGCTCAGGGTCCCGTGGCCTCCAGGGTTCGCGCGCTTTGCGGGACTGGGGGAGCCACAGCACCGGCATTCAGGTCCACAGAGCATCCCAGTGCCAAACCTGCACCTGCTCATTGCGTGAGCTACTAACCTTTAAAAAAAAGAAAGAAAGGAAAGAACAGTTTGGAGAGAGAGAGAGAGCGAGGCAGCAAACTGCTGTCTTCCCTCCCCGTGTCTCCAGTTCAGCCTCCAGGAGTCCCAAGCACCCGGTCACCGCCCCCAACGGCAGGAACATTGCCGGTCCCCTCGCGCCTGCCCCGGGCAAACGTACCCCTTTATCTTCTTTGCACACACACGCTCGCGCGCGCGCGCGCGGACACACGCACAGATGCGTGCACACACAGACCCCTCCCCTCCCCTCCGCAGGCTTGCCCTCGGCGCTTCAGGGCTGAACTCAATGTGGGTCCCCCGGGATTACGCTGGCCTCTCGGCCTCTGGGACCGTCCCGCTCCCGACCTCCAAGTGACCCACTTCCTAGGCTACCTCGCGGGGCGCTCACCCCTAGCGCGTCTTTCCGCTCCACGAACCCCGCGGGGCAGGGTTACGACCTCCCTCCGCCCCCAGGATCTAGCCCCTCGTCTCCGAGCAGCCGGGCCGGTGCCCGGCGCCTCGCGGTGGAACCCGGGTCCGAGGGAGCGCGCACACACTGCAGCGCTGAAAGGGGTCCCCAGACGTCCGCGCAGCCTAGGAAGGGCGCTGTGGCCCCTGGAATGGCACCATCCGCCTCCTACCCGCCCCGTCCGCCCCGAGACTTGGGGTTCCCGCCAGCCACATCTGTCGAGCCCCAACGTCCGGGCGAGCAAGGGGCGGACCCGGCCGGAAGAGCGCGATCCGGGCAGGGTGAGGTGCCAACTTCTCTGAGAGGTCGGGAGCGGCCGGCGAGCCCGGAGGAAAGGGAGCAGAGGGCCGCGCTCGCCCGGGGCGCGCGGAGAGAACGGCGCCAGGCGGAGAGCGAGGGAAGGGCGAGGGGGCCGGTTGGGAAGGGCCCACAGGCGGCGGAGACTCCCTCCCCACCCCCACCGTCCCCCTGGCTCTTTACCTGGCGTTGGTGCAGTCATTGTAGAGGGTCTCGAAGTCTTTTCTGGAGATGAGTTTGCAGCGGTTCACTCCGGGCTGGATGGCGCCCAGTCCCCTCAGGATGCGAACCTGCTCCACATTGCACACCACCGGCGTGATCTCCAGCCGCTTCAGCTTGGTGTAGACCGTGTGCAAGCCCCCCACCAAGTGCTTCAGGAACAGGTCGAAAGCCTGGGGCAGGCAGATCAGCTCGCAGCCCTCCACCGTGAAGGAAGCCACTTTGGCCCCCCTCAGATCCACCATTTTGCACTCATTATTCTGGGGGGTGTTTTCCACTGGGGACGGGGTCGAGTACACGGGTTTGCCGGGGAGGGGGCCGCAGCTGCTGCTGCTGCTACTGCTGCTGCTGCTGCTGCTGCTGCTGCTACAGCTGCTGCTACTGCCGCCGCCGCCGGTGCTCGCGTTGATGGGGGTGCTGGAGGCGCCAACGCCGCCGCCGGCGCTGATGCTGCCGCCGCCGCCGCCGCCGCCGCCCGCGGTCGCCAGGCTGGGGTTGCAGCCGCCGCCGCCGCCGCCGCCGCCTCCGTTGCCCGCGCTGCCGCCGCCGCCGCCGCCTCCGCTGCCCGCGCCGCCGCCGCCGCCGCCGCCGGTGGAGGTGACTGTGCCCGCCGCCGCCGCCGCCGCCGCCGAAGCGATGGGCTCCGGCCGGAACAGAGTTGGCCCCGAGGACGCCGGGGGCCCGATGGACGGAGCCGGAGACGAGGTCGCGGAGGACGTGGAGGTGGTGGTACCGGAGGAGGAAGCAGACGTGGAGATCGGGGCTTGCGGGGGGACCAGCTGGGTCGGAGGGATCAAAGCCGCCGGCACTGCCATGGCCACATATAAGGGGGAGACAGAAGGAGGAGAAGCCGGGGGAAAAGTTGCCGCACACACACCCCCGGGGAGGGCGAGGGAGGGAGAGAAGGGGGGAGGGAGACGGAGCTAGGGGGCCACGAGCGCCACAACTCCGGGAGAGAAGAGAAGAGAAAGGGGCAGAAGGGGGGAAAGGAGGTGAGGGCGAGCGCGAGCGAGCGCCGGAGGGGCGAGCGCGAGAGGCGCTCTGGAGAGAAACGCACAAAAGTGTCCCGCAAGTCGAAATGTGAGTCCTCTCCCGGGGCTGGGATCGGGGATTGGGGGGGGGCGGGTAGGGGCGGGCAGGGTCGGCTGTGGCTGTGTGGGTCCCGCTCTCTAGCACCAAGTTAAGGATGAAGGTGAAAAGGAGGAGGTTTGAAGGACTTGGGTTCTCCCTCGCAAGTACATTGATCAAAGATTGAGAGGGGAATGACAGAGAGAAAATGAGCTGAAAAGTGCAGGCTGCCGGCTGGACGACTTGTTATTGTCACACGGTGCAGAGGGGAGGAGCTCCGGAAACTTGAAATACCCTTTGAAGCCGCAAAAACCTCACTCACTAGTATTAACCCAAATTATCCAACCAGGAACTCGGAGCAGAGACTCCGAGAGCGCGAGACCCAGGGAAAGCGAGAGAGCAGGGGGGGTGGGTGGGAGGAGGGCGGGGAGGGGGGAGCACTAGGAAAGAAACTATAGGAGGGGCCGCGAGGAAAAGCCGAGACCCAGAAGTGGCGATCGCAAAGAGAGAGCATCTACTTTTCTACTACCGTTAGATTGCATGTCTTAATATTCCATTTCGTCCGCGAAGACTCGTAATTTTTTCCAAAACCTTCTAAGCAGTCCCCTGCCAACTTAAAGAGGAGCCAGAGCGCTCCGAGCTCTCCTTCAAGGGATTTAGGATGTATCTTGGCTTGTTGTTGTTTTTTTTCTTTTGGCAAGAGATATAAATGAAAACACATCCCTTGACTTCATGATTATTAAGAAATTATTTTGAGGAAAATCCATATGAAGCAAAGCGTATGTTTTCTGTATCTGATTATTTTATCTGTCGACTCAACTATTTATTTGTTTAAAGATAGCGAAAATTCCAGGAGAGTTTTCAAGTTGTGGGGGAAAAGTCAGTCTGAAATAGCTTAAGAATCATGGAATGCTCTGTATTCAATTCTTTTATATCCTAATAGATTTTGGAAAGAAACAAATGCTTGCTACAGAAATGTGGATGGTTCAGGGTAACTTCACTTTTGCCCCAAAGGTCAGAAATGCCAATCATATGAAAAGAATTGAAGAGATCAGGCACCCCTGAAGATTTAGAAAGTGGGAGAGGGGGGAGAATGCACTACTTTTTCTTACCTAAAACTCTGTAAGTAATTAACGTGTCTTGCATAGACGCCAACCATCTTCTCCTCCTTTAAAACCTAAGGCTAGCTGTTAATGTGTTATTTGAATAAATATATATATGTGTGTACTTATGCATATATATGTACACATATACTATATTATACTATATATATATACTATATATACTTCAAGACTACCGTATTTTGGGAGAGTCCTTCTCAATTTGCAGAAATATGTTTTGTAAATAATGAACAAAAACAAAACTCACTAGTTGACTTGTAAAGGCAGAAAGGGTAGCTATGCTTAAAAACATTGGGCTGAGTTTAGGGTCACCCTCTTCCTCTTTGCCTTCCTCTTTGCTTTTCTTCCCTTTTCTAACTTGTTGCATGGAAGTACTATTTATTCAAAAATTTTGACCAGTCTATGATTTGAGCACAAGTCAAGTCTGTTCTGTTTATATCACTAGGAATCTTAAATAATTAGGCTTTAAACCTGTCTGCACATGTTCATTAACTTCACAAGATAGAAACAATGCTTTAGCATTTGACAGATTTCAAAAATAAACTATTAGCATCGGATTCACAGGTTAGTATTGAAATTATTATCACATTTCTTTTTATCTTTTTAATTCTTTAACCTTTTTGAAGTCTACTGTCAAAAGGTGTAGGAAATATTTACAGAGAAATAGGGCACTATTCACTAATTTGTCTAAGTTTATACTAAACTTTTGGGGATAAAACAGTTATATCAGGAGGCTTTCCTGGGTCATATGAATTCAGAAAAGTGATTGTTGCTAAAAAGTAGATTAACTTCTATAAGATAGCTAAAGTGTATACAGTTGTTTTGCCTAGTTAGCCAATGTAGTTTGATATATTCAGAAGTAATTTATATCAATTTTCACTCTTATCTGACTTCAGTTAAAAGTGGGGACTGGACATACATCACATAAATCAGAACACTTCTTTAAGTGTTTATGCCTGTTTTGGACAACAATACCTTTTTTTAAAAAATTCCAAATGACTATGTTAATGAGTAGAGGTGAGGAAGAAGATATTAAGTCCTCAGAAACTAATTTTATTTTGGAATTGCATGCACAACTTAAATAAACTTGCTTTATTTTTGAAATGCTAGTTCCTTCATTTTAAATTCTAGTCCTGCAAATGGAAAAAATTGAAATTAACTGCCCCAAATCTGCTCTAAGTATTCTCATTTCTCACATTTTGTTAAACTGTCACTCACTCAATACCTGCCACTCTCAGAAGCCACGGACAGGGAGTCGTGATAGCTGACCATGCCATAATCCCACCCAACATCAAAGCAAAGTCCAAATTTTCTGCGGGAAAACCTGTGTCTCCCAGCACGTGCTCCATTCAGAGGCAAGGCTTGGGTAGCCGGCCCGGACCTGAGCGGGAGCTTCCTCCCCCTCACCCCCATCTCAGGTCTCCGAACTGTTTTTGTTTTTGGTTTTGGTTTTTAGGAACTACCACTTACCCCTTTGATCAAACAATAGGATTAGAAAAGGCACATCATGCAAATTAAAATATTCAGGAAAGGAAACCCTTGAAAAATTAAAATTTTTTCCTTTCCTGGTTTTTTTTTTTTTTTTTTTTTTGAGAAATATTACCGATGATTAAGGCAAAGGGTATTTCATAACAGCAGATAAATCAACTGCCCAGATTTCAAATTCCCACTCTTCTTATCACATCTTTAGGTTTTCAAAGCTTTTGTCTTGTTTGTTTATTGTTTTCCGTGTCTGGTTGGTTCAGGTCCTCTCCTTCCATCTCCTCCTCTCCAACCTTCACTCGATTTGCATAAGCAAAACTCAAAGTACTGTAACTGATATTAGAAAATTCTCCCTGTGTGTTGTGAAGACGTATTGTGCTGAAATCAATAAGACTGTTTAAAATTCAAAGACCTGCAAATCGTTCTGTTTGTCCTTTGATAGGGCCTGTGCTGATTAAAATGCTACCAAGAAAGCTTAATTGCTGCACTAATTAAGAAGTCTTTAATTTCTTTCCTAGGATATCGTTTGAAGCTGAGCTTGTACCAGTTCAGGGAAGGTATTTTCTTCCCTCCCTCTGCCCCCTCCTGGCCCCTCCCTTCCCCTTCCCCCTCCTTCCGTGGCCCCGACGATATCCCTGTGAATGGAAACTAATAGAGAGAGTGGTCTCAGGGCTCACCATCTATTACTTAACAAAAATCGGCACGGAAGACAGAGTCCACTGCAGTAGGAAATGCAGTTTTGAGAAGAGCTGTAAGGTTGCAGGAGACAGTGAGGAAATACAGAGTAGCTGTTACAGCAAAAGTCCCGGTGAATACCTGGGTGACAACAGGCACTTTAGCCTGAAGATGAGGGCATCCTATTTGGTTAAAAGGGACAGTGACAAGGAAATGCTTCTGTTGAAACAGGGAAACATAAAGATGTACTTTCAAACCTGTGGTTTAAAAACGAAGAATAAATCTGTATAAAGGTGAACTTAGAGTTGGGATTTGGTGAGTATCATTTTATTTTCTAAGTATAAAAACAGGATTTCTATGGGGATTCATTTTTGACCCTTTTTATAACCCAGGGAGGCAGAGCACTATATTATATCCATTCCATCTTTATCTATTGACCTATTTTATTCACTGATTTCTCAAGTGGGGAAACTGACTAAATGATTTCACAAAGCTTTCTCTGTAATCAATAGTCATTTTTAAGGTTTATTCATGCTGCATTATAATTCTGGTAAATGACTGCAAAGTAGAAGATTGTAAGATAGATACAAATATTGACAAAGCCAGGATAAGTCATGTCTTTAAATCTTTAGGGCTTCAATATAGCAATTGATACAGTTAAGACTGAAAATGAGGATTTCATAGAATATAAAAATACTAAAATGATGGAGTAACTCTTAAAGGCAATACATATCTGAATGTTTCTTGAACATCTCAAAATTCCCTGAAAGCTTTAAGTATTCTCTTTTTACACATCACTAAATGAAACAGAAACAATTTAGGAATATGCAGAAAGGGGGACAAGAAAAGGCTGCCCGCAATTTTATTCTTTTATTTTTTTCCCCAAGTTCCATTAGAAGCATGCACAGAAAAATACAGATGTATATTTCAGATAGATACTGAATTCCTTTCAGTGACAGGACAAGGAGATAACATGCTTAATAGATTCAAAGGGAGACTTACCATTCCGAGCACGACGTCACTCTAATTATGTTTACTCTAATTGAAAGCAAGGTTTTTTGGAATCTGAAATTACTTTCAGAATTTTTTTTTAAATAATGCAAGTGGATCAAATGTTGATCACAAGCATTTCAATCTTTCAAAATGTATTGGAAAATTAAATGAAAAGTGGAGTTTGGTACAAACAATGCCCCAGGGCAAAAAACAACTAACACTAGATTTTCCAGTCCAGCCATAACACAAATCAATTTGAGCACACTTCTATGGCCAGACTGCCAGATTGTTATGACTGCTAATTCACTCAATCAAAGAGTGCATTAGCACACCCGGCACAAATAGCTTTAACAATAGGGTGCACTTCTGAACAATTCTAAGATATAGCACAACGGAGAAGTAAAGAGGAAGATCATTTTTACATCTGCATATGTACTAATGGACCTGTTCCTCAATAGGAAAAAAAAAAAAATACAAACTTCAGGCAGAGGTTTATAAAACAGCTCTCCAAGTTTGGCAAATCTAGAAAGATAACAGGGTACCAGTATTTGACTGACTTTGTTAAACGTTTCTCAGGAGAGAGTCCAAAATTGATGTTTGCCCTTCAGTAGTAAATCATTGAAGATGGAGAAATTATGCCAAGTAACTCTCTCAAGCCTTTTTAACTCAGTCACAGGGCCTCACCATCAGCTCAGCAGATAAACCCTGACTACCTTAAGCAAAGATCTCTACTTTTACACTTCCTGTCTCTGCTCTCCCCACTTGGGGTTCCAACTTCTGATTTAGAGTCTCACTTCTACAATCTCCCTCTTTTCCAGTTCCTGCCTTTCTTCAAACAAGGAATAAGGCTTTTTATCTCAAGGATACATTCTCTAATCAGATGCAGAGAGCTTGGTGATAAATTACCTAAAGGACAGAAGGTGGGAAGCTGAACATGCTATAACTTGAAGCGCTCAAACTTTGTATTACAAACTTCCATTCTTAATAAAGAAGTGGTTAAAATGATTATAAATAACTCAGACTTGTTTTTCAGCATGGAAATGCATGGACCATATGTATGCTTACTGAATACATAAGTAATTACCCAGTCATATTCACATTTACCTAGATGTCAGAACCAAATGGCACAATTTGACATCACTGTTTCCTCCCTCAATCTTCTATCCTCACCCCCTTTTCTCCTGGTTCAGAATGAAGGGAACATGTGGCCAAAAATACTTTGCTGATTATGGAGCATATTGTTAGAAATCTCTAAACTCAAGTCGAGGGAGAAAAGGAGAATAGTTAGAGGAGCAAGGAGGATAACAGTTACAAAGAAGAAAATCCCCGTGGACTGGTTTTCCTTATTCCACACTGCATCATTCCTATGACAAATAGTCAACTCTGCATAATAATTTAGTTACACTCACCCATCACTACTTCCAGCACTAAGCGTCTAATTCCATCTGTGGTCTGTGGATTTGTATTAAGAGTTGTACAGGCAAATATTTGATAATAATAATAATAAAGTGAGATCATTTTAGAGTTGGATTGTAAAAGGAAGCCACAACAAAAATAGTATAAATTGAGGTTAATTCCCTTCATCTCTTAAATCAGGCCATGGTAAGGATGGCAGACTGTATTGAAGGTCAAAAAGTCAGGCAGATATTTAAATCCCTAGTTTTCCAAGAAACATTGGACCTTCAATTGCACCTTTTCATATATGGTATTTTCTAATTGTCATACTCCTTTCTCTTTAAAAAGCAAAAAAGTCATTTTTCTCTAAAGAAGTTCAGTACTGGGACAATAGTTGGACAATAGTTGTATAGTTGGGAATGGAGGTGGAAAGAAGTCATGTAGTGTAAATGCATGTTTAATTTAAAACATAAATTATAGTATAATTTGCAGTGTTAGGAGAAATGTATTAAACTTGATTATAAAAGTTTATACTGATTCACTGTCTCTTTTCTGAGGTTGTTTGTACTTATTATCTTGGTCTTTTTTCTTTCTCTTTGCTTTATTAAATAAAAGAAGAGGTCATTGTCCAGCAAATAGCCTATAAAAATTGTTCTATTTGAAGTCAGAAATTTCAAGGATTGTTAAAAAAGAATAAACTGTTTATTTATTTATTGCCCTTCAGAACAAAGAGGTTTTTTTTAAGTTGAAAGAATAACAATTGCCACCTTCCAGCTCAAGATCTTGTATGTCAAGTTTCAGCCCAGAGCAAATTTTTACAACAAGTTATAAACCCCCTGTAACAGAGGGTTTATTATAATGGAAGTGCTGACACAACCTTAACTATAGCGTTGTAAACGGCTATGCTATAATATCCATTAAGCAGAAAGAAAAATAAGCTGGCTGATCAATAATTTATACAAAGAGTACCAACTGCAGACATAATAACTGTAATGTTTGCAAAGCAATCTCTCTGCTCTCCAGGCCTAACAGTAAACGCAAACTAGCAACGCTGTTAATTTCCAACTCCTACAGATAAGAATACAAACAAATTACTTAAAATTATATTTTGCTCAACATTTAGCATGCCTCGATGGGATAAAATAAAATTTAATTATGATGCAACTTGTGCCGGATGCAAAGCTGTTTTGTTTCCCAGCACATTTTATTATGAAAGGACATTCATTTGGAACATCAATTATGGGGAAATAGTATGTTTCAGTGAGTTGACTTGGGTCAGGCAGGCTCTTCTAAGAGTTATTCAGACATGGAAACAGATTGACACTGTTTAACTTCAAAGAAAGTTACAGGGTTTTACAGAGCCACAACCTGAAATACAATCCTGGGAGCTCTGATCCGAGTCAACTGTCAGTAAAAACACACCTTGTTGTTAAGAGTTCATGGGAAAAAAGACATTGGTTTAGAAAATGTGGCCATCATTAGCAACCAGTGAATCCTGAAGAGCTCAATTAATGGCAAGCCTCCTTTACGTAGAAGTGAGATGAGCCATTTCTACCTAAAAATGGTAGAGCATAAGATGTGAGCATTATCTTCTTTTCTGGAAAATTCTGAAAAATAGGACTGAGTGGACATCCATATGTGTTACTGCTTTGCCTTTTATAGTGTTTATGTAGATGTGTCATTTTGATAATTTTGTTTCTGTTGATGGCTTTTAAAGCAAGAAAAGAGATTTGAGAAGAGTCGAGGCAGGGAATGGAATTGAAAGATCCCAAAGTGCCCACAATGTACCTACTCAAGGCTGAACCGGACCGTACACTTCTGAGGTTCACATGTCCATCAGTCTTTTTGTCTGTTCATTTCCTGGGGGTGTGTGGATCCCAGTAGAACGAAAAGACTTTGCTATCAAAGTTGTAAAATGGTATATTACCCTGTGAGCAATTGCACTTGGAAAGGAACCAGTAATTTATATGAGAAGTGTTTAAGATTGCCTGCTCACTCAGTGATCCATGCCAGGTCAGTTCCAGTAATGCCAGAAAACAAAAGGAGGTGCACATCCCTGGGAAACAGACACCTTATACGCCTTAAGAGCTCGTGAAGGGAAGCACTCAAATGCCATTTTCTCAAATGAATTGGTCATTACCATTTAAAATCCTGAGGGCTGTGAGACTGGGGAGGAGGGAAAGAATTTGTCTTTTGATTTTAACAGGGCTCCGAAGTCCTAGTTTTAAGGGGAAGGTGTTCTGTTGTGACTGTCTCAGCCCTGTGCTTTAGCAAAGGTTAAATCCTGACACAGAAGTGCATTTTTGAACAACGGAATGGAAAAGGTTGAACACAACTGCTCTGAGAATGTACTTGGCCATCTGAAAAATATACCAATGAACTTATTTACAAAACCAAAATAAACTCAGAAGCACAGAAAACAAATTATGGTTAACGCAGGAGGTGGGAAGTGACATAGGGGGAGAGATAAATTAGGAGTCTGGGGTTAAAATATACACACTACATACATAAAATAGTAAACCACAGGGCTTTCTGTAGAGTACAGTAAACTACACTCAATGTCTTGTAATAACCTATAGTGGAAAATAATCTGGAAAATGTATATATATACATGCATGTATAACCAAATCACTTTGTTGTACCCTTAAAACTAACACATATTGTAAATTAACTCTACTTCAATTATAAATAAAATAAAACATTCTTTCACCTTAAGTGTTCAGTCGCGTCCAGTTATTTGTAACCCCAAGGACTGCAGCACGCCAGGCCTCCCTGTCCATCATCATCTCCTGGAACTTGCTCAAACTCATGTCCATTGAGTCGGTGATGCCATCCAACCACCTCATTCTCTGTCATCCCCTTCTCCTCCTGCCTTCAATCTTTCCCAGCATCAGGGTCTTTTCAAATGAGTCAGCTCTTCACATCAGGTGGCCAAAGTATTGGAGTTTCAGCTTTAGCATCAGTCCTTCCAATGAATATTCAGGACTGATATCCTTTAGGACTGACTGGTTTGATCTCCTTGAAGTCCAAGGGACTCTCAAGAGTCTTTTTCAACACCACGATTCAAAAGCATCAATTCTTCAGCACTCAGCTTTCTTCATGATCCAATTCTCACATCCATACATGACTACTGGAAAAACCATAGCTTTGACTATATGGACCTTTGTCAACAAAGTAATGTCTCCGCTTTTTAATATGCTGTCTGCGTTTGTCAAAGCTTTTCTTCCAAGGAGCAACCATCTTTTAGTTTCATGGCTACAGTCACCATCTGCAGTGATTTTGGAACCCCAGAAAATAAAGTCTGTCACTATTTCCATTGTTTCCCCATCTATTTGCCATGTTGTGATGGGACCGGATGCCATGATCTTCATTTTTTGAATGTTGAGTTTTAATACGTCAATTATAAGTAAAATAAAATATTCTTATACTTCAATAAAGACTAAATAAAATTTAGAAGTTAACTGTTAAAAAATTACCAGTACAGAGAGTAAAACATGCTCTGCTAATAATATCTATGCCAGGTTCTGAGTTATTACTAATTTTCTGTTTGACTTGGTCATCCCATATCAACCCCTCTCTCCACCAGTTTACAGGAGAGGACTATGGGACACTGGCCAGGTGCTGTATGAAAACTGGTTTCTGGGAGTTCTTCACAGGCCTCCTTATTCTGGTGTAACGTAATCAAAGTACAGAGTCTGAGTGCATGGACATTGAGGGAGAGGGTTGCCCCGCTGCCATCCTCAGGCTCAAGCTTTCCCCATGTGTTATAAAGGCATTTTAGTTTTTGAACCAGAGTTCAATTCATTCACGTGCCCAGCCTAACCCCACTTGAGTGTTTAAAGAAGGAATTAGGAAAACAACCATTTCCTATATAAGTCAGAATTTATAATTCATTGATTTGCTCAGGACTCAGCACATCCAGGAATTCTTTGCAGATAACTATCACTGTGCATTCCGATGGGTAAGGCAATTATATTAGGCTTTTACACTTGTTGATATGTTTCTCTTCAGGTGGTCTCAAGTTATTTCCTTTCCTTTCAGATAGAGAATATAATGCTTAGCCCTTGCTGGGTGCTCAATAAAAGTCAGCTGAGTAATTAAAACTGCTTCTACACTATGCCACTCATTTCTTTTGTCCCCACATTGTATAAACTGCTCATTCCCCAAATACTATATCATTTGATTCAGACCAGGATATTGAAGACTAACAAAATTTAGTTATGCTCATTTCTGTTCTAATATGCCATCAAGTTAGAAAAATTCTTGAGGCAAAAATCTAGAAATGCTAATAAATTGAGTTTCAAAGAGCTGGGAAAGATAATCTTAGTCCTATAACAAAGGTTTGCATCTGAGCCCCATAGAGAACATTTTCTTTTTTTAGTCATTCAGGATTCATTGAGGAGTCTGCATCAAGACTGAAAATATAAATGAAAATATACTTTAAAGGGGGCTTCTCTGGTGGCTCCAATGATAAAGAGTCTGCCTGCAATGCAGAAGACCTGGATTTGGTGTATGGGTCAGGAAGATCTCCTGGAGAAGAGAATGGCAACCCACTCCAGTATTCTTGCCTTGAATATCCCATAGACAGAGGAACCTGGTAGGATACAGTTCATGGGGTTGCAAAGAAACACGACTGACCAACATTTTCTTTTTTCTTTATACTGCTGCTACAGATGATCAGAAAAAGTAAGTTCGTGCGTGAAACTCTGCTTCCCAAATGTAAGCAGAGAATATAAGCAATTATTTGTATAGTTTTGGTTTAACACTGCCATCACTTTAATATTCATAACAAAACTCATTTATTTTTTGTATAGGTCACTGAGGATGTAAGAAGAAAAAGATATTCATGCTGATCAGAATTTCATATTATCTCAGTTGCATCTTTTGACTATAACATTATTGAAATTTTGTGTTAGGGGAATTGGCAAATCCTTGGATTATAGAATTTATCACATCATTTCCTCTTCCAATGATCATGCTTTTCTCTTCCAGAAACCATCACAGTTGGTTCTCTGCTTTTCCCCCTCAGAGGCAACCTCAGAACATTCCCAGTAAGGGCAGCCTCTCACCCCCAGCCCATTGTACCCATCCTCATTATTTTTTCCCCCAGCTATCCTCGAAGGAGACTATTTTGATGTAAGCAGAGGAAAAAACATTTTTTCATTTCATGTATAAGGGAACTGAGAAAATAATAGACTGACCTTTGGATCTAGACCAATGCTTCTCTACCTATTTCTGCCCCCTGTATAATGCATTTCTGTAAGGTCTACAGAGCCATGAAATGTCCTCTCAGTGGATGCTTAGATGTATGTGCTTATGCACGACAGTGCCTCATGATTAGAAGGGAGACTTCTAGAAAGGAATTGGAGAAATACTTTGCTTTAGGAACAAGATTTTAGGATCTTGAGAAATACTTAACCAGTACGTGATATTAGAAAGTTAGTCAAACTGCAAAAGCCCTGGGGTTCCTTGGTTTTTGTGACTACTCCTGGTTTCCTTAGGTTAGACATGGCAGCGTGCATGCCTGCTCAGTTGCTAACTTGTGTCTGTCTGACTTTGCAACCCCATAAACTGTAGCCTGCCAGGCTCCTCCGTCCATGGAATTTCCCAGGCAAGAACACTAGAGTGGGATGCCATCTCCTTCTCCAGCGGATCTTCACAGCCCAGGGATCAAACCCGTGTCTCCTGTACTGGCAGACGGGTTCTTTACCACTCAGCCACCTGGAAAGCCCCAAAATATGGCAGCATCCACCAGTGAAAGTTGCCTGTTGAAGTGCTATGCAGAATCAGGCAGTAAACCGGCAGTTGATGTTGTAAATACATTTCTTTTCTGTAGTATCTTACCAGACTTGGTTTGCTTTTCCACAGAGGACTAGACAGCCTCTTTCTCCTATCCTTTTTTTTAATCCTGATTTTAGAAAGGTCACTCTACTTTTCCAAGAGATGATGCAAGCATCGCTCACAAGCAATTCCCAACAGAGCAATGCCATGCCCTCCTGCTGCCCATTTAAACTGTCTGAACTTCACGGCTTTTTCATTTACTCTCCCTTTAGAGTGAAGCTGCAAAGTTGAGAAGACTTGAATGGCCTTATATCTTCAAAGAAGTGCCTTGAGCCCTGGAATGCCACAGAGTGGGAGAAACCACGGAACACCAGGAAATGTCAACAGTGTGACAGGAATGCCCGGGCAGGTGATTAGGGCCTTACTTTAGGTATTTTCTAGAACAAGACTACCAACACAGTCGAATGAGAAATGGGTCTTTTTTCCGACAGAAACTAACTGGTTTTGAAACACATTGATAACAGTGTGTGCATAAATTTAAGGACATACTTTCCAGGCAACTCTTCATTATACTTTGATGTTAAGTGATTTGATTGATAAATTAATAACTATTACTAAAGAAGAATTAAAATTTGCAATAATCTGAATTTTTGTCCTAATGTCAGTAGAAAGCTCTGGACTTGGACCTCCTAAATTATTAGAAAAGACATAAGATCAAACTAATTTTAATAGCTAAAGCTCATTTACATTTATTTGTGGTCTATTTCAAGTTTATCTTAAAGGAGAACTAAAGTGTTCCCAAATAGTATATGCCAAGAGTAGCATTTAGAAGTTTAGTTACTTCTGAGCACAGAATATGAAAAAACAGAATTAATAATTATAATTGATAAACTTCATTGTAAATATAGTAGGTATTTGATGATGCATTCAGTAACTAAACAAAAGCATTTTATATGCAAATATAAAGAAAGAAACTCCTGTCTTCAATGTTGGTTTTAATCTTAGTATTTAGAAATAATCATCATGTTTCTTGATAACTTTCCTTAATCAGAATGTCCTCATAAATCTGACTACTACTTGTTGAATATCCAAAAGAAGCTTCCAATCAGGAACAGTCAAAAGCAAATATACAAAGCGATGTTTATACATACTGGATTTATGTATGCTAATTTGATTAGCCATCATAAAGCATAAGACATTCAAAATCAACAACAAAAAATGCTGTATTTAAAGTTCTCTGAATATGAACTGTACTTACCCTGTTCAGTTTTAAAAATCATATTTTCTATGAAAAGATACTTATATTTTTATAGTTTGATAATCTCATTTTACCATATGACCAATAAAATGTCTTTTCATAGTTATTTAGACACACAAAAACAGTTTCAAAGAATTTCTTTACAACACCCATGCACACATGCCTATTTTCAGAATTTTCAAAATAGCAATTACTTCCTTAGATTTATAGCCTATAACTCATAGTAGTTTTGGTATCCAAAGCTTAAATAGTTTTTGTTTCTATGTAAGTGATTTTAATCTAAAAAGCATTTAATAATCATAACAACACAGCAAAAGTTTGTTTCATAAACACTTTATTATCAGCCTTTGTTTTCTAATACAATGCTTTAAAAATACCCTCTGTTGTATAAAGGACATTGTTGCAAAAAGGCAGTTCAAAACTTGTCCTTCCCTTCCTTTCATTGATCTGTTGCCTCTTAGGTAATATGAACAGCTGTCTCCAGCTCACCCACAGGCAAGCTGAACATAATAATAAGGTTGTGTTACTGGCCTGTATCTATGAATGATTATACAGTGGGTGCCAATTCTTTTCCATTAAAGATAAGGTAACAAAGATACCATAGAGAAGTCAGCTGGTTAGCAAAAACAAGGGAGTGCTTTCTGACTTTAAGATTTAGTTATTTCTCAGTACCCACCGAGTTTCTCTTTCAGTTGGGTTTCCAATAAGGTGAAGCTGCCCTCTGTAGGAGACTCCCAGTAAATGCTTTTTCTTTATTTTTGGTTGACAGTGTACAAACTTTCCCTCCCATTTTCCAGTTTATAAACAAACACAGTATCTGTGCTAACAAGTATGAGCTCTTTATAAATCTTAGAGGGAAATTAGTATAAAGCCTGCAGTCGGCTATGCAAATCTAATGCCTTTCCAAAATGAGAGAAATTGAACACTAAAAAGGTTGTACAGAATATTGGTGTTGACTATTTACTGACATCATGGTATGTAATAGAGTGGATGCTATAAATTCAGAGGAACTGCTGAAAGCAGGAGGACAGAAGGTCTTTCTTGGCATAGTTGAGTGAATAGTGGATCTAAACACAGAAGAATTCACATGCGGAAAGACACATTCGCCACCTAATAAATACACCTCCCCAAAAGGTCTTCTTATCTTCCCTTCTTATAAAGGTTACCATAATGCAGATTCATTATCAGTCCCACTGGGCAGCATATAGCTCAGTAAGAAATTGCTTTTGTTAGCATGCTCCTAGAAAGAGATTAGCTGTTTCACCAGATCTCTTGGGGCTCTTTGAAATTTTGGGAATTCTCTCTGTAATTTAAAATGGAAGTTAAAGCCAATGTGAATAGACTAGGGAAAATCTCGCAAATTAAACCTCTCCATCTGGAAGTTTCTTCATCACTCATTGCAAAAGTACAGGCTGAATCACTTTTGGTCCAGGTAGGAGAGAGTTCATCAGCTATGATGCAATTACGTATACACTAATGCTTTAAGAAGTATGTATTTCATTTGCAAAGAAAAAGTCTAAAATTTAAATTCAGAGCAGCAATTTGGATTTAATTTTTAGTTTTTATTCACTTTGCATATTGCTTAGAGTTTATCACTGAATGATCTATTTATACTTTTCTAGACTATGACTTTAGCCCCTGTGGAATGTGTATAGGAGAGGATGGTATCACCTGTATTATAAATTAGAGGCAGAATACCTGCCTCCTTTTACCTACCCGACTGCATTTGTCCTTCAGTATCAGCTCAAGTATCAGCTCAAGCATCCGCTTCTCTGAGGACCTTCTCTGAGGACCTCCACTCACTGGCACTGGGTCCATACCTCAACTTAAACAATAACACATATGGAGAGATTACTATAGCCTAGCACTCTGGTAAACATTTTATATAAATTATTTAATCCTTACAGTACATGAGACTGGTAGGCAATTACTATTATCCCAAAGAAAACCTAAGGACACTGAGGCTTGAGAGGTTGAATTACTTGTCCAGTCTTCCCCAGGGCCTGCTTTCTCCCCCACTACAATACACTCTCTTCTGAATCTCACTTATTTTCCCACCTGTCTTTCACATGCTCAACTTACTTACATCTCCGGCTTCCGCACACAACTGTCTGATGAGTCCCCAGCCAGGACTCACAGCAATCTGCTGTCCCTTTGGATGACCGAGCATTGCTAAAGATGCTCCCACTGCTATGCAGATTGGTATCCTTAATTACTCATGACTCTTAGATGCCAGCTTTCATTTTAAGCTAGTTTATCCAGAAAGGGTGTTGAATAAGCTCACATCATGTTAATAGGAGGTCAGGGCTCCAGTTGGTCTCAGAGATGAATAGAGCCAGAGAAGAAAAGCCCACCTCATAGCATGTCTGATCACTAAAGACACATTTTTTTCTAGATGCCTTCCTCGGTTTCTCAGTTTGGCTTCTTCCACGTAGCTGAACTCATGGTTTCTAGTGGCCACCATGCTGAGTGCTTCTAATCCACTACCAGAGGATGGACTGAGTTTGGCTTTCCTGATCCCTAAGGTCAGAAATCCAAGACAGGGCTCTGATTGGATCTCCTTGGAGAAGTTATATTCTGGATGAAGGAACTTGTCAGAGGCAGTATTACATAGTGGTTAAGAATGTATGGGGTGTAAAGGAACACAGCTAGAATTCAAAACCCAGTCTGTGTGTGACCCAGGACCAGTTTACATCCTGTGCCTCAATTTTCTTATCTGAACAAAAGGAGATAACAACTGTACCTTCTTCACTGCATTTTTATGACAATTAAATAAGTTAGCTTAAAAAAACCTTTGACTATAGTGCCTGTTGTTTAGTGGCTAAATAACAGTGACTCTTTATGACCCCATGGACTGCAGCACACCGGGCTTCCCTGTCCTTCACTATCTCCTGGAGCTTGCTCAAGCTCATGTCCACTGAGTCTGTGATGCCATCCAACATCTCATCCTCTGTCGTCCCCTTCTCCTTCTGCTGCCCTCAATCTTTCCCAGCATCAGGGTCTTTTCCAATGAGTCAGCTCTTCTCATCAGGTAACCAAAGTATCAGGGCTTCAGTTTTAGTATCAGTCCTTCCAATGAATATTCAGGGTTGATACCCTTTTGGTTTGACTGGTTTGATCTCCTTGCTATCCAAGGGCCTCTCAAGAGTCTTCTCCGGAACCACTCCATAAGTGTTATTCGAAAGCATCAATGTATTAGTTATCACTAATTGTTCAGGTCTTGAGGTTGAGAAAAATATCCACTCATAGTTGACTCACTGTAGCCAAAGAGGAAGAGTAATTTAAAAGCATTGAAGCTCACATGTGTATGTTGAGTGTGGGGGCTGGGAGTTTTTCTAGAAGGGGGACATTTTCCTAGAAGAAAGGCTGAGAAGTGCTAGACAGACAAATTATCAGATGCCAGCTATACAATTATGAAAATTATATCATCTTCTGTGCCAATGAAAGGCCATCAACAATCCTCTTGTGTGCCCTTGATCAACTCCATCTCTTCTTTCCTTCAGTGATAATTCTAAAACTTCTTTTTTTTTTTTCCATTTCTTTTTATTAGTTGGAGACTAATTACTTTACAATATTGTAGTGGTTTTTGCCATACATTGACATGAATCAGCCATGGATTTACATGTGTTCCCCATCCCGATCCCCCCTCCCACCTCCCTCTCCATCCCATCCCTCTGGGTCTTCCCAGTGCACCAGCCCCAAGCACTTGTCTCATGCATCCAACCTGGGTTGGTGTGCTAAACCTTACTCCTCATGTTGCTGTTTTAGTTGCTAAGTCATGTCCAACCCTTTTGTGATGCTATGGACAATAGCCCACCAGGCTTCTCTGTCCATGGGATTTTCCAAGCAAGAATAATGGAGTGGGTTGCCATGCTCCCCTCCAGGGGATCTTTCTGGTCCAGGATTAGAACTGTGTCTCCTGCACTGGCAGGAAGGTTCTTTATCACTGAGCCATCATGGAAGTCTTATTGCTCATGTACTCAATCTATATTCTCTAATGATAGTCCTTTTGGTGTAACAGGAAATTCATGATTATCAAGCCTTCACCTTTTCTTGCTTGCATGCAGCTAGAGTCCTCTGCTGACTCCCTTTTCCAATATTACCCTTCATCCATCTACACTATTTTCTGATCCATACTGAAACTTCAATAGATCTTCCATATAAATTTGGTCATGCAGTCCATAGACTTGAAACTCTTCAATGACATTTCTTTCCTTTCAAAACAAAGTCCAAGGTGGTACTGATCCTGACCTAGAAACCTTCTTTTCCTCTCCTGTTATGTATTTGAATATTCTCTTGTGTGACTTTTATTTTAGAAAGTCTAAAGTACTGAATTTGTAAATCAAATCTTACTATTCCTATGGTTAAAAATACTTCCTTCGCTTCTTATTAGACTTGGAATAGCACTCTATTCTCTCTTGATAGTGTTTTTTATAACTTTTAATTTTTTTAAAGTTTTAAAGATTGTTAACTTCTTTATTGTGTGACTGTATCTACTAGTAATGAATTATTTTCTCACATTTCTATTTTCACCTTACTGTGTTCTTTAGTGGAGTGATTACATATAGAAGGTATACAATATTCATTGAATGATAAATAGCTTACTATGAATAATATGTATGTACTGTGTTATTTCATATACCTGGTTTTTGTTTATGAGTATTTCTTCCAGAATATATTTGCTTAGCTAACTCTTTCTCTCCCTTCAGGAAAACTCTCCAAGAAAGATTCCATAAACCTGCAAACAAGCAAATTATCTCACATCTATGCTGTCGCATTTTCCTTTATATCCTTTTCTATATCTCTATTTTATTATTTATTATTAAAATTATTATTATTTATTATTCTTTATGTGTCTGTCTTCATTAATGACAAGGAATGGATCTCAGTCATATTCTAATCATCTCTTAACATGATGCTTAACATATAACAATTCTCAAATTGAAATTTGCTTTATGATCCAGATTAATTTCCACCTGAATGACAAATCTTGAGTGAATAAAATATTAAAGGATAAATAAACTAAATAGTTGTATTCTACCTCTTCATTGATAACTTTCCTAATAATTTGAGCCTAAATGCTTTTCTTATCATTTATTTTATATACTATTTAGTTACTAATTCAATGTCTTGTGAAATATACTAATACCATTACCTTCAACTACTATTTTCACCTTGGGCAGTTTAGATTTCTAATGAATTTTATCTCATTTTTTCACCCCATCAGCTCGAGAATAGGTGTAGTTGGTGGGGTGAAAAAATAATAAATAAGATGGAAAATGCACACATGCATATAACAACCTTGTGTTCATTTGATTCAACCTGGATAAATTTGAAGTACGTATAAATTTAGAATAGCTGGTCTAACTATTATAGTTAACTTTTCTTCATAACAATAAAACCCAGAACTTTGTGACTCAAAAAAAACCTCACAATTTCATTTATTTTTGTGCTTTTATAGGACTGCTGGGATGGTACTTTTGGTCTGGGTCAGCTCAGCTGGATTGTATGGTCTACAGCAGCTTCTTTATATGTCTAGTGATGAGCAAATTAGCTGAGCTATGATTTTCCCAGGCAGTTGTCTTAGCTGTCAGTATTCTATGTGTTAACTGATGGACGTATGCAAAACATTCTCTGGGTAGGACTGAATTCTGTCTCTCAAATTCACATGTTGAAGTCTCAACACCCGATGTGACAGTATTTGGAGATAGAGCATCTAGGAGGTAATTAAGAGTAAGTGAGTCCTTAGGGTGTGATCTTAACCTGATAGGACTGGTCACCTTATAAGAAGAGGAAGAGAGAGAGAGGAAAGGCTATGTGAGGACACAGCAAGGTCGCAAGTATGCACACCAGGAAGGAAGGTCTCCCTAGACTCCAATCTTCTGGCACCTTGAACTTGGACTTCTCAGCCTCCAGAACTGTAAGAAACAAATTTCTGTTGTTTCAGCCACCCAGTCTATGATATTGTTATGGCAATCTGAGCAGACCAAGACACTCGGTATATACCTAGGAGCAGACTTGCATGATTGTAAGGTGTACACATCTTCAAATTATTAGGTAGTGTCAGGTTGTTTTCCAAAAAATTATATCAATTTACATTCCAAAAGTTGTTCTACATCTGTCACAATATCTGATAACATGAAACCTTTGAAATTTTGGCAGCCAGGTGGATATGAAATGGTGAATAACTGCAGTTTTAATTTACATTTCCATTTTACTAAGATTGAGAATTTTCTCGTTTATTAGTTGGGCTTTTGGACTTGTTTCTTCTGTCAAGTATTTGTTCTTCTGTCCATTAAGAATTGTACCATTTATGGTTTTCTTTTTGATGCATATAATTTATATATTCTAAATGCTAATCCTTTGGCAGTTATACATGTTGAAAACTTATTTCCCTCAGTCTATGACTTGTATTTTCTTTGGGACAGTTTTTGATGAACAGACATTTTTCATTTTAATGTAGTCAAATTTGTATCCTTTTTCTTTACAGAGTTCTCTTTTTGTGTCTTGTGTAAGAGATTTTTGCTAAGAGCAAAAATTATTCTTGATTTTTCTAAAATTTTATTTTTCTTTTATACATTTAAACCTTTTCAGTACAGTGGAAACATAAGTTTCACAGCAGACATAAAGAGGCAAGGAGAGATTGGCAAAGGGTGTTGCTCCTGGCATCTAGTGAATTGAGGCCAGAGATGCTCTCAAAAATACTACCATGCACAGGTTACCTTTTCACAGCAACATATTATCCAGGCCGAATATCAATTGTGCTGAGATTGAGAAATCCTTAGCATAACGGTGTCTATAATTCGACTTTAGCCATTATTCTTTTAAAAAACATTTTCTTTCTTTTTATGGTGGGCTGTGCTAGGTCTTCATTGCTGCATGTGGGTTTTCCCTGGTTGTGATGAGAGGGGCTTCTCTCTAGTTGTGGTGCATGAGCCTCTCATTGCAGAGGTTTCTCTTGTCGCAGAGCACAGGCTCCAGGGCATGGGAGCTTCAGCAGTTGCAGGCCATGAGCTCAGTAGCTGTGGCACGTGGGCTTAGTTGCTCCGATATGTGGGGTCCTCTAGGACCAGGGATCTGACCAGTGCTCCCCTGCGTTGCAAGCTGGACTCTTTACTGGACCACTAAGGAAGCCCCCAACTAGTATTCTTAAATATTTTATGTGTCCTTAAAAGGAAGTACACAACTGTGAGCATAATCAGTTTCTGCACTCTATGTACCTTGTTAATTTTGTGGTTCAGTTTTCATAATCTTTCTGATGTTCTGACTATATGATTTATTATTATGAAAATTATACTGAAATCTCCCGTTTTCTGAATTAGTCTAGTCCTTATAGTTCTGTGATGTCTTGCTTTTAGATACTTTGAGATCTGTTGTTAAGTGATATAAGATGAAAATTCTCTCTGGTGATTTGTAATGCTTATTATTTCCTCTGCTAATACATATTTCCTCAAGTCTATTTTGTCTAATATATCTTTAAAAACACGTCTTATATTTAAAATTTGTTTAGTATTCATCAGTTACAATATTTATGATCCATTTGTTTTATCTTTTCAGGGCTGTTACGTTTTACTGTGTCTCTATAGACCCTATGGAGCTGCTGACTTTGCCCCTTTCTTCCTTCCTGTTTTTCTCTTCGTTTCTCTCTCTTTCTGTTACCAATTGATATGTTTTTTTTAATTGCAATAAAATACATATACCATAAAATGTATCATTCTAACTATTTTTAAATGCATACCCAGTGGCTCGCTGCTAAAGAATCCGCCTGGCAATGCAAGAGAGGCAGGAGATGCAGGTTTTACCTCTGAGTCAGGAAGATCCCCTGGAGGAGGAGATGGCAACCCACTCCAGTATTCCTACCTGGAAAATCCTATGGACAGAGGATCCTGGTTGTCTACACTCATAGGGTTGCAAAGAGTTACACATGACTAAACACACATATGCATACATGCACACACGGTAACTATAACTATATGTATATTTTCATATGTCAGATCTCTAGAACTTTCTCACCTTGCAAAACTGAAACAGTTCTCCATTTCCCCTTTCCCCAACCTCTGGTAACCACATGGCACTCTGTTTTCTTCAGATGCCTCATCTAGGTCAAATCATTTGTCTTTTTGTGAATGGTTTATGCCTCTTAGCATAATGTCTTCAAGATTCATCCATGTTGTAGTATATGACAGGATTTATTTCTTTTTTGAGGGTGCATCATATTTCATTGTATGTATACTCCACATTTTCTTTTTTTTCTGAGAATGTATTTATTATTATTTTAAATAAAATTTTTCCCAAAGTCTTTGTTAGGTACTTCAGTACAAATAGCACTTCAATATGGAGGGGGGTGCAAAATAGTTTCAAACAGGTGCAAATGAAACGTATGTGGAAAATGTAAGTTCAGATTTTGTTACAGACACCGTTCCCTATCTGTGATAGCCAAGTCATGCTTAATAATCTTCATTTAAGTCTTGATCAATTATTTTTTAAATTTTTATTGGTGTATAATTGCTTTTCAATATTGTGTTAGTTTTTGTCATAAAGCAAAATAAACCAGCCATATGTAAACATACATCCCCTCCCTCACAGACCTCCCTCCCATCCCATTCTCATCCTACCTCTCGAGGTCATCACAGAGCATCCAGCTGAGTTCCCTGTGATATACAGCAGATTCCCACCAGCTATTCAGATATATGTCAGTGCTGCTCTCGCAATTCATCCCACCCTCCCTTTGCCTGCTGGGTCCACATGTCTCTTCTCTTTGTTGGCTTGGCCAGTGAATTTTTCTAGTACTTGACAAAACTTAAAAACGATTTATTTAAGCATAATTAAGTTTGTCGTAAGAAATGACAATTGCCTGCAATTGTACTAGTCTTTGGCAAAAACAAAACAAAACATAATAACAATATAGGAAACCAGAAACACCATATGTGATATTTTTTTTCTCTTAAATAACAGTTTTATTGAGATATATAATTTATATACAATAAAATTCACTTTGTAAAAAAATAGTTTAATGGTTTTATTTTTTTTATTTTTTATTTATTTTTTGTGTTTTATTTGCATATGTTTCTTCATTCCCTTTTAAAGAAAAACTCTTGAAAATCTTCCCCCAGGTAGGTGGAGGTCAGAAGTATTTTTCAGAATCTGAGTGGTTCCCTTCTCCTTTGCATAGCCCTAGGTCGTGGGACACATTCTCCTAGCCCTTGCTAGGCTGGGCTGGGCGGTTGGCTCCTCCTTATGTTAGACCCCCAAACCCCATTTGATTACTTCCTTGTGCAAAGATTGCTTTCTTTGCAATTGTGTCAACTAGAGAAACAAAATGTTGCTTTCATGCTAATGAGCAGTGGTAATGTCACCTGCTTAGGTGTAAACTCTTAGTTTGGCTACTCTCTTTGCTTGTTTTGCTTTTATTTGAGAATGCTGTAAGCCTTTTTACTTGAAGTCTCACCTGGGAACAAATTTCTCCCATTAGGCAGATTCAGTCAACACGACAGCTTTGAAAGGATAGCTCAATTCCCATCTCCAAACTCTCATCACCCCTTCAATTTCAGAACAGCTCAGCTTCTGTTCCCATCAAGCCCATGTCATATGATGTTATGAACAGTCAGAATTGGACTGTGCCTGAGCTTTTTATCATATTTTCTTTATTCATTTATACATTGATGGACGTTTATATTGCTTCCACCTCTTAGTTATATTCAACAATGCTGCAGTGAACAAGAATGTGCAAATCTCTCTTCAAGATCCTGCTTTCAATACTTCTGGATGTATGCCAACAACTGAGATTCCTGGATCACATGGTTTGTTGTTCAGTCACCTAGTCTTGTCTGATTCTTTGTGACCCCATGGACTGCAGTGAGCCTGGCTTCACTATCTCCAGGAGTTTGCTCAAATTCATGTCCATTGAGTCAGTGATGTTATCTAATTGCCTTATCTCTGTAACCCTCTTTCTTTTTGCCTTCAATCTTTCCCAGCATCAGGGTCTTACATGGTTTACCTATCTTTAATTTTTTGAGGAAATTTAGCATTGTTTCCCACAGTGGTTGTATCATTTTTAGATTCACACCAGTAGTGCATAAGAGTCCTGATTTTGTCCTTTCTACCAGCACTTATTCCCCACCCCATTGCTTTAGTTAGTAGCTCTCCTATAATGTGTGATTTTGAAATACATTTGATATACATCAATGTATATGAAGGGAATTTGACATACATTTCCCTGATACTTAGGGATGCTGAACATCATTTCATATACTTGGCCATTTGTGTGTCTTCTTAGGAATGTATCTTTTAAAAAATGATTTTGTTTATTTATTTAGTTAGTTAGTTTTGGCTCTGATAGGTCTTCATTGCTGTGTCCAGGCTTTCTCTAGTTGTGATGAGCAGGGTCTACTCTTTGTTGTGATGTGCAGGCTTCTCATTGAAGTGGCTTTTCTTGTTGCGGAGCACAGGCTATAGGCATGCAGGCTTCGGTAGCTGCCATCCATGGGGTTTGTTGCTCTGTGGCATTTGGGATCTTCCTGGACCAGGGATTGAACTGGTGTCTGCTGCATTGCAAGATGCACTTGTAATCACTGGACCACCAGGGAAGCCCTGGAGTATATCCTTCTTTCTGTTGAGCTGTAGGATTTGTTTATATATTCTGACTTGCAATATATATGTTTCACAAATTTTTTTCCCCAATTTTGTCATTTACTTTTACTCTATCCTTTCCTCTGCTATGCAGAAACTTTTGAGTTTTATATAGTTCCACTTATCTATTTTTTGTCATTGTTGCTGTTATTGTGGTCATGATGTCATATCTAAGAAATCATTGCCAAATCCTGAAACGTTTGCCCTGTGTTTACTTTTGTGATTTCACAGTTTTAGGTCTCCCATTAAAGTCTAATTCCTTTTGAGGGGTTAACATTTATTTTAAATCCAGGCCAGTATGCTTTGTCTTTTAAATAAGCCATTCAGTCCAAATACATGTACTGAAATCACTAATATTTTGATATTTGTATCTATCATCTTACTTTGTGGTTTTATTTGTACCACCTTTTAGATTTTGTAGTTTCTTCTCTTGCCTTTTAATTTCTATTTATGGCTTACTTGAATCAAACAGCACTGTGATGGCTGCCAAATAGTGCTCATCTATTTCCATTATTCCTCCTATATTTACAAGTTGTCATTCCATTGTAAAAAGGAGCTTTTTCTTCTTCCCAAAGTATTTATTACTCTATTTAAATTATGGTAATCTATTTATTATTCTTTATTTTCATGTTACAATAGGCCCATTTTGACATGCTGCTATCATTCTTCGGAAGTTTCTTTATTTTTGCAAATCTGGTTCCATCTTGTGTTTTTCATGCCCCAGTCCTGGAGTGAGCTATTTCTCCAAGGAATTCCAGTTCTTTGTGGATGACTATATATAGGAAACCAAGACCTGGATATTCAATATGCCCATTGTTATGTATGTTTTATTTCTAAGTTCTCTCAGTAAGCAAGGTAGGGAGTGCATGTTGTATAGGCATATTTATAAAAAACATAATTAGAAAAAAAGCATTTGTCACACACAGATTTATGTTTCTATATCTATTTCTATCTATTTCTAATGTCTGAATACTTATATATTTATCTATGTATCTATATATTATATATCTATATATCTTTGTATCTATTTAAGTATCTATCTGTCATTTATCTATCCTGTGAGTTTATGTATTTCCATTCTTAATCCAGTAATAACATTGTGTTAATTCTGGCTTAGGCTCCCCACTCTGTGTTCTGATAATAAGAAATCTGACTTCCATTACCCTCAAGGTTATTTACTTACTTGTCCAGTCTTCTTGTATGTAACTGATACCCCCAATATGCTAGCTATCTTCATGGCCTTGGTCTTTCCGCTGTGTTCTCAGATTATGGTCTTGCCACTACCTCTTGACTGCTCAGCCAACCCCAACTCCACCTCCTGAGCCAAACTGCAGCCTCCCCCACCAGTTTCTGATATTTCTTTCAACCCCAAGACACCACCACTTCCTTGACTCCTCTATGTTTTTCAGCCTTGGCCATCTGCCACAAATAACAAAGGAAACGAAAAGAGGGAAAAGAAAGCATGGTCAAGAAATTTGAAGCTAAAATTTATCTGTGTGTTTAAATGCTCACAGAATAAGACAGATTTTAGTGTTCTGCTTCTGCCCTGAATTTCCCCTTTTCATTTATTTCTTGGTCTCAGAATATCTTACTTTCTCACCAGTTAATGGCTGTGTTTAAGAAGATTTTTAAAAATTACTTTATCCAGAATTTTTAGTTGTTTTCAAAGGCACCTGGGTACTTGGTTTTCTGTAATGCCAGAGATGGAGTTGGAGGTATACATGTAAATGTAATATCTGAGGTTTTAACATTTTAATCAAATGGATCAATTTTGAAATTAGTCTAAGGGTCTGCTTCCCTGAAGTTGGGGAAGGAAATTCTATCCTAAGTGAATTTTTCGAAGACACACTCTAAAAATTTTGAGAGTCCAGACTTTTTCTTGTACCCTGAATTTTCCACTAGTCCTCTTCCTATCTTAATTGCAAAAATAAGCAGAGAGTAATACAATTGTTGGAAGGAGGAGAATAAGAGTAAGAAGTTAATTTGGATTTTCTACTTTAAATGAACCAGAATAACTTTCATGGATTCACATTTTATTTTTCTTTATTCCACTTTATTAGGAGAAACTGTTCCAATTCTAGAAATAAAGATTGAGATCACTGATTGAATAGATACAATATTTCTTTGTAGAGACAAATTCTGCTTTCTCAAGCATCTTATTTTCTTATCCTATGGCAACAGGAAAATAGATGAGAGTCATTCTTTGTGATCTGTTTGTCATCCTTTATCCAAATGTTATCACTATCTTCCCAGATTTCTATATTAGACATTTAAAAGTTTGTATGGCCAAGCTTTGTAGTAGTAAAGTAAGAGCTATGTAGTTGGAATATTCCACCTGAGACCATAATTGTCTCATACTTCCCAATGTAATTTTAAATAATTTAAAAAATATTTCTGCATTTAACTCATGGGATATGAGAATGAGTCATATGTTGATGGATCTGCACACATTCTTTCACGTCCTCTCCCCCTTTCCAAGAATTAACTTAGCAGCGTGGTCGAGGTACCTTGGAAAGTACTGATTGCCTCCCAGTACTCGGTTGCCCTAAGACAGTTCAGTGCATTCTTCTAGTCTCCTAGTCACTGTCATATGTGCAGAGGTGATAGGCATGGACTTTAGGGGTACAAAGAATCTTGACATTCTCATTTGGGATGCTCAGACAGAAGTACAGACTCTCACTGTCTACCGGTGGCAGTGGGGAGATGTGGTCCTGATTGTTTCTGGCTCATTTAGCAGTCCTCTTGGAAAGGAGACTTGAGTTGAAGCAGGTATCCTGGGGAGCAGAGAAGAAAGAAAGAAAAAGTCACCACTAAATCTGCCAACCATGGAGCCAACCCTATCTTTGTACTTCCAACTACTGTAGCTAATAAACTCACTTTTTTGTTTGGGTTGTCTTCATCCTCACAACATAAGAAAGTACCCAGTCACAGCAACATTGAAGAAAAAAAGCACAATAGAATGAAACCAAACCAACCAAGGGTATAAATCAAGAAAAAAATTTTCTATGTCAAGATAAGACTTAGAAAAAGAATACTCATGCTTTGCAAAATGTGTTCAAATGATAAATCTTTTTGTAAATAGGCTTGATGATTTTTTGGTCAAAATGAATAATAAGTAAAAATATCTTATTAACTTTCAAAAAACATGCATTAAAGGAGAAACACAATGGCAGATCCAAAGTGGTTTAGGCAAATTTACCCTTATACAATTAAATACCTAGTATCTTCGTTTTTTGAATGTTGAGTTTTAAGCCAGCTTCTCCTTCACCTTCATCAGGAGGCTCTTTAGTTCCTCTTCGCTTCCTACCATAAGGGTGGTGTCATCTGCATATCTGAGGTTACTGGTATTTCTCCTGTCAATCTTGATTCCAGCTTGTGCTTCATCCAACCCAGCATTTCACATTATATACTCTGCATATAAGTTAAATAAACAGGGTGACAATATACAGCTTTGACGTACTCCTTTGCCAATTTTGAACCAGTCCATTGTTCCATGTCTGGCCTGGGATGTTACTGTTTAATAGGAAAGCATCTCTGTTTAGGGAGATGAAAAAGTTTTGGAGATGGATGAATTGTTGCACAATGCTGTAAATGTACTTGATGACACTGAAACGCACAACAAACCATGGTTAAATGGTAAAGTTTATAGTGCTTATGTTTTACCCTAATAACCACTGATACAGCAAAACATGATGCATAAATTCAATTATAAATGCTTCCATTTTTCCCCAACAATGAGAGTCTATGTGGGATGGCCAGCAGGAATGAATAGAAGCCAGATGCAGGTTCATGAAGGGCCAGATGATGCAACGTGTGCTTTGGTCAGGATAAATTATCTCTCTCTTTCTCTTTTAAAAATGCTTTACTGCTTTATTTAATGTGCAGAAAACATCACTATCTAACTGACATGACTTCAAAGCAACTTACTTAAAAAAAAAACACTAGACATGATTTGATATCATGTATATGTGGGATATAAAAAATGATACTAATGAACTTATTTACAAAACTGAAATTGTCTCACAGAAAATAAATTTATGGTTACAAAAGAGCAAAGAGTGGAGGGAGGGATAAATTAGGAGTTTTGGATTAACAGATACATACTACAATATATAAAATAGATAAGCAAGGACCTACTGTATAGCATAGGGAACTGTATTCAGTATCTTGTACATATATTGGAAAATAATCTGAATATATTAATGTGGTTGTTCAGCCACTAAGTCATGTCTGACTCTTTGCGACCCTGTCGACCGCAGCACACCAGTCTCCTCTGTTGTTCACTGTCTCCTGGAGTTTGTTCAAATTCATGTCCATCATGTCGGTGATGCTATCTAAACATGTCATTTTCTACTGCCCACTTCTCCTTCGTCCTCAATTTTTCAATATTAATTTATATATTATATACTCAATATTAATATATATATTCACTTTGCTGTACACCTAAAACTAACACAACATTGTGAATCAACTATCTTCAATTTGTAATTAACTTATTTGATTGGAAGATAATTGCTTTACAATATTGTGTTAGTTTCTGCCATATATCAACATGAATCAGCCATAGGTATTCATATGTGTCCTCCCTCTAGAACCTTCCTTCCACCTTCCAGCCCATCCTACCCCTCTAGATTGTCACAGAGCACCAGATTTGACCTCCCTACCACATACAGTATTGAAATACATACGTCACCATATGTATTAATACAATTAGATAGCCAGCAGAGATGTAATTCAGTTTTTAAAAATTGCTAGACTTCAGTATCTAGATTTCATAATATAATGGGGAACTTTGGCATAAATTAATCTCCAGATGAATGAAAATATTAATTTCAATTTGGGAACAATCATTTATTTGCCCACTTAAAATGTGAATTCTAGGTTAAAGAATTGCCAGGTAACCTAGGCTCTAGCCTAGGCTGGAAATTCTCCTGGGATGGAGATTTTATTGCTTCTTGAGAAAGCATATTCTATTACCTTTACAAAGCTGAAACATGCCAGTAAATTGGGCAGAAGCCCACAGTCCTCATCCCATCCATACATCAAATTCAATTTTCATAGGATAATAATAATTTTACATTTATTGAATTCTTACTATCAATACATGCCAGCACAATGCTAAATGTTTTAAGTGTACCATCTCATCCTATCCTCATAACAACTGTAGGAAGTAATTGTGCTTTTATTTCTACAGGCTTCTATTTTTATAGGAAAATTGTTAGCTTTTATGTAAAAAATAGAAGTGACAAGTATATCTTCTCAAGGGGCTTCCCTGGTGGCTCAGATGGTAAAGAGTCTGCCTGTGATGTGGGAGACCCAGGATGTATCCCTGGATTAGGAAGATCCCCTGGAGAAGGGAATGGCAATCGACTCCAGTATTCTTGCCAGGAGAATTCCATGGACAGAGGAGTCTGGTGGGCTACAGTCCATGGAGTCGCGAAGAGTCAGACACGACTGAACGACTAACGATCTTCTCAAAGAACGTTCTTGACCTGATCATCTGCTTGCATTAAAGCAAACTAGATCTCTGCTCTCTGCTTCAATTTCTTCCAAATATCCTGTAAATTGATAATACTGGAGGACACAAGCATGAAGAAAATTTATAATCTTGATCACTTTCCCCAAATGTAACGTAATGAACCTCACTTGCAGAGTTCACAGCATCGATTCTCCTGATGGATAGAAACAGAGTTCACTTTCTCTTTTTAATTTAAATAAACTATTGAGATCTCCTATTGTATTTCTTTTATTATAGTCATTGCATCTGTGACGATCTCAGTTTTCCACATTTAGACTGAACTTCTTAACGTTCTTGTCAGCAGTGACTATTTCTCACTAACCAAATATATTTTTAATACTTAATTGGGACTCAATATTATAATTCTTGTGATTTCTAAAAATGCCTGAATTTTATATTTGACTTGTGGTACACAGATGAGACAGAGAAGGCAATGGCACCCACTCCAGTACTCTTGCCTGGAAAATCCCATGGGTGGAGGAGCCTGATGGGCTGCAGTCCATGGGGTCGAGAAGAGTCAGACATGACTGAGCAACTTCACTTTCACTTTTCACTTTTATGCATTGGGGAAGAAACGGCAACCCACTCCAGTGTTCTTGCCTGGAGAATCCCAGGGATGGGGTCGCACAGAGTCGGACACGACTGAAGTGACTTAGCAGCAGCACATAGATGAGACACAATGAAATGAAACAGATTTCTATTTTCAACCTGACTCAGATATACAAAGTATAAAGATACAATCACATTCTGATTTAAAAATATTTTTCATACATATACTTATTCTTTATCCCTCTGTGTATTATTACGTAATGTGGATTCATGAGAAAGAAACACATGATACACGGATGGTTCAAGAAACCCAAGTGATTAAAACTTGAAATACTTTGTCCCACCACTGAGAGCACTCTTAACTTAAAATATTTTTTGTGGACACCAGTTTCTTTGTATTTCTTTATGTTCCCTCCATTCCTCACTACTGGATTAAAAAAAAAAGTTTTTTTTTTAATTTCTGTATTTGTTTTTGACTCTGCTGTGTCTTTGCTGCTCTGTGGGCTTTTCTCTAGCTGTGCTTCTCATTGCTGTGGCTTCTCTTGTGGAACATGGGCTTCAGGGCGTGCAAGCTTCAGTAGCTGGGGAATGTGAACTCAGCAGCTGTGGGTCCAGGGCTCCTCAGCACAGGCTCAATAATTGTGGCAGAGGGACTCAACTGTTCCACAGCACACGGGATATTCCTGGACCTGGGATTGAAGCCGTGTCTCCTGGATTCACAGGAGGTTTCTTTATCACTGAGCCACCAGGGAAGCCCCTGACTACTGGATTTTTAAAAATCGAAATGAAGCAACTTCCCTGGGAGTCCAGTGGCTAAGATTCAACGCTCCCAAGGTAGGCAGTCTGCATTTGATCCCTGGTCAGGAAATGAGATCCTGATTGCTGCAACTAAAATAATCCTGCATGCTACAACAAAGATTGAAGATACCGCATGCCACAACTAAGACCTGGTGCAGCCAAGTAAATGACTATATAATATTAAAAAATCTAAAAGGATGTACAGATGCGTTTTTGACTCATTTTGTTTACTCCATGCCAATTTTCTCTTCTGTAGTTAAAGATCTTTCGTTAACATTCTTACTTTTGACTCCTGCAGCTCCCACAACATGCTGCTCTGTTAAATCTGCCTGACGTTGTTTTCAGCAGGTCAAGCAGAGTCTTGGTTAAAAGCTGGATAAAGCAGGGAAAGCTTAGTGAGAATACAGATTACTAAATTCTTCAAACCTCTTTCTTCAGTGTTGTCCCACAAGCCAAAGGTTCACTTCTTCCGGAGGTAGCTGGTGTAGACTACACTTAGACTGTTCTAGTAGTTTGTGGAATAAGCCTAAGAGTCTTCATGACTCTTCAGGATAAAAGGAACTATTTAGTACCTTTCATCTATTAAATAAGACTTCATCAGTCAAACTGAAAAACAAAAGCTAAATTTAAATAAGGAGGAATTGAAATACATAAAAAGAAGCCTGCCCACCCATGTTTTACTGTAAACCAAATTAAAAGTCATTAAAGTTATTTCTTTTAATCCATTTTCTCTGTTATCCACAGTGCCCACCCAGATGAGAGTATGCGGGGCAGTAGACCAGTGCGCATTTAATGACTCGGTAATCATAACTATTAAAATAATCATAGTAACACTTTGCACTTACTGCATACCTTTCATCCAAGAATCTCAAAGTCCTTTCTAAACATTAATTAGTTCTAACACTTCTACCAGATAGAGAAATGTCGCTGTCCTATTTCCCTGGTGAGGAAACACTGAGGCTGTGACTAGCCTCAGGCTCTTCTGTGGGCTGTAGCTCTTCTGAGGCTGAGATCTTAGGAAACTCAATTCTCATCCGGTGCCTTCATCTTTCATGGTTTTACATTCCATTCTAAGTAGAGGCTGAGTTCCCAGAGTTATTTGAAAATTGTCAATGAGCTGTGAAATAATTTAAGAATATACGCAAATCCCCAATGAAACTAATAAAAATAGGACCACGAGAATAGGATAGCATGTGAACACTTCCCTGACGAGCACTTCTAAATCTTTGTTCCCCAAATGTCACAACAAATAAGACTAAAGTCTATAATCAATTTGTGCTTGCCCTGATTCTTCTCCAGGTTTTCTTAATTATAACACATCACTGTTTTTACTTTCTATACTTGTTAGGTTTCTTTCTGGTGTTTCACATAGAAAAGTTTAACTCTCTAACTGATTTAATTTCTTGTAAAAAGGATATTATAGACAAAAAATTGAAAAATCTGCATTAATTCCTTTCATAAATATGATGCTAAAAACTTTAAACATAAACAAATATACATGGGGGGAAAAACCTTTAGACTTCTAAAATGAAGATTTTGCTTTATTCTTTCTGTCTTGAAATCCTACTTCCAATTAATTTTAAGCCTTTTCTAAGTGATTTTTTTCCCCCTGATTTTTGGTTTTTTGGAGCTAAGTAATTTTTCATTTTAGTTGTAGATATTCATTGTGAATAGGCATCCATTGCAAATATGGCAGCCCTCACTATATTCAATTACACAACACAAAAATTTACACATACATGTAATTAAATATGAGAAGGAATTTTGGGGAGTCAGGCAATTATGTCCCAGACAAAAATTTATAGGACCAGAAGGATATAGACAGTGTCATAGATATTCCAATCCTATAAACCAATTCAGAACTAGCTTATGCTAATGGTTTATGGATGTTAATTATAGGGTCTGGTATCTCCTAATGTTAAGTTAAGAGTCTTTTAAATAGGTAATATTAAGTTTAATATTAATATTAAGGGTCCAGAGTACTTGCTTACTTGAGTCTAGAAATTTAGGACAGTTAGGGGAAAAAAGTGACTTATCGTTGTTATTTTAACCATTTACTGATATCCTAAATCTATTCAAGTAAATTCACTTTTATTTTAAGCATGTGAACCTTGTGTTATAACTTTTTATCACATTATTCACCATCCTAATGTTTTGACCCTATTGAAATGTCTTATTTTTAATCTGCTTTTTCTGCAGTTTCCTTACTTTTCTTCTTTATCTTCTACCTGTCCTCTTGCTAGTCTATTTCCTAAAAGCTTACCATCAAATAGATGCTTGAGAATATACTCCACCAAATAGTGTGATCCGAAATATTTTTATCCCTTTGTAATGAGATTTATGTCAGTTTTTCTAAACTCCAATGATGTTATCTAATTAGATTGCCTGTCATAATCATTAACATAGTCCTTGTATTTAAGAAGTAACCTAGTTTTAGAAGCCAGAACTGGCATTTTGTTCTAATTGAGCATTCTTTCAATTTATGTATACATAGCTGTGATTTTTTTGGTTTGTTTTTACCTCAAGACCTTTGTTGTCTGGATTTCTTATTTTTGACCACTACAGAATTTCTCATGTCATTAAATATGCATCTCATCTTGTATAACATAATAATAGAAAACTACATAAACTCAAGTTTCAGATAAGTGAGCATGTTAGAAAATAAGAAGAGAGCTGGTAACAATTGCAATAACTCTGACTCATTCAGTTACTGCACAAAATTTCAGCTTGGATATATGTTTGTCTGAGAACTATCTGGCTAAAATCTAAATTATTCTTCAGTACTGCTGGGACATCTTTCATCTTCTGTGGTTGGCTGAAAAAGATGGTGTATGTTTCACACAGTTCTCACTGATTCAGAAATGCTGCTTTTCAATAGGTGAAGTGAAGTCGCTCAGTCGTGTCCGACTCCTTGCGACCCCATGGACTGTAGCCTACCATGCTCCTCCATCCATGGGATTTTCCAGGCAAGAGTACTGGAGTGGGTTGCCATTTCCTTCTCCAGAGGCTGCTTTTCAATACTTACCTTCAAATAGTTTCACACATCCAACGCTTTCAGCTAACTAAACTCCTGAGTCACCAAGAACAGATTCAGTTCACCCCTCTTTTACCCCACACTCCAGGTTAGCATCAAGGCCAGACTTGTAGGTGGAGAGGCCTCAGGCAATCTTTTCAGCCTCCCACAAAATAATTATTGAGTAATCACTCAGGGCAAGGAGTGAGTTGTTGCAGGTTAAGAGGAACAAGAACGGTGGGCAGAAAAAAAAAAAAGTGGGTTCTGCCAGAAGCTTACCTGAGATGCTAGTTTAAAGTACTTCCTTCAGTGGAATATGATATACTCCAGGAATCGAAGTCTCAAGATCTAAAATATATATATTTGAAAAAAAAGTTATATCATAATTGACTAGATACCACATAATGTTAGGTTCATAAATACTAAAAGTGTAAACAAAATTTTTTTTTTAAATCTAGAGTGAAAAGGAAGTAAATATTTAAGAAAAAAATAAGAGCTTCATAGAAGTAAAAAAGAAAATGAAAATTTTTGTTAAGGACAAACAAATATATGGTACAGTTCACTCACTTAAACAACAAGAATACCAGAGAAATATAGCTGTGTAGATCTTTCAAACCAATATAAGCAGGCTTAAGCTCAGATAGTGTGAAACTTGAGATGAGACTAAGAATTGCAGGAGGAAGAAGTACAGGTTGATTTAGGATCAGAAAAAGAGAAGAAATATTTGGAAACGGAGATCTAAGGAAAGAACAAGGAAAAGTGATGCTTTTCTTCATTTCCTCTGATCTTGATCTAGTCCCTTTAAGTTGCTTGCTGTTTCTGCTAACCCCCCTCCCTAACAGCATGGGTAATCAACCAAGCCTACCAATTTTAATGTGCTACCTCTTCACCTCCACCCATTCCCTGGGGAGTGTCATTTCCCCTCCGTTTACTCCCGATGAGGCTCTGATAACTGAATTTGGCCTCATCTTTCAAGTCTGTGTTATCATTCATGTGAGACAAATAATAAAGGGAGACCTCAAACCTCATTCTATAGGAAGTAGATTTTAAGGAAACTCTTGACACAGTTTTGATCGATTAAGTAGTATTTGACACAATGAGTTAAGCTATAGTCAACCAAATTACTTTCCTAACATATAAGATATTAATATCTTATTATTTTTTTACATATTTAGCATCTCCAATTGAACTTCTTTATTAAAAGGATGTGTATTTAGCACATGAAAAGGCTGTGTATTACCTATATTTGTATTTTTAGTATCTGGCATAAAACCTAGTACAAAGCAGATGCTGAGTACAGTTTTTACCTTAATGAGTAAAATGGCAATATTTACTCAGAGGCTACATTCGTTTATTCATTTTATCTGACAAATATTTATTTAGTTCTTACTGTGCATTAGATATACATCATGACAGCTGGGATGCAGCAAAATATAGTACAGAAGATCTCTGTCCTCTGGATCCTACATGGCAGCTACAGATATAGGAATGCAACTTTTGAACTTTTGTGTAAAACGAGTTAGAAAAGTATAAACCAGTGAGAAATCAAAGCATCAGACTAGTTACTCTCATGACAGTAAATGAGCTTATGGAAAGAGAGAGTATATAAAGGAAAAGAAGACCAAAGACATCACTAGTACCCATAGTCAGGGATAATTTTTTCATGACAATTTTACAAATGTCTGAATAAAAGTGGCAGTTCAGATGGTAATTGTCAGCAATAATATACTCCAAGATCATACACTATTAGATTTGAGAAAAACAAGCAACATTTGATTCCAGGGTACTATAAGTCTCATAAGAAAAAAAAAGCAACAAAGTTAAATTGATCTGAAATAAAATTTTCTCTCTTTTTCTAAATAGGTAAAATAAGGAAAATATATTTATCAAATATATCTCAATAAAGTGGTTAAAAAGGATATGGTAATTATGTATTTACCAAATGGTGGTTATTTGAAAGTTGTGTAACAAGCATTGTGCTGTAAGTGGTGTATTTATTTATAGATCACATTAGCACCATTTTTTTTTATGGTTTATTTTTATTTTTATTTTTATTTTCAATTATTTTCACTAGTTGGAGGCTAATCACTTCGCAACATTGCAGTGGGTTTTGTCATACATTGACATGAATCAGCCATGGAGCTACATGTATTCCCCATCACGATCCCCCATTCCACCTCCCCCCACCCCCACCCGATTCCCCTGGGTCCTCCCAGTGCACCTGGCCCGAGCACCTGTCTCATGCATCCCACCTGGGCCGGTGATCTGTTTCACCATAGATAATATACATGTTGTTCTCTCAAAACATCCCACCCTCGCCTTCTCCCACAGAGTCCAAAAGTCTGTTCTGTACTTCTGTGTCTCTTTTTCTGTTTTGCATATAGGGTTATCATTACCATCTTTCTAAATTCCATATATATGTGTTAGTATGCTGTAATGTTCTTTATCTTTCTGGCTTACTTCACTCTGTATAATGGGCTCCAGTTTCATCCATCTCATTAGAACTGATTCAAATGAATTCTTTTTAACGGCTGAGTAATATTCCATGGTGTATATGTACCACAGCTTCCTTATCCATTCGTCTGCTGATGGGCATCTAGGTTGCTTCCACGTCCTGGCTATTATAAATAGTAGCACCATTTTTGAATTATGATTTTATAGGGTAGAGAAGAGTTTCTTGCATTTCAGGGGATTTTCCTGACTCAAGGATTGAACCCGAGTCTCCTGTGTCTCCTGCATTCCAAGAAGATTCTTTACCTGCTGAGCCATCAGGAAAGCTCCCTTCTTGTATCCAGATTTAATACTGTCCTTGAAATTGCTAATTAGGAAATACAGAAAAATATGTCCTTACTAACAAAGAAAACAAACTCAAAACTCCAAAATGGTTATTTACAGAATTATACCAGAATATCCAAATTAATGTCTGTGAGGTGGTCTTTGAATAACTCAAAGCAGTACAGGCTATCTATGACTTTAGATTATCATAATTTCCCATTCTGTGGTCAGAGTGTCCAAATTTAAACCCTGGCTTTATTCCCCATGGGCCAAGTAATTCTCACTGGACTAATTACTTGATATGTTTTTGTCTCATCTATCTCATCTGTAAAGTGAAAATGATAAAGATTGTCTGGATGATTAAAGGAGCTAATCGGTGGAAGGTACAGCCTGACATATACATACATATATTCTGACTTTTAAATTACATATGGGGTCATGTAATATGACTTATGTTAAGCCTTTCCATTTAATAATGCATCTTAGAGAGTGAAACACAGTAAATATTTGTTGAAAGAATGAATTGAATAAGTGCTTCTTAATCTCATGAATCACCATTAGTTTTCAAAATGTTATGATTGATCCAAAAACTTCTTTTTTGGTGAACATTTAATCTCTTATACTTTGGAGTTTTTATCATTATTAATATTACTAGTATAGTTAATTTGCTGTCTGCATTCTAGAGGTTCAGGATTTTCATTTCACACACTTTCTCATAATGGAAAGCTAAAAACTACCCTACCCAGATTCTCTCCCAGTGATGGTTCTAAATGTCAATTTTCCTAAAGGGGATGTACTCATGGGAGTCTTGGAACATGTGTATGAGACAGACCTTGCTATCTGCCTCTTTGGGCCCTTTCTATTAGAAAACAAAGTTGGTGTGGCCTCCAAGGTATGATGAGTTCTGTCCTTCTCTGTCATGTTAATGTCTGATAATGTAAAATTCATGGTCTGGTTCCCCCTTGAATTGGCGAAGGCCTTGGCCACCATGATTCATCTTGGCTAGTGCTGTATGACAGCAACCTTTGAAATCCTCTCTGTAGTCCTACCTCAAACCCTTCAGCTCCATCAATGTTGCACATGTGCACTGGTTGATCTCTGATTCTATGTGTCCCTGCTGGGTGTGCAGTAAAACGTCCAGGTTCCTCTTAGGTTACATGTGATCCAAAATCATGAGAAACGCTGGGCTGGAGGAAGCACAAGCTGGAATCAAGATTGCTGGGAGAAATATCAATAACCTCAGATATGAAGATGACACCACCCTTATGGCAGAAAGTGAAGAAGAACTAAAGAGCCTCTTGATGAAAGTGAAGGAGGAGAATGAAAAAGTTGGCTTAAAGCTCAACATTCAGGAAACTAAGATCATGGCATCTGGTCCCATCACTTCATGGCAAATAGATGGGGAGACAGTGGAAACAGTGACTGACTTTATTTTTCTGGGCTCCAAAATCAATGCAGATGGTGATTGCAGTCATGAAATTAAAAGACGCTTACTCCTTAGAAGGAAAGTTATGACCAACCTAGACAGCATATTAAAAAGCAGAGATATTACTTTGCCAACAAAGGCCCGTCTAGTCAAGGCTATGATTTTTCCAGTGGTCATGTATGGATGTGTGAGTTGGGTTATACAAAAAAGCTGAACACCGAGGAATTGATGCTTTTGAACTGTGGTGTTCAAGAAGACTCTTGAGAGTCCCTTGGACTGCAAGGAGGTCCAACCAGTCCATCCTAAAGGAAATCAGTCCTGGGTGTTCACTGGAAGGACTGATGTTGAAGCTGAAACTCCAATACTTTGGCCACCTGATGCAAAGAGCTGACTCATTGGAAAAGACCCTGATGTTGGGAAAGATCAAGGGCAGGAGGAGAAGGGGACAACAGAGGGTGAGATGGTTGGATGGCATCACTGACTCGATGGACATGAGTTTGAGTGAACTCCGGGAGTTGGTGATGGACAGGGAGGCCTGGCGTGGTTTGGTTCATGGAGTTGCAAAGAGTCGGACACGACTGAGCGACTGAACTGATTTAACTGATCCAAAGTCAGCTCTGGAAAGCTAAACCCAGTCTTTCCTTTCCCTAGCCATGCTGGACCACTGGGCTCACCATGATGTCATCAATACCACTGGGATGAAGCTGGACAGCCTGGCAAGTGCCCTTCATTAGGAACATTAAGTGGGGAAAAAAATGAAAAACAGTAGCTTCCCTGCTGTTGGAATTCAGTTCATGTGGATATTTCTAAAGACATTCTTTCTGTGAAATGTAGCTCCTAAAGGAGACAGAAGGAGAGATGGCAACACCATCTCCCTTATTTATTTTGCTTCTCTCTCCCTTCTTCTCTACAACCTTGCTAAGTCACTTCTGTCATGTCTGACTCTGTGTGACCCCATAGGTGGCAGTTCACCAGGCTCCCCCATCCCTGGGATTCTCCAGGCAATACTGGAATGGGTTGCCATTTCCTTCTCCAATGCATGAAGGTGAAAAGTGAAAGTGAAGTCACTCAGTCGTGTCCGATTCTTAGCGAACCCATGGACCGCAGCCTACCAGGCTCCTCTGTCCATGGGAGTTTCCTGGCAAGGGTACTGGAGTGGGGTGCCACTGCCTTCTCCACTACAACCTGAGAGTTGGTGATTTTCAGGTTTCTCCCTTCACCTGTCAATGTCTCTCAAACTTCAGGTTGATACACCTTAGAGAATTGTGCCATTAAGCCTACTCAAAAAAATAGAAGAGAAAATATCAGGACATATTAACTTTAAAATATTTCAAGAAGTTTCCATTTCTATTTTAGGACATTATTTTAGCTCCAGTTATATATTCATTTTACACTGCTTTCTGAGAGCTTTAGTCAAAATATGTGAAAATCAATGTCTTATACCATAACCACACTCTCCATAGGACAACGTGTCTCTGCATTTAGGTTATAGTAAGAAGAGATAAGCTCTCTTCACTTTGGAAGAATGTTTATTATATGATTCCTCTTGACTTCATCCTAATAGGTTGATGAGCATTTAAGAATTTAGAAAAATTTCCTTCAAACAAAATTTGCCTCTCAAAATTAATATCTTGCTGCACATACTTATTATGAATGTTAGAACACTTAATGTGTGTACATGCGTGCTAAGCCACTTGTCTGACTTTTTGCAACCCTATGGATTGTAGCCCACCAGTCTCCTCTGTCCATGGGATTCTCCAGGCAAGGATATTGGAGTGGGTGGCCATGCCCTCCTCCATGGGATCTTCTCAACCCAGCAAATGAAATCGTATCTCTTATGTCTGCTGCATTGGTGGGCAAATTCTTTACCAGAATAATGACTGTTTATTTTTGCATTTCTGTTCTAACAATTCTAAACCTATTCTTCTCCCCACTCCTCCCCTACTCCCACCCCCTTTTACATCTCTACATGGAGGCCTGTGGAATATTGTACAGAGGTCAGTATGAAGAAATTCAAGCAGAAAGCATATCCCAATATTTCAAAAACATAGTTTATACTACACATCACTACACAAGTCCTTCCAAAATGATCCAGTGAAAGGATGATTTTGATGAAAGTTTTTGCTTTACACACTGGCATACTGATCACCTCTTGTTTGTCTTCTCATAGAACAAACTTCACAACATTCAGAACTAGATTTTTTTTTTTTTCTAAGACTGAGCTAAATGTTTAGGCTTTAGAAAAGACACTGGGATAGGCATTTATGCACATGGAAAATTCCTCTATGTGTGAGAGGAAGTAATTTTCACTAACCATTGAAAAGAAGAGTAGAGAGAAAAGAGATCTCAGCCGAAGTAGAAAATCTTTAGTAATGATTTTTAAATCTCAATCTTTAAATATATAATATCAAGTATTTGTACAAAATGTCTTCTCAGAGAACTGTAAAACCACCAGCATGAATGTAAATATTACTAAAATTATTAAAATTTAATATTCAAAAGTCCTGGGCACTTATATGTAGTTTGCTTCTATTGCCTATCTCAATCTAAGTACCTCCTTCCTTCTCTGAAAGACTACTCTGCCATTTCTACATTTTGTGACTCAAGACAAGGACAAAAAATTCCAACATCTTTAAATCTGTTTTCTCAACTACAAAATACCAATAATAACTGCCTCGAAATCTGTTGGGTAGATTTAAAACACATGGATGTGTACATTGATGAAACATAGCAAAATATTGGTGGCTTTTCTTCTCCTCTCTTTCTTTCTCTTTCTTGGCACTCTAGCCTCTCATGATAACATTGCCTGTATGGAAAAGCATATATATTCAGAATTCCTTAAAAATAAATTTCAAATAATTGGTGACACACAATCCATTTTACTAGAAATTGCCTGTGCATGAATTTCAAGATAACTACAATGTCATTACATTTGTCACTCACAAGTAAGTGGAGAGATAAAACAGCTGGAAGTGAGATAAGTGGCTTGGTTAGTATTGGGCATCGGGACAGAGAATTTTTCCTGGTAACTGAACTATAAACAACTGTTTTAGGACCCATTTCCATCTCTAGCATTTAAAAAATTAATAAACACTAATTTTTAAGAGTAGTTTTAATTTTATAGAAAAATTAAAGAGAAAGTACAAAGAATTCCCACATATACTCCTATGCCCCCTTATGTTTCTCCTATTATTAACATCTTGAATTGCTGTGGTACATTTGTTATCACTGAAGAATGGATATTAATAGATTGCTATTAACTGAAGTCTATGCTTTACTTTGAGGCTTCCCAAGTGGCGCTAGCAGTAAAGAACCTGCCTGCCAAGCAGGAGATTTAAGAGACCCAAGTTCAATCCCTGGGTTGGAAAGATACCCTGGAGGAGGGCATAGCAACCGCATGGACAGAGGAGCCTGGTGGCCCACCATCCACGGGGTGGCAGAGTCAGCCACAACTGAAGTGACTTGCACATACACACAGTTTACGTTAGGGTTCACTCTGTGTTGTTTAGTTCTGTGGGTTTTGACAAGTGTACAATGTTATGTGTCTATCATTACAGGATCATATAGGTGCTATCCTAAAATTCTCTAGTATTTTAATTGTTTAGACAACTGGTTCAGTCTCTCTCTCTGTCTTTCTCTCATTGACAAATTCTAGATGGGAGATACGTGGCAGAATAAGAAGTGAGAAAGAATTAGGAATTTATTTATTCAACTGTTTGTTCAATAAATATTTATTGAGCATTTACGATGTACCATACTTTTGCTAAAACTTACAGATAATGCAGTGAATAAACAGACAAGTAGACAAGTCAACTGGGTAAAAAGAATTAAAAAAAAAATCGCAAATAAACAATGACTAAATATGATGTTTCATGGTGGATATTATGAGAAAAATACTTGGGGATTTAGACTACAGATCTGTGCAGTCAAAGTTACGGTTTTTCCAGTAGCCATATGCAAATGTGAGAGCTGGACCATAAAGAAGGTTGAATGCTGAAGAATTGAAGCTTTCAAATTGTGGTGCTGGAGAGGACTTTTGAAAGTAACTTTCACAGCGAGATCAAACTGGTCAATCTTAAAGGAAATCAACCCTGAGTATTCATTGGAAGGACTGTTGCTGAAGCTGAAGCTCCAATACTTTGGCCACCTGATGTGAAGAACTGACTCATTGGAAAAGATCCTGATGCTAGGAAAGGTTGAAGGCAGGAGGAGAAGGGGACGACAGAGGATGAGATGGTTGGATAGCATCACTGACTCACTGAACTTGAGTTTGAGCTAATTCTAGGAGATAGTGAGGGACAGGGAGTCCTGGCTTGCTGTAGTCCATGGGATCACAGAGTCAGACAGGCCTGAGCGACTGAACAACAATACTACTGCTGTAAGTGCCAGGGAAGGGTTCTCTGAAGAAGTTAGACTTCAGGAGCAGCCAGACTTTGAGTGGTTCATAGCCAGTAAAGCTCAAAGAAGAGTGGTGGATAAGGGCCCTGCTTTCATGTATGTTCAACGCCCCCACCCCTAGAGACACAGTAACACCTCCCTCTTCTCTGCCACATCCAGCTGTCAGCAGCCTGCCCCTGGCCTTCCTCTCCATCTCCACCAACACTCCCTCAGCCCAAGGTGACCATCAGCTGGGCCACTGTGGTGTTTCTTAGCAATTCTCCCTGATTTCAGTCTTTCTTCTTCCACAACCCATTCTAATAAAATAATCACAACAATCCTTCGAAAATGTGTATTTGACCTTTACTACGGAAATGGCAACTCACTCCAGTATTCTTGCCTGGAGAATCCCATGGACAGAGGAGCCTGGTGGGCTACAGTCCACGGGGTCGCAAAGAGTCGGATACGACTGAGCAACTTCACTTTTCACTACGACCAAAAACATTTCTATGGTTTCCTTTAATGCTAAAGGTTCAAACTCCCTGAGCTCATTCCACAGCATCGTGATGTGATGACACCCTCACCTTCACATGATTGATTCTCTCCCTTATTCACTTCTTACCACGCATAGGGGCTTGCTTTCTATTTCTTTAAAACCAAGTTTCCTCTGGTCATTCTCTCTGCTTGGAATACTTGTCTTCTTTATGATTCTTTGCTTATTTCTTATCATCTTTCAGACTTCTAACCTAATACCACTATTGGTATTAGGACCACTAGTGGTCCTAGACTATTCTATCTAAATTAGAAGCTCAAATAAGCAAGCGTTGTACTTTCATTATAGTCCTGATTAAAATCTGAAAGTATTTGTTTATCGTCTACTTGTCGTTCAGTCATATCTGACTCTTTGTGACCCTTTGAACTGTAACCCACCAGGCTCCTCTGCCCATGGGGTTTTCCAGTCAAGAATACCAGAGTGAGTTGCCATTTCCTTCTTCAGGAAATCTTCCTGACCCAGGGATCAAACCTGTGTCTCTTGTGTCTCCTGTATTGCAAGAGGATTCTTACCATAAACTGAATGAAAACAGAGATCTATCTTTCCTCTTTTTCTTCCTCTTCCTCCTCCTCCCTGCCCCCCCCCCCCTTTCTCCTCCTTCTTCATCCTCAGGATATAGCAGAGTACTTGGGACATGGCAGTTCAAAATTTATTTGTGCCAAAAAAAAAAAGAAAAGAAAAACGTATCTTGTGATATCCAGAGGAAACAAATTTGCTCCTTTCACCAAGATTAACAATAGATGAACCTATATAACTCAATGGCAATTCATGAATTTTAATTACTTTCTTCTTGCTCTTATGTCTCTATTGTGTATTAGGTTTTCTGTGGTAACAGGTATTCTGTTTGCAATATTAAATTTAAAGTATATCTTGTCATAATTTTAAAAAGAATTGCTACTTTATCTTTCTAATAGCTATTGTTAAGTCTGTTTATCTTCTTATAACTGGTGACGTTTTCTTAGATCTCTTATCTGATGCATACATGCTCAGTTGCTCAGTCCTGTCTATCTCTTTGTGACCCCCATGGACTGTAGACCATCAGACTCCTCTGTCCATGGGATTTCCCAGGCAAGAATACTGGAGTGAGTTGCCATTTCCTTCTCCAGGGAATCTTCCTTACCCAGGAATTGAACCCAGGTCTCCTGCATTGGCAGACAGATTCTTTATCACTGAGTCACCTGGGAAACCCCTCTTATCTGCTATGGTATCCTGATAGCTCAGTTGGTAAAGAATCCGTCTGCAATGCAGGAGACCCCTGTTAGATTCCTGGGTCAGGAAGATCTGCTGGAGAAGGAATAGGCTACCCACTGCAATATTCTTGGCTTCCCTTGTGGTTTAGCTAGTAAAGAATCCACCTGCAATGCGGGAAATCTGGATTCAATCCCTGAATTGAGAAGATCCCCTGGAGAAGGGAAAGGCTACACTCTCCAGTATTCTGGCCTGGAGAATTCCATGGACTGTATAGTCCATGGGGTTGCAAAGAGTCAGACGACTGAGTGACTTTGACTTCACTTCATCCTAATTTCAGAATTATTTTCTCATTTGTGAAATACTGTCTAGTGGAGAACACAAAGGCAGGAGACGATCTTAAATTCTAACCGGGTGATCTGAGGATAAATAATATAAACTTGGGACTCAGTTTCTTCATCAGTTGAATTCAAGATTGCATTGGAAGACCCCCAATGTCCCTTTCAGCTCAGTCAACTTGCTCTAGAATATTACGGCAAGGTAGAGAATGTGAGCTACATGACAAATAAGGGCTAAAACTGAACAGACATAAAAAAATGAAACATAAATAACCAACAGGACGTCTTAGTGATAGCCTTACCACTTTTAAGTCATCTAATGATATCTTGTGTTTCATCATCCTGAATTACAATGTGGTTTAGGATATTGCAATAGTCAAATGCTAAAGTAGGTCACCACCGTCAATCCTAGCAACAGTAATAGCATTACATAATACCTTTCATCTTAGGCTCTCAAATAGTTGATAAACATCAATTAAGCCCCAAAACTTTCCTATGCTAGTATTACTGTTCCCATTTTGAGCCATGTTCTTGTTGAACTAACAAACCAAAGCTTTCTCATTTTTAAATCAGCAGACTTCCTTAGATTAATAATTAATATACTAGCAGGGACCTGAGGTTGAATTTATTGAATGAAAATTTCTATAGGTGGTATTACCATGCCTGTGGGTTTATGGAACTATGAATGGTGTCTGTGAATGTGTGTGGGTGTATATATAGAGTGTGAGTAGGTGTGATTATAAGTGTATGTAGTCTGTGGGAAAAACTCGTGCATATGAATATGTCTTTGAATAAATATAAAGTTATGTGTTCTATAGACACTCGGGTTTTTATAATTTAAAAAAGCCTTGGCTGTGTTTAAAATTTCTGAAATTCCCTTCACCATCCTTTGTGTTGTTTTCTAGTATCTCTCCCAATTCTACATAATTTCTTCTCTCTCTGCCAATCTATGCTTAAAGTTTTGCCCTCCAACTTTTATTCCCACCTCACATACCTCCTCTGTTACTCTCCTGCTCCTTATTATGAATTCGTTGGCTCTCTATCCAATGATAGTACCCACATCTATTCCTACACTTGACTGTCTTCCCTCTGTATCCACTGGCCATAGATATCACTCTACTTGGATGTCCCACCATTATCTTAAACTCATTCACCCTCTTTCCCTCACAGTCTAACCCCTATTTTATCTTACTTAGCAGTATTTACTAGTCACCTAGAAGGCTGACACAGACATCCAGAACTCATCTTCCTCGTCTTCTACACTCAAACACTTAGCAACTCCTGCTTGCTAAGTAATATTCTATATCCGATTTCTCCAGTCTCTTGATTCCTTTTAATGCTCTTACCATATCCATGGGATAGCCACCATTATCTGCCACTTAAATGATGATACAGAACTTTGAAAAATTCCCTGGTCTGATGTCAGAGTGAGTTTCATAAGACAATAAGTTGATCATGATTACCCTTCACAAAGCACTTCCATGCCCACTGACCTGCCTCGTTACTATTAGAATCAAGTCCAATCCCTGCCATGAGTTTCAAGGTCCTGAATGATGACCCCTGAAGACCACATCATGATCATCATTTGTTATTTCTCTTTTCAAATTTTACTACCTGTAATGATACTGAGTAAGATATTTCTCTCTCTCTCTCCATAATATATTATTTCATAAGTATATATATATTATTTCACTATGGTTCTTGTACATCTCCTTTACTCTTTGCATAGTTAAGCTCTACCTTTCCTTAATGGGGTGAGCTCAAAAGTCACTTTTCCTGACAAAGTTTGCCTTGTACATCAAACAGCTGCGTAGGTGCTCTCAGAACTCCCTGGGTATCACATCACACAGCATCATTATTACTTTTGCTTGTGTGATTTTTTTTCCCTTAGATTTTAAATTTGGGGAAGGCAGAAATGGTGTCTATTTTTGGAACACTGTTCCAGCTCTGACATTTGTTCCCGGCACATACTAGATACTTTGTAAATATGTTTTGAATGGTTAAGGAACTGAAGCAGTGACCACCCTGAGCTCATATAAGTTGATGAAGTCACTGCTTTAAATGGAGTTCATGGGAATAAAAAAGATCTCAGGAAAATGGGCCAGACCAATGCTGCTCAAAATAAACCTTATCATTCTAAATAATCCAGGAGCAGAAGGCCACTCAGGCTAAATACTCTATTTTCATAGAAAGACATTTCTTATGTCCTTAAATCACCTACATGCTTGGTGTGACTGTAATAAGACTGATTTCATGTGTGGTTTATGAAACTAATCATAGATTTATTCTGTTCATCAGTATCCCCAGGTAGGAGGAACCCCTGCCTTAGTCCTGTGTATTTCTCCAAAAAGTTGAGAAGTCCTTGGGATCATGGGAATCAAGTACATGTGAAAATTTGGAAATCCCCACCCAAACAAGTGAATTCATGTTTCTTGAAGCTGGCACATGCCTATTCTTGGGACCTGAAGTTTTTTATTTTTATTTTTTATTTATTTATTTATTTATTGGGACCTGAAGTTTTGAGGACTGACTGGGGCCACATTTAGTTCTGAAAGTTGACCAGAGAGCTAATATTTAAGGAAGGTAAGGGTTGAGGTTTTAAATTTTTTTTTTTTTACTAAAGGATAATTGCTTACAATATTGTGCTATTTTTTTACCATACATCAGAATGAATCAGTCACAGGTATACATGCATTCCCTCCTTGAAAAATCCCTCCCCATCTCCCATCCCATCCCACCCCTCCAGGTTTCCCACAGCTGTGGATCTCCAAGGGGTCTGCAGAGTCTGTTACATTTGTATCTGATCAGGTTGTTATGAAGCATGTTTGTCAAGGAGGGAAGATACATTTTACTTAATATTTGTCAACCTGCTTTGGAGCCTTTAACGTGTTCTGTGGGTCTTCAGTTCTATCCTTGTACAGGGGCACAGTTGTTAAGGGCTGGCCTGCTATTCAAAAAGTTATTTTCCAGAAGATCTTTGTTCTTTCTATAGTAGTGTAAACTAATCTATTAAGGAGTTTCTCAATTTTTTGATAAGCAAGTAATATTTTATACCAAGAATATAATACCAATATTATACCAATATAATATCAATATTTTATACCAAGAATACTGTTATACCTCAATCCAAATTACAGTTTTTATCATAATACAGGAAACCAATATTCTATAGGTTTTATCTGTGTTTTGACATAATGATAATTAAAGCCCTTTAGCAAAGTCCCTGATGCTAATGTCCATAATAGGGAAGAGATTGTAGATAATTTGTATCATATTTTGCTTCCTTTGTCTGTTTTGATTCTCCTCTTTATTTTGGATTTCTGTTGCCATGTTTCAGCAGTTTCTCATTGTTTCAAAACTCCCTTCTTGGTAAATGGAAGCCAGAGTTACTGTTACTTTGTGCCACAGAGTTTTATTTTGATATGAGAATGTTACTCATTTTAGACAATAGACATTTTTAGAAATTTGCTGGGCACCCGTAGTAAGAACTTTGTAAATATTAACTCATTTAGGTTTTACAACACTGTGAAATAGATATTATTACTATGCCCATTTTACACATAAAAAAGACATGGTAAAAGAGGCTAAGCCTCTTGCCCAAAATTACCACATTTCTGTAAAAAGCTGAGTCAGGACTCAAGTGCTAGTCTAGAGAGGGGGCTTTTCAGCACTGCTCCATCATCACTGGCATGAATGTTTTCTTCTATTTTTTACTTTCAGTTTTATTGAGTGTTTGCTTCATAAGGACATGGATCATGGGCTTTTATTTAAAAGCTAAGAGTATAAAACTCGAATTTTAATAATTAACAGTCATTAAAGGAACAATTGCAGACTCTGACTTGGCAACTTAAAGGAGTTTAAATTTTGCATTGTATAATTTCAGTTTTTGAAAACGTCTCATTTTCTATCTTAATCTTTGTACAAATATACTTTATATCTAATAAACAATGTATTTTGATCAGGAAAGAGGACTTGTTGCTTTAATTTTGGGGGAAAACCAGCTGAGGTCCATTTGAAATAATTCATAATAGTAACACATGCATACTTACAGGTTTCCTTTTTCAACTTGCCATTATCAGAGAGACATGGTGTCTTTAGATATTTACAAAGAGCAACAGTCACCAGTGCAGGTAACTGAGGCTCATGTCCACCATACAAACAGAAGAATGAATGTCAAATCCCTTGAAAAAAATAAGCCTATTTAGCTAAAGGAAACAAATCTGAATGGGTCAAGTAATATTTTCATGCTTTATTTCACAGTATTTGTGCACATTTCTGTCATACACTGGAGTAGCCCAAGTTTATTCTCGACAAGACAACCACACATCCTGTAAAGTGAATTGCAAAATTTCCAAGTTAGCCATCTACATAACAATAATTATTTCACATTCCTATAAAGATTTAAAATCTTATTATACAACTTTTGAATATAATTGATTCTAAAGAAATAATCTGTGAGGATATGTAACATTCACCTACTTGATTATGTAAAAAAATCCATTTCACATTATATGACCTTATTTTGCAAGCCAATAGCTAAAGAAAATATGTGATGAATTCCCAATACAATATAAATAGAATGTCATAATCTATAGAGTGAGAACTGTTTCTGAATATTAAGAAGGTTTCCATATTTTCTTCCAATACAAACACAGAAGAATATTATTTGGCCTAGATCAGTTCCTTTTATATAAATTAGACTGGAAAATTGTTTCAGCTCTATTTAGAAATGTCCACAGAGAGATACTCTGATTATTGAGGTCACTGCTGTGACTACAGCAGTGACTTAAAATCCAGTCTCACAGAAAGTTTATTATGGAAAGTAATTAAACTTAGCCAAATTTAGGCAAAATTATAGATAAAGGCTGAAAAACTTTTGTGTTTCTAAAATCAATAACTAAAGCAAAGTGTGTTTTCATTGCAAAGGATCTCTCATCAGTGTGAGTGCTAGAGCTGTATTATTTTCATCATTAAAAAGGGGATTAATTTTTTCAGCACTTGAAAAGGCATATGCTTACCTTATTCTTGCTTTGGAAAGGCAGAACAGAATTAATTTATAAATGGTGCCATTTATACACATAAACACCCTTTCATATATATATATGAAATGTGCAATGAAATGTATATATATATATATATATACAATGAAAATTCCTGAGCCCCACAGCTACTATTTCAGCTTTAATTAGGATGCTAAGAGGTGATTTTTAACGGAGTACATTTTAGAATAGTGGTTACCAGGCATTTGGATTTCAGTAAAGAATTATTCCTCTTCCTGCTTCTCTCCCTCATACATACATATATATATATATATATACATATATACACACACAAACATACGTGTGTATGTATATTATCTGCAGACTAATATCAGGTTTGCCATCTTTTAATTTTGCAAACCAAAGTTCCAAAAGTCACTAAAACTGAAGCAAACCACAAAAAGTAAATATCCTATTATACTATTAACACATAGACCATCTTTTATGTGCCAGGCTCCTTTGTAGATATAAGGGATTCACAAAGAAAAAGAGAAAATTGCTGTCTTCATGGACCTTAGTTTTAGTGAGATTAAATCACATCACTTCTCCCATCATTATGTGTATGTGCCCAATATGTCTACCTTTTTATTTCTGCTGCATCACCATCTCCTGTCTGATTTCCTGCAGTCCCCTCCTAACTTGTCTCCAGGATTCCTTTTTGCAACCACATTCTGGCCAAAGTCTACTATTTTCAATGTACCCAGAAAGAACTCTTTAAAACCTGAATCAGGTTGTCCCATCTGCTCCATCATTGAAGTCGGTTTGGCCCCTCCTAACATCTCATCCTCTAAATTTCCTAACATCTCATCCTCTAAATTTCAACCACACAGACTCTCTTTCTGTTATTATATTCCACACTTACTCCTATATTAAGGTCTTTAATTATTTCCCTGCCTTTCCCCCAGATCTGTAGGAAACCATTTCTACTAAAATGCTGCAGGAAAACATCTAACATAAAAAGAGGCAAATAGAGGGGGTGGATTTGGGGTTGTTTATTTGAGTTTCTCATTAAAGATGTTCTTGGAATGTACATTCTAGTGAGGGGAGAAAGACAAGAAAGATAATACATAAATATAGTACAAAATAGTAGTCTCGTGGAGAAAAATGAGGGGGGATAGATTGGAAGTCTATGCTCAACTTTTCATAGTGACACAGTAATTGCTCAATAAATATTAGTGTTGTCATTATCACGGGTTTCTGCTATTGTTGAATAGAAAATGGAAAGACGTCATTTTCAAATTTCTTGTCTCTTAAGTATGATGTCACTTTCTCAAGTATTGTAATGGAGAATGTTGATGAATCTGGGAATCATATTGGGGGAATCAGTCTCTTTCTTCTCCCACTTAATGTCATGCATCTGTACTAAGTTGCTCCAGTTGTGCTCAATTCTTTGTGATCCTATGGACTCTAGCCCCTCAGGCTCTTCTGTCCATGGGTATTCTCCAGGCAAAAATACTGGAGTGGGTTGCCATGCCCTCCTTCAGGGGATCTTCCCAACTCAGGAATTGAACTCACGTCTCCGGAATATCCTGCACTGGCAGGTGGGTTCTTTACCACTAGTGGAAGCTGAAGCGCCTACCACTTAATGTCAACAATGTCAAAAAGTTTCCCGGAAGATGAACCTTTCATCTCACTTTCATCCATCCAGCCACATTTGTATTCTTCTACATTATTTCCTGCTCAATAATACTTGCCATCATTGAATAGTATTCAAAAATAAAGAAAGTGTTTAAAACATGGGCTAAAAATAAATCAACACAAATTGGAGTTAGTCCTAAGGAATTTACCTTTTGAAAAATAAGAATTCATTATCAAAAGGTGCACCTTTCTGTGAACCAGTTTACCAAATAAAGTATAAATATTAAAATGAGAATATTTTTAGAAGGATTAAGCAGGGAATTTATTTTAAAATGTTTTCTGTTCTAACATGACAAAGGCTTTAGTATAAAACTGTGTTTATCCATAACTTTAAAGAACATATCAATTGCATAAATTATTATGTAAACTTTTAAAGACTCTTTCATAGGACTGCTATTGACTGTTGAATCCCTTTGTGCCCACAATCATGAAGTAAATGCATACGTAATAATATTTGTATTTGATAATATATAATATACAATTATCACATTTTTATGTTTCTAAATTAGCTCAGCCAACTTATTAAATCAAATATTTTAATTTTTTTAAATTAATTTTTCCTTCACCATATCCTGACTCAAGCTCACAAACACAAACATTTTCAATAATTTCTCATTTTCACTTGACATACATATCTTGGTAGTCACCTAAATTGCATAAAAATATTAATTAATATTATGAATTTTTTACTGTATATTTGGCAGTATTTTTATTTTTATATCTGTAATATTTTTAATTTCTAAACCTTGAAATCATTAAATGGAGATTAAAAACCCTTATTTGTCTTTTTAAAGAACTTGTCTAGAAATAACTTTAAAAGTCTAACATGTATAATTATTTAAAATATGAATAAAAATATGAAATTTCTTGTGTTCTTATAATTCTACTTTCCTTTTGAATAGTAAAACACCCCTTTTATACTATTTCTACTTTATCTTATATTAACACTATTTTTAAAATGTGAGAGGTAAAAATATCACTGGCAAAGGATTGAAAGCAAACAGTGCCAAGGGAACTTATAGAGACCTCTGTTAATTTAGTCTTGGACATGCCTTCTAATCTGTATAGTGTTTGATGTTTTCCTTTAGATAATTTATTTTCTTCCTGCCCTCCCTTTCTACAAATTTGCATTGAAAGAAACTTAATTTTTTGAATAGCGTCATCTTTTTTCTTTTGTTGTTCCAAATTGTTGTTTTCACTGCCTGTCTCCCCAACTTCTATTTTCCCTGCCACATTTTAAAGTTCCAGTTGGCTTGCTTACCAACAATAATAAGAAAGAAGGATGTTTTAGATTATAGTTTGCTCTGAGAGACTATCCCTAGATCATTGCACATTGGATTTAATATGAAAATTGTATTTGGACTCGTTTGATTTGCAGAAATAACAAGCCTAAATGCTTCAGTTTCTAATGGTAATTAGTTTTCAACCCAGACAGTCTGGATAACTATATATTTACTACCTTGTAAAGAACTATCATAACAAGCCCTTAAGCATTATTTGAAAATTAATAAACTAAAGTAGGAGGAAACCCTTTACTTTCCCATAGCAACATGAACTGAATTATATTATTTTATTGCTAAGTTTTGCTTTTCAATTATAGGTTTACTAAATTAAGAGGCTTGAAAAGCATAAAAAACAATTATTAGTTTCTTAATACTGTAGATGACTAATGCAATGAGTTCACTTTACTATACAGAAACAGGACTTTGGTTTTTTTTTTTTTTTTAAAGAGAAAATTCTTTTCTTAAATCTCCTGAGAAAAAAACTTAATTCCAAAGTATCTTGGGTGGGGGGAGGAAGAAGGAATAAATTAGGAGTTTGGGATTAACATACACACACTATTATTAAAAAATGTTTTGTTTCTTTTATATTTTTAGAATGCACATATATTTAAGTGAGTTTTCTAAATTAGATACAAGTAGATTTTACACAGAATCTTACTCTTTATCTCTTTTCAAGTTTATATTTTCCTCATCAAAAATTGAAACTTGCAAATAGAGAAATTTGTTTGTTAAAAATCTGCACGTATACAAGCGATTAAGTAGTCTGGATATAAGCTAAATAATAATTGCCATTGATAATTGTGTAAGTTTTAAAAGATAAAACTGTGCATAAATTGGGTTAATTACTTAGAAGAGACTGTGGAAGACAAAAATTACTTAACCTAATTCTCATCATCACAGAGTGAAGGTAGACTGCCAGTGTTAACACAGCCTAGCAGGAAGGATAAATGAGGCTCAAACCTGGCATGGTGGCTCTGGGTCATCAGAAATGTAAGTTTTTTAGAGATCTGATGTCTGATTCCATGTGAATGTTGTGCATGTGTGTGCATGTGTCAGAGCCTGAAGTAAGAACAAGAATTAAACTCTACAGAGACTCATCAGGGAGGGTGAAGCAGAACTTGTATTTTCCTCTAATTTGCCCTCCTATCCCAATTCTGCCTGACCTATTCTGGTGGCTCAGTGGTAAAGAATTTGCCTGCATGCAAGAGATGTGGATTTGATCCCTCGGTTGGGAAGATCATTTGAAGAAAGAAATGGCAACCCACTCCAGTATTCTTGCCTGGGAAATCCCATGGACAGAGGTGGGCTACAGTCCATGGAGTTACAAAAGAGTTGGACATGACTTAGAGACTAAACAACAAATCCCAATTTTAAGCCCACATATTTGTTCTGTCTAGAGCAAGGGCTTCCACCGATGGCCAGGATTCAGATTCTGGCTTCAAAACTTACCAACTGGTGGCTCAGATGGTAAAGAATCTGCCTGCAATGCAGGAGACCTGGGTTTGATCCTTAGATCCCAGGAAGATCCCCTGGAGAAGGGCATGGCAACCCATTCCAGTATTCTTGTCTGGAGAATCCCATGGACAGAGGAACCTGACGGTTCCTATGGTCCATAGGGTCACAAAGAGTTGGACACAACTGAAGCGACTTAGTAGGCAAGCACGTGTGATAATGATCAAGTCCCTTAACCGTTCTGAAACTCAGTTTCCTCATTTACAAAATGAAAATAATCTCCCAGGATTGTTGAAAGAATTAAATGAGTTATTAGGCACAAGGTTCTTAGGACATAGACCAAAACACACAAATCAGGACAACAGGGTCTATACAAATGACACTGATTTTAGAGACAAAATTCTCATTCTTGCAGAATCTGTTTAAACTCATTAAAATACTTTTATTTTATATATTACATTTAACTTATATGCAGGGTACATCATGAGAAATGCTGGGCTGGAGGAAGCACAAGCTGGAGTCAAGATTGCCGGGAGAAATACCAATAACCTCAGATATGCAGATGACACCACCCTTATGGCAGAAAGTGAAGAAGAACTAAAGAGCCTTTTGATGAAAGTGAAAAAGGAGAGTGAAAAAGTTGGCTTAAAGCTCAACATTCAGAAAACTAAGAGCATGGCATCCGGTCCCATCATGTCATGGCAAATAGAAGGGGAAACAGTGGAAAGAGTGGCTGACTTTATTTTTTAGGGCTCCAAAATCACTGCAGATGGTGATTGCAGCCATGAAATTAAGAGACGCTTACTCCTTGGAAGGAAAGCTATGACCAACCTAGACAGCATATTAAAAAGCAGAGACATTACTTTGTCAACAAAGGTCTGTCTAGTGAAGACTGGTTTTTCCAGTAGTCATGAATGGATGTGAGAGTTGGACTATAAAGAAGGCTGAGTGCCCAAGAATTGATGTTTTTGAACTGTGGTGTTGGAGAAGACTCTTGAGAGTCCCTCGGACTGCAAGGAGATCCAACCAGTCCATCCTAAAGGAAATCAGTCCTGGGTGTTCATTGGAAGGACTGATGTTGAAGCGGAAACTCCAGTGTTTTGGTCACCTGATGTGAAGAGCTGACTCATTTGAAAAGACCCTGATATTGGGAAAGATTGAGGGCAGGAGGAGAAGGGGATGACAGAGGATGAGATGGTTAGATGACATCACCAACTCAATGGACCTGAGTTTGGGTAAACTCTGGGAGTTGGTGATGGACAGGGAGGCCTGGCGTGCTGGGGTTCATGGGGTCACAAAGAGTCGAACACGACTGAGTGACTGAACTAAACTGAACTGATGTTTACCAGCTTATTATAAAGAGTATTATAAAGGATACAATTGAACATCAAGATGAAGAAAGAGGTCAAGGTATGTGGGTAGGAGCTCAGAGCTTCTTCATGTTCTCTGTACTACCCCCAATTCCATTTGTTCTCTAACCCAGAAGCTTGACCAACCTCATCATTTTGAGTTTTTATGGAGGATTCATTATGTAGATGTGATTGATTAAATGTTTGACCATTGGCAACTAATTCAACCTCCAGCCCCTCTCTCCTCCCTGGAGGACAAGGGGCTGAGACTGAAAGTTCCAATCCACTAATCGCAGGGTGGGTTTCCCTAGCAACCAACTCCCTTCTTTAGATGCTTTCCAAAAGTAACCTCATTTACATAAACTCAAGTGTGGTAGAAACAGGTTTATTATGAACATCAAGGCACCTTTATCATTCTTGTTATTTAGGAATTTCTAAGGGTTTTAGAAACACTGTTCTTGGAATCTGTTTAGTCACTAAGTGGTGTTCGACTCTCCAGGACCCCATGGACTGTAGCCTGCCAGATCCCTCTGTCCATGGGATTCTCCAGGCAAGAATACAGGAGTGGGTTGCCATTTCCTTCACCAGGGTCTGAACCTGTGTCTCTCTATTTCCTGCACAGACAGGCAGATAGATTCTTTACCACTGAGCCACCGGGGAAGCCCACGTGGCAACAAAACCACATGGCCTCATCCCACTTACTAACTAGTGGCAATCTCCAAGCTGAGAGCTGCAAATATTAAACAGGGCAAGGGGAGGGGGAAGGAATTGTATCATGATGCAGAGGTTTTCAAGCATATTTCATAATAATATGCAGCAGTGTAATATAGAAGTTTAAACTGTGAAAGCGCCAATAAAATAAGAGCATTAACCTGGAATGCTGTTCCAGGAGCCAGTGGGGTAACATGAAGGGCCCCTATTAGTTGCACTGTGTGTGTGTATGTTATTTGCTCAGTCATGTCTGACTTTTTATGACCCTGTGGACTGTAGCTCGCCAATCTCCTCTGTCTATGGAATTCTCCAGGCAAGAGTACCGGAGTGGGTTGCCATTCCCTCCTCCAGGGTAATGGGGTCAAAATAAAGTACTTTAAACATACTTAGTCCTAAGTTCGTTAAGTCACTTATTATGATAAAATGGAGATGGGCATAAGTTAAAAAAAAAAGTTGAGGAAAAAGAAAAAGAGATGGAAAATACAAGTTGTTTGAGTAGAACATCTCTAAGCAATTAAATTTAGTACCTTTAATTTTCAAAGCACTGTCCCTGAGTTGCCCTGAGTTGCTAATTGGGGAATAAGAGTCCAGGTATATGTGGCCATTATAATAGGAAAAGATGCTAAGGAAATGTAATGAGGTCAACTGATCAGTTAATTCAAAACACATTACTAAGAATCATAAAAGAGTCTGCTTGATCCTCAGTGAAGAATACACATTGTAGGATAAACTCACCACTTCAGAATAGTGAAGAATTCTGTGTACTTCTGTGTAATCCTAGCTATCTCCCCTCCCCACATCAACATAATAGATTCTTAGGTAGTGTCTGTTAAGTGAATGAAAGAAAGAATAAAAAACTGATGGCAAAAAAACTACATTTATTTGGTCTTCCTGATCTATTAAAAATAGAATTAGAAACATTTAACAAATAGGGGACTTCACATTTAAAAGAAAACTAGATGTCTGGCTTCTCTGTTTTTTAAAGAGAATTCATTTTTTTTTAGCAGCTCTATTACCAGTAAGCCTTTGTTCCTGCCTGTCTACAAGTTCCCGGAGCTGGACAGTGGCTCCTTTAAAACCAGCAGCATGCAGCACAGAGGACCCAGATGGCCTAACTTGCTCGTATCACCTGACAGGTCCTTCTTAGACTCTGAGTTTATACTGTCTAATCTAGAATGGCATAGCTTTTTGACATACTTTGGTTCCCTTAAGATTTTCTCATAGCTTAAAACAAGTTGGATGGAACTCTAAAACCATCCAAGGTTTTGTCTCTAAAGAAGGATGAGGACTCCTCAGTTAGTTACAAGGGGATCTCAACCTCAAATGCACCATCGGCGTTTGGGGTCAGAAGATGTTTGTTGTGGTGGTTCTCTTGTGCTTTGTAGACTATATAGCAACCTATCCATCACCTCTACACACTAGATACTCTCTCACCCAGAGTGACAACTAAAACTGTTCCCAGGCATTGCCAAATATAACCCAGGGATGAGGTAGGGGTGGGGCAAAATTATCCTTAATTGAGAACCTCTGAGTTAGATATCAAACTAGAAGTGGACAGATGCATGAACTCAAAGATGGTACTGGATTTATATTAGAAAGAAAATGGTTAGCTAGCAGATTGGGCGTTGGCTATAATCTTGTCACTCACTGTGCCCGGGTTCTAGGTTTAGTTGCTGGCAACAGATTACCAATTGAATTACATTTACTCAGACTTCACCTGTTCAACTTGAGTGGGATGATAGTGCTCTATGGTTTTCTAAAATGACTGATTTTTGATGGAGCCTATAAAGACACGGAAGTGTAGTTAACACAGTGATGTTATAAAATGCAGCATTCCACATGTAGTAATATCTGGATAGCAGTCAGATTCCAGTACTTCATTCTGTTTCCTACTCACAGGTTGTTCCTGATGAATTATCTTTAAAGTGTGACTAAATTATTCATTACAAAGGATCACCATTATTTATGCAACTGAGGTTTACCACTAACATTCCAATATGGATTTTTTTTTCTTTTTTTTGACTAGGGGACTTCAATAAAGCTTCTAAGAATAGAAATATATGCCAAGAATTAAGCAATTGATGTGGGGCTCACCATAATGGTGGAGGAGAAGCACAAATTGATTAAACCTTTGAATCTTAAGGAAATCTTTAATAACAGTAAATAGATAAAACACTATTTATAATATTTACATATACAGTTAAGTTTTTATGTACACATTTCAAGTAAAAGATCTCAAAACACATTCAAGGATTAAGCTGCCAGATCATAACAAATTTCTCCCACAAGTTATCTGCCCCAGGTGTTTCATTTAAATAAAAATTAAGTAATACTAGGCAACATAAAGGTACAGAAGCTTAAAATTATATGCCACTTAAATTTTATTTTCAAAGGATCAGAAAATATAAATTTCATGCCGTAAACCTCTGAGTAAGTTTATTCTGTCTTTATTTTTCTTATACCTTCTGTCCATCCTTTCTTTCTGCCGATAAAGGTGTATTCTCTACCATCTGTCCTGATGCCTTACTCAAGGTCAATTTAAATGACTCAAGTGATGACTTCAAGTACAGTACAATCCTTCCTTGGGGAAGTTACTCCTTTGACTAATATTAAGTGGGTTACTATTGGTATGTTAATTAACTGCTTCACTCAGCATGAACTATTTATGTACAATATACCCTTCATCCATGAACTGATGTGTGAGAAAGAGCCTAAGATGAAATTTAGGAGTTATTTTTTTTGACAGATTGGATTCTGGTGACTATATTAAAATGTATGCTTTTCATTTTCAGCTATGTTTATTTCAGCATTGAAGGTTGACCATAACTTACTATTCTGATACACAGTTTTTCAAGTAAAAATAAGAATCTGACTTCTCTCCATATGTGTGTGTTACTAGTGAAACCCAGTTTTCTCTTTGGAAGGCTCCTCTTTCTTGTACATTCAGTCATGTCTGACTTTTTGTGACACCATGGACTGTGTTTAGCCCACCATGCTCCTCTGTCCGTGGAATTTTCCAGCAAGAATACTGGAGTGGGTTGTCATTTCCTCCTCCAGGGGATCTTCCCAACCCAGGAATTAAACTTGAGTCTCTGTCTCCTGTGGAGAAGGCAATGGCACCCCACTCCAGTACTCCTGCCTGGAAAATCCCATGGACAGAGGAGTCTGGCGGGCTGCAGTCCATGGGATCGCTAAGAGTCAGACACAACTGAGCGACTTCACTTTCACTTTTCACTTTGATGCAATGGAGAAGGAAATGGCAACTCGCTCCAGTGTTATTGCCTAGAGAATCCCAGGGATGGGGGAGCCTGGTGGGCTGCCATCTATGGGATCGCATAGAGTCGGACACAACTGAAGCGACTTAGCAGCAGCAGCAGCAGCTGTGTCTCCTGCATTAGCAGATGGATTTTTTACCACTGCACCCCTGCTAGCCACATACCAACGGAAAGAAGAGAAATACTATCATCGATCTTTTTAAGATTTGGAAAATAGAGCAATCAACATAGATAGAAATCATAGAAGGAACAAAATATCTGGTCAGAACTTGTAAAAAGGCTATTCTCAAAAGTAATTATTTCTTCTATCAAGCATAGCAATAGGCAGATTTCAAGATCAGGGAAAGGTTTCTACTTCGAGGACCAGCAGAAAAGAGATTTAACATTGGAAGCTGATATCTTCAGATTAATAACATCCACACATTATCAGAATTTCATTTAAATAAGTCAACTCTTTCAGTAGTTCTATGAATCAGAAGCTTTTTTTTAATCTTACTTTTGGAATAAACTTTTAGGCTTTCTTTCAGAAAGTTTTTAGCTTAATAAGAGGTCATTTCAAATTTTGGTTGAGGACTCTATGACAATGAATGTGGATTGACCCAGACAATCTCAAGACATTTTGCTTACAAATATGAAATGACTCAAAATATAAAATGTATTTTCATAAATGTCTTATAATTAAAACATCGTGTTTATTAATACAACTAATTATTATGTATTGTAATATGACTTATTTTTTAAAACAAAGCACTGAAGACAGTTTATTCTCATTAATAAAATTTATTGTAGAAAAAAACAAGAATATTTCTAAAGAATCTAGTTATTAAATCTCAATGTAATTTAATTCCTATATTTTGATGCTGTACATATGCCTTTCTATGTTCAGAGCTGTTAGACCAATCTCTGCATTAGGTGATAGAAGTAGCACCTACTTTAGCCAGCCTTAAACATTAAGGGGAGGTATGAAAGATCTTGGATCTGAGAATAGAGACCAATCAGAAATGGAGTCTCTGAATATGTAAAGAGATGCACTGGCAACCTCCACATTTGGTAGCAGAGGTCTCAGTCTGGACTGTAGAGGAACTGTTAAGAAGAATAAGCCACTGAGGGATCTCCTGCCCTCTCATGCCCTGGAGCTGAGAGCATGATGACTGTCTAAATTTGTCTCAATAACTAGCTTCAGATTAAATAATTGAAGACAGACTTTGAACAGTCTCACATCTCAGTTACAACAACCTTAAATTTGACTTTGACTAAGATAAATTTAAGGAGGTCTTATATATTAGGAAATTAGCACAATACAACTGCAATTTCTGGAAGGAAAGTCAGAGATCTGTCAGCTCATTTCATTACAAACCAAGTCTGGGAAGGAAAATGGTGTGTTAGCAAAAGAACTTACAAATAATTACACTGGACATTTTTAAGCTGCCACCGGGCCTTTTGTAAGGCTTTATAAACTGATCTTAATTTTGTTATACTGATCCCCAAAGGCACTTCCTATTGTAAAATAGTCTATTAAGCATTGGTCTATATTTTGGAAAGCAATAATATTAAGTTCATTATGGCTTTTTGCAGTCCAGGCAATAATTTAGTTTGTGTACTCCTCTTAAGATTTTAATGAGCAAAAGCTATTTTAAGAATTTTTGCAAGTGAACACTGTAGGTATGTTCAGAAAGGTACTTCTATTTCAGACCCTTTAAAATATATATAAGATATTTACATTAAATTGATTCATGTTAAAAATGTAACACCTCCAGTCTGAAAGCTTTAATAAAAGAGACTTCTGTATATAAGCTAGTATTATTGCCCAATTTTGGCACCAGAATCTTAACTGTAAAAGCCAAGCATGGACTACATGTTATAAGTATATAATAATATGTCATTATTATTATGAAAGCAAGTTATTTTCAGTGTGGAAAAATAAAACAAAGCAAAAGTTTAAAATTTCATTATCCTCATAATGGAATTCCACTGAGTGCATATCTTTGAGTACACTTTTTAAAAATATGACAATATATCCTCTCAACAAATAAAATAAAAAAAACATTTTAAAAGCTGACTAGTCTTCCATTTTGTGTGGATAAGTCATAATTTATTTAACTCATCTGCTACTGTTTCTTTCGCTGTTACAAATGATATTTCAAGGAATGTTCTTTTATTCTTTAATGCAGAGGCAACTTAGGACAAAGGTGGCTAAGAGTGTTGGATCTAGTGACAGACAGACTTGCAAGGCCCAGAGAATGAACAAGTGATTGCCAGAAAAGAGAGGGTTGTGGGTAGGAAAGAAATAGATGAGGAAGATTAAGAAACACCTACTTCCAGTAGCAAAATCAGTGAAACATGGGTATGAAAAATATAATGAGTAATATAATCAATAACTATGTAGTATCTTTGTATGGTGACATATAACTAGACTTATCATGGTGATCATTTAGAAATATATAAAGCTACTAAATCACTATGCTGTATAACAGGAACTAACATAGTATAATATAGTTGTACTTCGAAAACAAACACACACAATAAAAGATTAGATTTGTGGTTATCAGAGTTCGCTCATGAGGGTTGAGGGAAATGAATGAAGGCAATCAAAATGTACACACTTTCAGTTACAAGATAAATAAGCACTAGAGATGAATGTACAATATGATAAGTATATATAATTATAACTGATATTTATATATCATGAAGGTAAGAATCATTGTCTCTTTCATACTATGTTGTATCCCCATTAGTAAAATGATGTCTAACATATATCAGATATATACTGAAAACCCCAAGACAATTAGTGAATCAATTAAGTTTAAAAACAGAAAATTTTATAACCAGAATCACGATAAAAACTTCTGTGGATGGTTAGGATATTTGAATATTTAAATTTTATACTATTAACTATTGTATTTCCATGCTCTACATCCCTATACCTAAGTTATAGAGACATACATGGATTGTACCTGAATTCTGTACATACTATCTGGCTTTGAAAAATTGATTTATAATTTTCCTGTAAATTATAAAAGTCTATAGGGAATGAGGTCAGACTAAATATTAATTTCTGTAATTAATTGTAATGGCATGTGTCAGATCTGCTTACTTTCAATCTTGATACTGTTCCACTAAAAAGAATTTGGTTTTATTTACAATGAAGGTTGTAAGAGATTAAGAAGAGGTGGCAAGAATACTCAGAAGAATTACATGAAAAAGGTCACAATGACCCAGACATCCACAATGTGTGGTCATTCACCTACAGCCGTACATCCTGGAGTGGGAAGTCAAACAGACCTTAGGAAGCATTACTATGAATGAGGCTAGCGGAGATGATGGAATTCCAGTTGAGCTATTTATAGTCTTAAAAGATGATGCTATTAAAGTGCTGCACCCAGTATGTCAGCAAATTTGGGAAACTCAGCAGTGGCCACAAGATTGAAAAAGGTCAGTTTTCATTCCCAACTCAAAGAAGGGCAATGCCAAAGAATGTTCAAACTACCATACAGTTGCATTCATTTCACATGCTAGCAAGTTTATGCTCAAATTCCAAGTGAGGTTTCAACAGTACATGAATTCAGAATTCCCATATGAAAAAGCTGTGTTTAGAAAAAGCAGAAGAACCACAGATCATACTGTCAACATTCACTGGATCATGGAAAAAACAAGGGAATTACAAAAAATCTACTTCTGCTTCATTGACTACACAAAAGCCATTGACTGTGTGGACCACAACAAACTGTGGACAATTCTTCAAGAGATAGGAATACCAAACCACTTTACCTGTCTCCTGAGAAACATGTATGTGGATCAAGAAGCAACAGTTAGAACCAGACATAAAAAAACTGACTGGTTCCAAATTGGGAAAGGAGTACAACAAGACTGTATATTGTCACCCTGCTTATTTAACTTGCAAGCAGAGTACATCATGTGAAATCTTGGGCTGGATAAATCACAACTAGAATCAAGATTGCCTGGAGAAATATTAACAATTTCAGATATGCAGATATCACTCTAATGGCAGAAAGTGAAGAGGAACTAAAGAGCTTCTTGATAAGGGTGAAAGAGGAGAGTAAAAAGTCTGACTTGAAATTCAATATTTAAAAAACTAAGATCATGGCATCTGGTCCCATTACTTCATGGCAAATTGATGGGAGAAAAAGTGGAAACAGTAACAGATTTTATTTTCTTGGGCTCCAAAATCACTGCAGATAATGGCTACAATCATGAAATGAAAAGTTATGACAAACCTAGAAAGCATATTAAAAAGCAGATATGTTACTTTGCTGACAAAGGCCCACATAGTCAAAGCTATGGTTTTTCCAGTAGTCATGTACGGATGTTGGAGTTGGACCATAACGAAGGCTGAGTGCTGAAGAATTGATGTTTTTGAATTGTGGTACTGGAGAAGACTTTCGAGAATCCTTTGGATGGCAAGGAGATCAAACCAGTCTATCATAAAGGAAATCAACCCTGAGTATTCATTGAAGGACTGAAGCTGAAGATGAAACCCCAATATTTTGGCCACCTGATGGGAAGAACCGACTCACTGGAAAAGACCCTGATGCTGGGAAAGATTGAGGGGCATGAGAAGAAGGGAGTGACAGATGATGAGATGGTTGGATGGCATCACCAACTCAATGGAAATGAGTTTGAGCAAACTCCAGGAGATTGTGAAGGACAGTGAAGCCTGGTGCACTGCAATCCATCAGCTCTCAAAGAGTCAGACACGACTAAGTGACTGAACAACAACATCGAAAGTTATCTTTTATTATAATAACCCATATTGTTCAAACACTACATGTAATATATGACTTGATTATTATAAATACCTAGAGATTTAAAGTTTGAAGGAATGTTTCTGCTACTGTTACTAAGTCGCTTGTCATGTACGACTCTGTGTGACCCCTTAGACGGCAGTCCACCAGGCTCTTCTGTCCATGGGATTCTCCAAGCAAGAATACTAGAGTGGGTTGCCATTTCCTTCTCCAATGCATGCATGCATGCTAAGTCACTTCAGTCGTGTCCGACTCTGTGCGACCCCATGGACAGCAGCCCACCAGACCCCTCTGTCCATGGGATTCTCTAGGCAAGAATACTGGAGTGGGTTGCCATTTTCTTCTCCAAGGAATGTTGAAGATAAGCTAAATCAACAAGCTATCTCTTTCTGGAGCATAATGTCTAATAATGAAGTGGCCATTTTGTGGATATATATGTTAATGTAACTATCTAACAATTCTGTAAGGTAGAGACTATCAATGTCTACATTTTATAGGAGTGGATATTAAATTCTTCAAGGACACAGAACCAGTGTGTAATACCTATGACTCATATAAACAGCCTGGTTCTAGTATCAGAGATCCTAGCCTCTAGTTGTGGGTTTCCCAATAAATTCCATTAATGCAATGTACTTCCTTCAGTGACTCTTATGATAGGAACCTACTCATTTAATATGTATTTATTGCATGCCACTTCTCTATATACCTATACTAGATTCTGGGACTCCAACATAAAATGATATATAATCTTTCCTTCCAGGGAACTTACAGTGTGCTATGGTAAAAGGGCAGATAAATTAAAGCATGATATATGGTGCTCAGTAAACATTTGGTGAATGAATTGCCAACTGCCATCACAGTTGTATGCAAAAGAAGAAGCAGAAGCAAAGGAAGGATTTATGAGTCTTGAAGTCATGCTCATCAGGAAAGACTTCCTGAAAACTAGCTGGGTGAGCATGAGAAGGGAAGATGAATTCTAGAAAGAGGTAATAATAAGTGAGAAGGTGCAGAATTATGAGAAAACCTCATGTGCTCCAGGAAAAAGATGCTGTCTGAGGAAGATGTGCAAACAAGTGAAGCAATGGTCTAGGATGAGGCTGGAAATGAGTCTGGGGCCTAAATGTGAAGGGCTTTGGATGTTCAGCCATGAACTGTGAACTACACCATGACAGCCTTGAGAACCACTTAAGATTTGAACGTCAGCTGGTGACATGATCAAATGGCATTTTATAAAGGTCACTCTGACAACAGTGAGGAAGGCAGATTAAAGGGTCCAGACTGCATAGAATGAGAGGCGACTGCAGAAAAGTAGAAGAAAAGCAGGAGTGACTGTGGAAAAGAAAAGCAGAGAACAGAGATGGGCTTGGAGATACTAGGCAGATCGACTGAATCAGACTCTGAGCTTACATATATTTTCATATCATCACATCTGTGTTATTGTCTAATTTCCTTTCTATTCTTCTTTATTCTGTCATAATACATAACAAGTGCTTGATGAAAAGTTTCTGAACAAATGAAAGAAGATCTTGTGACAGAGTAGATATGGGAAAAAGAAAGAAATGCATTCAGTTCAGTTCAGTTCAGTTCAGTCGCTCAGTCGTGTCTGACTCTTTGCGACCTCATGAATCACAGCATGCCAGGCCTCCCTGTCCATCACCAACTCCCAGAGTTTACTCAAACTCTTACCCATCGAGTCGGTGATGCCATCCAGCCATCTCATAATGACTCTCAATATTTCTGACTGACACCACATGAAACCAGACACTGAAATGGGCAGCCAAGGAAGAGAAGGTTCCAGTAGAAGGATAAAAAGTTGAGTTTAGGAAGCAGTCAGGTTAAGACCTGTGAAGCTATTTACAATGCAGTCTGATACAGAAGGGTAGTGCTCTGATTCTGATATTTCTTGCCTGAAAGTTGAGAAACATTAGTGCACCTGTGACAACTGGATTTTTGAATTTGGCTAAAGTCCTTTATTTTTTAATTTGGCAGATCAGGAAGCAACAGTTAGAACTGGACATGGAACAACAGACTGGTTCCAAATAGGGAAAGGAGTATGTCAAGGCTGTATATTATCACCCCGCTTATTTAACTTATATTCAGAGTACATCACTAAAAACTCTGGACTGGGTGACACACAAGCTGGAATCAAGATTGCCGGGAGAAATATCAATAACCTCAGATATGCAGATGACACCACCCTTATGGCAGAAAGTGAAGAAGAACTAAAGAGCCTCTTGATGAAAGTGAAAAAGGAGAGTGAAAAAGTTGGCTTAAAACTCAACATTCAGAAAACTAAGATCATGACATTTGGTCCCATCACTTCATGGCAAATAGATGGGGAAACAGTGGAAGCAGTGAAGGACTTTATTCTGGGGGCTCCAAAATCACTGCAGATGGTGACTGCAGCCTTGAAATGAAAAGACGCCTGCTCCTTGGAAGAAAAGCTATGACCTACCTAGACAGCATATTAAAAAGCAGAGACATTACTTTGCCGACAAAGATCCATCTAGTCAAGGCTATGGTTTTTCCAGTGATCATGTATGGATGTGAGAGTTGGACTATGAATAAAACTGAGTGTCGAAGAATTGATACTTTTGAACTGTGGTATTGGAGAAGACTCTTGAGAGTCCTTTGAACTACAGGGAGATCCATCCAGTCCATCCTAAAGGAAATCAGTCCTGAATATTCCTTGGAAGGACTGAAGCTGAAACTGAAACTCCAATACTTTGGCCACCTGATGTGAAGAACTGACTTGTTTAGAAAGACCCTGATGCCAGGAAAGATTGAAGGCAGGAGGAGAAGGGGACGACAGAGGATGAGATGGTTGAATGGCATCACCGACTCCATGGACATGAGTCTGAATAAATACTGGGAGTTGGTGATGGACAGGGAGGCCTGGAGTGCTATATGCCATTGGGTTGCAAAGAGTTAGGCATGACTGAGTGACTGAACTGAACTGAAGGTCCTTTAGGGAGGGGCATATAATATATTAAATCTAGGTAGAGGAACAAGAGTACAGGAAGATGATAGAAGAGAAAAAATGGAGAAAGGAGGGACTCTAGGAAAGCAGGATCCAGAAGCTCCGAGGGAAGAGGATTTCAGTAAGGAAGGAATGCTCAGATTAATAATCACCATAGAAAGATGAAGTGAGATGAGCACAGCAATTTTTTCATTGGATTTGATCATATTGAAGGCATTGTAGATATCAGTGCAAGTGGATTCAGTGAAGTGGTTGAGTCAGAAGTCAGTTTAGAGTTGGATAAGGAATGAATGGGGTGAAAGTAAATGGAACCATAAACTGTAGAGCTTTTTCCAAGAAGTTTCAAGATTTTACCTACAAAGGGGACCAATAAATGGTGGCTAGAGGTGAGTATTTTTTCAAGGGTGATATTGTTTTAAGATGGGAAGGAGATTGTCTTTTTTCCATTGTATATCCTTGCCTCCTTTGTCAAAGATAAGCTGTCCATAGGTTCGTGGATTTATCTCTGGGCTTTCTATTCTGTTCCATTGATCTATATTTCTGTCTTTGTGCCAGTACCATACTGTCTTGATGACTGTGGCTTTGTAGTAGAGTCTGAAGTCAGGCAGGTTGATTCCTCCAGTTCCATTCTTCTTTCTCAAGATTACTTTGGCTATTCGAGGTTTTTTGTATTTCCATACAAATTGTGAAATTATTTGTTCTAATTCTGTGAAAAATACCGTTGGTAGCTTGATAGGGATTGCATTGAATCTATAGATTGCTTTGGGTAGAATAGCCATTTTGACAATATTGATTCTTCCAATCCATGAACACGGTATGTTTCTCCAACTGTTTGTGTCCTCTTTGATTTCTTTCATCAGTGTTTTATAGTTTTCTATGTATAGGTCTTTTGTTTCTTTAGGTAGATATACTCCTAAGTATTTTATTCTTTTTGTTGCAATGAAATCTCTTTAACAAGTGGTGCTGGGAAAACTGGTTAACCACTTGTAAAAGAATGAAACTAGAACACTTCCTAACACCATACACAAAAATAAACTCAAAATGGATTAAAGATCTAAATGTAAGACCAGAAACTATAAAACTCCTAGAGGAGAACATAGGCAAAACACTCTCCGACATAAATCACAGCAAGATCTTCTATGACCCACCTCCCAGAATATTGGAAATAAAAGCAAAAACAAACAAATGGGACTTAATGAAAATTAAAAGCTTTTGCACAACAAAGGAAACTATAAGTAAGGTGAAAAGACAGCCCTCAGATTGGGAGAAAATAATAACAAATGAGGAAACAGACAAAGGATTAATCTCAAAAATATACAAGCAACTCCTGAAGCTCAATTCCAGAAAAATAAACGACCCAATCAAAAAATGGGCCAAAGAACTAAACAGACATTTCTCCAAAGAAGACATACAGATGGCTAACAAACACATGAAAAGATGCTCAACATCACTCATCATCAGAGAAATGCAAATCAAAACCACAATGAGGTACCATTACACGCCAGTCAGGATGGCTGCTATCCAAAAGTCTACAAGCAATAAATGCTGGAGAGGGTGTGGAGAAAAGGGAACCCTCTTACACTGTTGGTGGGAATGCAAACTAGTACAGCCACTATGGAAAACAGTGTGGAGATTTCTTAAAAAACTGGAAATAGAACTGCCATATGACCCAGCAATACCACTTCTGGGCATACACACTGAGGAATCCAGATCTGAAAGAGACACGTGCACCCCAATGTTCATCGCAGCACTGTTTATAATAGCCAGGACATGGAAGCAACCTAGATGCCCATCAGCAGATGAATGGATAAGGAAGCTGTGGTACATATACACCATGGAATATTCCTCAGCCGTTAAAAAGAATTCATTTGAATCAGTTCTAATGAGATGGATGAAACTGGAGCCCATTATACAGAGTGAAGTAAGCCAGAAAGATAAAGAACATTACAGTATACTAACACATATATACGGAATTTAGATAGATGGTGGCGATAACCCTATATGCAAAACAGAAAAAGAGACACAGAAATACAGAACAGACTTTTGAACTCTGGGGGAGAACGTGAGGGTGGGATGTTTTGAAAGAACAGCATGTATATTATCTATGGTGAAACGGACCACCAGCCCAGGTGGGATACATGAGTCAGGTGCTCGGGCCTGGTGCACTGGGAGGACCCTGAGGAGTCGGGTGGGGAGGGAGGTGGGAGGGGGGATCGGGATGGGGAATACATGTAACTATATGGCTGATTCATGTCAGTGTATGACAAAACCCACTGAAATGTTGTGGGGTGATTGGCCTCCAACTAATAAAATAATATTAAAAAAAAAAAAAAAAAAAAAAAAAAAAAAAGATGGGAAGGAATTGATCCTCTCTAGAAGCTGAATTTTTTAGGCATATCATCAAAGAATGAGAGTAAAAAACTAAAGAATAAAAAGGAACTGATAAAAGGGGTCATGGACTCTAAAGCACCTAGTGAAGGAGGTCAAGTTCAGATGGGAGACAGAAATTGTCCAGAGGATTGGGGAAAAGTTTGTAAAGAGGAAGAGAAAAGTATGGGCAATCTGAATCAAATAAATGAAGTGAGATATTTGAAGTGAGACGCTTTAGTTTAAATTCAAACAGTGAATCTGGGTAAGGTAACACAAAAGGATAATCTATTAACCAAGTATATTTCTTGCTATATGTCAGACTCACTGATGGCTATAAGAATTATCTAGAGAGAATAAAATTTGGAAATACATTTCTAAAATACAGCAGAGGAGAAGGAACCTGGAGATATGGAGAGCAAGGAGCCAAAGGCTTAGTCCACAATTCATGGATTATTCAGCAATGCATATATTAAATTCTCTCTAGGCAACTGTGGGAAAAAGAAAACTGTCAAAAAATGTGGAGTTTTTAAGAAAACAGCAATGATGGACAGAAGGTGACATAGTGACATGACAGGAGACCAGAAGACATGCTTTGTGGGGAATTAGAGAGTAATTGTTTGGAATAGCCCTGAAGATCAAGAAGGTAAATCTAAGTCTTTACTCTGTGGTACAAGAATAAGGGAAAATGGGCTGCTGTCACAGGAGAGTGAAAAATTTGATTCAAGGGAATGTCAGATTTTTGTAGACAAGTAGACAACTAGGGCACTGAGTGAAGGAGGTGAAGCTATAGGGTAGTTTGGTTAATAATGTATCAGAGTTTCTAACAAACAAGTGCAAAGTGTTGACAAAAGATGTAGCGGTGGGGAAACAATTATAAGAGTGATGGGACCCCAAGATTGTAGCAATGAGAGGATGATAGGGCCCCCCTAAGACAAGTGGCTGAGGGGTTTCGCATTCGGGGCTAGGAGACATTGACAAAGACTGGGAAGCATGGTGATATAATTGAACTCAAGTATTCAACCAAAAGGGGCTTCCCAGGTGGTGCTAGTGGTAAAGAACCCACCTGCCAATGCATGAGATGTAAGAGACGTGAGTTCAATCCCTAGGTTGGGAGGATTCCCTGGAGCAGGGCACGGCACCCCACTCCAGTATTCTTGCCTGGAGAATCCCATGGACAGAGGAGCCTGGCAGGCTATAGTCCATGGGATCATAAAGAGTCTGACACAACTGAAGTGACTTAGCACGCGTTCAACCAGAAAGAGGCTTCCCTGGTGGCTCAGTGGTAAAGAATCTGCCTGCTGATGCAGGAGAAATGGATTTGATCCCTGGGTCAGGAAGATCCCCTGGAGAAGGAAATGGCAACCTACTCCAGTATTCTTTCCTGGGAAGTCCCATGTACAGAGAAGCCTGGCAGGCTACAGTCCATGAGGTCACAAAAGAGTCATATGCAACTTAGCAACTAAACAGCAACAACAACAATTCAACCAGAAATCAAATAAAAAGATTGTTCTAGACAAAGACTCTGAATTTAACCAAGGCCGGGTGCAGTGTGCTTTCTTGCATTCCAGACCAATCTGTTTATTTTTTTCCTGAGTCAGTTCATCTACCCTTGGGCAACTCTGTTTATGAGAAAGAACTTTCTCAGTTTTTTTTTTTTTTTTTCATTAAAAAAAAAAGTTAATTTATTTTTTAATTGAAGGATAAATACTTTACAGAACTGTGCTGGTTTCTGCCAAAAATCAACATGAATCAGTCATAAATATAGATATGTCCCCTCCCTCTTGAACTGCCCACCCATCTCCCTCCCCATCCCACCCTTCTAGGTTGTTACAGAGCCTGGTTTGAGTTCCCTGAGTAATCCAGCAAATTCCCATTGGCTATCTATTTTACATATGGTAATTTTAAGATACCTCTTCTCATATATCTTATTTACCCATCAAGTTCCATTCCCTTGGGATCATTTACAACATTCAGGGTCCTTTTTCCTTCAAACTGAATGTGCCCAACACTCAATGTGGCTATATATGGTGAATTTTAATATCCTATTCATTTTTCAAATGGTTCAACTCACTTTAGTCAACAGTACATTCTTATAATATGGTAGCTAGAAATGAATCTAGTGTTTAAAGCATATTCTAACAAGCACACTACATAATGAAATTGTAAGGAAATGAAACCAATATTTGCTAAACATTTACTGTGTCTGGCTCATGTCACCTGTGAACATGCATAACCTCACTCAAGTCTCCGTGGTTAAAGTGCAGGCTCTAATATCTGAGACCGGGGCTTGGAACTCATGTTCTGTCACATATTAGCTCTGTGATATTGGAAAAAATTAGCTTGCTGTCCTGGGACTTAATCATTTCCTGTGTAAAATGAGGATCATAATGCTATTTACTTAGCAAGGTTACTATGAAGGTTAAATGGAATATGACCTATAAAGCACTTATTGTCTGGCCCGTGATAAACACTCAATAAATGATAGCTATTATCAATATCTCCATTTTGCTGATAAGAAATCTAGCTATAGTTAAGGTCAGACAATCAAAATTCAAATCTAGATCATGAAATTCCAAAGCCTATTATATCATGTTGTCTTAAATTCTCTATTTTTATTTTTTAAGATTTTTATTGGACTATAGTTGATTTTACAATGCTGTGTTAATTGCAGATGGACAGCAAAGTGAATCAGTTATATATATAGATACAGATATATGCAGTTTATATCTACTTATGGATATAGGTAGTCTATTTTTTTTAGGTTCCTTTCCCAAATAGGCCATTATAGAGTTCTGAGTAGAGTGCCCTGTGCTATACAGTAGGTTCTTATTAGCTATCTATTTACTGTATAGTAGTGTTAATTTATCTCTAACCTCTTTATCTCCTGCTAGCCAGAAGTTTGTTTTCTACACTTGTGACTCAAATTCTGTTTTGTAAATAAATTCTTTTGCATTCTTTTTTTTAGGTTCCACATATAAGGGAAATCATACAATATTTGTCTTTCTGTGTCTGATTTGCCCCACTCAGTATGATAATCTCTAGGTTCATCCAAGTCACTGCAAATGGCATCATTTTGTTCTTTTTGTGGCTGAGTAATATTCCATTGTGTATCACATCTTATACATCCCTTGGTTGTTGGCTATTGTAACTACTGCTGCAGTGAACACTGGGACAGGTGTATCTTTTCAAATTATGATTTCCTCTGAATATATACCCGGGAGTGAGATGGCTGGATCTGTATTTAGTAGAGCTATGTTTAGTAGCTCTATGTTCAGTTTTTTAAGGAACCTCCATACCGTTCTCTGTAGTGATTATACCAATTTACATTCACACCTTCTCTAGGAGATCTTCCTAACCCAAGGATTAAACCTAGGTCTCCTCCATTGAAGGCAGATTCTTTGCAGTCTGAGCAACCAGGCAAGCACCGACATTGAATGCACAGTCAGCTACTATACTTGTGCTTTTTTCACACATGTTACTGCTGTTTAGCAAGATCTTTTTATTTTGCACCTGTGAGAATTTAGTTTTGTATCTAATGGAGGCCATTGTATTATCAAGTCTTAATGATATGAGCAACAGAAGTGATGACGACTGTGGAGTTTAGAGTAATATGAAGAATATAAGAAATGTTACAGAAAAAAATAGCAATATATAGAAACAAGTTGGAACTGGGTGTTGTTGTTGTTCAGTGACTAAGTCACGTCTGACTCTTTGTGACCCCATGGACTGCTGCACACCAGGCTTCCTTGTCCCTCACCATCTACCAGAGTTTACCCAAGTTCATAGGGCTTCCCTGATAGTTTAGTTGGTAAAGAACCTGCCTGCAATGTGGCAGACCTGGGTTCAATCCCTGGGTTGGGAAGACCCCCTGGAGAAGGGAAAGGTTACCCACTCCAGTATTCTGGCCTGGAGAATTCCATGGACTATACAGTCCATGGAGTCACAAAGAGTTGGACATGACTGAGTGATTATTTATTTAAAGTACATTAATATGGGGCTTCTCTGGTGACTCAGTCTGTAAAGAATATACCTGCAATGCAGGAGACGCAGGTTCAATCCCTGGGTTGGGAAGATCCCCTGGAGAAGGTCTTGGCAATTCACTCCAGTATTCTGTCTGAAGAATCCCATGGACTGTGGAACCTGGCAGGCTACGATTCATATGGCCGCAAAGAGTCAGAAAGGACTGAAGCAACAGCACATGCATGCAAATACATTAATACTACTGACAGCAGAGACATTACTTTGTTAACAAAGGTCCGTCTAGTCAAGGCTATGGTTTTTCTAGTAGTCATGTGTGGATGTGAGAGTTGGACTATAAAGAAAGCTGAGTGCAGAAGAATTGATGCTTTTGAACTATGGTGTTGGAGAAGACTCTTGAGAGTCCCTCGGACTGCAAGGAGATCCAACCAGTCCATCCTAAAGAAAATCAGTCCTGGGTGTTCAGTGGAAGGACTGATGTTGAAGCTGAAACTCCAATATTTTGGCCACCTGATGTGAAGAGCTGACTCATTTGAAAAGACCCTGATGTTGGGAAAGATTGAAGGCAGGAGGAGAAGGGGATGACAGAGGATAGGATGGTTGGATGGCATACCAACTCAATGGACACGAGTTTGAGTAAACTCTGGGAGTTGGTAATGGACAGGGACATCTGAAGTGCTGTGATTCATGGGGTCACAAAGAGTCGGACACGATTGAGCAACTGAACTGAACTGAATTGACAAAAATGTAGAATATATTTGCTTAGGGTACAAAATTGACCTTTAATGAGAGATTTGTTGAAAGTATACTTGGACTGAGTCTTACTTTCATTAAACACTTCCAAAAAAATCATCTTTTTTCCCCCTAGATAACAGCCTAGATGAATGAAGCTATAGCAAAAGCTTGATTTTCTTTAAGAACTAAAAATGGGTACATTACTTTTATGATGCAAAATCAAGGAATTTGTTAACTCATTAGAAAACTAGTCAGAATTATAATAGCTTGAATGTGAATCCAGAGGAAGTGTGATATCTGGATGTGATTTTGGCTTTACTGTCCTGTCATTTTGCATGAATTCAAGAAAAAGTACTATGTGTGTATCCAAAAAGATGATATTAGACAATAAAAGGGGCCTTAGTATTCTGCAGTGAATTCCAAACCTCTGAAGCATAGTGAGAGACAGAATGTGTTAACTTGGGTTTCATATAGAAGAGACTCTTATCTGAAAGAGAATTCTATTGCACTAGAATCTCAGGAAGGACTTGTGAAAATGATTATCAATGTTCCATAAGAAATGATAATCCCATAATCCATAAAAAGTAATGGCCTGCTCCTTCTTCATTGACCACTGTTAATCTATTAGTAATTTAATTCCTTTAAAATGTAACTTGTTCAAAATACTTAAGGTTGTCATTTTTATCACTGCTCATCAGAGTCCATCAATCATTGTCAAAAGCTGTCAATCACAGTCAAATGAGGGCATTTTCAGAACTAATGGATAAGAACTTTTTGACCTCATATTTTTCATAACCTTAAAATCACATGCAAAAGAATAACTCAGACTACATTCTTCGTCATTGGTAACCTTAAGTCAAATCCAGATCCAAAGAAAATTTGGAATACATTGCACTGGCTTTGTTTGATGGTTTGCATTTTAAGAAATCAGAAGCATATATACTAAAAATATTAAGGAAATGAGAGATATGAGACCTCTACTCCACTCTTTTATTTCTCCAGGCCAGAATACCAGAGTGGGTAAGCCATTCTCTTCTCCAGGGGATCTTTCCACACCAGGCATTAAACCCAGGTTGATTGCATTGGAGGCAGATTCTTCACCATCTGAGCCACTAGCGAAGCCCATTCACTATCTCACTGTCACCCAAATGAGGAAATTTCTTTTACCTCCTCTGAGTATTCTCTTGTTGATTTTGTATAACAGGTAATAGCTGCCTGGTAGGGAACTGAGAAGACAATCTTACGTGTTTTCATCCCACTCTTGAGAGTCCCTTGGACTGCAAGGAGATCCAACCACTCCATCCTAAAGGAGATCAGTCCTGGGTGTTCATTGGAAGGACTGATGCTGAAGCTGAATCTCCAATACTTTGGCCACCTCATGTGAAGAGTTGACTCTAAATCTATAACTGTAAATCTTTAAGCAGTTGAAAACACACACAAAAAACCTAAACCAAAACAAAATAAGCCAAAAGATATTCAAATTACTTCTCAGACATATTGATCTATGAAATAAACCTTCACCTTCTATGTGCTGTCTTAGTCTATTTTTACCCCACCCTCACCCCTATTTCCTTTCAGCTTTTAGGAGCTCTAAATGAGAAAGAGATGGTTAGATGGCATCACCGAGTCAATGGACATGAGTTTGAGTGAACTCCTGGAGTTGGTGATGGACAGGGAGGCCTGGCGTGCTGTGGTTAATGGGATCGCAGGAGTCAGACACGACTGAGCGACTGAACTGAACTGAACAGAAATGAGAAAGATCATAGTTCCCAGAATTTCTGGTTGAGGTTAACTAGGTTAAATCAGGAAACTTTGAGTATCTCAGAAGAGCACCTTCTTTTGATGATTTCTCAAAATCTGACTCCATATTGCATAAAAACCCAGGATTACCAAGCTATGAGGAACATACCAGAAAATCTGCTTCTCCTTCCTGTCTACTACCACACCATCCTGGGTTGTAACTTATTGTCATGTTTCAGAAATGCTGTCTACACTCTCTGCAATGTATACACCTAAAAAGCTAGTATTCACCTGTTAAATTTAAAACCTACCTGCAGCCTTATATCCTTCCAAATTTTCAAACTACAGTTTTATGTTCAAATGCTACTTTTCCCACTTTTCAATATCCAACTTTTATATCTTTCTTTATATTCTTACAGTTCTGTCTATATGACTTCAAACATTTGAGTGAAGTTTCTATAAGTGGTTTCCAATTCTTTTTTAGTTTTTCTTTATGGAAGTATGTTTGATTTACAGTGTTGTGTTAGTTCCAGATGTACACCACAGTGAAAGGTTATACATATGTATATAGTACATACATGCATATAACACATATAAACATATATTCTTTTTCAGATTCTTTTCTCTTATAGGATATCACAAAATATTGAATATACTTCTCTGTGCTGTATAGTAACTCCTTGTTGGTTATCTATTTTATATATCAATCAGTCCACTTCAACCAGTCAGTTGTGTCTGACTCTTTGCGACCTCAAGGACTGCAGGACACCAGGCTTCCCTGTCCATCACCACCTCCCAGAATTTACTCAAACTCATGTCCATTGAATCCATGATACCATCCAACCATTTCATCCTCTGTCGTCCCCTTTTCCTGCCGTCCTTGATCTTTCCCGACTTCCGGGTCTTGGGTCTTTTTAAATGAGTCAGTTCTTCACAGCAGGTGGCCAAAGTATTGGAATTTCAGTTTCAGCATCAGTCCTTCCAATGAATATTCAGGACTGATTTCCTTTAGGATGGACTGCGTGGATCTCCTTGCTGTCCAAGGGACTCTCAAGAGTCTTCTCCAATGCCACCGTTCAAAAGTATCAATTTTTCGACACTCAGCTTTCTTTATAGTCCAACTCTCTCATCCATTCATGAATACTAGAAAAGACCATAGCTTTGACTAGATGTACCTTTGTTGACAAAGTAATATCTCTGATTTTTAATATGCTGTCTAGGTGGGTCATAACTTTTCTTCCAAGGAATAAGTGTCTTTTAATTTCATGTCTGTAGTCACCATCTGCAGGGATTTTGGAGCCCAGAAATATGAAGTCTGCAACTGTTTCCACAGTTTTCCCATCTATTTGCCATGAAGTGATGGGACCAGATGTCATGATCTTAGTTTTCTGAATGTTAAGCTTTAAGCCAACTTTTTCACTCTCCTCTTTCACTTTCATCAAGAGGCTCTTTAGTTCTTCTTCACTTTCTGCCATAAGGGTGGTGTAGTGGAGGTTATTGATATTTCTCTCAGCAATCTTGATTCCAGCTTGTGAATTCATTCAGCCCAGCATTTCTCATGATGTGCTCTGCATAGAAGTTAAATAAGCAGGATGACAATATACAGCCTTGATTTACTCCTTTCCTTCTTTGGAACCAGTCTGCTGTTCCATGTCCAGTTCTAACTGTTGCTTCTTAACCTGCATACAGATTTCTCAAGAGGCAGGTACGGTGGTCTGGTATTCCCATCTATTGAAGAATTTTTCATAATTTGTTGTGATCTGCACAGTCAAAGGCTTTGGTATAGTCAATAAAGCAGAAATAGATGTTTTCCTGGAACTCTCTTGCTTTTTCAATGATCCAACGGATGTTGGCAATTTAATCTCTGGTTCCTCTGCCTTTTGTAAAGCCAGCTTGAACATCTGGAAGTTCACAGTTCACAAACTGTTGAAGCCTGGCTTGGAGAATTTTGAGCATTACTTTGCTATCGTATGAGATGAGTGCAATTGTGCACTAGTTTGAGCATTCTTTGGCATTGCCTTTCTTTGAGATTGGAATGAAAACTGACCTTTTCCAGTCCTGCAGCCACTGCTGAGTTTTCCAAATTTGCTTGCACATTGAGTGTAGCACTTTCACAGCATCATCTTTTAGGATTTAAAATAACTCAACTGGAATTCCATCACGTCCACTAGCTTTGTTCGTGGTGATGCTTCCTAAGGCCCACTTGACTTTGCACTCCAGGATGTCTGGCTCTAGTTTGGTGATCACACCATCATGATTATCTGGGTCATTAAGATTTTTTTGGTATAGTTCTTCTGTGTATTCTTGCCACCTCTTCTTAATGTCTTCTGCTTCTGTTAGGCTCATACCATTTCTGTCCTTTATTGTGCCCATCTTTGCATGAAAATTTCCCTTGGTATCTCTAATTTTCTTGAAGAGATCTCTAGTCTTTCCCATTCTTTTGTTTTCTTTATTTCCTTGCATTGATCACTGAGGAAACCTTTCTTTTTTTTTTTTTTTCCATTTATTTTTATTAGTTGGAAGCTAATTACTTTACAATATTGTAGTGGTTTTTGTCATACATTGACATGAATCAGCCATGGATTTACATGGCTGATTTACATTTACATTACATCCCGATCCCCCCTCCCACCTCCCTATCCACCCGATCCCTCTGGGTCTTCCCAGTGCATCAGGCCCGAGCACTTGTCTCATGCATCCAACCTGGGCTGGTGATCTGTTTCACCCTAGATAATATACATGTTTCGATGCTGTTCTCTCGAAACATCCCACCCTTGCCTTCTCCCACAGAATCCAAATGTCTGTTCTGTACATCTGTGTCTCTTTTTCTGTTTTACATATAGAGTTATCGTTACCATCTTTCTAAATTCCATATATATGTGTTAGTATACTGTATTGGTCTTTATCTTTCTGGCTTACTTCACTCTGTATAATGGGCTCCAGTTTCATCCATCTCATTAGAACTGATTCAAATGAATTCTTTTTAATGGCTGAGTAATATTCCATGGTGTATATGTACCACAGTTTCCTTATCCATTTGTCTGCTGATGGGGATCTAGGTTGCTTCCATGTCCTGGCTATTATAAACAGTGCTTTGATGAACATTGGGGTGCATGTGTCTCTTTCACATCTGGTTTCCTCACTGAGGAAACCTTTCTTATCTCTCCCTGCTATTTGGAACTCTGCATTCAAATGGGTATGTCTTTCCTTTTCTCCTTTGCTTTTCACTTCTCTTCTTTTCACAGCTATTTGTAAGCCCTCCTCAGACAACTATTTTGTTTTTTCACATTTGTTTTTCTTGGGGATGGTCTTGATCACTACCTCCTATACAATGTCACAAACCTCCTTCCTAGTTCTTCAGGCACTGTTTATCAGATCTAATCCCTTCAATCTATTTCTCACTTCCACTGTATAGTCATAATGGATTTGATTTAGGTCATACCTGAATGGTCTAGTGGTTTTCCTTACTTTCTTCAGTTTAAGTCTGAATTTGGCAATAAGGAATTCGTGATCTGAGCCACAATCAGCTCCTGGTCTTGTTTCTGCTGACTGTATAGAGCTTCTCCATCTTTGGTTGCAAAAAATATAGTCAATCTGATTTTGGCATTGACCATGTGGTGATGTCCATGTGTAGAGTTTTCTCTTGTGTTGTTGGAAGAGGGTGTTTGCTATGACCACTGCATTCTCTTGGCAGAACCCTATTAGCCTTCGTCCTGCTTCATTCCATACTCCAAGGCCAAATTTGCCTGTTACTCCAGGTGTTTCTTGACTTCCTACTTTTGCATTCTAGTCCCCTATAATGAAAAAGACATCCTTTTTGGGTGTTATTTCTAAAAGGTCTCGTAGGTATTCATAGGACCATTCAACTTTAGCTTCTTAAGCGTTACTAGTTAAGTCATAGACTTGGATTACCATGATACTGAGTGGTTTGTCTTGGAAACAAACAGAGATCATTCTGTCATTTTTGAGATTGCATCCAAATACTGCATTTTGGACTCTTGTTGACTATGATGGCTGCTCCATTTCTTCTAAGGGTTTCCTGCCCACAGTAGTAGATATAAAGGTCATCTGAATTAAATTCACCCATTCTAGTCCGTTTTAGTTCACTGATTCCTAGAATGTCAATGTTCACTCTTGCCATCTCCTGTTTGACCACTTCCAATTTGCCTTGACTCATGGACCTAACAAGAGTGGCTGCATGGCACAAGAGCGTCTGAGAGGAGATATCCCATGCCCAAGGTAAGAGAAACCCAAGTAGGATGGTAGGCACTGAGAGAGGGCATCAGAGGGCAGACAGACTGAAACCACAATCACAGAAAACTAGCCAATCTGATCACATGGGCCACAGCCTTGTCTAACTCAATGAAACTAAGCCATGCTGTGTGGGGTCACCCAAGATGGACAGGGCATGGTGGAGAGTTCTGACAGAATGTGGTCCACTGGAGAAGGAAATGGCAAACCACTTCAGTATTCTTGTCTTGAGAACCCCACGAACAGTATGAAAAGGCTCAAAGATAGGACACTGAAAGATAGCACTTAGATGGGAAATATAAAAACATAATACAGATGAACTTATTTATAAAACAGAAACAGATTCACAGACTTTGAAAACAATCTTAGGGTTACCAAAAGAGAAAGGTAGTGCGACTGGGATAAATTAGGAGTTTGGGATTAACATAAGTCCACTACTATATATAAAATAATCAACAAGGACTTACAGTACAGAACAGGGAACTCTACTCAATATTCTATAATAACATATGTAGAAGAAGAATCTGGAAAAGAATGGATATATGTGAAACTGAATCACTTTGCTGTATACCTGAAACTAACACAAACTTATAAGTCAATTAAGCTGCAATATAAAGTAAAAATTAAATTAAACAAAAGTTGGGCCAGTCTTCTTGGATGCCTCTATGACTAGAAAGCAATGGAAGTGAGGCCCTGTGATATTTTGGAGGCAAAGTGATGAAAGTGAGTTGGCTTCCACCTGGGTCCCTCTCTCTTGTGAGGCTGTGCCCTAATCCAGTCATGATGTTGTGAAGAAACTCAGGACACATAAAGAGATGTTCTGACTGACAGCTTGAGCTAAATTTCTAACTGACAGCCCTCATCAACCTCCCAGTCTGTGAGACAGCAAGTTTCAGACAATTCCACTGATACTGAGAGGATTATAGGAGAGCTAGTCATGCTGGTCCCTGTTCAAATTTCAGATTAATGAGCAAAATCTAAATCTTCATGGATTTTAAGCCACTATGTTTTGGGGTAGTTGATTCATAGCCATATTGCTATGGTTTGTTTCGTATATTGAGTATTTGCAAAAGTAGCTAGAATAGGGGAACAAGTAAAGACAACAGAATGGAAAAGATGATGATTCAAAGGACAATTCAAAGGACAGAGGGGCTTCCCTGTTGGCTCAGCTGGTAAAGAATCCGCTTGCAATGTGGGAGACCTGGGTTCAATCCTTGCATTGGGAAGACCCCCTGGAGAAGGGAAAGGCTACCCACTCCAGTATTCTGGCCTGGAGAATTCCATGGATTGTATAGTTCATCGGGGTAGCAAAGATTTGGACATGACTGAGCGACTTTCACTTTCACTTTCAAAGGACAATATAAGATTTAAAGTACAGTGGGATGATTAATCATAAAAGATCTAGGACATTTGTCTGAGAAAGGAAAGAAAGAGGGTTGACAATATAAAGATAGTTAAAGCATAAGGAAATATATTCTTAAAAGAAATATTTTTCAGATATAATGTTTATGAAACACTGAAACCTTTACCTTCTTAGGAGTTATGTGTTAGTTTTATTTCACATACTTTATTGATGATGGTAAATACTACATATCTTCTCAATTTTGCACTGTTCCTGGTCTGCTGCATATTTTAATTCAAATTTTAATTTTTTTTTAAGAAAGGCTAAGATAAGCATAGTTTGCTTTAAAAGGCAAAAAACTTCTAAGGCATCCACCCCAAATTAATCATCATGCCCCCTTTTCTCATATTTCTTTCCTTAATGGTTTAGAGATGAGCAGTCACATTACCATTATGTATGAATACTACTAAGCATAAATAAGTGGGACAGGTTACCCTGCAAACAAATTTCATTACAGTACCTGGATTAACACATTTTAAAGGTCTCTTTAATGAATCTTTGTCCTTGTGATACAGTATAAGCAAGAATAGGGCAAACTAAGGTGTAGGGTTTCATACCTCCATCTCTAGCTTCAAACAATTAAGGGAGTTATAAATAAGCTCTACTATCTTTATCCTACTCAAAAATAATGAATGAGCCATCCTCATGAATCACAAAACTATCCCATCAACCCATCACAATCAGAAGAACAGGAAAGCAAGATTTTAAAGCAGCATTATATTTTGGAATAAATCATGGACTTGGTAACTCTTTCAGAATTGTAAATGTTATGATTTTTAGAGTTATAGCATAGTTCATATATCAAACTGTGGCATCTATGAACCCCATCATAGAATCACTAGAGCCTTTCCAATTTTCAAAACAAACCTTTGTGAGTTCAGATTAAAAAAAAAAAATTACTACCGTGAGAGAAGTGATCAACCAAGGACATTTAGAAATATGAAGAAAAGGATTTTGTATTAAAACCAACAAATATAAATAAGAAGACAATTTTTAAAATCGTGAATTATTATCTGAATAATTAGGAAATTATTACTGAAACAAAGGATTGCTTTTAGTTTTTATTGACAAAAGATATCAAAAATCAAAAGGATCTTTCAAAACAAAATTTTGCATCCTGCTAGAACTATTTTTTATTTTTATTTTTGGGGAGGGAGATGGATATAGACATGCAATCAGATTAGTAAATATAAAAATTTGTTTACTTAATAATTTAATATCCACTATATATTAATGGAAAATTCCTCTTTGTAAATTGTATAATATGATTTCTGTAACATATTGCTATCAATCAACAGTATATCTTCAAAAGAATTTTTGTAGGATATTATTACTAAATTCTAAAATGCCAAATGAATAAGATGAAAAAACAGTGTTATTCTTATTTAAACTTACTTCTTATGAGGCTGCTTAGAGGATTTCCTTACCTGGGGATCTAACCAGGGTCTCCTGCATTGCAGGCAGATTCTCTACCAACTGAGCCACCAGGAAAGCCCATATAATTTTATACCTATGACATAATCAAGGATCCCCTGGTGGTGCAGTGGTAAAGAACCTGCCTGCCAATGCAAGAGACATGAGTACTATCCATGATCTGGGAAGATCCCCTGGAGAAGGAAATGTCAACCCACTCCAATATTCTTGCCTGGGAAATCCCATGGATAGAGGAGCCTGACTGTTGACAATTCACGGAGTCACAGAGAGTCAGACACGACTTAGTGACTGAAAGACCGAACAAGGATGGCCTAACATCAGGCAAAAATGATTATGCTACCTTTCAAAACTATTGTTCTGTCTTTTAAAGCTTTACACAGATTTTCAGTAGACATTCCAGACAGCTAATATTTATCTCTTTAATCAGATTAAAAAAGTGTGAAGCACAGTGTACATACACATTAGGCAGTTTTTCAGCTGACTTCAACTCTATCGTGAACTGATATAGTAAGATTTCAACAGTCAGCATCAGAATTTGAAACTCATATTACTCTTTGTTACATAATGCATTTTTGCTAGCAGTTTAGATTTGGCTTTATATTATTGGTTCCACATCCAGTTTCTCAAATACAGAATGTTAGGTACACCATTCTTTTACACACAGAAAATCACTTCAGCTTCATAAGATGCCAGATCCTAATGCAGTGTAACATTTTTCTCGGTTGATTTCTTCCACAAATGAGACAAAAATAATTCCCTGTGGAACAGAAGATTTTTAAAATTCAATGAAGTTAATAGAAAATTTCAGTGAAAGGTCTTAGTCTAGCCAGAGAAAAGTGAATTTTCACCTAGAGAATAGAGTGCAACCAGACAACTTATTGATGTGTTCATAAAAATGCTTTTTGCTTTCCTTCTAAAAGAGTGTAGCAATGAGAATTCAAACACAAAATAGAAAACCAGACTTACATTTGGCATTTAATATAATTTATAAGAAATGCTATTTAAAGGAGCATTCTATAAATTCAACCTATTTCAACCTTTCCTTTCAATTTCTAGCACTTCAGGACTACTCCTGCTTGAAATCCAATTTGTGATTACTTTCTTTATGTTACCAACCCCATGTCTCTTTCTGAAAAACAAAAATAAGGACACCACAGTTGCTGCCATCACTACCACCATCAAAAACAAGTGTGTGTGCCCCCTGTCACATATACATATGTATAAACATGCACACACACACACATATACACAGATACACTCATCCATAAAACCTACAGAATTCCCAAACTAGCTATGATCTATCAACTAGCAATTCTAATTCCATAAAATACTACATGCCATAGTATTTTTCTCACTTCCAAAGATCCTTGTAGTATATTTTTTTCAGGATTGACGCTTTCTAATATAGCTCTTAGTAGAATGTGGCAAGAAGAATTTTCTTACATAAATTCTGCTGTTTAAAAGATGATTCAAAAAGAAATCATTTGTGACCAAGATATGACAAAACAGTGGCAAACAGAATCATAAATAAAATACTGAGGAATTCAGTTCCGCAAGGGACAAAAAATAAGACAAGCGACCAAATGAAACAAGCATTCATTCTTTAAAACAGAAAAAAAACACTAGACTTACATCATAGATTACATATAATTAAATATAAATTAAACATAACATTTGCATATAAGTTTGAGTGCTACTTTCATGGTAGGAAAAAACTAGTAAACAAAAAATCTGAGAATAACAGTGTTTAAATGACCAAAGGCAATAAAACTCCTCACAGCCTATGGCAAATATTTCAACAGCCATTCATCCCTTCAATGTTAGTTACATTTTCATAGAAAATGTGTTTAGAAATTTTTTTTAAAAAATTAGAGTTTTACTTCAGTTCAGCAAACATATATTGAATAAATATTATGAGCTAAATGTTGAATTAAAGTGAGAGATTATGAAAATGACTAGAATATAACCCTCGTCTTCTTTCTTTTTTTTTTTTTTTTTTTTTAAATTATTTTATTAGTTGGAGGCCAATCACTTTACAACATTTCAGTGGGTTTTGTCATACATTGACATGAATCAGCCATATAGTTACACGTATTCCCCATCCCGATCCCCCCTCCCACCTCCCTCCCCACCCGACTCCTCAGGGTCCTCCCAGTGCACCAGGCCTGAGCACCTGACTCATGTATCCCACCTGGGCTGGTGGTCCGTTTCACCATAGATAATATACATGCTGTTCTTTCAAAACATCCCACCCTCCCCTTCTCCCACAGAGTTCAAAAGTCTGTTCTGTACTTCTGTGTCTCTTTTTCTGTTTTGCATATAGGGTTATCGCCACCATCTATCTAAATTCCGTATATATGTGTTAGTATACTGTAATGTTCTTTACCGTTCTGGCTTACTTCACTCTGTATAATGGGCTCCAGTTTCATCCATCTCATTAGAACTGATTCAAATGAATTCTTTTTAATGGCTGAGTAATATTCCATGGTGTATATGTACCACAGCTTCCTTATCCATTCATCTGCTGATGGGCATCTGGGTTGCTTCCATGTCCTGGCTATTATAAACAGTGCTGCGATGAACATTGGGGTGCACGTGTCTCTTTCAGATTTGGATTCTTCAGTGTGTATGCCCAGAAGTGGGATTGCTGGGTCATATGGCAGTTCTATTTCCAGTTTTTTAAGAAATCTCCACACTGTTTTCCATAGTGGCTGTACTAGTTTGCATTCCCACCAACAGTGTAAGAGGGTTCCCTTTTCTCCACACCCTCTCCAGCATTTATTGCTTGTAGACTTTTGGATAGCAGCCATCCTGACTGGCGTGTAATGGTACCTCATTGTGGTTTTGATTTGCATTTCTCTGATGATGAGTGATGTTGAGCATCTTTTCATGTGTTTGTTAGCCATCTGTATGTCTTCTTTGGAGAAATGTCTGTTTAGTTCTTTGGCCCATTTTTTGATTGGGTCGTTTATTTTTCTGGAATTGAGCTTCAGGAGTTGCTTGTATATTTTTGAGATTAATCCTTTGTCTGTTTCCTCATTTGTTATTATTTTCTCCCAATCTGAGGGCTGTCTTTTCACCTTACTTATAGTTTCCTTTGTTGTGCAAAAGCTTTTAATTTTCATTAGGTCCCATTTGTTTATTTTTGCTTTTATTTCCAATATTCTGGGAGGTGGGTCATAGAAGATCTTGCTGTGATTTATGTCGGAGAGTGTTTTGCCTATGTTCTCCTCTAGGAGTTTTATAGTTTCTGGTCTTACATTTAGATCTTTAATCCATTTTGAGTTTATTTTTGTGTATGGTGTTAGGAAGTGTTCTAGTTTCATTCTTTTACAAGTGGTTGACCAGTTTTCCCAGCACCACTTGTTAAAGAGATTGTCTTTTTTCCATTGTATATCCTTGCCTCCTTTGTCAAAGATGAGGTGTCCATAGGTTCGTGGATTTATCTCTGGGCTTTCTATTCTGTTCCATTGATCTATATTTCTGTCTTTGTGCCAGTACCATACTGTCTTGATGACTGTGGCTTTGTAGTAGAGTCTGAAGTCAGGCAGGCTGATTCCTCCAGTTCCATTCTTCTTTCTCAAGATTACTTTGGCTATTCGAGGTTTTTTGTATTTCCATACAAATTGTGAAATTATTTGTTCTAGTTCTGTGAAAAATACCGTTGGTAGCTTGATAGGGATTGCATTGAATCTATAGATTGCTTTGGGTAGAATAGCCATTTTGACAATATTGATTCTTCCAATCCATGAACACGGTATGTTTCTCCAACTGTTTGTGTCCTCTTTGATTTCTTTCATCAGTGTTTTATAGTTTTCTATGTATAGGTCTTTTGTTTCCTTAGGTAGATATACTCCTAAGTATTTTATTCTTTTTGTTGCAATGGTGAATGGTATTGTTTCCTTAATTTCTCTTTCTGTTTTTTCATTGTTAGTGTATAGGAATGCAAGGGATTTCTGTGTGTTAATTTTATATCCTGCAACTTTACTATATTCATTAATTAGCTCTAGTAATTTTCTGGTAGAGTCTTTAGGGTTTTCTACGTAGAGGATCATGTCATCTGCAAACAGCGAGAGTTTCACTTCTTCTTTTCCTATCTGGATTCCTTTTACGTCTTTTTCTGCTCTGATTGCTGTGGCCAAAACTTCCAACACTATGTTGAATAGTAGTGGTGAGAGTGGGCATCCTTGTCTTGTTCCTGATTTCAGAGGAAATGCTTTCAATTTTTCACCATTGAGGGTGATGCTTGCTGTGGGTTTGTCATATATAGCTTTTATTATGTTGAGGTATGTTCCTTCTATTCCTGCTTTCTGGAGAGTTTTAATCATAAATAAGTGTTGAATTTTGTCAAAGGCTTTCTCTGCATCTATTGAGATAATCATATGGTTTTTATCTTTCAACTTGTTAATGTGGTGTATTACGCTGATCGATTTGCGGATATTAAAGAATCCTTGCATTCCTGGGATAAAGCCCACTTGGTCATGGTGTATGATTTTTTTAATATGTTGTTGGATTCTGTTTGCTAGAATTTTGTTAAGGATTTTTGCATCTATGTTCATCAGTGATATTGGCCTGTAGTTTTCTTTTTTTGTGGCATCTTTGTCTGGTTTTGGAATTAGGGTGATGGTGGCCTCATAGAATGAGTTTGGAAGTTTACCTTCTTCTGCAATTTTCTGGAAGAGTTTGAGTAAGATAGGTGTTAGCTCTTCTCTAAATTTTTGGTAGAATTCAGCTGTGAAGCCATCTGGTCCTGGGCTTTTGTTTGCTGGAAGATTTTTGATTACAGTTTCGATTTCCTTGCTTGTGATGGCTCTGTTAAGATCTTCTATTTCTTCCTGGTTCAGCTTTGGAAAGTTATACTTTTCTAAGAATTTGTCCATTTCATCCAAGTTGTCCATTTTATTGGCATAGAGCTGCTGGTAGTAGTCTCTATGATCCTTTGTATTTCAGTGTTGTCTGTTGTGATCTCACCCTTTTCATTTCTTATTTTGTTAATTTGGTTCTTCTCTCTTTGTTTCTTAATGAGTCTTGCTAATGGTTTGTCAATTTTGTTTATTTTTTCAAAAAACCAGCTTTTAGCTTTGTTGATTTTTGCTATGGTCTCTTTAGTTTCTTTTGCATTTATTTCTGCCCTAATTTTTAAGATTTCTTTCTTTCTGCTAACCCTGGGGTTCTTCATTTCTTCCTTCTCTAATTGCTTTAGGTGTAGAGTTAGGTTATTTATTTGGCTTTTTTCTTGTTTCTTGATGTGCGCCTGTAATGCTATGAACCTTCCCCTTAGCACTGCTTTTACAGTGTCCCATAGGTTTTGGGTTGTTGTGTTTTCATTTTCGTTTATTTCTATACATACTTTGATTTCTTTTTTGATTTCTTCTATGATTTGTTGGTTATTCAGAAGCGTGTTATTTAGCCTCCATATGTTGGAATTTTTAACAAATTTTTTCCTGTAATTGAGATCTAATCTTACTGCACTGTGGTCAGAAAAGATGACTGGAATGATTTCAATTTTTTTGAATTTTCCAAGACCAGATTTATGGCCCAGGATGTGATCTATTCTGGAGAAGGTTCCGTGTGCACTTGAGAAAAAGGTGAAGTTGATTGTTTTGGGGTGAAATGTCCTATAGATATCAATTAGGTCTAGCTGGTCCATTGTATCATTTAAGGTTTGTGTTTCCTTGTTGATTTTCTGTTTAGTTGATCTATCCATAGTTGTGAGTGGGGTATTAAAGTCTCCCACTATTATTGTGTTACTATTAATTTCCTCTTTCATACTCGTTAGTGTTTGCCGTACATATTGCGGTGCTCCTATGTTGGGTGCATATATATTTATAATTGTTATATCCTCTTCTTGGATTGATCCTTTGATCATTATGTAGTGTCCTTCCTTGTCTCTTTTCACATCCTTTATTTGAAAGTCTATTTTATCTGATATGAGTATTGCGACTCCTGCTTTCTTTTGGTCTCTGTTTGCGTGAAATATTTTTTTCCAGCCCTTCACTTTCAATCTGTATGTGTCCCTTGTTTTGAGGTGGGTCTCTTGTAGACAGCATATATAGGGGTCTTGTTTTTGTATCCATTCAGCCAATCTTTGTCTTTTGGTTGGGGCATTCAACCCATTTACATTTAAGGTAATTATTGATAAGTGTGGTCCCTTTGTCATTTACTTTGTTGTTTTGGGTTCACGTTTATACAACCTTTCTGCATTTCCTGTCTAGAGAAGATCCTTTAGCATTTGTTGAAGAGCTGGTTTGGTGGTGCTGAATTCTCTCAACTTTTGCTTGTCTGTAAAGCTTTTGAATTCTCCTTCATATCTGAATGAGATCCTTGCTGGGTACAGTAATCTAGGTTGTAGGTTATTCTCTTTCATTACTTTCAGTATGTCCTGCCATTCCCTTCTGGCCTGGAGGGTTTCTATTGATAGATCAGCTGTTATCCTTATAGGAATCCCTTTGTGTGTTATTTGTTGTTTCTCCCTTGCTGCTTTTAGTATTTGTTCTTTGTGTTTGATCTTTGTTAATTTGATTAATATGTGTCTTGGGGTGTTTCGCCTTGGGTTTATCCTGTTTGGGACTCTCTGGGTTTCTTGGACTTGGGTGGCTATTTCCTTCCCCATTTTAGGGAAGTTTTCAGCTATTATCTCCTCGAGTATTTTCTCATGGCCTTTTTTTTTGTCTTCTTCTTCTGGGACTCCTATGATTCGAATGTTGGGGCGTTTCACATTGTCCCAGAGGTCCCTGAGGTTGTCCTCATTTCTTTTGATCCTTTTTTCTTTTTTCCTCTCTGCTTCATTTATTTCCACCATTTTATCTTCTACCTCACTTATCCTATCTTCTGTCTCCGTTATTCTACTCTTGGTTCCCTCCAGAGTGTTTTTGATCTCATTCATTGCATTATTCATTTTTAATTGACTCTTTTTTATTTCTTCTAGATCTTTATTAAACATTTCTTGCATCTTTTCAATCTTTGTCTCCAGGCTATTTATCTGTACCTCCATTTTGCTTTCAAGATTTTGGATCATTTTTATTATCATTATTCTGAATTCTTTTTCAGGTAGATTCCCTATCTCCTCCTCTTTTGTTTGACTTGGTGGGCTTTTTTCATGTTCCTTTACCTGTTGGGTATTTCTCTGCCTTTTCATCTTGTTTAGATTGCTGTGTCTGGAGTGGGCTTTGTATTCTGCAGGTCTGTGGTTCCTTTTTATTGTGGAGGTTTTACCCAGTGGGTGGGGTTAGACGATTGGCTTGTCAAGGTTTCCTGATTAGCGAAGCTTGCGTCAGTGTTCTGGTGTGCGGATCTTGATTTCTTCTCTTTGGATAGCAATGGAGTGCCCAGTAATGAGTTTTGAGATGGGTCTATGTGTTAGGTGTGACCTTGGGCAGTCTGTATGTTGACGTTCAGGGCAATGTTCCTGCGTTGCTGGAGAATTTGCGTGGTATGTCGTGCTCTAAAGCTTATTGGCTCTTAGGTGGTGGTTGGTTTCGGTGCAGGTATGGAGGCTTTTGTACGGTCACTTATTACTTAAAGATCCATGTAGTCAGGAGTTTTCTGGTGTTCTCAGGTTTTGGGCTTAAGTCTCCTGCTTCTGGATTTCAGTTTTATTCTTCCTGTAGTCTCAGGACTTCTCCAACTATACAGCACTGATAATAGAACTTCTAGGTTAATGGTGGAAAGTTTCTCCCCCGTTAGGGAGACCCAGAGAGGTTCACCAAGTTACATGGAGAAGAGGAGAGGGAGGAGGGAGATAGTGATGGGCAGGAGGAGAAAGAGGGGGACTCAAGAGGAGAGAGACAGATCTACGAAGTTGTCTGATCCCAGAGTGTTCTCTGTAGCCCAGACACCCACAAAGATTCACAGAATTGGATTGGGAAGAGAAGGGGAAAGGAGGAAATAGAGGTGTTCTGAGGTAGAAAAGAGAGTCAAGATTGGGAGAGAGTAATCAACACACTCCTGAATAAAAATGGGAGCTGAATATTGGATTCTTAAATGTTCACAATTTATATCATATACTGAAAAACAAAAATTAAAAATCTAGAGTATAGGTTAGACTCTTAAAAATACTATATTAAAAACAAAAACCCAAACACACAAAAGAAATTTTAGAAATATATATGAAGTTTGGTATAAAAATAGGGCTTCTCTTCTTCTTCTTTTTTTTTTCTCTTTCCTCTGCAAGGTTATAGTGTATTGAAAATGAAGATTAAGGCATAGTAAAAGGAGTGCTAGAGGGCTTTAAAAGAAATCAGAGAAAAAGAAAAAGAGAAAATAGAAGAGAAGAAGAAAAAAGAAAAGAAAAAAAAGAAGAAGAAAAAGAAGAAAAAGAAAAAAAAGAAAAAAGAAAGAGAAAAAAATTGTTTTGCCTAATTTAAAAAAATCGTAAAAATCTATGAAAATGAAAGTTAAGGAGTAATGGGGGAGTAATAGGGAATTTTTAAAGGAAAATAAAAGAGAACCAAGAAAAAAGAAAAAAAAATTTTTTTCCCCTTACTTAAAAAAAAGAAAAAAAAAAAAAAAAGAAAAAATATATCTAGGAATTTCTCTGGAGCTGTTGCGGTCAGTGTGGGTTCGGCTCAGCTTCAGATAGCTCCTCGTTCCAGCTTACACTTCTCGAGATCTACAGGCCCTTCCGTTGTAGTCAGTCGGTGGTTTCTTCAGGGATTTTAATCTGTTGCACTGGTCCCTTCTGAAGCGGTTCCCTTTGTTTATTTGGGTTCTGTTGCCGGTCTCTTCCGCGCCTAATTTCCGCCCTGACCCAGGGGGCGGAGGTGGATTCTTATTCAGGTAGCTAGTTCTGTGGCGCTGCGGGGAGGGGCTGTGCGGGCAGGGGCCGGCGCTCCAGGGAGAGGCTTGCGCTCTTTTCTCGGTCTGCGCTGCTCAGGCTCCGGGCTGCTCTGTCTGAAGCGCGCGCCAAGCTGCGCGCGGCTCCAGCCCTCGGGCGATTCACAAAAGCGCGGCACACAAAGCCGGGTCTGCGCTCCGTCCCCTCGCCGCCCGAGCGGCCCAGGCAGCCAGGCGCTTGACGGGCGCTCTCTCCCCGGGTGCGGCGCGTCTTCTGCCCTGCGCGGTCCCAGTCTCAGTCCCCGCCCGCGCCTGTCGGGCGTGTGCGCCCTCTGCCCTCCGCGTCCCCAGCCGCAGTTCCCGCCCGCGCCGGTCGGGCGCCCGCGCCCTCCGTCTCGCCACGACCCTCCCGGCGGACTTCGGTCGCCGAGAATCTCGGTCCCTTTGTTCTGCGAACGGCCAGCAGTGTGTTCGGGCCGGTTAATTTTCTCTCTCTTTGCTGTCCCACAGTTCAAGCTGGCAACTCACAAAAGCTCCCTCTGATTGTCCTCAGGGCGCTCAGGCCCGGATCCAGCCCCAAGTAATGCCGCCCGCTCCTCTCCGTTCCGCCCCCACTTGCTGGTTGCGGATGCGGGCGTCTGGGGTACTTTTCTGCTGGGAGTTGCTTTTAGGTTCGTAATCTGTGGGTTTTATTTATTGTATCCCTCCCAGTCAGATTCAAACTCTTGAGATTCCAACACTTCCCCCAGGCCCGCCAGTGCGAGGGTTTCCCGGTGTCTGGGAACGTCCTCTATTAAGTCCCTTCCCCAGGACGGATCTCCGTCCTTAGCTCTTTTGTCTCGCTTTTTATCTTTTATATTTTGTCCTACCTCCTTTCGAAGACAATGGGCTGCTTTTCTGGGCGCCTGATGACCTCAGCTAGCGATCAGAAGTTGTTTTGTGAAGTTTGCTCTGCGTTCAGTTATTTTTTTTGAAGAATTTCTAGGAGAGAAAGTGGTCTCTCCGTCCTACTCCTCTGCCATCTTGGCTCCTCCCGTCTTCTTTCTTAAAATACTTGTTTCTCTTATATTACCTGTCTTCAAGCAATATAAGATTAAATGCATGAAATGTTTAGAGGTAATTGAAATATATCAATGTTCATAATCAACTTCTTGTATCATTAGAAAAAGAAACAGTTACCCTTCTAGAACTTACACTCTAATGAATGAAGTCACATGCATAAAATAGACAAAATTTATGTTGAAATTCTGAAAGGGATCTGTGAAGTGGGAAATAAAAAACATGGTTGGAGAAATCAATACAGAGTGAAGTAAATCAGAAAGAGGGAAACAAACATTGTATATTATTGCATAGATGTAGAATCTAGAAAAATGGAACTGATGAACCTATTTGCAGGGAAGGGGCAAAGACACAGACATAGAGAATGGGCTTGTGGACACAGGGGAAGGAAAAGATGGGATGAATTGAGAAAGCAGCATTCACATATATACACTCCCATGTGTAACATAGATATCTAGTGGGAAGCTGCTCTATAGCTCAGTGAACTCAGCTCGGTACTCAGTGGTGACCTATGGGGTGGTATTGGGGGGTGGTGGAAGGGAGGTTCAAGAGGGTGGAGATGTATATATATATATATAGCTGATTCACTTCATTGTATAGCAGAAACTAACAATATTATAAAGCAATTATACCCCACCTCCCAAAAGACTATATTATTGTCACTGTTGTTCAGTCACTAAGTGGTGTCTGACTCTTTGGGACTCCATAAACTGTAGCACACCAGGCTCCTCTGTCCTTCACTATCTCCTGGAGTTTGCTCAAATTCATGTCCATTAAGTCAGTGATGCTATCTCATGGTCTCATCCTCTGCTGTCCTCTTTTCTTTTGTCTTCAGTCTTTGCCAGCATCAGGGTCTTTTCTGATGAGTCGGTTCTTTGCATAAGGTGGCCAAAGTATTGGAGTTTCAGCTTTAGTATCAGTCCTTCCAATGAATACTCAGGACTGATATCCTTTAGGATGGACTGGTTGGATCTCCTTGCTGTCCAAGGGACTCTCAAGAGTCTTCTTCAACACCACAGTTCGAAAGCATCAGTTCTTTGGCACTCAACTTTCCTTATAGTCCAACACTCACATCCATACATGAATACTGGAAAAACCATGGCTTTAGCTATCTGGAACTTGATCAGCAAAATGATGTCTCTGCTTTTTAATATGCTGTTTAGGTTTGTCATAGCTTTCCTTTCAAGGAGCAAGAATATTTCAATTTCGTGGCTGCAGTCACAATCTGCAGTGATTTTGGAGTCCAAGAAAAGAACATATGTCACTGCTTCCACTTTTTCCCCTTCTATTTGGCATGAAGTGATGGGACCAAATGCCGTGATCTTAGCTTTTTGAATGTTGAGTTTCAAGTCAGTTTTATTTACCCTCTTCTTTCACCTTCCTCAAAAGGTTTTTTAGTTCCTTTTCACTCTGCTATTAGAGTGATATCATCTGCATATCTGAGACTGTTGATAATTCTCCTGGCAATCTTGATTCCAGCTTATGATTCATCCAGCCCTGCATTTCGCATGATGTACTCTGCATATAAGTTAAATAAGCAGGGAGACAATATACAACCTTGTCATGCTCTTTTCCCAATGTTGAACCAGTCAGTTGTTCCATGTCCAGTTCTAATTGCTGCTTCTTGACCTGCTTACAGGTTTCTCAAGAGACAGGTAAGGTGATCTGGTATTCCCATCTCTTTAAGAATTTTCCACAGCTTGTTGTGCTCCACACGGTCAAAAGCTTTAGCATACTAAAGTACATAGCGTCCATGGGGTTCTCCAGGCAAGAATACTGAAGTGAGTTGTCATTTTCTTCTCCAGTGAACCGTGTTAGGTCAGAACTCTTTCCTATGGCCCATCTGTCTTGAGTGGCCCTGCAAGGTCTGGCTCATAGCTTTATTCAGTTATGCAAGCTCCTTACCACAACAATGCTATGATCCATGAAAAGATAATATAAAAAGAGAAAACAGAGGTGAAGATGGGTGTGTTAAGTGAATTGTAAATTTAAATGAGTTGGTGAAGATAGGAGCCACCAAGAAATCAGCATTCAATCAAACACTTGAAAGAGGAGTAAAAGAGTTGACCTTCATTTCCTTGGGGGTGTTACAAATGAAGAGATCAGCCGGTGCAAAAGCCCCAAGGTGGGAATATTGGTGGTGTGTGCCGTTTGTGTCATCCTGAAATTTATGTGTTAAAATCTAAACTCCATGATGATTGTATTGGGTGGTGGAGACTTGGGGAGGTGGTGTGGTCATATAGTCTCCCTGCCATTGTAAATCAACTATGTTGTTGCTGTTAGTTGCTCAGTCATGCCCAACTCTTTTGTAACCCCATGAACTATAGCCCTTCAGACTCTATCCATAGAATTTCCCAGGCAAGAATACTGGAGTGGGTTGCCTTGTCTTCCTTTAGGGGATCTTCACGACCCAGGGACTGAACTCACATCTCCTGCATTGCGGGCAGATTCTTTACCACTGAGCCGCTGGGAAAGACCACAAATCAGCTACACTTCAATATAAATAAGAAACCAAAGCAAACAACAAAACAGTACAAATAAGACAGGTCATGGGAGAAGGAGGAGGGCCGTTCGTAAGGACTTGTTAGGAATTTGGCTGTTACTCTCAGCGGGATAGAAAACCATCAAATGAGTTGGGCCTGCAGGTGACATGAGTCTTACGTTTAAACAGTAGCATTTTGGACTTCCTTGGTGGTCCAGTGGTTAGAATCTACCTGCCAATGCAAGGCACACGGGTTCAATCTTTGGTCTGGGAAGATTCCACTTGCCACAGGTCAACTAAGCATGTGCACTACAACTACTGATCCTCTGCCCTAGAGCCTGAGCTCTGCAAGCAGAGAAGCCACTGCAGTGAGGGACCTGGACACTGCAAAGAAGAGTAGTCCCCGCTCTTGCAACTAGAGAAAGCCCACGCAGCAACAAAGACGCAGTGCAGTTAAAAATAAATAAAATAATTTTAAAAAGTAGCACTTTAGCTGCTATGTTAAGAGTACTTTAGAGAGTAGTCAGGAGTGAGGGGAGAAAGACCAGATGGAAGAATATCACGGGAGAAGTAATGGTGGTTTAGAGTAAGGTGGCTTTGGCTGTGTTATGAAAGAAGTCTGAGCTCTTTACTGATCCATGAAGTTTTAGATCAGTGTCGGGAAATCAGGCTGGATTGATGGACTGATGCCAAAACAGAAATTAGATTCTGCTTTTGTTCTATGCTTTTGACTTTTTTTTTATTAAGTGGAATCCCATTATTTTTTACAGCAAATTGTTTTCATTGAAAGCTCAGTTAATACTTAGTGTCTTTTGGCATTTCACTATCATTTCTTTTTACTTTGAGTTTCAATTTCCTTTCCCCATGAAGACTCTTATATTTCACTGTCCTGTACTCATTCCTTCAGTAATTATATGTTCAATTGGTTTCATGTTGTTTTGAGTTTGTTACTTTGCTTCTGTGATAGTTGCTTTATTTGTTTTTCCAGGTTGGTTCTCTATATAGTGCAAGCAATTGGAAAATACTCCTATACCCTCTAGGATAATTAGGATATCATCAAGAGTAAAAACAGATACCATCCTAATTATCACCTTTTAAGAGGCAACTAAAATGATAAATTATTTCCTAATCCTTAGTCACAGGTTTAATCAATGACACAATAGTCTTCATGCACAGTGGGTCTCAGAAACTCACACTATACGGGCAGAAAAAAAAATGTTCTGAATGATGAGCTTAGGCAGTAAAGAGTTGGGTACATTTATTTATTTTTTCTCATATGAAAAGTCAGGGACTGAAAAGGGAAGTTGCATAGCAGCAAATCTTTCAAAGATGATCTTTCTCTCTAGCAAAGACATTTCCCCTCTTCATCAGGCAATAAGCATAAAGATGTTTTAGTTTTTGTTTGTATAATGGTTTCAAAATTCTGACAAAGAAGCAATAAGGACACATTAACTTATTACAATGATTTGAGCTCTTTGAAGGAAAGATATTTTTATTGGTTATATGTTCAAGGCATTCTTTCTGTCTTTGCAGTTTTCTGTCTCATAAAAGAGATTCTCTTTCAAATAGACCTAAACTATCAAATGTGTTTTCAGTTAGGTTGACTTCATATCTATCTGAAGTAATAACCTTTTGTTAAAACTTTATCTCTTCAAACAAATAGTAAAACCAAGAAATTTTAACAAGTCAAGTGCATGATATGCTATCATATGCGAATTGATCACATTATTGATTCATGATGTCTTGAACCATCCCCCTTTGCCCTTCACCATATCTCAGTATATACTGGATATGATCACCTTCTCCTAAGTATGTCTATGCATATTGTAGCCAAAGACTAAACTGCGGACAATTAACTGGTCCATTCCTCTGCCAAGGCTTGAAATAAATCTTTATTTCAGATATTGGAAAGACAGAAACACCCTTTGTCCTCGACATGTGATTCCTTAAATAGTACCCCAGTGGCCTAAAAGAGTCAATGAACTTCTTTAAGCCTAATTTATTCCCAGAATATGACCTGGGTGCTGGGGAGGATAGAACACATTATCTGATGTTCAGATTGCTCAACTATACCCTAGAGAATCAAAACATTAAGAAGCATATGGTATGAATATTGTCTTGGTGAAGATGCACTGTTCCACTTTGGAATTTAAAACAAGCAATGCAGCAATTGTTATGAATTAACTCAGACTCTTACCTCCCAATCAAAGACTTTATGAAACTTCAAGAAGCAGTATGGTAGATTACCTATAAAGGTTTTCTCTCTTCCACACCAGTGTCAGCGACCCAACAAAGAAAAAAAAAATCATCTTAATAACTTCTTGTAAAGACCCAAAACCAAAATCACTTTAGCTTGGTTTTTCTCCCACCCGCACAATGGCCATGACAGTGTGTTTAGTAAAACGACTTTGAGCTGCTGGCGGATGCTGAAGTTAAATGCATATGACAGAACTCCCAGCACTGATGGATGGCTCCGGACCCGCCGTGCTGACAAAAGACTGGAGTGTTCGCAATGGTTGGTTATCAGTGAAAATGGGCATTACCTGATTTGGCATTTGAACACTTTGCATAACCTGAAGTGATGGTCAGCACTGAACCCTGAAGACACTTGCTAGCAGGGTTAATATTTGGTAGAATCTGTCTATCCACTGTGGTGACATATTATTTACTGAATCTTAGAACAGACGTTTTGATAAAACTCTCAGCTGGGAATACTAGCAACTACATACATTCTTACTGGTTTCTAGTAGTTTTTTGTTTGTTTGTTTTTAATAAGATCTTATGAAAGGGCTTCCCTGGTGATTCAGATGGTGAAGAATCTGCCTACAATGCAGGAGACCTGAGTTCGATCACTAGGTCAGGAAGATGCCCTGTCTCCAGTATTCTTGTCTGGAAAATTCTATGAACAGAGAAGCCTGGCAGGCTACAATCCATGGGGTCTCAAAGAGTCGAATGTGACTCAGTGACTAACACTTCACGTCACTTCATAGAGTGAAAAATCTTCCAAAATGTTTTCATTCCCATCATTTATTTTTCTGCTAAACCACTATACATTTATATTTTGAAATCCATTTGACTATTATAAGCATTATTATTTTTCTCAGTCTGTCTATAAATATAATGATTTTGCATGCTAGCTTCATCGAGTATATTTTTATGCATTTATGTGTATTCAACCTACTAAAAAATGTATAAACTGGACTTAGTGACTTTTTTTTACAAATATAATACCAGGGATCCTAACAGTGAATAAAATTGAGAATCAAAGCAAGATATTTTATAAATAATGCTAAGGTATTGCAATGAAGAGCAAATGTAACTCTGGGATTCCAAGTGGCCCAAGCAAAAAGAAAATGTCACCAAATACATTTTTTTTTCCCTTGAAACAAGCATACCAGTGGATTAGAAGGAATCAGCTTTTTCTGGTTCCAAGGTTCTGAAAGTAAAACATCCAAGTTTTTGCTCTTTTTTCTTTTAAAATAAATACCATCAAATATAATATTGCCCAGGGTTCAAAATGGAAGTTTTTTAATTTGACCTTAACAGGAAACAAGAACATAATGGCAAACTAGAATTCTGTAAAGAAATAGAGAAGAATGATTTAATTATATAACATTTGGCAACCTGACTTAAAATGAGGCTCAAATTTCACTGTAATTATAAGAAGCAAAATAAGCTAAAGTCCTCCTGAAATATCATTCATAATTATATTGCAAATATAAGAAATCTTTATTTACAAATTATTTTTCACCTAACTACAATATTTTTTCAGAGTATATTGAATAAACATTAAAGAGCAAAATTAAATGATAATGTAATAAATAAAAATAAAATAAATAATGCATCTAAAGTTGTTTTAGATGGAATCTCTATTGATATATAAAAAGAAAATTCATACCCTTTCAGAATTTCCTGTCCCTCACCATCTCCCATAGTTTGCTCAAGTTCATGTTTATTGCATCCGTGATGCCATCCAGCTATCTCGTCCTCTGATGCCCTCTTCTCCTTCTGCCTTCAATCTTCCCCAGCATCAGAGAATTTTCCAGTGAGTCATCTGTTGCCATCAGATGACCAAAATACTGGAGCTTCAGCTTCAGCATCAGTCCTTCCAGTGAATGTTCAGAGTTGATCTCCCTTAAGATTAACTGGTTTGATCTCCTTGCTGTCCATGGGACTTTCAGGAGTCTTCTCCAGCACCACAGTTTGAATGCATCTTCTTTGACTTTCTGTCACCTTTATAGTCCAGCTCTCACAACCGTACATGACCACTGGGAAGATCATGGCCTTGACTCTATGGACCTTTGTCAGCAGAGTAGTATCTCCACTTTTCAACTCTCTGTCTAGGTTTGTCATCACTTTCCTGCCAAGAAGCAATAGTCTTCTGATTTCATGGCTGCAGTCACCGTCCGCAGTGATTTTGGAGCCCAAGAAAAGGAAATCTATCACTACTTTCATCTTTTCCCATTCTATTTGCCACACAGTAATGGGGCTGGATGCCATGATCTTAATCTTAGCTTTTTTAAATATTTGGTCTTAAGCCGGTTCATTCTCTCTTCCCTATCAAGAGCTTCTTCAGATCCTCTTCACTTTCTACCAATAGAGTGGTATTATCCACATATCTGAGATGTTGATATTTCTGCCTGTCTTGGTTCTGGCTTGTAACTCATCCAGTCTGGCATTTCTCATGATGTGCTCAGCATACAGGTTAAACAAACAGAGTGACAGCAGACAGCACTGTTGTACTCCTTTTTCAATCTTGAACCGATCAGTTGTTCTCTACAGGGTTCTAACTGTTGCTTTTTGACCCACATAGAGATTTCTCAGGAGACAGCTCAAAACCCTAAACCAGTTACTATTGGTTGTGTCAAGATTAGCAGTAAAGTGGAAACACATTCTTTCAGAACATGACTTCTATAGTACACAGAGATACTTAGTCAAAACTAGTGAGGATACTCAGGGTTTCTTTCAATTTTTATAATATACAATGAAAAAATAAAATAAGTAAATGAGAGAAAGTTGGGTAAAACAGCTGAAATATCATTGAAAAGGTGTGGATTCTCATACACTGAAGAGTCAAAAATGGCCTTTTTTGAAAATCAAAGGAAATTGATCATTTGCAATTCACATGGTTTTGTCTCTGATAGATTTTATTTCCTCAGCCATGTATGTTGTGAACATATGAAAACAAAGTTAGAATTTCCTCTACATGTGTATGCTCAGTCACTCAGTCCCGTCCAACTCTTTTCTGACCCCATGGCTAATCTGTCTTTTGGATTTCCCAGGCAAGAATACTGGAGTGGGTTGACACTTCTTCCTCCAGTCTCCTGAATTGGCAGGCAGGTTCTTTACCCCTGAGCCATCTGGGAAGCCCTTTCTTCTACACAGTATACTCCTAACTTAACCTTAGGGGATGGAGCTAAAATAGAAAATAAATGTATCTGTAAATCTATTTTGGCTATGAAACTAAACTCTATTTTTGAATCTTATTTTAAAAAGCAACCTAATATTGGGCTTCCCTGGTGGCTCAGTGATAAAGAATCTGCCTGCCAATGCAGGAGACACAGGTTTGACCCCTGATCGGGGAAGATCCCACACGCCATGGAACAACTAAGCCCATGTGCCACAACTACTGAACCTGTGCTCTAGATTCTGGGAGCCACAATTACTGGGCCCACATGCTGCAACTACTGAAGTTCAAGTGCCCTAAAGCCTGTGTTCTGCAACAAGAAAAACCACCATAATGAAAAGCCCATGCACAGCAACTGGAAAGTAACCCTTGCTCACCACAACTAGAGAAAGCCCACACGGCAATGATGACCTAGTGCAGCCAAAAATAAATCATGAATAAATACAATTATTTTGAAAAGCAAGCTAATATTGTGCAAACTGAATGTCATAAAGCAACACTTTCCAACTGGTGGGCTGAATAACAAGAAATATATTCCAAGAAATTTTTCCATGTTTAAGTGTGAGAAAACACAGGTTCAAGAAAGTCAATCAGATTGCTTTATTGAAGCATTTATTTATGTGTTTTATTGGATAATGTACCTTGCAACTACTCTGGAAAGGGTCTTACTATGCAGAATTTGTCACACGTGTTTGGTTAAAAAACACTTGCTTAATCGAATACATGTGCTTCTTGGATTACTGTTTGGGAATAGCTGTCACCTGATGGCCATCACCTCTCTGCTCTTGACTGAAATCTCAGTTTCCATCCTGGGTTGCTGGATATGACCATGCATCTCAGCAAAGCCTTTAGCATCCTCTCTGCTTGTCTTTCAGTCCCAACTGGCCCAGAAAGCTGTTTTCTCAGTTTTCTACATGCTTATCAGCCACAGAATCCAATCCGTTGCCAACCCAGGCATTTACAACTCCAACCTGGGTTCAGAGATGAGCTTTGAACTGTGCAGGCATAGAGGATAATAGGTATGTCTTCATGGTTCTTGGTAATTACATTAAACTTGCTTATTGTAATGCTAGGAATATACACTGTAAATTTGTAGGTAAAACAAGAAAAATAAAAATAAATGAATTCACTTTATGATTCCTCTTTAAAAATAATGACCAATAAAATGGAGGTAGAAGTAGCTTTAGTAGTAGCTATAAGAAGAAACATTTTTAAATAATGAGGTCCTTCATTCTCTTGGACAAATATAGTATTCAGTTACCAACTACATCTTAACAGAATGTTTTCCATTAAAATACTAATAAAGTAAATTAAGGAAATATTGGCTCCTTGTTTCCCAAACATTTGTGTAACATTTAAAATAATTATTCCAGTTTTTGTTTGGCATAAACATTCTTTAAAATAATTCTAAAGATTAAAAAAGAAAAGTCTTTATCTTTTCCCTTTCTCCTACTGCACGATAACTAAAAAGGGTGAAAGTTCTGGACTTTGTGGTTCAGAACATTGTTACAAGATGCTGCAGTTTGGCTTCAAGTTTAATTTTATAACTCATTTAAATATCCAGCATGCAATGATTTTGATATTTATTTTACTGCTTCCTTACCAAACACTTCAACTCAAGCAATCTGGTAAAATGCATCTCAAATTTCACAGGACAACAATGCCTGCTTTATATAAATATTTTTCATCTAAGAAACTAACATAGAAAATATCTGTTTATAGGAAATGAAGTTATGCACATTCTTAAATATGTATAATAATTGATTAGAAATTAACTTGCTATAAATTCTGTTTAAATTTGAAACATGCAAGCATTAAAGTACAAGGGAAGCTATTTTGCAATCAGTGTTCTATGGAGTTTTGTCAGAATGCCAACATTCCTAGATAAATTGTTTGTTAAGAATGTATAAGGAAAAAGAAAATACAAAAATCAGTCTTTGCCTTGCTGCTTTACTATTAGGAACATTTCCAATTAAAATACATAAGCTTCTCTGTCTGGCTGGTAGAGGCCTCAGAAAGACCTTGTACCTCTTTGCTAATGTTCCTGACTCAGCATGGAATGTTCTCTCCTTCGCTACGCACCAAGTTACTACGTCTCTTTCAAGCCCCTTTTCAAAAGCTCTTTTCCGTGGAGCTTTCCCCTCAGTACAAGTCAGAATTAATTACTTCTTCCTATGGGCTCTCAAAGCACTTTGAACCTCTAAATGGCAATTACTTTATTCTGCCTTGCACTATTTACATGTTTAAATATGTCTGCCTCACAAGACTTTAGGCTCCTTGAAGACATCTTAATCAACTTTTTACCCCCTCAACTCACCAAATTTCTTCCATCCCTGTGTACCCACTTATGATTTGGAAAATGGTTACCAGTTACAGGATAGGTGCCCAATAACTTTGGGTTAAAAAGCACTGAATTGAAATTATGGTCTTCTTATTGTCTCTTCTGGTGGCATTCTGACTGTAATGATGGCTTTGCAGGTTGATCATTTTGTACCTAGGACAAGAAGTCAGCAATGCTAAAACTGCTATGTGTGGTATTTTCCAATATTTCTTGGCCTCCTAAATACATCCTTTAATATATCATACCTGTAGAATTCAAAAATGTCAGTTGGATAACTATCTTTTCTCTGTGCTTTACTAAGATTAACCTTTTGAATCACATAAATCAGAAATTCAAGGAAAAAGAAAAAGCTGAAATGGATGTCGTCTTTGTCTCCTTTGAGAAACTTTCAAATTGAATGCTGTGTTATTGGTGATGTTTTAAAATTTGAGCTCTATTTCTATGATGCTTCTCTTCACAGAGTTAAGAGCAAACATTATTCACTCTCAGACATCCTTTTACTTGGTTACTGGCATTTTGCATTTAGAAAAATATGGACATGCAATTTTAAGAATCCCCCAAGGTGTATAAATGGTGAATATTGGTACTGAAAACAAACTTGAAATTTTCACTTGTAGTCAGTGTACTAGTCATTAGACCAGTGCTGTTGTTGTGGTTTAATTGCTAAGTTGTGTCTGACTCTTTGCAACCCCGTGGACTATAGCCCTCCAGTCTCCTCGGTCCATGGGATTTCCCAGGCAAGAAGGCTGGAGTGAGTTGCCATTTCCTTCTCCAGAGGATCTTCCCAACTCAGGGATCGAACCTGTGTCTCCTATGTCCCCAACACTGCAGGAGAATTTATTACCACTGGGCTACTGGGGAAGCCCAGTCTCTTGACCATGTTACCATACAAATGAAGATTTGGGCATGTATGTTCAGTTCAGTTCAGTTCAGTCGCTCAGTCGTGTCCGACTCTTTACGACCCCATGAACCGCAGCACGCCAGGCCTCCCTGTCCATCACCAACTCCTGGAGTTTACTCAGACTCATGTGCATCGAGTCGGTGATGCCATCCAGTCATCTTATCCTCTATCATCCCCTTCTCCTCCTGCCCCCGATCCCTCCCAGCATCAGGGTCTTTTCCAATGCGTCAACTCTTCGTTATCAGTTGGCCAAAGTACTGGAGTTTCAGCTTCAGCATCAGTCCTTTCAATGAACACCCAGGACTGATCTCCTTCAGGATGGACTGGCTGGATCTCCTTGCAGTCCAAGGGACTCTCAAGAGTCTTCTCCAACACCATGTATGTAACATATTTCAATTCACTCTTATTGTTGGGCTAGGTAAATGTATTGAACATTGTTTTCTAGGTAAACCCGTTATGTTTTTACTGATAGCTAGTTTTAAATAAGGTCAAATAAATTTCTCCTTCCATGTAAACATCACATTTATGTCTTCACAGTTTTCACTTAGTTTTTAATCAGCTGATTTTCTATGACAGTCAGATAAGATGTGTATCTATTCTCAAACTGCAGACAGAAGGCACTGAGGCTCAGAAGTTTAATGTCAAAAAAAATTTTTTCTTCCCTGTTCCAATGATCTTTTGTCAAATTTAGTAACAGGAAAAGAAATGTCAGAGACATGAGTGGGTGAAACTTAGAAGCACTTTAGAATAATTTGCCTTCAAATTGTCTGATTGTTATTTGATTATATATAGATTACTTTGACATGTTCTGGTATTCAGTTTTAAATATTATTTCTTATTTATAAAGAACTGCAGGAAACAAACACAAGCAACTAATTGTAATGCTTAGATTTTTAACATCTTTATTTGAAGTATTTACATAAAACTTTTGTCGCTGTACACTTCTGTCCATGTTCTGAACGGTTTAAATGAATGAACAACATATTTTAAACATTGACTATAGTGTTATATTATTTTAAAAAATTTTGAATATTCTTAAAAGTTAGTGTCACGCTTTGGTACACAATTCAGATATTATTGTGATATGTATCAGAAGTTATCCAATGGCAGGATTTCTAAAATATTAATATATATAACCAGAGTGGAAGTTGCATTATATACAAGGGACATAAAGCCATATTATAGTTGTACAAGATCAGGTCTATACTTACATTTCAAAATGTCAGTTGTTAGCATCTGTGGCATGAAGTAAAAGAAAAAAAAAAATGATGCCCTAGTAGGAAAAAATAGAAAAATTAAAGCTGCTATTTACTTTTAAATGTTTAATAAATAGGAAATAAATAGAAATTTAAGGAAAATAGAAAAGTTCATCATAAATGTAAAGACATACACAGATATATGTCTGCTTAAAAGCTACATGTGACTTTTTTTCATATCTCAAATTATATTGGTATTTGAGTAATTAAAATTGTGGGAATGAGGTAGGGTCTCAGTTTACCCTAGAGAAGTCACATTACTCAGATTTGTAGTTTACAAAGCAACTTTGCATAATTATGTGATCTTCTGGGATGCTAGCATAGGTCTACCAATGAAATCAAATGTAAGAACTGTTTAACAAGTGAATATGAGCAGATGTTCCAAGAACTTGTGTAAATGATTAGAGTGAGTTTCCTCTTCCTTATAGAGGAAACATATGCTTTTGTGAAGCTTCATTTTAGATCAAAAGGGAAGAAGAAAACTTAGAGGTTTTTTGTTTGTTTGTTTTTTAGTTGTTGTACTAAACTAGCTTCTAGCTTCAGTTACCATTAAATGCAATTTTGCCACTTTGCTTGGAACAGTCAAACTACCTATACTATAAAATCAGCCACCAGGATATAAATTCTATGAAAAAAATTACAAAGAATAAATAAGAATTGGGGGGGGGGGTGTGCTAAGCTTTGTCACCACTGTTTTTGAAAAAAGAATGCAGTACATTAAATAGTTGAGTGAGATTTTGAGTTTTACAATAAGATAAAGGCTTATTGGACTAAACTCAACCTAGTTTAATTTTAATTGTACCAAAAATGAAAGAGGTCAAAACTGGAACATTAGGGTTGTAATATTATGTAAATCATTAAAAAAGTACAAAGGTGAAATCCAGTCTGTGATACTTTTAGACTATGTGTCAGTATCTTCCTTAGGGAGAAAAAAATCACATTATTATTATTACTAAGAAGATATGTTTACTTAAGTGTCTACAAATTGTAAGGTCTGATGATAGGTACCAGGTAAGACACCTAGTGAAAGAGAAAGTGTTAGTTACTCAGTAGTGTCCAGCTCTTTGTGACTGCATGGACTAGTGGATAAGAATACTGGAGTGGGTTGCCATTCCATTCTCCAGGGGATCTTCTGGACCCAGGGATCGAACCCTGGTCTTCTGCATTGCAGGAGACCTGCATTACCGTCTGAGCTACCAGGGAAACTCAAGATACCTAGAGGGCTCAGATGTGACTTTTTTCTTATAGGAACTTACAAATAATAGAACTATAGTTGTAATAAAGTCCACAACCTAAAGCAAAAATAAATCCTATAAATTCAGATAGAAGATAGGAGAAAAGGCTCTATATTCACAACATATTATTAGTAATCAACTGTGTGAATTCAGATAAGAGTGCCAGTAAGTAAATTACAGTAAGTGTATGATATTTGTGAAAAAATAACCTTACTATGTTTCACAATGGACAAATTTTGCTGTGATGGAAGCTTCAAGAAAAAAACCCAGAACTTTCCATGGCTATAAAAGTGTCCAAGAATTGAGCCCACTCTTGAAATCCTCTCCACACCGAGTATTCAAATGGAATTTGAAAAGAAAGAAATACATAATGCTCTAAATAAAAAATATTCTGCATCCTAATCAACTTTTGTGTCTTGACAAACTTCACTTAAAAAAAATTCAATGAAAGTCATGCTACCAAGTTATTCAGATATTTGATGAAGGTAAGTAGTTTTACCTCTTAAGCCATAAATTGAAACTCAAAGATTCTATCATTTTTTGTAAGTTTTAGCTAAAGTTTTAGTTAATTTCATAGAGAAAGCCAAGTAAATTGGATGATTAATTGTGTTTGAAAGATTTAGTCAACTGTTTAAAAGTTTAAATGCTTTGTATGCATATATACATATACAAACATATAGTGTCAAATGCATTCTACATAATCAATATGTTTGTGTTGAAACTGTAGGAGATATATATATCATTTATGTCATTCTGGAATTTATGATAATAATGCTTTCTTAAAATTAAAAAAAAAAAATCTTATTTCCCTGGACATTGGGGAAATTACTTTGTGGAAAGATCTTTGTTTTCCAAGGAAATAAAAACATCATGATATTTAACAGAATTCTAGAAAATATAATAAAAGAAAATGTTCCTAAGCTATTTCTTTTTATCCCGAAGTCTCAATGATCATCTTGTGTTTTCCTATATTCTCCTATATCTTTGAGAAATAACTAAAGTTTAGCAACTGAGAGTTTTCTTTGTTTTTTTCCTTTTTTTACTGCTGAAGTTAGTCTCAGACTGGGGTTCAAGTTCTCAGAGACGGGCAGATTGAATGTATTTATCACCACCTTAACATTGCTTAACGTCAGGTAGAAGTGATGGTTGGTTAGTCCATGAATTGAGGACAAACCCTGAGTTGTTATTTTGAAACAATATTCAAGAACCCCAACTGTTTATTTTTTTTTTTCTAAGTTGCACTACATTTGCTAGTTTCATATTAAATAATTTAAACAACTGCTTCTTTATCTCCAGCTTATCCAGTTATTACTTTAGTCACCGTGTTGATATTTTATTTCATTTATTGCTTTTTAAATAGGTAGAATGTGACAATTTCTGCATAAATCTTTTATTTCTGTTGGATAGGTTAGTAAGACAAATATTTAGAATTTATTTTAGGTAAGAGTCCACTACTTTTAAGTAAAGGAATTGTGAAGTTTTGAGCTCTCATAAATGGGTAGCTTTTGAAGATCAAATAAGCCAGGGCCAATTTAGTGCATATCAAGTGAGATGTCCAAGGTTTGCATTTAAAAATGAATGTGCATTTGTCTTTTGTCTCTATTTCCTAATTCATTTTTAGGACTTTAAAGATCTGTTGTAACAGGACTCTTGTTACATTTAATAAGTGCCATGTTGATTGGCGTTCTCTAAGTAGGCTTTCCAGTTTGCCTGTGGGGAAATTTAATATAAAAACATTCAACATTCTTTTATTAGTGTTTTTTACTATTCCCAGTCCCATCAGACCTTTGGTGCAAGCAGTGTATTATTGAAAAGCTTATCTGTAAGAAGTGAGCCAAGGGGAAATTCAGCCTTTATTAATATTGACATCATGTTCCCACACAATGGCTGTCTAAAGAAACTTTTCAATTGGTTTTCAACTGCTTTGATGCAATATAAATGGAAACAACTCAATGCATGGTTTAACACCGAATAGCGAACGATGCTGTATTCTACACATCCAGACTTCAAGTTGGAGTTTAGAGGTATTTCAGAGAATTTAGCAGTCTCAGTTTATAGTGGTTGGTGGAATGTTAAGTTATGTTCATTTGGTAGATTCTTGAATACATATAATGTTTTCTTTGCGTTCTCTTCCTCTTCCCATTGCCAGATTAAAGTAAAAGGACAATTAATATTTATTTTAAAATGAAACTGATAGAGACCTAGAAAACAAACTTACCGTTGCCAAAAGGGAAGGAGAGATAAGAGATAAATTAAGAATGTGGAATAAACAGATACACTCTACTATATATGAAACAGATGATCGACAAGGATCTACTGTATACACGGGAACTCAATATTCTGTAATTACCTATATGGGGAAATAATCTGAAGAAGAATGGATATATGTACATATATAACTGAATCACTTTGCCGTACACCTGAAACTAACACAACATTGTAAATCAACTATACTTGATTTTTAAAAAAAAAGACTCGGTAGGTAATAAGTTTAGTGCGAGGATACATTATATAGGATTATTATTTCTATATTTATTACTACATAGTACAAAAGCCCAGAGTTTAGAAGTACTTCCGTCCAGTCTGTTGAAAATACTTAGTCCTAGTTATCCTACTTTCTTTTATCTTAACAAGTAAAGTATCAATGAGTCAAACTGCTTTCTGTAGAAATTTAGAGTCTGGCTCTCAATTACCTAGGAAAAAAGATATTTTAAGAGAAATATGTATGTGTTACCTCACCACAGAGCTGAACTGCATTAAACGTATAATGATTAGCACCACCATTACTTAGAGCAGTGCAGTAAGCCGGCACTGCAGGAAAAGGAAATGTGATCTCCAAAATCAGGACAAGTCATTGCAATTTTGCTCAGAACTTCAAATATAAATTTATTGTAGAATAAATTCTTAACTCACTGAGCACTATCACTTCTTGGGTTTCAGCAGTCCAAATCTGACAACTAGAACATTTCTTTAAAGTCACCATTTTCCTGGAAACACTTTAATTTTGAGGAGTCTAGGGCTATATTTAGCTTTTGAAGAGTAGTCTTTTAAAAAATATGGTTATAAAACAGATTGATTTAGAGGAGCATTATAATTAGCTGCTGAATATGTTAGAAGGATAGATTATTCGACATGAATCACAGAGCTCACTTTAAGTGTCATTCCCCATTCTAAACTGTCGGCTTAATTTCTTCTCATTTTTCACCACAAGAGCCTTTTTTCTATTATGCCAATAATAAAGGTGTAGTTGTCATGAAATAGGCTTACCTTTGTGAAATAATGAATTATAAACTGTTTTGTTTCCATTTTTAAAGGAACTGAGTCATTATTATCTGATTTAACAATAACCAGAAAAATCCACCTGAAAAAAAATTTCATTTAAAAAAACATACAACTAGATTTAGTAGCTTCATGAGATGCTGGTAAACATTTTTAAGCTAGTAATCTGTAGCATAGACTAGCATAAATGATAATAAGTTTGGTTGGTCCAATAATATCTTTGGGAATGCCAGAAAATTATTATATAAAGGACAACTCTAACAATACTGATGGTCCATATTGAAGAAAAAATTAACATGAGACACATAATTGGATGTTTAATCAAAATGTTAATTAATATAACAATATATTATTAAAAGATAATTCTAGAAATTAATGATTTGATAATAAATATCAAAATGTTACCAATCTTTAAAACCCATTCAAAATTTCTCAGCTGAAAATAATGGCATCATACTGAGTAAATTTTATATAAGAGCCTGCATTATTAAAAAATAAGAGAATTACCTTGTTAAAAGCTGCTTTGTGTAAGACTATAAGGTTATAAATTTTATAACCTTGGTGTCCATCAGAAGCATAGATAAAAATGTTGAATACACATTGGAAATGTTCAGTTAGCCCTAACATATGTCTTTGGGCCAGATGAATATTTAATGTTCAGTAAAGTGAAGGTGTTAGTTGCTCAGTCGTGTCCAACTCTTTGTAACCCCCATGAACTGTAGCCTGCCAGGCTCCTCTGTCCATGGGTTCTCCAGGCAAGAATACTGGAGAGGGTAGCCATTCCCTTCTCCAGGGGATCTTCCCGATCCAAGGATCAAACCTGGGTCTCTTGCATTGCAGGCAGATTCTTTACCGTCTGAGCCACTTGGGAAACCCTTAATGTTCAGTCAACACTTTATAAATTGAATATTAAAATACAAATAACAGACAAACCCTTTATTGTTCTTTAGGAGTATCTATTTTCTTCCTTTGCGAAGAGTTGACTCATTGGAAAAGACCCTGATGCTGGGAGGGGTTGGGGACAGGAGGAGAAGATGATGACAGAGGATGAGATGGCTGGATGGCATCACTGACTCGATGGACATGAGTCTGAGTAAACTCCAGGAGTTGGTGATGGACAGGGAGGCCTGGCGTGCTGCCGTTCATGTGGTCACAAAGAGTCGGACATGACTGAGCAACTGAACTGAACTGAACTGAATTTTCTTCCTTTTTCAAAAAATGTTCCCTAATGTTAATTCTGATGGAACAAATAATAGCAAATAATGGGACTTGTGATTAAAATGAGGAGGTCCTAGAACCCAAAGAGTTAACCAATACAGAAGCTAAACTGCTTTACTAGAATCACTTTGGTCTGGGCTTTTGTAGTGTTGTCAATCCATTGGTAAATTCAAAAAATAAAAGTGAGGAGAGGAGTGCAGAGCAAATCTGCACAGACAGACACAGAAGCACACTCGTGGCCGCTGTAGATGCAGATGGAGGTGCAGAGTTCTGTGGGGACCAGTCTCAGCTTTCCTCTGAGAGCTCCTTGAGGCCTTGATGTACTGCATCTCACTCGAGAGTTTCTAATTCTGTGAGCCTAGCGTGCTTACAAGAAACTTCCTTTCTGAAGCAAGTTTGCTGGTATTGCTAATGCCGCTGTTGAAGACACACAGTTTGAGAATTACTGTATTAAAGAATGGGCTTGGTATATACAATGATATTTTGAAAGGGCTTGGTATATATGACAATATTTTCACCCTTATCAGATGGGAAACTCCTTTTTCCATGGATGTTAAGAAGAGTCATGTTACCATAATGTGAATGTTTTCTTGTTTGTTAAGCTATATATCCCATTTAAAAGAGTATATAATCACTGATACAACCTACCACATACATTCTCAGGATATTTATACTTCTAAATGTCAAACCTCTAGTTACATGAAATTGAATAGGAATAATACTGCAGTTCTTACACACATTTTAGATAGATCATGAAGGTGCATGAATGTAAGTGTATTTTTAGTTCAGCCTTAGATCTACACTCATATCGATAATCAAGATGAAAATACTTTATTCTCCAGTTATTTGTAGGACTATATGTCACCATAGACAAACATTTCCATTCTCAGTTAAAAAAAAAAAAAGAGAGAAAAACAAGAAGGAAAAACTCTGTCAATTAATCTCCATTTAAACAACTTCTTAGGTGAACCACCATTGAGTATTCCTTTGTTACAAGGCAGGGACTGATGCCACCAGCACAGGTCATGTTCACAACTGTTGTGAATTTATAGCACTTTCGCACCCTTTCTGCTCCCGCTGGATGAGCTGAGTACTTATGCAGCATCAATTGCTTGTTCTTAAATCTGTTTTTGCAATTATACCTATTATTTTAATAATATAATTTAATAGTACATTGCATAAAGATTTTTCACACAAGTAAAAAACTAAAATTTAAAAATATCATTAAAATGATTTTAGCTTAGGTAGGGACAAGACAATTGCCGAAAATGCATACAATATAAATCTAAAATTTCTTGTATTCATGTTGCTTTGTATGTGAGCTTAATTCACTACAAGAAAATCAATACATAATATCACAGAAATGCATTATGAATACATTAATAATTCATGGAAGAAAGACTATGTTGAGTTTTATTGAGGTAGATCCATTTTCAAAGGAAAAGTATTCACTGTATATTAAAATATTTATAAATAAATATGCACTTGGTTTAAGTTAAAATGGTCAAGATCGGTATGTTTCTCATCATCATCATCACCATTATCATTCTCTGCTTTAACTTACTCTGGCAATGACTGATTATTGTCTAGCCCAGTAAGTTGTCACCTTCTTGAAGAACACTAAAGTGGTAGCTAACATGTCTCTATAGAAACGCATTCCCTATTCTCCCCACCCACTTGCAGTTTGTTGTCATCATGTGACTAAATTCTCGGCAATGGCTTACGGCCTTAACTGGTGGCTGCCAATTCCAGACCTAGTTCTTTAAAGATTGCAGAGTCAAAGCTGTGTCACAACTTGTCTCTGTGTTCCTGCTCCTTCTTACTTGTACTCATCACAAGTATAAGAACACAGAAGTTAGAAACACTTGCTATTGAATAGCAGAAAATGGAGGAAGCATAGATTTCTAAATAATCATATGAAGCAAGGAAGCTTGGCCACATGAAAAAAGAAAACACTTTAAGCAATTTCTGTTGGATTTTTTGTTGTTTTTGCATCAACTTAGCTCTTTGCTCTAATGATTCTACTTTTTTATAATTAAATTACTAAGTATAGCTCCTGAGAAAAAAAGAGAATTTCTACTATATGGGAAGACCTCTACAAATTCTCTAAAATTAGAAAATTTGAACTGTTGAGAATTATGCTAAAATTTTAATGTCTCACTTTTATTACATTTTTGTAGGATACAAGAAGTCTCAACATAAAATTATTTTAAAAAGTAATAAAAGAAACAAATCTATGAAGAAAATTAGAAAAGATCAGTGGAAAAACTGGAACTAATGAGCAAGTATAGCAAGGTTAATATCAACAATCAGTTGCTTTCCTATACCAACAACAAAGTGGAATTGGAAATTTAAAACACAATACTGTTTACATTAGCATCCAAAAGATTAAATTCTTGGGTATAAATCTAACAAGATACATATAAGATCAATATGAACAAAACTATAAAACTTTGATGACCAAAATCAAGCGTCAAATAAATGAAGAGAAATTTCATGTTTATGAAAGGGAAGACTTAACACTGTCAGGATGTCGGTTCTTCCCAATTTGATCTATGGATTCAATGCAATACCAATTAACATCTCAGCAAGTTATTTTATAGGAACTTCCCTATAGCTCAAATGGTAAAGAATCTGCCTGCCATACAAGAGACCTGGATTTTATCCCTGGGTAAGGAAGATCCTCTGGAGAAGGGAATGGCAACCCACTCGAGTATTCTTGCCTGGAGAATCCCATGGACAGAGGACCGTGGTGGGTTACAGTCCATGGGATCACAAAGAATAGGACCTGACTGAGTGACTAACACTACTACTACTAAGTTATTTTATGGATATCAACAAACTGATTCAAAGTTTATATGGAGAGGCAAAAGACACAGAATAACTGACATAATACTGAAGGAGAACAAAGTTAAGAGGACTGACACTACCTAACTCCAAGACTTACTATATTTACAGTACTCCAGACAGTGTGGTATTGGCAAAAGAATAGACAAATAGATCAGTGGAGGAGAATAGAGATCACAGAAACAGATCTATGTGATTATAATCAACTGACCTTTGACAAAGGAGCAAAGTCAATACAATGAAACAAAGATTGTTGTTTCAACAAATGGTGCTGGAACAATTGGACATCCACATGTTAAAAAATGAATCTAGCACAGATCTTCCACCCTTCTCAACCTTAACTCAAAATGAGTCATAGACTGACATGTAAAATGCCAAAAAAAAAACCTCTATAAAATTCCTAGAAGATAACATAGGAAAATACCTACATGACCTTGGGTACAGCAATGACTTTTTAAGTACAACGCCAAAGATAAAATGCATGAAAAAATAACTGATAAAATGGACTTCATTAAAATTAAAAACTTCTTCTCCTCAAAAGGCAACGTCAAGAAAATGAGAAAAGAATCCATAGGAAAAATAATTATTCCAAAAGACACATCTAATAAAGAACTGTTATCCAAAGATAAACAAAGAACTCTTAAAATTCAACAATATGAAAACAAACAACCAGATTTTAAAGTGAGTTAATGACATTAATAAACATATTGCCAAAGAAGATATATAGATGATAAATAAACATATGAAAAGATGCTCCACATCATATATCATTTAAGGAAATGCAAATTAAAACAACAATGATATGCCATTCCATATCTATTAGAATGGCTCAGTTCAGTCAGTTCAGTCGCTCAGTTGTGTCCTACTCTTTGCAACCCCATGGACTGCAGCATGCCAGCTTTCTCTATCACCAACTCCTGGAGCTTGCTCAAACTCATATCCATTGAATTGGTTATGCCAGCCAACCAACTCATCCTCTGTCATCCCCTTCTCCTCCCGCCTTCAACTTGCCCCATCATCAGGGTCATTTCCAATGAGTTAGTTCTTCGAATCAGATGGCCAAATATTGGAGTTTCAGGTTCAGCATCAATCCTTCCAATGAATATTCAGGACTGATTTCCTTTAGGATTTAATGGTTTGATTTCCTTGCAGTCCAAGAAACTCTCAAGTGTCTTCTCTGTCACCACAATTCAAAAGCATTAATTCTTTGGCACTTAGCTTTCTTTATAGTCAAACTCTCACATCCATACATGACTACTGGAAAAACCATAGCTTTGACTAGACAGACCTTTGTTGGCAAAGGAATGTCTCTGCTTTTTAATATGCTGTCTAGGTTGGTTATAGCTTTTCTTCCAAGGAGCAGGCGTCTTTTAATTTCATGGGTGCAGTCACCATCTGCAGTGATTTTGGAGCCTGAAAAGTAAAGTCTGCCACTGTTTTCACTGTTTCCCCATCTATTTGCATGAAGTGATGAGACTGGAATCCATGATCTTAGTTTTCTGAATGTCGAGTTTTAAGCCAGCTTTTTCACTCTCCTCTTTCACTTTCATCAAGAGGCTCTTAAGTTCTTCACTTTCTACCGTAAGGGTGGTACCATCTGTGTATCTGAGGTTATTGATATTTCTCCAGGCAATCTTGATTCCAGCTTGTGCTTCCTCCGTCCTGGCATTTTGCATGATATACTGTGCATATAAGTTCTAGGGTGAAAATTTATAACGTTGACGTACTCCTTTCCCTATTTGAAACCAGTCTATTGTTCCAAGTCCAATTCTAACTGTTGCTTCTTGACCTGCATACAGATTTCTCAGGAGGCAGGTCAGGTAGTCTGGTATTCCCATTTCTTGAAGAATTTTCCACAGTTTGTTGTGATCCACACAGTCAAAGGCTTTGGCATAGTCAATAAAGCAGATGTAGGTGTTTTTCTGGAACTTTGTTGCTTTTTTTATGATCCAACAGATGATGGCAATTTGATCTCTGGTTCCTCTGCCTTTTCTAAATCCAGCTTGAATATCTGGAAATTCATGGTTCATGTACTGTTGAAGCCTGACTTGGAGAATTTTGAGCATTACTTTGCTAGGATGTGAGATAAGTGCAATTCTGTGGTAGTTTGAGCATTCTTTTGCATTGCCCTTCTTTGGGATTAGAATGAAAATTGACCTTTTCCAGTCCTGTGGCCACTGCTGAGTTTTCCATACTTGCTGGCATACTGAGTGCAGCACTTTCACAGCATATTTCAGGATTTGAAATAGCTCAACTGGAATTCCATCACCTCCACTAGGTTTGTTCGTAGTGATGCTTCCTAGGGCCCACTTGACTTCACATTCTAGGATGTCTGGCTCTGCGTGAGTGATCACACCATCGTGGTTATCTGGGTCATGAAGATCTTTTTTGTATAGTTCTTCTGTGTATACTTGCCACCTCTTCTTAATATCTTCTGCTTCTTTTAGGTCCATACCATTTCTGAAATGGCTAGTATTGGGAAAATGTCAGATGCTGGCAAAGATATGTAGCAACAGGAACTCTCATTCATTGCTGATGGGAATGCAAAATTATAGTCACTTGAGAAGACAGTTTGGTGATTTCTTACAAAACTAAACACACTTGTACTGTATGAGACAATAACCATATTTTTGGTACTCATCCAAAAGAGTTGAAAATTTATCTCCACCAAAAAAAAAAAAAAAAAACAAACAAACACACAAAAAAACTGCACACAAATGTTTATATCAGATATACTCATAATGGTCAAAACTTGGAAGCAGCAAAGATGTCGTTCAGTAGGTACATCCAGAAAATGGAATATGATTGATTCAGTGCTAAAAAGAAATGACATGGAGAAGCTGTAAATGCAAATTATTACTTGAAAGAAACCAATCTGAAAAGGTTACATACTGAATGATTCCAAGTATGTGATATTCTGGAAAAGGCAAAATTGAAAACAGTAAAAGATCAGCAGTTTCTAGGAGCTGGGAAGAGAGAAGCAATTTTGTTGAATTTTTTTAAAGCACCTCTGTAAGTCATATCTTCTGTTCATCCAAAGTCAACTCACAAATTAGCAGGTGAAATGAATGTTCTGAATTTAATGATGTCTAAGATCTCTCCTTACATGAACTCTAATTCCAGATATGAAATCAGTTCTCATCTTATAAAACATCATCCCTTTTTTCACTCTCCTGGGTTCTTGTTTTGATTTGGGGACTAAATTAGGAAATTTCTCTTTAAGTGACTGAGATATATTTAATGGCTTATGAGACTTTGAACAACAGATGTTATTCTAGGGCAGAAAAGAAATCCTCAAATTTAGGCATTTTGCCTATGATTCTAAGTTTTTTGAATATCATGAAAGTGAAACATAGCATTTATTTATGATTATGTCATACATATATGGAGTATGGCATGGCTGTGTTATCAGATTTTCTATGAATTCCTCTTATGATCTTGCAACTGTATCTGATTACCTAAGTTAGAATGGCCTACATTAAGGAGGAAAGAAGTCCATGAAAGGGCAGTGAGAGGAGACAGATGTGAAGTGGTATCTTCTTGTTTAAGACTGAAATTTTGTATCACTGCACTGGGTGATTGACTTATTTGCCACAGTTATAAACTCCAAGTTTAGCCACTTCTACTCCAAGGTAAAAATTCCCAATTGTGCTCACTCAGATTATATCTTAACCCTTCAAACCTCTATCATTTTCTTTATTTTCTTTAGATCGGAGGATCTCTAAGATCTAAAATGAATATTCTTTATCATTACTCAATATGTCTTCTGTATCTTGTGATGAAACTAGATAATAAAAGCTATTTCAAATTGTGGTTATGTGTCACAAAGTTTCATGTGTTTATAATGATCAACTCTGTTAAATATAATATTATATAAAGTCTTTAACGATTGTTTTAAATATATTTGAGTTCATATTTGAACAATGACAAGAATAAAGAGTTTTTGCAAAAAGAGTTTGATCTGAAAAAATTTTAGTAGTGATTAAGATAAGTAAAATCTGAGTTTATAAAGCAGGTTGGTTAACAAAACAATAGACAGTACTGACTGCAAAGGAAATCTCATTCTAAACAATGCAGCCAACCTACAGAAAAGACACATAAAAAGAAAGGAAATTACTGAAGCTGTTACATACACAACATGCCCAGCTGGGAGTCCAGATTCTCAAGGAAGCTGGTGATTCTTGATCTTTGGGAGTTCCTAATTAGAATACAAGTTATAAATATAATAGAAAACATAAAAGAAATTTAAAATTAGTCAGCTCTTATTTTGTCTCTTTAAATGTTAGCTAAGACAGAGTTATAGAAGCTTGGCTAAGTAAGCAATAAATAATTTTTATAACTACTGACTTTTGATACCAATTATACTTTATCAAAGGTTCCCATATTCCATCACATATTAATCCCTACTTTCAGAATAGGCATGCTTACCAATAGCTTGTGAATTGCATACTGTATTTGAAAGCTGCTGTATATGAATCAAATAGTATGCACTTAGGATGCATTTATATATTCCTTAAAAAGCAGATTTTTCTTCCATTTGGCGCTCACTACATGCTTCTCTAAAGGTTTTTGCAATAGATGAGCCTTCACAGGATTATAAATCATAGTGTGCTAGAATAAATGTTATAGAAATTGAATCCACGGTACAATATTTTGCACAGTGATAATCACCTGTAACCTGAGAGCATATAAATATGTGATTAATTTATATTTTTATTTTAAAGAACCCAAATAAATATATGCCATATATTCTGTTATTTATGGTATTTCAAATTACTCCTTTACAGGTTTATAGGACTAATGTGACCTTCCCAAGGTCAGGGAGAGCAAAAGTAAAAGATTCAAAGCAATTACCCAGAAAATTAAAATAAAAACAAAACCAAAAGTGTAACAACTCTAACTTTTACATAATTGTCCAGATATTTGAGGTAAATCGTGTTTCGGTCCAAATGTAAATAGATGAGTGCTTTCGTTCTCCATTTTACTGCTAGTGAACCTTATTTTTCAAAGTTGATCAGTATGCAAGACAACGTATTCTCTGATTGATCAGTATGCAGGGTTGGATTACTCCAGAGAACATTTGGGCATTTTCACTATGTCCTGTGGGTTAACCTGCAGAGTATGCACTTTGGAGGGCAGGTACTGAGGGAGGAAGCAAAAATGACTTAATGGTCTGGCACTGTGGAAGTCTGATCTACTCCTAGAGTGGAGGTCAACTTTCCCATGAAATCACTTGCCATATAGCAATGATCCTAAACTCTTTTGGAAAATAAGTGTTCTACATCATTAGGGTAGAACAAAAAGACTTATTAAACAGAAAGTAGTAGCATTTATTTTTAGTCTTTGAATTATAAGATCATACTAATATTTATTCAGCTTTATTGATGTTATAATGATAATGGTTGTAATGCCTTTAGGATTAGAAATAGGGCTTATCTACTGTATTAAATTCTATTTTAGACTTTTAGTTGTAAGTAGCAAGATTCTTTCTTCAAGAACTTTCTGTCTTGACACTCTTTACTGTTCTTCCCCCTATGACATGAGAAGGCACTCGAGATTTTCTAGAGGATATCTAGTATTTTTCCAAGCATAGTTTTTTTTAAAAAATCCTCTGCTGCAAAAGGAATGAAAGAAGTGAAGAAATCCTTCTTTAAAAATTTAGTATAGCTTCTACTACACTAAAGTGAAAGTTGAGTATTCTAAATTCTAAGTTGAATCTTATTTATGAATCTTGATAAAATTCTTGAATTTTCACTTATTCTTTGGATTAGTTTAAATCTTTGAAATTGAATAATCTCAAGTGAATAGGAAAAGTGGAGGGAAAGAAACAGGCAGGAAAAATGTTTGAAGTGTTTTATTATGTTGTGTAAGAATGAGTTGTGATATGCTGGTATATAGAAAATGCAACTGTAGAAACTTATTAATATAAAAAGTAAATGGGTTTAAGGTGTCTTATAAAAGAAATCTAGAGAATCAGGTGTAAATGACTATTAAAGTCTTCATAAATTTGCATTATGACAGTTTGGGATTGACATGTACACACTGTTGTATTTAAAACAGATAACCAACAAGGATCTACTGTCTAGCAAAAAAAAAAAAAAAAAGAAAATTGCATTGTGAAACAAATGCACAAAATCAAAGGACTCTTTTATACCAAAATATTGATCTGGTTGAAATGTATTCAATCAATAGCTATTGAATTCTGACAACTGGAGCACCCAATTGTAAAATAATGTGTGTGCTTAGTTGTTCAGTCGTGTCCAACTCTTCGCAACCCCTTAGATAGAAGTCCACCAGGCACCTGTGTCCATGGGGATATCCAGGCAAGAATACTGGAGTGGGTTGCCACGCCCCGCTCCAGGGATCTTCCCAATCCAGGGATCGAACCTAGGTCTCCTGCATGTGGGACAAGTATAATTCCTTTTCCATGGCCACAAATGAGCCTCAAAGCTCATTCTGGGTAAAAATGGAATTATATTAATCATAACCCTAATAGGCCAACCCACTCCAGTACTCTTGCCTGGAGAATCTCATGGACATAGGAGCCTGGCAGGCTACTGTCCATAGGGTCTCAAAGAGTTGGACATGACTGAAGTGACTTAGCACTCATAACTCTAACAATTTTTTTTTCTGATTCCAGACTCCACCTCTACTGTGGAAAAACTTTCAAAAGTAAATATGCTACCTACAAAAGTCTGACACATTCACCCACCATTAATATCCACATATGTATTAACATTTTATCTTATTAATCAACATCACAGATGCCTGAGGATGGTAAGTGTCATGAGTAAGCACACTAATAAGGAAAATAGAAGAGATTTTGAAAGATGTACAAGATAAACACTAAAGAATTTATTTTTTACTTAAAATTTGACATTTGGGCTGATTTTATCTCCCCTGGGGGAACTCTAAAGTTACAATTACTCAGATTCTTTTAATAGAACAGTGTTGATCAAGTTACACTAAGTGATAGAGATGTTTATTATCTGAATATATTTTGGGGTAAAGAATTAAGACTTTTAGTCAAGTAGGTCCTACCCAAAATGAACAAAAACAGACACATCCCAAAACAACAACAAAAAAACCTAAAACCTGGAACATGAACCTAGCAGACCTTAATGGCAGCTGGAACCACAATAGAGTTGATCTTCACTGTTATAAGAATTGCTGCTGCTTGTGGGCTTCCCAGGTGGAGCTAGTGGTAAAGAACCCACCGGCCAATGCAGAAGAGGTAAGAGACTCGTGTTCTATCCCTGGCTTGGGAAGATCCCCTGGAGGAGGGCATGGCAACCCACTCCAGTATTCTTGCCTGGCGTAGCCCATGGACAGAGGAGGCTGGTGGGCTATAGTCCATAGGGTCTCAAGTCAGACACTATTGAAGCTCCTGAGAGCACAGGCATGCGCTGTGGGTAGCTTTCAAAACTCCACTGGCCTCTGAAATTCTAACAGTAAGAGAGCATGTCTATGGCTCCTGGGATTTGGAACTCCCTTCAGCCTGCTCTTCTCTGAGTTTGTGCTGCTTTCTCAGCACCACACCTTCTGCTTGCCTTAGAGCATCTAGCCACTCATATTCTGCTTCCTTATATATTTGACTCCCTTGTGACCTTCAACGCTCTTTGTTTCTTCTCTGCATAATGGTTTCTGTTGGTGTACTCTTTTAGCTACTTCTCCCACCACTAGGGACTAATTCTCTTTGTGTTTTCAAATGCCCATCTCTTACGTCAGCATCTCCATTTCCTTCTGGGAAGTGTCATCCATAGTAGCTGACCATACAGTCAGAGCCACTTCCCCTAGTTCAAGTTTGGATCAGGCAGATGTTATAACTAGCACATGGTGGTAAAACTACTGGAAGACCAGTAATTTTTTTTCCCAAATACTATTGTTTAGAGCTCTTAAAGCAGGCATTAGACTTAAATGTTGAAATCATGGTTTCTGAAAGCTGATATATACATATAGTGATATCTAAAATATAGCTGGATTATCCAATTTATGTGAATTGGGAAAGTTTATCTTCAACCCCAGACTTTGCTACTGTTTAGTCGTTAAGTCGTGTCCGACTCATTGCGACCCCATGGAGTGCAGCACACCAGGCTTCCCTGTCCACTATCTCCTAGAGGTTGCTCAAACTCATGTCCTTTGAGTCAGTGATACAATTTTCTTACCAAGAAGCCTGGATTGACTTGTTACTCAACACATAAAGAGTTTGCAAGTCATCACTTCCAGCTTTGCCAGATGAAACTGGACAAACAGAAGATCAAGGACTGTTCTTTGACTCTTCAGGGAGCTGAGGTTTCAGAGCAAACGGACAGGTGTGTCCAGAAAGATACAGCAACTGAGATCTGCTGATCTGGAGCAGAAGCTGTTGGAGCCATTAACTGGTAGGAACACTTATGGTGATTTTGGGAAAAAAAAAAAAAAAGGAAGTGACTGTAAAGTTTTTCTCATTCCCGTGAGGAAAAGAAAAGGGAGCTGCGGTGCAATAGAATGAAGTTCTTCTGGTACATGCTTATAAAAAAATTTCTTCATAGGTAACAGGTAGGAGACATTTTCAAAATAAGCATTGGAATTAAAAGGATTGCCCAGACCTGTGAACTATTACATTAGTAGTACTTCAGTAAATACACTGAGTGAATAGTTTGACCTAAAATGGAAATTTTGAATATTTGTTATCAGGGAGAATAAAAATATTTTAAATGGACATAAATAGCTAAACATGTTGAAAACCAGTATTGTCTAGAAATCTCAATAAAATCTAGAACAATGTAAGATATGGGAGATGAGAAGATGGCATAGACTCAGTGAAAGCAAGCTAAATGACTAGCTAAAACAAGGAAGAACATTTTCCATAGGTACAAGATTATGATAATTTCTTAGTGAGGCTAGAAGTAGCTGTCAAAATCCTACTGAATATTATTTATCATTAGTTGTGTAAACTGGCTAAACATTGGTGAATTTATGGCTTTCAATTCCTAGTCAATTCCTAGTATAAGTTCAATCATTTTCAATTTGAGTAAATTTATTGATTTAGATTAAAAAGTGAAGACATCACTTTGCCAACAAAGATTCATATAGTCTAAGCTATGGTCTTTCCAAAAGTCATGTATGGATATGAGAACTGGACTATAAAACTGGCTGAACACTGAAGAATTAATGCTTTCAAATTGTGGTGCTGGAGAAGACTCTTGAGAGTCTCTTGGATAGCAAGGAGATCAAACCAGTCAGTCCTAAAGGAAATCATCCCTGAATATTCATTGGAAGGGCTGATTCTGAAGCTGAATCTCCAATGCTTTGGCCACCTGATGTGAAGAACTGCCTCACTGGGAAAGACCCTGATGCTGGGAAAGACTGATGGAAGGAGAAGGGGGTGGTAAGAGGATGAAATGGCTAGATAGCATCACTGACTCAATGGACATGAACTTGAGCAAACTCCAGGAGATAGTGAAGGACGGAGGAGCCTGGTGTGCTGTTGTCCATGAGGTTGCAAGGAGTCGGACATGACTTAGTGACTGAACAACAACAATTGATTAAGATAGGCTTTACATCATAGAATAATTTCAAGTCTTTGTTACAAGCATATTTATTAATTAAAGAAATATTTTTTAAGATCCTGTATATGTTAGACAGTCATGAGACATGAGGAAACAAAGATGTGTAAAGCATGGTTCCTATCTTCAAGGTACTCCTAGGCTATTGAGAATGTTTAGTATTACAATTCTTTCGGTTAAAAGTGAAAAAGCAAAACACAATCACAGATCCAAACTAGCTTAAACAGAAGAGATTCTGAACTAAATCCATCCATGTCACTAAGATGAAGGAGTTGATGACTCTGTTTTCTCAAGTGGAATCCATCCTTGGCTGTATCAGGTGAGAATGGAAAGATATGTGCATATCTCTCAGAAGCAGTGGGTGTGGAATGGGTGGGCATCCCAGAAAGAAAAGCCGCATGAACAAAGACATAAACTTAAGTGAGGAATAGCAAATTGTATACGAGGGCACAGTATATAGTTTCACGACTCTAAAGACTACAATTGGAACAGGGAGTGGGGGATGGTGAAGGGGGTGCATTTAAAAGTGCCAGACTATGGTAGGTTATGTCATGGCAATGACAGTTACTCCTGTGGGTGTTAGCCAAAAAGAAATCTTCAGAATAGAGAATAGAGTCCATCTGATTTTAAATTAGTAATTCTGACTAAAGTGTAGAGGATGACTAGAGCTATAGGATGATCAAGAATAATGGCAGGAAGGGCAGTTAGGATATTGTTATTAGTTCGGATAAAACGATTAGGGCCCAAACTAGGGCTCAGTGATAGTAAAAACAGAGAAAACTGAGGAACTAGTTAGGAGGTAAAAAATTTACAGGCTATGGAAATTAATTGGTTGAGGGAATGAGGGACGGGGTTTGGAAAGGACATTAACGATCTGCTCTGAATTTCTACCCTAGTTGTCCTAGGTCAGGGATTGGCAAATTCTTTCTGTGTAGGACCAGGCAAGATTTTAAGGTTGTAGGTCATAAGATCTCTTGTTTCAACTACTCAGTTCTGTTGTTGGAAGTGCAAAAGCATCCAGAAACAATGTGTGAATGTATGAGATGTCTGTGCCCCAATACAACTTTATTTTCAAGCAAGTCAAATTCACTGTGGGCCAAATTTAACCCTCTGGCTGTAGTTTGACCACTCCTGTCTTAGATGAAGAATGATATCATCACTTGTTTGGAAAATGAGAGAGAAAGCATAAGAATTTGGGAGGAGGTCAAGAGATACCTGCTGGCTATTGGATTTAAGAATATCTGTAGAACACAGGTGGACGGACCCCCTAGAGGTTCAGTGGAAAAGAATCTGCCTGCCAATGCAGGGGATATCGGTTCAATCCCTGCTCTGGGAAGATCCTACATGACCCAGAGCAGCTAAGCCTGTGTACCACAACTACTAAGCATGTGCTCTAGAGCACATGAAGCCCCCCAGCAAGAGATGTTACCACAATAAGAAGCCTATGCGCTGCAAGTGGAGATTAGCCCCTGCTCACTGCAACTGGAGAAAGCCCACACACGGCAACGAAGACCTAGCACACTCAAAAATAAATACATAAATCTTTAAAAATAAAAGCAACTTGCATGAACTTGGGCTATGGTAAGTGAAATAAGTTGGACAGAGAAAGACAAATATTGTATGATATCACTTATACATGGAATCAAAAAAATACAACAAACTAGCGACAAAAAAGAAACAGGCACAGATATAGGGAACAACTAGTGATTACCAACATGTGTAGAGAATGAAAGTGAAATTGCTCAGCCATGTCTGACTCTTTGTGACCCCATTGACTATAGCCTACCAGGCTCCTCTGTCCATGGGATTTTCCAGGCAAGAGTACTGGAGTGGGTTGCCATTTCTTTCTCCAGGGGATCTTCCCAACCCAGGGATCAAACCAGGTTCTCTTGCATTGCAAGCAGATTCTTTACCAACTGAGCTATGACGGAAGCCCAATGTGTTTGTTGCGGGGGGGGGGGGGTATATAATGTGGGGAGATAAGAGACACTAACAATTGGGTATAAGATAGGCTCAAAGATATATTGTAAAAAATGGGGACTATAGCCAATATTTTGTAGCAATTGTAACTGGAAAGTACCCTAAAAATTGTATAAAAATAAATCTAAAAAATATCTGTAGAAAATTCAATAGGCTCTGTACAAAGCAAGTTGTTGAATGTGGAAATGGGTGTATGCATACAGAAGTGCGCCGGCTGCAACAGACCACGCAGAAGGGTGGCTGTGAGGAGCCACCCCTCGCCTGAAGTCAAGGGCAGTGACCGAGAGCGCCAGGCAGCGCGGGCGCAGGAGGGCGGAGAGGAGCTACTCCACGTTCAAGGTCAGGAAGGGCGGCCGTAGGGGATAACCCTCCTCCAAGGTAAGGAGCAGCAGCTGCGCTTTGCTGGAGCAGCCGTGAAGAGATGCCCCACGTCCAAGGTAAGAGAAACCCAAGTAAGATGGTAGGTGTTGCCAGAGGACAGACACACTAAAACCATAATCACAGAAAACTAGCCAATCTGATCACAGGACCACAGTCGTGTCTAACTCAATGAAACTAAGTCCTGCCTTGTGGCGTCACCCAAGACGGTTGGGTCATGGTGGAGAGAGCTGACAGAATGTGGTCCACTGGAGAAGGGAATGGCAACCCACTTCAGTATTCTTGCCTTGAGAACCCCATGAACAGAATGAAAAGGCAAAATGATAGGATACTGATAGAGGAACTCCCCAGGTCAGTAGGTGCCCAATATGCTACTGGAGATCACTGGAAAAATAACTCCAGAAAGAATGAAGGGATGGAGACAAAGCAAAAACAATACCCAGTTGTGGATGGGCCTGGTGATAGAAGCAAGGTCCGATGCTGTAAAGAGCAATATTGCATAGGAACCTGGAATGTTAGGTCCATGAATCAAGGCAAATTGGAAGTGGTCAAACAGGAGATGGCAAGAGTGAACGTCAACATTCTAGGAATCAGTGAACTAAAATGGATTGAAATGGGTGAATTTAACTCAAATGACCATTATATCTACTACTGTGGGCAGGAATCCCTTAGAAAAAATGGAGTAGCCATCATGGTCAACAAGAGTCTGAAATGCGGTACTTGGATGCAATCTCAAAAATGGCAGAATGATCTCTGTTCATTTCCAAGGCAAACCATTCAATATCATGGTAATCCAAGCCTATGCCCCTACCAGTAACGCTGAAGAAGCTGAAGTTGAAAAGTTCCATGAAGACCTACAAGACCTTTTAGAACTAACACCCAAAAAAGATGTCCTTTTCATTATAGGGGACTGGAATGCAAAAGTAGGAAGTCAAGAAACACCTGGAGTAACAGGCAAATTTGGCCTTGCAGTACGGAATGAAGCAGTGCAAAGGCTAATAGAGTTTTGCCAAGAGAACGCACCGGTCATAGCAAACACCCTCTTCCAACAATATAAGAGAAGACTCTACACATGGACATCACCAGATGGTCAACACCGAAATCAGATTGATTATATTCTTTGCAGTCAAAGATGGAGAAGCTCTATACAGTTAGCAAAAACAAGACTGGGAGCTGACTGTGGCTCAGATCATGAATTCCTTATTGCCAAATTCAGACTTAAACTGAAGGAAGTAGGGAAAACCACTAGACCATTCAGGTATGACCTAAATCAAATCATTTATGACTATACAGTGGAAGTGAGAAATAGATTTAAGGGACTAGATCTGATAGAGAGCCTGATGAACTATTGACAGAGGTTTGTGACATTGTACAGGAGACAGGGATCAAGACCATCCCCATGGAAAAGAAATGCAAAAAGGCAAAATGGTTGACTGAGGAGTCCTTACAAACAGCTGTGAAAAGAAGAGAAGCAAAAAGCAAAGGAGAAAAGGAAAGATATTGCCATTTGAATGCACAATTCCAAAGAATAGCCTGGAGAGAGAAGAAAGCCTTCCTCAGCAATCAATACAAAAAAATAGAGGAAAACAATAGAATGGGAAAGACTAGAGATCTCTTCAAGAAAATTAGTGACACCAAGGGAACATTTCATGCAAAAATGGGCTCAATAAAAGGGCAGAAATGGTATGGACCTAACAGAAGCAGAAGATATTAAGAAGAGGTGGCAAGAATACACGGAAGAACTGTACAAAAAAGATCTTCATGACCCAGATAATCACGATGGTGTGATCATTCACCTAGAGCCAGACATCCTGGAATGTGAAGTCAAGTGGGCCTTAGGAAGCATAACTATGAAGAAAGCTAGTGGAGGTGATGGAATTCCAGTTGAGCTATTTCAAATCCTGAAAGATGGTGCTGTGAAAGTGCTGCACTCAATATGCCAGCAAATATGGAAAACTCAGCAGTGGCCACAGGACTGGAAAAGGTCAGTTTCCATTCCAATCCCAAAGAAAGGCAATGCCAAAGAATGCTCAAACTACCACACAATAGCACCCATCTCACACGCTAGTAAAGTAATGCTCAAAATTCTCCAAGCCAGGCTTCAGCAATACGTGAACTGTGAATTTCCAGATGTTCAAGCTGGTATTAGAAAAGGCAGAGGAACCAGAGATCAAATTGCCAACATCTGCTGGATCAACGAAAAAGCAATAGAGTCAAGAAAAAAACAGATATTTCTGCTTTATTGACTACGCCAAAGCCTTTGACTGTGTGGATCACAGTAAACTGTGGAAAATTCTGAAAGAGGTGGGAATACCAGACAACCTGACCTGCCTCTTGAGAAACCTGTATGCAGGTCAGGAAGCAGCAGTTAGAACTGAACATGGAACAACAGACTGGTTCCAAATTGGAAAAGGAGTATGTCAAGGCTGTATATTGTCATCCTGCTTTTTTAACTTATATGCAGAGTACATCATGAGAAACGCTGGGCTGGAAGAAGCACAAGCTGGAATCAAGATTGCCAGGAGAAATATCAATAACCTCAAATATGCAGATGACACCACCCTTATGGCAGAAAGTGAAGAGGAACTAAAAAGCCTCTTGATGAAAGTGAAAGAGGAGAGTGAAAAAATTGGCTCAAAGCTTAACTTTCAGAAAACTAAGATAATGGCATCTGGTCCCATCACTTCAACAGAAATAGCTGGGGAGACAGTGGGAAAAGTGTCAGACTTTATTTTCTTGGGCTCCAAAATCACTGCAGATGGTGATTGCAGCCAGGAAATTAAAAGACAGTTACTCCTTGGAAGGAAAGTTATGACCAACTTAGATAGCATATTAAAAAGCAGAGACATTACTTTGCCAACAAAGGTCCCTCTGGTCAACACTATGGTTTTTCCAGTGGTCCTGTATGTATGAGAGATTTGGATGGTGAAGAAAGCTGAGCAACAAAAAATTGATGCTTTTGAACTATGGTGTTGGAGAAGACTCTTGAGAGTCCCTTGGACTGCAAGGAGATCCAATCAGTCCATCCTAAAGGAGATCAGTCCTGGGTGTTCATTGTAAGGACTGATGCTGAAGCTGAAACTCCAATACTATGGCCACCTCATGCTAAGAGTTGACCTATTGGAAAAGACCCTGATGCTGGGAGGGATTGGGGGCAGGAGGAGAAGGGGACGACAGATGATAAGATGGTTGGATGGCATCACCTACTTGATAGATATGGGTTTGAGTAAACTCCAGGAGTTGGTGATGGACAGGGAGGCCTGACATGCTGCGATTCATGGAGTTGCAAAGAGTCGGACACGACTGAGCAACTGAACTGAATTGATATATATCAGGAAATCAAAAGATCAGGAGATACATACTGTAAGTTCTTCTGTAAAAAAATTTCAACCATTTTTTTTTTACTGTATCATTTCAGTTCAGTTCAGTTCAGTTCAGTTACTCAGTTTGTGTCCAACTCTTTCTGACCCATGAACACAGCATGCCAGCCCTCCCTGTCCATCACCAACTCCTGGAGCTTACCCAAACTCATGTCCATTGAGTCGGTGATGCCATCCAACCATCTCATCTTCTGTTGTACCCGTCTCCTCCTGCCCTCAATCTTTCCCAGCATCAGGGTCTTTTCAAATGAGTCAGCTCTTTGCATCAGGTGGCCAAAGTGCTAGAGTTTCAGCTTCAGCATCAGTCCTTACAATGAACACCCAGGACAGATCTCCTTTAGGATGGACTGGTTGGATCTCCCTGCAGTCCAAGGGACTCTCAAGAGTCTTCTCCAACACCACAGTTCAAAAGCATCAATTTTTCGGTGCTCAGTTTTCTTCACCATCCAACTCTCTCATCCATACATGACCACTGGAAAAACCATAGCCTTGACCAGATGGGCCTTTGTTGGCAAAGTAATGTCTCTGCTTTTAAATATGCTATCTAAGTTGGTCATAACTTTACTTCCAAGGAGTAATCATCTTTTAATTTCATGGCTGCAGTCACTTTCTACAGTGATTTTGGAGCCCAGAAAAATAAAGTCAGCCACTGTTTCCACTGTTTCCTCATCTATTTGCCATGAAGTGATGGGACTGGATGCCATGATCTTAGTTTTCTGAATGTTGAGCTGTAAGCCAACGTTTTCAATCTCCTTTTTCACTCTCATCAAGAGGTTTTTAGTTCCTCTTCACTTTCTGCCATAAGGGTGGTGTCATCTGCATATCTGAGGTTCTTGATATTTCTCCTGGCAATCTTGTGCTTCCTCCAGCCCAGCATTCTCATGATGTACTCTTCATATAAGTTAAATAAGCAGGGTGACAATATACAGCCTTGACATACTCCTTTTCCAATTTGGAATCAGTCTGTTTTTCCATGTCTTATTCTAACTGCTGCTTCCTGACCTGCATACAGGTTTCTCAAGAGGCAGGTCAGGTGGTCTGGTATTCTCATCTCTTTTAGAATTTTCCACAGTTTATTGTGATCCACACAGTCAAAGGCTTTGGCATAGTCAACAAAGCAGAAATAGATACGTGCAGCCATTTCCACACCAAACAACTGGCTTTGTACAGAGCCTATTGAATTTTCTACAGATACCTTTTTAGATTTATTTTTATACAATTTTTAGGGTACTTTCTAGTTACATATCAGGAAATAAAAAGATCAGGAGATGCATAATATAAGTTCTCCTGCAAAAAAAAAAAAAAAAAAAAAAGAAATGGTTGAAATAGAGTGGATAGAATTTGCTACTGTGATAAGGAATGAATCCAGGATAGAACACTAGGAATGTGTTTTTACATTTTTCTCTTCCAGAGACTGAAAATATGGAGAAAGATGCAGGCCTGGTTTTTGCTCTCTTGGAGTTCCCACGGTAGATGGAGTAAAATGAGAAGATATCTAGAAAAGTTACTCTATCCGAAAACTATAATCAGAATTGCAGTGTTTTGCTGGTCAAACCAAGTAAGCAGTGCCCTTTTAAAAAGGTGTTCCATTATGTGTTAACTCTATGTCAGTATATACCACAGTTAACTGTGGCATCACAAAATCTGAAAAACAGAAAAGTAAAATATAATATACTAATAAGAGAAAGAGTATACATACTTAGCACTGTCATATACATGATTTAATTTTATCCTCCCATGATCAATTTTATTATATGAATATCCATATCATTAAGCCTTTTGATTCAAGTGTTACTAATGTGTTCAATTTATAAATGGAAAATAGAAGCTTAGAGACAGTGACGATGTTTCTCTTATTTAACTAGTATTTAAAGGAAGCAGAAAAATAACCACACTCTTCCAATAGCAAAAACCATTATTTTCCATCACACCACATTACTTCACTACTTAAATTAAGGAAGCCAACATTAGTGTTATTTATGCTGAGTCCTTATATCTCCAATTTTAAAAGAAGCAATATACAAATGTGATTGTTTCCAGATTTTCCAGTTAGGAGACATTGTGAGGGAAACTGCCATAGAGTGATTCATTAAACCATGGAGAATTAAAAAAATATCTTGTTGTTTGCTGATTTGCTCTGAGGGAAGAAAAATCAGTAACCTCATCATTTGGAGTGCTATAAATGGACTCAAAAGTGGATTTCTATGCTCCTGCCCTTTTCTCTGTGTTGCTCCCTATTATTGGCTTGCCTCCTCTCTTCTTTAAAAAGCAAACAGACCCCAAATAGATCCCTATAATATCTGTTCATATGGCAGATTATAGATCTCTAAATGGGCGCTCTTTTCCAAGGACAACAGATAGATAATAATGGCTTCATTGTTTGCAGATGAGTTTCTTCCAATAAAATTTGGGGGTCAATAAAGAAGAAGGAGAAGGAATATTTCTCTTCTATGACATGCTATTATTTTAGCTTTCACATACCACAATCTTCAGGCTGAACTTAATGGAAACCAGAGCCAGGAAGCTGCTGGCAGTTGGCAAGATCTGGTGAACCAAAGTGAAATGTAGGGGCTGCAATGTGCTATAATGTGTGTGTGTGTGTGTGTGTGTGTGTGTGTGTGTGTATGTGTTGTGGAGAGGGGTAGGAGGATCCTCCTGGAACTGCTTAAATACAAACAACAGGAGTGCCTTTGACAAGTAAATTACCTACAGAAAATGGCTTACTATAAAGAACAATGGCTTTTAGTCCTAACTTAAAAGTTCTGTGGTTTCTCATGATGGAGAAACTAGCACATCACACATCTATTTGGAAAGATTTGCTGCCTTAATATTTTCTGCCTTCATATATTCTGAGTAGCCTTTCCAGTGATATATAGAACATAATAGGAGCAGGTTGAATCAGAGTGAACTTTGGAGTCAGACACTAGAGTTCAAATCCTAGATATGTAATCATGGGCTATATGACCCTAGATGGCTAATTTAAGCTTTCTGAGTCAGTTTCCTCCAGAAAAATGTGAATTATACCTACCAAAAATCTGTGACAAAACACTTGACAAACAACTCCCAAATATTATTGTCTTAAGATAATAAAAAAGTTCATTTTTCACTCACTCAGGCATCTCCCTTGGGTGGTCCTATTGAGGCAGCTCTCTTGAGCATTTCTTGTTTAAGTGGCAACTCAGCAACCCAGGTTCCTTCCAAATTGTGGCTCTGCCCTCCCGGTGTCCGTAAAGTCCTTTGTATTCAGCTGGTAAACAGACAAAAACATGGAGGCTGGCACTTTAGAGCAGCAGTCCCCAAATTTTGGCACTAGAACTGGTTTCATGGAAGACAATTTTTCCACAGACCAGGGGCAGGCAATCTAGATCCCTCACATGTGCTGTTCACAGTAGGGTTTGCACTCCTATGTGAATCTAACGCCACCGCTGATCTGACAGAAGGCAGAGCTCAGGCAGTAATGCAAACAATGGGAAGTGGCTGTAAATACAGATGAAGCTTCCCTCACTCACCTGCTGCTTACCTTCCACTGTGCCATCCATTTCTTAAGAGGCCATGGACAGGTATTGGTCCAGGGATTGGGGACCTCTGCTTTACAGGATTTTCTAGGTCACAACTGAAAGTGGCAAACACTAATTCCATCTGTATTCCATGGGACAGAATTTGGTCACAAGAAATCTCCTAATTAGGGAGACTGGAAAATGTAGTCTAACTCCCAGCAAGAAAAGTGCTGGAACTAGGGTGAAGGAAGAAAGGTGCCTAGCATGCAAACTTGAATCATTAATTTTCAAGGTCAGAGTCCTGTGAGTGCAGGACTGCTCTTTACAGGAACTTGAAAATGTCTCCTGGCATCTCGCATTCCTAGATTCTTCTTTTGTCCTGCCCTAGTCCTTGCCCCAAAGAAAGAATTTGAGTAGGAAACATGCTTTCCACATCTACCTACCCCTCAGGAGGACTACTGTGAAAGCAAATAGAATGTTCAGTATCTGATGGGTACTTATTTCATTATCCCCTACGGAAACAAAAAGTTTCTTTTCCCCTTCATTTATGATGCAAAAATTACATTTCTACCTTTAAAACAAAACCTTTGCAATTATCCCTTAACTTAAGTGATGTCAATACTATTATTATGTTATTTTAAAATAAGAATTTTAAAATATCAAATAACTGAAAATTTTTGAGTTTTTATTCCAGTCACCAAAGTATTTAGCAGTGGGGTATGAACTAGCCCAGTAGACAGAAAGTCTCCAGGGCAGAAAAGAAGTTTTCTGAAAAGAACTTCTCTGAAAAGAAGTTTTGGTCTATATGTCTTGATTTCTTAATGATTGTTGAACTCACAGCAGTTCTTTCAACCACCGCTCCCTTACAAATGCAGGGAGGCATTGTTAGGGTGTGCTTTTCCATAATGAACACATTATGGGAACTGTTACAGAAGAGAAAAGGCAAGAATGACTATAGTGTAATCTGCAAAATGTCTCCACGGTTCTAATGGTGGTCATTTTAGGGAAACTGCCGACAGGCTCCTGAAACAGTACACATGCATTCTACACTTAGAGAAGTAGTTTAACTTTCAGGATAGCCAATTCCACTTCAGTTTATCTTACTTTATGTCCCAAAGAGCTGTTTGGATTTTGACAGCTTATGAGCAAACCATTCTACAAAATGTGGCCATTGATCTGCTATTGAAAGCAAAGGAGATGCTCTGTGACAAAGCTGCAACTAAAATGAGCTGCTATTGTGGGTTGATGAAGTTTTTATTGTTAATTAAGTCTAGAAGACTCTTCATCTGTGAAGACTGCTTTCCAGAAACCCAAAGTGATGCTGTTGTTTTGCTTTTGTTTTTCCTTACAAATTTTTCCTGCAAACATTTTTTGGTCACTATTTGTTCTTTTAAATTAGCCAGTCAGTAGGCATTCACTGAGGCCCTCCTCAGGCCAAGCAAAGCACTGGATGCTGGTGAGTACAAAGATACAGCAGTTTGGAAAGAACCCTGTCTTCAGGAAGATTCTGGTTCTGTAGAGGATAGGAACATGTACAGACACATCTACAACATGCTGCAGGGTATGTGATTGTCATAAAAGAGGTCAAGACAGAGTCTCATCCATAGATGGGAACTATACAATACAAGGCCTCTTATAAGGATGGCAGCATCTGAGCTGGAAGAAAACATAGAAGACATACAGATGGCTAACAAACACATGAAAAGATGCTCAACATCACTCATTATCAGAGAAATGCAAATCAAAACCACAATGAGGTACCATTACATGCCAGTCAGGATGGCTGCTATCCAGAAGTCTACAAGCAATAAATGCTGGAGAGGGTGTGGAGAAAAGGGAACCCTCTTACACTGTTGGTGGGAATGCAAACTAGTACAGCCACTATGGAAAACAGTGTGGAGATTTCTTAAAAAACTGGAAATAGAACTGCCATATGACCCAGCAATCCCACTTCTGGGCATACACACCGAGGAAACCAGATCTGAAAGAGACACGTGCACCCCAATGTTCATCGCAGCACTGTTTATAATAGCCAGGACATGGAAGCAGCCTAGATCCCCATCAGCAGATGAATGGATGAGGAAGCTGTGGTACATATACACCATGGAATATTCCTCAGCCGTTAAAAAGAATTCATTTGAATCAGTTCTAATGAGATGGATGAAACTAGAGCTCATTATACAGAGTGAAGTAAGCCAGAAAGATAAAGACCATTACAGTATACTAACACATATATATGGAATTTAGAAAGATGGTAACGATAACCCTATATGTAAAACAGAAAAAGAGACACAGATGTACAGAACAGACTTTTGAACTCTGTGGGAGAAGGTGAGGGTGGGATGTTTTGAAAGAACAGCATGTATATTATCTATAGTGAAACAGATCACCAGCCCAGGTGGGATGCATGAGTCAAGTGCTCGGGCCTGGTGCACTGGGAAGACCCAGAGGAATCGGGTGGAGAGGGAGGTGGGAGGGGGGATTGGGATGGGGAATATGTGTAACTCTATGGCTGATTCATATCAATGTATGACAAAACCCACTGAAAAAAAAAAATAAATAAAAATTAAAAAAAAAAAGATATATTGGTCAAATCTTCATATGAAGGACTTTTTTCCTAGGCACTCTTAGATAAATTATAATTAATATTAATTACTGGATATTAATAGAGACCTCTGAAATATTACCACATTGGTAGACAAAGAACAGGATTGATTCTCTTCATAATCACAGAATCAGAACTGTTGTGAACCACCCATTTCAAGACAAAGTTCTCAACAAACACTCATGTTTTCCTGGGCCTTGGAAAATTTATCATTTACCTGAAACTGACTGTTATATGACTTTACTTTGAAGGAAGCCCCAGATATCATATAATTTCATCCTTAAACATTTTAACGTGTATGGCTGAAAGATAAGCACTCTTTTAAAAAATATGCTCCAAAACCATCATACCTTAAAAATTCATGGTAATTCCTTAATATCATTAAATGTGGGGGAAATCAAATTCCCCAATAGTCTCATACAGTTTTTATTGATTTAATTTGTTCAAATTAGAATGAAAATCCATGCATTCCTTTTTGTTGACATGTCTCTTAACCCTTTCACTGTATGTGTTTCCACTTGTAAGTCACTTGTTGAAAAAGTGATAATCTGTGGAGTTTCTCACATTCTGCATCTTGCTGATTGCAGAGGTACTCTGGCCACAAGTCTGAGTGAGAAGGAGCCAACAAACTGAGCAGCCACTTTCCTTCATCGACTCCTTCTTATGCTATGAAACACAAGTCTTCACCAGATCTGGCACCATTTCCCTTTCACGCCAACACAGACAAATCCTCCCAAACTCAACCTCCAAAGCTAATCCAGTGTTTCTCCAAATCTCTTTTAGTGCCAGCTTAGATGCATTCACTTCTGCTAAAATCACTGTCATTTTCTAAATCTAATGTCTGTATATTTTCCAGCCTCACACTGGGTTTTTGCACTTCCGTTCAACCTAATGAATCTTATACATGATTCCAACCACTGTGCTTGCTGAGGTTTGTTTTCTATCTGTCTGAATCCCAGGCTCTGATTTGGCTTTTGACGACAATTCCTTTTGCGCTCTCAAAATCTCATTTGCCACTATCATGTTTAATTCCAATGCCTTCTTTCTATTTTAATGATGACAGTTCTCAGCTTTTTTACTCCAGGTTCTTCATAATGAGAATAAAACAACAATAACACATGTGGGGTGTACATCAAACCACACTAGTATGTGTACCGATTTGTCCTTTACAAGTGAAACATGTAAATATCACTTACCTGAGAGTCAAGATCAGCTTATGCTGTAAAAGAAGAAAAGACTAATATTACATGTCACTAAAACAAGATTGAATTTGTTTCATTATCCAGTCAATAGCAAAATTAAAATTCTAGACTTTGAAACCAAACTTTGAGAAAGGGAAATCCCCTCCAGCTCACTCTTCTTTTAATACCTTCAATATATACTGCATATATTAATACAGAGGATAGATCTCATTTTTCTGAGTTCCCTGGGAAAAAGGACATCAGCAGTGGTTGTAGCTACATGGGAAAAGCTTTCTTGTTGGTCAAGGATCCTGACATGTTGACTGGTACACTTTTGAAAAAAAATATATTTTGCTTTTTAAAATAAAAAAGGAGTGTATGATCATGTGGAAAGTATACACATGTATTCACAGACACAGAGACTGTACATGAAAAGAGAAAGACCTCTGTTTTACTCGCTGGTATTTTTTTGAGTTTTTCAGGCAGACTGCCTCTTAACCCTTTTTGTCCAGGCAGCTCTAGGCAGGGTTCTTCTAACTGCAAATTTTAAATCACTAGTAGCGTAGTATTTGAATTTAATAGATTTTTTATATTGAAAAAGAATAGAAAATAGCCTTTATCATGTGCCATAGCTTTACATTTTGTTGGTAAATTTTTTGAGTCAGTTGTGTGTGTTTTCTGGGAGATATATATATATATATATGTTTATATCTGTATATCTATATCTATATGTATATTTGGAACAGGTTCAAGGCAGCCTTAGCTCTAGCTTGTTCCTAGATCTTCCCAGGACTTTGAATTTGGGCTTTAAGTGGCTCTGAGTGGAGTAGCATTGCTTGGAATGGGAGGTGCTTACCAGTATCCCATTATGGGAGAGATATGAATTTAAAGGAAGTTCATAGCAAGTGCTTTTTCACATGTCCTTTATTTTTCCTTGTATAACAAAGGAAAGAAGAGGGAAGGTAGACAGATGGGGAGAAAAAGGAGAAAAAGTAAGAGATAAAAAGAAAGGATAACAAGATTAAATACCAGCAGTAAAGTCTAATCACCTAGAATACTTGCACGTGCTTTTCTCAGCAGACCTGATGATGATCACCCTGCAGGGTAATAATGATTGGCTGAGTTATCCTGAGAATGTATAGGTAATGGGAGAGATGCTTAAAGGATGTGAGAGATCTTTATAAAGATTTGTTTAAATTTTTTCTAAATGCTAGAAATTGCAGACCCATACATGTTAAGATTTAGTATATGTAAAAATAGTGGAGCACATCATCAGAAAATCAATCCCTAAACACTAAGATTGCAGAGAAATAACTAACCTGAGTTAGAAGAGCAAATTACCAGAGACCAATCTCACAGCCTTTGCTGACAGAGCAAGGCATGTTGTAGATAATAGAAAAGCAATAAATGCAATACATCTCAACCTCAGGATGGCCTTTGATTTTGTCCCATATGACACACTCATCAACCGGCAGAGAAAATATAACTTAAACCAGTAAGTCTCCAACTGTGTTGTGACCCCCCAAGGTTATTAGTAGGGAAAGTTGCCACAGAGGTCAGAAAATTTGCAACTGTATTTCTTGTCCAGAGTCTCTGAGCCAAAAGAAGTCCCAACTTTGTGGAAAAGAACAGCAAAAATTCCCAAGAAGGCTATATTTATTCTCACAGAAGATGCTGCCAACCCCTGCAACTTTCTCTGGCCATTACAGAATCATCGATTTTGTGACTGGCCAGGAAGAAGGAGGGTCTAGTTAAGCCAGACCTCTAGGTGTCATTCCTGCTTTAATGATTTTGTTTTTCAATTTCCAAATCTGTCAATACTATAAAAAATAATATACCCAAACACAGATTAGGGCTTCCCAGGTGGCCCCAGTAGTAAAGAATCTGCCCACTAATGCAAGAGATGCAAGATATGTGGGTTTGATCCCTGGGTCGGGAAGATCCACTGGAGTAGGAAATAGCCACCCACTTTAGCATTCTCTAGCAAGAGCATTCCAGAAAAATGTCTACTTTTGCTTTATTGATTATGCCAAAGTCTTTGATTGTGTGGATCAAAACAAACTGTGGAAAAGTTTTTAAGAGTTGGGAATACCAGACCACCTGACCAGCCTCTTAAGAAATCTGTATGTAGGTCAAGAAGTAACAGAACTGGACATGGAACAGCAGACTGGTTCCAAATTGGGAGTACGTCAAGGTTTTATATTTTCACCCTGCTTATTTAACTTATATGCAGAGTACATCATGAGAAATGCTGGGCTGGAAGAAGCACAAGTTGGAATCAAGATTGCCAGGAGAAATATCAATAACCTCAGATATGTAGGTGACACCACCCTTATGGCAGAAAGTGAAGAAGAACTAAAGAGCCTCTTGTTGAAAGTGAAAGAAGAGAGTAAAAAAAACTGGTTTAAAGCTCAACATTTAAAAAACTGATATCATGGCATCCAGTTCCATCACTCCATGGCAAGTAGATGGAGAAACGATGGAAACAGTGACACACTTTATTTTTGGGTGCTCCAAAATCACTGCAGATGGTGACTGCAGCTATGAAATTAAAAGACACTTGCTCCTTGGAAGAAAAGTTATGACCAACATAGGCAGCATATTAAAAAGCAGAGACATCACTTTGCCAACAAAGATCCGTCTAGTCAAAGCTATGGTTTTCCCAGTAGTCATGTATGGATATGAGAGTTGGACTATAAAGAAAGCTGAGCAAAGAGTCAGACACGACTGAGTGACTGAACTGAACTGACCTAGCATTCTTGTCTGGAAAATTCCATGGACAGAGGAGCCTGGCAGGCTACAGTCCATCAGCCTGCAAAGAGTTGGTTGTGACTGAGAGAGAGACAGAGAAACACATATTAATAATAACTGTTTATTAAGAATTCATGATATTCAAGCATTTCACAAGTGTTATATTTAAGATATTAAGTATTCAATCCATGTAAGCATATTTTATTTAACAAACAGCAGATACTATTAATAACTCATTTACTCCTCATAAGTACCCTATGAAGCAGGTACAATTATTTACAGACAAATACATTGAAGTGGTGTTGGAGAAGACTCTTGACAGTCCCTTGGACTGCAAGGAGATCCAACCAGTCCATCCTAAAGGAGATCAGTCCTGGGTGTTTGTTGGAAGGACTGACGCTGATGCTGAAACTCTAATACTTTGACCACCTCATGCGAAGAGTTAACTCATTGGAAAAGACCCTGATGCTGGGAGGGATTGGGGACAGGAGGAGAAGGGGATGACAGAGGATGAGATGGCTGGATGGCATCACTGACTCGATGGACATGAGTTTGAGTAAATTCCAGGAGTTGGTGATGGACAGGGAGGCCTGGTGTGCTACGATTCGTGGGGTTGCAGAGTTGGACACAACTGAGCGACTGAACTGAACTGAATTGAACATTGAAGTGAAGTAACTTGCCCATGATGACATGATAATAATTGGCAGAAAATAACTGGCAAGATTTCAAACCAAGCAGTTTGAATCCAGAGTCCAGGGCTTCAGTCACTGGACCATAGTCCCAGGTTTAGGAAGCAAACAGTGCTCGGCACATAATACATTCAATACATATAAGCCATTGGGATAGTTAATTTTGTATGTCAACAAGACAAGATGTCCAGATATCTGATTAAACATTTTTTGGGGGTGTATCTATCAGGATGCTCCTGGAGAAGATTAGCATTTGAATCAGTAAAGGAAACCATCCTCCCCACCAATATCCCATCCACTGAGGACTTGAACAGAACAAAAAGGCTAACAAAGGGAGAATTCTCTCTTTTTCTGCCTGAATTGAGAAAGGAAGAATCCATCTTCTTCCCTCAGATATCAGAACTCCTGATTCTTGGACTTTGTATTCAGACCAGGACTGACAATATCAGTTCTGGATCTTAACACTTTTGAACTTAGACTAAATGACACCACTGGATTTTCTGACTTTTCAAGAGCTTGCAGACGTCAGATTACGGGACTTCCCAGCTTTCATAAATGTATAAGCCAACAGTTCCCCAAATAAAACCTCTCTCTCTGTCTCTCTCCTTCTCTCTGTCTCTCCTACTGATTCTGTTTCTCTGGAAAACCCTGTGTAATACACCTATTATTATTAACACTAGTCAATTCATATACCATCCTATATTACCCCAGTTTATAAATGAAAAACTGCCTTTAATTTGTAAAGGAAATAGGATGTTTCCAGAGATATGTAATAAGGTAAAATGAAAAATAGTGGACTCCTGGTAAGTTTACTTAAGACTTATTGCTGAGGAGTTCCTTTACAGGAGAAAGAGGAGACTGGAAAGTTATTAAGCAGTGGTCTTGAAAAGGTTGAGAATCATCAAACCAAATGGGAATGGGAGTTATCCAAAGGCAAAGAAATGTTTTGCTGGGTGGAACAAGTTCAGATAGGCTAAAGAGATCATGCCATTTTTGATAACAACAACCCAACAATTCTGTGTAGGATTTTCATCAGAAATTTCTTTCTTCTTGAAAAAAAATCTTTAAAGAAAAATAGATAAATTGGGGAGTTTCTCTGAAAAGAAAGCTAATTTGATATTCCAATTGAATTTAACTTTAAAGTGTTTTGGAAAAAAGAAGCTTCTTCTATTGAACTTGTTTCAATAGAAGACTGAAAACTCTTGTTATTTTAAAGGGATGAAAACATAATTTCAAGCTCTCTATACACATTTCTCATATTCTTCAGTGGTAAATTAAATTTACACATTTGCTCTGAATTTGCCATGTCTTCATTTTCCCCTCTATTGACACTTGTATGCTCCGTGTTTGGCAGTTTACAGAGAATTGTGGAGGAAGAATAAAAGCAAGAGCATTCTAGGAGAAATTATTGTTCCTTCCATATGTAGAGGGTTCATCTGCGGTAGTGGTCTGTTCATCTCAGGCTCGCTGTTCGATTTTGTATGTGACAGATTGTCAAATGAAATGTTTATTCTGCCCTTTTTCATTTCTCTGTTCGTTTGTTGTTTTAAAAATAGAGCATTTAGCATTTCCCCAGCAAAGGAAGTCATTCTTTGATTTTTAATGTTCCAATTTGTTTCCCTAAATGAGCAAATCAAATATGGAAATATCTAATGCTTCAAAATATCTACAAACATTTTTGGGGGAAATTAGGATAAGGTCAAAGGAGGATATATACAGGTCTCCTTCATGTTCTTTCAGAAAACAAGAGTAAACATTATTCAATATGTCTTAAATTCCTTTCCTCTGAATATCGGAAGTGATCTTAAGAGAAGATATATTTTAATAAGTGTTGAACAAACTAAAGTGTAACTCCAACGTACCTGGGGTTTGTGAGAAAATCAAAATAAATTACACACAATGTAGTTAATTACCAGCTTATCTTTAAGACTATTAATAGAAGAAAATGAATTTATAGTACAAAGCAAAAGATTTTGAAAAATGATCTCTGCTCAATTTTTATTATTCTGAATATTTTCTACTTGAGCAGTAAATGCTCTCCCCCAAATTTCTCCTTGTTGCATTTTTCACCCTCTGTCTAAAATATACTCCCAAGTCTAGACAGCTACCACCTTACAGTCCCCGTCTCCAATTTCCTCTTTTATTCTACTCTCTTCCTTGCCAACTGCTACTTTCATCTCATTTATTGTGGTAATACACACACACACACACACACACACACACACACACACCAACACAAAACATTGTTCTTGAGTGTACAGATCTGTGGCACTAGGTACATTCACAATGTTATACAATATCATCATTATCCACCTACAGAATTGCTTCATCTTCCCAAATTGTCTCTCTCTACTCATTAAACAATAACTCCCCATTCCTCTTTCCTCTCAGCCCTTGGTAACCACCATTCTCCTTTCTGTCCCTGTGAATTTGACTTTTCTGGTACCTAAGATATGTGGAATGATACAATACTGGTCCTTTTGTGATTACCTTATTCCACATAGTACGTGCTCAGGCACTCAGTCAAGTCCAACTCTGCGACCCCATGAACTGGAGCCCGCCAGGCACCTCTGTCCACGGGATTCTCCCAGAAAGAATAGTGGAGTGGGGTTGCCATTTTCTTCTCCAGGAGATCTTAGTGACCCAGGGTTGGAATCCATGTCTCTTACGTCTACAGCACTGGCAGGTGAATTGCTTACCATTAGCACCACCTGGGAAGCCCTCACTTAGCATGTTTACAAAACTCATCCATGTTGTACTATGTGTAAGAATTTCTTTCTTTTTTAAGGCTGAGTAATATTAAATTATATATATATGTGTGTGTGTGTGTGTATACATATGCATATATACCACATTTCATTTGTTTACTCATGTGCAAATGGAAACGGGTTTCTTTCAGCTTTGCAATAACATTTTAGCTATTGGAACTAATGCAAAACATGGGTGTACAAACATTCGTCTAAATCATTGCTTTCAGTTATTTTGGGTATATACCCAGAAAAGCAATTACCATATATTATGGTAATTCTATGTTTAATTTTTTGAGGAACTTCTTTACTGTTTCCCATAGCAGTTATAACATTTTATATTCTGATCAGCAATATGCAAGGGTTCTGGTTCCTCCACATCCTCACCAGCACTTGCTATCTTCCTTTTTCTGGGATATATATATATCATATGTATATGTATATATTTGTATATACATATATGTATATATATGATATATGTACATATATATAAAATTGTCACCCTAATATGTGTGAGGTGGTATCTCATTGTGGTATTGATTTTCATTTCCCTAATGGTTTGTTGAGTTTTTTTTTTTTTTTAATCACGAAAAAGAACTGAATTATAACAAATGCTTTCTCTAGAAGAGTTTCTGGTCACTTTCAATATTTACCAGTCATCTCAAATGGAATTGCCTGCAATAGTCTGACAGATAAGTGCATGAAGTATACTGTCATAAGATAATCAGCGGGGGTGATGACTCTGGCAAAGGAGGGCTTTGAAGCCCATTTCCAGGGAAGCCATTACTTGGTTCCAACTGACTATTTATGTACAATCACTTTGGGAGAAATTTTTGTTATTCCCTTGTTTCTGTTTTCTTCAAAAATCCTAGTCCTAATAATCAGAATGATTTAATTCAGGTTTCAAGTGTGCAGCAAATTTCATGGTGAAGCACAGAAGGAGCACTGATTTCAATTTGTTGAAAAGATATCTAAGTACTGAGCTGAGAATAAAGCATGTGGGGAAGGGTAATATAAACTAACTTCTACCTAGGCAAACATTTTCTTATATTTCCCAACACAATATTATATATCAATGTATATATGTGTATAAATATATGTATATATATACAATACTTATATACACACTTAATATGTAACATATATAAACATTATAGGTTTCCCAGATGACTCAGTGCTAAAGAATCTGCTTGCCGATGTAGGAGATGCCTGAGATGCGGGTTCAATCCCTGGGTCAGGAAGATCCCCTGGAGAAGGAAATGGAACCCACTCCAGTATTCTTGGCTGGAGAATCCCGTAGATGGAAGAGCATGGCAGACTACAGTAGACGGGATCACAAAGTCGGACATGACTGAGCAACTGAGCATGCACGCACATAAGCATTATATGTGTATACACACACACACACACACACACACGTGCTTGTTCATAGAGAACTGAAGATGCTAGAAGAGAATAAGAAAAAAAATCATAAGGAGGCTAATGATAAAATGAGGAAATAATTACTCTTTTACATCATCTTATAGGTAATTATATACTTAGGAGGATATTGATTGCTTCAAATCTTTAATGCTTTTTTATAACGCCTTCATAGAAATTAATGTTAAAATTTCATTTTTATTGTAGTTTAGAATGCTAAAGCTCTATATTACCCTTGTGCATTTATAACTTATAAAAACTTTGTTGTTCAGCAGTATATAGTCTGGCTTCCCTGGTAGACAGGCTTTTCTGGTGTTCAGATGGTCTGTATAGTCAAAGATATGGTTTTTCCACTAGTCATGTATGACTGTGAGAATTGGACCATAAAGAAGGCTGAATGCCAAAGAACTGATGCTTTTGAACTGTGATGCCAGAGAAGGCTTTTGAGCATCCCATGGACAGCAAGATCAAATCAGTCAATTTTAAAGGAAATCAACCTTAAATATTCACTGGAATGACTGATGCTGAAGCTGAAGCTGCAATACTTTGGCACCTTATGGGAAGAGGCAACTCATCAGAAAAGACCCTGATGCTAAGAAAAATTGAAGGCAGGAGGAGAAGGGGATGACAAAGGATGAGATGGATAGCATCACTGACTCAGTGGACACAAGTTTGAGCAAACTCCAGGAGATCGTGAAGGACAGGGAAGCCAGGTATGCTGCTGTCCATGGGTTGCAAAGAATCTGACGTGACTTAGTGACTGAACAACAACAAGGATATAGTCAAAAGTGAACTGAAATTAGATCAGATATTGCAATCTATATCTCTAGTAATAAAGTGTCATTTGAATAATATAAATAGTATCTTTGGACTTTATGTGATTGGATGGTCCTGCCTACTAATAAGTTGCATAATCTTGGTCAGACTCAAGCATCTAAGTCTCTCAGTTTCTTATGTTGAGGGGAAAATTTTTGACTCTATTCAGAAAAAGTATTTAAAATTTGGAAATAAGGCCAAAAGTTGGGAAGTATATTCTTTAATATTATATTGGGACAGTGTTTAAGAAGCTTTGGCTCTCAGTTCTTTGATTAGGTCCCAGTTTAGACTACTGGAAATGTGTTTTTTTAAAACCTGCTATATAAAATCTACATGGGGGATTTGGGAAGTTTATTTGACTCTATTTTGATACATTTATCTTTTAGTGACCTAATTCTTACTTTTTTTTTTTCTAAATTAAAGCCTAAAATACTTGCTGTTGTGATTTGAATTTGACTTATTTTACAGACTTTGGCTGCATTTCTTCTGAAAGAAACATATGAAATTATACTGGGAAAAGAATCCACACTTCCATAAAATTTTTAAAAAACCACTAAGGGCATTTGTTTTTTATAAACAATATATGCAGCTGGTAGCAATGTTGGCAAAGACACTTGCCAGAGAGCTGCGTATTTGCAACTACAAACTGTTCTGTTCACCCTTTATCCAGTAACAGCTGGTAAAATGGTATTTAAGAACAGTTTGATTTAATCTAATGAGAAGCTATGCTGCAATGCATGATACTGCCTGCAGAAAATAATTGGACAAACATTGATTTTTTATGTTGCCATAATAGTTACATTTTCAATAAATAGGAGTTTATATGCACACTTATTTGGCAACATTCCTCTCTGCATGAAAGCTAGTGATTGGTTCTTAACAAAAACACACATACACACACACACACACACAAGCATATGTATACGTGCAAAATACACATAAGTCAACACAGTGCATACAAATATGGTACAGAATTTTAGTGTTACTGCTGCCAAAGGGGGAAAAGCTCTTTGGAATGCAGTTTTAGATTTCATGGCTATCTTTGAAACCAAAATTATCCACAGAAAAAGCACTAGTTTGTGGAAGACCCAGCAACCATGAGAGCAGCAAACCAATCAGAAAGCCCTGGGGAGGAAATAACAGAGGCGCACACACCTGCATCTCTTTGGGATGACCAAGAAAAGAAAGAACCTCCAGACTCTTCTGTATTCCACCCTGGAAATGTCTGGAAGAATAATAGCAATGTGCACTGCTTGCATGGGTACACATGCACACGCCTCTGTTTACTTCTCTTATCTTCTCAACTCCAAAGTCTGTAGGCATTGGAACAAGAAAAGCCACCTTGGTGCTATTTCTGTCATGAATTGCTAAAGAAAGTCCTTGAGACCATATATGACCGCATCTTGCCAAAATCTGATTCAGGTTTTACTGACACAAAAGATTCAGATAATTCACGTAAACATTGAAACTTTTGGACAATATCCAAGACACTCTGCTTTTGGGAGTCAGTGGAAATCATCTCTAATTTGATTGTGATGATAGCTATATGAATTTGTCAAAACTTGAAACTATACACTTAAAATGGATAGTTTTTATTGTATTTATTTGTTCCTTAATAAAGTTGATTCTATAATAAGGCAAACAATAAAAGAATCCACCTCTAAAAGAGTCCTTAATTGGAAACTGATTTTGAAGAAAGATAATGATGAAATATGAAAGAGAAAAAGAAAAAAGTAGTTACCAAAATTTAGAAATAGGAAATTTGAGGCAGGAACTTTGATTTGGGAGGGAAAAAAAATGACAAATTCATAACAATAGGATGTGTTTTTCTAAAAATTTCAAACAGTGTATGTTACTATATAACCTGTAAGACAAATGCTAAGTTTCTGTAAATTTCAGCACAAACTTCTTTACTTATGTCTAAGAAGAACAGAAATATCCACCATTATCCCAGAATCCTGCAAAAAACTAGTGCAAATTCTGAATTTGCAAAGTGAAGTTAAAGTGGTTCAGTCATGTCCAACTCTTTGCGACCCCATGGACTATACAGTCTGATAGATATCATTTTATGCATATAAACAAAAACATCCATAAAGTTCTAAATCTGAAAAAATTTTAATCCTTACAACAAAACAACAAAGTCACTGTTATCATCCCCAACTTAGAGTGAAGAAAAGTGAAACGGAGAAAAACATACAAACTGAAACTGAGAAAAATATGCAGCGACCTCATAGCCAAGAAGTACTAGGATCAGAATTAAAACCTTAAACCTTCATTGAGTTTTCTCACACAGCTACCAGCTTAAAGTTGACCCTTTCCAGGAACTTTTATCAGAAGTCTCTGGCAGAGTTAATCATTCTCATCTGTATCCCCAAAATATTTGGGGCACAGTTTTATTCGTTAACTTTTACTATTCATATGCTTAAGTCTTTTTTAATAGACACAGCTCCTTAGAGGTAGGTTTTAAGTCTCAATCATCCTTTCTATTCCCAGCAGGCAACCGTGTCTGGTACATCTTTAGTGGACAATAAATGATGTTTTAAGTAATGGATTTCTAAAAAAGATATAAAAGTGAGCATTCAGGAATATAGGAGGCAGATTTATTTACAACACACAAAATGATATTAAAGAAGGAAATATTAAAAACTATTAGTAAAATCTACATATCACACCAAAACTCATAGTTCTTGAAAATGGTTGTAGTCAATAAATATTTGCTAAATAAACGTGTAACAGAACAATATTCTTTAATATTGAAGCAAATTTGATTTTATAACTGAGTAACTCCCAAATGACATTGAGAGTTAAAAGACACACACACACAAGAATTTGAAAATCACAGCATTTGGAGAGAGTCACTAAAATATCAAACTGACATCTTCATATTTGAATAAACCCTGATGTTTCTTTTTGTTGCATTTCAATAAGGCATTTAAAACAATAAAGGCTCTTTATAGGCAAGACCTTTCATTTTATGCTGAAGAATGATAGAGTCTCTAAGGATTAAACTATTTGCTCAAGAATGCATCTGTTTGAGTTGTGCTTCCAACCACGACTGAGTCACTGGTACTGGACTAGCTCTCTATTAGTAAACACATAGAGAAATGGAAAAAGATATAAAATAAGAGTTTTCAGTATAGGTCACAAGCATTACCGAACTTTGGTCCTTGACAGAAGGAAAACAAACAAGCAAAGTCCCACAATCATCCAGTTCTCAGCTAGGGGACTCTTATCTAACTAGAAGGACAGCTGCAACCAGGGCAGAGACAATAGTCTCCCTAAACTCAGGAGATAAAGATGAGAGTATGGGGCAGATGAAGTGTCTAGAATCTTTAGTAAAGAATATTTGTTAAGAGATCGGTGTGCAGAGAGTCATAGACGTCCATATAGAGATTTCCTTTGAGTTTATAGGCTTAGATTATATATGAGCAAGGAGAACTTTCCATGGATTACTGGAAAGTAGCTCCTATGAAATTGAGAGTGAAATGAAGAAAATGTTAGAGGTTGAATGGTGCGAGTGTACCAGCAGTGCTGGATTTCTAGTACTGCCAGAGCAGAGATCTAATGTCAACACCTTATTAGCAAGTCTGGGATTCAGTGGAAATACCAGAAAGATTCTACCTTGAAAGTGAGGACCACATTGTAAAGGAAAACATACTCTAAACACACAGTAGCAAAACTTAAAGCCACATCCTAACAATTTTCATGGGGAGGCCATCTAGAGATTGAGTCCTAATAAGGTGGATAGGCTTGAGAAAATATTTAAACTTTTCACAGGGCATATCTGTTAGCATAACTGACACCATTGTGGGCCCTTATAGTTTCTGCTTTCCTTTTGCTAACCCTCCCAGGACCATACTGTTTAGTAACTCATTTCTCTGTCATAAAGGACTGTGTAGTATGTATATATATATATGTACATATATATATGTACATACATATATACATAGAGGTATATATATATCACATAGGTATATATATATACACATGTAGGTATATATATATACACACACACACACACACACACACACATTATTTTTTCCTAAATTATTTATTTTGATAGTGCAGGGTCTTTGTTGCTGTGCACAGGCTCTAGTTGTGGAGAGTGGGGGTTTTCTCTTCGTTGCAATGACTGGGCTTCTCACTGTGGTGGCTTCTCTTGTGCAGCACAGGCTCTAGGCACAGGGCTTCAGTAGTTTCAGCACACAGGCTCAGTAGCTGTGACTACAGGCTCTAGAGTGAGGATTCAGTAGTTGTGGTGCATAGGCTAAGTTGTTCTGTGGCATGTGGAATCTTCCCAGACTAAGGATTGAACCTGTATCCCTGCATTGGCAGGTGGATTCTTATCCACTGTACCACCAGGAAAGTCTTAATATATATTGTTTAATAATTACTAAGATCAGGTGGCCTCTATGTTCTCTTAGCCCCCAAACAATGACAAAGCCTTCAATGACATATTCCTGGTGCCCACAAGATTAGTTACCTCATTCATGTGGTACACATTCTATTTCCAAGCACCAACCCCCATATGCTAGGTTAATAGTAGAATTGTCTCAATAGCCCTTTCATAGTGAAGAGTGCAGCTATAGATGCTTCCAGATCATTTTCTGTCCAATCCCAATCCACCCTATAAGTAATAAACTGATCCATTGGTTAAATAGAGCTGCCTGCCTCATTGTTCAGTCTCAAGATGCCTGCTCAGTTAGGTGGACATTTTTCATTCCTTCTGTCCTCCAACGCACGGATTTACATTATCAAAGTAAAAACTAAGATAACACAAATTCAAGATGATCAGGCAGTAATTGAACCATTCAGTGAAACAAGATCAAAACTCTCAAGTGGAAGATAGCAGAATACAGAATCTAAGTATCATATTTTCTGTAGTATTCAGTATTAAATAAAAATCACTAGACATGAAGAGAGAGCAAGAGCAGGCCTGGGACTTTCACCTTTGATTCACCCAGTCTCGCTGGGTACACTCAGGAACATCCTGAGGCTCTCATTGTTACATAAGCCTAGAAAGCAGGTCATAAACAATATCTCCCAAACAACTGGGAGGAACCAAGAAGGAAACAAATCCTCTAAGAACAGCAAAAGAAAGTTTTTAAAGAAACTTAGTTTATTTTCTTATGAGTTCTTGAAGCCTAGGGAAATTCACCCCTTTGGCTAGGAATACTTGTTCTCCATGGCCATCTTTAAGCAGTTAGGTTCTTGTATGTTTTACAAATAAGAAATGAACTGACCTAATCTAAACACATGAACTTTAAATCACTTTAAAAGAAAAGTATTTATTTTCTTCAGCTGGCAGCAGAAAGATAAGTTAGAAATTCAAAGCACAAACAGTAAGCGCCTACTGGACTTGAAGATGGATAAAGCAATATATGGGAATGAAAAGTGGTGCTAGGAGCTGAAAGTGACCTCTAGTTTATACCAGCAAGAAAACTGGGACTTCAGTCCTACAACCACACAGAAATGGATTCTAACAACAACCTGGATGAAGGAAGTGAACTCTTTTCCAGAACTTCTATACAAATTCCTAGTCAGGTTGATACCTTAATTTTGACCTGGTAAGACCATATAAAGGGACCCAGTTGAACATACCTGGTCTTCTGATCTACAGAGCTATTAGATAATAATAGGTACTGTTTAAAGTATCCAAGTCTGTGATAATTTGTTACACAGCTTTAGAAAACTAATACAGATAAAACAACAGATGTAAGTGTAAAAAGGTAATGGCAATATTAAGCCCTTTGGCTTTTTCCAGGTTTATCGAGATATAACTGACATATGATGCCTTCCCAGGAGACACTAGTGGTAAAGAACCCACCTGCCAATGGAGGAGACATAAGAGACATGGGTTTGATCTCTGGGTGGGGGAGAGCCCCTGGAGGAGGAAATGGAAACTCACTCTAGTATTCTTGCCTGGAGAATCCCAAGGACAGAGGGGCCTGGCAGGCTGGAATCTACAGGGTCACAAAGAGTCAGACATGACTGAAGTGACTTAGGAAACAAGCAAGCAACTGACATATAACACTGTGTAAGTTTAAGATATACAATGTGATGATTTGATACATGTATAATTGTGAAATGATTGCCATAAGAAGGTTAGTTAATACACCCTTCACCTCATATAATTACCATATTTTGTTGTGGTGCTGAAAACATTTAAGCTCTACTTTCTTAGCAACTTTAAGTATATGATAGTATTGCTAACTATAGTCACCATGCTGTATATTAGACCCCCAGAATATTAAAATTTGATTCTATGTAAGCTCCTTGAAACTTTGATGCAAGTGTTAAGGGAAGAGAAGATGGAGAAAATTACAAAGTTACAGTTGAAACAAAATAACAAATAAATAAATCCCTTTGAGTTGATTGAAGTACTATTTCCACCACTGAGCAGAAGAGGTATTGAAGCAGACCCCGAATTGAGTTGACAAAAATAAAGAAAAATAAAGGAAAAGATGTCTTGCCTTGTTAATGCAAGAGGCACTCTTTACATGATAGTGGTAGAATAATAGTTATTCTTAGCACTAATACTGACACACAGTATAAAATCAATAATTTTATATAAAAAGCAAATTTTAAAGTCCTTTTCTGCTGGTTTTAGACAGAATGTCTCACAGTGCTATTTTTGGTCATTTCACTTTAAGAGATGAGGAAAAGAAAACAGGAATCAGTCTGGTTAGAGACTTGTCATGATTATCTCACTCATGTCAGAAGGGAAGTAGAAATCACAATCAGTGTATTTGGCCTTAAACATTGACTTTCAAATTTGCTTTACACTGTCTAATAATTCATATTAGTCAGCTCAGGTTATCCACTGCACATCTTTGTTCCCAAGCATACCATGTCAACATGTTCTGGCAAGGATTGCTGCTTCAATCAGCAGTTGCAAATAGAGAAGTGTCTTGAGAGAGAAGATATCTTCATTGTTGGAAGTTTAGGGCCCTGTATGTGGTCCGAATCAAGGGCTGGCCAAGTTAACAGCAACTGTTACTGGCACCCAGAGGGAGGCAACAAGGGCCAAGGAACAAACGCTTAGCAGCATATCCCAGGAGCTATAGTAGAGCCAGACTCCATCCCTACGGTGTCAGGGAACTCCTTGTTAAGCATCAGTTTCCACACTGGTTAAAATAAAGGAAACATACTGAGTTATCGCTAATGTCCATTTCAGTTTTAACCATTTACAACAGGGACCCCCAGTCCCCGGGCCATGAACTGGTACCAGTCTATAGGAACCAGGTCACACAGAAGCAGGTAAGCAGTCAATGAGTGAGTGAAGTGTCATCTGTATTTGTAACCTCTCTGCAGCGCTTGCATTACTGCTTTATCACACATAATAATAATATAAATAAAGCACATAATAACTGTAATACACTTGAATCATCCTTAAGCCATTCCCCAGTTTGTGGAAAAATTATCTTCCATGAAACAGGTCTCTGCTACCAAAATGGTTGGAGAATGCAAATATGTGAGACAAGTTTTGAGGGTCAGTGTGATTCTTCACAGTCCATTTTTGCCAATGTAGTTCCTCATTCATCATCATTAAGTTTTAAAATAAATATATTGAGGTTTATCTTAAGGTTCCAGTCAAGGAAGCATTAAGTTCCTGAGGACATACAGTTGAACAAAACTGAAACCTGTCCCTGAGAGGATGTACTTAAGCACACTGGCTGCATTTTTTCTCTTCCATCTCCAAAATAATTAGAATTTACTCAATGAGAGAGCTGTTGGCAGTGTTTTCAAAAAGTGGCTTGAATACAGCAAGTGGATATTTAAAAAAGGGCTTGAATTGTAAGTTGTGTTGCTACCTGAGTCCTGACTTTAGGTTTAAATTTCAAAATTACCCATGTTTATTTAAAAGCAGAGACATTACTTTGCCAAAAAAGGTCCATCTAGTCAAGGCTATGGTTTTTCCAATGGTCATGTATGGATGTGAGAGTTGGATGGTGAAGAAAGTCGAGCACTGAAGAATTGATGCTTTTGAACTGTGGTGTTGAAGAAGACCCTTGAGAGTCCCTTGAACTGCAAGGAGATCCAACTAGTCCATCCTAAAGAAGATCAGTCCTGGGTGTTCATTGGAAGGACTGATGTTGAAGCTGAAACTCCAATACTTTAGCCACCTCATGTGAAGAGTTGACTCATTGGAAAAGACCCTGATGATGGGAAGGATTGGGGGCAGGAGGATACGGGGACGACAGAGGATGAGATGGCTGGATGGCATCACCAACTCAATGGACATGAGTTTGGGTAGATTCCGGGAGCTGGAGATGGACAGGGAGGCCTGGCGTGCTGCGGTTCATGGGGTCGCAAAGAGTTGGACACAACTGAGCGACTGAACTGAACTGAACTGATTTAGCACAAAGAAACATTCTAGTCAATAGACAGCATGATTCTCTTTTTCTCTTTTATCCTCATAGTATGTAAATAAGAAGTACTTCTACCTTGAAAAGGTTGAAAACATAATGGATAGAGGTTATTTGTTTCTTTGCATCATTGGGTCCATTTCTGTACTGCTGTGAATCAGCGGGCAGCTATAGCATCAACATCCAGAGAATTTGTTTTATCCAGTTTAAGTCATCAGTTGCCAAATCCAAAATGTATTAGTGTTTTTTTGTGTTCGTTTGTTTGTTTCTGTGAATAGCATTGAACTTCATTCTGTAATTATTCCATATGAGACACTCACACTGAAGTCAATGGATATCTCAGAATAAATTTGATTACAAGGTTTAGTCCATTCAGCAAATGAAAGACATTTAGATTTTATCAACTTGGTATTTCTCAAGTAGGATCTCAACTTCCCAAGCAACTTAAAGATATGTTTCTAATGATGATTCTTGGTGCCCAAAATGACAAGGAAAAAAGATATTTTTCCCCCTTCTGTGAAAGGCATGCTGATTCCTGAGAATTTTTTTCCATTTCAGAAAAAAAAAAAAAAAGTTTCTGAAGTGTTAATTGGGACTAAATTCTTAGACAAGAAAAAGGAATAAAATGACATATTTCTTCCATTTCACATTAGTAAAGTATAAAACACTATATACCTGCAAAAATTGTTCTCTGTTTCTGATGAAGCTTGTGATTATATTTTTCAGGTTTGGTTTGAAAAGCTAAGACATCTGTTTATCCAGTGCATACAGAATAACTCTCATGTCTCCTTATCTCTGAAGATTTCAAAGGCTTTCATTCTGGTTTAAATCCTTTGAAGAAGCAGTAATCAAAGACAAAAATTATCAGAGGTACATTTTTGTTTCCCAAACAATGAAAATAACAACACTCACTCTCCTTGGAATTTCAAGCCCTAGCATAAAACTTCAAAATTGGAGATTTGCCATTTGAATCAAAAAATGATATGGTTAAATAGAGGCAAAAAAGCAAACTAAGAGAGCATTTTCTCTACTTCACATTATTGCATAAATTTAAATTCAATATGTGAATAATTTAAAAAATACTATGATGCACAACATCAAACAGCATATACTAGCAAGATGTGACAGAATGCATCTGGCTGGTGTGTGAGTTCAGATAAAAAAATTAGTTCGAGTGCTAAGTTTTTTATTCTAGTGTATTTTGCAAAGTGAAAAGATTAACACAAGGGCAGGAAGAATCTTACGGAAGATAATAAAATGACTTGTACCAGACAAATAAAGCAAAAACACTCAATACGGCTGTGTTTAGCAAAGTCATGAGGTACCAGCAGTCTTAAGCTCCCTTCATCAGCTTCAGAATATACATTTTGTCTTTCGGTACATGTAAATTCATGTATTAAGGAGCTGTTCTAACTCATTCTACCACCCTCTTTCCAAAGACAGTGATATAAAAATAATATCTATTTCCCTTTTGATCCTGTTTAGATAAGGGTTAAGATTTTAAGCTCTGACCTCCTTCTGCATTAGGAAAATTGAAAGTAGCCTTCAGAATAGATGGCTGATGTGGTTGGTCCCAGGTCGAAATGGTAGTCATCTTGAATCAAAGAGAAGACAAGGGATATTTACTTTTTCTGCCCAGAGACTAAAAAGAGCAATGAGAGAACAACCAGAACTCTTAATATTTCTCCCTTCTCCAACAAAGAGGGAATGGAGTTTCACATTATGTTATATGAGGTAACCATCATGGATTGTTAGTGGGAATGTAAACTGGTACAGTCACTATAGAAAACAGTATACAGGTTCCTCAAAATATTAAATATAAAACCACCATATGATCAAGCAATTTTCCTCCTGGGTCTTTATCTGAAGGAAGCAAAAATATTAATTTGAAAAGATATATGCACACCCATGTTTGTTGCAGCATTATTCACAATAGCCAAGCTATGGATGCAGGCTCAGTGTCCAGTGACTACTGCCAGATGAATTGCCAGATAAATGGATAAATATGATATATATACACATATACATCACATATATATGTGTGTAATATATAATATTATATATAATATAATATAATATTATTCAACCATAAGAATAAAATCTTGCCATTTATCACAACATAGATGAAACTGGAAGGATTGTGCTTACTGATAAACATCAGATAAAGACAAATACTGTATGCTTATATGTGGACTTATATGTAGACTCTAACAAACAAAACAAATGAGCAAATATCAACAGAAACAGACTCACAGTGAATAAATTAGCAATTTCTAGAGAGGAGGGAAGTGGAGGATGGCTGAAATAGGGGAAGGGGATTAAGAAATACAAACTGCCAGTTATAAAATAAATAAGTCATAAGGTAATGTACAACACAGAGAATATAGTCAATAATATTATTAATGTAATAACTTTGGCATGTAATATATTGAAAATAATACATCACTATGTTGTACCCTTGAAACCAATCTAATACTGTAAGTCGATGATACTTCAACTAAGAAAAAAATTTGAAGCAGTGTGACCTGACACAGTTTTCATTCTGTGCTTATTGTGTTTCAGCTTGTGCTAATGGGTTCAGCTTTACCTTCTCCTACAAGCTTCACATCACTTTTCCCATCCAGCTGTCTACCCTGCAGACTTCAAACTCCACCATAGGTACAAGGCTAACACCTTGTGGGGGTTAGCCAGGTCCTACAATCATGTAATTTGAAATCTCTATTCCAAATACACACACACACACACACACTCATCTAACTATATCTGTTATACATCTGTGTATTAGTGATTCTGCTTCTCTGAAGACCTAATATGGTCTTAATTCAATATAAAAGTTCCTTATTTTGTTATTAAAGAATTTGTTAGTTCTTCTTGTCCCTTAGCATTTTTATATTCAACCTAGGACTAAAGTAGCAACTTTAACATACACACACACACACATTCACACTTACATGTGCACATATTAGAATTTTGATTGAGATAGCCCAAATCTATATGGCAGTGTAGAGAGAGTTGAGATCTTGCCATATTGGCTTTCAGACTTTCATTTATGCATGCAAGTGACAAGGGGATCTTGTTAAAATATAATTTCTGATTGAGTAAGTCTGGGATGGAGCCCAAGATTCTGATTTTCCGTTTTTTTTTAACAAGCTCCCAGATACTGCTGATGCTGCTGGTCAGTAGACCACACTTCAAACAGCAAGAGTCCTCACCGGGTATATCTCTCCATTTAATTTTTATAGTTTTAATGTTTATAGTTTCCTGTATAAAGGTCTTGAATGTATTTTGTTCCTAGGTGTTTGAAAGTTTATAAATTATGTCTATATGCTATATTTTTAATTACATTTATTGTTGATTTATGACAATGCAATTGATTTTTATGTGACTTTCAGTCTTGCTAAACTCGCTTATTAATTCTAATAATTTATCTCTATAATCTTTTGGTTATTCAGCAAATATAATCATCATATTAAGATGACAATTTTAAGTCTTTCTATCAATATCTTTTATGTTTTGTTTCTTTTTCTGACTTGCTTTCCCTGGTGGAAATCTTTAGGACAGTGTTGAATATCAGTTAATGGTGATAGCAGATATTTCAGTTTTGTCTCCAATATTTCAATTCCAAAGGGAAATCTTGCCTTCTTCGATTATTAAGTGTGGTTGATCTAAGGTGTTGTATGTATCTTCTGCTTACGTAAATTCAGTAAATTCTCTTTGCTTCTCACTCTCCTATGAATTTTAAACACAAATTGCCAATTTTGTAAGAGGTATTTCTGCGTTTATTGAGACAATCTAATGTTTTCCCCTTTATTCTGCTAATGCAATGAAATAAGTTAATTGATTTTCAAGTGTTAAATCAACAGCTCATTCCAAGAATAAACTCGACTTGGTCATAATATATATAGACATTTTAAAAAATATATTCCTGCCTTTGTTTTGTTTGTACATTGTTTAACAATTTTGCTTTTATGTTACTAGGTGAAATTTTCCTATAATTTTCCCTACTTTTGTTGGCTTCAGGCTTATTGGTCAAAATTACATTGGATATTAGCCTTATGTAAAATTGGGGAATGCCTACTCTACAGTCTTTTTTCCAGCCTATGGAAAATGTTTTGTATGATTGATATCATTTCTTCATTCAATATGTTGTAGTATTCAAGATGAAGCCTTCTGGGCCTAGAGTTGTCTTCAAGAAAGGTGTTTATTAACCAATTTAATATTTTATATATTGAATATATTTTTCTACATATGTTAAATTGTGTTTTTCTAGGATTTTGCGCATTTCTGTCATATTTTCAATTTTACTAGCAACAAGCTGTTCTTGTTTCTTTATTATGCTTTTATTAAGCTATGATCTTGTATTTATTTCTGATACACTCATTTAAAGCCGTTAGTAACCTAAACTTTAGTCATATTATGTGAGATTTGATATGTTGTTTTCATTTTCTAATTCTTCATAAAACTTGTTATAAAAATATTTTTAGACTTTTGAATATATGAGATATGCTAATCACTTTTGTTAAAAATTGATCTGTAGATTATATTCACTATGGTCAGAGACCAAATTGGATATTTGTTGAGATATCATTTATTGCATGATTATGACCAGTTTTGAAAAAAGATTCTACATATTTTTACATATATACAAAACTTTATATGGGGCTTCCCTGGTGGCCAAGTGGTAAAGAATCTGCCTGCTAATGCAGGAGATACAAGAGATGCAGTTCGATCCCTGGATTAGGAAGATCCCCTGGAGGAGGAAATGGCAACCCACTCCACTACTCTTGCTTAGAGAATCACATGGACAGAGGAGCCTGGTGGGCTACAGTCCAGGGTGTCTCAAAGAGTCAGACACAACTGAGTGAGGACAATACTGAAAATAAAATATTATTTTACATTTATATTAATATACTGAAAAGGATATATTATTTTCAGATGTTGAATGTAAAGTTCTGTAGATATCCATTAGGTCAGGTTTACTAATCCCATTGCTTAAATTGTTTGTAGTTTCTAAACCCTCACTGATATGTGCGTGCTTAATTGCTCGGTTGTGTCCAACTTTTGGCGACCCCATGCACTGTAGCCTGCCAGGATCCTCTGTCCATGGGATTCTCCAGGCAAGAATACTGGAGTGGGTTGCCATTCCCTTCTCCAGGGGATCTTCCAAACTCAGGGATCGAACACCGGTCTCCCGCATTGCAGATAGACGCTTTGCTATCTGAGCCACCAGGGAGGCCCTTCTGATAAGTATCTTATTATAAATCAGTTACTGTGAGAATTTTGATAAAAATATTTTGCAGATTTTGGATTTTCTATTTCTCATTATATTCTATTAATTTTAGATTTGAGACTATGTCACTGGACTTTTAAAAATAAAAATGTATTATGTTTTCCTAGTGGCTTTTATATTTGTCATTTTTCAGTGCTTCCTTATTATAATCAGTTTTTAAAAGTCTTCTCTGTCTGGTATTAATATAGCTGCTCTAGTTTTTCTTTATTCTTTATATATATTATTTCCATCTTTTGTTTACAATCTTTTTTTGTTCTTTTACTTCAGATGTGTCTCAGTAAGTAGTATATGATTGGGTCTGGGTTTTGATCCTCTATGACTCTGTTTATCTTTAATGGGAGGATTTAGATTGTATAATTTAACACAATTACTGATACAATAAGGTTTATATAAGTATATCTAGTGATTTCTATTTTTCCACCCAAGTTATGCTTCCCTTATTTCATTATTCCTTTGGATTATTTATGTTTTGTTACTTGATTCAGCATTCTCTTCCAATTTTCTTGTATAGTTTTTTACTATTATATACTCTTTCCTGCTATTGTACTAATTTTCATAGAAATTATAGCATACAAATTTTGGATTGTAGAGACTAGAATTATTTATAACATTATCCTGTTCCTAGATAATGCAAGGAATTCAAAACACCTGAAGTCTATTTATCTACCCTTAACTTAATTGCTACTCATGATTTATTGTGTCTTTATGCTTTAAACCCTGTAAGACATTATTATTAATAATTAATGTCATCAAAATCAATATAAATTTATCCACATATTTACACTTTTATCCCCTTTAAAATTATTAAAAAATTTTTTCTTTCAGCACTTAAAAATATAATCTCATTTTTTTTCTATTCAGTAATTAATTGACTATCTGGTTTTGGCTTTTTTTCAGTTTATCATGATTTCTACTGTCGTTTTAAAGTTTTTTTTTTTCCTCTGTGGCATTAAATTTTGGAAGTTTTACTATAATGTCTAGCAGGTGTGGATGTCTTTTGCTGGATTCTAATTTGTGCTGGTGAAACTTCATGAATCTGTGGTTTGAAATCCCTTATTGATAGTTTTTGAAAATTATTATCCATTATCTCAACAAACATTGCTTTTCCCTTATTTTCTCTCCCTTTTGCTCTTTCAGGTTCAATAACATGTATCTTAAACCTCTTATACTTTCTTTTTGACCTCCTATTCTTTTGGTATTTTCCTTCACTTTGTTTCTCTGTCTTATTTGGTGGACGTTTTCTTTTAACCTATCTTCTAATCTACTAATTTCCTCTTGATTGTTGTCTGATATGATGCTAAACTCATCCACGAAATTCTCATTTCAATTATTTTTAAAAGTCACTCCTATGATTTTTTTATTTTTTTAATTCCTTCCAGGCATTTGCTGAAATTTTTTATTTCCTTGTACATGGAAGAGATGATCATTTGAAACTCTAGATAAAAAGTGATTACTTCAATATCCTTCTTGTTGTTCACTCACTAAGCTGTGTCCGATTCTTTGTTACCGTATGGTCTGCAGCACCCTGGGCTTCCCTGTCCTTCACTGTCTCCTGAAGTTTGCTCAAACTCATGTCCATTCAGTTGGTGATGCCATCCAACCATCTCATTCTTGTTGCCTGCTTCTTTTCATGATCTCAGACTTTTCCATTAAAAGGCTCTTTTCTAATGAGTTGGCTCCTTATACCAGGTGGCCAAAGTATTGGAGTTTCAGCTTCAGCATCAGTGCTTCCAATAAATATACAAGGTTGATTTTCCTTTAGGATTGACTGGTTTGATCTCTTTGCTGTCCAAAGCGCAAGAGTTTTCTCCAACACCACAATTCAAAAGCGTCAGTTCTTTTGTGCTCAGCCTTGTTTATGATCCAGTTCTCTCATCTGTACATGACTACTGAAAAAACTATAACTTTGACTCTATGGACCTTTGTTGGTGATGTCTCTGCTTTTTAATATGTTGTCTAGTTTTGGCATAGCTTTTCTTCCAAAAAGCTAGCATCTTTTAATTTCATAGCTGCAGTCAATGTCCACAGTGTTTTGCAGCCCAAGAAAATAAAATCTGTCAGTTTTCATTTTTTCCCATCTATTTGCTGTGAACTGATGTGACTGGATGCCATGATCTTAGTTTTTAGAATGGTAAATTTTAAGCCAGCTTTTTCATTCTGCTCTTTCACCCTCATTAAAAAGTTATTTAGTTCCTCTTCACTTTTCTGCTATTAGAGTGGTATTATCTGCATATCTGAGCATGTTGATATTTCTCCTGGCAATTGATTCCAGCTTGTGAGTCATCTAGTCGGTACTCTGCACATAGGGCTTCCCAGCTGGCATTAGTAGTAAAGAGCCTGCCTGCCAATCTAGGAGACATACAACATGCAGGTTCCATCCCTGTGTTGGGAAGATCCGTTGGAGGAGGGCATGGCAACCCACCCCAATGCTCATGTGTGGAAAATCACATGGATAGAGGAACCTGGCAGGTTGCAGTCCATAGAATCACAAAGAGTCGGACAAGATTGAAGTGACTTGGCATGTACTCTACATATAAGTTAAATAAGCAGGGTGACAATATAAAGCCTTGATGGGCTCCTTTCCCTATTTTGACCCAATCCATTGTTCTATGTCCAGCTCTAACTGTCACTTCTTGACCTATATACAGGTTTCTCAGGAGATGGATAATGTGGTCTGTATGCCATCATTTTAAGAATTTTCCAGTTTGTTGTGATCCACACAAAGGGTTTAGTGTAGTCAGTGAAGGAGAAGTAGATGTTTTCTGAAATTCCCTTGATTTTTCTATGATCCAGCAGATGTTGGCAGTTTGATACTTGATTCCTCTGCCTTTTCTAAATTCAGTTTCTACATCTGGAGTTTCTTGGTTCAATACTATTGAAGCCCAGCTTGAAGGATTTTGAGCATTACCTTACTAGTATGTGAAATGAGCCCAATTATATGGTAGTATGAACATTCTCTGGCCTTGCCCTTCTTTGGGATTGGAATGAAGACCGACCTTTTCAGTCCTGTGGCCACTGGTGAGTTTTCCAAATTTGCTGGTTTAATGAGTGCAGCACTTTAACAGCATCATCTTTTAGGACTTGAAATACCTCAGCTGAAATTTCATCACCTCCTCTAGCTTTGTTCATAGTAATGCTTCCTAAGGCCTACTTGTCTTAACACTCTAGGATGTCTGGCTCTAGGTGAGTGATCACACTATAGTGGTTATCTGGGTCATTAAGACAATTTTTTGTATAGTTCTTCTGTTAGTTTCTTGCCCTTTCTTCCCTTTATTGTGCCTGTCTTTGCATGAAATGTTCCTTTTTTATCTCTGATTTTCCAAGAGCTCTCTAGTCTTCCCACCGTATTGTTTTCCTCTATTTCTTTGCATTGTTCACTTAAGAAGACTTTCTTATCTTTCCTTGCTATTCTCTGGAACCCTATATTCAGTTGGGTACATCTTTCTTTTTCTGCTTTGCCTTTTGTTTCTCTTCTTTTCTCCACTATTTTTAAGCTCCTTCAGACAACCACTTTGCCTACTTACATTTATTTTTCTTAAGGATGGTTTTGGTTACCACTTCCTATACAATGTTATGAACCTCTGTCCATAGTTCTTCAGGCACTCTTGTCTATCAGTTCTAATCCCCCAAATCTACTTGTTACCTTTACTGTGTATAAGGGATTTGATTTAGGTTATACCTGAATGGTCTAGTGATTTTTCCTAGTTTCTTCAATTTAAGCCTGAATTTGGCAATCTGAGCCACAGTCAGCTCCTGATCTTGTTTTTGCTGACAGTGTAGAGTTTCTTCATCCTTGGCTACAAAGAACATATTCAATCTGATTTCAATATTGACCATTAGGTGATATCCATGTGTAGAGTTGTCTCTTGTGTTGTTGGAAGAGGGTGATTGCTATGACCAGTGTGTTCTCTTGGCAAAGCTCTGTTAGCCTTTGCCCTACTTCATTTTGTACTCCAAGGCCAAACTTGCCTGTTATTCCAGGTATCTCTTGACTTCATAATTTTTCACTTCAATCTGTGATGATTAAAAGGACACGTTTTTGGTGTTAGTTCTAGAAGTTCTCATAGGTCTTCTTAGAACCATTTGACTTCAGCTTCTTTGGTATTAATGATTGCAACATAGACTTGGATTACTGTGATGTCGACTGGTTTGCCTTGGAAAGGAATAGAGATCATTCCGTCATTTTTGAGATTCCACCCACATACTGCAGTTTGGATCTTGTTGACAATGAGGGCTCCATTACTTCTAAGGGATTCTTGCCCACTGTAGTAGATATAATGGTCATCTGAATTAAATTTGCCCATTCCCATCCATTTTAGTTCACTGATTCTTAAGATGTCAATGCTCATTCTTGCATGTTCTGCTTAGCATGTCCAATTTACCTTGATTCTTGGACCTTACATTCCTGATTTCTATGTAATATTGTTCTTTATAGCTTTATTTATATATTTATATTTATTTTTATTTATAATTTAATTATAATATAATTAAATTTAATTATAATATAAATATAAAAATATTTATATTTATATATATATACCTTTATTGTTCTTTATAGCTTTATATCTATTATAGTTATATAGATATAACTATATCTATAACTATAGATATAGTTCTTTATCAGACTTTACTTTCGCCACCAGACCATCCACAACTGAGCATTGTTTCTTCTTTGGCCCAGACTCTTCTTTCTGTAGCTATTTCTCCACTGTTCCCCAGAAGCATATTGGATATCTTCCAATCAGGCGGAGGGGAGGTGTCATCTTCCAGAGCCATATCCTTTTGTCTTTTCATACTGTTCATGTGGTTTTCAATGCCATTTCCTTCTCCAGTGGACCAGGTTTTGTCAGAATCTCCACCACGACCCGTCCATCTTGGGTTGCCCTGTGTGGCATGGCTCATAGCTTCACTGAGTTACCCAAGGCTGTGATCCATGTGATCATTTGGGTTAGCTTTCTTTGACTGTGACTTTCATCCTCTAGTCTGTGGGATTATAGCTTTTTTGGTTCCAAGACAATGGAGTAGAAGGATGTGCTTCATTTTCTCCCATAAGAGCACCAAAATTTTAATTAATTGTTGAACAACCATCAACTGGAGGACATTGGAACCCACTAAAAAAGATAGTCCATGTCCAAAGACAAAAAGGAAGCCACAATGAGACAGTAGGAGGGGCACAATCAGGTTAAGATCAAATTCCATCCCCACCAGGTGGGGGATGCACAAACTGGAGAACAGAAATACCAAACATGTCCTCACACTGTTGTGAAGTTTCCAGGCCCCGCATCAGACTCCAACCTAGGGATCCAGCAAAGGAACTGGGAATCCCCAGAGAATCTGACTTTGAAGGACAGTGGGATTTGATTACAGGACTCCCAGAGGACTGAGGAAAACAGGGACTCTTGGAGGGCACAAACAAAACCTTGTGTACACTGGGACCCGGGGGAAGTAAGAGTGACCCCACAAGAGACTGAGCCTGGGGCTGTCTGAGGGTCTCCTGCGGAGGCCTGGGGCAGCAGGGGCCTGCTATGGGGATATGGTACTGGCAGCAGCAGTCCTGAGACGTGCGCATTGGCATGGCCCTCCTGGAGGACTAGAGCGCAGAGCCTGCCGACTCCTGGACTGTGTCACCTCAGGCCAAGCTACTAACGGGGAGGGAGTACAGCCCCGCCCATCGGCAGATGACTGGATTAAAGATTTACTGAGCATGGCCCTGCCCACTAGAGCAAGGGCCAGTTTTCCCCACAGGCAGTCCCTCTCAGTCAAGAAGCTTGTTATGCTCATCCATCAGAGTGCAGACAGAAGAAGCGAGAACTACAATCCTACAGACTTCAATATTTAGAAACCATATAGGGCTATTTTTTTTGGGGGGGGGGGGCTTCCCTGGTGGCTCGGATGGCAAAGCATCTGCCTGCAATGGAGGAGACCTGGGTTCGATCCCTGAGTTGGAAAGATCCCCTGGAGAAGGAAACGGCAACCCACTCCAGTACTTTTGCCTGGAAAATTCCATGCACAGGGAAGACTGGTAGGCTACAATCCACGGGGTTGCAAAGTGTCGGACACGACTGAACGACTTCACTCCTTCATTCCAGGGCTATTTTTATTATTTCTTGTTTCTGCTAATTTTAATTTATGTCTTATTTGTGTGTCTTAATTGTTTTATTCTGTGAAAAACATTGTATTTGCAAAATTATGCATAGAAATACTCTGAGATCTAAGAGAGTTCTCCAGAGAACATTTGTGTTTGAGTCAATAAAGGACACACGATAATTAGTTATCTGGATTACTTTAAAGAATTGTCTTAGATGGAAATTATTTGAAGCAGAACCACACTTCCTGTAGTTTTGTTTCATCTTTGCTGCTATAGAGGGCTCTTTTGGAATTCCCAACTTAATGTGATTGGGGTTTATTTGGGATCTGTTTTCAACAGTTTCTGGACTCTAATTCCTAATTCTCAGCTCCATAAACTTTCAAAATCATTGTTTAGTTTCTCCACCTCAGATCAGCCCCTCTGATTTACCAAATACCCTCTTGATAGGTGTGACCATAAACACTAGTATTGTTCCCTCCCAAGAGCCTCTGTTCTCCCATTGGCTCTCATCTGCTTTCCCTTTGCTATCTTGTAGTATTTCTGATATTTAAAGGAAATTTAAAAAATTGTATTTTGCTGCTGAATTTAGTGAATTTTGTTCTGAATTACCTAATAGCTGTTAGCCGAACCAGAATTCCTCTCATATCCTTCTCCTCATATTGCCCTGGAAATGAATTTGCAAATTCATTTCAACTCTAGATTTTTATATGAATTGTGTGTGTGTCTGAGTGCGTGCATGCTAAGTCATGTCCAACTCTTTGCAACCATTTGGACTGTGGCCCACTAGGCTCCTCTGTTCATGGGATTCTCCAGGCAAAAACACTGGAATGGGAGACATTCCATGCAGACATCACTTATGTGGATGGAGTGGCATGGATCATAGCTTCACTGAGTTACCCAAGGCTGTGATCCATGTGATCATTTGGGTTAGCTTTCTTTGACTGTGACTTTCATCCTCTAGTCTGTAGGGTTATAGCTTTTTTGGTTCCAAGACAATGGAGTAGAAGAATGTGCTTCATTTTCTCCCATAAGAGCACCAAAATTTTAATTAATTGTTGAACAACCATCAACTGGAGGACATTGGAACCCACTAAAAAAGATATTCCATGTTCAAAGACAAAAAAGAAGCCACAATGAAACAATAAGAGGGGCACAATCATGTTAAGATCAAATTCCATCCCCACCAGGTGGGTGATCCACAAACTGGAGAACAGAAATACCAAACATGTCCTCACACTGTTGTGAAGTTTCAGACATCACTTATGTCTCCTGCATTGGCAGGTGGGTTCTTTACCACTAGCATCACCTTGGAAGCCCTGTGTGTGTGTGTGTGTGTGTGTGTGTGTGTGTGTGTGTGCATATATATATGTGTGTGTGTGTGTGTGTGTGTGTGTGTATAATTTGGAACTTCCTAGGTGGCTCAGTGGTAAAGAATCCACCTGCCAATGTAGGAGACACAGAGACTCAGGTTCCATCCCAGGTCAGAAAGATCCTCTGGAGTAGGAAACGGCAACTCATTCAAGTATTCTTGACTGGGAAATCCCATGGACAGAGGAGTCTAGCAGGCTTCGGTCCACAGGGTACAAAGACTCAGACAACTTAGCAGCTAAATAAGAACAGCAAGTATTATCTCATTATATATATGTATATGGTATGTGTGTGTGTGTTAGTTGCTCAGTCGTGCCCAACTCTTTGCGACCCCATGGACTGCAGCCCACCAGGGTCCTCTGTCCATGAGATTTTCTAGGCAAGGATACTGGAGTGGGTTGCCATTTCCTTCTCCAGGGGATCTTCCCAACCCAAGGATCGAACTCAGGTCTCCTACACTGCAGGCAGATTCTTTACTGACTGAGCAACAAGGGAAGCCCATGTAAATATAACTATAACTATACATATACACACACATATACGTGTGTATCCTTTCTTCTCTGTCTTGGCAGCTAATGTGGAAATATAAACATTTTCTAATTATGATTTTTAAAGTTAAATCCTTTGGGTATAACGTGGGAAGTCTCACTCTGAAGTGCGAAGGGATGCCTTGAATAAGTATAATTACCTGGGGAGACACCTGTCCTTTCTTGTTCCCTAACATCCACATGCTTCTCTTAGTTGGGAGGAAGCCCTTCTGTATGAGTCTTGTCGAAAGCCATCTCTCCTTTCACCTCTCCCTGTAAAAACCAAAGAGGAAGCACTAGTCTCTCCTTATCTACTGGAACTGGGGCAAAAGTGGCCCCAGTAGGGCCAGATAATCAGCCTCTCCTTGTCAAAAATTTGACTTTTAGGAGAATAAGAATACATTGAAGAACTCTGAGAAATTATTCACAGTGAAGACTGCAGTGTCTAGAGCCTGGAGATAGAAGATTCATGTGCTGTTGAGCATCAGTACCTTCATGAATGGACATTCATGCAGTGTCCAGAGTTCCTAATGCCTACAATATTACGCTAGTTTAGGTGATTGGTTTTCAAGCTTCCTTTTTCCTGAATATTTGTAGAGTCTAGCTATTCAACAAATTGCCTTTCTCTTTAAATTAGCTAGCTTTAAATTTGTTACTTGGAAATTGGTTAAATGAAGATCAATTAATAAAATCTCTACTGAAAGATATAAAATAACTCAGTATTTCTTATAGTGAATATATTTCATTTGTAAAGATATATGTGATCTAATTCACATGCACATATTTCAATAATAATCCAATTCTTCTGATTTAAAAGAAATACATAACTACTTCAGAAGCTGTTATGCATATATTTTCTTAAAGATTCTTATTTATGGATTTTAACAAATTAAAATTGTGTTAGAAGATACATAATCAATCATGGAAATAATTTCCTCAGTGATGTGGCTTATTAACAACTGAAGGTATAGATTCAAGAGGAGCTATTAAGATACATTAAATTCCATTCCCTTAAATTTATTGCAAAATGCCATGTTAGCTATGACATTGTATTAAATTCAAGCTTCAGGATTTGAAGTTCAGCTGATTGCAAGTTGCTGAAGAAGAGCTAGGATGCTACCCCTCAGCTTGATAGTACAGAAACACTGACCTAAATTAAGGGGCTGAGAAATGAGGTCCTATTTAGTATAAAGCAAGTTATTCAATGGGAATAGCACTGTCTAGGCATTTTTCATCCAAACAACTAAAATGTTGAGCTGTGATCCAGGAAAGGGAGTCAGCGAGCCAACGGTATTAATAAGCTTTTAGAACAGCAGCTGATATTTGGGGGTTTGGGCTATATGTGGATGTCAATCAACAGGACGAGGATGGGATTCTCTGGGGAGGGGGAAGGAGTCTTTGTAGGATAGGAGTCAGGAATAGCCAGAAAGAAAAGACCATAATCTTAGGAATAGAATATATATTCGCCCTCCTCACCATATCCTACCCCCAATAGAGACTGGGCTCTCAGACAGGTTCCCAAAAGTGGTTTTTGAATAACAAAAAGAAAATAAAAAGTTTCAAGTAATGAATTTGGAGGTACATAGAGGAAAGGAAGGCCCACAAGAGGTACTGATCCTGGTTTTCAGCACACATCATCGGAATGGAGTACTGTCCTGTTCTGTCTGAAGAGGACTACCATAGCCAGATGGCGATCAGCATAGCCTGCCTCCAGGGGAGTTCTCCAGTAACCTCTTTAATCTATGAGAATCTATGCCCCTGAGTCAAGGATCACAATATAAGGTCTCCTTCTCCCTGATCTCTATCTCTTTTTAATGATGTTTCTGTGTGGAAAGAGATAGTAGGAAGGAGCAAACAACCTTTGAAAAAAGGTTATGCCTTTCTTCTTGCTCCTTAAGAAGTCCTGGGGAAAAAACTGGTTGAAACAAACAAGCAAAAAATTAGTGAAACTTCATTGGGAGTTTTCACTTCAATCACACTAGATAAGACATTGGTCATCTTCTAGGCACTCAGTGAGTGGAAGCTATTTTTCTGGGTAAGTTGTGGATGATTTTTCTCCTCCTACAGCCCCTGTTAAGCCATCCCAATTAGTCTGCTTCTAACCCTCAGAGTGATAAGACTGACAAGCTTAGATGAGCTTTATCTACAGAAGTTCCTAAAACAACAGAAATTAAAGCAGAACCCATTATCAGAAATCATAGTATAGCTGGTACGCAGCTCTGATCATTGCAAATGAGGTTTCAACCAGACCCAAGAGCACTTTAAGTCCTTTTGAAGCCTTTTCCAAATCAGAAAATCTTTCTCTTAAAAGCTTCTCTGAAAATTAACATAGATCTTGACCAAGGATGTTTGGTGTCTTCCCAAGGAAGTGTTACCTTCCCTTAAGCTATGCTGAGTTAGCCTGGTTTGTGCTGTACACTCCTTTAACATGTTTTCTGTATGAAAATTAACTTATAGTCATTAAACATTGATTTTAACCAAAGCGTGCGTGCAAAATATGGACTGAGTATAGTGTGGGCAAATGGACATAATTACTCTGGAGAATAATAATAAGAGCTGTTTTCTAGAGAGAAAAGTCTTTTTGACATGTTAGAAATGACTTCTAGTCTAGGTTTCTCTGATGGACATTCTCTTAACTCTCAACAATGCTACACAAATATATATGTAATTTTGTGCAGCTAATCAAATACTTTGATTAGTATAAGAAGTGGCTCAGAGAAATCCTATTTTTTCGTTATAAACTATAAAAAAATTTTTTTTTAAATAAAGAAACTTGGTGGAAAAAGAAATCAGCCAGAGTTCCACTATCCCATTAGATAATTTTTAAACCTTGGGGAATCACTCTAGATTTTAAAGATACTCTATTTTGTTTTTAAACAAAGTTATAACCACACAACATATACATAATTTTGTGTTTCCTTTAATACTTGTACCAGGTACTATTTTAATAATTTTGCATATAGTAACACATTTGAATCTCGTAATATTTGAACATTATTATTATCTATCTACATTTTACAGATGAAAACATTTAGGCACAAATTGGTCAAGCAATTTACCAATTACTTTGTAGAAACTTTGAAGTAGTTTGTAGTAATTTTGAAGAAAGTGGTGGAGTTAGAAAGTAAACTTCAGCTGAAATACAAATTTCTGTGTCGGAATATGAGCATTTTGAGTGACTGTGCAAAATCCCACTGAATAACACAACCCTCCTTATGTTTACATATTAATTGTTTGCCAGCTACACATAATATTGGGAAACATGACCAGAGACTAGATTTCTAAGTGTAGAATGACTAAATCAAAAGATTTGAATATTTTCTTTTGCTATTCAGAATTGTAACAATTTTAAGTGATTAAATCTACTGATCTTTTTCCTGATGATTATTTCTCTTCCTTCTATGCTTATGGAGAATAAACCAATATAATTTGGTGTATTGTAGATAGTACAGAGGAGCCTGACAGGCTACAGTTCATAGGGTTGCAAAGAGTCAGACACAACTGAATCAACTTAGTACAACACAGCACAGATAGTAAAAGACCTTCAAAAGCATAGAAACAAGCCTTGCACTGTATCATGTATTAATAAATCCATCATTGCATGCACACTTATATAATCAAGAATGCAGCGTTATCTATAAAGGCTCCTCAAAGAGACTTCTGATCATATCCTATGTATATATTACACAGACAGAGTATAGAAGTGATCTTGAAACTTCTTGACTCCTGAGAGAACTACAAAGTCTCCTTTGTCGATATACATATCGACCTGTTCTGAATGTGACACTATTCTCAGTGCTCATTGGCATTTGGAGATTAAGCAAAGCTCTGACACTTGAAGGAGATATGTCAATGGTAAAAATTAATGAGAAACTTTTTGTTTCAGTTAGAATTCTTTGGTGGTATGGAACAGAAAGAAAAGTAAAAAGGGCTTTATGGAAAGGACACTAGGCAACTCATATGATGAAATGAAAGGCTAAACAGCAAACTGAGTATTGAAAAGACTTGTATGCAGCTTTGAGGATCTCAGTCAGGGACTCAAGGATAGCTTCTTTTACAAACTGTTAAAGGAATACATTTCATCATTTGTAGCTTCATTAGAAATTCAGATTCCTGAAGAAGTTTGATTGGCTTAATGCTTAATTAAGGCTGGGAGGGGAGGTTGGGCAAGACTGGATTTGACAGTCCCAGTGCTACCACAAGGATTTGTAGAAAGCTGAGCAAGCAAGAGCAACAGATGCCAAATTCAATTTTCGTCTTAATGTGGTAACAGAAGCTTATAAGTCAATAACTTCTTAAATAGCTGGGAAGCATCTTCATGTTGGCAAGCCCATGCCACAAAATGTCTTAATCAGTAGACTGTAACAATGTATTAACTTTAAAAAGACATCACTTTGATTTGTTGCAGATTTTCAAATTTAGTCAAACATAAGCCAAATAATATTGTTATAAGCTGTTAGTTCTAAAATGGAAGCCAAAAACACAAAATCAAGGATGGCTTGGCCATTAAAGAGAGCGACAAAACCTCTTGAAAAATCAGGGCATGGCCAAGATCAAAATATGGGGAATCAGAGTTACAAATATCCAATGTATGTGGGATACATGAAGGACTCTGACTACAGTGGTGGTCCAAGATGGTGAGAAATAAAGAGGATAGTGGGGGTAGTAATGAGTGGGATATGGAAAAATATTTTGCAGTTAATTTTTAGTGGTGGTGGTTTAGTTACTAAGTCAAGCCCAACTCTTGGGACCCAGTGGACTGTGGCTTGCCAAGCTCCTCTGTCCATGGGATAATCCAAGCAAGAATACTAGAGTGGGTTGCCATTTACTTCTCCAGGAGATCTTCCCAACCCAGGAATCGAACCTGGGTCTCCAGTATTGCAGACAGATTCTTTACTGACTGAGCTTCGAGGGAGGCTCAGTTTTTAGTAGTAGAATTTATTTTAAAAGGCTCAGTCCCAGGAAGAAAAATGAGCACATCCTTATAGTACCATCCAAGAAAAAACTCCAAGGATAAAGGATTAGAAGAATCTTTTTCTTCTTTCCTAAAAGCATTGAAATGATCTTCAGGATTATTTTAATTGGTTTAGAATTGCTTTCATTGGAAATCCCACTTAGAAATGGGCAGGCATCTAAACATTTTTAGTGTTGAGGTCTTTGAATCTTCCTTTGGTCTGGTGAAGCCACATAGCTGATAACTAGTGAAATCTGGATTTGAACCTTGGAAATCTGTACAAGTTGGTTTCACTCACAACACTCTGACACCAGATGTGTGGAAATTTTCCTCATACCAATGGATTCTCCAACTCTGTACACCGATTGGGTATCCTACGATTTAATCCAATTCTGCCACTCACTACCCAGATTAATGTCTGATTTCACAGGTTTATAGGCTCAGACCCACGAGACCTCCCTCACTGCAGATGCCAGTCTTAAGTATTAGAGTTTTGGGTTACCCACTTTTCTGAATTGGCCACAAATAGGGGATTCCCATGACCCCATCCCTACGTTCAGTAATTTGCTAGAAGAGTTCACAGAACTCAGGAAAGTGGTTTTACTTATTACTACCAGTTTGTTATAAAGGATACAATTCAGGAGCCACCAAATGGAAGAGTGAAAAGCGCCAGGAATGGGGGAAAGAGCATCGAACTGCCAAGCTTTCTTCTATTCAGAGTGCCCCACCCCACCACAACACCTCAAGGTGCTCACTGATACAGTAGCTCTCCAAGTCTCAACTGTTTTTCGACCTTGGTATGAAGGTTTTATCATATAGCCATGGTGGATTAAATCATTGGCTGTTGGTGATTAAGTTTGAGGCAGGAGACTTCCCTGGGGGCCTCCGGGTGGCTCAGATGGTAAAGAATACGCCTGCAATGTAGGAGGCCCTGTTCCATGCCTGGGTCAGGAAGATCCCCTGGAAAAGAAAATAGCAACCCACTCCAGTATTATTGCCTTGAGAATTCCATGGACAGAGGAACCTGCCGGGCTACAGTCAATGGAGTCACAAAGAGTTGAACACAAATGAGCAACTAACACAGGAGGCAGGAGGCCATTCCACACACCCCGCCTGCCCCTCCCAGGGTAAAACAATTGGAGATTCATTCCCTACGGACTGAAATTCCAAGACAGGAATAAAAGAACTAAGGGATGATGCTGGGCTCTGCCCAGACCACAAAAGTGCAGAAAGTCTCCTTAGAGGTCAAAGGGGAGTGATGCCTACAGATGTTCTCTACCCATACAGCTTTTCAGTAAAATCCATCTTGGCTAACAGATGCCTGCTCACATGGAGGAGGATCCCAAGATATACCAAATATGGATTGTGACCAGGCAAATCAAAATGATTGGCCAAAGGAGACCCAGAAGAAATGCCCCATAAAAGTGATTCAAACTTCCACAATGGTGCAAATCAGTGACTCGCTCTCTCCCTGAGTCCACCTGTGTGTCTATCCACACCTACAGTTCTCTTTTTCCTCTTACTAAATACTTTACTTGCTTCAGTACTTTTGTCTTTGTGGAAATTCTTTTCTGCAAAGCCAAAGGGCCATGGCCCATGTCACTCACCACTTGTCTAGTGACTAAGATCTGGTGCTTTCACCATGGTGACCCAACTCAATCTCTGACTGGGAACACAAGCCCACTCACTCCAAGCTGTTGCAGGCTGAGGCTACTGGAGATCGAGTTGATCCCCAGGCCCTCTCCACTTCCTGGAGGTAGCAACTTGACTTGAAAGTTTCAATTCTCTAATCATGTCTTGCTCTTTCTACTGACCAGGCCCCATCTTCAAGTTCTCTAGGGGCCCCCAACTATCAGTCACCTCATTAGCATACAAACGAAACTCACCTCTTCAGATATTTTAAGGATTTTAGAAGGCTTGTACCGGGATCCAGAAAAAAAAGAACAAATATATATTTCCCATTGTACCACACAGAGTCTGTGTTCTTTTTTTCAAATGTTTTATTTCTTTGTTTGGGTGCATTGAGTCTTAGTTGTGGCACATGGAATCTTTGTTCCTGTCTGCAGGATTTTTAGTTGCAGCATGTGGGATCTAGTTCCCTCACCAGGAATTGAACCTGCTCTGCCTGCCTTGGGAGCATGGGGTCTTAGCCATTGGACCACCAGGAAGGTCCCAAGCTGTGTATTTAGCTGCTATGCAATACTGACTCTTAAGTAAAGATAGTAGCATAGTCAAGGTTAACAGAAATTAAAAACTTAATGTGATACACCCTCATATTTAGTAAGTACACAAGTAAATATATCAATTCAGAGGACTCTATCTAAAATTAGATTTGGAAGTTACTGGATTATGTGAAAAAGTGTGTCAAAAGGCCCTTGACTAGGACAGCAGTGCAAGTTGACACAAGGATTGGATCAACAACCAGGGCAGTACTGGGTCAGTGGCCAGGAACCAAGGCAAAAACCACACCTAAATAAAACGAAAAAGGTCAAGTTAGAGAAATGGGCCCAAGGTGTGAATGAACATCCAGAAGTAAAAGACAAAGTTATAAGTAAGCTTGTATTTAGAGATAGGGCTATAGAAATAGAAATAATGGAAAGAAGTTAGTTGAAAGAGCCTGGGGTGTAAGTTGTCAATAGATCTGGGCTGCTCATGGCTCTCTCTGTTGGACACTGAAGATGTAGTTAGTAAGGGTAGTAGTTACTAAGCTTAGAAAGGGTAGGAGATACTGGGATGGGGTGGACTAGCTGAGGTTTTGGGTTTGAGAATTCTTTTTATAGGACAAGTATACTTTGGTGCAGAGTGATTTCATGGAAATAATCTAACTGCAGGTCCTGTGGGTGTTTGTGAGGATACTGCATCAGTGTGATTTGGGAGTGTAATTAGTTGCCATGAGAGTTACAACATTTAAGGCTGTGATAGACACAGATTTCAAAGTAAGGAAACTCTGATGGGGCTCCATAGAGCCTCAAACCCCAAGTGGAGACTTAGCATTCTTCCTGAGCTGGGAAGAGCAGCAGCACTGTGGCACTGGTCGTAGGAATCCTCGTGCTGTTATCTCTGAAGGCTCCGGTATCAGGAACTAGAAAGGAATGGAGAGGCGCAGAGTAGTCTCCCTAGAATTTATAATTTTGCATTAAACCAAAAAGCAAACCAACAAACAAAAAATACAAGGGAAAAAAAAAGGATTCAATTTGTCTGGCAGACTGATCCTAGACAGGTGAAAGATAAGATTTCATCTCACAAGAGGAGACAGGCTATGGTTGCGAGAGAAGGCAAGCTATACCGGTATTTTGAGTCCTAAATTTATAATTGTGCCATCAAAACCCTATAATTTGGAAAAGTAATTGTGATGAAGATGTTTACATTTCTGTGATCATTTTTTCTTTCTTTCTTTTTTCTTTTTTTTCTATTTAGCATGCGGTAAGTTCCTTAAGAAATTACAGTGTTTTAGCAGTGAGAAAGAGAACCAAGGGAGATTTCATTTGTTTTCTTCTGCCACACTTGGTCAAGCAATTCATTCTAGGGATGAGGTATGATGGTGTTGATAAAACTAAAATCGAAATTATAACGAAAAAATGAAATTTTGGACCTTCTTTTAAAGGTACCATATTTTTGGTCAACATTCTCATCTCCCTCCCTTCATGAGTAGTTAATTTCAAGTTTAAGATCCAGAAAGAAGTCATCACTGGAGATATAGAACTGGGTATCGATGGTAGTTAAAACAATGAGAGCCAGTGTAATCACCAAGATGTTCATGTCAACTAACGGAAAACTATCAGCCAAGGCCAACATCATCATATAATGGAATGGGGGGAGTATGGAAATTTGGGTCACTTGAAAGTTGAATTTCAGCTGAACTCTTTGTTTCTCTGTCCAACTAACCTAATAGTTAGACTTGAAAAATTCTTTTTCAAAATCAGCTGCTATTATCTAGTTTTAACCAATGTCCCACCCTATTCATTCCCTGATCAGAATTTACTGGACCAGAGATAAAAGTCTAGCTCAAGAACTCAGTGTAAAGGCTAAGCTGCGCTAATCAAAATTTCTCTAAGGCATTTGAATCAAGTGCCTAGAAAACTATTTCTCAACTGTCAATTTTTCCTATCCCCTGCTTTTATAAGCAAGCCACTTTATAATGACTCCAAGTAAGAACTACTATGAAAATATTGTTTACAAGTGTGGATTGTTGAGTGCTAAATAATAGAAAGTTATCTGAATTATCAGAAATTTCCCTTTGGTAAGCTAATTAAATATATGTCCATAAAGGACAGCAGATAGTATAGTAAACACAACAGGGGCCAAAGTAAGCACTGAAAAAGTGAATTTTTGTACAAAATAAAACCCAATAAAGAGGAGACCCAGAGCACAGAGAGGAGTTAAGCAGCGGGCAGAAATGGGAGAAGTTAGGCTTTCCAGAATGCATGCATACTAAATCACTTCAGCAAACTCTTTGTGACCCCATGGACCGTAGCCCTCCAGAGGAGCCTGGAGCTCCTCTGTCCATGGGATTCTCCAGGCAAGAATATTGGGGTGGGTTGCCATTCCCTCCTCCAGGGGATAGGGCCCAATAATTGAGAGACTGTGCAGGTTGTGGCTATTCATATATCCCTCAAGGTGATATGGTAACATCCTTGAGTGGTCACTCCAAGATGGAGCAACTCAAAAGACCACTCTCTCCTTGACCTTTATTTTTCAGCTCATTTGCCTAAAGATGGGAGAAACGTGGCTGTGAGATGCCAAACAGGAAGGGGAGATGCAAGAAAGAGGTGACCTTGTCCCTTCAGCCGGGAATCAGTTGTCTCACATTCCTGATTCCTCCTCCAAACCTCAATATTCCCTCAGGCAGTCTGGGTCTACATTTTCCTCAGACAAATACAGAATATTGGAGCCCAGTGCATTAAAACTTGTTTATTGCATTAGCTGGGTACATATGTAATATTACTCCTCTGTAATATACTCAAGCACTCAATCAACTTTCTAGGTCGGTAAATCAGTCATCAGCAATATATTTTAAGTTTCTTCAATGAAGCATCTCTTGAAAAACAGCTGAATAAGTGGTACTTCTTAGTTTTCTAAGATGATAAAAATTTATATTCGCTTCCTAGCAAAAGCTTTATTTTTTAAATCATTCCATAAATTTTAAATTCCAGAAACTTTGTTTTTGGAATAGCATAGACAATTAGAATCTACACTTTTATATTCAACTGAATCATTAATTTGTAGAATTTTTAGAGCACTTTTACCCAGTTAAGAGTTTGTTGTCTAGATATTATAAACTACATTTTTAAATGCCTACTCCTACAATTTTCAGCCTTTTCCTAGGTACAGTAGTAAGTGATAAGTGATATAATTTTTGTTAGGAGATGCAAAGGACTTTAACATAAACTCTACCTGCAAGGCAATCTTAAAATGTGTCATCTAAGAAATCTTCAAAAATTGGAATATTAAGACAGAGTACATAGCTCTTTAGGGTGAGTGCTTGTGCCTTCTCGAGGTTTTGTGATTCCATTTGTGAGATTGGACAATGACTGATGGAGCTGGTGATTAAAGAGTTCTTAATAACCCTGGAAGTTCAGCTCCTTTCTAAATTCTCATTGATATGTATAGTGTGAAACACCTTATGTAATATTCAGTGCGTGTCTGTATGTGTGTGTGCACATGTGCCCTACAAAAGATGAGGAAATCTGAATCCATAGGCAGGTCTTTGTTATTTTGACTTGCTTATGTCATTGTGGCTTCCAAGTGAACTGATATCCATTTAGTATATGAGTACTGAAAGCAGGTTGATTCAATCAATATTGCCAATGTCCTGCAGAGAGGCATTCAAAATAGAGGCTCTTCTTGGTTCCAGGGCTGACTCTATCATCAGTTATTTACCTTTGCACAGGAAACTGGATTAACACTGTTTCCTGTTTCAAGTGTTTATTTAATCAAATGACTAATCTTTAACCCAGAAGATGATGTTCTGGAATTTGAGATATCTGTGTCTACTTGGTAAAAATCTTAAAATTATTAACTAAAAGATCTATGTGCAAATGATTGGGGTCAGACAAGGTCATACAGAATCTGAAAATGTGGCAGTTTCAGAAAGGCAAAGTTATCTCCCTTGCCCAAGAAAATATCTCCTGTATTTTTTACTTAGATGTGAAATTCTATAGCAAGAAATTTATTCTCTAGTTAAAGGCTTTTTTCTTTTTCAGATAAAGTGCAAATCTTCTTCAGGAGGTATATTTTCCTGCATGAACTTTAGCTTAATATTCCCAAGGTGCTGTTTATTAATAGGTATTAATATATTTTCATCTACCAGATCTGTGGATTACTAAGACAGAAAGATGAAAACTCCCAGAATAGGGATGGGGATGGGTTAGGACAGAGTCAAGACTTGATGTACTAGAGATGGGGAGGAAGATGTGTGAACTTGCCTTTATTTCTTCATCCTACAAATATTCATTGAAAGTCTATTGTGTGATAGTCATGCTAAGATCTTAGGATACCAAAACTAGACAAATTCTTTTCCTTTCCTTACAGAGCATATTGTCAAGTAGGTTAGCTTCCTGGGGCTTATTTAACAAATTACCCCCAGCATTGGTAACTTAAAGCAACAGAAATAAATTCTCTCATAGCTCTGGAGGCCAGAAATCTGAAATTAGGGTGTCAGCAGGACCATGCTTCAGCTGACATCTCTAGGGAAGGATTCTCCCTTGCCTCTTCCAGGGTCTCAGAGCCTCAGACAATCCTTGGGGACCAATCCAGTATGTGCCTCCATGGGCACATGACCTTGATTGTTCCATCTGTCTCCATCTTTCTTCCTCCCTCTGTGCTCCTCCCCTTCTTATAAGGACTCCAGTCATCGGATGTAAGTCTCACCCTAAATCCAGGATAAGCTCCTCTCCAGAACCTGAGATAATTACATCTATAAAAACCTTTTCCTCCGAATAAGATCACACTCAGAGGTCCTGAGTGGATCTGAATTTTTGGAGGATATTATTCAATCCCGTGTATCAAGGAAGGAAACCAAACACATATACTCAGTTTTAATACAGGATGGTTCTGGGAAAAGTGACACGGGACACAGAAGGGAGGCAAAGAGGAGAGTGAAGAGTTTTAGGCAGAGAATATTTTAAAAGATCATAAGGAAAAGATGTGGAATGGTTCAAAGGACATTCAGTGTGGTGGGAAACCATGAGAGTATAGGTGAGACAGGAGGGAAGGGGGCAGGATAACCATAGAGGAAATGACAAGAACTGGCTGGAACCTACTAGGCTCAAGAGGGCAGAAGATTCGATTTCCAGTAGACCTTAATCTTCATCATGTGCCCATTGTAAAGCATTAATATATAAATTAAAAGACACTTGAACCTTGTAAGAAAAGTTATGACCAACTTAGATAGCATATTATAAAGCAGAGACATTACTTTGCCAACAAAGGTCCATCTAGTCAAAGCTATGGTTTTTCTAGTAGTCATGTATGGATGGGAGAGTTGGACCATAAAGAAAGCTGAACACCAAAGAATTGATGCTTTTGAACTGTGGTATTGGAGGACTCTTTGGAGTCCCCTGGACAGTAAAAAGATCTAACCAGTCCATCCTAAAGGAAATCAGTCCTGACTATTCCTTGGAAGGACTGATGCTGAAACTGAAGCTTCAATACTTTGGCCACCTGATGCAGAGAACTGACTCATTGGAAAAGACCCTGATGCTGGGAAAGATTGAAGGCAGGAGGAGAAGGGGATGACAGAGGATGAGATAGTTGGATGACATCACCAACTCAATGGACATGAGTTTGAGCAAGTTCCAGGAGTTAGTGATGGACAGAGGAGCCTGATGTGCTGGAGTCCATGGGGTCACAAAGAGTCGGACATGACTGAGCGGCTGAACTGAACTGAACATCTAAATAAGACACCTACCAGCACCATGACTGGCAGCATGACAGTCCTGACGGTGACCATAAAAGGCCAAAAAGTGGGTACTGACCCAATCCCTGGAAATCTCTGCCTCCTTCTCTAGAATAGTTGGAATAATCCTCCCACTCATTAGCCTGTGACATTAACCAGCCTATAAAAACTAACCATTTCATATTTCAGGGATAATTTTGCCATCTGAGATGCACAGCATTCTGCCTATGACATGTGTCCAACTCTCATACGGCCCAACTCTTATATCCATACCTACTTTCATTTACTGTGGCTCATGCTTGAATTCTTTCCTGCACAAAGCCAAGGATCCTCATTTGACCCTCACCTGACCCATCCTAGGAACTCACCTGAGATCTAGGACATGACCATCCTCTAACACCTCATTTTCCTGAACATCTTTACAAAAGGAGGGAGGTAGTTGGTTTTTTCTCCCTCCCAACTTTTCCTTTGATTATAAAAATGTAGCCCACTTAGTTCTTGGGGCAGAGCCCTCTTGTCTACCTGCTTTTATCCTTGATTTGTTGTTCAGTCACTGTCTTATCCAACTCTGTGACCCCATGGACTGCAGCACCCCAGGCTTCCCTGTCCTTCACTATCTCCTGGAGTTTGCTCAAACTCATGTCTGTTGAGTTAGTGATGCTATCTAACTATCTCATCCTCTGCCCTTTATCCTTCATAAGTGTCCTGTACTACTAAATCCATTTCAAATCTACCAGTTTGTCCCTCACTGAATTCTTTCTGCACTGAGACATAAAGAATCTGAGTGTCACTAAGTCCTGAGACAAGTTGTGTGGTTTCATAGGGAGAGAGAGGGATTAGTTAGTAAAAGTGAAGATATTAGTTTAAGGAGTGCCTCCAGTTCATGAAGCTATGAAGACATTTTGTCCTGAGATAAATAGGCAGCCATCGCAGCATTTTAAGTGGAATAGCACTGCTCTCTTTACACACATGTTTCAGGAATGTCACTGTGTGCAGAGCAGGAAGAAGGGAGGGTAGAAGTTCAGATTGGAAACAGGATACTTGGGAAGGAGAATATCACATCTTATAGTGACTCCCTTCTTGGCATCAAAAGTCCCTTCAAACTGTTGCACCCAGACCTGCTTAGTATTGGGCACTAGGCTTGTTAGGAAAATCATGTTCAATTCATGGAATTTTACCCTTGAGATAAATGACCAAAAAAATTCCAACATTTTTTGGTGTTCACTCAAATCAACAGAGGCACCATTCACTCCTTCAGCCTCAATTCCTCTTCCTCTTCTTTCTCAAGCCAATTTCTTCAGCCTGCCTTGTTATTCTGAGAGCTACCCTCGGTCTCATTCATAAACTCTTGGTCTTTGCTTCAGGAAGTTGAAGCCGTTTCTCTTGTTTGAAATAAAGATATCCAAGTGAACTGCCCTCTTTAGCCAAAGAATGACAGTGATATAACCTAGGATAGGGGACAAATTTGAACAACACTTAGGCATTAACACTGTTATGACCTGCTGCTGGAGTAGATGTGGGCAGTTAGCCAGTTTTCTAGCCCAGCATTCTAGGTGAATACAAAACCACCGAGATAAGATGCATCAGGAGAAAGTTAGGGAATTTAACGCATTCAATTTCAGACAAAAGATTTTGAAGTGTCTGTCGGTCATGAAATTGCAGGTAACCTGGAAATGTTTGAATAGAGGTCTGAAATTCGGGACCAGATCCTGAGTGGGAGAATATACATGTGGTAGCTGTTAATCCTTAAGAAGCTGACACCTTAAGACTTGGTTGCTTGTATCACCGAGTACAACAGACAAACTCCATTCAATGATCTGACACCTCAGGTTCTTAACTTTTCTCTTTTCAACTACTGAGTTTTCAATCACCTATTTTTCTTCAGTAGTTTTCTTTTTCATGGGTATTTCTTAAAGTCTCTCAACACGTACAGAAAAAAAAGTCCATAGGATAGGTAATATAAACACAGATTTGAAAAACTCATTTTCTTCCCCTCTCTCCTGGCTAACATCGTTTTTCTCTAAGAATATGTCTATTGCTTTCAGTATTTGGTTGAGGTGGTTTTTGTTTTCTTTTTTAGTTCCAAACAGAATCTATTAAAGTGGAAATCATCCAATGGGCTTTCACATGTTCACTGATGACAACTTTAATATGGCGGTGTTTCTAAGTTGAAATAGATACCAGAAGAAACACAATATGACTTAAATTTTCTAAGATTGTAGTTATAATTATATAACACAAAAAGGAAGTGAAAAGAGACACCAAACACAAATATGATTAGTGGATCATTTTGATTTCTTTTGTAAATAATTTTTCATGCACAATTACACTTACACCTGCATGTGCTAAATTAATTTTTCCGTGTGGATGAATAAGGGATGATGAAAACCATCTGAGAAATACTCTTCCTTTTCAAGTGCAGATTGCTTTATGCTATCTAGTTCAAGATCAGAAGGCTTGTGAGATGGAGCAGCATGAGAAGTTTCCTCTTTATAATTTTGTCTTAAATCTCTAATTTTGTTGAATTTATGTTAGTGTCAGAAATATAAAACTACATGCATCAAGAATAAATTTTCTCTTCATTCAAAGGTAGCTTTAATTTTTCTGATATTTCTGCCTGAGTTTAGGCTTGTGATTACAAGAATTTAACACATTAATCATGTTCTTTATCTTCAAAGAGCATGATAAACGTTCATAATTATTCCTCACGATGCTTCGGCAAGGTAGGTATTTTTGTTCCCATCCCATTTTACAGACCTGAAAACTGAGGGGCAGTAGCCATGTAGGTATTTGATGATTCCAACAGATTACAAAATAACAACCTTTTAAATATTAACAGCCTTTTCTCTCTTTCCATTCTTTCTAGTTCTTTCTATGGACATGAAGGCATAAGAAAAGAGAATGGGGAAAAATTTTCAAGCTCTGTGATGTTTTCAAAGGAAAGAAAAAATATCACACCTTTTAAACAGCCGTTCAGCTGCAGGTAAAGAATTTAACAGCTCGCGGAGTGCTAATTAGAGCCCATTATAACTTGATTGACCTGCATGGCAGTCACTCTACTTATGTCCTTGCAAGATGGAGATTTTGCTTCTTTGCAGAGTTCTGATTCACATAACTTAGTTTCCTGACTAGGGAAGCAGTGATAATTCAGAGGCAGCAATCAGAACTAGGCTGCATAAATCAATATTTAAAATGGAATTTCCCCTTTGCGTATAATAAGCAACAGATCCCGTTCAATACTTTCAGTGGCCCAAATGTTTTCACAGTTAACTTGCATAGGGATACAGAAAATTGAGGTTCATTATCTGTCTTCTTAATTAACAAAGTCAAAGAATATATTGAAGAGATCTGTATTTGGCCTTCGTGCCTTTTGCTATTTACTATTTGTAAAAGAAATCAAGTATGTGTATTTACAGGGTGAATGCTTTATACTCCAGTGGTGAAATTAGCTTTTCTGGATAAGTACATATTTGAGTGAAAAGTGTTTTCTTCTTGCTTCATTTGATGATTTGCTTGACGATCCAAGGGGATTTTCTTCTGTCTTAGATAATTATATTTAATATTGTTCTATAGACTTCTTCTCTACAATTTCCTCCACCCACATCTCAATTTGCTTACTGCACAGAAACCTGTTGTGTGGAAAGGCTTTCCTATTTCATCCACCCCCTTTCTTCCCACAAATAATTCTCCCAATTCCCTTCACTTTTTTTCATTGTTAAAATATGTCTTTAATTTGATAATATAATGGACATATAATATTATATTAGTTTCAGGTATGCATAATGATTTGATGTTTGTATATATTATGAAATGATCACTGTAATAAGTCTAGTTAACATCCATCATATTCTCCATTTCTAGCTTACTAATTACTTCTAAGTCTCAGGCTAAGTATTTGAATGAATATTGGAAATTAACGCTGGAAAATCCTAATGTCTATTCTACTTGCTTTCTCTTTCATAACCTTATTCCCAAATCTACCTGTTCTAATCTGCTCCATATTTTGATTTTATAAACATTTTCCCTTGAAGACGATTTTCTTCTAACACTTTTTAAGCACTTGTGCTATCCCCAGACTATGACCTTAGGATGACAGAGCCCCTGATTTTCTCACTCACCTCTGTCTCAACTCTTCAGGAAAGTGCCTAGGGACTTCCCTGGTGGTCCAGGGGTTAATAATCACCTTCCTATGAGGGGATGCCGGTTTGATCCGTGGTCAGGGAATTAACATCCCACATGCCATGGAGCAAGTAAATCAGCATGCTGCAACTACGGAGCCTGAGTGCCTCAACTACTGAGCCTGCAAGCGCTAGAGCCAGCGCTCTGCAACCAGAGAAGTCCAGATGCCAAATGAGGACCCAGCACAGTCAAACTAATAAAAGATTTTTTTAAAAAAGACAGTGTCTGAGCACTTGTCTCATGCATCCAGCCTGGGCTGGTGATCTATTTCACTCTAGGTAATATACATGTTTTGATGCTGTTCTCTCGAAACATCCCACCCTCGCCTTCTCCCACAGAGTCCAAAAGTCTGTTCTGTACATCTGTGTCTCTTTTTCTGTTTTGCATATAGGGTTATCGTTACCATCTTTCTAAGTTCCATATATCCGTTAGTATGAGTGCTCGGGCCTGGTGCACTGGGAAGACCCAGAGGAATCGGGTGGAGAGGGAGGTGGGAGGGGGGATAGGGATGGGGAATACATGTAAATCCATGGTTGATTCATGTCAATGTATGACAAGAACCACTACAATATTGTAAAGTAATTAGCCTCCAACTAATAAAAAAAAAAGAAAAAAAAGAAAAAAAAAAAGACAGTGTCTGGTACGTACTAGAAGCTCAATAAATTCTTGCTATCACTTTTAAGATTCTCCTTTTAGCCTATCTACCTGCTACCCTCCACAAACATGGTATTAATTCCATCTACTTTGGAATTAATTGTCATTCAATTTCATCAGTTAATGTCAAGTTCTTGTGAACACAAAAGCAGAAATTAACTTGGTCTTGAAGACAGAGGAAGGAAGAGATCCAAACAGGAGCAAACAAATGCATGCTATCTCCAAAACTGGCATCATTTTTCAGCCAAAGTAACTTAAACACAGTGTTTCCCCTTTTCCATATATTTCAAATTGATGCTATGACTTCCATTCATCCAGTGAAATCAGTTAATGTATAATTGATCTTATATTTATCTTTTTCCTGTGGTGAATTCATAGTGTACAGTAAAGATATACAATGTTGAATTATTTTTGAATAACTAAAAAAAAAAAGGCAAAAAAATGTGTACACTATTAAGGCAGCATCAGTAGTAAAGTTACTACATAGAATGATTGCCATAATGCTGTTCTTTACACTTGTGAGAGATGTATCACAATTTGATCTTCCTGGTAGCCAATCCGTAGAGTGACACCCAGATCCTCCTGTCTGTGACTTCCATCTCTGTCACTCTGTTTCTGATCTACTAACTCAGTCCCACTTTCTTGAATTCTCTTTGGGGGAACTGATTTTGAGGCAGTTGAGCCTCATCAGAACATTATGACTCAGTCCTAGGAGATGGTTCTTTTGGATGGAAAGCACAAAATTAGACAGTCCATTCAAGGAGCTGTATACCTTCTCCTCTATCCAAAACAATCTCTTCAGCTACACTTCACATCAGCCAAATCAGCTATTTTTCCAGTAAAAATAATCATCTCATCTCTTCTACTTTGAGGGCATCTTCCTTTGTCAGCCCTTCTTTATTTTTGGATTAGCCCTTTCTTTTACATTAGTTTAAGTTTGAGGCACAGAAATGCTTTAGGGTATGAATTTTTGTGTCAAATATTAGAGGACTTACATATCTAAATGGAAAGTAATTTCCCCCCAATGATTGTACATGTATATGCATATATATGTGTGTAAGCATATATATTTTCTGAAATTAGTTTTTTTAAAAAAATAATTTCATTTGTTGATTTGTTTTTCACTGTGCTGGGTCTTTGTTGCTGTGTGGGTTTTTAACTACTTGTGGAGAGTGGGGGCTAGTCTCTGGCTGTGGTGCGTGGTCTTCTCACTGTGGTGGCATCTTTTGTTGCAGAGTGCAGGCTTTAGGGCACACAGGCTTCAGTAGTTTCACACATGGGATCAGTAATTGTGGCTCCCAGGCTTTGGAGTGCAGGCTCAATAGCTGTGTTGCAAGGGCTTGGTTGCTCGTTGGCTTGTGGGATCTTCCTGGATCAGGGATTGACCCTGTGTCTCCTGCATTGGCAGGTGGGTCCTTTACCCCTAGTGCCACCTGGAAAGTCCCTTAAATATCATAGTATTTATTAAAAGCTTAATGTGCATCTTTTGAAGGCAAACTTGAATTTTTAGGAGACAACCAAAAATCATTTTGAACCTTGGGTAATAGTTATTTTCATCAAAACATCTACAAAATGAAAATATTTCCCCAAGTCAGTTCAAAAAGTTGTTCCAAAGAGAGTATGAACAAGTTACATGATGTGAAAAGTCACTATAATAATACAGGTTTATAATAATCCCTGCATCAAGTTTGTTCTACTTACCTACTAAATTATTGTTATATTTGTTTGTTGTTTGTGCATGCTAAGTCACTTTAGTTGTGTCCGACTCTTTGTGACCCTATGGACTGTAACCTGTTAGGCTCCTCTGTCCATGGGATTCACCAGGCAAGAATATTGGAGTGGGTTACCATGCCCTCCTCCAGGGAATCTTCCTGCCCCAGAAATCAAACCTGTTTCTTACATTTCCTGTACTGGCAGGTGGGTTCTTTATCACTAGCGCCACCTAAGGCACAGTAGAAGATTTAATTTATTTATTTACTGTACATCTTTTAACCTTTCATCAAAGGCTTGAAGCTTAGGTATATAGAGTTCATATAGTTTATTTAGTATGTTTGTTACCAAACCAAACTTGGATCCTCTCACTCATCAATAAAACCAATCCACTGATGCTGGGCTGCAGTGTAAAAAAGTAGTGTTATTGGAAGGTGTTCAACACAGGGTCAAGCAAGAAGAATGAGCAGATTATTCTTAAAAGACCTCAACTCCCTGATGGCTTTCAGAGAAGAATTTTTAAAGGCAAGGTGAGGAAAGGGTTGTGGGGTGCCTGATCAGCTTGTAGACTTTCTTTTGTGGGGGAGGTGCAATTTGTCCTCAGGAAGGCCCCACATGGTTCTACTTCTTTACATGTTGAGATTAAACTAGACAATGAATGCCAAAGTCTTTTTTAAAATTATCAAGGAGTATTCAAAGGCTAGTTGTTGATGAAATTAATATTTTGTATCCTCTACTCTGATCCTAGTACAGGATGAGCCACAGTCTGTATATTCAATTCATTGACTGACCAGGGAACAGAGTGATCAAGATTGTTTTTAAGGTTTCTTGGTGGCTCAGACAGTAAATCGTCTGTCTGCAATGGGGGAGACCCGGGTTTGATCCCTGGGTCGGGAAGATCCCCTGGAGGAGGAAATGGTAACCCACTCCAGTACTCTTGCCTGGAAAATCCCATGGATAGAGGAGCTTGGTAGGCTACAGTCCGTGGGGTCGCAAAGAGTCGGACACGACTGAGCGACTTGACTTTACTTACTAATGAGTCTTCTATGGCTTCCCGGTGGTTCAGCTGGTAAAGAATCTGCCAGCAGTGTGGGAGACCCGGGTTCGATCCCTGGGTCAGGAAGATCCCCTGGAGAAGGAACTGACAGCCCCCTCCAGTATTCTTGCCTGGAGAATCCCCTGGACAGAGGAGCGTGGTGAGCTGGAGTCCAGCGGTCGCAGAGTCAGACCACTGAGTGACTGGGCACACACAATGATTCTTCCATAGACCATTTCCCTGTGTATCACTTTAAAGAGCAAGAATAAATTTCATCACACTAAAAATGAACTCAGGACTCTCAGCCCTCCACTGTTTGTCTAACCCATCATGCTGCATTTCATCGTATTTTAATACAAAGCTATTACTTCCCTTAAAAGATAAAAAGTCAATTTAAGGAAAACTCACACATCCCAGAGTGTAAACTTGCACCAGTGAAAGAGTTCAAGTCGTCTTTGGTTTGGTACATAAAGCACAAATATATGCTTTGATGTTAAGAAAGTTGCCCTAATGACTGGCAATTATGGGTAACTATCCTTTGATAGTAAATTGTCCACATGGCATTCTCATATTCTTGGGGCCAAATGCCTTCATGACTCCCACATTTCATGAAAACCAGGTTGTAGCCAGCCAGAGTTACAGAGTTAAGGCAAGAGGAGGTTCTTCTTTCAAATTACCAAATAATACAAAATGAAGGAAAGTATGTTATTTTCTTGCTTTGCCTCCAATTTAAAATAATACTGCTTGAAAATTCAGCATCACATAGAAAGCAAGGAAGTAATAATAGAATTGCATCCTAGACTGATAATTATTTTTTCCAAACTCTCTTCATATTATATTTCTTTTAAAAAAGAATTATAGTAAAAAGATACTGTTATTTAGCCATTCAAATGTGAAAGTGTTAGTGGTTCAGCTGTGTCTGACTCTGTGACCCAGGACTGTAGCCTGCTAGGCACCTCTGTCCATGAAACTCTCCCTGCAGGAATACTGGAGTGGTTGCCATTCCCTTCTCCAGGAGATCTTCCCGATCCAGGGATTGAACCCAGGTCTCTCACATTCCAGGCAGATTCTCTATCATCTGAGCCACTAGGAAGCCCTATTTAACCCTTTATCCCTGTTTAATTAGACTATTGTTCTCATCATCTTCCAAAGCACATCAACCTTGTATTTTCCACCAAACCTCTCCTCCTTTCTTCTTTCTTTCCCTGTATGTTCAGTAATAAACTCCCTTTTCCTGGGTCAGAAAGATCTGCTGGAAAAGGGATAGGCTACCCGCTCCAGTATTCTTGGGCTTTCCTTGTGCTTCAGCTGGTAAAGAATCCGCCTTCAATGCGGGAGACCTGGGTTCGATCCCTGGGTTGGGAAGTTTCCCTGGAGAAGGGAAAGGCTACCCACTCCTGTATTCTGGCCTGGAGAATTCCATGGACTGTACAGTCCATGGGGTCCCAAAGAGTTGGACACAACTGAGAGATTTTCACTTTTTTTTTCTTTTTAGCTTGACTAGCTTGTACTTAAAGATTGCATCATTTTCCCTTCCTCTTAAAAAATCTGTCAAGTATATTTCACACAAAATATCCAGAAGGAGAAAGTTATACATATATATTTGCTTACTTTAAAGTTCTTTTTGTGTCTAAGGTCATAGGGATAAAACTAAGTCTGTAAAAATGATAAATTATACTAACCTCTATTGAGAGAGTTCATTCAACTTCCAAAGTGCTCAACTTGTTTCCAGGGAGTAATTTAATTTATATTCTGGTAGTATCCGACTGAATTAAAAATGAGAGAGAGAGGGATTGTAGAGAGCAGTAAAAAGACACCTGTCTGGATGCATTTTAATTGTTTCTTTCATTCAACTTTTAACATGGATGGACATACTATATAGTATGAACTCATTACCTCACTAGGGTTTTCCATAGTATACCTCTGGTCATTTTTCCTCCATCTAAAAATAATTATACTTAAGAAAAATTGACACTATAGTCTTTCCTTTTTGCTTTCTTTGCTTTTGCTTTACAATCTCTTCCACCCAAACTTGAGTCTTCTGGAAATCTGACCATCTCTTTATTCTGCCCCACTCTCATAATTTTTGATACAAGGTTCAACAGTTTGTCTTCTAATTTTCATTTTCCTACATTTATCCTATCTCCATGCTGTCTCACTACCAGTTCCCAATGTTTAAATAATTGATCATTGATATCAGTGTATTTTAAGTCACATCTAATGTGGCAACTGAATTATCTCTCTTTTACACAGTTAATAATTTAATAGGATTTTATGATTGTTATCCACATGGTTAATTATTTCAGGTATCTCAAAAGCCAGCTTTGAACTTTTAGGTGAGTTCAAACTTGTAATATTCTCGGCCAAAATTCTACTCTGATAAAGCCTATGTATCAGTTAAAAGTCACCCAGAAACCCAAAGCTAGTAAGAAATAGATTAGGTAGAAGTAGATAGAAAGAGAGATAGAGAGATAAATAAATTTATTGGATTGGCCAAAAAGTTTGCTCAGGTTTTTCTGTTAACATCTTATAGATGTGAACAAATCTTTGGTCAACCCAATACTACACGAAATAGTCTTATAACAATGTGGAGACTAGCTAAGCAGGACTGTCATCTGTAGGGCAGGCAGTCAGGAAGGAGGTTAGAACTCCACAAGGTGAAGCTTGGATCTCATGGATGGGCAGCCAAGAAAGGAAGATTGTCAACAGGATAAAGTCCCAGGAGCATGAGCAGAAGTCTGGACTTAGGAAAAATCTAAGCCTTCTTTCAAAGGACTTTGCTTTCTTTGAACATTGTGGTCCAGTGTTGAGGAAGCCATGAGAGATGGGATAAATGTGGGATAATAAAAATTGGGAAACAAACTATGAAAGGTTGGGTCCAAAATTGTAATAAGAGAAGGTGAGAATGAAGAAATTATTAAGTCGTCAGGTCCACTTATAGTTAATTTAAGGTCAGTTGATCAGCAGCTTTTGAGTACATCTACAAAATTCCTTCATAGCAGCTCATAGGTTAGTGTTTAGTGTATAATTGAATAACTGCATATACAATTTGAAAAGTGTCTGCTGCTTCCCCTCTGTCCTCCAACTATTTTGAGAGAATATCCCTCTTAGCCCACTCTAACTGGGAACCTACCAGAAAGGAACTCTGGGACTGAAGTCCAGCTGCACGAGGTGGACACCTCACAAATCTGTCTTCCTAGAAGTCTCTAGGAAGAAGGTTTGACCAGATGTTGCTCTGCAGTGCTTTAATCCCTAACAAACAAGTGCTCATAAAGGATGCTGAAAAATAATGACCATAACTAATTTTAGCTAATGTTTATTGAATAAACACTTATTGTGCTAGGTATTGTTAATGCATGTACGTATATCAACTCTATCTCCCTAAAATTCCATTTTGTTTTTGTTGGTTTTTTTTTTTTTTTTGACTGTGCAGCATGTGGGATCTTTGTTCCCCAACCAGGGTTTGATTCCATGCCCCCTGCATTCAAAGGGCACAGTCTTAACCACTGGACCACCAGAGAAGTTCCCCTAACAGCTTTATTAGGCAAGATTCTACTTTAGTCCAATATTCAGGTGACAGGACCAGTTTTTGAACATAGAGAATTGAGCCCCAGAGCCTAGAAGCTTTGCCACCATGCGAAGCTTAACCGTTACAAAAGCCTGAATTTTTTAATTTTATGACAAAAATTTTAAATGTCCTAACTCAACTAAAATTCTTCAGACTCAAATGATTCATCCACTTATTTCCTATCTAATAAGACAGCAGTTAGGATAAGAGTGTATCTTTACTTTTCTACTAAATGCTTGTACTTTTTTGTTTTCAAACTATGGAGTGTTACATTTGTCACCTATCTGGGCGTGGAGAGTCCATTTAGTTAAGGAAATGCTTCCTCCAGGGCTAGGACAGAGCTGTCAACATTTCCAGTCTTCAAGTGCACACACTCTCCCCTGAATAAGACCTGGTTTCCTGCAGGATGTAGAGCACTTTATATCACACACAGTTTATCCCAACAAAGCCAGATGCAAACATGCAATGAAGGATGAAGGAGGCATCAATAAACTGAAGGATTTTAGTGAAACCACTTACTGTAAGTGGGACAGACTTGGATGGGGTGGTCGACAGTGTAAAGTACTCTGAAAAATCACCGGCTCCCACTGTTTTATCTCACTCACGCTGGAGTTATTCCTAAAATGAAAGTACTTGGTGAGGCCAAGGATTTCCTTCCATAAGGCTAGTGGCTATTAAGGAATTGAAAGATGGGGGTGTCATTAGGCAGAGACTTAAAGGGGGGGATCAGTCCAATCACTCTATATCATGTTACCAGGATATACAAAGATTACTCTAATCCTTAGCACATCAATTAACAACCAACCTGTCTTCTTTTTTTTCCCTGTATTTTTTTTTCATGGAAGCGATATTCACAGCTGATGTCTGAGCTCTTAGACAATAAAAAGCTTGCCATAAAACAGGAGATGTTAGGGGCTGCTTATGGAATAATGGAAAAAATGGAAATTAATGTCAAAATGATGTCATGGCTTCAAAACATTGTTGGTACAAGTGCCTGACAGGCATCCTTGACACACTCTGTAATGACATAGTAAGAAAGCAAAAATAATGTGACAATGGCTTTCTATAGGACTTATGAAGAATGACTGGATGGGGGCTGCACTCCATAGGCTGATCTCAAGGAGAAGATGCATTTCCTCTGTAAGACATCAATATTTATGAGGTTTATTGATTATCTTGTCATGTTTAAAATATGTGCTTAACAGTATATTTAAGGGTCAATGGGAGTCACAGGGACACATATGAAAGAGCAGCATCATCTACCAGCAGGACAGGAGGGAAATTGTGACATCTTTTGTCAGTTCTTACTGGTTCAAGCAAATTGTAGTTCTCACTCTAAGAAAATAAATCATTACAAATTTAAAATAAGTAACAGGTCAATAGCATTTTGTAGGCAAGGTTAAAAATATTTTAAAAAACCAACAATAATATTAATCTTGGATAAACTCTTCCAATAATCTTCTTCTTTAAGAATATTATTAGGGAGTGTCCTGCTTATTGCCATTTATTCACTGTGTGAACCATCAAATCACATAATTTTAGAGCTAGAAAAAACTTTAACAGTCATCTTCTCAGAGATACTTGGTATCATAGAGCTGGTTTGTGATAGAATGGGTACTGATACTTTGAATAACAAGGATGGAGTCATTTCCTTTATGCCAGGTTAAATCACTTAGCACTGCATTTGGCTGCAAGTATTGTATAGTGTAACAAGAAGCCCAGAAATAGGCAGCTCTAAGCAGATTTACAGATCATCATTGCCTTGGAAGATCCAGGACCCTTCCAGCTCTTCCAACATCTTTCTATGTTTCAGGGAGAAAGAAGGAAAAAAGAAAATGAGCTTAACTAACAGATGTCAACTCGTTGTCAAATCTCAATCATATGGCCTCCCCTAGTTTCAACCAACAATTTTAAGATTCAGACAACGGGGAAGAAGAGGACTGAAAATGAAAGTTGAGGCTCCCAACCAAAGATGTCTGCCTTCCCACCTCCTATAAACTGAATTGTGTTTCCCAGAAGTTATACGTTGAAGCCTTAATCCCCTGGTTTCTGTATTGAAGATAGCGTCCTTAAGGTGAGGATTAAGATTAAATAAGATCTTAGTGTGGAGCCCGGATTTGATAGAACTGGTGCCCTTGTAAGAAAAGGAAGAGATCTTAGAGCTTTTGCTCCACCATGAGAGGCAACTGTTTGCAAGCCTGGCAGATGGTCCTCACCAGAGAACAAAGTCTATCAGAACCTTGACCTTTGCCTTTCCAGTTTCCAAAAATATGGGAAAATATATTTCTGTATTTTAAGCCACATAGTCTATGACACTTTGTCATGGCAGCCTGAATGGACTAATATACCAGCATACACAGATATGGGCATTCACTCATTCATTTAACAAGCGCTGAGGATATCCACTTTGCTGTAGTCACTGAGATACACGCAGGGATTGAGATGAATATGGCACAGGTCTGTCCAGTAGGCAGGTGGCAAGACAAACAATCAACAATAGCAACTGTGTGATAATTGCCCTCATTGGTAATCACATATTGTTACTGAAATACAGAGGGAGTAAACAAGGTTTTGACCTAACATCCCAGCAGCACAGCCTCAAAGCCGATAAGTTTAAGAGAGGTTGATCTCTAAGCAGTCTAATTACTTAACCTCTCTAAACTTCAACTGTGAAAATGAAGATAAAAGCCAAATCAACTGCATACATTTCTTGTGTTAATTTAATGAGAAAAACCTTATAAATGAAATGAAGAGATACACCACAGTACCTGACCTTTGCTAAGCATTGAAAATCATTATAATCACATCAACTATATCAGAGGTTACCATACTTTTTCTGTAAGGGACTTAATAATAAATGTAATAAACTTTGCAGGCTGTATTGTGTCTGTTTCAATCTGCCACAACAGTGTGAAGTTAGCCATGACAATACGACAATACATAAATAAATTAGTATGCTGATTCCCAATGAAGGGCTTCCCAGCTAGTCAAGAATCTGCCTGCCGATGGAGGATATGCAGGAGATTAGGGTTCAATCCCTGAGTCGGGAAGATGACCTGGAGAATAAAATGGCTACCCACTCTAGTATTCTTGCCTGGGAAATTCCATGGACAGAGGAACCTGGAGGGCTACAGTCCATGGGGTCGCAAAAGAGACAGATACAACTAAGTAACTGCACATGCAAGAATTCCAACAGAACTTTATTTACAAAGATAGGTGATGGTCCAGATTTGACACATATCATCAGAGATGAAGTGAAGTGAAAGTCGCTCATTTGTGTCCCTTTCTTTGTGACCTCAGGGACTATACAGTCCATGGAATTCTCCAGGCCAGAATACTGGAATGGGCAGCCTTTCCCTTCTCCAGGGGATCTTCCCAAACCAAGGATTGAACCCAGGTCTCCCACATTGCAGGTGGATTCTTTACCAGCTGAGCCACAAGGGAAGCATTATCACAGATACATAGCTGCAAGTATTTTTAGGCATTATTTTGAAAGATGACTTTGTGTTTGCCTGAGAAATATATATGTTTGATCATCAACAAAGTGAAAGACAATCTACTGAATGGGAGAAAATATTTGCAAGTTGTATATATTACAAGGTGTTAATATCCAAAATATTTAAAAACTCATACAACTTAATAAGCAAAAAAAAAAAAAAAAATCAGACAAACAATCCAATTTAAAAATTAGCAGAAGATCTGAATAGGCATTTTATCAAAAAAGATATATAGATAACAAATAACTACATGAAAAATGCTCAACATTACTAATCATCAAGGAAAGGCAAATCAAAGCCACAATGAGATGTCACTTCACACCTGTTTTGAACGGCTATCATTCAAAAGGTAAGAAGCAACAAGTGTTGGTGAGGATGTAGAGAAAAGACAATCCATGTGCCCTGTTGGTAGGAATGTAAATTGGTGCAGCGCTATGGGGAAAACTATGAGGTTTTCTCAAAAGTTTAAAACTAGAGCTCCTGTATTTCAGGAGTTCCACTTCTGAGTATTTATCTAAAGAAAACAAAAACGCTAATATGAAAAGACACATACACTCCCATGTTTCTTCCATCATTATTTACAATAGCCAAGACAAGGGAACAACCTAAATGTTCATCAGTGGATGAAGGAATAAGGAAGAGGTGATATACAATGAAATATTATTCAATGGTTAAAAAAGGAAATCTTATTATTTATGACAGCATGGATGGATCTTGAAGGCATTATGCTAAGTGAAATAAGGCAGAGAGAAAAAGATAAATATCACGTGATCTGGCTTGTATGTGGAATCAAAACAAAAACAAAAAAATGAAAACAAAACCAAGTTTATGGATACAGAGAGCAGACTGATGGTTGCCTAAGATGAGGGGGTTGGGAGTGGGCAAAATGGGTGAAGGAGATCAAAAGGTACTAAGAAGAGAAAGAAGGAAATGTGCATTTACTTTAAAGTTAAGAAAAGTGTATAGTCATATGAGTAGTGGGGGCATACACATGGGCCACAGCTAAGGACCATGAATCCCTCAAATGTTTTCTAGATTTATATCTAAGGATAAGCAAGGAGTTAGCAGCAAACCATGACGTGAAGTGAGCCTGGCTTTCTTGCAGTTACAGTTTTATGTTTGCACTTAGGAAAAAAAAACCTAATCCCTGCCTCAAAAGCTTAAGAACTAGAAGGCTGAGGATGGAACAGGGAGCTTAAAATAGGATAATATGGGGGAGACTTCCCTGGTGGTCCAATAGCTTAGATTCTGCACTCCAAATGCCAGGACCCCGGTTTGATCCCTGGTCTGGTGGAATTAGATCCTACATGCCCCAGTGAAGATCAAAGATCCTACCAAATAAGTAAATAAATAAACATTTTTAAAAATATATGAGTACTCCCTCAATCACCACTTAATCCAAGCATGGTGACTTGTATATGGTTCATTCTAAAATATATTTTTTTAAAAGATAATTTTCACTAAGTTTGTTCTAACTGAGTGCCAGACCTTAAACTATGTACTCTGAAAACAAGAGAAAGATGTTAACTCTAGCCCTCAAGAAGCTTCCAACACGTTGTGGGTTCAGCGGGCCATAGGAATTGTTCTCTAATAACACAGCAAATGTTTTGTCTGGTTTCTTGAGAAATCGTTGAAACTTTCCTCAAGAGTACCTGGATAAAAGCAGTGACTATTTCACTACTCCCTTTGATGACAGAGGTTGAAGGCAGCTTTTAAGGATGGGCTGTAATTTCATAATAATTCAAACGGTGTCTGTTCAATTTTCAATTTCATAATTCCATATTCCCTTCCCTTCAATTAGCAAAACCAATCACTGGGGAGCCAGGGCTGACAGCTGGAAGTTTCCAACTTGTATGAGCCATGTTTTTCTTATTTTCCAGAGAGAAACCTTGACATTCTCTTCTCATAAGTTTTAAGTTTTCTTCTCCAACTCCCTCACCAAAGTTTTTTTTTTTTTTAAAGAACTAAAGGATTGTGGACAAAGTAAAATTGTTGGAAGAGACCTTAAGGTAGAACATTATTATCTTGAGAGACAAGAAGCCTGGGGATTCATTTTGCTTTCTTTTATATAGAAATAAAACACCAGCACTAAGCTTGTCTTCACAGGCAGCCCAGATGCGCCTCTCTTTCCTTTTGATGTATATTTGGGTATGAAAGCTTTATTTTCTTTGTTCCAGTGGTTGAGGGAGTTTGGTCCCTCAATATAAAGCATCTACTTTCATTTCCTTTATTGAAACAGATATTTATGCTACAGAGAATTGTCCATATTTGTCTGTGGGTCCTCCTTTCTCTATTCACATATCTCCTGGTTATATCTTTTTTTTTTTCCCCTTTCTTTTACCAGAAATCCACATGGCACGCTTCCAATTGTGTTTATCCACTCCAGGTAATTGACAGTCACATAAGTGCAAGTAATGTGAGGTATTATTGAAAGAGATTTGTTTGCCTCTTTAATTAAGCAGTTGTTCACAGGTGCATACAGTTACAACAAAATTAATTGATAGCTTTATATCACACTTCTTGAGCCCACTGCTATTTGATGTTTGCAAACACAACTATTAGATTTGTCTTATCTTGTATTATAGGGAGTCTTTCTCATTTTCTTCCAACAGAGGTTAGGACAGGTTGCCCTGAATGCTAGAAAAATCTATCGAAGCTGCAAAGATAATTTGACTAAGAAGGAAACAAAGTGAAATATTTATTTCTGGAGCATTTTATCACTACTGAGCAGTACAATAGAAGTCGTTTAGGTTTCTGTATGTACTGCCATTTTCCGGCATATCAAAGATCACTGCTACCCAAACTAAGAAGCTTCCTGTGAAGACTCAGTGTTTTATCTTTCAACGATACTGTGGAGTTACACACGCTTACAGCAGGCAACTAGTATTTCCTGGGATTAGATTTTATTAGCAGTCATTTTTCACTCTTTTCTACATTGCATCTGAGTACCAGCAAGGCATAGTCCCTTTCTCAGTTCATAGCGGGGCTTCCCTCAAGGAGATATATAAACAGATGTGCGGTCATTATGTCTCCCGCTTGCTAGAAGGAACAGGGGTTGCTGACTTGGGAGGTACCTCATTTTCAGTGTTCCTTTTATAGGCAGCTTGGTAGAAGAATTAAAATGCAGCCTCTGAGTGAAACTTTCTGAATTTGAGCCCTTTTCTGTTATTTATTACCTGTGTCCTGTGAACTTCTCTATTCTTCCATTTACTTCTAAGGGAATGGTGATAATAAGTAAGTATTCATAGAAATGTGACAATAAAGGGTGCTAATGCAGTTAAATCTTAGAATGGCAAATTCAAAATAAATTACAGCTACTATGACAAAAATAAAATAAATTGCAGCTACTGTCGGTAAAGTATGGGACTTGAGCAGTTTATATAAACTCTTTCAGCCTCAGTTTTCTCACTTCTAGATATGAATACCAATTTGTTAATTGTATAAAATGCTGTGTGCGGACATGTGCTAAGTTGCTTCAGTCCTATCCGACTCTTTGTGTGACCTGATAGACTATAGCCCAACAGGCTCCTCTGTCCATGGGATTCTCCAGGCAAAAATACTCGAGTGGGTTGCCATGCCCTCCTCCAGGGGATAGTCCCTATCCAGGGATCGAACTCTGCATTGGCAGACGGGTTCTTTACCACTAGCACCAACTGGGAAGCCCATAAAATGCTATCAGCATGCTGCATGTTAATAACTGTTACTACTCTAAAGATTCCTCAATAGTCAGACTCATATACATGATGTTTTCAAGAATATAGAATGCATTTTTAAAAATTTTTACTAAAATAGATTTTATTTACAGTGTTATATTAATTTCAAATGTATTGCAAAGGGATTCAGTTTTATATATACCTTTTTAGATTCTTTTCCAGTATAGGTTATCACAAGATATCAAGTACAGTTCCCTGTGCTATACACTAGGTCCTTGTGAGTTATCTGTTTTATACATAGTGGTGTGTACACTTTCATTTCAAACTCCTAATTTATGCCTGCCCTTCCCCCCTTTGGTAAATTTGTTTTCTATGCCTGTGAACCTATTTCTCTTTTGTAAACAAGTTAGGTTGTATCATTTTTTTTAGATTCCATATGCAAGCCATGTAAGTATTTATCGTTCTTTGACTTATTTCACTTAGTATGATAATCTCTAGGGCATTCATGCTGCTGCAGACGCACAGCACCTATTTTTAACAATATTGTTGATTTATAGTTGTGTGTCTCATTGTATTCTTTCTATCTTATCTGCTTTACTGTCTGTGGATTACTTAAGTGGTGAAACAGGTAAAACAAAAAACTCACCGAGCGAGTGACTCTCCACCCTGAACTCACCGAGCGAGTGACTCTCCACCCTGAAATCTGTGATAGCCACAAAGTCCCTCTTTACTAACAAATTATGTGTCTTCACACCACTGAACAGAAACTTTAACACTAAAATAGAAAAATCCAGAGAAGACCAATTAAAATATATATTTAACTCTTAGGAGAAATGCCATTAGCGCACTTGAACTAGTGACAGATTGGATTACATCGCACCAACAGATCCTCACTTAGACAAGAGCAGAGTGTTGAGGGAATATTATGCCAAATAAAAATGATTAAATGAAGGGGAATTGTTTATTAATCCTCTAGGTGAAAGATTTAACTCTGACCACTATAGCTAGGTGAATGCCTAGTAGTGGATTTGATCTGGAGGGTAGTTATTTAGTGTGTATATACCAATAAGAACATGTAGACAAAGATCCGCTTAAAATCATATTTGAGATGAAAACACAAAAGATACTAAATCTGTCATCAGGTCTAAGGAATAGATTTAGGGTCTGGAGTGGAAGATGAAATCTAAAAGGTCAGGAGCTAGATAAATTCAGGAGTGGAGCTAGAGACAAGTAACAGGGCAAGAACAAGGCAAGAAACTGTAAGTAAACCTTTGGTTGAGAGCAAGCCTGGATGATACACCCAGCTCTCTCTCATTGTGCTGTCTGCAGGGTGCATGGATGGGTCTGAGTAAAAGACACAGTATCTTCGTACACACACAAAAGTCATAAATATTTTGCTTTTGTAAATTTTGCACTCAGCACAAGTTGAATTTTCCTTCTTAGTTTTGACTCTAGATTTGTGAATTAATGAGACAGAATGAGAGGCTTAAAGGGGTTGAAGAAAGTAACACACATGTTACTGTGTTTATAAGCACAGATTAAGTACAAAATGCAACTTCTTTACTTAATATTTTTACTTAAGAAATGCCAAATCTGATGCTGAGCAAGAGTCTAGATATTGGCCTACAGGGAACAGGACTGGGTACCATTTGAATTAGTATCATTTAGAACCAGACACTGGTTAGTTGTATATATACCTTCTATTCTTATCATCTAAGTTCTACCAAAATATAGGACTCCCAGCTCCTCCACACACAGGTAGTAATATCTCCAACTTCCAACCCCCTTTTCAATATGCTCTTCTTTACTTGTACTTATTATTACAGCAACTCTTTCACTGTTACCTCTGCAAATCACCAATATCTTAAACATCTTTTCTTAAAATACCTTTTCATCTTCTTGTACGTGAGACCTGCCCATTTTATGCATTTACATCCCTTTCATTTTCCTTGTGTGGATTTGCCATGCACTCAGCAACCAGTGATGGTCTTCAAACACTGAGACAGTTAACTCATCCTATTCTCTTCCACTCTGACTACTAGTATTGAGCAATTTCAGCTTCATGCATAACAAAGCTAAGACTATAGCCTCAGTGTTTCTTGAGCCTCTAAAAATCTTCAACTCCACTCCTTGTCAATAACTCAATCCTGTGGTCATGTTTTATTTCACATACATTATGAAAATATCTTACTTAAAAAGTTGCATTCCTTAGACATTATCAGATTACTACAACATACAAAACAGAATAGGACAAAACAGGAGATGAGGAAAGGAAATAAAAAAGCAAATGAGATAAAAATAAAATAAAGCCAGTAGCAAGCTTAGTATACAAGAGTATACATCAAAATTCTAGTTGATTCCCAAAATAAAGAAATTTGATCATAGTTCCTGTAAGGGAAACACAACATTATTTGATCTCCTTTCTATGTGATAAAAGTGAAAATGTCCTCAATATCCCTAGTGTTAGCCCTGCTAATGATTGTTGCTTCTTATTATGTTTTTATAATATCCCCTAATGATGTCAGTGCCCTTCTCCTGAGAAAATGCAGTGAAAGCAATCACTATGGTCTCAAAACAATATATTCTAAATATGCAACTGGATTGACCCCAGAATAAAGTTTAGAATATCTACAATAAACTGTGGATCATATATCTTTCTTGAATATTATTTCTTGAAATGGATCCTTGAGAAGATTTGGACACTAGCAAGTTCAAGGTTAATATTGCTTGGGGGAAAAAAAGGAAACTATGATAACTCTTTGTTGAAATTTTAAAGTGGTATTATATGCTTGACACTTGACTAACAGAGGAGAGGCTTGAAATATATTTACTTTACTTGGAGGTTGGTCAAATAAGTGACCATGAGAAAACTTAAGATTTTTCTCAAAAAACGTTTTCTCTCTCTGCCTCAAAAATAGACATACAGTCCAGATAATTTCCAAGGTGGTAGTTTCTAATTCCCCCACCCCTATGCCTCTCATCATGGCCATAAAACATCTCACACAAAGTATCTATAAAACATATCTCATTTTAAACAATGTAATTCCTGGTGAACCTTAGAGGTAGATTAATTGGCAAAATGTATCCATAGATAACTGAATGATTTGACCTATTACATACAAGTGTTGGCTAGAAGCCATTTACTGCTGGAGGACATCTGCCAAAACTTATGATTTGAGTTTTGAATAGTTGATCCTGTGCCACTATTTCTGACAATAATTAAAAGGCAGGATCAATTATATGCTGAGGTCATTTCTAGTACATGACAATCAAACCATTCCATCAATATAGAAGAGAGTACTTGTTCCCCTCTTCTAAGCACCAGGATGGCATGTAGATATCTCAGCCCAAATTAGATTTAAGTTACCAAAATACAAAGAGCATGTTCTAAAACATATTCTTGCTGTTGTCTCATTTGAAATGAATTTTCTCGTCTCTCGAGAGACCATACCTGCAGACTTTGTCACTAAGGGGATATTAAGATGAAATTTTTGGGTAAACAGTAAACAATGAACAGTTCCTCTACCATGAGCTACTATATAGATTCACTTGTTCACTAACTCCAATACTGAAGAATGATGCATAAAAGCTGCAGATCTTTTTAGGTCACCCTAGTTCTCTACAATCCAAGCTACAAAAATTCTCAGTGCTACCACCACTGTATGACAATAAAAGTGTTTTGCAAAGCATCTGGCACACAGTTGGTGCTCAATCTTGCTTTGTTGATTTAAAAATGGTTTCTTTGTTAAACTGTGGATTACTGAGTCTGAAGTTTATCCTTATAGAGACTGTTATCTTGAGAAACTCAGATTTGTAATTTATCAAGGAGAATACTGGAACAAAATTGAGAAATAATTTAATTAAAGCTTTATACATTTTTTTTTCAGAAGAATAATAAATAATAATCCTTTAAATTATAGGACAGATTATGCATTAGGTCTAGCCCCATGAGATCTTAGCCACAGGGTGAAAAAGGCAGATGAAAGGTCTAGGATGAGGATCTATCAGTGAAAGTGTATCTTTAATAATTCTAAAGGTGAGAATTTTATCAATAAATCTTAAAATGTTTTTTCTCTTTTTTTAATTGAAGGATAATTACGGTACAGAATTTTGTTGTTTTTTGCCAAACCTCAACATGAATCAACCATAGGTATACATATATCCCCTCTCTCTTTAACCTCCCTCCCATGCCCTCCCCATCTCACCCCTGTAGGTTGATACAGAGCCCCTGTTTGAGTTTTCTGAGACATACAGCAAATTCCTATTGTCTGTCTATTTAACACATGGTAATGTAAGTTTCCATGTTACTCTCTGCATACATCTTACCCATTCCTCTGCTCTCCCCTTGTCCGTAAGTCTGTTCTCTATGCCTGTTGCTTCATTGCTGCCCTGCAAATAAATTTTTCAGTACCATCTTTCTAGATTCCATATATATGTGTTAGTATTCAATATTTATCTTTCTTTTTCTGAGTTACTTTACTCTGTATAATAGGCTCGAGGTTCATTTACCTCATTAGAACTGACTCAAATGCGTTCCTTTGTATGGCTGAGTAATATTCCATTGTGTAAATGTACCATAACTTCTTTATCCATTCATCTGTCGATGGACACCTATGTTGCTTCCATGTTCTAGCTATTGTAAATAGTGCTGCAATGAACAATGGGATACATATGTCATTTTCAATTTTGGTTTCCTCAGGGTATATGCCTAGGAGTGGGATTGCTGAGTCATGTTTTGGTTTTATTTCTAGTTTTTTAAGGAATCTCTATACCATCTTCCATTGTGGTTGTATCAATTTACATTCCCACCAATAGTGCAAGAGGGCTGCCTTTTCTCCACACCCTCTCCAGCATTTATTGTTTGTAGACTTCTTGATGATGGCCATTCTGACTGGTGTGAGGTGATATCTCACTGTAGTTTTGATTTGCATTTTTCGAACAATGAGCAATGTTGAGCACCTTTTCATGTGTTTGTTAGTCATCTGTATGTTTTATTTGAAGAAATGTCTGTTTAGGTCTTTTCCCCACTTTTTGATTGGGTTGCTTGTTTTCTGGTATTGGAAATTATATTGGAAATTAATCTTTTGTCAGTTGTTTCATTTGTTATTATTTTCTCCCATTCTGAGGGTTGTATTTTCACCTTGCTTATAGTTTCCTTTGCTGTGCAAAAGCTTTTAAGTTTAATCAGGTACAACTTGTTTACTTCCATTTTTATTTCTGTAAATCTAGGAGGTGGGTCATAGAGGATTTTTCTTTGATTTATGTCAAATGTTCTGCCTATGTTTTCCTCTAAGAATTTTAGAGTTTTTGGTCTTACATTTAGGTCTTTAATCCATTTTGAGTTTATCTTTGTGTATGGTGTTAGGAAGTGTTCTAATTTCATTCTTTTGCATGTAGCTGTCCAGTTTTCCCAGCACCACTTATTGAAGAGGCTGTCTTTGCCTGATTGTATATTCTTGCCTCCTTTGTCAAAAATAAAGTACCCATTGTGCATAGGTTTGTTTCTGGGCTTTCTATCTTGTTCCATTGGTCTATATTTCTGTTTTTGTGACTGTACCAAACTGTCTTGAAGACTGTAGCTTTGTAGAATAACCTGAAGTCAGGAAGGTTGATTCCTCCATCTCCATTCTTCTTTCTCGACTGCTTTGGCTACTCAGGGTCTTTTGTGTTTCCACACGAATTGTGAAATGTTTTGTTCTAGTTCTGTGAAAAATTCCATTGATAATTAGATAGGGATCACACTGAATCTGTATATTTTCAGTTTGTAGTATGGTCATTTTCACAACATTGATTCTTCCTACCCAGGAATGTGGAATCTTTCTCCATCTGTTTATGTTGTCTTTGATTTCTTTCATCAGTGTCTTATAATTTTCTGTATACAGTTCTTTTGTCTCCTTCAGCAAGTTTATTCCTAGATATTTTATTTTATGTTGTAATGGTGAATGGGATTGATTCCTTAATTTTCCTTTCTGATTTTTCACTGTTAATGTATAGGAATGCAAGTGATTTCTGTGTATTGATTTTGCATCCTGTGACTTTGCTAAATTCACTGATTAGCTCTAGTAATTTTCTGATAGTATCTTTAGGATTTTCTATGTATAATATCATGTCATCTGCAGACAGTGAGAGCTTTACTTCTTCTTTTCTGATCTGGGTTCCTTTTATTTTTTCTTCTTCTCTGGTTGCTGTAGCTAGGGCTTCCAAAACTATGTTGAATAAAAGTGGTGAAAATAGATACCTTTGTCTTGTCCCTGATCTTAGGGGAAATGCTTTCCGTTTTTCATCATTGAGAACAATGTTTGCTGTGGACTTATTATATATGACATTTACTATGTTGAGGTAGCTTCCTTCTATGCCCATTTTTTGAAGAGTTTTAACCTTAAATGGGTGCTGAACTTTGCCAAAGGCTTTTTCTGCATCCGTTGAGATTATCATATGGTTTTTATCCTTCAATTTGTTAATATGGTGTATCACATTGATTGATTTGCATATATTGAAGAATCCTTGCCTCCCTGGAATAAACCCAATTTGATTTTGTATGAGCTTTTTAATGTGTTGTTGAATTCTGTTTGCTAAAATTTTGGTGAAGATTTTTGCATCTCTGTTCATCAGTGATATTGGCCTGTAGTTTTCCTTTTTTTGTGTGTTGTCTGGTTTTGGTAATTTTAACTTAAAATTTAAAATTAGATGTTGTATATAAACATTGTGTTCAATTAACAAACACCCTGAGTCTAAAAGATAAAGGAATAATGTTTGTATTATTAAGCTAAGAAAAATAGAGATTTTGTTTCTGAGAATTCAGTACGTATTACCTTCCTCAACCACATCCACTGGAGTTGTGATGAGTATCTGCATTATTCTTCATCTAAATGAATAAGACTAGCTCCTCTAGCAAGGAGTTAATGTACTTAAACTTTCTGGACAAAATCAGAAACTTTTTGTACAACTTAAATTTTGTTAAAATGCAATGACTCTTTATGAGTTATGAATTTGTTTTCAGTTCCCTAACCAAGCTTCTTACTGAGGAACTACATTACACTGGGACTTTCTAAGAGTGAAAGTGTAGATAGTATTAAGGGAATAAATTTCTAGATCTGCAGTTTCCAAGTATACTCTTTACTACAACTAATTTGCCTGAAAAATGCCTATGAAGTAGAAGCAACCTAAGTGCCATGGACAGAAGAATGGATAAAGAAGATGTCATACGTATAACTCAGGCAAAACTATAATTCAAAACAATACCTGCACCCCTATGTTCATAACAGCACTATTTACAATAGCCAAGACATGGAAACAGCTTAAATATCCATTGGTAGATGAATGGATAAAGAAGACATAATATATATAAGATATAAGCATATATTTATATATATATTCAATGGAAAGTTACTCAGCCATTAAAAGGAATGAAATAATAACATTTAACAACCTAGCAATTATCATACGAAGTGAAGTAGGCCAGAAAGAGAACAACAAATATCATATGATGTCATTTGTACATGGATTCTAAGATATGACATGCATGGGTTAGTGCTAAGTCGCTTCAGTGATGTCTGACTCTTTGCAACCCTATGTACTATAGCCCACCACGATGCTCTGCCCATGGTATCCTTCAGGCAAGAACACTGGAGTGTGTTGCCAGGTGCTCCTCCAGGTATTCTTCCAGAGCCGGAGATTGAAACTGCGATTCTTATTATCTCCTGAGCTGGTAGCTGGGCGTCTTAACCGCTAGCGCCACCTAGGAATCCCCTAAAGTATGACACAAATGAACATACTACAAAACAGAAAGAGACTCACAGAGAATGGACTTGTAGTTGCCCAAAGCGGTGGTGGGGGAGGGAAGGATTGGGAGTTTGGAATTAGCAGATACAAGCTATTGTATAGAGGACAGATAAACAACAAGGTCCTACTGTATAGCACAGAGAACTATATTCAATATCCTGTGACAAACCATAATGGGAAAGACTATAAGACAAGATATGTTTGTATAATTGAGTCATTTTGCTCTACAGCAGAAATTAACACATGTAAATCAACTATACTTCAACAACATTTAAAAAACAAATAAGAAATTTTATATATATATATACATATATATATAATACACACACGTGCACAATGGAATATTACTCAGCCATAAATGAGAATGAAATAACGCCATTTGCAGCAACATGAATGGACTTAGAGATTATTTTATTGAATTAAGTCAGAGAGAGAAAGACAGATATCTATGATATCACTTAGACGTGAAATCTAAAAAATATTACAAACTTTTTTACCAAACAGAAACTGACTTTCAAGACATAGAAAACAAATTTATGGTTACCAAAAGGGAAGTAGGAGGAGGGATAAATTGGGACTATGGGATTAACAGCAGCACAATACCAAATATATTTTATAAATGCCTACAGAGGAGGGCAAGTTCTTTTCTATCTCTCATTTCCCAGTTCCCCTCAGCTTGCATTGCAAATGTAAGCATATCTCTCATTGGCCTTGATCTTCACTTAAGGTGCATGGTCTGCTGTGTGAAACCCTTTGGGAGTCAAACAAATGGACAATGGGAAGGACTGTAATTGTGTGTGTGCTGCCGGAAAGAAAATGGTCTTAGTGAATATTATGAAAACCTTTGCAAGCTAGGGTGTCCAATTCTAGCTTTCAATTCTTGGCCTTGAATGAAATCTAAAGAGGATTCTGGACTACAGTCAGGTGAAAAATCATGTGAAGTTTTATTGATGATAGCTACTGTGTAATTTCTTTTGCAATATACCTCAGGAATGTTTTCAAAGAATCAAGTAACATTACCAAGGTCAGCTTCATAGGTGTAAAACCCATTGTTCAGTCACTCAGTCATGCCCAACTCTTTGTGATCCCATGGACTGCAGCATGCCAGGCCTTCCTGTCCTTCACTGTCTCCTGGAGTTTGCTCAAACTCACGTCCATTGAGTCAATGATACCATCCAGTCATCTTATCTTCTGTCACCCCCTTCTCCTCCTTCCCTCAATCTTTTCCAGCATCAGGGTCTTTTCCAGGGAGTTGGCTCTTCACATCAGTCCAAAGTATTGGAGCTTCAGCTTCAGCATCAGTCCTTCCAATGAATATTCAAGGTTGGTTTCCTTTAAGACTGACTGATTTGATCTCCTTGCAGTCCAAGGGACTCTCAAGAGTCTTCTCCAACATCATAGTTCAAAAGCATCAATTCTTCTGTGCGCAGCCTTCTTTATGGTCCAGCTCTCACATCCATCCATGACTACTGGAAAAACTGTAACTTTGACTATATAGACCTTTGTGAGTGAAGTGATGTCTCTGCTTTTTAATATGCTGTCTAGATTGGTCATAGCTTTTCTTCCAAGGAGCAAGAGTCTTTTAATTTCATGGCTGCAGTCACCAGCCAGTGATTTTGGAGCCCCCAAAAATAAAGTCTGTCACTGTTTCCATTTTTTCCCCATCTATTTGCCATGAAGTGATGGAACCAGATGCCATGATCTTCATTTTTTGAATGTTGTTTTAAGTCAGCTTTTTCACTGTCCTCTTTCACTTTTATCAAGAGGTTCTTTTGTTCCTCTTCACTTTCTGCCATTAGTTAAATAAGCAAGGTGACAATATTCAGCCTTGACATACTCCTTTCCCAATTTGGAACCAGTCCATTGTTTCATCTCCAGTTCCAACTGTTGCTTCTTGGCTTGCATATAGGTTTCTCAGGAGGCAGGTAAGGTGGTCTGATATTCCCATCTTTTTAGGAATTTTCCACAGTTTGTTGTGATCCATGCTGTCAAAGGCTTTAGTGTAGTCAATGATGTAGAAGTAGATGATTTTCCCTGGTATACCAAAGGTAGAACACAGGTATACATCAAAACAAAACAGCAAAACAGTGACAGTTGCTAGTTTTGTATAGTTTTTCCACTACTCTTGTAAGAATAAAATATATAGGTACTTATGAGCTACAAAATATAAACTGTACAATTCAGATGATTCAGCTTACAAGTGAAATGTTTCTATATTTGTATGTAAAATTACCTTTGTATATTATAAAGATGAATGGTAAAAGTCATGTTAATACTTTAGAGTTTCAATGTCTTTACTTAGAATGACATTAAACAGTAAATAAAAAATGTCATGATATATCGAAAGAAAGTCTGGAATAAATTAAAAAAACTGTATATTTTAAAATAAATTTTGCATCATTTTTGTCTGCTTTTTGAATAAGGGCCCACATTTTTATTTTGCACTGAGCCCAATATATTAGTTAGCTGGTCCTAAACTTTAAACATCCATTTCCATCTACTTCTTTATGTAGATAAATAAGCAAAGTTCATAATGCTTTTACTCATAAATAAGATCAAGACAGTCAATCCTAAAGAAAATCAGCCCTGAATATTCATGGGAAGGACTGATAATAAAACCAAAACTGGAATACTTTGGTCACTGGATGTGAAGAGATAACTCACTGGAAAAGACCCTGATGCTAGGAAAGATTGAAGGCATGAGGAGAAGTGGACGACAGAGGACGAGATGGTTGGATGGCATCACTGACTCAATGGACATGAATTTGAGCAAACTCTGGGAGATAGTGAAGGACAGGGAAGCCTGGTGTGCTGCAGTCCATGGGATCGCAAAGAGTCGAACACTACTGAGTGCCTGAACAACAACAATGAACATTATCACAAAAGAAATACAATAGTCATCCATGGATATGAGAAATCACACCACTGGCTCTTTGAGAATTGTATTTTCAATACAAACTTACCTTGTTGTTTTTAGTAATTACCTACCAAATACATAATTTATAATATTTTAGGATTACACCAGAAGTATAATCAATCTGGATTACTATCAAACAATGAGAGCTATGGTCACAATATTAAGAAGTAATATTAATTTCAATTTATTGACAATTTTGTTGAAGAGAAGCACAATAAAGAGATCAACAAATGACTTTCATTGCTAAAATACTTGAACTACTTCACTCTTACGGAACAGTTAACATCACAGAAAAGTAACAAGCATTTCCAATTTCCCAGTTTCTGTGGGTCAGGTATCAGGTATGACTTAGCCAGGTGCTTCCAGCTCCTTGTCTGTCCCAAAGCTGCAATCAGTGTGTCAGAAGTTTCTTCACCTGCTAAGGTTCTGTTTGGGGAAGAGGCATGTCTAAGCTCACTTGTGGCAGTTGGTTCCTCCAGGGTAATTGCACGGAGCGCCTCAGTTGGTTGTTGGAAGGAGGCCTCCCTTGTTTCCCTGATGCTTGAGAGGCAATTGCTTTCATGATACACACACACACACACACACACATTCTTTTTCATATTTTTTCCTATCATGGAAACCATAGGCTGTTTGTGATCAAATATCAGAAGTGCAGTCTATAAACTTTGCTGCATTCTGTTCATCAGACATGAGTTCCTAGCTCCACCCACACTTGAAGGAGGAGGGTTATGCAGTGTCTAAAAATAAGGAGGTAGGATGACTGAGCTTCTTCGGCCTTAGTGGTTGCCGAAGAAGCTGAAGTTGAATGGTTCTATGAAGACCTACAAGAACATCTAAGAGTAATACCAAAATACGTGTCCTTTTCAACATAGAGAACTGGAATGCAAAAGTAGGAAGTCAAGAGATACCTGGAGTAACAGGCAAATTTGGTCTTCCAGTACAAAATGAAGCAGGGCAAAGGCTAACAGTGTTGCCAAGAAAACACACTGGTCAGAGCAAACACCCTGTTCCAAGAACACAAGAGAAGACTACACATGAATGTCACCAGATGGTCAATACCAAAATCAGATTGATTATATTTTTGCAGCCAAAGATGGAAAAGCCCTATACAGTCAGCAAAAATAAGACAGAGCTGACTGTGGCTCAGATCATGAACTCCTTATTGCCAAATTCAGACTTAAACTGAAGAAAGCAGGGATAACCACTAGATCATTCAGGTATGACCTAAATCAAATCCCTTATGATCATACAGTAGAAGTGACAAAGATTCAAGGAATTAGATCTGATAAACAGAGTGCCTGAAGAACTATGGATGGAGGTTCATGACATTGTACAGGAGGCAGTAATGAAGACCATTTCCAAAAAAGAAATGCAAAAAGGCAAAATAGTTGTCTGAGGAGGCCTTACAAATAGCTGAGAAAAGAAAAGAATATAAAGGCAAAGGAGAAAGGAAAGATATACCCATTTGAATGCTGAGTTCCAAAGAATTGCAAGGAGAGATAAGAAAGCCTTCCTTAATGATCCATGCAAAGAAATAGAGGGAAACAATAGAATGGGAAAGACTAAAGATCTCTTCAAGAAAATTAGAGATACCAAGGGAACATTTCATGAAAAGATGGGCACAATAAAGGACAGAAATGGTATGGATCTATCAGAAGCAGAAGATATTAAGAAGAGGTGGCAAGAATGCACAGAAGAACTGTACAAAAAATATCTTCATAACCCAGATAATCACGATGGTGTGATCACTCACCTAGAGCCAGACATGCTTGAATGCAAAGTCAAGAGGGCCTTAGGAAGCATCACTATGTACAAAGCTAGCGGAGGTGATGGAATTCCAGTTGAGCTATTTCAAATCCTAAAAGATGATGCTGTGAGAGTGCTGCACACAATATGCCAGCAAATTTGGAAAACTCAGTAGTGGCCACAGGACTGGAAAAGGTCAGGTTTCATTCTAATCCCAAAGAAGGGATTATCTAATCCCAATGCAGAATGTTCAAGAGATTTTCAAGAGCCGAAGGACCGATGTTGAAGCTAAAACTCCAATACTTTGGCTACCTGATGTGAAGAACCGACTCACTGGAAAAGACCCTGATGGAAAAGACTGAAGGCAAGAGGAGAATGGGACAACAGAAGATGAGACGGTTGGATGGCATCACCGCCTTGGTTGACATGAATTTGACCTAGCTCTGGGAATTGGTGATGTACAGGGAAGCCTGGCATACTGCAGTCCACAGGGTCACAAATAATCAGACACCACCAAGCAACTGAACTGAACTGAGGATGATTAACAGTGTCTTAGAGGCTGCCTTCCATAACTGGACAGGGGAAGGAATTTTTAAAGACTCAAATAAGATGATGTCAAGTTCAAACTTTTCTGTTTTTTCTTTATTTTTCTTTAACTCGCTGAGTAGGAGTTATTTTAATGGTGGGAGAAACAACAAAATAAACCAACAAAAACTATTAAACTCTTCTTGGAATGAAGACTTTCTCACTTCCAAAGTAGCTCTCTAAATAAATATAGCTCTGTACATATTTTATGATATGGCATATTATAAAATGCATAACTATTCTTAAAATACATAAAATATCTTTCTTTATAAAAAAATATAACCCTCTTTTGCTTATGTAAGTATATGTTTGTATTACATATGTTTCTGTATATATACTAGTAGTGCTGTATACTACTATATCCATATGTATATATGTGCATTTTATATATTATACATATAGTATGTTTACTTATATATATATATATGTATGGGTTTCCCTGATAGCTCAGTTGTTAAAGAGTCTGCCTGCAATGTAGGAGACCCCAGTTTGATCCCTGGGTCATGATGATCCCCTGGAGAAGGGATAGGCTACCCACTCCAGTATTCTTGGGCTTCCCTGATGACTCAGATGGTAAAGAATCCACCTGCAGTGCGGGAGACCTGGGTTCAATCCCTCAGGTGGGAAGGTTCCCTGGAGAAGGGAAAGGCTACCCACATCAGTATTCTTGCCTGGAGAATCCCATGGACAGAGGAGCCTGGCGGGCTACAGTCCATGGGGTCGCAGAGTTGGACAAGACTGAGTGACATAGTATAGCACTGCAAAGTATATATATATACTGGTTGAATTCGGGAGCCCAACTCAGAACCTGTGAACATGACCTTATTTGGGAAAAGGGTCTTTGCAGATGTAATTAGTTAAGGATCTTGAAATAAGATTATCCAGGATTTGAAGTGGGCCCTAAATCCAACGGCAGGTGTCGTTATAGGAGAAAGGCAGAGGGAAATTTGAGACACAGAGACACAGAAAAAAGGTTTTATGAAATCAGAGGTGGAATTGGAGTGATGTGTCCACCAGTCAAAGACACCAGAGATTGATGACCGTCAACAGAAGCTAGGGAAGAGACTTCCTCAGAGCCTCTGGAAGGTACCAAAACCCCTGATGACATTTTGATTTTGGAGTTTTGGTTTCCAGAACTACTGTGAGAGCATCAGTACACTTCTGTTGCTTAGGCCACACAGTTTGTCTTAGTTAATTGTAACAACCCTAGGTAACTAATAAATGTATATGCATATAGGTATGTGTGTGTATACATAAATATATATATATATATGTACGTATATGTGTGCTCAGTCATGTCCAACTCTTTGTGATCCCATGAACTGTAGCCCACCAGCCTCCTTGGCCCAAGGGATTCTCCCAGGCAAGAATGCTACAGTGGATAGCCAAGCCTTTCTCCAGGGGATCTTCCCAACCCAGAGATGGAACGCGAATCTCCTGCATTGCAGGCAGATTCTTTACCATCTGAGTCACCAGGAAAACTCATGCACATATATATGTGTACTATATATGAAACACAAAGTGGTATAGATAGCCATGTGGAGATTAAATTGTTTCTCTCCGGCATGTATAGATGCCTTCATCATAAAGCTTCATCATAAAAGACACAGACTGTCCCACGCTCATTACTTCACTATTAATGTCATTTCATGGCCTGTAGCTGAATTCCATATCTGTTCTTCCCAGTTCCATCCCCTGTCCTCTCTTCCTCACGTTTCCACTTCTCTCTGTGTCCTCCTGGCCCTCTTACTCCTCAGCTGGCCCACATTTGCACCCCGTCAGCTCCACGCTGCTCTGAGTTGCCTCTTGATTCTGAATCCCTGAAGTGAAACATGTAGGGACCCACAGGTCTAAAGCCCCTGAATTTCCTACAAGGATTCTGTGCACTTTGGAATTTGCTTTCCCCCTTTCGTGACTGAATTTTACAGTCTCTGCCATCAAGTGGTAGGATCTGAAACTACACCTAACATAAAGAAGTCACATTGGCCCTGTAGATGACACGTCTATGTAGAGTCCATGTTAGGTGTTGTCAATGATCAATAACTGATCAAAAGAATGCAAGCTGAAATGCTGAAAGAATGATGAAAAACTACCACGTTTGGGCTATTACTTTAAAAGAAGAATATGCACTATGCTTGTGTTAACATCTCTAATTTTAAAAAGAAAGCATAAAGATTTCTGTGTTTGCATTTCAATTTCATTGGTCTATTATACTTCATCTAGAGACTAATGTAAATGAAAATTTTAAGTTTTCAAAATCTGCAATTCCATTAGGAAACACAGACAGGGATTTACTTTGTAAATAAAAGTGTAACCAAAGTACAATTCATATATATTTTTTAAAACTTTTTTAGATATTAGCTAGCTTTTTATCCTTAGGTAATATACAAAATGATTAATATATTTTTAGGAAGAATTACAAGAGGAGTTAGTACAAAATCATACTGTACTTTAATCTAAGAAAGAAATGTCTATCTCTTTTGTGAGATTAAAAGGGACAATTCTATTAACTGAAAATTTTAAAAGCTTTCTTAAAGTTATATTAATTGTATAATAAGACTGATTTGTCATAGCATCATACCTATGCAAATGATTTCCAAGAGTAATAAATCATCTAACCCTTCCCATAATATATACATGCACTATATTTTGCTAGTAAAAACTCTATTTAATTACATTTTAAAAAGTATAACAGAACACACAGTCATTTAATGTACAGTATGATACCATAACCTATCACATAACCTTATTTCTAAATGCAATTTAAACTAGGCACACCTTCTTCACATGATGGTTTTCTTGCAGACCTCCAGTCTTTTGCAGGAAGGGTAAGGGCTTAGAGTGATGCAGAGACTCAGCATATGTGAAAATAATACTGGGTTAAGAGTCACAAGGCCTGGCTTCCAAATGCCACTTACAGCTCTAAAGCCTTTAGAGCTTTAGTCTTGTCATCTGTAGGATGGGAATGGCACTGGCCTAATTACGCATTTCTGCTCACTGTTGGGTGAACCTCCCCTCGCAACACGCTTCCTCATGGCTGTGTACTGAGGAACAGGGCACACGTGGTTTCCTCACTCACACACACTCACTGGGGATCCAGATACTAAAACTTGTGGTTACTGTGTTGTGGCGAGAATGCACTTTATAACCTGTGGAACATTGCACCTTAGTGTAATTCCCTTAGGGAATGCTCAGTTTTGGGGGACTGATTGAAGAAAAGAAAATCCTAGCTGGGTACAAGGAAGGGAACCAGTTACTACTGGTGTAGTGGTGGGGTGGGGGAATTCTTTGAAAGTTCTTAATTAAATTTAATGATCGTTTTCTGTCAACAATTCGTTGAATACTTCCCTCTGGTAAGGATTATTTTATCAATGTTATACTCAAGATTGTTGGGATTATCTCTCTCTTCCTTTAACAAAATCTACTAGAATGGGATAAAGGAAAAATGAAGAAAAAAATGAAAAAATGATCAGCTTTATCATCACAACTGAATTCAAAAGACAGTCAGAAGGAACGTGCATCCCATTACTGCTACTTTCTCAGGCTTTATTTTCTTTTATTTTTTTAATTGAAGCATAGTTTATGTACAATGACTTCCCTGGTGGCTCAGACGGTAAAGCATCTGCCTACAATGCGGGAGACTTGAGTTCAATCCCTGGGATGGGAAGATCTCCTGGAGAAGGAAATGGCAACCCACTCCAGTACTCTTGCCTGGAAAATCTCACGGACAGAGGAGCCTGGTGGGCTACAGTCCATGGGGTCACAAAGAGTCGGACACGACTGAGCAGCTTCACTTTTATATACAACGTAGTCCCAATCTCTGCTGTACGGCAAAGTGACTCAGTTATACACACATAGACATTCTTTTTTTCCCCTATTCTTTCCCATTATAGTTTATCACAGGATATTGAACACACATCCTTGTGCTATTACCTTGCTGTTTTTCCATCCTATATAATAATCTACATCTGCAAATTCCAAACTCCCAGCCCTTCCTTCCCCACCTCTCTCCCCCTTGGCAACCACAAGTCTGTGGGACAGTGTAGAGGCTTCTTAGAAAGCTATTTATTCATTTTTTTCTTGGCGCTTCATCAGCCACCTCTCGGTGTTTGGTATTTCTATTTTTAATTCTTGGCAACATCTCATAAGGAACCCTTAAAAACATTTCCCCAAGGACAGCCACTGTTCTCCTTTGCCCTCTTTTCTTCCTCTCTTGCTGTGAAATAAAACTCTCAGAGCTATTTGAATACATTGGTCAAAGAAAGAATTATCAGTAAAATAGAATAATGATGAATTATAATGACAATATCTTCCCATTTTGTAATACTTTTCCATTTTTATCATAAGAATGAATCATCTTGTCTAGTCAATAATGACTAGATGACCAACATCTAAACAATTTTAATAGATATTTTTGGAAGAATTCTTTCTAGAAGTTTAGATAACAGTTGCCTATTTATTGGCCAATGGGGCTTTTTTTTTTACAATTTTTACAATTTTTCAAATAAATATCATTTTTAAAAATTACTTTCCATTTACAGTTGTTACAAAATATTGACTATATTCCCTGTGTTGTACAGTATATACTTGAACCTATCTTACACCGATGGTTTGTATCTCCCAGGAAGTGTTGTTTTCTGAGGCTTCACTTCTGTAAACTAGGAGCACTGATGACCTTCAAAAGGCTGTTGTGAAGATTACATGGTAAAATGGATATAATGGCATGTTGTGAATAATAAGGTGCTTTGCAAGCCTAAGTTATTACCACTCTGTAGACACGCTCTACTCTGTCTGATAACACCCTTGCCAGCTCTCTCATCCTTTCTTTTACTTGGACAACCACCAGGTCTGGTGGTCAAGTGCTTTGGAAAGCATCTGCAGCTAGAGCTACAATTTATACCTTACTTTGCTGAAAGGATGGAGGCAATCAGAAGGGAACTTCCTTAGACTTCACCACACTGACCACCTATGGGCATCTTCATCTCCACACCCTGCTTCTGTCTAGAGCCATCCCTGCCCTGGTGCCTACATCCCACCCCTCTCCCATCTGAATAACACTCTAGGACTCCTCCCTCTGCTTCATTAGAGCTTCAGTCTCTACTCGATCATTACCATCAGCAAGTAAACATCCAATTTCTCTCCTTTCATTCTCTCTTTAACTCACTTTGATGATCGATCTGACTTGCATCTAGCGATGCCGCTTGGTTAGAGGCCAGGTTGCTAAAGCTAGTGGGCAGTTCTCAGCTTCCACCTCCCTGAACTATTAGCTGCCTTTGACATAATCACTCACTCCGTCGATCTTGATACGCTTTCCTCCCATGGCTTTCTCTACAGTGAACAGGTTTTCCTTCCATCTGCTAGCCTTCTTCTTTGCTGATTCCTTTCCTCAGGACTTTCAAGGATGAAGCGAAGGTGTTTGGACTCATTGCTTCTTCATCTACACACGCTCAGTAACTCCAGTTTCACAGATTTAGATATCATCTAGATGTAAAGAGTGGGACACAGCTGAGCACAATGCAGTGGTTAGATGCCAAAGACTTCCAGATTTCTGTTTCCATTCCATAACTCCCTCCAGACTCAAAAATCCAACTGCCTCCCCCACATTTCCACTAGGTCCTTCAGAGATAGCTCAAACACCATAGGTCCAGTTTGGAACTCTTGCTGCCTGCTGACCTAGCAAGTGGTGGGTAACTCCATTCTTCTAGGTATTTCGGCCAAAACCCTTGGATTTATTCTCATCTCCATTCTCTCACTTGCGCCTTATTTTCAGTGAGTCTGGAAATCCTTTCAAATTTATCTTTAAAATATTTCTAGAATTCAGTCACTTTTCACACCTCCACTGCTACCACCCCGATAAGCTGCTCTTACTTCCTGCCTGATAAACTGTAATAGTCTCTATCTGGTCTCATTGCTTTTCCTCTTGATCTTCTAACAAATCAGTGTATTCCTAACACAGACGACAGAGTGATCTTGTAAAACACGTCAGGTCATGGTGATCCCATGCTCACAACACCAAAATGGCTCTGCATTTCTTACAAAGGCCTTGATCCTTACAATGGCCCATGAGACCCAGCACCACAGCTCCTCTCTGAACCTTCTCTGCTGCAGTGACACTGACTTCCTTGAAGCTCTTCGTTATGCCGGGCAGAGGGGGGCAATTTAGGGGCATTTGACTGGTTGTTCCCTCCATCTGGTCTACTCTTCTTCCAGATAATATTAACTTCCCATTTCCAATCTTTGTTCCGATACCCTCTTTTTACCGAGACCTGTTCTGACAACTACTTTTACGACTGCCCACTCCGCTCTCCTTAACTCACTACTTTTTTTTCCATTTTTTATTTTTAGATCTTTCACTTAACTCTGTGTGTGTGTGTGTGTGTGTGTGTGGAGTATAATTGGTTTACAATGTTGTGTTCGTTTCTGCTATATGACAAAGTGAATCAGCTTTATGTACATATATCCCCTCCCTCTTGAACTTCCCTTCCAGACTCCCATCCCATCCCTAGGTCAACACAGAGTACCAAACTGAGATTCCTGCGCTATACAGAAGCTTCCCACCAGCTATCTATTTTACACATGATAGTGTATATATATTAATGCTGCTCTCCCATTTCACTCCACCTTCCCCTTACCCCCACCCATGTCCACATGTTCTCTACATCTGCATCTCTATTCCTGCCCTGCAAATCCATTTATCTCTACCATTTTTCTAGATTCCACATATATGTCTTAAGATATGATACTTGTTTTACTCTTTCTGACTTAATTCACTCTGTTTGATAGACTCTAGGGCCATCCACATCACTATAAATGACCCAATTTTGTTCCTTTTATGGCTAAATAATATTCCATTGTGTGTATGTACCACATCTTCTTTATTCCTTCATCTCTCCATGGACATTTAGGTTGCTTCCATGCTCTGGCTACTGTAAACAGTATTGCAATGAACATTGGGGCACACATTCTTTTTGTTTTTAAAAAGCATTTTCACCTTACAATATGCAATAAAATTATGTATTTATTTTATTTATTGTTTATAGACAATTTCCTCCTATTAGAATATAAATATGATGTGAGGCAGAATCTTTGTTTTGTTCACTGCTCTATATTAAAGATCTCTGAACAGTGCGTGACACATGGTAAGCACACAGAAATACTTCTACATGAAAGGAAGCAGAGATTTCTTGTAAAATGCATCTTGTGTTTTAAATGGACTTTAACAGTTGTCCTCAATCACTCAATTGTAAATTCCTTTAAGGACAGATTTTTATCTCTGTATCTGCATGAGTAAATGATGGACTAAAACAAGAAAGGAGGGAAGATGGATCTTGATTGCTAATTCCACAACTGCTTTTAACTTTATTCACTATTCAGATGCTTCTAAAAGAGAAGATTTTAAGAACAGAAACCTAAAGGAATGAAATTCACACACAGTCTAACAACACTATAAAACAGATTTGCTAAGGCAAAAATAACAAAACATTGAAAATACTTAGGCATTTTTCATGCTTACATGATGCTAGATTTATGTTTAAATTTTTTCATCAGTAGTAATAAGATAATTCAGTAGCAATAGATGAAATTTCACACAGGATAGTCATTAATTTTTACAGATATCATCTCATAATGACCTTGGAAAATTTGGTTTCCATTGTTACTAAACAAAATTTTATAATGCACAAGTATTACACTATATGTCATGTGAGCTTTCGATTACGGTTAATATTACTGAAATAACTACATCTGCTTTCCTCACTGTGATGTTTATCACCTAATAAAAATGCTAAAGTTACCAAGGAAAGATGTTTAATTTGTTCTCACTGCTCAGTTGTATGTTGCATCCTATTTTGTAGTAAATGGCATAATGTCCCAAGTGAGCTGCCATACTGTCAGATACATTATTTATACATAACATTACTGGTTAATCAATGAACAACAAATGCAGTAGCCTTCTCTTGTCGTCTTTATTTTTAAAGTGATAGCAAGAGGAATTATGTAGAAAAACATTCCATTTTCTGATATTAAATAATCTTTGACGATTAAAAAAGTGAAGTCTACAAATATGAACATAATAATTAAACCACATGCCTTAGTGCATTCCAATGAAGAAGAACAATTAACTAGTCAAATCTAAATACAGGCTGCTTCTTTTTTCTAGCAAAACATGGAGAAAGCACCTTTTACTATGGCTTACAAATTATTAAATAAATAAGACTTTCTCCCCAAAGGGATGTATGAAGTTCATCTTAGAAAAAATAGATCAAAAGGGGATTAATGGTCCATTTAGAGTCACAGATTCTGTCATAAGGTGTGATATGACCGCAGACGAAAGAGTGATAAGTATACATGGATAAAGCACCTTCTTTACAACCTTATTGATAACTTGACAATGAACCAAAATATTTTTAAGTTCAGTGCCTATGTGGACAAAACTTTAGCTGTCTCTGTGGTTCCTTGCCTGATGCGCCGGAAACGGAAGCTAGGGGACTTGATGACAATTTCAGAGAAATGGCTCCAAGAGCTCCTATGGAAACCATCCTTGTTCCCGTTTCTGAGAGTCACACACCTGATGACATCGTCAGAGGTATTTCAAGCTGCTAGAGTTGTTTCCCCCCTGACATCTAGGACTCTCCTTCACGGACTCCCGTCTTCCCCCCTGCTTTATAATCCGCTCCAATGACGAGCCTTTGTGTTTCCTCGGTAAGGAGTACGATTAGGATTAACTGCCTTGAGGCTGGCGCGTCCCAGGGGGCGCTAGAGGGAAAGAACCCGCCTGCCAGCGCAGGTTAAGGGTCAGCTTCACAGTTTGCTCCCTGGGTCCGGAAGATCCCCTGGAGGAGGACATGGCAACCTGCTCCAGTAGTTTTGCCTGGAGAATCCCATGGACAGAGGAGCCTGACGGGCTCCAACCCATAGGGTCGCAAAGAGTCAGACATGACTAAAGCGACTTAGCCACACACACCATGTGCTCAGACATTCTTCTCTTTTACCAGAACCAGTACTAGGAAGTCAAACATTTTTAGTGGGGAAGGTTATATTAAATTGCTTAGCCTTTTTAAATAAATCTTTTCTTTTTTCTGGAAGGATATGAAATGAACAGTAAAAACTTAATTTCATAATATAAAAAATAGAAATAATTTAAGTAGAGAAAATGACATTGTACTGCTTGAACTATATAGAAACAAAACTATAAACAGATACCCAGTTAGATTCTCACAGGACAGATAACCTCCTAATCTAGTAGGCTCTGGAAATATCCAGTTTCCAAGAGGAAGCCATATGCCTAAACAACATACCTGAAAAAAAGACAAAACAAAGAAATACTTATATTACTACTGATATGCAGCATTTATGAGCCCCACTATGTGCAGGGCATTGAAGTCACGTATATACAGTATCTTACAGGTCAACTTCAAATTGACTGATTTAATTAGCCATAATTCCCAAATACATAAACATTTTTTTCCTATGAGAATGATAATAGCATTTAGAAGCTCCTATTAAAAAAAAATAAAAAGAGGAGGAAAAAAAGAAAGATGGTTTGTTTTCACTTTAGCTCATTCTGTTGTGTTTTTATTAACAGAAGTTTCAGATCGATACCAAATATTCTGCTCAGTTCCAGTGATTGAATATGAATACATTATGTGCATACAAAAATAGTGATAATCTAAGTTGATACAATAGTTCATTTTGCATTAGTGTCCTAGATGGGACAATGTTAAGAAGCAATTTAAATGAAATTCATTTAAATGTCAGCTCTCATGCTTGCGATTTTTCTATAATTGGTTATTTAATTAAAATAATTCTCATAGTCATTAATTTAGACTAAAACTTGCTGTGCACTGACATGTTTTAATTACATGGTATTAACAAAATTGATATGCTTTAAAAAAGCATGGTTAAATTTTAAACAAGAATAAATTAGAAATCTCATAGATCACCCTACTTAGTGTATTTATGAGAAAGTCGGTCATTTTAAATGTTTATTGCAAACAAAGTCACACCATTATTTTGCACTCAGTGCAGTTTCTACACCACATCTTTTAGAAAGATTTGATGCACATGCAGCGCTCCTGTTTGTGGATGTCTTTAGCAGTGTGTAAAGTAAACTAGATTCTAAGAGAAAAACCACACAGTGACCCAGGAATAGAGAAAGAGTTGATGCTTATGATACAGAGGCTTATGGAGACTTCACATAAAGAATATAATTTGTACATAAGGAGATCACTCCAAACATATTAAAAGATAGAAAAATAAATGATTTTGTTTTAATCATTCTGTGAATCCTCCTTGCAAAGACAAAAGAAAGAGATATATTGATTCAGCCTTATTTTTTTTCAAAACTGATTTTCACACTACACTTGTAAGGTTACATTTGTGATCAGTCTTATTCTCATTTCAATCTTTGTCAAAGGACTAGATAAATATTTTACCCTTTTCAAATCACAATTATAATCTTTGTCAGGAGCATGAGAAATCAGAATTTTAGTGTTTTCTATGAATTAAAGGACTTCTATATTGCTTTGACCTTTTTAATATTCTGTAATTTAATTGGATGGACAGTCTACTTTTACCCAGGATTGCCAGGCGTCCTATTTAATAAACTTACTGACACAAGCATCATTTTAAATGGCTGCTTCTTGGTCCCCTGAGTATAAGATTTTGGACTGGTTAAAATATTGTTTTTACCAAATAAAATTTTTCCATTTTCTCTGGTCAGCAGAAATTAAAAAATTCTCGTGGCGAGCTGGGTTCCCTCTCTTCGTTTGTGTTTTCGATGTATAGCAGGGCAGAATCATGTTTCCAGTTCAATTGCTTCCCCCTTACCCAGCATCTGTCTAGGCCTAATATTCATCTAAGCCTGCAGTATGATACCCAGTGGATAATGTAAAAGAAAATGGGGGGTGTCTACTTATACCTTATTTCCACCAATTTTTCTATGTTTTTAAATGCTGGGCCCAACCAGGGTACATTTGTTATTTTGGATCTTCTTCACCATCTGTTTGAACATGGCATTGGTGGTCCTGTAGTCAAAGAAGGAAAAGAAAATAACAATTAATCACCAATTTTGGCTTTTGTCACTTAAATTCTACTTAGATTATCTAAGTAGGTGACAGCTAGTTTACAGAGCTCATTCGGATCTCCCTTCATTATGACTTTTTTTTTCCTGATGTGTTTCTTTCTCATTCTAAAAATTGTAAGACTATATTAAAAATGGGTTGGTAAGAAGAGAAAAGGTTTTCCTTGGTCTTTGTTATAGATAGTTTTAGGATTAGAGAGGTTGGAGTAAGCATATTTTTCTCTTTCCCATTGTTCCCTGTATTTTACTATTTTATTCTGTTTTTATTGTGAACTGACTTGATTCCATTTTCAGTACACAAATAATACCAGATTAACCCAATGAGGAGAAACAGTTAATTCATTGATGTGTATTTGAATAGTACCTGAGGAACTAAAAATAGTTCCTCAATAAATATCGATGGACTGAAAGAGTCAATGACTGAATATAATGATTAAAAAGTACAAAATTCTAATTAGATCTTTTAGCATAAAAGGGAGAATATTATTACTTACAAAAGGCAGAAATTAGCAAATGTAGAGAGAAACCCACAAGAACGTAATCTCCATAGGTTTTCTCCCCATGATTCCCGGTGGAGATGCTACAGTTCACATGTGCTGACTCACTGCTCAAACCATTTCATTTTCAAATCTTTTCTGGTTCCCTCATACTGCTATTAAAATGTAAAACAAATAAATAAATAAAATTTTAAAAATTCTCCTAACCTGTTTTGAAATTTGCGATTTCAGCACAACTGAAGCTCTTAAAGTTTGAGTTTGACATGCAAATCATTTTAATAGATCCTTATGCTAAAAGTTGCAGTATGTTAATTTTGAGTGAAGGTTAGGATTGAGATGAATTTTTATCTCAGCAAACTCTCTTTAGGATTAGAATTCATGAGAGGCAGTGAAAGCAGAGATTTGAATCCTGGCTCAGAGACGTAGGTCTTTGTCTTTCATGAGTCTCATGGCCTTTAGTAAATTATTTTTTGGACTCTTCTTTATCTTAAAATTTTTATCTACTTAATAATACCTACCTTATAAGTCCAATAGTTTGTCACTATTATTATCCTGATTTTTAAAATTTAAATTACTTTTGCAATCTTAATGTTTTCCCTATCTACTTTCCCTTTGATTCCCTATAAGAATGAAAAAAATCTAGTGGCTTGGCTGTCTGAGTGACATGGGTAGTGTTCTAGGACAAGTCCAAATGTGTCTGTGGCAGTTGATGACAGACTCACCTACATGGGCCATGATTAAACACATCATCTCAAAACCACCCCCAAGGGTAACAGACAGCATTTTTTTTTTTCAAACTAGAACACTTTCTTTAAATCATGAGATTATGGTTTTGACTGTGGTGATGAACAGGCACGAAAATATTGACACAGATTATTTGGATCATTCAGAAGATCATGCCATCATTATAGACTCTGAGTATCAGGATCATGCTAGGCAGCATTGTATTAATAATATGAACAAGAAATAATGACAAATACCTAAAAACTCAACAGTGTGTCTGCATAGATATTTTAAGGGAAAAAACCAAATAGACACTTTCTCTCAAGTCTGGGAATTCACACACATTTTATTAACCAGGAGTTCAGTAGTATTGTTGAAAGGATAATAAAATATATAATATCCTTATCCATTTTTTGGTATTAAAAATATGCCCCAAAGTAAAAGAGAAACAAAGTTTAATCTTAGTTCCATATCACCTTATACAATAGGCTTACCCCTTATAAAGAGACACTTTAGTAAATTAATTCTTACTGTTACATAATCATAGTCATCAGTATTCTTGGTATTACAATATGAATAATTTCTCTTGATCTATGTTTTATAATAAAGTTGGGCCTCTAAGGTGGCTCAGATGGTAAAGAATCTGCCTACAATGAAGGAGAAAAGGGTTTCATCCCTAGGTTGGGAAGATCTCCTAAAGAAAGGAATGGCAACCCACTCCAGTATTCTTGCCTGGAAAATTCCATGGACAGAGGAGCCTGGCCGGCTACAGTCCATGGGGTGGCAAGAGTTGAACATGACTGAGAGAAAGATTTTCATATATTTGATTTTCATAAAGTGCATCAGATTATTAAATTTAAAGATAGCTTTTATTAAGCAGGACTGAGTTTTAATATGAATCAGCAATGGATGGTCTTCTTACCCATATACCCAAGGGCCTGCAATTATCTTTCCATTCAGTGTTCTTTTACCTACTTTTCCACTTCCTTTTAATAAATGGTGTAGCAAAGATGGAGTAAGACAGTGATAATGATGAGAATAGCAGTTTTACATAACAAGTTCTTGGAATCCTCACCATATTGAAAAAGTGCCAAACTCAGAACCATTACAACTACAAGATTTAATTTCATGGTAGTTTCAATTCAATATTCCACATAAGTAATTTTTTTAACTTGTTTTCTTGTTTATCTCTCTCTCTTTCTCTAGAGATGTCATTCCAGGTATGTGGGGGCCTTCTCACTTGAACTATCATCAGCCATCCTTACCTCATTACTCCCCTGGGCAAGAGAACCCTTAGATACATCCAGCTGTCTCCTCTATCTATAGATGCCTCCTGGCTCTTGTTCTATTTGGCCAAATTCTGATGCTCCATCAGCAGCATCTCTGGGTCTCTTCCAGTGGGGTCTTCTTTCTCCATATAGCAGGGCAGAGGATCGGGCTGTAAGTTCCCTCTGATGACCTCAACAATTCTGTTAGACCTTGGGAAGTTGTGGTCAGACATCCAGTTAAGGAAATTAAGACTGGTGGTGACCTGGCCATAGCTGGGAGCTCCCCTGTTCATAATCCCAGAACCACTGGGCTAGAGTCAAGTGAGATGCCATATATCCAATGATGCTAAGGTGATACTCCTTAACAATCACTTCCTTCCAGAAGGAGGAGTTGGTCTGAAAGAAAAACATCAACTTGCTGCATTACCTGCGCTGGCCCAGTTCCTGCACTTCCAAATTGATCGTGTAGTTAAGCATGTCTTTATCTCGATCACTGATCATGGCCAACATATGCAGGTGGTTCATAATAGCTTGACCCAAAAGTCAGGGATGCCATGGATGATGGCCCTTTTATGATCCAAGTGAGGTTTCCCTCTCTGACAGATCTTGCGCTTGAGCCGTGTGTAGGTCCTGCTAGCTTGGGCAATGACTGTGCCCAGCTCTAACTTCAGGGCTTCCAGTACCTCCAGCACTGAGCTGGAACTCTCATGGGTCCTTGCCCTGGCTCTTCCAGCCCCTGGGCTTCTCCTTCTGCTCCTCCTACACATCATCTCCACCACCTCCATGATATTCTCCACTAGCAGCCCCAGCTCCTCTCTGATCCCTGCCACCTCCCCCTCTTCCAGGGCCATTGCCTTCTTGCACAGCCTCCACTCTGAAGATAATAGCCTCTGTGTCTGTCCCACCCGCTAATGCCTGCACCACTTGCCCCACCTTGGTGGTGGTTGGGGGGTGCAGGAGACCCCTGCCTCCTGAAGACCAGTTTCTACAACTCAGGCAACCCAGGGTCCCTAGGCCTCCCTGCCTTCCCTGGCCCCGTCTCGCGGGCAATGTGGTTTTTGCCTTGAGCTGCCACAGCTATGTAAGAGAAGGAAGTAAAAGCTTGGCAAGTGGCCCGCAGAGCAGGCCTGGTGGCTGGGGTCAACCTGTGCGCAGAGCTGGGTCCTTCCCTGGGACTCTGTGACTGAGGAAGGTGAGAGGCAGGGGGTGGATGGAGGGGAAAGGGGCACCCCACACAAGCAATTTTAAAAAATAATTGTGGCTAATCATGAAACAGAGAGGACCTCTGGAGATGGGCTCGAGTGACAAAAATCCAATGGAAAAATGGGCAAAAAATTAGAAAAAATAGTTTTCAGAAAATAGTGATTTATAATAAAAAAGAAAAGAAACTCAATGCTGCTAGCAATCTGATAAATTAAAACAAAATATTGAGATATTCTAATCTATCAAACTAGCAAAAATTATACACAGTTTGTGTGAGGATGTGGGGAAGTAAGGGCTTCCCTCATGGCTCAGCAGTAAAGAATCTGCCTGCAATGCAGGAGCTGCAGGAGATGTGGGTTTGAGTCTTTTTTTTTTTTTTTGGTTCAATTCTTGAGTCAGGAAGATCCCCTGGAAGAAGGCAGAGCAGCCAACTCCACTATTCTTGCCTAGAGAATTTTCCTTAATCTGCTTTTTCAATGAGGGAACAAATATTTGCTGAAACTTCAGTTATAATCTTGGCCCTATATAAAGTACTGGAAAGACAAACTTGGTATCTAACCTTGAGTAAGTTACAATTTGTGAAGGAGATAGATCATCACACTTTTGTGATGAAATGTGATAACTGTTCCCACCCCCTTGCTAAAGTGCTGTGAGTGCCTCAAGAGGCATCTAATTCATATTAGAGGTAGAAATGGGGATTTGAGAGATGGCAACGAGGCAGCCCAGCATCTAACTGACACCCAGTGGTCACCTTCAATAAAAATTTCACCCAAAAAAGTCCAGAAACGTATTTTTATTACAGCTATATTGCAAATATGTAGATCTGTAGGTCTGATATACCTCATAATAGGTACAGTGGAATAAAGCAAGTAAGATGAGCAAAAGGACAAGAGCAATTTTTAAGTGTGTGATATTTTGGACTAGAAGGCACAGACTAAGTGATAGACTCAACGTAGTGTTGACAAAGACTTACCAAATCCCTCAAGACTAGAGTAAAAGAGATTGTCCTTGAAAGTTGACCTGGGTAGCTTCTTTTACTAAGTAAATAAATTTCAGTACTCATTATCCTAAAGATGATGCTAGAAGCAAATATTAATGGAAATTAAGATTTTAGAAAGAGTACCAAAATAATCTATTTCACGCTTAAGACTCACAGGTGGCGCTAGTGGTAAAGAATCTACCTGCAGTGCAGGAGATGCAAGAGATAACGGGTTCCATCCCTGGGCCAGGAAGATCCCTGGAGGAGGAAATGGCAACCAGCTCTAGTATTCTTGATTGAAAAATTCCATGGATAGAGGAGTCTGGTGGGTTACAATTCACCGGCTTGCAAAGAGTCAGACACAACTCAGCGACTGAGCACAGAACTACCAAGGGTAGCCAGTCTTTATTAGTTGGGGCTCCCCAGGTGGCACTAGGGGTGAAGAACCCACTTGCCAGTGCAGGAGACATAAGAGACTTGTCTTCGATCCCTGGGTTGGGAAGATTCCCTGGAGGCGGGCATGGCAACCCACTTCAGTATTCTTGTCTGGAGAATCCCATGGACAAAGGAGCCTGGCGGGCTACAGTCCATAAGGTCGCAAAGAGTCAAACACAACTGAAGCGACTTAGCAGGCATGCCGCCTGGGGAAATAAACCATCTCATACACTTTAAAGTATCATAGATCAAAAATTTCAAATGAGGATGTATTTTGATTTTGCAATCTTTTATAAATTTAGCCAACAAAAAAGATATTCATCTCTGTGCACAAACATACATGTACAGGACTGGCTGTTGCAACATTTTTAGCAAATTTATAGTCGTAAATAGGCTATTTTTGAGAAGCCTGCTATATTTATATGGGCTTCCCTATCAGCTCAATTTGTAAAGAATCTGCCTGCAATGCAGGAGATGCTGCTGCTGCTAAGTCACATCAGTTGTGTCCAACTCTTCGCGACCCCATGGACTGTAGCCTACCAGACTCCTCCATCCCTGGGATTTTCCAGGCAAGAGTACTGGAGTGGATTGCTATTGCTTCTCCTCAATCAGGAGACCCCGGTTCAATTTCTGGGTCGGGAAGATCCACTGGAGAAGGAAATAGGCTATCCATTCTTGTATTCTTGGCCTCCCTTGTGGCTCAGCTGGTAAAGAATCCGCCTGCAATGTGGAAGACCTGGGTTCGATCCCTGGGTTGGGAATATCCCTTGGAGAAGGAAAAGGCTACCCACTCCAGTTCTGGCCTGGAGAATTCTACGGACTGTACAATCCATGTGGTCACAAGGAGTCAGACACGACAGAGCCACTTTCACTTTATTATATTTATAAAACATTGGGATAAGTGGAATGCATTGAGAAGATTAAATAAATAAATCTAGAATCTTGGTTTAGAAGTTGAGAAATATTAAGAAATGCTATATATGGGAATTTTTTTAAGATTGTTTTAAAAAAATTCTTTGCTTACTGCAGTTTCATTGGCTAACTTCCAGGTGGTAAAAATTATGGTATTTAAAATTATTTGTGGGACATTTGGAATTTTTCCTGCAAGTTCTATAAATATAGTTTTGTTTCTGTGAGTAAGGACCTTCTGCATTCCTCAGATGTGAGTAGTAAAAACAGTTGCCAATCTCATCAAGGAAACTTCTCCATACTACTAAAAGATGACATTTCCTTCACTTCTGAGAGGATTGAAAGGAATTAGTCAGAAACTGCTTATTTATTCAAGGAGGATATATTACACAAGTATATTGTGTCTGGATGAGCAGGGACATCCTACAGATGAAGACATAGTCCTGTCTTTAAGACACTCACAGTTTAGACACAGATGTATAACTGGAATGATTATAACATCCCTTATGTATATAGAAGTCTTCCCAGATGGTGCAGTGGTAAGGTATCCGCCTACTGATGCAGGAGATGTGAGATTCAGGTTCAATCCCTGGATTGAGAGGATCCCCTGGAGAAGAAAATGGCAACCCACTCCAGTATTCTTGCCTGGAAAATTCCCTGGACCAAGGTGCCTGGTGGGCTACAGTCCATGGAATGACAAAGAGTTGGACATGACTGAAAGGAATTAGTCAGAAACTATTTATTTATTCAAGGAGGATATATTACAGTAGTACATTGTGTCTGGATGTGCAGAGACATCCTACAGATGAAGACATAGCTCTGTCTCTAAGACACTCACAGTTTAGACACAAATGTATAACTGGCATGACTATACTATCCTTTAGGTATATAAAAAGCCCATCCTCTTTTCAAGTTAAAATCTACGCAGACCCCTATTTAGCAAATATTGAAAATGTTTAGTATCTCTCGTGGCCTCCAACTTTATCTACAAGAGTACAAGAACAAGAGAGAGCTCCTCAGCCCAAAAGTGCCAAGTTTGTCTCTAATTGCCTCCCAGAGAAGGAACTAGGGAACCTCAATTCCCTGGTGGAGCCACTATTTTTGACTACTCCTGTTTCTCTAAGACATGGTATTGCTGTTAAATATAGATTGCTTAATTTAGCTTGGTATCATCTCCACCAACTGTTGTTGTGATTCCATGGTGGCAATGTAGTAGAGTTGGAGAGAGATAATGATTAGAATGAGATAATATATATATATAATAACTCTTGTAGCTTTACCTAACAAGTTCTCGGTATCCTCACACATTTAAAGAATGCCATACTCAAGACCATTACAACTACAAGATTCAGGGATACATTTTAAATCATTTAAACTCAATATCTCACATAGGTAATATTTTAAAAATAATTGTGGTAACCATAAAACAGAGAGAGCTTCTGATGATGGTGTTAAACAATTTAATACCTGCTCCTAGGCTGTACGCAGATGGTTCATTGAGGTAAGACACTCTGACCTCCTAGGTATTGTGATGAGTTAAGGGGCTTTCTAACTATAACTCTCAATGCTGTGTGTGCTGTACTTAATTACTCAGTAGTGGCCAACTCTTTGTGACCCCATGGACTGCAGCCCACCAGGCCCCTCTGTCCATGGGGATTCTCCAGGCAAGAATACTGGAGTGGGTTGCCAAGCCTTCCTCCAGGGGATCTTCCCAACCCAGGGATTGAACTCAGGTCTCCCACATTGCAGGCAGATTCTTTATCAGCTGAGCCACCAGGAAAGCACATAACTCTAACCAGTTATCCTCAACTCTTGAAATGATTGCTCCTTTAGATGCTTTTCACGGCCACCTCTCCCAGGTGCCAGTCTGTCCTCTTTCTCTGACTCAGATCCTCACTGATTTCCTGTCTTATAATGACTGACATTTTTCTCCTCCTAGGGAGCTACATGACCAGAGTACATATGTAATAGCAGAAGAAAAGTGGAGATAGGCAGCTCAGCCGTCATCTCTGGACTGGATAATCCATGCGAGGTCCTGGATGGAGAAACTGCTTCTATATAGAGGCTGCTGAAGAAGAGTATCACATAGTTTTTTAGGGAGAGTGGAAAACTGCATTCTCAAAGCTTTAGAAATGTTCTGTTCTGTATCAGCGGGAGACTTGCATTCACATTTGTTGTACATGATTCATTTGTTGGGGAAACTACTTGAGTGAATTTTTCAGTATTCAAAATGAAATAAGAAGCATTTTTAAAAATTATATTTGTGGATTTTTCTTAGTTCAAAGACTAATTTTCTAGTTCAAGGATACTCTTAAACTGAGAACACACACATACCTAATTTCTACCAGGTAAACAAATTCAGGTTTTATTGCTCTCTCCTGCCAGCCTTAGAGCTTCCTAGGTGGCACTCATATTAAAGAACCCATCTGCCAATACAGGAGATGTAAAAGATGTGGGTTTGATCCCTGGATTGGGAAGATCCCCTGAAGGAGGAAATGGCAATCCACTGCAGTATTCTTGCCTGGAGAATCCCATGGTGAGGGGAGCATGGTGGGCCACAGTTCATGGGGTTACAAAGAGTTGAACCCGACTGATGTGACTTAACACACATGCACAACCCTTAGGCTTAGTGGTGAGGATAGAGAGGGGTGTGTGTGTGTTTCATGGGGTGTTGATGAGGCTCTGAACTGAGAAGAAAAGAGGGACCTTCCAGGCACATCAGCAAAGACCAGAGTAGCTATTGTATTATGTCAAGTTATCTGACGGAGAGGCCAGTGGGGGGTTTTGATGTCACTGCACCATCCCTGCAACAAAACTGAAACTATGGATAAATTTTAGTATTTCTTTTATAACTTAGAGCCCATACATTTTAGCTAATTTATCAGACAATATAGTAAGAGACTATAGGAAAAGACTTCATTTAAAGTTGTCAGATAACACCGAAGACTCAGTTAAATTTCAAGTTCATATAAACACTAATTTTTTTGGTATAAATATGTCCAAAATATTGCATGGATAGGCTTATATAATAATTAAAAACAATTCATTGTTTACCTGAAATTCAGATGTAACTGGTTATCATGTATTTTTAACTGCCAAACCCAGTCTCATTATATAATAAACCCTGCCCCCCCCAACCAAAATTGATTTTCTTAGTATTTTAGGTTCAATAGATAAATCCATTCAGCATTCATTTCCAAGTATTTTTCTCTCCTATTTTACTTTTGGGGTCTGGAAAGATTAACCACTCAATTTTCTTGGCCATCTTTTTGCATAAGTAGCCAAGTGACTCAATTACTGTCAGGCATATGAAAAGGTCTAGGAAAAGTTCCCTTCCAGAATAAAAAGACAGTACTTCTCAAGGAAAAGACTTTTCATTTTTCTTCTCTTTTCCCGTCTGAGACCCAACAGTAATAACTGTGAGAACAGTAGCCCTTTTGTATTCATGAGATAAGCATAAGAACAGATGTCTACACTTTGATGGAGAAATACTGGGTCCCAGATCATCACTGAATCACTCTACCTGCTCTGGACCAGCAGTCTCCAGACTTCTTCTTATTGGACAGGAAATAACTCTTATCATTAACAGATGTTATATTGAATTTCTGTTTATTGTAGGAGATTGAGAACCTTACTGATACTTCTTGGAATAATGACCAATATAGAGCTTCTAAGCTTTAAATTAAACTAAAAAATCAAGTTTTGGAAAGAGAGAATGGCATCACAGACAAACCAATTCACTTCTCAGAAGACTCTTTGGGACTGAGGTGAAATGGCAAAAAGGAAATCTGATGTCTCATATCGTATTCTTAAAAGCCAATGGTTTAGCCTCTGTGGCTAGAGGGATATAAGTGGACAGAGATTTTTATGAGAAACTTGGTGAGATTGCAAGAAAAGAGGGTCAAAAGCAATGGAATTGTTTGAGGAACTTTGTTAAATTTTCAATACCAACAGAACTGCTCCTGGGCCAAGTGACAGATAGTGGACAGAGTTAGAAGAGGTTGTTCTCGGTCCCGTAACAAAGAGCACATCCCATCTCTGGCCCTCAAGACTGATGGTTTGGAGAGCGTCTAGGGGTAACATAATATTAGACAGCATATTAAAAAGCAGAGACATTACTTTGCCAACAAAGGTCCCTCTAGTCAAGGGTATGGTTTTTCCAGTAGTCACGTGTGGATGTGAGTGTTGGACTCTAAAGAATTGAGCGCTGAAGAATTGATGCTTTTGAACTATGGTGCTTGAGAAAACTCTTGAGAGTCCCTTGGACTGCAAGGAGATCCAACCAGTCCATCCTAAAGGAGATTAGACCTGAGTGTTCATTGGAAGGACTGATGTTGAAGCTGAAACTCTGATACTTTGGCCGCCTCATGCGAAGAGTTGACTCATTTGAAAAGACCCTGATGCTGGGAGGGATTGGGGGCAGGAGAAGGGGACGACAGAGGATGGGATGGCTGGATGACATCACCGACTTGATGGACATGAGTTTGAGTAAACTCCAGGAGTTGGTGATGGACAGGGAGGCCTGGCGTGCTGCGATTCATGGGGTTGCAAAGAGTCGGACATAACTGAGCGACTGAACTGAACTGAAATCTAAGAAGTATATGTGGGATGTGTCTATGTTCTTTGAAGAATTTTTCAAATTGCACTACAATTATTTGATGGGTGTCTACTTCTCTTATTTATTTAAGGTGCTGGTATCATTTATCCAGTTTTGTAGGAATCTCCTAATAGATCTCCCTGAATCTACTCTTAGCCTTTTCAAATCCATCCTTTACTTTGCTATCAGATCATGCCAGTTTCATATTAAAACTCTTTCAATTGCTCTCCTTTGCCTATAAGTTCCAAGTTAAATACCTTCCACAATATGTCCTTTGCTGCTTTTACAACCTGATCCTCCAACATTCCCAAACTGCTCCCATGGACTCCAGCCATATAACTACTCCTGAACACTTTATGTCCTTTCTTTCATGGGCGCATTCTTTTTGTACTGCATGGAACACTGTTTTTCTTCTTGCTTACTTCACTTACTCCTGAAGATTCTTCCCAAAGTGATTTTCTTTACTAAGTCTTTCCTGATCCATTAGGGAGAGCTCGTTATGCCCAGTGTTATGTTCCCGTAGTAATTTGCATACATCCTCAAACTGAACTCATAATTTAGGATTATAGTTATTCGAGTGCATGTCTCTTTCATTGTATCATGAGTTCCTTGAAGGCAACTAATCTGATTTTAACCTCTTCTTAAAACCAGCTTCTAAAAAGTAGGTGTGTACTAATTTTAATTAAGTAAATGAATGATTCATACTCTTTAAAGTGAAATCCACTTCAAGTCCTGTTATTTCTACAGGCCAACTGTTTCTCAATTTGGTTGATTTCTCTCCATTCCAATCATCACTATCATAGGTTAGAATTTCATCAAATTGTTTCAGGATTAATTCTATGGCCAATGCTTTTGTCTTCTTTCCATCAGAAGCATTTTTAAAAGGAAGCTATTTGAGCAGATTTGTGGTTTCAGACAAATAAGCCTGATGGCTATGTAGACATTGGACTGTGGCTGGTGAAGGAGGGAGAAAGCAAGCCAGACTGATTTCCACACAACTGCCAGAGTCATTTTTCTAAAACCCACAATTCTGCTCACATTATTTCCCTTTTTAAAACACTTCCAACCAAAAGTGATGAACTAAGCATAATGTTTCTCCTGTAGTTTTCTGTTTTGGTAACTTGATTCTTATAGAGGGAAAAATTAGTGTCACAATTAGAACCCAGTGCAGGAGCTTAGTTAATTACCGCAAGTTTGGTGTTATAATTGAGTACGAGTGATCCAGACAGACTCTGTTGCATCACAGGACTCCTTGCCTGCCTCTCATCCACTGCTGGATATACCAGAGGAGGAAAGCAGACTCCTTTGTCATCAGGTGCACTCAGTAAGATGCTTATACCTAAGTTATTATCATTCGAGCCCTTTGTTAGGACGCATGACCCTTCATCAGTCAATCTTGCTCAAGAAGGACCACCCAGCCTCCTGAACTGAACTGATCCAAATCAAGTGGCTGGTAGAAGACCGAACCCTAGCATCCTCAGTTGCCCTGAGTTCAGTTCAGTCGCTCAGTCGTGTCCGACTCTTTGTGACCCCATGGACTGCAGCACGCCAGGCCTCCCTGTCCATCACCAACTCCTGGAGTCTACTCAAACTCATGTCCATTGAGTTGGTAATGGCATCCAACCATCTCATCCTCTGGCATCCCCTTCTTCTCCTGTCTTCAATCTTTCCCAGCATCAGGGTCTTTTCAAATGAGTCAGTTTTTCGCATCAAGTGGCCAAAATATTGGAGTTTCAGCTTCAACATCTGTCCTTCCAATGAATATTCAGGGCTGATTTCCTTTAGGATGGACTGGTTGGATGTCCTTGCAGTCCAAGGGACTCTCAAGAGTCTTCTTCAACACCACAGTTCAAAAGCATCAATTCTTCGGTGCTCAGACTTGCCCTGGGTAAAGCCTAAGAACCAGTGGGCTCTCCTCAAATGAGATGCCCAACTTGCCAAGCTGATTCTATATAACACATTAAGACTGAAAGTTGTCTCAGACTACTTCCCTAGCAACCATCTATCTCAATTTAGGCTAACTATCTAACCTTCTCTTTTATTCATGTCTAGCATCCCTGGAGAGAAAATTGTCCTTATTTGCTGCAGATCGGATAGCAACTAAGTCTCCAAAAATGCTGCAAGGAGGCCTACAGTACACAGGGAACAAAGGAATGCACTCTTGCCTTCCTGATAATAATCTGATAATTATCATGATAGCTAGCACTATTTGAAGGTTTATTACATACCAAGCACAGGCTAGGTGTTCTATATATTTAATCATCACAACTTTTTGAGTTTGGTACTATTAGTATCTTTATTTAACAAAGGAGGAAACAGAGGTCCCATATCCATAAGTGAAGAGCTGGAATTTAAACCAATGAGATATGTAATTTCCCTGCTGAAAATTGCATGCCTATCAAACACTGGGCTTTCCCAGGTGACGCTAGTGATAAAGAATCCACCCACCAATGCAGGAGACATAAGAGATACAAGTTCGACCCCTGGTGTCTAGAAGATCTCCTGAAACAGGGCATGGCAACCCACTCCGGTATTCTTGTTTGGAGAACCCCAAGGATAGAGGAGCCTGTGGGTTACAGTCCATAGACTCACAAAGAGTCAGACAGGACTGAAGTGACTGATCACACACACACACGGACACATCCTACATTGAAGACTCACTGGGTATATAATGGGAGTCAGCAACAAGCAAGAGGGAGATTGACTTCCACAATTAGATCTAGTGTCACACACTGACCTAGTAATGCAATAGGCAGCAGAGAACTTGAAATGTCCACTTGAAATATCAGTCTCAGTGGCAATTGAATGATTATGGCATTAGAAATTTTATTGATTGAATCCAGGCCTCTGAATCAAGGACAAACTTAAAAAATAGAAAGAAAGACTTCTCAGAATCAAGATCATAAAAATAAACTCCTCAGTGAAATGAGGAAAGAGTGGAATGGGTGTGGCTCAAATCAGAATTACTGATTCTAAAATCCAATGATATCAGACTATAGAGTAAAAAGGAATGAACTGCAAATTAAGAGAGAAAAGATAAGGCATAGATAAAAATAGATGAGATGGAAGAAAGAAAAGCTTGAGCACAGAATTATTTCCTGGACTGAAAGAACGGGTGAGACTTTAGATACTGAAGACTCAATAATGCCAGGTGATAATATTTTTCAAAAGTATGTTTTAAAAAAAATTCAAGGAAGTACTCTAGCCCAGTGAAAATTTATCACAGTAAAATTTTTAAGATAGAAGAAAACAGTTAGTCAACGAAAAGATATTTCTGTGGGCCAATAGCAAAGATTTTAAAGAATGCTAATATTCTTCCTTAACAAAATGTCAGGAATTTATAATATATTTTTAAGGTCAATTTTTTCATGGCCTATCAATATTTATTTGATCTAGAAAATCCACTTATAGGAATTTTTCCCACTGAAATACCTTTTTAATTCTTCAGTATGTAGATTTTTATTTTAAAAAACTTCCACATTTTTATAAAAGTAAGAAATAAACTGATCACATTTTATACATAAAAATATAGACAATGCTATCGAACTAGATTCATAGATATGTTTGTGGTACACTGAAAATATAAACTTACTTCTATGATGATTCTTAGAAGGTAGGATTACATATGATTTATGTGTTTTCAAAATGTTTGAAACTTTACAGGAATATCTAACTTTCTATTATTGGTAAGAAAATATACAAGGCATGCTTGTATATTATAATGTTAATTTGTAAGCTAGTTTTACATCTCTGAGGCTTTCTCCACAGAGGCTCTAGTAGTCTTTTGTATTTTTTTAATACACTACTGAGTTCTGTGTACTGGATCTCTTTCATGTTGTTACATCTGTGTTCCTAAGTGGAATTACCCTACAGCTTTCCTTTTTTCTTCTGTTGTGTTGGTCCAGTTTGGGTTAACAGAGCTACATTTGCTCATAAGATGAGCTTCTCTCCTACCATGCCCCATGCTGTGCTCAGTGTATGATCTAATCGCTGGAACACTTTTTTCTAAAAAGTGCCATCTTTTTTATGCCTCTGTGCCGTTGTTCATGATCATCTCTCTGCCTGGCAGGCCCTTTACTGTCTTCTTCCTCTGGAAGTTCAAATTATCTTTTGAGACACAGGTTAAATGTTCCCTCTCATATGAAGTCTCTTCGACCACTCCAAGAGATTTCTTTTTCCTCTGATCCTGATCCATTTTATAAATGATGCTATCACTCAATAGCATTTATCACATTGTAGTACAATAATTTTTTTACCTGTTTGTCTCTGTGATCCGAATGGAGACTATCTTTGCATGTCTAGCCCAGGTACACTGTCTGGTTCATCCCAGTCTCTCTCAATAAACAGCATTTGAATAATGCAAAGATACTCAGGATCACCTGAGAGTTAATGAGTTAAAAGTAAAAGTTCACCACCTCCTTGCTCATCCCTTTGAATGATTATTTAATTTTCCAGACTGATAAGGTCAACAGTTACTGTGTTATAACAAAGAGTGAGGTGGGGTTTAATGTCATCTCTCCTCAGCCCTTCTATTCGTAGAAACCCAGAGAGGATTTTCCGACCCTGCTGAGACATGTTGAAATGTCCTTCATCCTTCAGTTCTTCCTTGTTATGTTCAGTCCTGCTGTCCCAGCTGTTTATTCTTTTGGCTGCCCTTTTCCATTTGCTAGAATACTATGACTTTTGGTTCCCAAACCCAGCCTCACAGTCCATGTCCCTACTTGTCCCTTAAATACCAGTGTTACCTGGATCCAGCCGGTAAGCTGGAATTAGTATGAAGAAAATGGTCATAATGAAACTGAATCTGTGCAAGATCCTAGCTTTTTTTACAAATCTTTTATTTCTTAACACTTCCATTGGTTTTGACTGATTGTCCTTTTTGAGTTTCTGTATGATTTGCCTCAATGCTCGGAGCAGCAGTGCTAGCCTGAATCTGAAGTGGAATTTAAATGTATCTGGGGTGTCTAGAAGCGCTTTGTCATTTATATGTTTCCCAAATAAGAATAAAGATGGTTCTTGTTATTCATCCAAGGAAGGTTGTAAGGGTTGTGGAGGAAAACATGAGTTCTGATTGAATATTTTGGTTCATACAAAACCTATGGATTAACCTGCAGTCCCTGTGGAGAGGAGGGCCCTTGGCAGAGGAAAATTCTTTGGGTGGATGTCAGTGAGGCATTGGGGTGACATAAAAACTGCTTTGCCCTTAGGACACTGCAAAGCTCGCTATGGGCAGCGAGGGCTGCTGGGACAGACACCTCTTGTGCTGGCAACGTCAGCATAAATAAACACCAGTCTCAGTCAATCAAATATCTAGTGGGTTCCTTTATACTTATCTCTTAAAGTATTTTAGTTTAAAAATGATGTCCATTCATTTTGAAAATAATGGACTGTAGCTCACCAGGCTCCTCCGTCCATGAAATTCTTGAGGCAGAAATGCTGGAGTGGGTTGCCATTTCCTTCTCCAGGGGATCTTCCTGACCCAGGGATCGAACCCGGGCCTCCTGCACTGCAGGCAGATTCTTTACCATTTGAGTCACCAGGGGATAACATATTTATTTCTTAAAGTATTTTAATTTAAAAATGATGTCCATTCATTGCAAAAATAATGGAAAATATTTTTCTTTAATGTAATGGAGAAACTATTGGTCCCTGCTAAAGTTCCACAAGACAGAAATAGCTATAAGTTTCAGTTCCTTTTCTATTTAACATCATGGAGCTGCTTTTTCAAGATTTACTGCCAGACTTGTCTTCTCTAGAAAACTTTTCCTGAGTGCCTCTCCATTTCTGTCCCAGGTAGAGTCACAGTAGTTATCTTTGTTTCTCAATTGTTCAAAGTACATTCTTCTATCAAAAAAAAAAGTATAAAAATTTAGTCAACCTATAATTTTTTTTGTGTGTATGTTTCTCCCTCTTAAAGATTGAATGCATTTTTAATACAAACTCAGTGGTCTGGTACATATTAAACTTTTATCAAGTTAGTTATGTAAATTCATGAATAAGTAATCATAATTATTTTAGCCACAGGATAAATATCTTTTGGTAGACAATATATTAACAGCTTAATGATAATCTATCACTTGGATGTAAGCATTCATTATTCTCCATTCATTAGGATACTGATGTTATATCAAATTATTGTTATAAATAACATTGATAGGATATAGTTTTGTGTGTAAATTGACATCTTTCTACAATTCTCTTATACAGTAGAAGAGGAGCTATCAGATTAAAAGGTGCAAATATTAGCCATAACAGAATTATTTTCCAAAAAGTCAGCATCATTTTGCATCCTTAGCAATGTATGACCTTCAATTTCACCTCATCTCTGCTAGCATCAATTTATATACTCAATTGTTTAAGAAAGATGGCTTTCCTTACACATATACATATTAATCTGATTATAATTTTATATATATACATATTTACATATTATGCTTTAAATTACATATGCATGAATGTTAAGAAAAATCATCACATTATTTTAAAATTTTTTGACTGCATTTTTAAGCTATCAAACTTTAGAAACTATTTCTTTTCAGATTATTATCAATTTTAAAGGTGGCAGCAGTGAACAAAATCAAATAAATATATATGTATGTGTGTGTATTTAATTATTTATTTAGATATATATTTGTGTGTCTCTGTGTATATATCACACTATTAAGAAAGTTGTTGCATTCCTGATATATGCAAATATGAACATTGTGATTAATGAACCAGATAACGGCCAAAACACAATTAAACTGTATATTGTAATCCAACCTACATTCTTGTTTCTTTCCTACTTCTCATCAGACTGTGAGCAACCACACGGTACAATCATCTCGACTTCTACTTCTGTCTGCTATGTTTCACCTGTTTTACTTTGTAACTTCCTATGATTTGATGGATCCTGAGAGTTTCTGAAGCATAGTTTCTCCCTGTTCTCTAGAGAATAACTCATGTTTCTGTTCTTACTATTTGATTGGCTTGGTGCAAGTGTGGTATTTGAAAGACAAGGGTTTTAATTTTACTTCATTTTATTTTCATTGGTGAAAATGAAACAACAATTTCAGCCTAACACTGGGCATTAGTCTTTTTCTTAAAAGCTGTGGATTGTCATTAACTGACAAAATATTCTGCTGCCAAGAGCTTGCGAGTACTGTATTTGTTGTCTGATGCCAAACATCCTCTTTAAATGCTAATGAACAAAGTATGGCATGCATTCTGTTCTTGATAGATTATGCCTATACCTTCTGTGGTCAACAGAAGGGGAATTCCCGGCCCATATGATTTCCATTCTGGCACACTCATCTTCCTAGCACTTACAAGCCAGTTAGCATTTAGATGTATTACTCAGTCTTATAGTTACAATGAACAGAACAGCCACCGTTTAGTGGCATCAACTAAACCTGAAAAAAACACTTTGAAGCAACTTTCCTTTGCATTTTTTCCCCACTGAGCAAATATAGTAAATATTCAATTTCATGCCTAAACTTCCATTGGCTGAACTTAAGCAACCAACTTGCAGAAAGCCTTGAACACTGTAGGGGAACAGAATTTGCTACCCCAAAGTGTCTCTTTGGCAAGTGGATTATTTTGATCTAAAAACGATAAAGGCCCAAAAGACTCAGGAAGAAACTTTGACCTTTCCCCAACTGCTTAAAGAATGTAGATGAAGGACCTGTTCCAGGTAGGAGCTGTCATCATCAATAACTATAGTATAAACTAATGGTGTAGGCTGAAAGGAAACCAGCAAAGTCTGCTTGTTGAAATTCCTGTGTCCCACTGTCTCTAGATGTCCCAGCAAACATTACCAAATATTTGCTTTTCCATCTCCATGTGAATTGTCTTCTTCCCCTTTGAAGTCCCAAACTACATCTTCTTTTGTTTTTAGCAGAAGATGGTGTTTAAAGTGAGGTTTTCACCATTTTGGTGAGTTACTGTTTCCTTTGGTCTCTCCTATACATACATGTTATTAAAATTTGTTTTGTTTTTTCCTATTAGTCTGTCTCATGATAATTTAATTCTTAGACCAGCCAGAAGAACCTAGAAGGGTAGAGAAAAATTTCTCCCTCTCTGACCCCCACACAATACACTCTTTAGTGTGGCCTTTTGGAGCTATCAAAGAATCAAGATGATGTGGTGACATGATCTGGTGAAAGGGGAAGAGAGGACAGTGAAAAGAATGTGATACAAAGACAATTCATAGGCATATACCATAAGCCAGGCTTATACTAAATAATATGATGCTGGTGCATTCATTAGGAAAGGGTCTAGGGAAGATATGGCTTATATATAGGCTTTAGAGTCAAACCACTGATTTTAAATCAGACATTTCCACCATATTAATTATAAATATATAAAAAATTAATTTATAAATCTCTTTAAATGTCTGTTTTATCAGATTTATCACCTGTGAGATGATTATAATATTAAGACATAAGATTACATATTGTGATAAAGGTTACATGAGATAATCGACTAAAACTTCTAACAAAGTACCTGGTAAGTGATATGTGTTCAAAATTTCTACTGGTTTTCTTTTGCTGCCTAACAGATTACCATAAATTTAGCAGGTCACAGCACATATTTTTTAATTTCACAGGCTTTCTATGGCAGAAGTCTGGATACAGCTGAGCAAGACTTCTGTTCAGTGTCTCAAAATGTTGCAATCAAGGTGTCAGTCAGGCTGCCTTGTTTCCTAGAGTTCCCATCTGAGCTCACTTGGTGGTTGGCAGAATCCAGTCCCTTGCAGTTGTAAGGCTGACCTTCACTTTCTTCATTCTTGTCCATGGTGGGGGCCACTCTGCTCCTAGTGACCAATCACAGTTCCTTTCCAAGTGGCCCCTCATAGACCCTTTCACATCATGGCAGCTTACTTCTTCAAGGCCAGAAAGAGAATCTCTTTGTCTAGTCTGGTAAGACAGAGTCCTACATTATGTGATATAATCAAGGGAGTAACTTTCCCATGGTCTTTAAGATATTCAGCTGACTTGAAGATAGAAGTTTTTGTAGCATCATGTTCAGGAGGAGTGGGTATATGAAAATGTGGACCATTGGGGTTCTTCTGTAGAGTTCTACCACAACATATGTGTTAGCTCTTGTATTAGTCAAATACTCTTTGATACAAGACACAGAAAACCCAAATTAGAGTAATCAAAGTAACATTTCAAAAGGGGATATTCATTGGAAGTATTCTGGAGTTGCTCATATCATTCAAAAAAAGGCCATAAGAATCAGGGTTGTGACAATCACTTTAGGAACTTGAACAAGGGTCATAATATCCCTGGAGACATGATGCCTCTGCATACAAGCAGACTCAAAATGCTTTGCCTTTTCCTTTGTTTTAGGTTCACCCTCTCATACTTCTCCATGAAACCTGGGGATTCCTTGCTTTAAGTTTCTCCTTGCACCTTCTCTGAAGGACACGGACTCTTCTCCAGTAGCTCCAGAAGAAACATGTTTGAAAAAGATTCCAATCATTTTGTGGCATGATTATTAAGAGACCAATAGCTCTGACCATGTCAGTGAAGTGTCATGACTGACTTAGCCTAGGTCACAGGCTCCACTATCCTGGTTGGGGGCCAATATATTCAACTTCCAGAAAATGAGTTAGGTTGGAAGTGGAGATGAGCCCAGAAAAGTGATTTTTTTTTCCCATTGAAATATAGGTATTTCCAAACATGTAGTTGAAAGAATTACACAGTAAACACTTATATACCTATCTCGTAACTTCTATAATTATTAACATATTGCTTTGTTGGTTTTATCACATATCTATAAATCATTTAATTTTTTCTTGGGTCCATTTCAAATATTTTATAGACATCAGTATGATTGGTTTAGTTATGAAGTCATGTTTGACTCTTGCTACCCCATGGACTGTAGCCTGCCAGGTTCCTCTGTCCCTGGAATTTCCCAGGCAAGAGGACTGGAGTAGGTTGCCATTTCCTTTTCCAGGGGATCTTCCCAACCCAGAGATCATACTTGTGTCTTCTATACTGAAGGCAGATTATTTACCACTGAGTCACCAAGAAAGTCCAAGACACCAGTATACATCATTCCAAACACTCTAGCATGACTATCATTAATTTGAGTTTGAAGCTGACAGTCAAAGCATAACCAGTTCAAACCTAAAAGGATAAACTTTACCAGATAATTATTGCTTATTAACTTGGCTACATTTTCTTAATTTAAATGACAAAAGAATGACCATCTTTGACACTTTATTAAAATGGTGAATTTGAACACAGCAAATTATGTTCAAAAACATTAGAAATAAAGAGAAAAATAATAAACTGTCTATATTCATTCAAATGACAGTAAGGTTCACTTCTTTGTGTGAGTTAGAATCCTAGAGTCATATTCCTCTTTATAAACCCTGTTATCTGATTGATGTGTAGTCAGCCACCTTCTTTCAATTGTAGATTTACCTCCGTCCTTCTCCCACCCGCCATTTTCTCTGTCTTCTCCACTTCCAATTCTATTGCTGTCTAATTTTCTCTCTTCACCTTACTCTAAGCAACAACCTAACAAATTATCTCTTTGACTTAGGTAACTCCATGCAAAAACTAATCTTTCTTTAAAAAAAAAAAAAAATTATGTATTTATTTGACTACACCAGGTCTTAGTATTGAGGCGCATGGGATCTTCAATCTTTGTTGCAGCATGCAGACTCATAGCATGTGGGATCTAATCTCCTAACCAGGGATGGAATCCAGTCCCCTGCATTGGGTGAACAGAGTCTTAGCCACTGGACAACCAGTGAAGTCCCTCAACAAACTGATCTCTATAAAACCATCCGAGTTATCTTTCTAAACACAGTTCTGGGTTTGTCACTCCTTAAAAGTTAATGCTTCTCTTTTGCCTTCTGGAGAAAATTGAACATTTTATTATGGCAGACAAAATTCGGTAAAGACAAGGTATTTTGTAAATGGCCTCATCAATACCCTAAATAACTGTAGAGTATTTATACCACATCATGCTACAAATTCCCATCGTGGCAGTTGTCAATGGGTTGCTTCAAATATCCATTGATCTTGATTATTTCTAGTAAACAAAAGTTATGAGCTGGCCCTAAGCTTCTCTGGGTCAGGCTGATCTTACAACACATCTTGTAGTGTTATTATGGAATGATAATCTCATATGAGCAAGAAATCATGGAACTTGCCAAGAGCCACATTGGGACTGAAAGTGTTTGGTTATGGACCTTTGCTATTTAACCCAAAAACTGATGAAAATGTCAATTGACCAACAAATAACAATAGGAAATGTATTCTTCCTGGAATTCTATGCTCTCTCGCCATACACATGTGGTAAATAAGCCTTTATAAAATACTATATATAAAAAGGAGCAATTTTTTGCTTTAGTTAGATTTAATTCTGTGTTTATACATTACAATGCCCTAATTAGAAAGAGTGTATATAAATTTTAACTATTAGATAAGACTACATTTTATTTAGGCTCAAGTAAATGCATTAACTTCTGGCCAAGTAATAGACCCACTTTGCAAATTTAAAACACAAATTCTGCATAGGATGAGAACTTGAATTAGCATTGGCTTAATGCCACATTGTTTTTGGTTTTTATGAGCCAATGTTTTCACTTTTTGATGTTTTTGGTTTTCATGAGCTTTGCATTAATAGACTCATTTTTTTAAACAAAGTTAACCAAACCCACTAGTAGTCAAGATTATAATGTATCATGTATACTTCTTAGAACATTCTACTTGAAAGTTTGGTCATTTGTAATATCATTTAGATATTGGAAGTAAATTATTTAGATGTAATGGAAAAATGTTTATATGCTTCCAAAGAATTTATTATAAGAGCTTTTCCATGACTCTAATTATCTATCTTGCCTAATAGACTTTACAATGAAATCCAATTTTCATAATTTCAACAGAAAAAAACACAGTGCTTTATTAGTGAAATTGAAATGCATTGTATGTTCACAAATGAAAGGAAAAAAAAACTTATAAGATGCATGCATAATTTGAAAAAATCAATTCATATGGATTTCTCTGACAATCAAAGGTGTAGCATGAATACTTTATTGTCTAAACTTGAAGGCATTGCAACCACTGTTTCCAAGGACACACATGTTTTCATGGAAACAACATGATTTTTAAGTCAGAAAGACCATAGTCTGGCAACTATAGAATTCATAAACTAGGGCAAGTTATTTACCCCTCTGAACATGTTCTTATGAAAAACTAAGTCAATCATACTTACTAGATAAGGCTATTAAGAAGATTAAAAGTTTCAGTGTATCTAAAACACCTCACATGCATAAGCTTATAGAAGGTCCACCAGAAACATTAACTCCTTTCCCATGATTTACTGTAATCAAAAGCAAAAGTTCTCTTGAAAGGACTAATGATTGGATAATTCCCAAGACAAAACAGGTTTAGGATTTTGAACATATGGAAGTCAAACATAAACTCTAGACTATAGCTTGACACCAAAGCAGAGAAGTTAGAGACATGGATTTTAGATCTATTCTCTCCCAGTTAGATCTGTGACTTTGAGATGATGTTATATTTCAGACTCTCAGGTTTTTCAACTATTACATGATAACATGAAGGTGTTGAGAATGAAGTTTCTCTTCAGCACTAAAAATTAAATTTTTCAATTTCTTTTCTGTTTGTCAGAAGAAAGTTCTATAAGATCTGAGCTGCTGGTAAAGCTTGAATTTATTTTTTCTTAGACAATGAGAGCAACTTATTTTCTCTTTTGTGCTTTCTCTTTATTCAGTAGACTCCTTACTCTAATATGAATTAAATGATAAAATATACTCCTCACTTCACAAATCTCCTACCCTTTTGCTCTTTGGACTCTTTAACTGAGTTCCTAACTTACCAAATTCACTAAAGCGTTTCTTTTCAAAATACCTCTAAAAAGATCATGGGAAAGTTGGCATTTTCACTACTAGGGTACAAATTCTATATATTTCTTCAATTAATTCCTTTCCTTAGTGTCATTACCTACAACCAACTTTTAACTGTAGGCCAAGTATAAACTTTTAAGACATAAGCTCCTCTACAGGTCTCTATATGTATATTGAATTATGGCAAAGTATTGGATGCTACTAAGTACATTCATAAGCATTATTTCTATAGTCAGAAAATGGTTAATTTGAAAGTCATTCCTCCATTCAAGAAGAACAATTTTCTCCAGTCTTCTGACTATTTATAGAAAGACCTTTACATGTGCAAACTAATTAATAAATGGGATCAATTTCAAGGTATTTTTTCTGGTTCATCACCACTTAATCATTCAATTTAAAAAACATTTTAAAGGCCAAGTCTAAAATAGATTTGCACCCATGCCCCCAGTGTGAATTTTTCATTCTTTACAACATGCAGTAGGTACTGTATAATGACCTTTTCTCTGTTTGGAACAGGGATTAGAATAATACATTTGACCCTTTACAGTCACCTGGGAGAGATGTTAGTCTCCAAGTTCAATAAACTGAAATATGTCTCAAGTGTCCCAAGGTTAAGGCCATGACTTTAAACTATTTAACACAGAGTATCACACTGATTCACTTAAACTCTCAGGCTTTTAAAAAAATTATTAGGCTGAATTTTATATACTTTATCAGAACTATTTCTTTTCTTCATACAATCAAAGCAAATAGTTTACATTGCAAATAAAGCAAGTTAACCTAAGATGCCTCGTGCATTATAATAAAATTTATAGCTGCATAAATAGCAGTGTAAACTTACAGAAAGACTAGTAATTATAGTGCCATTGATGGTCTTTGTTGCTTTAATTCTGAGGCAGCCAGAATGATTAAACTGAATCTTAATCGACTTCTCCATTAAAAATGCTGGCAGAGGAGCTCCTTTAACCTTTCCCATTGATTGAACACAACAATCACCATTCAATTATAATGCAAAAGGACATTTGTTATAATGTAGAAAAGATGCATGAGCCATTTCCTTTTACTCAAGACAATCAATGAGATGACTCCTACTTCTGCAGAGGTGAGAACGCTCTACCTGGGAGTCTGATAAAGTCAAAACCAAACAGAAACCTCCCCACTGTACAGAGGAGCAGGAATGCGCAGATGAAACTCATTTGGAACAGATTCATTAGGGAGAAATGTATTTTCTATTACTATTTACAATAGCCACATCTATCCTTGATATATTGTTTTTCTTCACAGAGTTTCATAGTACTTAAATTACCATGATCAAAGGTTTAATGGTAAATTAATGAGGGTGGTTACTGGACCTTTTATATGTGTTCTTGGTGCATGCTTAATAAGACAAATCAAGGCAATACTGGTAATTGGAGTAACAGAATTTTAGAGTAGAAAGGAGCCTTCAAGATTAACTAGTTTACTTAAGGACAGTTAGTTGTAACAAACCCCGCACTAGGATTCAGGTCAATCAATTGCCAGTTGAACACCTGTTGCATCTGTCACTTCTGAAGTATGGTTTATCTTCAGTTATGCTTTTTACCTGATTTCATACTTGTTTGAATGGGTTTCTCTGGTGGCTCGGACAGTAAAGAATCTGCCTGCAATGTGGGAGACCTATGTTCGATTCCTGGGTTGGGAAGGTCCTCTGGAGAAGAGAATGGCAATCCACTCCAGTATTCTTGCTTGGAGACTTCCAGGGACATAGGAGCCTAGTGGGCTACAGTTCATGGGGTTGCAAAGAGTCAGACATGACTGAGTGACTAACACACACACATATACTTGTATGGAAGACACAAGTAATGTACTTGCATCATATAACCTCCAACATACAACTAAATATGCAAGTATAGCTGTTTTGCTCCATTTATGTAATAGTGGTAGATTAAAAATGGCCATGGGTTCTTTGCTATTTTGCAAAAGGGAATCCCCCTTTTGCATCTAGGATAACTTAGTGATTTGACCAGTAACCAATGATGGAAGCAGTATTCTGGGACTTCAGATACTAGGTCATGAGAAGTATTGCAGCTTTTGTTCATGTTTCTCAAAAAACTTGCTCTAAGGGAAGCTAACAGGTGAGAAATATGATCACCAAGAAATCCCCACGTTACAAGGGAACTGATGCTACCTATGGAAAGCCTGTAAGGAGACAGAAACCCAAATACCTCCACTGTTCCAGCTGGCCCAGGCCAGGACACAGATGTGAGTCAAGAACACAGCTTGAATATTCCAGGGCCAGCCGACATAAGGTAGAGAAGGAATAGGGAAACATATAGGGATATCTAGCAACAAGCCGTTAGACTTATGGCCCAGGTCAAATTATGACAAATTACTAAGACAAACTTAATATTAACTTCAGCTTGACTAAATGTTAGAAAGATGTCTTCTTGACTGTAAGCATCACCTAATCTTTCTTTTCTTAGAGCGCTTACTTTAGAACTATAAATGCCTTGCCCTTTTGAGAAGTAAGTCTCTCAGACTTTTGTGTTTTATGACTCAGGAATGTCTATCTCAGGTACTAGGGAGCCATCTTTTTGAAATGAAAAGTATCAAGAATGAAAGAGCCCTTATTTTCCAGTCTCTGTGGGGAGGATTTGAAATAGCTCAACTGGAATTCCATCACCTCCACTAGCTAAGACCCACTTGATTTCACATTTCCAGGATGTCTGGTTCTGGTTAAGTGATCACACCATCATGGTTATCTGGGTCATGAAGATCTTCCTTGTTTAGTTCTTCTGTGTATTGCCACCTCTTCTTAATATCTTCTGCTTCTGTTAGGTTCCTACCATTCTGTCCTTTATTGTGTGAAATGTTTTTTGCTTGAAATGTTTTTTGCATGAAATGTTCCCTTGGTATCTCTAATTTTCTTGAAGAGATCTCTAATCTTTCCCACTCTATTGTTTTCCTCTATTTCTTTGCGATCACTGAGGAAGGCTTTCTTATCTCTTCTTGCTATTCTTTGGAACTCTGCATTCAAATGGGTGTATCTTTTCTTTTCTCCTTTGCCTTTCACTTCTCTTCTATTCACAGCTATTTGTAAGGCCTCCTCAGGCAACCATTTTGCCATTTTACATTTCTTTTTTGGGGGGGATGGTCTTGATCACTGTCTCCTGTACAATGTCATGAACCTCCGTCCATAATTCTTCAGGCACTCTATCAGATTTAACCCCTTGAATCGATTTGTCACTTCCACTGTATAATCATAAGAGATTTGATTTAGGTCATACCTGAATGGTCTAGTGGTTTTCCCGACTTTCTTAATTGAAGTCTGAATTTGGGTATAAGGAGTTCATGATCTGAGCAACGGTCAGCTCCCGGTCTTGTTTTTGTTGACTGTATAGCACTTCTCCATCTTTGGCTGCAAGGAATATAACCAATCTGATTTCAGTATTGACCAAGCTAGTGGAGGTGATAGAATTCAGTTGAGCTATTTCAACTCCTAAAAGATAATGCTATGAAAGTGCTGCACTCAATATGCCAGCAAATTTGGAAAACTCAGCAGTGGCCACAGGATTGGAAAAGGTCAGTTTTCATTCCAATCTCAAAGAAAGGCAATGTCAAAGATTGTTCAAACTACCACACAGTTGTACTCATCTCACATGCTAGCAAAGTAATGCTTAAAATTCTCCAAGCCAGGTTTCAACAGTATAAGAACTGTGAACTTCCAGATGTTCAAGTAGGATTTAGAAAAGGCAGAGGAACCAGAGATAAAATTGCCAACATCCTTTGGATCATGGAAAAAACAAGAGAGTTCTAGAAAAACAATCTACTTCTGCTTTATTGACTATGCCAAAGACTTTGTGTGGATCACAACAAACAGTGGAAAATTCTGAAAGAGATGTGAATACCAGACCACCTGACCTGCTTCCTGAGAAATCTGTATACAGGTCAAGAAGCAACAGTTAAAACCAGACATGGAACAACAAACTGTTTCCAAATTAGGAAAGTTGTATGTCAAGGTTGTATATTGTCAGCCTGCTTATTTAACTTATATGCAGACTACATCATGCGAAATGCCAGACTGGATGAAGCACAAGCTGGAATTAAGATTGCCGGGAAAAATATCAATAACCTTAGATACACAGATGACACCATCCTTATGGCAGAAAGTGAAGAAGAACTAAAGAGCCTCTTGATGAAAGTGAAAGAGGAGAGTGAAAAAGTTGGTTTCAAACTCAGCATTCAGAAAACTAAGATCATGGCCTCTGGTTCCATCATTTCATGACAAATAGATTGGGAAACAACGGAAACAGTAAGAGACTTTATTTTCTTGGACTCCAAAATCACTGCAGATGGTGACCCCAGCCATGAAATTAGAAGATGCTTGCTCTTTGGAAGAAAAGCTATGACCAACCTTGACAGCATATTAAAAAACTGAGGCATTACTTTGCTGACAAAGATCCTTCTATTCAAAGCTATGGTTTTTCCAGTGGTCATGTATGGATGTGAGAGTTGGACTGTGAAGAAAGCTGAGTGCTGAAGAATTGATGCTTTTGAACTGTGGTGTTGGAGAAGACTCTTAGAGTTCCTTGGACTGCAAGGAGATCCAACCAGTCCATTCTAAAGGAATACAGTCCTGATTATTCACAGGAAGGACTGATGCTGAAGCTGAAACTCTTATACTTTGGCCACCTGATGTGAAGAGTTGACTCATTGGAAAAGACCCTGATGCTGGAAAAGATTGAAGGCAGGAGAAGGGGACGACAGAGGATGAGCGGCTGAGATTGCATCACCGACTCAGCGGAGATGGGATGTGAGTTTGAACAACAATTCATTCCGGGAGTTGGTGATGGACAGGGAAGCCTGGCGTGCTGCAGTCCATGGGGTCACAAAGAGACGGACATGACTGAGCGACTGAACTGTGAACTGTTGTGGGGAGGATAATCTTCTAATTTAGCAATCACAGATAGACAATCACATTGACTAGCCTCCACTTTAACGTTATCCAGTACATTTACTAGCTCACTTTGGTGTTTAAACTCCCCACCCCTCACCTTTCAGTGAAGTTAAATCCAATTTCTTTCCCTTATTGCAGCCTGTTGTTTAGTCACTCCTTTCTGTCTCTCTTTTCAACTCCATGAGCTGAAGCAACTTTCTGCCATTGGAGTGACATCATCTGCATATCTGAAGTTGTTGATAGTCATCCAGCCAGGTATTTCACATGATGTACTTGGCATAGAAATTAAATAATCAGAGCTACAATATACAGCCTTGACATACTCCATTCCCAATTTGGAAACAGTCATTGCTCCATGTCTAGCTCTAACTATTGCTTCTTCACCACATAGCAGTTTCTCAGGAGGCAGATAATGTCGTCTGGTATTCCCATCTCTTTAAGAATTTTCCAATGTGTTGCAATCCACAAAGTCAAAGGCTTTAGCATAGTCAATGAAGCAGAAATAGATGTTTTTCTGGAATTCCCTTGCTTTCTGCAAGATCCAGTGAAAGTTGGCAATTTGATCTTGCAATAATCTTGAATAAAGTTATAAATAAATAGTCCTGAATATATGAATATCTTATTGCAGTAGTCTTGAATGAAGTCTTCATTGCCTGTCTAATTTTGATACAATGTTTCTTAGACATGGCCAACTTCTTCATTTGTTCCTCCCCATCTGAGGCCCTAATCATCAAGAGGTAGGAATGAGCCATTCCTATAGTTTTCTGCTCCAATTCCAGAGACCTAAAATCATGTGCACAAAAAATGAGTGTTTCTTCGTACCAATTTACTTTGGAGCACACATTAAAGGTCCAGTGCATCTTATTACTTAAGAAAACATGCACAGCTCTTTAAGTACTTGGAATATGTGTCTAATCCCTAAAACTAAAAGATTATTAAATGCTTAATAATAATTTTATATATACTTAAACAAGTTCTTATGTGTCATCAGTCTTATATCTCCTGATTGCTTCTTTTAAAAGTCAGCTCATACAACTGATAGCAATTAGGATTTTTTTTAAGTAAGTAAGTTATGAAAGTGAAAGTGAAAGTCATTCAGTTGTGTCTGACTCTTTGCGATCCCATGGACTGTAACCTGCCAGGCTCCTCTTCTTTCTGTGAAATTCTCCAGACCAGAATACTGAAGTGGGTGGCCGTTCCCTTCTCCAGGGGATCTTCCCAACCCAGGTCACCTGCATTGCAGGCAGATTCTTTATAGTCTGAGCCACCAGGGGATAGTCTATTGAAATAATCAAAGAACGTGGAGACATAAGGTGAACAAAGCAAAGCAATCTTTCCTTTGAAAAAGACCTGGATTTGAAATGGCAGCCTGTCAAATTAAGGACCATTGTGTTTCAAATTTAGGTTCAAGAGAGTATATAAGTTTTTTTCTTTTTTTTAATTTATTTTTATTAGTTGGAGGCTATTTACTTTTCAATATTATAGTGGTTTTCACCATATATTGACATGAATCAGCCATGGATTTACATGTGTTGCCCATCCCGATCCCCCCCTCCTGCCTCCCTCCCCATCCCATCCCTCTGGGTCTTCCCAGTGCACCAGCCCTGAGCATTTGTATCATGCATCCAACCTGGGCTGGTGATCTGTTTCACACTTGATAATATACTTGTTTCAATGCTATTCTCTCAGAACATCCCACCCTCGCCTTCTTCCACAGAGTCCAAAATTCTGTTCTGTACATCTGTGTCTCTTTTTCTGTTTTGCATATAGGGTTATCATTATCATCTTTTAAAATTCCATATATATGCGTTAGTATACTGTATTGGTCTTTATCTTTCTGGCTTACTTCACTCTGTATAATGGGCTCCAGTTTCATCCATCTCATTAGAACTGATTCAAATGAATTCTTTTTAATGGCTGAGTAATATTCCATGGTGTATATGTACCACAGCTTCCTTATCCATTTGTCTGCTGATGGGCATCTAGGTTGCTTCCATGTCCTGGCTATTATAAACAGTGCTGCGATGAACATTGGGGTACACGTGTCTCTTTCAGATCTGGTTTCCTCAGTGTGTATGCCCAGGAGTGGGATTGCTGGGTCATATGGCAGTTCTATTTCCATTTTTTAAGGATTCTCTACACTGTTCTCCTTAGTGGCTGTACTAGTTTGCATTCCCACCAACAGTGTAAGAGGGTTCCCTTTCTCCACACCCTCTCTAGCATTTATTATTTGTAGACTTTTGGATAGCAGCCATTCTGACTGGTGTGTAATGGTACCTCATTGAGGTTTTGATTTGCATTTCTCTGATAATGAGTGATGTTGAGCATCTTTTCATGTGTTTGTTAGCCATCTGTAGGTCTTCTTTGGAGAAATGTCTGTTTAGTTCTTTGGCCCATTTTTTGATTGGGTCGTTTATTTTTCTGGAACTGAGCTGCAGGAGTTGCTTGCATATTTTTGAGATTAATCCTTTGTCTGTTTCTTCATTTACTATTATTTTCTCCCAATCAGGGCTGTCTTTTCACCTTACTTATAGTTTCCTTTGTTGTGTGAAAGCTTTTAAGTTTCATTAGGTCCCATTTGTTTATTTTTGCTTTTACTTCCGATATTCTGGGAAGTGGGTCATAGAGGATCTTGCTGTGATTTATGTCGGAGAGTGTGTTGCCTATGTTCTCCTCTAGGAGTTTTATAGTTTCTGGTCTTACATTTAGATCTTTAATCCATTTTGAGTTTATTTTTGTGTATGGTGTTAGAAAGTATTCTAGTTTCATTCTTTTACAAGTGGTTGACCAGTTTTCCCAGCACCACTTGTTAAAGAGGTTGTCTTTTTTTCCCACTGTATATTGCCTCCTTTGTTGAAGATAAGGTGTCCAAAAATACGTGGATCTATCTCTGGGCAAAGAGAGTATATAATTTTTTAAAGCAGAAATGAAACTTTCAAGAAAAAGCATAGTTCCAAGAAAAGCATAGTTCATTCAATTGAAATCATCTCACTGAATTTCCAAATCAACATGCAAATTTCTATGAGAAGAAAATAATTTTCTATTGAGGGAAGATTTGAATATCTCTTAGTATAACACCAGCCTTATTTGGCTAGTGACTTCTTCAAAACTTGCTATCATGGTGTCAGCTTTAATATTCATGTTTGTCAACCCAGTCCTTCCAGAGGATCTATCCAGATAACTTTTTAATGTCTAGATCCATTATCTTATAAAGGGAAAAAAAGTCATAATCTATAATTTTGTGTACAAGATTAAAGTATTTCTTCCCAGGGCATTTTTTGCTGACTCTGCTTGCCTTTTATTAAAAATTACAACATTTCTTGTATAAATCTCTAAAGTGTGGCTTTTATTGGTTTCCTTATTTTTCATATACTACAAATTTATATTATACTTTATTAATAATTTTCCAAGTCATAAAATCAAAATTGCTGCTCTATTATGTTTTCTGAAAATACATTGACTGAGGAATATATATCTCCCTACATATCACTTGTGGGAGAGCAAGTATCACAAAATGAAGACCCCAAATGCTGAAATCATGGTGGACTGCAGTTCCAAAGTGGTTGGGAGTGTTTAGATGAGTGTACAGATTTAATGTGAAATGAGGTTGGAACGATTGATTGCTCTCCTTTATTTTTGACTGTTAACTCTGTTAAATGTTTGAACCATAAAAATTTTCAATATTAAAAAAAAAGATGAGTGTTTGCAGAAGGAGTAGCTTAGCTGAAAAATAGTAGACTGATTATGTACTTCATCAGACGAAGTGTGGATATGGAACTACTCAAGGCAGGTTCTGGGCACAGGGTGTTCATGGCAGCTCTCAACATTGAGTGGGAGGGAACTGATAAATTCTTTTCTGTGGGCTAAAAGGTATGCCCCCAAGCTTAGGATACAAAGCAAGCTTTGTCTGGTGTAACAAGTTCTGATTGTATCACTCACAAAGCAGAAAACTTTGATGGGTGATTGCCCCAAGAATTAAAGCCTTCCAAAGTCAACCTACTTGCCTCACTCTGCACTGATGCTGGCTGTGAAGGTAAGATGGGCCATTTAATAACAGGGCTGTGCCTTTGGCTTCTCACTGCTACTTACTTAGTTTTATAAATATCCTAGGATTTATGCATTCTAAGACTTAGCTTGTTCTTTTCTTTATATTGATAGATGACAGGTGTAATTGTAAGTGGAATTTACATTAAGCTTTAAAAAAACACTTTTTTTACTATCAAGTGAAAAGATTGTTTTAAAAATACATTGTAATCTCTTTCTCTGAAGGGCTTTGTCTTGGTTAATTTTCCTGGAGAAGTTCAAGGGACTCAGAGAAACAGGTATTATATTTCATTACTTTCTACAGACTCATGAGAAGAAAGCCCAGCCAGATAAGAGACAGAATGCTCCGTGGACTCTAAAAGGGTAACCTGGACACAAGCAAGCTGGTCCTCAAGCTTCTGAATCTGATTCCCAGCAGTTGCTGATAATCTTTCTAGAAAGTACTTTTATTTCAAATGTATACTGTTTTTGTGTTATATTTTGTTTTGATAAATACTGTCATTTTTCCTGAATTCAAGCTTCCTTGTATGCTGGTCTAATCTTTTGATACATTTAGGTATATTTGGAAGCTGTGACATCCTAGATTTATAAGATTAACTAAGTGACTTCATGCTTTTACATTCATTTACTAGACTAACATTTGTAATGTCAGAAGTTGCTAAGTCTGGGAATAGCATTGAATTGATGCTGGGCAGAGCCCTGTGAGCCTCCTGGGCACAGAGGCCTTTTTGCCCCCAAGGTTCTTGCAGACAACATTCCAGCCTCCGTGACTTTCTCAGATTTCCAAAGAGCAGAACAGTTGCTAATCAAAGGAAAAGCAGCAATGAAAAAACTTGAGGCAGTGAAACCACTAGAACCAGAGAGGCTCATCAAAATTAGGAGACAGGCCACCTGAGACCCTGCACACACCTTGATCATGTCAGAAACCCCACCCTTCTGAAACTTTGCAGAAGAAAGAAGATGACAAGACTGTTACTGCCTTGATCCTTATTACTTACCCCTGCCTGACTATATGCTTCACTTGACTATAAGTCACTTCCTACTATTTGTGGCCCCATGAACAGTAGCCCACCAGTCTCTACTGTCCATGGGATTCTCCAGACAAGAATACTGGATTGGGTAGCCACTATTTACTGCAGGGAATCTTCCAGACCCAGGGATCAAACCCATGTTTCTTACATCTCTTGCATTGGCAGGCAGTTCTTTACCACTATAATGACCTCCTGCTTGACTATATAACCTCTCCTTATCCATCAGGGAAGGGGGCACTGTTCTTGAGGTGCTAATGTACTATATTCCCCCTTTGCCTGGTAAAGTAATAAAGCCACTCTTTTCTTCTCCACAACTCTTGTCTCCATATTTCTGTTTGGCATTGGTGCAGAGAGAGCCAGGATTTTGTCGACAGAATTATCAGTTGAAGAAATGCTAGGTACAAAAGAAAAATATAACATGGAGATGAGGAAACAAAAACTCATCCTGAATATCAAGAATTTCTTAAGGAAAGTGATTTAGGGAATGAACAGGAACTTTATGAGAATGAAAAGTAGAAGTTTGCCAAGTGATTTGCTAGATTGGGGTCAGGGTAGTGCACTGGAGGATGATGAAAAAAGAAAACCTAGGAAAGTCTCATCTTTGAAAATTAATCAAGAAGATTTAAATATTTTTCTATTCTACAGAAGGGTTTATATACATAGGAAATATGTTTTTCTGGAAAATGTTAAAGAACTTGTTCATTTGTCCATCTGAGCTGTCTCAGGAACACAAAGAAATAGATACCCCTTAACTGTTCATGGCATTTTGGGTCAGCACGAAAAATTTCTGAGAGTGAAAGCTGACCTCTTAGGTTATTTAATTGAGGAAGCTCTACCCAGCCTGACAAGACCAGGAACTGGGGTATGAAACAGAATATGGAGAAACCTTGGCTTGGCCCTTTCTTACTAACTCAGTGTTTGGTGGGGTTTGGGAAGGGGACTTTCTAGTCCCTCTCCTGGCTTAATTAAGTGCCTGAAATTCTAACCCAGTGTTTCCAGCTGTGGGAAGAGTCAAGTCATGACAGGAGTCTCATCTTTGTTGATGATTTCAATAAGCCACCCTTCCCTGATATGATGGATATACAGAGCTAAAATCTAATCCTTGCCCTTAACTGGGTTTGATTGCCTCTGGGTCAACTTCTTTCAGAAACCAGCCCTCAGTAGGGTCAGCCTTGAACAGCTCTGAGGTCTCAGTATTAATTGAAAAAAGAATTCTCAGGTCAAAAATGCTGGATGACATTAGAGATGGGATGTTGCTACAGAATTTCAGATCTATGATATACTAATTTGAAGAGCAATTTTTAAAGAGGGAAGTATAATAATAGCTAGATTCCAACCAAAATCACTGCAGATGGTGATTACAGCCATGAAATTAAAAGATGCTTGTTCCTTGGAGGAAAAGTTATGACCAAACTAGACAGCATATTAAAATGCAGAGACATTACTTTACTGACAAAAGTCCATCTAGTCAAAGCTATGGTTTTTCCAGTAGTCATGTATAGATGTGAGAGTTGGACTATAAAGAAACCTGAGTGCCGAAGAATTGATGCTTTTGAACTGTGGTGTTGGAGAAAACTCTCTTGAGAGTCCTGTGGACAACAAGGAGATCCAACCAGTCCATCCTAAAGGAAATCAGTCCTGAATATTCTTGGAAGGACTGATGCTGAAGCAGAAGCTCCAATACTTTGGCCACCTGATGGGAAGAACTGATTCATTGAAAAAGATCCTGATGCTGGGAAAGATTGAAGGCAGGAGCAGAAGGAAATGACAGAGGATGAGATGGCTGGATGGCATCACCGACTGGATGGATATGAGTTTGAGCAGATTCTGGGAGTTGGTGATGGACAGAGAAGCCTGGTGTGCTGTAGTCCATGGGGGTCACAAAGAGTCAGACATGGCTGAACATTTGAACTGAACTGAACTGAGCACTAAGGCCAAGCCTGGAAGGCTTCCTCATTGCCTTTCTCTATTAGGTAACTTTTCTCTTTGTTGAGTTTATACTTAAAATGTCATATTTAAACATTTCTGACTTTCTTCAAGATTTAATAAATTTGTAACAAGGAATTTTCCAATTGTAGGGTATTTATCACTTTTTACAACTAATATAGATCTCTATATGCTCAGGAAAAAAAAGATTCAATATGATTTTCCCTTAATTCTGAAGAAATTTTTTTCTGAATATACAATTCTGAGCCATAGCTTTTTTCTTCTGATAGTTAAAAAATGTTGTGTCACTACCCTCTGGTCTCCAAGGGTTCTGATAAGATAGCCACTGTGTTCTAATTACTTTTCCCCTATAAATAGTGTCCCCTCTCTATTTCAAGTTCTTTCTAGATTATTTTCTTTGTTTTTAGTTATCAAAAGATTGAGTATGATGTTTCTTGGTATGAATTTCTTTTAGGTATTGTAATTGTTTTGCTGAAAAAATTGCTATGTTTCTGTTTTTAAGGAAAGAATGGATATTAGGAAGCAACTGATTATTTCTGCAATGTAATCTGTTTTGTAATTATGTTTACACCATCTTTTTTTTTTTTAATCCCCCCAGTCTCCTTCCCTCTGGCAACCACCTGTTTGTTCTCAGTCTATGACTATTTCTGTTATGTTTGTTCATTTGTTTTTCAGATTCCACATATAAGTAAAAATATATGGTATTTGTCTTTCTCTTCCTGATTTATTTTACTGAAAATAATACCCTCTAGAACTATCCTTGTTGTCACAAATGGCAAGATTTCATTCTTTTTTTGAGCTGAGTAATAATCCATATGTATATATGTATACACGTACATACATATATGTCACATCATCTTTATCCATTCATCTGTTGATAGGTACTTAGGTTGCTTCTATGTCTTCTCTGTTGCAAATAATACTGCAGTGAACATTGGAATGCACGTATCTTTTCAAGTTAGTGCTTTTGTTTCCTTTGGCTATATACCTAGTAGTAAAAAATGCTGGATGGTATGGTAGTTCTAGTTTTAATTTTTTGAGGAACCTCCACACTGTTTTCCATAGTTGCTCAACCAATTTATTCCCACCAATAGCACACTAGCATTCTCTTTTTTCCATATCCTCGCCAAAACTTGTTTATTGTATTTTTGATAATAGCCATTCTGACTATGTTTCACCATCCTTTACAAACTTTGTATTTACATAGTTCCAAGTTTCCAATTCTGTTGTAGCTGAAATGCCAAGAGGTTATTCAACCCGAAATGCTTGCAGAAACTCTGTGAACATTCTTTCATATTTTGGTAGACTGAAAAATTTCACCAGTTCTCCAATCTTCCTTGTACTAACACCTTTTGCCATGTAAACTTAAAATGTAATCTTCTACTGTCCTCAGGTTCTGGGCTATGCCATGCCAGCTGTTTTGAGCAATTGAATTTGCAAAAATAAAGGGGTGCCAGTATTGAACTAGGCTGAAAAACCTTGTGTTTCTGCTTCTCCTCTTTGGTTCTACTCTCATCTCAAGATATACCTGCTGAAAGATGGGAAAAACATAAAGCAGAATTTGGTATCCCAAACTCCTAAAACCAGCCTAAATAAGCAAACATCCAAAGGATCTCCAAAGACATGAGCAAATTAGGCAAGGTTAAGTAAGCCTAATAAACTCCCATTTGATTCCAGATATCCAAACAACAACATTTATTTTGCATTATCACTGAAGTTTTGGAATTGTTATTAAGCATTATTAGAACAATTGAGAACTGATACCTATACGGTAGTTGTTATTATGTAGTTACTAAGTCATATTCAACTCTTTGTGACCCCAAGGACAGCGGGCTTCCTTGTTTCTCACTATCTCCTGGAGTTTACTCAAATTCATGTCCATCGAGTCGGTGATACTTTCAAACTATCTCATCCTCTGCCCTCTGCTCTTCTTTTGCCTTCGGTCTTTCCCAGAATCAGAGTCTTTTCCAACGAGCTGGCTCTTTGTATCAGGTGGCTAAAGTGTTGAAGCTTCAGTTTCAACAACACCCCTTTCAATGAGTATTCAGGGTTGATTTTCTTTAGGATTTATTGGCTTGATGTCCTTGCAGTCCAAAAGACTCTCAAGAGTCTTCTCCAGTACCCCAATTTGAAAGCATCAATTCTTTGGTGCTCAGCCTTCTTTATGGTTCGACTCTCACATCTGTACGTGACTAATGGAAAAAACATAGCTTTGACTGTATGGACTTTTATTGGGAAAGTGACATCTCTGCTTTTTAAAATGCTGTATAGTTTTGTCATAGCTTTTCTTCTAAGGAGAAAGCATCTAATAATTTCATGGCTTCACTCACCACCCACCTTGATTCTGGAGCCCAAGAAAATAAAATCTTCCACTGTTTCCTTTTCATCCCCATTTATTTGCCATGAAGTGATGGGACCAGATGTCATGATCTTAGTTTTTTGAACATTGAGTTTTAAGCCACCTTCGTTAAGAGGCTCTTTAGTTATTCTTCACTTCCTGCCATTAGGGTAGTATCTTCTGTCTATCTGAGATTTTTTATACTTCTCCCTGCAATCTTGATTCCAGCTTGCGATTCATCCATTCTGGCATTTTGCATGATGTACTCTGCATATAAGCTAAATAATTAGGGCAAACATATACAACCTTGATATGTTCCATTCCCAATTTTGAACTAGTCTGTTGTTACAGGTCTGATTCTAACTGTTGCTTCTTGACCTGCATAGAAGTTTCTCAGGAGGCAGGTAAGGTGGTCTGGTATTTATTCCCATCTCTTTAACAATTTTCCATAATTTGTTGTGACCACACAGTCACCAACAACTACTCTGCCTTCTTGCATTTTGTGTTTTGGTCACTGCCTCCTGTACAATGTTATGAACTTCCATTCATAGTTCTTCAGGCACCGTTTCTACCAGATATAATCCTTGGAGTCTGTTCATCACCTCCACTGTATAATTATAAGGAATTTGATTTAAGTCATATCTGAATGATCTAGTAGTTTTCCCTACTTTCTTCAATTTGTCTGAATTTCGCAATAAGGAGCTCATGATCTGAGCCACAGTCAGCTCCAGGTTGGACTTGCTTTTGCTGACTGTAAAGAACTTTTCTGTCTTCATCAGCAAAGAATATAATCAATCTGATTTTTATATTGGTCATCTGGTAATGTTCATGTGTAATGTTCTCTCTTGTGTTGTTGGAAAAGAGCATTTGCTATAACCAATAAGTTCTCTTGATAAACCTCTGTTAGCCTTTGCCCTGTTTTGTTTTGTACTCCAAGGTTAAACTTGCCTGCTACTCCAGGTATCTCTTGACTTCCTATTTTTGCATTCTAATCCCCTAGGATGAAAAGTACACTTATTTTTGGTGTTAGTTCTAGAAGATCTTGTGGATCTTCATGGAACTGGTCAAGTTCAGCTTCTTCAGCATTTGCAGTTGGGGCATAGACTTGGATTACTGTGATGTTGAATGGTTTACCTTGGAAACAAACCGAGATCATTTTGTCATTTGGAGAGTGCACTCAAGTACTGCATTTCAGACTCTTTTGTTGACTATGAGGGCTACTCCATTTCTTCTAAGGGATTCTTGCCCACAGTAGTAGATATCATGGTCATCTGAATTAAATTCCCCCATTATCATCTATTTTAGTTCATTGACTGCTAAGATGTGGATGCTCACTCTTGCCATCACCTGTTTGTCCACATCCAATTTACCTTGTTTCATGGACTTAACATTCTAGGTTCCTATGCAATATTATTCTTTATTGCATCAGACTTTACTTTCAGCACCAGACACATCCACAACTGGGCATCGTTTTCACTTTGGCTCAGCCCTAGTAGCATACTGGACACCTTCTAACCTGGGGAACTCATCTTCCAGTGTAATATCTTTTTGCCTTTTCATACTGTTCATGGGGTTCTTGCAGCAAGAATTCTGGAGTGTTTTGTCATTCTCTCTTTTACTGAACCATGTTTTGTGAGAACTCTTCACTATGACTTGTCTGTCTTGGGTAACTCTGCCAGGCATGGCTCATAGCTTCATTGAGTTATGTCTGTCCCTTCGCCATGACAAGGTTGTGACCCATGAAGGGAATACATAAACATATATGGTTATGTATACATATATGTGTAAGAGGATACTTATGCATACATGGTTAGTGTTTGTCTTTATTCATTTGAGCTGCTATAACAAAGCATCACAGCCTGGGTGGCTTATGACCAACAGAAATTTCTTTCCCACTATTCTGGAAGTCTGAAATCAGGGAACCAGCACAGTGGGGTTTCAGCAAAGGTCTTCTGAGCTGCAGCCTCACAACTTTACTTCCTCATGGAAGTAAAGGGGCAACTCACTCTCTATCCTCATGACCAAATCACCCACCAAAGGCCCCACCTCCTAATTCCATCTTCTTGGGGGTTAGGATTTCAACATATGAATTTAGAGTTTGCACACAACCATTCAGGCCATAGCAGTATTATTTCTTTATTTCTAATAGCAAAATAGATTTGACCTTTTAAAATACTTACTTGGTTATTTCAGTTGATGCAATTTGATGCCTTTTTATCTCATCCAAAACTAGTAGCATGCATTTTTATGGAATTTTCACACTGTGCCTGTAAAGATATATCTCTGGATGCATACTATTTTCCACATATAATGAAAAATAAAAACATTGTTTTTTAATTATATAGTTGGTATTTGTCCTATTGTCTGTGTAACATCCACAGATTATCAGTTAAGATAGCAAGCCTTTCTTGTAGTTCCTGGAATGATAGTTTTCCCTTTACTGCCTTCACAAAAATGAAGGTCGCCTGACAAATCCCATGTCATTAAAATGAAAAAAATATACAAAACAGCTTCCCTATTGAGGATTTTTAAATGCATAATATCACTTAAGGGTACATAGAAATGAGATAATAAAAAAATTCAATATAAGCACCGTGAAGTCCCTAGAGATCAAATTATGTATATTTGCATAGACACAATACACATTCCTAAAGGATATTATGGTTAAAAAAAAAAACTGGTTTTGGCCGTTTAAGAAATGTGTGATATGTAAAATCCTAGGTGGCTTTCTTCTTTCGAGTTTTGAAACTTTTAATACTCTTTCTTCCTTTTTGCTTTTGGGTTCAATAGATTAAAAGGCACTTGGTCATTAAATACCTTTGAAGATAGTTATGTGCAGATTTGACTTTGGGGTACAAATATACAGGAACAATTTGTTAGCTGGGAAGGTGGTAGTATTAAAGAGTAATACTTGAACAAGAATTGCTGGAGGAGGAATTTCCTACTTCAGACAGGCATCAATAGCAGATGGTAGGATCTACTGGGAAATAAGTACAAGTATTGGGAAGGGGAATTCTGTATCGTGGCAAATAGAAGCCTGATGCAGCAGAAATCTCTCTCTGGAAACTGAAGTTAAATTGCCCATTAATGTTTTATAAACACTTTTTTTTTATGGAAGAGCTAAAAATTAATCAGAAAAGAAGAGGTGTTTTGGATAGCAAGCTTTGCACAGAAATTTCTCAGGACCTACTGGAAACAATTGATTATCTCCCCAGAATCTGTAAAATGTGTAACTTTACAAATAAACTTTTTATGTGGGTTTTTTTTTTTTGAGTTTAAGTATTTTTGGATACAACAATGAATAAAATGCTTGAATGCTATATTGGAGAAGAAAAGACAACATATTAAAAAAATAGCATTGACGTTTACTTTTTGTAAGTTACATAGTTTAAGATGTTTACTATTACATGTCAAAATTTCATTATTAATAAATGAAAAATAAATTTATTAAAAGTTGATTTTATGAGCATATAGTTGCTGGGGGGGAAGGGACAGTTAGGGTTTGGGAAAGTCATATACACACACTGCTATATTTAAAATGGATAACCAACAAGGACCTATTGTATAGCACATGGAACTCTGCTCAATGTTATATGGCAGCCTGGATGGGAGGGGGACTTGGGGGAAAATGGATACATGTATATATATATGGCTGAGTCCCTTTGCTCTTCACTGAAATTGTCACAACATTGTTAATTGGCTATGCTGTAATACAAAATAAAAAGTTCAAAAAGTTTTTAAAAGTTGATTTCTAATGCATATATAAAATTAATTGAAAAAGGTTAAAATATGCTCATCAATTTTTCTCCAGAGAACCAAAAAAAACCTAAGTACCATTTCATGGTCACATGAAGACAACTTTCACAGAGGTCCAGAGAGTTGCCAATTCCTTCTCCAGGGGATTTTCCCAACTCAGAGATCTAACTAGGGTCTCCTACATTGCAGGCAAATTCTTTACCATCTGAGCCACCAGGGAAATCCCACAGAGGTCCACTCTATCAATATTCTAATAAGTTTTTGAACATGTTCAGGTTTTTCCTAGAATTGGAGGGAGTTCTCTAAAATTTCATTTTGAAAGTTCACTGGGTATTTATTAAGCACCTTATTATGGATATAAAAACTAGTTGATACCAATATGCTGAAATATATATATGTATGATTAGATAGCATTAATTTTTGAGGGCTTAAGAGAAACATTTAGCTTAAGCATGTAAAAGTAAATTAAATACTTTAAATAGATCTGGGAAAATATGTCAGATATCTAACATATAATTGAAGTTGTAATCTAACAAATAGTTCTCCTTATGATCACACATCTGTTATGTATAAAATGGATTTTCTATGAAACCAAGATGAATTTAACATGTCATGTTTACTGAAACATGACATATGAAGGAAAAATGAGTGATGAGAACAGGCTTTACAAGTAAAAATCTGTATACAAAATTAATATAAATACTTAAATACCATTATGGGTTGAATTGTATCAATCCAAATCTGCATGTTGAATCCTAGTCCTCAGTACCTTAAAATGTGACTGCATTTGGATAGATGAGTTCTTTCTTTAAGGTTCTTATGTGATCATAAATTTTTATTTATCTTGGAGAAATTTCTAGGAGTAGAATTGCTGTGTCATTTTATAACTATATGTTTGACTTAGAAACTGCTGAATTTTTTTCAGAGTGTTTGTACATTTTGATTTTTTCTTTCTTCCTTTTTCTTTTTTTCTTTTTTAAAGAGGTAACTAAGGTTAAATAAGGTCAGTTAGGGTGGACCCTAATCTGATATGACCAGTAACCTTACAGGAAATGAAGACAGAGGGAAGACCTGTGAAGCATAGGGAAAAGATGGCTTTCTACAAGCCAAGGAGAATACTCTCAGAAGCCACCAACCCTGCTGACACCTTCATTTTGAATTTCTAATCTCCAGAATTATGGGAAAATTAATTCCTCTTGCTTAAGCCACCCATAATATAGTACTTTGTTAAGGAGGTCCAAGCAAACTAATACAAGTACCATACAAAAAAATAATTTTAACATAGGAAAGCCAGTTTTTGTTACTGTCATAATAATGACATTATGATGTCATAATGATGGCATGACAATATGTTATATTATACATGATGTCTTAGAAAATGCTGTGCTTCCTTCTTTATGATTTTCCAACCACTGTTATACTTGGTACACAACCACTTCTGCTATGAAGTTTCTCTACATGTTATGTAGAGAATTATTCCTACATAATTATTCCTTCTACATCCTCTTCTTCCCACCCAACCCCACTCTCTGCTCTTTATGTAGCAGCAAGAATGTCTATTGTCAAAAGTGAATTACACAGGAAGTCAAAAATAAGGCAAGTGTGTGAATTCGATAGACTTAAAAATCTCTCCATGTTTCCTAAAACTCCCTTGAAGGGAATTTCTCCTTTCTTAATGAGCCAATTGTTTTCATTAACCACTAATTACTTTTTCTAAGCATAGGGGTATATGTGACAAAGATGATGAAATTACATGGGAAAATATTCTACTGATAATTGGGAAATATTACACCAGCCAAAAATAGCAAACATCCAGGAGATGATTACTTTAAGTTTGTGTAAAACTTTAAGACCTTAGTCTTGAAGTATCACTATTGTACCATGAAGACTAAAGATAAATTTCAAACACATCGTTTTAAAAGCAAGTCACCAAATTCCACTTGTGATATTTACACTAAAATATAGTCCAAATTTCAGTGATCGTAAATATCATCTTTACCATATTATATTCGTCAAGTGTCAGAGTCTCCCTATATTAATTTATTTAGCCAGTGCATATTGGACTACTGACCACCATCTTCTCTGAAAGGTACAAAGTAGATTTCGTAGCATCTGTCTAAGCATTATTGAATAGAAAGAAATAAACTGTACTCAAACCACTTTCCAAAGAAAGACAAGCTTTAGGTAAAATAGGAATCAGAAAGCTACTGTTTAGTTGAATTTTCAATGTTTCAGAAAACTTTTTCACCTGAGAGGTTGTAAGAGTCATAAAATTTCTTGTGACAGGCATTTAGGAAATACAGGATGCTGATGGCTGTAGTCTGGAAACATTCAGATAAACACAAAAGACATGTAAATTGTAAAGCATTTTGAAGAGTCAGCACAACGGTAAAAAGAAAATTAACTAGAAGACAGATCTACCTGCTCTAGGGAAACCTGATAGCAGTCAAAGATCTTCATTGATGATTCAAAACTAGAAGTTTCTCTCACATTCTGCTCTCTCAGCAGAATATTGTCGAACCAGTAGGCTAATAAAAGTGCATGATTAAAACGACTGTTTATTTGCAAAGCTAGGAGACTGAAAAATATATCCCTTCCTACATCTTCAAAGTCTCCCCCCGGTCAAATGTTGGCTTAACATTTAGACTTTCATAGTGATTTTAGAACTCAGCCTAATGGCTCAAGCAGTAAAGAATTTGCCTGCAGTGCAGGAGACCCGGGTTTGATCCCTGGATCAGGGATCACTGGATCCCTGGGTCCCTTGGAGAAGGAAATGACAACCCATTACAGTATCCTTTCCTGGAGAATTACATGGACAGAGGAGTCTGATGGGCTACAGTCCATGGAGTTGCAAAGAGTTGGACACGACTGAGGGACTAACACAGCACTTGGAACTCAACTATCAGGTCAGACATTTTGAAGAGAAATTAAAAGTTAAGTTTGTGAATGTTCTAAATTAGCATTTCAAAGAAAACACCTAAAAAGAAGATTAAAAGAGAGAGAGAAGCTGTTGTATGTGTAGGATCTAGTAGGTTTGTAAGAAACAGTTGAGTGATAAGTGCCATCAATTCAGCTGGGGAAAAATATTAAGTAAATCAGTTGTTTGGTCATGTGTGCATAAAACTGGATTCATTACATAATCCAAACATTCTTTAGCTTTGTCTCTACATACAAGGAGTCAGAGAACATCATTGTTGAGAGTATGGGCTCCAGAAATAGGCTTTGTGGGTTCAAAAACACTAGCTGGCTAATTATCTTTGGAAATTTAGCCTAAGACTTGGTTCATTCATCTGTTAAAGGAGAAAGTAACATTACCCCCTCATCAACTTGCTGGAGAATTAGATGATCGATGTATGTAATGTATTTCATGGAGGGCCTGGTGTGAGTAAACAATTAATACGTGACAACCATAATTATTTACAACCATCATAATCAAACCAATTTTCATTCACATCTGAAGAAAACAAAATCCTCAAAGGCAAAAACAAAAAACAAGAAACAGAGCAAAAGATATATACATTTAAAATATATATTTGCCATTACAAAATGGATTTACTAGTTTAAAATTTTCATTCTTAGCCTCACAATGACAGAATACCTTAATGAAATGCCTAGATTAGGAATTAAGAAAGTCATTCTATATCAGGCAAGAAATTGTAAAGAAAGAGAAGCACCTAATATTTTATAACTCTTGGAAGACGTTATTTCTATGTGTGATTAGATACCGTATCCTCCCATTTATAAATTGTCTCATAATCTATATGATACTTGAATCTTTTCTTGGAGTTTTCAATTTTAATGACTATGCATTTTATTCTAGAATTAACAATGAGTTCACTTTCAAACTTTCTGCTCTCCCCCCACCAGTTCTAATTTGAAGAATATTAGCTAATTATTTTTCCCTCCTTCCTTCCAAAGTATTTGAAATACATAAGACAGGGGGAAAAAAAGTTCTCTTTTCTAGTCATCATACCAACTCTCAGTACACCCAACTTGTTTTACCATAAAATAGTATATAGTGATTTTTAAAAAGCACTGGGAGAACTATTCAATGTTTTTTTAATCCAAGAAAAATTAAGGACAGCTGTGGAGGCTGGATCCTAGGAAAATGAGGTAAGATTCCAGGTGCTGTCTCTGGCTGCCAGATCTGTAAAACAATATTGTAGTAAAATAAATAAATAGATAGATAAATAAACATGGCTCTTTTAATTACTAAGCAGGCAAGTTCTGGTAAAAGGTGTGTCACGCCCCACACAAGGGCTCACACAATGTACTTTTTAATTTCCTAACTCATGTCCATCAGCTTGATGGCTGCCCATGAGATAGAAGACCAGCTGTCTTGGACATAATTGCAGCAGGGGAGATTCAAGAACTGTAGGTGGTATTATTCTGTCTTATTTCATTTCCTTTATTGTCTTTCAGGATTTTTAAAAGCATGTTTGAGTGGGGAAAAAAAGTTTAAAATAAATTTCTTGGAAATATTCATTATAGTCCTCTTTCAGTTTCATCACTTCGGGCTGTAGTCAACAACTCTGAACTAAGATAAAGGGTTCATACTTCCTCACAGAGTCCATTTCACTCTGTGTGAATCAGCATGTATTTATGTCCTACGACTAATTTTCAGGAGTCTTTAACATAAAATAAACAGGAAAATTGAGTCTCCTTGGATCAAAAGATGAGGTACACAAGGTACCTCATACATGTTTACATGAGGTCAAGTGCACTGATTTTTAGGCTTCAAGCACAATTCTAAAAATTTCCCAGATCCCATAGGGAACATGACTAGGAATCAAGCCATGCTGTAAAGGAATGCTCAGCATGAGGACTCAGTTTCAGTTGAATAAGCCTAAGTTTATTCAAGAAATAATAGACCAGCTTTCTCCAGAAGCCAGAAACTGCCTGAAAGCATGGACAGAAAAACAGTATTGCGGTCCAACAAGGTGGACGGCAATAGAAATGATAAGGGATTTCACACATGTGTGTTAATATATGACATCTATTTTTATCTTTATGACTTACTATATTCTGTATGACAGACTCTAGGTTCATCCACATCACTACAAATGGCCTGATTTCAGTCCTTTTTATGACTGAGTGATAGTTCATTTTAAGCTTATTCAAGTTATTGTACACCAAAAACTAATACAACATTGTGAGGCAATCATCCTCCAATTAAATAAAAAAGAAAAGGGAAAGAGGGAATTAGGAAGGAAGGTTAACAGTCTTATAAAAGATTGGCCATGAGTCAGTGAAGGAAAGGAAAGCAGACTGTGGAAAAGGGTGATGATCTCTAAGACTCTAGGAAGTGCTTGGAGGGATTGAAATCAGGATAAAAAAGCACTTAAAGAAATCAGCAACAGGGATTTTGAGAATTCAAGGAAGAGATTATTTTAAGATGCGAGATTTTAGAAAAGGTTCTGAATGATGATAACGTCAAGATGATGGTCTTGCCTAGTGAAAATCACCACAGAATAGAAGTGAGGGTGGCTAAAATTAAGGAGATGAAGGAAAAGTGAGGTACAGGTGCTGGAAATATCATCTATGTGTGTATTGAAAATGATGTTGGGGAAAGAGGTGTAGAGAAAGACTATAATCCAGGCTCTGCAACAATGTAAGACATTGGAGATTCATCCCAGATCCTTACTAACCAAAATGGTGACCAAGGAAGAATATTAAAAATGGATACATGAACTTTAAAGAACAATGCTGGAAGAAAAAGGGTCAGGGGTTAGTTCCAAGACATTTCCCTCTCTGCTTCTTCTGCTACTGGCCTCTCTCCTACCCAGTCAAAGATTCTTGATATTAAAGTTTTAGTCACTCAGTCATGTCCAACTCTTTGCACCCCCATGGACTGTAGACCTCTAGGCTCCTCTGTCCATGGGATTCTCCAGGCAAAAATACTGGAGTGGGTTGCTATTCCCTTCTCTAGGCTCATCTTCCTGACCCAGGGATCAAACCTGCATCTCCTGCATTGCCGACAGATTGTTTGCAGTAGAGATTCTTGACCTCAAACCTGCTTCTTTAGATTAGAGGACACATGAGTAAACATTCTCACCAAAAGACACTGCTGAAATGAGCTATGTTACCTGGTAAGGAAGAGCATTATATTTAAATCACCTTCTACCTTCTCATGCTAACTTGCAAATTAGTTAATTTTCTATTCGGAGGGTTCTGATATCCTAGATTCAAAAGAAAGAGATATCAGAGTTTGGAGTGGGAGGAATACTAAAACAAGAGCAAAAGAACCTTGGGGATATTTGTCTTAGCTTTCTATGGCTATCATAATAAAGTACTACCACAAACTGGATGGTGTAAAACAATAGAAATATGTTTTCTCACAGTTGTGGAGACTAGAAGTCAAAAATCCAGGTGTCTGCACAACACGAGAGTTGAGGTAGGATCTTTCCCTGCCTCTTCTAGCTTCTGCTCCTGGATGGCAATCCTTGGCTTTCCTTGATTTGTGCCTGCATCACTTCAATCTCTGCCTCTATCATCATATGGCTTTCTGTATGTCTGTGTCTGAGGCCAAATTTCCTGGTTTTATAAGGACACCAGTTATACTGGATTAAAGACCCATTCTATTTTCAGTATGACCTGTGCTGTCATGATTTATAATAGGAAATATATATTTGGTGTTTGATCTCTACTCTGGCAGAGCTACTGAGACCCTTGGAATTCCCCATGTTAAAAAAGATTTTTAAAGCCTTTTGTTATGTGAGTGAGGTGACTTTTGGACCACACCTAAGGATGGATGCTGGTTGCAAAAAGACTCAACCTTGTAATCAGAGGGCTGCAACTTTCAGTCCCACTGCCCAACTTCCAGGGTGGAGAAAGGGGCTGCAGATTGAATCAGTCACCAATGGCTATTGATTTAATCAATCATGAATATGCAATGAAACCTCCATAAAACTCCCCAAAGACAGGACTTGGAGAGCCTATGGGTTGGTGAACATTGGCAGGGTTGGGGAGCATGGTGCAGCTGGAGAGGACATAGAAGCTTCACACCCTCTCCCATACCTTGCCCTGTGCATCTCATCCATCTGGCTGTTTCTGTTACATCCTTTTATAACACACTGGTAATCTAGTAAGTAAAATCTTTCCCTGAGTTCTTTAAGCCACTATGGCAAATTAACAGACCCAAGGAGGGGATTATAGGATCCTCTGATCTGAAAGTTATAGGTCAGAAGCACAGGTGACATCCTGGAGTTTTGATTGGGGTCTAAAGTGTGTGTGTATGTTGGGAGGGAGCAGTCTTGTGGGACTGAACCCTTAACCTGTGGGATATGATGCTATCTCAGGATAGATACTGCTAGAATTGAGTTGGAGAACACCCAGCTGTGTCTGGAGAGTTATTGAAGGGGTGTGGAAAACACTGTAGTTGGGTGCAGAATTCTTAGACCCCCATCTTAACTAATTATATCTGCAAAGACTCTATTTCCAAATAAGATCACATTCTGAGGTGCTGGAAGTAGGACTTCAACAGATATTTTGAAGGAACACAATTCAACTCATAGCAGCATATTAGGAAAGAAACCTCAGAGGCCAGGCTGGGGAGCCAAGGATAGGGCATGGAGAAGCAAATGGGTGTCAGCCCATGTTGTCATTCCTGGATAACAGCATCAAAAACTAACAGTGAGATTTGAAACTGAAAAATGTTACCAAAAAGGTAGGCTGCATGCAGAAATGGGATAGGATAATGCAAGCTATAACCAAAACTAAAATCAGAAAAAAAAAAAAAAGAAAAATCAAATTTTATGTATTTTAATTAGAAATTAGAGCAAGTATGTCAATTTAATTCAATATTCAGATATATATTTGGGAGGGTTAGTCCTTTGTAATTGATTGCTCCATAAGTATGTCTGATTGCTAATCTGTGTTAGTCCAGTCACACAGCATGATAGGTAAGAACAAGCTCTAGAGCCAGGATGCTTGGCATGAAAACTGTTCCATTACCTTTTAGCTGTGAGAACTTAGGCAAGCTTCCTGCTACTCAATTTGCTTATCTGAAAAATTAGTGACTATCCATAAGATCTTTGTGATGATTAATTATGTTAACCTATATAATCTGTATCTGGCTCATAAGAAGTGTTGAAAATATATTAATTATCTATATATTTTTATTTTGAGTACCACATTTTCACAAATAAAATTCTTGAATTATATTAACTTAAATATAACTATGGGCTTCCCAGGTGGCGCTAGTGGTAAAGAACCTCCCTGCCAATGCAGGAGACATGAGATGAGAGTTTGATCCCTGGATCAGGAAGATCCCCTGGAGGAAGGCATAGCAATCCACTCCAGTATTCTTGTATAGAATCTCATGGACAGAGGAGCCTGGCAGGCTGTGGTCAATTGGATAGCAAAGAGTTGGACATGACAGCAACTTAGAAGCAGCAGCCAATAAAACTACAGTGAATACAATTAAGTTGTTAAATTCTATTTCAGGTTAAAGTCTTTTATTAAGCACATAAGGTAGTTTTTCTGTTTTTTATGAAAAGTAGTGGGGTTTTTTTGCATAGGCTTAAAATAAATTGCTTTATTACATAGCATCTCCATTAAAAAACTAGAATATGGCATTTATTAAAAGATACTTATTAATTAACCTTTTCATGTACTTTAAGAATCCTGCCTTTTTTGTATGTTATATATTCTAAGTGATCAAAATAATAGTAAACATTAGTAAGATAGCAATGATCATTTACTGTCATTTGACCAAGCTCGTTATAGACATTTCCTCATTAAATCTACAAAACAGTCCCGTTGTGTTATACATGCTGCTGCTGGTGGTGGTTTAGTGGCTCAATTGTGTCAGACTCTTGCAACCCCATGGACTGTAGCCTGACAGGCTCCTCTCTCCATGGGATTCTCCAGGCAAGAATACTGGAGTGGGTTGCCATTTCCTTCTCCAGGGGATCTTCCAAACCCAGGAATCCAACCCCTGCCTCCTGCATTGCAGAAGATCTCCTGCATTGCAAGGGGATTCTTTACCACTGAGCCATCAGGCGAGCCCTGTGCTGTGTATATCTTAGTGTTAACCTCTCTTTAACTCTGTTTTTTAAATGAGATCAGTGACGCACAGAGTGGTTTGGTAATTTCCCCAGCGTCATACAGCTAGCAAGAGGTTTAGTGAGAACTCAAGCCAGTTTTGGGCTTCCCAGGTGGTGCTAGTGGTAAAGAACCTGCCTGCCAGTGCAGGAGACATAAGAGACACAGGTTCGATCCCTGGGTTGGGAAGATCCCCTGGAGGAGGGCATGACAACCCACTCCAGTATTCTAGACTGGAGAATCCCATGGACATATGGAGCCTGGCAGGCTACAGTCCATGGGATTGCAAAGAGTCAGGCAAACCAGTTTTATTTGATAAGAAAGTAATCTTAGCCTCTTTGCTTCATTACCAGGCCATCTGGGGGTCTCATTTTTATACACAAAGATTTTTAAAGAAATGAAATATATGGACAATTCACAAGTTGTTTTTAAAATCATCTTTTTTTTTTGGTAGGGTTTTTTTTTATCAGATAACCATAGGACTAAAATATGTTTTATGAGCATAATTTATTTTTAGTATATCTAGAAATTATATTAAGTGAAATTATTAGTTCCTCTGTAAGGATTTCTCATTAAAAAAAATTCTTCCCTTTCAGAAACATTTAAAGAGCAACTGCTGGCAATGACAAATGCTATTCATATTATTACCTTACAAAGTAAAGCCTTGGTCTAGAAAATTTTCTAAGTCAAAAGGCCAAAACTATTGTCTTCTTGTCTTTACTTTTGCAATGTTTTTTTATCTCAATAAACCATGAAACAACACCCTTGAACCATACCTTCCATGGAACTTTAATACCTGTTCTCTTTCAGATTTGTTTAGAATTGCTTTCTACCTCTGTCTCTGAGCACATGCTGATTAAAATGTTTTAATTAAAATTATGACTACTACAGAAAAATTATTGAGCAATTCTTCAGGATGAAAATGCTTAGTGTTGGAAGACTAATTCCACTGTTCATGTTTCTACTGAGCAATATTTTCTAAAAGGTTAACCTTTGTGTTGTGTAATATTGGATTTAGTCCCAACAGCTTGAAGGTATTGTTTTTAAAACAAGGCCAAGCAAGCAGAAAAGTTTGTACGATGATACAGATTTGATCAGCTCTTAAACAAAACAAGTTCAGCCAGGTTGGTCTGTGCAGTTATTCTAGAACTGAATCCTATGACTTTCTTCCATAGTCATCGCGCTGAGAAAAAGTGAATTTTGTTATATCTCAAAACTGTTTTTAGAAGGAAGAGGTGACATGATTGCCTGGGTCAGTGTCTGCAGCCTGCACGCAAACACTGGAGACACACTGGGATGAACCCCAAGTTACTTAGAACTGTAGCACAGCAAAAAGAGTTTCACTAACAGAAGTCAGTAAGATCACTTCTTAATAAGAATGGGCTCCTGTTTCCTACTTGATGAAGCTCTCTGCAACATAAAAAGCCTTACTACTTCCTTGAGAAGGGCTCTCCTCATTGCCTGATACAGCCCTCCTGTTCGCAATGCAAAATCCTGGGAGGACCATCTTGGGACCACCTGGGAAATTCATTACGTTTGATGCTCCTAATCAAGGATCAGACTTTAACCCAGCTGGGCATTCACATGAATTACAGAGTGGCCTGTTTAAAACCTGTTTTGTTTTTTCACAAAAGCAGAAATCCATAAAGTGAGTCCAGTCCTGTGCTTCTCAAACAGTAATGTATATACAAACACCCTGGGGATTTTGCTCAAATGCAGTAGGTCTGCGCTGAAGCCTGAGGTTCTGAACTTCTGTCAGACTTTAGGCAATGAAGATGCTGTTGGTCAATGGATCCAGCAATGGATGCTAGTCTCTTCTCTTATCTTTTTAGGCAAGACCATGACTTTGCCACACTAGCCAGATGACAACCTGCCTTGATTTTAAAGAAATTGTCTATAGATTGTACGTTTTTCCCCTGATTCAAATTCAACAAACCCTGAAGGAGGACTAAATTCTGTCTTATAGTTATACTACTTCTTCCATAAAACAGCTTGTAGCCAGTTTTCCTGCCTTCTGCCTAATGGGTTTCTATTCTTCAGTGTAACTGTGCTTGTCGTCTATCTATCTCCTGGTTATCTATTTTTATATAGTACTGTTTTTCTGTTAATCACAGACTCCTAATATTTCCTTTCTTCCTCTCTCCCCTTTGGTAAACATACGTTTGTTTTCTATGTCTGTAGGTCTATTTCTGTTTTGTAAATAAGTTCATTTTGCTTAGATTTTACATATAAGTGGTATCATATGATATTTGCCTTTTTCTGTCTGGTTTACTTCATGATGATAATCTTTAGGTCCATCCATGTTGCTTCAAACGGCATTCTTTCTTATGAATGAATTCTTTTTTATGACCAAGTAATATTCCATCACACACACACACACACACACACACACACACACACACACACACATATACACACACCACATCTACCATGTGATCCAGGGATCTCACTATCTCACTTCTGGGCATATATTCAAAGAAAATGATAATTCAAAAAGATACATGCACCCTAATGTTCATTGCAGCACCATTTATAATAGCGGAGATATGGAAGCCAACTAAATGCCCATCAATAGATGAATAGATAAAGAGTGATATTAAGATGCCCATCTTTTATTTCACCCAGAGCAATCTGAATTCAGATTTGGTCTCACTGGCAATATATTCCCTTCACACATTCACCAGAGACTTCTAATGCTCCTTCCTAGATCAGCTGTCCCGCTGAGGATTTCCAGAGCTGTCAGCCTCTGTTCTTTTATCATGACCACTTTGGAGACTAAACAGCTGTGCAAAGAACTTTGGCCATGACTTTGAGAGTCTATAGCAGACAATTCTATACTCAGTAGAGGGAAAGACAATCAGCATCACTGTCCCAGAGCTTTAATTACGTATACAAACTTGTACCAACTAATTCAACTTAATGTTGCTTCATTTAGTTATGTCACTTCATTAATGTTCATAGATACCTTTGAAGTTACAGCTGGATACTACATGCCAGGAAGCATTAGAAATGTGGAAAGGATCATTTTGTAGCTTTTATAAGCTTTACGGTACCATTTAAAAACATTAAAGTATACATTCCCTCCCAACCTTGAGTATTAATATTCTATAAAATCAACATCTCTGAGTTTTGAAGAATGCCAATTAAAGGAAAAAATACTTTTCCTGTTTTAAATAATTTGTTAAGAGTGTTTGAAATAGTGTGTAAGTGTGCTTGAAACTAAATATTAAAAAAACTAAGATCATGGCATTGGGCCCCATTACTTCATGGCAAATAAAAGGGGAAAAGGTGGAAGTAGTGACAGATTTCCTCTTCTTGGGCTCTAAAATCACTGCAGATGGTGACTGCAGCCATGAAATCAGAAGACAACTGCTTTTAGGCAGGAAACCTATGGCAAACCTAGACATTGTGTTGAAAAGCTGAGATACTACTCTGCCGACAAAGGTCCATATAGTCAAGCTATGGTCTTCCCAGTGGTCACGTACGGTTGTGAGAGCTGGAATGTAAAGAAGGCAGAGTGACAAAGAATTGATGCCTTCAAATTGTGGTGCTGGAGAAGACTCCTGAGAGTCCCTTGGACAGAAAGGAGATCAAACCAGTCAATCTTAAGGTACATCAACACTGAATATTCATTCGAAGGACTGATGCTGAAGCTGAAGCTCTGGTATTTTGGTCATCAGATGTGAACAGCCAACTCATTGGAAAAATCCCTGATCCTGGGAAAGATCAAGGGCAGAAGAAGAGGGCATCAGAAGATGTGATGGCTGGATGTCATCACCAAAGCAATGGACATGAACTTGGGCAAGCTTCAGGAGAAGATGAGGGAAGGGGTCCTGGTGCCCATGGGGTTGCAGAGTTGGATGTGACTGGGGGACAGAATAGGAAGTGTGCTTGAGCCTCTGTAATGAGGCATTTGTTTTGCAATAATGTTATAATATTGTTAGAATTATATATTCTCCGTGATAGTCATAGATCTCAAATTATCTTATTAAAACTATAATTTGTGATTCAAAACTTAAATAACAGATTTTTCCAAATAATGAATATAATATTGCTTCCAAAACTCCTGCTTCTAATTTGAAGTACTGTGGCTCAGAAAATATCCAGTTAAAAAACATGCTAATGATTAAGAAACTCTTAATGATTAAGAGACCTCCCATGAAACTAACAAGGGCACTTTAGTGGATGAGCTGACTAGCTGGAGAGGACTTGCTATCCACCGAAGCATGAAACTTCCAAAGGAAACCCCCCCACGACATCCCTTTCATCCATAGGGTTTATTCCAGAGGATCACTGGTAGTTCTAATAGGCTGTGAGAAGAAGACAGGAATGAAATCCCATCAGGTAGGATCAGCTTACATTATTTAAAGCTTAATATTTATCATAAATTCATAGGGTCCTGAGATTATTGACTTTTGAGGAATAAGATTTTCATAATTTAAGGAGTCATGCAGATTTTGTGCATGAAATGTAGCCTTACAAGTGGTTTTACATGAGAAGATAAAAAGTACCAATTAACAGAAGCAGTAAAAAAAAAAAAAAAAAAAGACATCCATATACTCACAGTATATACCTGTAAGGAATTATCATATATTAACATTTTAAGGTTAAAAGTAGCAAGCCTGGTTCTCAGCCAAAACACAATTTTTATACTCATTTTAGAATTAAGAAAATGACAAATAATCTTTGTTGTTTCTTATACACTTAGGGAATGTGAGAAAAACATATTTTTAATATCTTTTCTTGACCCCAAATTTGTACTTGTAAGTAGTAAACTTCATTGAGTACACACCCAGAGTTTCTCCAGATCTCTCCAGATTGGTACTACAGTGTCACAAAAAGAGTATGATTGAAATTTCACTGGCTCTGCCACCCCTAAGGCAGCCCTTGCTACCCAGGGGAGTCCTTGGATTGCCAGGCATTGGTCTCTTCTCTCGGGTCTCGTGATCTGTGCTTTTTTTTTCCCCCTGTTCCATTAGAAGGCTTCCCTGTTGGTGGTAAAGAATTCGGCTGCCAATGTAGGAAACACATGAGACAAATGTTCAATCCCTGGGTTGGAAAGATCCTCTGGAGGAGGAAATGGCAACCCACTCCAGTATTCTTGCCTGGAGAATCCCTCGGACAGAGGAATACGGTGGGCTGTAGTCCATGGGGTTGCAAAGAGTCAGATACAATGAGCGACTGAGCGCGCACACACACACACACACACACACACACACACACACACACAAGTGTCAGGGCAATGCAAAAGAGATCAGGAAAATGATGTTTTCACCCAAGAATTCCCAAGGGACAGGAAAACAATCCCTCAGCTCAAGTGTGGTAGGCAGTCCCCAGCGCTGGGAGCAGTATTTCATCTACCTCTGGCTCTGCCAACTTTACTTTCAACTTTTCCTCAAGGCCACTAGGGCAACCAGAAATGACTCTGGGAGCCCCTGTTTCTTTTAGTCATGAAGAAAAACTATCTTTTATACTAATAAGTACAAAATTGACCTCTTAGAGAAATTAACCCACCAAATAATCAAAGTAGGATATTGCTCAGTGTAAAAGACATGCTTTGTATTCATTCAGCATGAGTCAAAGGAAAATTTCAAATAGAGGTTATTTAATACAGTATCTGTGTGCTGAAGTCCGTGGGGTTGCAAAGAGTCAGGCATGATGAATACATCTAATTTTGAATATCAATTGTAGAAATTTTTGTTTACTTAGATTATTTTCAAAATACCTATACACACAAGTATATGCTAAATTTTATAAATAAATTTAAGTTACATGATTGAATATATGTCATTTTCACATTCTCATAGTTTTGTAAACATGTGATTATAATGTGAGATAGAAAAGAAATGCATAAAAATGCAATCAGAACTTACAGAATGCAGTCTAGAAATCAAGGAATGCTTCACCATAAAGATACCATTTGTGTTAGGATTTGGATGATAAATAGGGTTTGGATGATAAATAGGAGTTAAGAAAACTTGGGGTGGTCTGAGTAGGAAGAAGGAGGAGGGGACAGGAGTGTAAAGGTACACATGGCTTATGAAGTTATTTTAACCCTGGGGTTTTCCAAAGACAAATAAAGATTTGACAGCAGTTAGTTTACTTTGTAAAGCAAATAGGTGGGATATGAGTGGAAGAAAAGAAATCATACAGTGAGAAAGAGGAAAGGCCACTGCAAGGGAGCATCCCTGAACTCCTGACCACGATGGGCAACAGGCCCTCAGGAACATGTGGACTGTACTTCGAATTTGTCATCTCAGCGCATGGACCAGGGCTCTATTTACTGCCCTCCAAAGGTCAGTGTTGTGCGAGGTGTCTTAACTCCCTTGGATAAGCAGATTCCCCCGGGTACCTCAAGTGCAGGTGGCAGAGAAACCTCAGGGTGGGAAATGAGAGGGACTCTGGGCAGTGGAGTGAGATGTCAGGGGATAACTGCACAACTGGCTACTGCCATGAAATAAAATATCAGATCAAAGGGATGCGAGGCTGAGAGATTATATATCAGTAACGTGTGTGTAAAATTCAGAGAGAAAATCGAAAAAGTTAGACTGTGGGTATACTGTGAAGGACCAAAAAAAAAAAAATGCTTTGTGAAAGCAGCTTGATCCTGTAGTCAATTAAGATGATCAAAGATTTTGAGAGAGAAAATTGACTCAATTATATTTGTGGTTTAAGGAGATAATGCTGGTATTAGTAGTTGTTTATTTTTGGCAAATATATGGAACTTTCCTTCATGCCAAGCATTATGCTAATTTTTGAGTATATTGTGAAAAACAAGAGGAGCAAGATGATCCTGCCTTCCCAGGTCTTCCAGCCTATGGAGGAAGAGAAATTCACAAGCCATTGCAATATACCAGGATAAGTCTTAGAACAGGACATACGGGTGCCATTGGAGCCCATAGCAGAAGTCCTTGGAGTAGGCTTGGAGTTCAGAGTAGGCTTTCCAGCACAGCTGACATTAACCTGATATTGAAGGGTGAGTGGAGTCAGCTATATGAAAATGGAAAAGAGGAATGGCCCAGGGGGGGCAGGGCATTGCCCGAAGGAACAGAGGGAAACAGGCATGATGAGCCCAAGGAAGGTGGAAGCAGGGGTATTAAGAGTGTTGTGTGCCTGAGGAGGTGCTGTGAGATGCCTGGAGAGGTAGAGAAGGATCAGGCTGTACAACACTTTTGAAGATTATTTAAAAAAAAAAAAAAAGTCAGGAATTACTGAACTCAATGAACAAAAATGTTGTGAATCATCTTTGTTCTTTAGTGCAAATAAATTAACTTTTATTTGGATCCTGCCTAGGCATTCCAAGCCATATTTTCAACAAATTGACTTTTGGCAGATAGAATGGAGCCAGTTTTCTCAGTTTAGAGCTCACCAGAGTAGACACTCAGACAGCCACCTCACGGCCTGCGGGGTGGACTTCCTGCTCCATGCCTAGGATCACAAGGTACATGATGGTAAATGGCATCACATCAGACTCTGGAAAAGATGCTGAAATTTTTATAATAATTTTGAAAGAGCCCTTCAATCTGTCCACTCTTATGTTCCTTCTTTCATCCCACATAACAAGCAGGCCTGGCTTCTTCTATATTTATCTCCTATTTTATCGTCTTCTTGTGCATCTATAAATAGAATAAATCTGCTCTTTTCCTGGTGACTCTGGGTGTTTGTTGTCTACTTCTATCTTTCCTGAGGGAAAAATATGACACACAACTCAGACAGGAAATGTCTCTCTGCTACATTTTAGAACCATTAGAAATTCACAGAGGGTCATGTGGAAGAAAAGACTGTTTGCTTTGCATTGACTGTAGTTTACAAGAGCAAACGCAATGTTCCAGGAATGTTGGAAATGTACGTGATGTTAAATTTGAGGTCATTCTCTCACTTGTCAGAACATGGCTTCCAGTCCAAAGTTCCAAAACTATAGAGGCCTGTGAAATACTTGGAGAGGTTCCAAGGAGAGCAATGAAAGTGATAAAGGATTTGAAGGCTCATACCTTTGAGGGAAGGCTAAACGAACAAGAATTATTTCTCCCCTAAATGAGAAGTCAGAGATAATTTAACAATCTTCAAGAATGTGGAAGGTTTTATGGGTAGAGCAATGGTGTCCAAATCTAGGGAAGTTTGAGCAGTGGGGCCTGGACACAGTGAAGGCCTGCTGACAGAGAGGGCTGCTGTGTGTTGGCAAGGGGTATTTCACTGCAGAAAACTCTTCTTCTGAGGCCCAGAAGGTTTCCTATTACTAGCAGGGAGCTGTCATGTACTGCCTTGCATGAGCACTGGGGTAAAATAAATGACTTCTAAAAATCTCTAAATTCAGTAGTTTTCAGGTTTTTAAAAGGTCTTCCATTTGAAGGGACTCTAAGGGCAAATAAATTATTGGCCAAGACTTTATCTTACACTTTCTAGAAATAGTAACACATCCTGATTATATCCTGGTAATATGTGCAAGCAGAATTCCAGAAGCTCCTATCATGTTACCAGTTTACCAGTGTTATACATAATTATGTACAATACACATATGCACAATATATACATGATACACAATCATCATGTTGTATTTCTATAGTACTTACAAAAATATTTTTATCCCTATATTCTCTAGGTCATCTCTATTCCTCTGGTCTCTTACAATCTGATGAGATACTGTTGTCCTGAACCATCTCAGTCTTTCACTCTTAAAAACTGAGGATGATAAATATATGGTCTAATAATTCAGGTGAAATAGACATTCTTCCATTTCAGGAGCAGAATCTATGCAGAAAGACACCTGCACATTTTGAGAAGTATACGAAGTTATAATTTTATAACAGACAGCAGCATAGCATTCCATTTACAATCTTTTTACAAAGGTGGATGATAACAGAAGCTAGGACAATACAATAAAATACTATGTCTGCAATAAAAAGTCAGACTTCACTCTCCTGAAATGGGCTCATGCAGATCACTATATCTCTGTTTACGGGGGATTTTAAGATAGTCACAAAACAAAACTGCCAAGCATGAAAGAATAATTCCTTTAACAGCTGTTCAGGAAGGTCAAAAACACAGAAACTACTGAAGGTTACAAAAGTATAGTGAGAACTCTTGGGAGTTGAGCTCCACTGCAATGGAAATTTCAGAATCATCTTCTGGTTGTGCCTGCCAGATGTGAGCATGCTTGTTGATTGTTTGCAAGATGTTAAGAGTCCAGTTCTGCTAGCTGACTTTCCACCTCCTGCCATAGTGACTGAGGGGACAGAGTTCATAAATAAAAGCACAGATGTCTCTGATGCTTCAATCAAAAGAGAAACAAACACAGATCAATAGGAACAATCTGACACCAATATCCCAATTTCTGTCCAGACACCAGCAATAGGAAGGCGATTGTCCACAATCTTGAAAATTTGTTCTCCAAATGCACTATTGACAGAAAAGATGGACATAATAAGAAATCAAATGAAGCTGAATAAATACCTGTACTGAGGGACAGACATGAAAACTACGTTTGATGAAAAATAACCAAAAGGGGGGGAAAAAGCATAGATCAAAAGGTCATCATATGAAACATTGCTGTTTTTGTGGTTTGTGACTCTGGATTGAAATATAAAATCAGCCTAAAGTCAGACTTGTTTTTTCTTTGCTATTTAAGTTGAATAGATTTCTCTCTACTTTTGAACTGATAGAGCGTTGCCTGTCTTACTTAAAAAAAAATTCTCAATGAAATCCAAATTTTATGAAATATAAGGAATGAGGTAGTGTAATTTTGACTTTGAAGTCATCTTGGGGAACTCCCAATGTAAACAGTTTCTGGAATTCTGTTTAAGAGCATAGAGGTGATTAAAAGAGAAATTAATATTAGTCGGTGTACTGTGACCATCAACATGTTTGTCAAGGTGGGTCCTCGAGTTCCTTATTTGTTAACCTCATCTGATCTTAAATTTCATAAGTTCTGTGTTGTTCTTTCTAGCAGTCTAGCATTACCTCAATATTCTGAAAGTCTCAATGACTTCATACTGCTAAAACCATATTTGATTACTTTTGTTAATAAAAAGAATAAAGGTGTGTTTGAACTGTAAAAATTGCTTCTCATGTGAACAAACGGCAAAAAAACACAACTTCTCATAGATCCTGCTTACAATTTGGGATTTTTCTCTGTGAGAGGGCTGCTGACTTACAAAGCAAAAACCAGCACTGAAGGAAATTAGCCAAGCTTTGACAGAGATTATTTTAAATTCCTCAGGTGGAGCAATCTAGAAATGTCCTGTTATAAAGTGTCCTCTCTGAATAAAAAAAAGTAAACAATATAAGTGAAGGACTTGAAACACTTTCATACTTGAAAAATTTCTTAATCCTAAGAAATCACCATTTCAATTATCATGCCCATTTTGGGGATAAGGAACATGAAGGCAATTTATCGAAAGTCATCTAGGTGCCCTAATTTGAGCCCCACAAAAATTGCTTACTCAAACTTACATATATATTCAGAGAATGGTCAATCTGAGCATGCCCTATCACAAAGTTACATTGGCAACAGACAGTATTCCCCTCCTTGAAACATTGTGATAAAGAGAATTTGTCTTCCTTGGAAAGTTCTGTATGTACCACTTTTCCAAAAGAACAGTTATAGTTCTAATAATTTCTACCATGATACATCTGAAAGAAAATGCATTTGGTGCCTCCTTTGGGGCATAGGAATACACCCTCACTAAGGGTCAATTTCTCCCTTCATTGATGGTCAGTGGGAACAGGGCCCCTACTAATTCCACCCAGCTCTAACAGACTAGTAGTTCATGGGAGGGGGCTCCCTGAAGTATATTTGAATTACAATGTTGTGTTAATTATTGCTCTACAGAAAAGTGACTGAGTTATACATATTTTTTCACATTCTTTTCCATCGTGGTTTATCACAGGATATTGAATATGGTTTCCTGTGCTGTACAGTAGGACCTTGTTATCTATCCATTCTTTATATGCCAGTTTTCATCTGCTATCCCTAACTCCAATCCAATCCTTCCTCACTCCTGTCCCTTTTGGCAGCCACAAGTCTGTTCTCTACGTCCTTTATTCCACTTCTGATCACAGATCAGTTTCATTTGGCTTTCTCTGATTGACTTACTTGTACTTGTACTTTGACTGTACTGTACTTGGTATGATAAATCTCTAGTTGCACCAGTATTGCTGCAAATAACATTATTCTTTTCTTTTATATGGCTGAGTGGTATGCCATTGTATATATGTACCATATCTTCTTTATCCACTCATCTGTCAATGGACGTTTAGGGTTCTCTTTTCTCCACATCCTCTCAAGAATGTATTGTCTATAGACTTTTTAATGATGACAGCTCAAGTAGGCAAACAGGAAGAGAACAAATACTTCCTACCTCTGCTTTTTCTTCTACTCAGTCCCTCAACAGATTGGATGATGTTCATCCACGTTGCAGAGGGTCATCTATTTGAGTGCACAGATTCAAATGCTAATCTCAAAGAGAAAACATTCTCACAGATGTACCTGGAGTTCAGTTCAGTTCAGTTCAGTTGCACTGTCTTATCCAACACTTCGCAAACCCATGAACAGCAGCACGGCAGGCTTCCCCGTCCATCACCAACTCCCGGAATGTATTGTTGTTCAAACTCATGGCCATCAAGTTGGTGATGCCATCCAACCATCTCATCCTCTGTCGTCCCCTTCTCCTCCTGCCTTCAATCTTTCCCAGCATCAGGGTCTTTTCAAATGAGTCACTTCTTTGCATCAGGTGGTCAAAATATTGGAGTTTCAGCTTTAGCATCAGTCCTTCCAATGAATATGCAAGACTGATTTCCTTCTGGATTGACCGGTTTGATCTCCTTGAAGTCCAAGGGACTCTCAAGAGTCTTCTTTGACCCCACAACCCAAAAGCATCAATTCTTCAGTGCTGAGCTTTCTTTGTAGTCCAACTTTCACATCCATAGATGACTACCAGAAAAACTATAGCGTTTACTATACAGACCTTTGTTGGCAAAGTAATGTCTCTGCTTTTTAATATGGTGTCTAGGTTGTTCATAGCTTTTCTTCCAAGTAGCATCTTTTCATTTCATAGCTGGAGTCACCATCTGCAGTGATCTTGGAGCCCCAAAATACAGTATCTCACTGTTTCCATTGTTTCCCAATCTATTTGCCATGAAGTGATGGGACCAGATGCCAAGATCTTAGTTTTTTGAATGTTGAATTTTAAGCCAACTTTTTCACTCTCCTCTTTCACTATCACCAAGAGGTTCTTTAGTTCTTCTTTGCTTCCTGCCATAAGTGTGGTGTCTTCTGTGTATCTGAGGTTATTGATGTTTCCCCTGGCAATCTTGATTCCAGCTTGTGTTTCATCCAGTCTGGCATTTCACATGATGTACTCCACATATAAGTTAAATAAGCAGAGTGACAATATATAACCTTGAAGTATTCCTTCCCCAATCTGGAACAAGACTGTTGTTCCGTGTCCAGTTCTAACTGTTGCTTCTTAATCTGCATACAAATTTCTCAGGAGGCAGGTCAGGTGGTTTGGTATTCCAATCTCTTGAAGAATTTTCCACAGTTAATTGTAATCCACACCATCAAAGGCTTTGGCATAGTCAGTAAAGCAGAAATAGATGCTTTGCTGGAACTCTCTTGCTTTTTCGATGAACCAACACATGTTGGGAATTTGATCCTTGGTTCCTCTGCCTTTTCTAAATCCAGCTTGAACATCTGGAAGTTCATGGTTCATCTACTGTTGAAGCCTGACTTGGAGAATTTTGAGTATTGCTTTGCTAGCGTGTGCAACGAGTGCAATTGTTCGGTGATCTGAACATTCTTTGGCATTGCCCTTCTTTGAGACTTGAATGAAAACTGACCTTTTCCAGTCCTGTGGCCACTGCTGAGATTTCCAAATTTGCTGTCATATTGAATGTAGCACTTTCACAGCATCATCTTTTAAGATTTGAAAGAGCTCACCTGGACTTCCATCACCCTCGCTAGCTTTGTTTGTAGAGATGCTTCCTAAGGCCCACTTGATTTTGCATTCCAAGATGTCTGGCTCTAGGTGAGTGATCACACCATCATGGTTATCTTTAAAAAAGATCATGAAGATCTTTTTTGTATAGTTTCTGTGTATTTTTGCCACCTTTTCTTAATATCTCCTGCTTCTGTTGGGTCCATACCACTTCTGTCCATTACTATGCCCATCTTTGTATGAAATGTTCCCTTAGTATCTCTGATTTTCTTGAAGAGATCTCTAGTCTTTCCCATTCTATTGTTTTCCCCTATTTCTTTGCGTTGATCACTGAGGAAGGCTTTCTTATCCCTCCCTGCTATTCTTTGGAACTCTTCATTGATGGGTATATCTTTCCTTTTCTCCTTTGCTTTTTGCTTCTCTTCTTTTCTCAGCTATTTGAAAGACTACCTCAGACAACCATTTTCCTTTTTTGTATTTCTTTTTCTTGGGGACAGTCTCGATCACTGCCTCCTGTACAATGTCATGAACCTCTGTCCATAGTTCTTCAGGCACTCTGTCTATCAGGTCTAAACCCTTGAATCTATTTGTCACTTACTCTGTATAATTGTAAGGGGATTGATTTATATCATACCTGAATGGGCTAGTGGTTTTCCCTATTTTCTTCATTGAAGCCTGAATTTGGCAATAAGGAGTTCATGATCTGAGCCACAGTCAGCTCCTGGTCTTGTTTTTGTCAACTGTGTAGAGCTTCTCCATCTTTGACTGCAAAGAATATAATCAATCTGATTCGGTATTGACCTTCTGGTGAAGTCCATGTGTAAAGTCTTCTCTTGTGTTATTGGAAGAGGGTGTTTGCTATGATCAGTGCGTTCTCTTGGCAAAACACTGTTAGCCTTTGCCCTGCTTCATTTTGTACTCCAAGGTCAAACTTGCCTGTCACTCCAGGTATCTCTTGCGTTCCTACTTTTGCATTCCAGTCCCTATGATGAAAAGGACATCTTTTTTGGGTGTTAGTTCTAGAAGGTCTTGTAGGTCTTCATAGAACTGTTCAACTTCAGCTTCTTCAGCATTACTGGTTGGGGCATAGACTTGGATTACTGTGATATTGATTGGTTTGTCTTGGAAACAAACAATAGCATTCTGTCATTTTTGAGATTGCACTCAAGTACTGCATTTTGGTCTCTTCTATTGACTATGAGGGCTACTCCATTTCTTCTAAGGGATTCTTGCCCACAGTAGTAGATATAATGGTCATCTGAATTAAATTTGCCATTCCAGTCCATTTTAGTTCACTGATTCCTAAAGTGTACCCAGAAATCATATTTAATTTGGGTCCAGTCAAATTTGGTTACATAAATGTGACCATCATGGATTTCAACATTTCTTTTTTGGAGGACAATTCAGCCCTTAACACTGTCACAGGGAATCTCTCCCTGTGGTACAGCCAGTGCATTTTTAGATCTTACCCCTTACCCTTCACTATCTAAATAAGCTCAGCCAGGGTTTCAAAGACCTGGTCCTGGCCCTTTTCAACTCTTCCTCTGGACTACCAGAACAGTCCGGGTTTCTGTGACTTCATTCAAAGGACAAACTAGTGTGTGTATGTGTATGTGTATTGTTGTTGTTAAAAGCTTTATTTTTATTGCATTTATTTAATATTTGACTCTGTTGTGTATTTTCTTATTTTTATTTGGATGCCTTCTAATGAATTGAATATTTTTTCCCAGCAATTATGTTTTAAAGCTTTTTAATAATATAGCCTTAATCCAATATCCTTCAGTTAGTACCTAGTGACTACCTATTACAAGCAGTAAGCAGGACTTCCCTGGTGGTCCAGTGGTTGGGGATCTACCTGCCAGTGCAGAGGTCATGGGTTCCATCCCTGGTTGGAGAGGGTCCTGCATATCAGGGGAGTGGTTGGGCCCGAACGCCACAGGCTCATTATCCATGGGATTTTCTGCAAGAATACTGGAAGAGAAGTGAAGGTTAGTTGTTCAGGTGTGTCCGACTCTGTGACCCCATGGACTGTAGCCTGTCAGGCTCCTCTATCCATAGAATTCTCCAGGCAAGTATACTGGAGTGGGTTGCCCTTTTCTTTTCCAGAGGATCTTCCCAACCTAGGGATCAAACCCAGGTCTCCTGAATTGCAGGCAGATTCTTTACCGTCTAAGCTACCAGTGAAGCCCTTTATATCATTAGTTTAAAAGAAATTGTGTCACATAGTTTAATTACAAGTTTTATATCCTGGATGGCAAACATTTCTGAGGAGAGTTCTTTTTCTTCCCTTTCCCCTTATTCATTTTAGTCTTTTTTAACTTTCAATGTCTTTGTAGAGACTGGCACTTTTCTTTAACATAATTAATTAGCTTTGAGTGAGATGAATTGCCCCAGAAGCCACTATCTCAGTGGTATTTGTGTTCAGGGTGGAGAGTGGTCATGGCCACCATCTAAACCTTGGAAGTACTTCTCTTTATGAAATAAGGGTATGTGTGGGAAAAAGTTCCTTTTGCTCTTTCTTCTCTTAAACAACCAAGATTGATGGTTGTAGTGGTAACTAAAAAGTCAAGTCTCTTTTCTTCTCCCTGCCTCACTAATAAGCAGCTTCCTGCCAATGGGACAATCTGTGTGATTCCTGTTACCTCCGCCTCCTTTGCTTTTCCTTCCTACCAAACTGGTTCTTGGGAAGCAGCGAGGACCAACGCAAGACCCTGTTCTATGTTTCCAAACAACATTATGTCACTGGATGTTCCCCCACAGCGCAGGCTACTTTTTTGAAGAATTGTGCTTGTTGCCTTGAGTCTAAACTCTGCAGCTCCAAGCATCATTTCTTTGCATTTTGCTGCCCTCTTGTTTGACCTTCTGTGTACCTGGGAGTCATTTCATATACACTGATACACTGCGGCTCAGGTTACAGAGGTTTTCCTAATTGCATCACAGATGGAGTTTTTTTGTTTGGTTTTTCAGTTTCTTGTCATCCTTATTATTTTTGGGTAATCACCAAGAAGCAAGGAAAACAGCACTATTTTCACGCCGCTATTACTTAAAATCCAAAAATGAAGACTGGCCTCATATTTTTGGTTTGTTTCAAACTTTATTTAACCTTTAACTTTTTAGAGGAAACCACGAAGATGAGAAAATTCAGAAACCACATTCAAAGAAATCACCCCCTGTCATGACGTAGCACATCGAGGACAAGAATTCTCTTGTGCAATTTCTTCAACTCAAAGAACTTGCCACTGTATCCCACTTTGGCATGGTTTTAATGGTGAGTTTGACCTACAATATTTCCAAGAAAATAAACATAAAATCTGGGTGTTGTACTAAGAAACTCACATTTAACTTCATGCTTGAAAACAAGGTCTCTATGAAATGTCAAAAGTTTGAAATAATACATATTTCTCCAGTGATCCTTTCACACCAGAAGGAGATTTGGGTGAAGGATAGTTGATATGGAAAATATTGGACTATTCATATATTTTCTTGAATTGATTTTATTAACAGAATATGTATTTCTAGATCATTGATACAGCAGCATTCATTAACACCTGACCTCTTAATGTCGTTAAACCACAGTGGCATGTCACATTCACAGTGCACACCAATGTCTCTTTTTTTTGGAGAAATAACGAAGGTAAATATTCAATGCTTACATTTAGATAGACTTAGATATGTCACAATTTCTGACAGCAATTTGGAAACCTAATAATGCATTACCTTAAAAATAACTGACATTTAAAAATAAAACAACATTCACAGAAATGTTTTCATTAATTGACTTACATTTTTGGACGACAAGTAACTGGAGGATGAACACTCCCATAGGGTTATATTTATAAAACCTAGAGTTTCAGGTAAGAATATCTAGGATTTACTCACGTGTGTGCTGCTGAACTTAGTACCAAGAAAATCTGTGGAGTAGAAATTCACTGAGCTGAACCTTGTAGACACTTGAAGAGCTAGGACAAAAGCATTGTAAATGGATTACTTCTTTCAACATGTCCTAACACTTCTCTTATACGCTGCCAGTGGTGGGTGGGCAAATATCTTTCAACTCCTGAAAACCTTTAAATTTGGAAGCAGAGAGGATAGTGGTTTGGCCTGCCACAGTTGTTTTGTTGATTGGCACAGAGTTCTAATTATTCTGTGATACATCACAAGATCTAATAATCACACAGTAACCACATTGTTCTTCATCTAGGGTCCTTTCTTTTCTACCCTAGTTTCCGCTTAAGGCTGGGTGTTCCAGCATCTCCATGAAGCTTCCATCTATCCTTTGTAAGTGTCCTGATCGTTTATGTTTTTCTTAATATGTTTTGTCAGTGAGTACAAAGGACATAAGGGTGGTCAGACCCTTATATTCAAAACAAAAATGAAGGATACATTTATTTGAGGAAGGTCAGTTATGACATAAAAAGCAAACAAGTGTCATGTAAATACATGGTCCATTTACATGTGTTTCAATTCTATCTGCATGGGAAGTGCTAGCATATGGAAAGTTTTCTACTGGTAAGTATTCTGACCTGCCCTTTGATGTTAGTTGTAACATTAGATATGATATTAACTCTGTAGGTAACAAAAGGAAGTGAATATTTTTGATTTTAAAAAAGAGGAATGTAAATTTGATATTTAAGAGTTAAAACCACAGGGCAATGGCAATCATATAATCTTTATTAAATATGTATTTATTATATTCAAAACATGTTATCCACTCTTATGGGGCATGAACAATTGAGTTTCTGTCTCTTGGGAATTTTTAACACATTTCGTGACAGACTAAGTCAGAAATAAACGATTTCCACAAACATTATAAGATTGAATTTCAAGACTAGTGATTCAATAGGAGAACCATATGAAGTTAGGGTCTAAAGGTCTCATATGGGAGTGGATGTAGCTAATCCTTGAAAGGAAGATAGAAATTGGATAAACAGATAAAAAGAGGGGATTTTTAGGTTAAAAGGAGGTATCAACAGATTTGGAGCTGGAGAAGTTTTTAAGTTATTTGGCTAGAGAAGGTGGTTTACATGGGTGAGTTGTAGGAAATAAATTTAGAAAACATTACTATCAAATTCTGAATCTTAGTACAAAAGGAGATCTCAAAGAGTTATTTATTCCATACTTAATTTTGCCTAAGATCATACTTTTAAAAACTGAGCTAGAGGAAAAAATCTTTTCCCATTTTGGTGATTTTTATAGAATTGGTGATTTTATTAACTTTCTCACTTTAGACTTTCTCACTTTAGAATTTCTCTTTCATCCATTTGGGCTTATTTTCTGCTCGGTAGTACATTAAACTCTCTTTGCAGAAGGCTTTCATTAGCCCAAATGGTTTATTTAATACTGTGATAAAAAGACAGTCTCCCAAATATCACAGGTCAAACACAACCAAGGATAATTTCTCACTCACAGAAGAGTAAATGTGCGGTGTGGGCTGATGGGAGACTGACTCACTCAGTCACTCAGGAGACCCAAGTTTACTGAGGCAACCTCGTTGCTCAGTGGGACCATGTGGAGCACTGGCTTCTAGGCTGCTTCAGCAAGGGAAAATCCAGCTGTGGGGTCACAAGCTGGGTTTTCATACTTCGGCTCATTGCTTCCCCATATTCTATTGGCCAAGTCATGAAGCCATCTAACTATAGAAGGGTGTAAAACATAGGGGGGACAGATAAGATATGTGGTGAATTCCACTGTCTTGGCTATACCTTTTAATGTGGGTAGTGCATCAGTTGAAGGCACATCATAAAATTTACTAAACTCTTGTCTCTTAAAATACTTCTTGTTCTCAAAACTTAAATTTGCAGATTTAATTTTCTAGCCTTTTAATAACTGGGTGAGTATCTTCTCTAAACTCTTGCTTACTAATCTCTATCCTGTCCATAAATGGAAATTAAAAAAAATTAAATACATAATTATATTTTAATACAAAACCAAACTACAAAATACCGTAGTAAGTTGATGACAATAAAATATGGTATTTGCAAGACAAATGGTTAACATCCTTAGTCATAAACAAGTTCTTAGAAATCAGTAACAAAGATATTGATAAACCAGTGGAAATTAAAAAAAAAGAAAATGAAATAACACAAATGGCTAGTAAGGATTAAACATATATGAAGATGACTAAGCTGAACAATAGCAAAAGAAAAGAAATTTCTTTGTATTACATATTACTAAAGATTAAAAATCTAACATTTATACCATTTTAAGGAACAGACCCACATAAACACTGGGGGACAAGATTGATGAGGTCCCATCTATTCAGCAGGGGAAACATAGTTTGAACTCAAACTATAAAATTTGTCCTAGCAGTCAAATTCATGGAAGTATTTCAACATATTAGTTGGATATGAGCAAATTCAGGGTGATATTGAAGGACAGGGAAGACTGGAATGCTATAGTTCATGGTGTCGCAAAGAAGTGGGCATGACTGAGGAACTGAACAATAAATTAGCTGGATAAATTTACAGTTTATATATAAACCATGTTTATTGCATAAAACATTTGTCGCCAGTACATAGATTTGCCAAAAATGACTTGGATATTAATATGTTTATCAAAACACACAAAATGTTGTGCACAAAATTTCATTAATAGTAGATAACATGGAGGTGGCAGAACTAAAAGAAGAAAAAAGGCATTTAAGAAGAAAAATATTATACTTCACAAATTTCCATGTCCTTTGAAATCGTGAAAAGATCATTTTTTTATGAGTCAGTTTTAAATTCCCTGTGATAAGTGAAATTTTTAAATATATGCCCCTTAATACCTAAAGGTATTAAAATGAAGCCTTGAAATGAAATCATCCTGAGGTTCTTGGTAATAATGCCACCACCATTCAAACTCCTAAGACTTAGTCCAATGGCAACAAGAAAAACAGTCAACATGCCTGCTTATAATTTTCTCTAATAACACCCTTTACGTCACTTTCAATCCTGAGCCTTCTCAGCCAGTTTCTCTGATCTACAGGAAGTGTCCATTGCAAAACATCAAGGAGGAATCTTCACACATTATGAAGACTGTCCTTTGGTTTTATTGAAGATGGTGGTAGCAAAAATGACATCAGTTTTCCTATTCAGTCATCACAATCATTTTTGCCATTATTTTATATTGGTTCTCTAAGAAATGTAGGAGAAAGCCCAATGTAATTATTTTTATTATCTGTGTATGAATTTACCATTTCATAAATTAGCTATAATCAAAGTTAATTTCAGGTCAGCTATCTGCACCACATCTCTGACTTCTCTCTAAACTCACCCTGTCTTAGTCTACTTTTAAGATTTTGCTCCTAGCGTTTCACCTTCTTTACCAACCAACCCACTTATACCTGGTCAAAAATGTGTCCTTTCTTTAAAGTCCTCAGTCAATCATCTTCTCCAAAAGGCTTACCCAGACTCTCCAACAAGCAGTGTAGTGTGGAAACTTACTCTGGTGTGATTTTGTGTTTGCATCTCTATGAAATATGCCATTAAGACTGCTGTTTCCCTTCTCCCACTTCTCACCCCGAATCCCTGGAAACATTTGGCAATGTCTAAGTACTGTTTGGGGCTTCACTGGTGACTTAGTGGTAAAAAACCCACCTGCCAATGCAGGAGATGGGGTTTGATCCCTGGGTGGGAAAGATTCCCTGGAGAAGGAAATGGCAACCCACTCCAGCATTCTTGCCTGGGGAATCCCATGGACAAGGAGCCTGGCGGGTTACAGTCCATGGGGTCACAAAGAGTCAGACATAACTTAGCAACTAAACAACAACAACCAAAGGACTATTTTGATTGTCATTGAAGATTGTTGCTGGCATCCTGTGGGTAGAATCTGGGATGCTACCAAATATCCTATAATCACACACAGGACAGTCGCTACAACCAAGACTAGACTATGCAACCCAAAATGCTAATTAGTGTCGAGAGTGAGAACCCCTGCTGCAGATAAGAAGACCAGAGTTAGAACCATTTTTCCCTTCTTCCCTTCCCACAGAGAGCCAACCAGAATGCTCAGCAGACAATTATGCATTCAGTAATGAACAGGCTTCTGAAATGTCTAAAAGTTCCACCAGGAGGTATTGTTAGAAAGGAAAATTTAACTGTTACTAGTAGTTATGGTTGAATCTGCTAATGTTTGCACAGTTTCCTTCTTTTCAGGTTCGTGAGAACATTGTATTTACCCATTTTTTTTGCAGTTGAGTATGACTATTATTTCTGGCCATTATGTGGTGGGTGCAAGTGACTTGAGCCATTTCTGGGACAGAGTTCTTAAATGTTGGCCTGAGATCCTCAGGTTCCCTGTCCTCTCTGCTGCTGCTATCAGCGATTCCATTCTGCATGCACAGTGAGCACCCCACAAATGTACAAAGGATATGTAACGTGAGTAAGAGCTCATTGTTTAACCAAATGCTACCTCCAGCTTTTCAGTGCCATATGCATGTGATTATTGTTAAAAAATCTCATGTAAAATTCTGCTCACTCCTAAAATGCTAGCTTATGTCAGCATGATTCCTCTTAAAATGTCAACTTTATCATTGCAGCCTGTTAACCTACCACTCTCTTATGTGAACCTGTTCTTTGGATTCATTTTGCTGATTAATCAACAGATTTTTGAAATCAACCACTTTCGAAAGCTTTCCTAAAGCAGTATTTGATGTGCTGTTAAAATTTTGCTCTAGTACCCTCATGCCTAGGGCTGTATTATTGACTTTACTTTTTCTATCCAATTTTAGTTTATATATGTTCTCAATTGCCCTATATTTATTTCAATTTGCAACATGAATCTAATTCTATTTGCTCCTGTTCGTTTGTAAAATATTTTCTGTTAACATGAAGTTACTCATGGGACATAGAAATACCATAAAATTATAGAAAGAACTCTGGGATAGGGTAATGAGGTAGTACATAGAGCTTTGTACCAAAGGTAGAAAAGCGGGGTCCCAGTATAACTCTACCGGTTTATTGCTATGAGATAGATAAAGCCTACAAATGCACTTTGTAAATCATTATGTGCACACAAAGGGCAGTTTTTATCAGCGTGCTCAAAGGTCTCCTGCTCTGGGTTTGTTGCAGCTGAGCTGCACAAACACAAATAAATTGACTTCTTGGTTTTCAGTTTCCTTACTTATATCCTGGATTGTACAGTAGTTGATTTTTATTTCTCTTTCTGTGAAGTAAATGTCTAGGTTTCCATACATAATCAGCAATTATTAATTTAAGCGCTTTTCACAAATTTCATCCTCCTGAAAAAAGAAATGTGGCTCATTCCCTTATTTTTCAAATATACAAAAGATAAGTAATTTCTATACACTTCCAACATGCATCATACTTTATATAAACCCGTTCTCAATAAATGTTGAGATGAATAACTATATACTGTAGTATTAAGTCACTCAACAAAAACAGCTCATTCATAGCTCAGATTTAATAGCATTAAATACTAATAGGAATAATAACAGCTTTTGCTTAGGCAATGTTGCATGGGTATTGAGTTTATTATCTTAATTTCACAATAATGATAAAAGGTAGACAAAAATAATTTTTAAAAAGTGAAAGTGAAGATAATATAATTTTTTAGATTGGGATATATGACCTTTTTATTCCTTTTAAATTTCCCAAAGCATTTGTGATCACTCTTAGGAATCAGTGTACAAACTATAATCTGAAAGAAAATTGGTGGTATTTTTACAGTACGTGAACACAAGCATCTGATTTATAGTTCAATCTGTTAATGCACTCTGTTATTAGGCCACCTGGCAGTTTTATGCATTGTGAATTTAAAGAGGAGCTCACTGTAACATAAGCTTTACAAGCTGGGGAAATATTATTGAAATGAAACATGAATGAGGACCATTTAAACAATAAAATAATGTGTAGAGACTATATATTTTTTAGTTTTAGCTAATACGTGCCTTAGGTATAAATTCTGAAACAAGTCGAGATTCTTATGAGGCTATAAAGATGAAATTCAAAATAAAGTTATTCTTGTGCTATTGTTAATCACGTAGTATTCATGTGCTTATAGAGAAGCAAAACTACAGCTACAAATTCCTCTGAAAAATTAAGATCACATATCAACTATTTTTCCTTGAGTAGTCACAGATGTGTACTTGGGGAAATGCTGTCAGAATGAAAACCCAGAACTGAAAGTTGAAAAAAAACACCCTATAACTTATTGACCATCTCCTTTATGACTCTCAGTTTTATTATCACTTAAGGAATTTGATCCACCATTGTTGAAGTACAAAATAAGGTCTGTATAAAGATAATCCTAGAAAATATGTCAATAAGATTAAATACTGGCATAACAGTGAATTTATATTAGACTTGAAAAAGTATGTCTATATAGTATGATGATGTTCACCCTATATTGTCCTAAATGCATCAGTTAGTAACTCATGTAGTTTATAAAAAGTGTTATATTTTGAAAAATATGATAATTAAGTTGAATTCTTTATAATTCAACTTGATCTATGAAATGCATGTTTGGTTTATTTGATTTTATACCACTGTTGTAGTTCTCCTAAATATGAATTGGAAGTTAAAAGACAGTTATGTTTTTATTCAGGATATTGTACTACCTTCAAACTGCATTATCCATATCAGGTTTTTAAAGGGATCTTATTATCTGATCCATAATTATGTAATTTCAAGACAAAATTTCCAGTATATATTTGCTTTAAAAACAGGCAAATGACTCAAGGGAAATGCACTTTTGTTTATATAGACATATCCATTATCTCATTTTTAGAACTTAGAAAATGTGAATGATTAGTAAGAACATTACGAGTTTTATATTTTGAACATGTGACACTTCACAAATACTTCTGGAAAATAATGGCTTTTGAATAATTTCTCTAAAATTCATGAGTAGGAATTGAAACTACTTTTCACTGTCTTGATATTTTTCAAATATTTAACTGACTGGTGAAAAAAAGTAAAACATTTTCTTGTTCATTGAAAGACAAAAAAAATATTTAACATATATACAGTAACTAATTGCTATTATGCTTTCAACCTTAATATTTACTTTGTCATTAGACATTTGGATTCTGTATTTTGATTCTGATATTTCTGTTCAATCTCTTAGTTTTAATATTTCAGTTTAAAGATTTTTGATAATATGTTGCCCAAACATTCTCTTACAGTAGAAAAATAAAAATAAGAACACAACTATGAAGATAAATGATCATTTAACAACTTAATATTTCCCCAAGGATCAATCATGGCATATTACTTGGGTTAATTTTTTGAGAATTGGTATTTGGATACTTCCTATCTTGCCATTTACTGTGTATTTTTTGCCAGTCTAATGTACCCTGAAGATTTTTGGTTTGGAAACTTGGGGAGGTCACAGGATACGATAAAATTCATTTTACTGAAGTGTACTGGTTATGAAAATTGCTTGTTCCAGTGGACGATTTCACTACTTCATTTACAGCATAAGTGCTCGTTGTGCTTCCAGTGGCTGGGATCTGACCCCTATATTTCTCATTTTCCTTCTGAAATGTGGGTCAGCAGTGCTGTCATATTCCCTCTCTCCTGTAAAACATTTTATTTTTAAATATTTGACACAAGAGCTTTCTAAAAGAACAGGCTAAAAAAAAAAACAGTTCTACTAGAAGGCATTTATGACTCGAAGATGTATCCTTGCCATTGACCTCACAACTCTTCTTAAATAGTCAGAGAAGGGCAACAAAATTGTCAATTAGGCTTCCCGGGAACAGCATTCAGTTCAGCTCAACTCGTGGTTGGTGGCATAATCATGCAGATCCAGCTTCTGGAGGAGGAGTTGTTCAAACCTATAATAATGAGGGTTCAACAAACTTGAACTTCCTTTCTCAACCGCAGATCAAAAGCTGTGGATTTGTTACACATTTATTAGGTTTTGTAGCACTGAAATGTTTCTTTGGATTATTCAGCCTAATTCTTCTGATGCACAAATCAGAGGTCAGATTTCTAGAAAGACTTTAGAAGTCCACATCTGCTTCCACAGAGACAGTGGTTAAAAGCAAAACAGATTTTTTCCTTCTGATTTTCTTCTGACGACACATTTTATGTCCTTCCTTTCCTGAGAGACCACTGGACCGAAGAGAATTTATCAGCAATTAATTACAGTTTACTAAGAAAAGCTGATACTCTTTTAGGATTTGCTATGAGTATACTAACCAATGGCTCAGTGGTAAAAATAATCCACCTGCCAATCTGGGGATGCAGGTTTGATCCCTGGGTCAGGAAGTTTCCCTGGAGAAGGAAATGGCAACCCACTCCAGTATTCTTGCTTGGAGAACCCCATGGACAGAGGAGCCTGGTGGGCTATAATCCATGGAGTCGCAAAGAGTTGGACATGACTGAGCGACTAAGCACTTTCACTTTCATACTAGCTAATAATGATAAGAATAAGAAAAAAAATCAATAATAAATCATAATTGGTCTTCATATCTTACTCACCACTCCAACAGTTTTATGACTTAAATTAACACCAATTTTTATTAGACTAAGAAGAAAGTAATAGAAGGAAAATATAAGTAATATAAACAGCAAAGTAGAAAGTATATAGTCAATGTAGAATAGTAGAAAGAAAAGTGAACAAGATCTCCTTTTCTTATCAGCCAAGTCACCATCTTAAAACTGGACTGCAACTTTTCAACTAGTAAGATGATATCCATTTGAAATATTTCCCTTCATAGAGAAATTGTGTCTGGTCTTACCCAATAGTAACCTGACCTATTTGTTTCATTTGTAAATGAACTTTTACCAGGTCTAGACCTGTTTTTTCAAAGGGAGACAGAGACAGGGAGATGGGACCAAGGCCAATGGGGCTTGCTTGGTCTGTAAGAGAATTATTTCCCCTTCATGGAATGGAAGCCAGTTATAATAATACTACCTGAAAACAAACAATAGAGGCTCACTGTAGTAATTGCCAGAAACTGAATTGGGAAATCAAAAGAAAAACAACAGCTGGGCTTGCTCTTGTATTGGTCACCTATTGCTCTATTTAGTTCCCAGCCAGAAAGGATCTCTTCTATATTTGTGTGTGATATACGAGCACAAAATCTGAACCACACGTTTACATTGGGGTCTAGATTCCTTAGTCAATTAGTGCTAAGATTTTATAACCAAAGTTATCTGAAACTGAATTGCAGTGGTTACTCTCCAGGACAGTTCTTCCTTCCTGAGGATAGATACTGAGGTCAAACAAACCAGGAAAAACATATCAAAGAAAACTGTTGCTACAAAATACTACAAAATTGACAGTTTATCAAGTAGCAGTGCTAGGGCCAGATCTGAAGCAGGATGCATGCAGGATGGCATCACCGATTCAATGGACATGAGTTTGAGCAAGATCCAGGAGTTGCTGATGGACAGGGAAGCCTGGTATGCTGCAGTCCATGGGGTCATAAAGAGCTGGACACGACCGAGGGACTGAACTGAGGGCCAGATTTAGCATCACACGTCCTGTTTCCCAACTGGATAATAGTTAAATAAATTCACAAGGCTGTAGTATATTAATAAAAAAGATTAAAAGACTTGGCTGTATATTGAAAAGACCTTGTGAAATTCTCCACTGAGATTGTGTAACAAATTTCCCATCAGTTACAGGCACAGAGAATATGCATTGCAATGGAATCATAAGCCTCAGTTGCTATACATAACAAAAATCTACTGTGGAGATGTCTCTATATATTTCTGAACACTGAAGTGTCCCTTTTAGATAATGTTAGAGCCATATTACATACAGCTGCTAGTGATCCAATAGGAACTCTGCTATTTTCCTATGTGTATATACTACATTCATATATGCACAGTCTTATTCAAATTGATTGATTTTGTCACATTATATACCGACCATTACAATGAAAGATGAAAGACTATACCTACATAGACTTACTGTTAGCTTATTGTAAGCAGTCTGCAAATATTTTTAAAAGTTGGTTTACCAAGAGTTTCCACTATCATAATCTCACCACTTGTTTTTCAATTTTTCTTCTATTCCGTGGGGTATGTGACTCGGCATAGAGTCTAGACTCCTACACACCATAAATATATTGACCTGGAATAATTGTACATATATACCCCTCATGTGTGTTCCTTTATCAAGATGCTTCCTTGGGGTTAAGAGATTCCCTGTGAAGCATCTAACCATAGGAAGTAGAAATGTTATCACCAGCAGTTCTGAGCTGGTGTATTTTTAACTTGCTTGAGTCTTTTAGCTGAGTCACTTGCCCTGGGGAAGAAATGAGAAAATGAAAAGCAAGGAGCAGAAAAATGACAGTGGGAATTCTGACACACACTGGTAAAAAGGAAGAGTTTGGGATCCTTTAGAAATAATGTAGTGAAACTAGCTCTTCCGTCTTTTATTCTTGACTACAGTGTGTGTACCGATGCGGTGTCAGTCTTTCGTGTTAACATTTTAGCTCATGGTTTGTTGTGTAGTATATTGGTATAAGAAAATATGTAAAGTTCTGTTTTTTACTAATACAAGCCAAAAGATTAAAGAAGCAACACTTAGATCAGTTATACTTTCTACTATCACTGTGCACCCAACATTATTTTTGGTATTGTCATGTGTTCTAATTCATTTATCCTACACAATGACCTTTTGACGTTGGATATCACCACCTGCCAACTTTTCAAAAGAAGAAAGAGTATTGGTCTAGTTTGGATTTGTTTTTTCCTGCAATGGTGTACCTTTCATTGAAGCTGGAAATCACTGCTGTGTTAAAATTGCAAAAAACAAAAACAAAAACAAAACAAAACAAAACAAAACAAAAAAACCCTTAAAATAATTAACAAAATTAGGAGAACTTCACTTTGGGGAAATACATCAACAAAGAGACATAATTCATCTTGTCATTCACAGAGAGGACCATCTCTCTGCAAATAAAGAAATTTATAAGTATAAAAACACTATTGATTCTATAGTCCCTCTTCATACACTTTAAGATAGAAAACTCTCCTATGCAGGTAGCAGTCCCTTAAGCAGTGATTAAGAAGAGGAAAAATACGCATTTAGAGATTGACAAATGCCTTTGACTTCCTGAAAGTAAACCCGCCAGCCAGACTGAAAGTCTGGGAGTACAGCTGCTGCAAGTAGGGAGGGTCTACTGAAAAGCTCTGCTCCTTTTTGCTTAAACTTGTCCAGAACTGCTTAAGCTGGAAAAGAGTGACTCAGGCCTCTAGAGCTCAGGTGTTTGATCTTTCTATAAAAATAGCAACCCAAAGCAACTTCTTTTCCTTCAGAACTAACCTCTCACCATTGTTATGTATTTCCTGTTGCCTGGATTAAAGAAACCAGAGTACTTATTAATTAGACTTAGGTTGGCACATTTATTTTAGGAAGAACAAAATGATTTGTCTAGGTACTCCCAGACCCTGATGAAAAAGAGGTACAGGTTTCCTACAATCCAAAAGTAGAACATTGCTGTGAAACCTTTCTTAAGCAAAAATACTGTAAAGTCAAGAAGCAGTTACCTTAGCACACATCTTGCTAATGGATACACAAAATAAATGGAGATAATGTACAGATGCCTTACACAGTTCAAAGCTGTGTTGGTTTGCTGCTAAGACGCTGAGTTGAGTTCCTGGGGAAGGAACTTGGAGATTGCATTCTCTTTGCTCTTCCGGCAAATAGCCTGAGGCAAAACCCAACGCTTACCGCCATTTTTGCATTTCGATTTTTTTTCCCATGAAAGCAAAAATTTTCTTCAGATTTCTGTTGGTTAGTGAAGACAGGTAGTACTAATGTAGGTCTTATTTTAAAAAATGAAATGGCATAAGATGTACCTTTGAAGAGCAGGGACCGTCTTCGTAGTGGTTGCCAAGGATCCTAGATTCTTGTGCATGAAACTTCCAGTCCAAACCGAGTGGTATGAGATGGCAGCACCTCCTGGAAGCAGAGGGGAGGACTGAGAACAGTCTAAATCAGAGGGGAGGCACAGGGACATCGTGTCTGCCTCCTGACTGGCAAAAGAAACCAGCTAGGGATGTGATGAATACACTTTTACAGTCTGTCCCTGTAACATACCTTGAGGGGATTTGAGTAAGTCCCTTGAAAGAGCTATTCCTTGAAAGAACAGAGTAAGAGATCCTAACTCATACACAGGAGATTTTAGCACTCCATTTGCTCTGAAGCCCCTTGCCTTTGCTTGGGTGAGTCTTAACTCAGGTCCAGCTGCTGAGCGTGTGATCAAGTATGAGAAGATGGAAGGTCCCTGGAAAGGTATCGGATGCCGTTTCCTGAGATGACTGAGAGCAACCAGTTGCTGAAAGCTGCTGTTCAGAGTCCTGTTGCAGAGAATCGGCCGGAGAGGTTCAACTGACACGGAGCTAGAGAGCGCCCTCCTCTACCTGGGACAGGGACGGCTCAAAGCTCCCACCATCCAGCGTGGGCCGCACTGTGGGAATCAGTGATTCAGCCTAACTCCTCTGGGAAGGCGGAGACAGGTTGGCGTTTGTTTTTGTTCCTTTCTCAGGCAAGTGCATAATCAAGTTCTGGAACTGGCTTCAGCCAACCAGAGATAGATCCTGCATTGAATCCAACTGGTTGACCCTTGGTGAGGGTGGTGGGGGAGATGGAGGTTATACACTAATAATTCCAGCTGAAAACCTCTTTCAATATAATTTTTAAATCTTTTTAATTCAATTTAATTTTTAAATCTTTTTCTGCAAATCTTAACTCTTCAGGTTATCTCAATTAAGTGGTAACACCAACTACTATATGAAGCAGAATTACTCTGTCAAGTAGAATTACTCTCATCCAAAATTGTGTTTGAATCACCATATCAGTGTTATATAAGAGATTTCTTACAAAATTAACTAATCTCATGTTTGACAAACAATTCCCTTAATTAATATTCATAATTGAAAAGAAAAAGAAATACTACCATGGGAAAAAAATGAGAAAAATCAATAGGAATTACCTAAAAATAACATTAATATATATGTTGGGTTTTCTTTTCTGTTAAATTCTATGCCTTCACAGATTTCACACAAAAGAAAGAAAGTGAATATTGAATCAGGGGAATTTTAAGTTATGTAAAATTCTGACTATGATAGTCATGTGTGGGGAAAAGTATACTATTATAAAACTTTTTAAAGGTTCTTATGATTATTATTCTCAGAAAACTTGTTCTATAGAAAAGTTAAATTTGTCATTCTCAGATGCCAGTTTCACCAGCAAGAAGATCTCCGTTGTGATATTTTTTTTTAAGCGAATATTCTAGGGCTATAGCTGCTCTGTACACTTTTTTAGAGTTTGGGATTGAGAGCTGGAAGAGATGAAAGGACAGGGGAAGCAGTGTTTAGAAATAGCCATGGCAACCTGACCCACTGACAGTGACGTGAAGTGAAGTGAAGTGAAAGTTGCTCAGTCGTGTCCGACTCTTTGCAACCCAATGGACTATACAGTCCATGGAATTCTCCAGGCCAGAATACTGGAGTGGTTAGCCTTTTCCTTCTCCAGAGGATCTTCCCAACCCAGGGATCAAACCCAGGTCTCCTGCATTGCAGGCAGATTCTTTACCAGCTGAGCCGCCAGGGAAGCCCAGTCATGTCTTCTAATTGACTATTAATGCCTAGAAACGCACTTCAAGCTAGAAAGTATTAAGATTCAAGAGTATTGACTGGTGCCTCCCAAATCCTAGAAATGCGAAGTGATGCTTGAGATTTAACAAAGCTTTGGGTAACCACTGTTTAACCTTCCTGACACGCTAAAAAGTGTTTCTCAAATTCTCTCTCAAAGGCACTGCGTAGATGTCCCCAACAAATCAAGCCCCTTCTGCAGGCAGCTCAGTTCCCTTCTCTCTAAGAAATAGTGAGTTGACATGTTCAGATTACATTGCATGAGTCTGTTTATTCTTTCCCAAGGCAAAACCGTTTACCACTCCCTGAGGTGGGATTTCCCATTCTTCCTTTACTCTTCCTAATAGTCCCTTCCACATCTTTTTAATTTTCTTCAGTAGGAGAAGCTCACAAGTTGTGTTTTCTAGAAATAAAAGTCTTATTGTTGAACAAATGATTTGCTAGGTGGAATAGAATTTGTTTAAGGGCAGTGCAGACCTTTGAAGCAATCGCTTATAAAGTAGTACCTTGTTCAGGGGTTGCATACTGTAATTGCCTATAGTCCAAATTATCTTTAAAATATGTGCATGTGTGCGAAATAGCTTCAGTCGTGTCCAACTCTTTGTGACCCTGTGGACTGTAGCCTGCCCGATTCCTCTGTCCATGGGATTTTCCAGACAAGAATACTGGAGTGGGTTGCCGTTTCCTTCTCCAAGGGATCTTTCCGACCCAGGATCTAACCTAGGTCTCTTACATCTCCTGCAGGCAGGTTCTTTACCACTAGTGCCACCTGGGAAGCATAAACTCTCTATAAAATACAATATTGTATAATTTCATGGTATGCTCAGTATCTGGCATTGGAACACTTCTCTGAATGAGATGGGTGGCTTTAGGTTTCATGTTGCAATGAAAACACAGAGAGCTGAAATTGCTCAAGATCAGTGTTCTTACAATGTGCCCTCTCTTTCTCAATTATAGAGAATGAGGCTGATTAGTTCTGCTTAGAGTTGTAGCTGCCTTTCCAGATTACAGTTAGTGACTATTGCAAATTCAAGAACTTTCTTTGAAAGGATGAATGACAGTATAGGCTCAGAAGTTGTGCCAACACAATTCAACCCCAGTGTTAACTCAGCATTACTTTGTCGCCATTCCTATCAATTTTTTCCTGTGGAAAGAAAACTCAGGACAGTATACCTTCAGTATTCATGGGGTTTACCTAAAATCTCCATAATTCAGGTGAAAAACAAATATATTATTAGATACTTCAAATGACTTATTTTTTAATACAATTAAAAATTACTTTTTAGTATAAAAGTTAAAAATTCCTATCATACTCAGAGAGCTATAACTACCCCATCTTTTCTTTCTTTAAATTATAATTTCCATTTGTTAAACATCTAATTTAGTTCTATAAATATCCAATACCATTTTGATATTTGCTCAAATGTGCCAAGTACTGACCTCTTTATCAAATTAGGTCTGTGATTAAATCAGGGGAAAAATAATACATTCAAATTCTGAATATCTTTATTTGTCTAGCAAAACTAAGCAGTTAATCTTTAATGTTCTAAACCTTTCTAGAAATCCATGGTTTTTAGTGGCATTGGCAATCAAAATTCTTCAAGCCATCTACCTCAAAACTATCTTTAATGAGTTGCTTATAAAATTAAATAAACCAAATGTGTGTATTCAATAATTTCAAATTATAAATTTTATTACTTGTTTATATAGTTTATTGATAGTATCTAGGTAAGAATGTTTGTGTTAACAATTTCTTTGTAGAAGGCTATTTAGAAACTTTGTCACAGAAATACTTTAAAAATACAATAGCCTTTTAAAAGTTATAATTATAGGACATATCAGTTGTAAAGCTTTCAGACAACATAAATCGAAAGTAAAGGCCTTCCTTCAGAAATAATCACTATTAATATTCTGTGCATAAACTTTCATGTTTTTTCAATGCATAAATACAACACACACACACACACACACACATGCACAAACACACAAACACACATTTGCTCTGAAACTGGAATCAGTTGATACATTCTCTTTGGTAACCTTCTTTTTTTTCCATTTGGACATTTATTACAGGTCCATTTGTAATTTTCAACATTTGTTTTGTGTTTTTATTTTATGGGCCATAAGTTATACACATATTTTTCTAATGGATATTGAGCTTGTTTCTCCTATAAGTTTGTTTATTTTAATTTTATAGAAAACCAAAAGTTTACCAATGAACAATGAAGTGAAAGCTCAAAGAGGGAATTGGCATTTAGAAGTGAAATACTTGTATATTATATTCCTGGCAAATTTGTATTCAGTTTAAATCAATAGCATTTAAGAGACTCGACAAATTTCAGGGACTCTCCTAATGCCTGCATATATAATGTCACCTAACTTATAACTCAATTCTACTATCCCTAGTTTTATAAATAAATGACCATAACACTGAATATTTTTCTGGTAGAAGCAAAATTTAATTAGTAGCAACTCATAAATAAAAGGCACACTTGAGTTTTAAGGGTTTTCTTTTTTTTTTTTTCTTATTTCATATTATTTAACCAGTTTCTTCAAAATGACTACACAAAATTAACAATATTGTTATTTTTATTGGTTCTTGACCACAGCCTCCAAGGTAGGGGTAAGTTGTATTTGCTTCAGTTTACAGTTGAGAAACCGTGAGGTTGAAGAAGTACCTTCCGTGATCCCATCGTGGTGGGACAGTTAGGACACAACCTCTGGTCCCATCCTGCTCCTGCTCAATCATCACATAATTGGAAGTCAAAAACTTTGATTCTGTCCAGAAGGAAACCAGAATAACCATGGGGTGTTTATACTCACATAAGTATAAAGTTTGTATAGGAAATTGTTTTTCAGAATGACTATGTATATTGATTAAGTAAATCAGATACATTCTATATCTCTTTTTCATTTCCTGGTATGAAACAGAAAATGTATGGCACACTCCAATAGAAATAAACCCTTTACAGAATTCTGTACTAATGATCTTTTTTTTCCCCTCAAATTGGCACATGAAATCTGGATTCTAATACAAGATATTAATTTATTGTCATGTATCTCTACATTGATGGCTTATGCTTCTGAGATTTTATGAAGATATCAGAAGAATTGTTGAGAATCAGGGGACCCATAATCTGAAATTACAGTATAATTTTTCTATATCATTATACCCAGAAAATTAAGAAAGATAAACAATGAGCTCTGGTAATCATCTTTTTGTTACTGGATTTTTTTGTTTGTTTTGGATTTTTGTTCATTTTTGTTTGCTCTTTATTGAAGTATAATTGCTTTACAATATTGTGTTAGTTTCTGCTGTATAGCAAAGTGAAATAGCCATATGTACACACAGATCCCCTCCTTCTTGGACCTCCCTGCCAGCGCTCATCCCTTCCATCAAGGTCATCATCTTTTATCTCTTCCCATGAAGGACTATCATAACCTTTTCTGTTATGTCTAAGGGGATTGTTTTTAGGCACAAACTGGATTGTCTTCTTGGGGCCCACTTGATTCTCATCCTTCTCAGGCTATATGCACTTCTTCAAGGCTCAACTTGTGATCACGTGGAATTCATTTGCAGATGGTTGTGTAATGTGGCTACTTTCTGTGTCTTTCTGTACTCAGTGTTTGCCACCTATCAGAGGCTGGAGTCTTTCTGCTCCATTAGCATACTCCTGAGCCGGTGAAAAACTGGAGTTGGTATTTCCAAGTCTATTTACAAGGAAGATTCATCCTTATTCTGGGTCCAAACTCCAAGCCAATCCCCATGCATGCAGCCCTATGATAATTTCTGAGTAGCATAATGTAACATTTTCCAGGCCATAAGAACTCAGGGATTATAGCATATTACTTCATACTCATTAACTTTTGTTTACTTCCAATAAATGGAAATGAAATGAAAAGTATTTATAATGTCTTACCTTGATTTGTTTTCATATACATATTATGGGAATATACTGCAAACTTCTCTATTATAATATTCTATGTGCATAGCTCCCCAGCAAGGCTGAACTTATCATAGCTCACTCAAATTTATGTTCCCAGAAACTAGCCTGATGCCTGACACACAGCAGTCAAGAAAAGTTTGATGAACTTAAGGGTGAATGAATGAATTGAGAATGTTACTTTTTGTTCCTATTCTATTTCATTAAAATTATGAATTCATAATACTATTAAAGCAAATAAAATTTCCTTTACCTTAGCCATTTTTAGAATTGATTATTCCACATAACCTAGAAAATTAGTTGTATCATATTCTACAGTAGATTTTAATATAAAGTTTTAAATATGAAAACAGAAGAAAGGCCAAATTTATAAAAGAATTCTGCAACAGCTAAACACAGGCATGGTTCCCTTCAGCAAGCTTTCCTATTCAAAACATTTCAGTAAATAAATGTTTAACAAGCAATGAAACTGATGGTTCTATTTACATGGCAGTCAATTTATGTTCTACAAAAGCTAAATTTTGCATTCCCAATAATACTTTATATTCCTTGACATTAGTCTACAACAAATGGCACAATTGTGTTTAAAAAAAAAGAAAGAAAAAACCCATAATAAAAACCATTCACTCTGCCAAATATGTCATTACAATTTTTTTTCTGTTCAGCTGCCAGATGTATTGCATTATATTATCAAATTGATAGATCTAGTGTTATTTCTACATTTACCATTATACAACAACAAATAGGAATATAAGGAAGCCTTGGTAACACATCTTGCTTAATATGTATGTGAAGTAGACAGTTTGTCTAAGAGAAAAATATAACTGATGACAGATTTCATTTCAGTCTGCTACTGCTTATTAAGATGTCTACAAACAAAAAGCTGTATCTGGGTACATCTCTTTCTGCAAACAAAGGAAAGTTTTAATTGCTTTAACCAGCATTTGCATTGTCTTTGTGGTGGCATAGAAAAACAATTCAGGTCTAATCAGGAAACATATTCTAGAGGAGAATTCTTCTGCTTAAGCCTTAGGTCTAATAACATATTTCTTATAATTCTTGAATAAAGTTTAACAATGTAATACTGTGCTGTCTTCTATTTAAATTATTCCTAAGCCATTAATAGAAAGACTAGTGCTGTTTTTTGCTATGACCTTATTAGGAATATCACTTTCAGACATGAAAATGGTTCCTATAAAATTAAAAAGCAGACTGATCAACCAACCCCAAGCCTCAGCATTATCCATTTTTTTCATCAACAATGTTTTAAACATAAAGAAGGTTTTATATTGCTCAGTTGTCTCCAACTCTTTGAGACCCTATGGACTGTATAGCCCGCCACGGAGATTCTCCAGGCAAGAATACTGGCGTGGGCTGCCTTTCCCTTTTCCAGGGGATCTTCCCAACCCAGGAATTGAACCTGGGTCTCTTGCACTGCAGGCAGATTCTTTACTGTCTGAGCCAACAGGGAAATCCCAAAAGAAGGTCTGCTCCCTAGGCATTCTTTTCAATTCAATTCCTCATATATGGACTACATCCCTACTAGATTGAGAAAGACACTGTTACAAGCTAAGAATGAATTTAAAAATAAACCTTCAGCCCAAGGTACTTGACTTGGAGCATTTTCAAAACTCTTGCAATTTCAGTGTGGGATGTGTTCTTTTTTAAAAAAAAGACCATTTACTACATATAAATGTTACAACAACTTCAATAAGTCAAATATCCTCCAATTCCAGTCTTCATACCTCATATGTATCACAGCATTCTGTAAATACCACAATGGCTCCATTCAGGAAATAAATGCTCTCATTATTAGGTGGATAAAGAAAAATGTGCTGTGGAGTGGGAAGTGGGCTTCAGATTTGGGAAGAAGCAGAGTCAAAGCTTTCCTTGATCTTATCTCATTTGCATTGTGTAAACTTGGGCGAGTCATTTTTCATCTCTCTCAGTCTCATAAAATGGGAATTCATTCAGTTTTCTTCTACAAATCACTGAGTCTCTTCTATAGGCTGAGAGTATGGTGTTGACCTTGGGGATAAAAGCACCCTGTTCTCATGAAGATTCCATCTAATGTGGATACACATGATATTCCAGGAGGAGAAGGCAAGGGGAGAAGGGGACGACAGAGTATAAGATGGCTGGATGGCATCACCAGCTCAATGGACATAAGTTTGAGCAACAATACATTCCAGGAGTTGGTGATGGACAGGAAAGCCTGGTGTGCTGCTGTCCATGGGGTCACAAAGAGTCAGACACGACTCAGCGACTGAACTGATGATAGTCCAATGGTCACATCAACCAACACGGTAATTGCAGGCAGCAAGGATTACACAGGGCAGACTCACTGTTGATTTGGGGTGTGTATCCTCATAGGGCTTCCTCAATGGCTCAGTGGGTAAAGAATCCACTCGAAATGCAGGAAACACAGGAGTCACAGGTTCGATCCCTGGATCTGGAAGATCCCTTAGAGGAGGAAATGGTAACCCACTCCAGTATTCTTGCTTGGAAAATCCCACGGACTGAGGAGCCTGGTGAGTTACAGTCCATGGGATTGCAAAGAGTCAGACACAATTGAGCATGAGGATGATGATGATAATCCTCAGAAGGTGTAATTCATATTCAAAGTGGAATTGAATCAGTAATTTTTCTGTAAGAAAGACCTGGAAGAATAGAGTGCAAGAAATGTTTGCATACCTTGAAATGGCTTTAGCTTTACATTTTCTTTTAGCTTTCTTGGTGTCAATATATTTAATGCCAAAGGATGAAATCTTGAGTCATTACTAAAGTATTCCTCAAAACACTGAGTGACTTTGACCAAGTTACTTAACCTCTCTGTGCCTCTTTGGCCTCATTCTAAAATAGGAATTTACCTCATAGTCTTATTATTCAGATTGAATAAATTAATATTTATAAGGTTAAGAACAATGTGTTATACTGATGTCTTGTGTGCTCTAAGTTGCTTCAGTCATGTCTGACTCTGTGCGACCCTGTGGACTGCAGACTTCCAGGCTCCTCTGTCCGTGGGATTCTCCAGGCAGGAATACTGCAGTGGGTTACCATTTCCTCCTCCAGAGTACCTTCCCAACCCAGGAGTTGAAATCGCAGCTCCTGTGCCTCCCGCATTGCGGGTGGATTCTTTACCACTGAGCCACCAGGGAAGCCCTATTGATGTCTTACATTTTGACAAATAAAATACAATATTAAACTAAAGATACTCTTAACAAGTATGTATTACTATATTTAAAATAGATAACCAACAAAGACCTACTACTGTATAGAACAGGGAACTCTGCTCAACATTCTGTAATGATCTAAACAGGAAGAGTTTGAAAAAGAATAGATACATGTATATGTACAACTGAATCACTTTGCAGTATACCTGAAGCTAACACATCATTAATCAACCATGCTCCAATGTAAAACAGAAAGTTTTAAAAACAGTCAGCTGAAGAAAAACAAATTTTAATTAAAGGTCATTATTTCTGGGGTTGAGAAAAGGTGAGGCTTTTTTCTCCAATTTCCTCTCCCGACCTTACTGCCTGAGGCTGGGTGCCACTCTTCCCAGTGAGTAGCTGAGCCCTGTGGGGAGACTCTGGTCATGATGGAAGGTGACTGTGGCAAATGCACCCATCTTTCCTGGAGTCTGACTGTAACTCCCTGCCTGGGAGCTACACAGATACTGAACCCTTGGTGGCTCAGATGGTAGAGACTCCACCTGCAATGCAGGAGACCCAGGTTCTATCCCTGGGCTGGGAAGATCTCTTGGGAAAGGGAATGGCAACCAACTCCAGTATTCCTGCCTGGAGAATTCCAGGGACAGAGGAGCCTGGTGGGCTACAGTCCATGCGGTGGCAAAGAGAAAAACATGACTGAGCAACTAACAGTTCAGTTCAGTTCAGTTCACTCGCTCAGTCGTGTTCGACTCTTTCCGACCCCCTGAATCACAGCACTCCAGGCCTCCCTGTCCATCACCAACTCCCAGAGTTTACTCAAACTCATGCCCATCGAGTCGGTGATGCCATCCAGCCATCTCATCCTCTGTTGTCCCCTTCTCCTCCTGCCCCCAATCCCTCCCAGCATCAGGGTCTTTTCCGATGAGTCAACTCTTCACATGAGGTGGCCAAAGTACTGGAGTTTCAACTTCAGCATCAGTCCTTCCAATGAACACCCAGGACTGATCTCCTTCAGGATGGACTGGTTGGATCTCCTTGCAGTCCAAGGGACTCAAGAGTCTTCTCCAATACCACAGTTCAAAAGCATCAATTCTTTGGTGCTCAGCCTCCTTCACAGTCCAACTCTCACATCCATACATGACTACTGGAAAAACCTAGCCTTGACTAGATGGACTTTGTTGACAAAGTAATGCCTCTGCTTTTTAATATGCTATCTAGGTTGGTCATAACTTTCCTTCCAAGGAGTAAGCATCTTTTAATTTCATGGCTGCAATCACCATCTGCAGTGATTTTGGAGCCCAGAAAAAAAAAAAAAAGCCTGACACTGTTTCCACTGTTTCCCCATCTATTTGCCATGAAGTGATGGGACAAGATGCCATGATCTTAGTTTTCAGAATGCTGAGCTTTAAGCCAACATTTTCACTCTCCTCTTTCACTTTCCTCAAGAGGCTCTTTAGTTCTTCTTCACTTTTTGCCATAAGGGTGGTGTCATCTGCATATCTGAGGTTATTGATATTCCTCCTGGCAATCTTGATTCCAGCTTGTGCTTCTTCCAGCCCAGCGTTTCTCATGATGTACTCTGCATATAAGTTAAATAAGCAGGGTGGCAATATACAGCCTTGACGTACTCATTTTCCTATTTGGAACCAGTCTGTTGTTCCATGTCCAGTTCTAACTGTTGCTTCCTGACCTGCATATAGGTTTCTCAAAAGGCAGGTCAGGTGGTCTGGTATTCCTATCTCTTTCAGAATTTCCACAGTTTATTGTGATCCACACAGTCAAAGACTTTGGCGTAGTCAATAAAGCAGAAATAGACGTTTTTCTGGAATTCTCTTGCTTTTTCAATGATCCAGCGGATGTTGCCAATTTGATCTCTGGTTCCTCTGCCTTTTCTAATACCAGCTTGAACATCTAGAAGTTCACAGTTCACATATTGCTGAAGCCTGGCTTGGAAAATTTTAAGCAGTACTTTACTAGCGTGTGAAATGAGTTCAGTTGTGCGGCAGTTTGAGCATTCTTTGGGATTGCCTTTCTTAGGGATTGGAATGAAAACTGACCTTTTCCAGTCCTGTGACCACTGCTGAGTGTTCCAAATTTGCTGGCATATTGAGTGCAGCACTTTCACAGCATCATCTTTCAGGATTTGAAATAGCTCAACTGGAATTCCGTCACCTCCACTAGCTTTGTTCACTTGACTTCACATTCCAGGATGTCTGGTTCTAGGTGAGTGATCACACCATCGTGATTGTCTGGATCATGAAGATCTTTTTTGTACAGGTCTTCTGTGTATTCTTGCCACCTCTTCTTAATATCTTCTGCTTCTGTTAGATCCCTACCATTTCTGTCCTTTATTGAGCCCATCTTTGCATGAAACGGTCCCTTGGTATCACTAATTTTCTTGAAGAGATCTCTAGTCTTTCCCATGCTGTTGCTTTCCTCTATTTCTTTGCATTGATTGCTGAGGAAGGCTTTCTTATCTCTCCTTGCTATTCTTTGGAACTCTGCATTCAAATGGGAATATCTTTCCTTTTCTCCTTTGCTTTTCACTTCTCTTCTTTTCACAGCTATTTGTAAGGCCTCCTCAGACGGCCATTTTGCTTTTTTGCATTTCTTTTTCTGGGGAATGGTCTTGATTCCTGTCTCCTGTACAATGTCACAGACCTCCATCCATAATTCATCAGTCACTCTATCAGATCTAGTCTCTTAAATCTATGTCTCACTTCCACTGTATAGTCACAAAGCAATGTTAACTATTCCTAATTTCATGCCATAATTTGTTTCTGAAAAATTAAACACTTACCTTGGTGTAAACATTAGTTTCAATCTCTGTGGCATCTGGGGAGGGGATGGAGTTGTCTCATGACTGCTACCAACCTGGAGCACAGAGTTTTCCTTATCCAGAAAAGGGAAGAAAAATTCTGTTACTAGTACGTTCTGTATGGGCTCTAGATTATTCGGAAAAATTCTCTCTTTTGGATTCTGTTGTCCCTTACTTTCTCTTTTTCTCTAAAAAGGATAAACACAAACATTTTTTAGTTCATCCTATCTACCAAAAGCAAAGATGGCACTCCATTCCCCTTTTCTGAGATTAAAAAGATTTTAATGCATCAGGGATACATGTTATTATGCAAGCAAATATGTTGGTAGAATTCTGGCAGATGCCTTCTCTAGTATCTTGAGTTATTCTGAATCTCATAGAGCCCTGTTACTCAAAGTATGGTCCTTGGACCAGATGTATCTGTATCTCATAGGAACTTAATGGAAATACAGTGTCTCAAGCCCCATCTCCTGCTGACTCAGAGACTGTAATTTAACAAGAGCCCAGCTGATGTGCATTTACATTAGAATTTGAGAAGCGCTGTCCTAGGTCATATCTTTGGAGGATCGGTTGGGTAAAAAGCCCTGGGGAACAGATAGACCGAAGGGTAGTTCGGTCATCTGTTGATTAGGTGATATTAGATGGCCACCCCAAGCCATGGAGCATTAGGGGATCTTTTGGGGGCTTAGTTACAAAAGACTGTTCTTTCACCAGATGAATTTTCTAAATGGCTATTGTGCTAACCTCTCTTCTTGCTGATGAGAGAAAGATGAAGCCCATTATTGATTTGGAATTATTGCGCATGCTATGTGCTAAGTCGCTTCAGTCGCGTCAATTCTTTGTGACCCTACGCACTGTAGCTTGCCAGGTCCTCTGTCCATGAGATACTCCATATAAGAATATCGGAGTGGGTTGCCATGTTCTCCTCCAGGGGATCTTCCCGACCTTGGAATCGAACTCATATCTCTTAAGTCTCCTGCATTGGCAGGAGGGTTCCTTGCCACTAGCACCACCTGGAAAGCCCATTGGAATTATTACAGAACATCATAAGCAAGCAAGAGATTGCAGAGACGGCTGGTGTGCTAATCTCTTGAGTGGGCGCTGTTGGAGGGATAAAGGAGCAAGCATTTATGTGAAGACCGACATGTAAGTTTCTGCCTTCATAAATATTTATCAGCCAGGAAGTGAGAGAAACCTGGAGGAGGCATGTGTTGTGAGGTTTTTCTGAGTTTGCTTTGTGATTTCTTTCAAGATCCTCTGCTGTGTTTGGGTAATTGGAATTCCATGTGCAATGTTGTTGAGAACTTAATAGAAAAATATTTATACTTTTAGCTGCTCTTGAATAAAATTATATTCTTTCCTGTGATGCTGTTGTTGCACGCCTTTTGCCTATTATCAGTCACAAACTATCAGGACTGAATTATTCTGTCAAGTGAGAATCTAGGAACTTTACACCTGCCAGTTCAGGCTGATTTTCAATATTGTGTGAAAATGCCAAGGAATGACCTGTCAGTCTGGATTTGTGACAAGAGTCTTGTTCATGTTGCTCAATGGTTTGTGGAGTGTACTTTTGAAGAATTATTTTTATATGGTTCAGTACATCTCAATATCCCAGGCAATAATTATCTTGTGTGCTAGGTCCCAAATAAAAGAGGGACAAAACTGAAGGGGTTTCTTTGTTAGTAATTACATGTGAATATGCTGGGGAAATTTTTGCATCTCATTTTTGTCTGAATCTATTCAAACCTCAATTGTAAGCAAATGCAATTTTTGTATATACATATATATGTATATCTGAGCCATTTGCTATCCTATAACATAACTCTACTTCAATATTGGAGTGCCTCCTCCTGTTAGGGTAACTGATACAAAATCATACTAAGACATGAATGAAGCTCTGGGACAGAAGTAGTCAAACTCTCAGATTTCACAAAGCTCTGTTAAACATCAAAATGAAACTTTGGGAGGTTGGTGGTAAATTGCTTGTGTTTTTCTTTAGATAAGTTTTTTTTGTTCTTATTTTAAACGAGGGTCAGCCAACACGAGGGCAAGGAGGTAATTGATGACCTCCCTTGGCAGGCGGGAGTCAAAAACCACAAAAAGCAAAAACTGCTTTCTTGGTAATTTGGGGGCCAACTTCAAGGTTAGGTCTTTATTCCTTACCTGAGCCAGCCCAGGGCATCAGATCCCAGTCTCAGATAATAGTTAAGAGCAGCTACAGAATAGAAATAGAGCCACAGACAGAGAAAACAAAGTTATGGTTACCAATGAGGAAGTGAAGGAGAGGATAAATTAAAAGTTTGGGATTAATACCTATGTGCACTCCCATATGTAAAATAGACAACCATCAAGGATCTACTGTATAGTACAAGAAACTATACTCAATATCTTATAATATAACCTAGAAGGAAAACGAATCTGAAAATAATAGATACATATGTATGTATAACTGAATCACTTTGTTGTGCCCCTGAAATGAACACAACCTTGTGTATTAACTACACATCAGTAAATTTTTTTAAATGAAAAAAAAAAAAAGCTAACAGTTGGTGAATGCTTACTCTGTGCATAAATTCATATAATCAGCTCATGACGAATCTATGTACTAGGTACTGTTCTCAGCATTCTATATATATTAGCCCATTAAGTCCTTTAAACAAAATCATGCTCATTTAACTGAAGGAGACTTAGGTATGGAGAGTTAAGAAATTTGCCCAAGGTTACACAATCAGTAAGTGACAAAGGACACCTTGGCTCAAGCATGCACCCTCTAACTGCTCAGTCCTACTATGTATCATATGATGTCATGTGAAATCTTGAGTGCTTTCTCCATGCCATGAATGCATGGGTGAATGGCATTTAATCTCATTTAATGAGATTAAGTCATTTTAATGATGAATCTCATTTAATCCTCCCAGTGACCAGATAAAATAAGTTGTATGTTATTATAACTTTCATTCTACAGATGAGAAAATAGAAGTCCAACCTGCTGATGGGCACAGAGGTGGTTGCTATTGTTTAGTCACTAAGTTGTGTCTGACTCTGTTCTGCTTTTTTAAGTTCCTCTGATATCCTTTCTACAGAGGAGCGCTGCTATACTCCTCTGTCCATGGGATTTCCCAGGCAAGAATATTGAAGAGGGTGGCCATTTCCTTCTCCAGAGGATCTTCCCTGACCCAAAGATTAAATCTGCATCTCCTGCATTGTGGGCAGATTTTCTACCATCTGAACCACCAGAGGAGTTCACAGAGGTGGGAAAGAAGAGAATTATGAACAGGTAGGCTATGACTCTAAGTTCCATGTCCTTAACCATATTTATTCTATCTGGACCTCAAAAACCAGTATGCAGCAATACATATGCTTTTTATTAAGATCAAATAGATCGTGAAGACTGAAAAAATTGGTTAAGAATCATAACTAGGTTTGAAATTAGTTACCAGAAGTGGCTTTGCAAGATCAAACCAGTCAATCCTAACGCAAATCAGTCCTGAATATTCTTTGGAAGGACTGATGCTGAAGCTAAAACTCCAATACTTTGGCCACCTGATGCGAAGAACTGACTCATTGAAAAAGACCCTGATGCTGGGAAAGACTGAAGGCAGGAGGAGAAGGGGCCAACAGAGGATGAGATGGTTGGATGGCAACACTGACTCAATGGACTTGAGTTTGAGCAAGCTCCGGGAGCTGGTGACGGACAGGGAGACCTGGCATGCTGTAGTCCATGGGTTCATAAGGAGTCAGACATGACTGGGCAACTGAATTGAACTGAACCAGAGGTGAAGCCCACTTCCTTTCCTAAAAGGTCAAGTCTAAACTGCACACCATCACATGTTAATGCCTCCAGTTTGGGGGCTTTGTTTATCCCAGTAGCTTTATTGCCTGCTGCTTTCTGACTCCTTCTCCATACTTAAATGCCAACCAAGCATCTGATTGCTCTTATCAGAGTGCCCTGGGTGCACTGTCTACTTCCTGAAGATTTCCTCTCTTCTCTGACTACCTCCTCAGCGATCATTCTCCCTTTTGTGAACAGCAAACTAAGACTCAGTTTAGAGGTTGCTTCCACCAGTATCTTCACCTTGACCTTCTTCAGACTGTATGAGGCATCTGTTCTCCTTTTCTAAGTTCCCCTGATGTCCTTTCTACTCTCTATGTATTGTAATTCTCTGTTCTGTATCTACTTATCCAACTAGAGCAAATCCTCTTAAGAGTAAAGATTTTATTTTGTTTCTATTTGAGTCCCCAGCACTCAAAACTGTGCTTTGGATACACTGAGCTCTCTGTAAGTGATTACTCCATAGATGTTTTAGCAACAGCCCGAGAAACCGTGAGGGACAGTTTCTGGAAGACCCCCTGGAGAAGGAAGTGGCCACCCACTCCAATATTCTTGCCTACGAAGTTCCATGAACAGAGGAGACTGGCAAGCTACAGGCCATGGGGTCGAAAAGAGTGGAGCACTATTTAGTGACTAAACAACACTTTTAGATTTACAGAACAGTTACCAAAATTGAACAGCTGCAAAAATAGTATGGAGCAGGCATTTGCATCCTTTGCCCCGTTTCTCTCAACGTCATCATTTCACACCACCATGATGCACTTGTCAAAACTAAGAAACTGACACTGGTAGCTTTCACTAGGTCTTTCCTGGTCTGCTATCTCTATTTCAGGATTCCATCTAGGAGGCACCTTACATTTAGCCACCATGTTTCCTTTCTTTCCCTTACTACAGCGGTTTCTCAGACTTATGTTGCTTTTGATAACTTTGAAACTATTTTGTAGCCTTTTGTTGTTTGACTCAAAGTTCAACAAGATTGTAGCAAAAGGGTAATATTAGGTTGTAATCTTTGTTATACTTTCCTGAAATAATGGACTAAAATATGAGTCCTGACAGATTCAGTCTTTGCTCTGCTCCCAGGTGTCTTGAGACAAACAACTCTTTAGCCCACCATGAGTGACCTTTTAATTATTGGCCCCAGAAATCATAGCATCACAAACTCCCTAAAATTTCAGTATCAGTGACAACTTTTTATCCACCAGTGTAAGAAAAACCATGAGGTCTGAGGAAAAGCAGATATGTTGAAAATATTTTTTGATGCAAATATATCTTTCAAAGATGGTTCAAAACCTGCAATTATTCAACTTTAAAAGATTAATTTAAGAAGGTGAATAATGAAATGAAAAACACTGACTTTAGAGTTAGACACTCTCAGTACATTTTTCAACTCTGCTGCTTAAAACTTGTGTGGTTTCAATCCCTGCACTTAGCCTCGATAATCCCACATATATCCATCTGTAATTATAATTCTCCAATGTGATAATACATGCAAAGAATTTCTATGACCTCTATAGCTTGATACACAAATTATTTCTTGGCACCATTAACCCTATCCCAGGTGAAAACACTTATAGATGATTAAGGGTTCTTTTATGTTATCACTTTCTATTCAAATTTCTTGTCATGGATATATCTGATTTTGGAATATCTATGAAGGCTATGAAGGCTATTATGGTTTCTATAGCAAAACATTAACAACCTACAGATATTAATTGCTTACAACGTGCCAAACACGTATTCAAACTTCACTGAAGCCCTACCATGTGGGAAGTAGCATGATTCCAATTTGAAGTGGGGAAGAAACTGAAGCTTAGAGGGATTTCTATAACTTACCCACATTTACCCAGGAAGGAAGTAGAGGAGTCAGGATATAAACTCAGGAAGCCTGACTGAAGTATGCCAACTCCTAAGCCTGAATCTGTAACACTTTTTGTGAAGTTGTTTCAAAGACGTCACTGATCACAGAGAATTCTGCAAGAGAATGCTCCCACACCAAGCTGGGAAAGCAGAGTCTGGAGTTGGTGTCACTTAGGCTTCACACCGTTTTTTTTTTTTTTTTTTTTTTTTTAATTTCAATGTTTATTTTTAAAATTAATTTTTATTGCAGTATAGTTGCCTCACAGTATTGTGTTAGTTTCTAATATATAGCAAAATTAAACAACTGTATCTACACATATACCCTTTCTTTTTTCAATTTCCTTCCGTTTAGATCACCACAGAACACCAAGTTGAGTTCCCTGTGCTACACAGTAGGTTCTCATTGGTTATCTATTGTATACCTAATTTCAATCATGCATATATGTCAGTCCTTCACACCTTTTTGATCACAGGCTGAAGACAACGATCTGACTCCTAAGTTGTGCTTCTCATTAAATACAGACATATATATGATCTTCTACTCTCCCAAATCTTTAATGGCCAACACATTCCCTACGTGATTGTTCAAGTCTCAACATGTCTTTAGATCTTAAGGATCTTCAGACTGTAACAAATTAAGAGAAATAAGTATTAGACACAAATAAATTATTGTTTATGTGAGGAAAGGATGCAATATTTTGACCATTTCTTTAAATATAGGCTGTGAAGCTCTTCATACTGACCCAGAAATAATCTCTTTCCTGAGATTCTGTGTGGCTGTGCCAAGTGCTTGGAACTGATCCCAGGATATCTGGGGACTAAAAAATCTCCAGGATGGAATTATCCACAGCCTTGCTTGAAGTTACTGGACAGCCTTTTGAATGACACAGAATGAAGTCTCATCATAAGGATTATCCAATTGGTGTTATCCAATTGATGCAGTAAATTGAGAATAATCCTTTTTCCAAGTTGATTAGCATTTGCAACAATTAATATTGAGATGCATTTACTTTTATATTCTACTTTTCCCCTTTACAGTGTTGTCTTAATGTTGCCTTTTCAACACCAATTAAAAGTAGTGACACAATGAACTTTAGATACACTTTGAAATGTGTCGTAGCATTGAAGAACGTTCTCAGCCAGGGATTGCATTTTATAGCATTACTTGTTAATTGATATAAGTAGGAAGAAATTTTAGCATGCAATTAATGATACCCATTTGGAATAAAGCTAGGATCACTGCTGCAGTTTCTTTCTCCACTATATCAGCTCCTTAGGAATGGCAGTCACCTCAAACTCTTTCTAGATACTTCTAAGAGTTCCCAGAGTGAGTTTCATGTGAGCTCCACTTCCTGGCCCTTCTGTTTACATGCTACCAGGAAGTGGTGGCCCTTTTCTCTTGGGCATCTTTCTGTCAGATTGCATCTCCTTTGTCAGATGATGCTTTCCAAGGCAGCTGCTCTGCTGCTGACATCACTTAGCATCTGGACCAAGATACCATTCCCCAAGTCTGCCAGCACTACTGCTTTTTCGTTGCTGCTGAGTCCTCTTGCTTTCAATTTCCCATGAAAGTTTTAATGAAACAAACTGTGGTGCGGGAGAAGACTCCTGAGAGTCCCTTGGACAGCAAGGAGATCAAACCAGTCAATCCTAAAGGAAATCAACTCTGAATATTCATTGGAAGGAGTATGATGCTGAAGCTCCAACACTTTGGCCACCTCACGCAAAGAGCCGACTCACCAGAAAAGACCCTGAAGCTGGGAAAGATTGAAGGCAGGAGGAGAAGCTGATGGCAAAGGATAAGATGGTTGGCTGGCATCACTGACTCAATGGACATGAGTCTGAGCAAACTCCAAGAAATAGTGAAGGACCGGGAAGCCTGGCGTGCTGCCGTCCAGGGGGTCTCAAAGAGTCGGACACAACTGAGTGACTGAACAACAGATAAACAACAACAATTCTTTAAGTATTTGGTTGCTCGTATGTCAAACATAGATGTCACTTCCTGGTTCCTATTAATGAGGCTCGCAGTCCTGTGATCAGACTCTCCTCTGCTTCCAGCCCATCACACTGCTCCCTTTCTTCCCTGAGTCCAGGTGTTTTCCCACTGCCTGCCTGTCTGCTGAGTGGCTTCATCATGTCCAGCTCGGTGACCACATGGACTGTAGCCCACCCTGCTCCTCTGTCCACACAATTCTCCAGGCAAGAATACTAGAGTGGGTTGTTTTTCTACTAAGCTCCTCATTTACATGGATCAGAGCAGGTCTAACTTCACAACTTTCCAGATGTAGTGGATCTGCTTGAATCTTAAGGAGAACACCATTTATGCTCTAGTTTTCTGTATCACTTTCTAAAGAGGCCAAGTTTCCATAACACTGGTAATGCAACGATCATAATGAAAATGTATTTCCTTATTATGTAAGGGGTGCTTATGAAATCCCAGTACATTTCTCACAGCCAGATTAAACATTTTATTGCCTTTATTTTTCATCAAGTATGCAAATTCTTCTTAGCAGGTTTCACTTTTGATTTAAAACCATTTTTCATGAAAAACTAAATCATTTACGGCCATATGGTCTCATGACAATGCAGAGTTAAGAAAAACTCAGTGAATTTTATACAGGAATGCATTTTGGATAGCTTTTCAAGTGAAAGAAACACACTTGCTAGCCACAGAATGAGGTGCTTTAAGGAAAAACTCTGAAATGTCCATAAATGTAATGTGGGCATTTGCCAAAGAGAAAAGATGTAGGTCAATACAATCCCCTTCCTTTTATAGAGAAAAAAAGTGATGGTTTGGTTCCTAGCAGGAGGAGTCAAAACAATGTACTCCCATATGTTATTTTATATATGGAAGCAAAAATAAAATAAAAGACATACTAGCGAAAAATGTAAAATGAAGTTAAGAACTGACAGTACCAACACTCAGTCTGCTGGTACTCTGTGCTGACATGTTCCACATGGTTTCTCTCATGGATACAAAGAGTTCAGGCAAGGGAACTGCCAATAATAAAAGTGGCTATCATTTAGTGAGAACCTACTGTGTTCTTTCTTCCCTGGTGACTCAGATGGTAAAGAATCTGCCTGGAATTCAGGAGACCCGGATTTGTTCCCTGGATAGGGAAGATCCCCTGGAGAAGGAAATGGCTACCCACTTCTTGCCTGGAGAATTCCATGGACAGAGGAGCCTGGCGGGCTATAGTCCATGGGGTCATAAAGAGTCAGACATGAATGAGCAACTAACATTTTCACTTACTGTAGTCCTAGGCACTGTAATATGAGCTACAGGCTTAAGCTTTAAGCTATAGATTTATGCTTTCAAGTTATAGATTTATGCTTCACAACTGTATTCAAAAGACGTATTATTATTCCCACTTACAGACAAAGGGAACAAAACTGACAGAGGAAAATTCATTTTCAAAAGAGCTTACAGCTAGAAAATGGCAATGTTGAGATCTAAGCTCAAGTATGCCTGCCTTCAATGTCTATACTATTTCAACAATTCTGTGATACCTTTCAGCAGATAAATGAATAAAAAAATATATAATCTGAGTGGTTGGGTACCCTTTACTCTGGCATCCCTACCTGGAATACCCAACCAATGAGAAAGCAAGTACCACATAGTCAGGAGGCAATGTGTATAGTCCTAAGGAACATCAGTGTGGGATGTTACCAAGGCTCAGAGTAAGAAACATAGGACTGCCACTGATGAAGTGCGTGACTGTGAGCAACTGTTTAATCTGAGTATTTATTTCCTCCTCTGGAAATGAAGATGATAGTCCTATTTTCAAAGGATACTTTAAGGAATTGTATGGTGTGATGTATATATGTCACGTGATTTTATTCATTTGGGATCATATTAAAATTTATACCTGCTGGAGCCCACCTGCATGACTAGGTATTTCTTCAATATCCTCTCAGTCATTTACACAAGCCCCATCTCTGTATTACACCAACTTCTTGCCATGGAACCTCATCATGACCTCTTATTCATCCTTTTGTTCAGAGGACTTATCTTCCAGACTCCACCTTCCTCAGCTAGTAACTTCTGCAACCTCTCAAACCACATTATTGTTTGTGATAGAGTTGGGAAGCAAATAGCTTTCTTCCAGTTTAGGGTCATATTTTACTAGGTGAGCCTCTGAGCAGGCTTTTGTTTCTTGCCCAGAGCAAAATTACTTTCATCAATACAACTTCTGCATGTATTGTTTTTAAACCATCTATACTTTAAGCCATAGAACCAGTTTCTCCAGCTAATGGAGAAAGGGGCCATGCCTTCCCCAGACATCAGCCATTTCTTCCTTCTCTCATCCCATCTTCCTTCACCCCATCTCCATCCCTCTGACTTCACCCAGAATAAAAAAGCTCCCTTGTGTAGCTGTTTCCTTAGAAGATACCTAGAAGTATCACGAGCTCATACATTTTGCTGAAGTCTAGATTCTGAATTTCACTTGGGCTCAACTCAACCCAATGAGGAAATGTCATAGCACTGTTATATGGCAACTATTCAGTAAATGCTAATTGTCTCCTTTAATCCTGGTATTATGTTTAAGCCTTTAAAGATGTAAAGCAATGCAATCTAGACCTTCCAGGGTGTGATAGTGAAAGACAGTGCTGTGAACAGAGTACAAAGAAAGAAAATTATTACCATAAATAATTTATTGTCAAATACACAAAGGCCAGGACTTTAGCAATAGGGTGAAAGTGAAATTGAAATCGCTCAGTCGTGTCTGACGCTGAGACCCCATGGACTGTAGGCCAACAGGCTCCTCTGTCCGTGGGATTTCCCAGGCAAGAACACTGGAGTGGGTTGCCATTTCTTTCTTCAGGGAATCTTCCAGACCCAAGGATCAAACCCGGGTCTCCCGCATTGCAAGCAGACGCTTTAACCTCTGAGCCATCAGGGAAACACTTAGCATTAGGGTAAATGCCTACAAAATGTTTGATATGAAAATTCTTCACTGACAAACAAAGAGAGTGTTTCCCTGTCTTCTGATGTGAGGATGATATTCACAGAAAAGTGTGGATTGCAGTGTAAAATTAATGGAAGTATTAGACACTTTTTCCATTCCTGGTCAAGAGTCTAAGGACTAAATAAAGCCAAACAAAATCTCTGAAGTGAAGCATAATCACCCAGGAGATGGGAGAAGACAGAAGAGCCTGGGGAGATAGATAAGGTAGACAAAGGCTATCTCTGTTTTAAACTGAGGGTGAAAATGACCTAGAAGCAGAATAGTCTTGTCTGGAGAATAAATAGATGTGATGGAAAAAAAGTAGAAGGAGAAAATATCATCAGGACAAGGATGACTGCAGAGAGCAAGATTACATCCTGAATTGAGAGTAAGGACATTTGAGAGGTAGAGAATCTTACTACTCAGTGGAAATAATACAGAAAAAATAATGCATGTTTCTCAAAATGCTGTCATCATCAAATGATGTCAAAATGATGTCATAATGTCATCATCCCTCTAAGCATGCAATGTCTCTCTCTACTCCTTAAGTTCCTAACATGGCCTTTCCAACCCTGGATAGTATGACACCAACCTAATTCTTCAGCCTAGGAAAACAGTTCTTTCAGTTTTCAGGAATGTGTCATCTCCCTAAATCAGAACCTTTGCTCCTATTTCTCCCTCCAACCAATACTTGGCTTCTGCTCTTGGCTGTACTGTGAACTTGCTGGGCAACCTCCTACAAGCCACTTCAGTCTCTGGGCCACAATGTCTTCATCTTTCTTAGAGGGTGTTGGGGGAGATTATCTCTAAATTCCTCCCTAGATAAAACTTTCTACGAGTCTATGAATCTTCAGGAGAATGTCATTAGCGTCATTCCAGGCTTAGGGATTTATCCATAGTATGGAAATGATAGTGGCTCTATTAATTTGTTCATTTTGAATTCAGCATTAATTCTGATTTTTGAAGTGTCAGGACAAATTGAGAGACCCTGACAACAATGTCAATCCTAAAGGAAATCAGTCCTGAATATTTCTTGGAAGGACTGATGCTGAAGCTGAAACTCCAATACTTTGGCCACCTGATACAAAGAACTGACTGATTGGAAAAGACCCTGATGCTGGGAAAGATTGAAGGCAGGAGGAGAAAGGGACAACAGAGGATGAGATGGTTGGATGGCATCACTGACTCGATGGACATGAGTTCAAGTAAGCTTCAGCAGCTGGACAGGGAAGCCTGGTGTGCTGTAGTCCATGGAGTTGCCAAGAGTCGGACATGAATGAACGAGTGAACTGAACTTACTGACAACAGTGTGGGGTTATTCAATTACACGTGAAAACATGAATTATATAAGAATTGTATGAAAACAAGGCTCAGTATGGTGACAAGAATCACAAAACTTCTTCACCTTCTTCCAGTGTTTACTCTGGAACAGTTTTTCCTAATTTGCCATTCCTGCTTCACTCACTGTTGTTTAGTCACTAAGCTGTGTCCAGCTCTTACGACCCCATGGACTGCAGTCCACAGGCACCTCTGTCCATGGTACTGTCTAGGCAAGAATACTGGAGTGGGTTGCCATTTCCTTCTCCAGGGGATTTTCCTAGTTCAGGGATCAAACCTGCATCTTCTGCATTGGCAGGCAGATTCTTTACCACTGAGCCACCAGAGAAGCCTTTTACTCTGTGTAGAGAAAATGAAATAGCAATATATTAATGCATGTATGTGGAATCTAGAAAAATGATATAGATGATCTTATGTACAAAGCAGAAATAGAAACATAGACAGAGAACAAATGTAAGGATGCCCATGGGGGAAAGGGTAATGGGACTGATTGGGAGATGGGTATTGACATATGCACACCATTGGTACTATGTATAAAATAGATAGCTAATGAGGAACTACCATATTGCTCAGAGAATTCTACTCCATTCTCTGTGGTGAACTAAATGGAGAGGAAATCTAAAAACGAGGGAATATATTGCCTACATATATTGCTGTAAAATAGAAACTAATACAGCACTGTAAAGCAACAATACTCAACATAAATAAAAATAAGAATGTACTGTATTCCTATCTAAGAAAATATTTTAGCTAGGCTCAAGAGTTTCTATAATCTAGGTTCTAAATAAATAAATAAAAATAAATAAAACCTAGGTTCTGATCCCTATAGAGGAAGTCAGCTCACTATCGAAGGGTGAATTTGGCAAATGACTCATGTTGGCAAATCAATTAGAATGAAAACACTCAAAATCACTTCTTCTGTGTATTGGGTTTTTGTTGTTGTTGTTGTTGTTGTTTGTTTTATGCTCTTTTTTTTCAATTAAGAAATTCAAAATTTATGCTTTACGGCATAGAATATGGGGGTATTAGCTCTTTGGAGCTTTTATTTCAGAAGAGTTAATGCTGTTTTTTGAGAAAAAATCATGGCCTTTTCCAGACATAAGCTTCTGCACACCTAGAGTGAATTTTCCAATACTTAAGCAAGGATTCCTGTGAAACTCCTGAATTTCCAAAGCTTTATCTAATTTTCTACTTGAGCAGTTGGTAAGTAAGAGACACGTAGCTTTATTTAATCAATAGCTCAGAAGGTTGGCACTTGAGGCCCTCACAAACAAATTCAGCTCTAATTTGACTGTGATAAACTATTTGTTGAAAGCTCAGTAGAGATGCTGATTTTTGAGAGGAAAAGCTATGTTTATAAAGTGGGAAGGGAGAGTGATGGCACTGTAAAATGTTTGAAGGTCACAAACACTTGCTTGAAGATCTTGTTTTAGCAGATTCTTCACTGATAGCTAAAAATCAGACAGAGTGACTCCATTCCTCCCAAACATGTTTTCTCATTCTCTTGGCCTGCCTCTCCCATTCCACACCAATCCTAACTTCCCAAGTTGAGAATCATATCTTCAGAATTACTATTTTTTAAATCTATCTATCTATGGTTAATTTTACTTCAGTATTTAATTTACAGTGTTGTGCTAGTTTCTATTGTATAGCAAAATGATTCAGCTGTACAAATATATTCTTCTTCATATTCTTTTTCATTCTGGTTTATCACAGTATATTGAACATAGTTCCTTGTGCTATACAATAGGACCTTGTTGTGTATCCATCCTATATATACTAGTTTGCCTCTGCTAATCCCAAGATTCTAATGCCCCCCTTGAATGGGAGAGAATTCTGTTCTACAGGTTTGTTGGAGCCATGAAAGTCCCCACATCACTGAAAATATTGTGCCATTAGCTTAAAATTAAAATAATCAATAATCTAAATAAAAATGAAACTGTTCAGAATGATAGAATATATATGTATATAGAAATTGAAATTAGCTTTTCAGGTTTTTCTCTTTTATTCTCTACCTCTCTCTCCTAAGGTTTGTCTGTTGGGTTATCCAGCACTGGTTGGGGAAGAAAATATTTAAGGATCATTCGTCTAAGGAATGTTAGCTTTCTATTCCTCCAAAGTTCTCTAAATGCTATTACTGACCTAGGTGAGGGCATCTGAAAGGAATATACCTGGACTATATTATCTTATTTTCTGGAAAAATGCCTTCACTGAATTATGATTTAATTTTATGCCCTCCGCTTTTATAAAAGGTCATTTTTGAAGAATAGTCATTCATCCATTTGGAGAGCCATTCTGTATCTTTTGCAAAAGCTAGTGAAAGACTTTGAACATCACATAACCCAAAGTCTCTCTTAAGAGCATTCATGTGACACATTTTTCCTATCATTTAGTGACAGGGAAATATATTTTTTTTCCCTCCAGTTAAGTTTCTATTCTGCTTTTGAAGGAGTATTTAAAACAGTGTAACCCATAATGTTCTTCTTTTTGACTATTTTAAAAAGTGCAAAATTAATTTTACTTCTTTATTGTTATAATTAGCTCATCCTCCAAAAGGAAAGAGTTTTTTTTTCTTCTGATCTCTAGGATAAAATATCATTTTGCCTTTCTTACACAATGGTTTGTTCTTCACCTAATGGACACTGACTCTTCTCCCATCATGTTTCCCTCTTCACATTACCTGCAAGAAAGCTTGAAGACAATTTTGTGCCCTCACTCCAGTAAGTGCATCAGGCTTAATGGGATGCCTTTTGTTTAGTAATCTCTGCTGGATCCGTCTCTCTCCTTCATTTTGTTGCCTTTGCTGTACTTCCCTTATTAGGTTTGCTGTTGCACATCTGACCATAATGTTAACGTCTATATAAACCATTTTTAAATAGCCCCCTATTTTTATTGGTTAAAGAAAAATGAATGAATGAATAAACAACTTGGAACAGCTATGACAGATTTTTGTTACATGGATATTTTTATATTTATTCCTGCAACTTCCATTTTTGTTTTCCCACTTTAAAAATCATGCAATTCCTCTCTGGAAGTAGGCATGATATGAGGATATTTTATAATGTTGCGATAAAATAATAATAACATAATAGTGGGATTCAAAGTTAACAAGGAGGGAGAGACAAGAATTTGGCTTGGTAAGAAGGCTGAGAGAATGATAAAAGCCCATGGTTCAAGCTAGAGAGAAATTGTGAAGGAAAAAAAAAAGAAAAAATACCACGCAGGACACAAAAGCGTGACTAATTTTTATTGATGAGACATTCTCCGTCTCTTCCTACCTCCTGATTTCTTTGTCTTAGTGCCCCCCAACTCCCACCTAGATACAGTTCTTTTTTGGAAATCTCCACATTCACTTCTTTCTTTAGTATCTTCTCAGCATTAACAGCATTCTTGAATAGGGACATACTGAGGTCAAAATTGAGACAATGCAGATAATGCAGTAAAACTCCTTGAAATCTATGCGGCTCAACTACAATTCCTCTTTGAAATAGGTTCTTGGTACAAAAACTCACTTCACTAAGAAATGATTAAGATTTAAGAAAGGATTCTCACAGTCACATGTGGGGCAGTGATCATGGGCGTAAAGTTCATAGCACCTGACCATAAAGAGGAAATATTTTATACGAACCTGTGCAAATTAATGTGGTAATAGGAAATTAGGATGGGGGAAGAAAAGGGGAAGAAAAGCTATAGTCATGAAGATGTGTGAGCATAATCAATGAGATGACTCGGTAGGGTTAAATATTTCCTAAATTGTTTGGGTTGCTAGTTTATGACTTTCTTCGGAAATACTCTACTAGCCATTCTTTTGGCATTTTAGATGTTATGCATATTGATCGTTCTTAACATGGGGTAGGAGAAGGAGAGGGAGTGACACTGCTCCCAGGAGACATTTGGCAATGTCTGGAGACAACTTAGGGAAGACATCCTCTAGTGGGTAGAGACCAGGAATGCTGCTAAATATTCTGCCATGCACAAGACAAACCCCACGGAAGGAATTCATTATCATACGCCAGATATCCATGTGTGTGCTTAGTCACTTGGTCGTGTCTGACTCTTTTCAACCCCATGGACTGTAGCCTGCCAGGCTTCTCTGTCCATGGGGATTCTCCAGGCAAGAGTACTGGAGTGGATTGCCAGGCTCTCCTCCAGGGGATCTTCCCAACCAGAGACTGAACCCAGGTCTCCTGCATTGCAAGCAGCTTCTTTACAGTCTGAGCCGCCAGGGAAGCCCTGGTGTCCATAGTGCTGAGACTAAGACAGCCTATGCTGCATTAACCTTGTGTTACCACCTGCTTCTGTGCCAGTCATTTAAGGCTTATTGTACATCACACTCTGGCCATGCACCTGGCTTGACAGAGAGCGCATCATTGTCTAAAACATAGTCCACTTCCTCGTAGGATTCAGTGTACACAAGCAGGGATGATAAGTCAGGAGGGATAAGTACAATTAGGGTGATTTTTTAAAAGTGTTAAATGAATGCAGAAAGGAGAGATCATTCACTCCTCACTTGTCAGAGACAAGGGAAATCTTCAGGCATGAGGTAGCATTTGAATAGTTTTGAAGTTTGGGGAAATATGACCATTTTATATAAGACATCACAAAAACTATTTCTTCTCAAAAACATAAATGTGCTTAAAATACCAAGCTCTGTTCATTTATACTACAATGAGAAAATAACACATATACACAAAATGTCTTTCCCTATTATTGATCTTTGTTTTTTAAGAGAAAATACACATGGTGGTGTCCTATATTAGCCGTTATGCTGTCTCGTAATTCTCTACTCTTTGTTGACCCAAGGGATTGTGACTGATGATCTTGAACTACCTTCAGAAGCATTTGAAATTCACCTGACCAAAATGTGATTTTGCACTTCTGTGTTAAACCAGAGCAGCCAGGGACTGCATTCCTACTTTTCAATCAGCTGCTGCAGTTCCATTGAGAGAACAGAGTCCACACACAGTTGGCCTGGTTTATGTACAGTTTTCCTGCAAATCTGATCTGTCTGAGAATGCCAAGATTATATTTTCATTTTTATTTGTGGGACCGGAAGAGCCTCCATATTTACCTTGCTAAAGCAGAATGTGTAAAAAAACATGATCAACAAATTCTAGGATTCTTGATGGATAAAAATAGCATGTGCCTAGTGTGAAAACTGGAAGATTCCAGTGAAATCCTAAGCCCCCAAGTCCTTCACAGTGAGACCCATGCAAGGGAGGACATCAGATTAAAAATTGGTGAGAAAGTAAATTAAAAAATACTTCTTTCGTTGGAGAGACTTTAATCAGTCTAGAATGCAAGCTGTCTTTCTGAAAGTATATATTTGAATAAACTCACAAGCTACTGAAAACCTAAGAAAGTACCCTTTTCCACTGATGCCAAAGTCCTAAAGATTGCCTCCTCTAATTTTAGCATTTATGTGTTTTATAAATATGGATAGACATTAGGAGCTATAACTCATATATACATTTGTAAAAAAGAAAAGGTTAAACTGTACATATTTAATAACGTCTTATAAGATTGCATGTGTTTCTTGTTTTATGAACCACATTGTTCAATATCTTACAAGCTGCACTTTAATCCCAATAAAATTTTTTTAAGTAGAAATGACATTAGGACTTTAAGTGGAACAGCAGCCCTGGCTCCCCACGCTGCCGTGTCAGCTATTTCTAACCTGCAGATACAGATCTGCATTCAAGTGTCACAAGTCAGGTCAGAACCAATGTTTGGTTTCCACCTCCAAAAAGTAATAACTCTTACAACTGCCTGGCTAGATAAATATCTGATGAAAAGAAAAGTCTAAATGAATCTGAAGATGGTCTGTCCACACTGAGATGTAAAACTGTTATTACTCTGGGCTTGAAAAAGACTGGGAAATAAATGTAGGCCGCACAGAAAGCAAGTGGGCATAGACCGACGGATTGAGTTTCAAACTGTCTAACTTTTCAGTTGGGTGTTTTTTTATATGTTAAATATGGTTCTGAAGATTAAAGTCTTCATTTTCGGCAAAAAAAGGAAATAATGTTTCCTGTCCCATTTGCCAAGCTAAGTGAACAACTGCTCCTGCACAATTAGAATTGTTAATTGATTTGAAAACATAGGGCTTTGAAGGTGGAAAACTGCTGACATTATTTCAATGGGGAAATGCACTCCTGAGAGGCAGCGCACTGCAGTACAATTTCTCTCCTTGTTTTGTTGAATATACATCTATAAAAACACTGTGAATCATGCAGTAAAAACTGCTGTGCTGATATCATAAATCTCTGATAATAAAAATTTCATTGTTGAAACAATAAAATAGACTTTTATTATAACACAGAGTATCCACCTAAACATTGTCCTTTTAGCTTCTTCGAGTTAAATGTATGCACAGTTTTACAGTCTATAAACAGATCTGGAATAAAAGTTAATAAATGTCAAAATTTGCATTTCAAAAAATTCTTGCTGCATTTTAGGGAAGATCAATCTATGAACCTTTCAACATTATGTCAAATGAAATGCTAATTGTACCTTTAGGAATTTCAGAGACAGTGACAAGAAACTAAATGCTCTGTTCCTTTGCATCAGCAAGTCGAGGATAATTGTATATCTACTCTTCTGAACTTCTAAGAAAAAAAAAGAAAAAAACTCAGAAAAAAGGGTTTTCTATTCTTTAACTCAGGAGGGTAAACTCTTCCAGCCACCCTCCATCAATCTACCTTCAAATAAAGTGTGTTAACATGTTGACAGTGGACAAATCACACAGTGCTGCATTTATTCATTTTATAATAGGTTTGTCAAATGAGCTTCAGTTAAAGAGATTTAAGAGTAAGAAAAATTTTCAGCCAGAAATAACCGACTTCTTCCATTCAAAGTGATGTAAGGTTTAAAGGTGTACTTCTTAACAGCCTAATCTTTATTAAAACGCACCCTTTTTGAAGGCTAAGTCACAAAAATAAATACCAGGAGCCCAAAAAGTGCTTTTATTTTCCCTACCCTTAAGATAAAGCACTAATACATCCCTTCCCTATTCTGTAATAAATCTCAGTGCTGTATCTCTAAGAGATACAAATTATCCTCTAGACTGTCTTACAAGTGTGAGTATAGATGGAACCAATGAGCAATGTTATCTAGAAAATAGCACTTAGTGTAAGGTTTGTACCATTTTTTTGAACATTATCCTATTTGTGGCACTGCCTTCATTTCAGAGGCAGACTGCTGAAATATTTGGTGAACCTACAGAGCAGTGAAAAACGAAGTTCCCTGCAACTGCGAAGCAGCCTTTGGCCACCTCTATCACTGCTTTAAGAGTGAAATAGGCAGTTCGCCTTCTTCAAATCCCATTATAGATAGTGTTGAGTCAAAAGCAGAGATTGTTCCCTGCCACATTTCTAAATCTCTCCATTGTCTATTGATATGTATTAGGAATACGAGGCAAAACCACTTCAAACGTTTAAAAGACTTCATTTACAAAGTATATTACATGGGGCCATTTCCAGGCTCACATTGGACAGGCGATTTGTAATCCTGCAGCTCGTATGAAAGAAAAACACCCGAGCTTTCTCACACACGGTCACAAGGTGATGGAAGAAATTCTGTGTTTTAGAAAATTCAGATGGAAAACATACATATTTCTCACTCTCCTAGAGGACACTACTTTATTTTAAACAAACTCTGAGTTGTCTAAAAAAAAAGAAAACCTATTTTATGTCTTTCTTCCACAGATTTTTCAGTTAATGCATGAATCTATTTTATTTCTGAGTCTTTTCATTCTTAATAAAGGTTGGAATTCTTATCGAGTCAATAGAAATTAAAATATGTTTAATGAAAATATGCTAATAAATAAGCAAAGACATTAATAAACATTATCACTAAACAGCAGCTTCCACTTACTTCAGACGTCGATAATTTCTATGTAGTGAGCAACTTCTTGTGATGGCCCACTCTGAGCATCCTTTTGTGCACGTGACTTACATGCCTGGATACAGATTCGATTTAATTCCTGGGTTTAAAATAGTATACCCTTAGGGGTAATGAAACAATATGGATAAAATAGCAAACATCTTAAAAAAAAAACAACCTTAATATTCAAGAGTGATTCTGAGGCATACATACTAGGAACAACTGGTCCTGTTATAAAAAAACAAAAACAGAATATTTTGTAGGTCATGGTGTTTTACAGAAAATTTCCAACTTCTCTAGTATGTACAATTCCCCAAATAAATGCAGAAGCAGCAGCTATTCTGAGAACCCTTCGAGCAAATTTCTCGAGACAAGCTTTGTTATTAATCATCCTAATTTTGTTCCCATTGTGTTACATTGGGGAAAAATAGTTGTACAACGGACAAGTACACTACTAAACAAAACGCTCATCTTTTTCTTGAGTCAAAACGGAAGGCTAATAAAGACCATTTAAAATAAAAGGGCCCATTACTCCTCAGTTTTATATGAGCTTACATGCTTTCATTGTGCAGAGTGTGTTATTAATTTCACATGCCAGATTCATAGGTTTCTGCAATATCAGGTTTGATGTATTCATTATCGGCACTCAGTACATTAATTCACGCTGAAGTCCGGTAAATCAAAATTATACCATCTGGCTTCCTGTTCTTAATGATGAATTTGATGTAGGGGTGATTAAGATTGTTAGGCTTTTGAATTTTAATGTAAAAATTAGGGGATTAAAAAGGCATTTAGAAATGACCAATAGTTAGAATAAACTTACTGACAGGATCTAATTTGTGTACTTGCTAGTAAAGCTCCATTTTAATTAGCAGCCACAGTCTTTCAGCACAAGCTCAAAGAGACAGAAGTTTAGTGATTAAGAAGATGAAGCTGTTAAATTGATAAATTGACCTTGAAATACTTGTAACTGTGGGGGACGGCCCAGTAACTCAGATTGTTAGTATGTTGCATTGTCACATGGGGAACTGGGTCCAAGAGTGACCCCACTGCACAAAATTTTTTTTTAATGGGGGGAGGGGCCGGCAGCTCACCATTCTCATCTGGGGAGCAGAGGTAAATAAATACAAGAACCTGCAGACCTGAGGGTTGACACTATAATAATAGGAAGGTGAAGATTCCATCACTCACAACGCCTTGACAAGTGACATTTGAATACTATGTCTAAACTTGAAAGCATTGGGTTGGCCTTCTTGGTTCCTTGCAATAATGATGCTGTACCCATATAATAAGATCAGGCAGAAAGATACTCAAGCAGTACATTAACTCAGGAAATCTAGGGCATAGCCACCAACCCTCTGCCCTTTTCTTTTATTTAAGAAGAAATATGGAAATTGAAGAATTCTAAACATCCATGTATATAACACACAGCCATTGCACTCAAACTTGACATGAGACTTGTTTTAATTGAAAGACCAATCTGACATTTGACAGTTAAAATTGCCTCTGATTTTAATAGAAGCATTTGAAATGTTACACCGAAGTCATTACACCTTTTCTGCATAAAGAAGTTTAATAGTTAAACAAGTTAAGAAGGAATAGGCTCTTAATGTAAAATATTATTAGGATAATATGAAGAAATATCCTCATTTTTCTCTAAGACATCAAGCTAAAAGTGCAACAAGCTATACGATAGAAAAATAAGTTTGAAAATAAAAGTATCTCCTGAGAAAAATAAAGAAAAGTGTGCTACCTTGTGCAGTCTGATAAAAAAAATGGGATGCTTTAGTTCCTGTGAAATTAATAAACATAGTCACTAATGCACTAAAATAAAATACAGTCAGAATGACTTACATCAGAAAACAAGTACATCTGTATATATCAACAATTTGAAAGATTCTGATTCCTGGCAAGTCAAGGAATATTTTAAATCTTATATTTTAGAGGAAATCGAATCTTGACTAACCACTGCAATTTATGTCATTTTAAATAAGATATATTTGAATAAGTATATTTTTCATGCCCTAAAAAGACTGATGTCTTTTTTTTATAAGCTCATCCTGTGACACACTTGAGTAGGTAGGTATATTGATTTTTTTTTCTTTTTCTGATGGCAATGAAGTGTAAATGGAAAATATCAGACTTGGCAATCACTTAAACCATGTGAAAATTTCAGAGTGAAGGCTATTAGAGTCACTTTGTGATCTCCCCAGATGACCAGAGGGAGGGGAGGAAAAAAAAAAAAAACATTTCTACATTTCTTCAGATCCTTTGTGTGACAGCTAAGGAGAATAACATTCTTTCTAATACGCCAGTTTTCGTCTCTGGTTGAGAATAACCTCAGTGCTTTCTTATGTCACAGGCTGAGAAGATGAAAGACCCAGCCTTGTGTAAATGGCTTTGTCTAACCATCAGTCTTTAGCTCTGCAAGGCAGCTGTACTATTGACATTAGCTTGTGCACTGGGTGAAATTGAAGTGAGTTAAATGTGACCTTGGCTTAGTTGTTGAAGTAGAAATGAACTCTACTGGGAGTGAAAAAAAATAAGACCAGTTTCTCTAACTTCATTTTTTCTTTAATGAGTTTAACAGCACTCTTAGGATTTGATACATTTTATAAAAACGCTTTTATTTCCTTTTCTATTATACACGGAGTAATCAGCATTTAGTAAGGTTAGCTTGCCCTTTTGTTATGAAATCCTTGTTTCAGGTATTTATGTGCCCTATTCTGAAAAAAAAGACACTTATTTTTTCCCCCTTCCCTCTTATTGATCGTAGCCCGTATATAGAGACAGAAGATTTTCATGTGTATGAGTTCATGGACTTTAATAACAAATATGGGACCTGTGAAACAGTCTTAAACGCCCAGTGCCTTTGATGACATTGCATTGTCCACTAGATTACATGCGTGCCCACTGCTGGAAAGTCACGTGGAGGGAACACATGAGACCTCTGGAAGCCTGGAAGTGCTGGAACACTTCCAAGACTGAAACTGTCTTGTTTATAGAAAAAATACATATAAGGTAATATTTATGTCAAAAGAACATAGGATCGATGATACTTTTTAGGTGGAGATAATTCAGAAATTCTCTGAAGTTTCATCTCTATTTTGAACATTCCTAACTCCTTTATTCACAGATACATTAATTACATACTTTTATGTATATTTTTGTTCTTATGTGAGTATATAAGTGTATAGAGATGAGTGTGATATATGAGTGTAACTGACCAGGACCCCATGGGGCCTTCTCAAGACAGACCACTGCCCTATGTCCTCTGCCTGCTTCTTGTCTATAGAAAAACTTTAGCCTGCTACATCTTCCCCAAGTTCCAAAGAACAAATTTAATCAGGGAAGTGAGAAAATTCAGAAAGAAAGGAAAACTGTCAAACAAGATAAAACCATAATAGTTGAGCCATTAACCAAAGTCAAGGACCTTTAGCTCTTCCTCAAGGACTGTAAATAGTATTCTAAGCCTTATCCTTTTAGCTATTCTGCAGATATTGAAACCTCCACCAGGTGGAAGATTGCTGTCCGCAAGCATAAAGACCCCAGGCTGATTGGGACCAGAAGGTGAATGATGCTGACTCCCGATTACCTCATCACCATCCAGTCAGAAGAATATCCATGAGCTGATCAGGCAACTCGCAACTTTCATCACCTTGCCTTTAAAAACCTTTTCCTAAAAGCCATCAGAGAGTTCAGGCTTTTTAAGCACTAGCTGGCTAGACTCCTTGAATGTCCCCCTGAAATAAATATGCCCCTTTCCTTCACCACAACCCAATGTCAGCAGATTGGCTTGGCTGCACACAGGCAGATCCAAGTTTGGTTCCATAACATGCATACCTGTACACACTACTGTAGCTAATAATAATGACATGTGAATAACAAATCAGATGTTTCAAGTTCAGCTTCTGTCATCAGATTTATCAAAAATGCTCATCATGGGACTATTTTAATTAGCTTATCTGATCCAACTTGAACAAGCACAGTCTAAACTCCTGATATTTTGCAGTTCATAGTTCACTAGGCATTTCTGCCTGTCTGCCTGCTAAGTTGCTTCAGTTGTGTCTGATTCTTTGTTAGCCTATGGACAGTAAACCATCAGGCTCCTCTGTCCATGGGATTCTCTGAGCAAGAACGCTGGAGTGGGTTGCCATGCCCTCCTCCAGGGGATCTTCCCAACCCAGGGATTGAACCTACATCTCTTATGTCTCCTGCATTTGTAAGTGGATTCTTTACCACTAGCGCCGCCCAAGAAGCCAAGGCATTTCTACTACTGTCCTAAAGTAGTATTAGCAAGTGTGGGTAGTAGGCATCGCCATTTGGTACTGATGGAACCTGCACTTTTGGCTTCTTCCTTTAATCATCTTTCCACTAGTTTAATACTCCAGAGTTTTTCTTCTCCCTGATTGTTCTGGGTGAAGAAGTGACTCACCCACAACACTCACATTCTAATCCCTACAATATGTTACCTTACGTGACAAAAGGGCTTTGCAAATGTGGTCAAGAGAAGGATCTTGAGGACTATCTGAGTGGATCCAGTGTAATTACAAAGATCCTCATTGGAGAGAGGCAGACGGGTCAGTCAGAGACTGTGGACTAGATATGATAGCTGCAGCAGAGGTCAGGAATGCAATGAAGTGAGTCAAGGAATGTGTGAAGAGCCTAGACGCTAGAAAAGACCTAGAAAGAAATGGATTTTCACCTTGAGGCTTTTTCAGAAGGTACACAGTCCTGCCTATCTATTTTTAGACTCCAGACTTCCAGAATTAGATGATAACGTTTGTGTTGCTTTAAACCACTAAATTTGTAGTAATTGGTTACAACATCACTGAGGAACTAACACACTGACGCATGTATGTTTTAGTTCTCTGTATAGTGATGCACACCATGACATAGCTGTCACTCATTTAAGTAATGTTTTATCACTTATGATGGTTTTGTTCACCCTTTGACTTTTGTGCTCAAACAAGTATATATAGATTTGGCAGTTATGTTTAGGAATGGCTCTGCAAAATGACAGTATTCGAAAAAGGAATCACAGCAGTCTTTAGAAATAGAAGGCAAATTGGAAAGCTGGCAGGGCACTCTACATAAATTTAATCATAAAAATGTTATGATCACCTGCAGAAGTCAATACAGTGACGACAGAGAAGATGGGAAGGTCTTCACTTGGATACAGGGTCGTGGGAAGATGCCGTGGTGGACCGCGGGTCACATGCCATCCAGAGTAGACAGAACTGGTGGTAGGGAGCCTTTTAGGCAAATCAGAAGGAGGCTGGGCCAGAAGTTTGGCTGGTTAAGGCCCGCCTTGTGGCTGCTGACCCTCACAAGGACCATCCTGGGACAATAGAGAAACAAGCCTGGATTTGAAACTAGAATGAATTGCTGGACTTCCCAGGTGTTTGTTCAGAGAGTACACGATGAACTTGGAGCTAAAGCTGACTAGGTCAAGAGGGACAGAGAAGGCAATGGCACCCCACTCCAGGACTCTTGCCTGGAAAATCCCATGGATGGAGGAGCCTGGTAGGCTGCAGTCCATGGGGTCGCTAAGGGTCAGACAGGACTGAGCGACTTCATTTTCACTTTTCACTTTCATACATTAGAGAGAGAAATGGCAGCCCACTCCAGTGTTCTTGCCTGGAGAATCCCAGGGACGGGGGAGCCTGGTGGGCTGCCGTCTATGGGCTCGCACAGAGTCAGACACAACTGAAGCGACTTAGCAGCAGCAGATCAAGAGGGAAGCACTTTTCGTGGGCTATGCCGTATCTTGGGAGTGTCTACAACTGGAAGACCTTATTCAGGCTGAATTGGCTGTGCTCTGCCTTGCATTCGCCAAGGAGTACAGGCTTAGGAAGGTGCTTTGGCAAGATGGACCAAACAAGGGCTTTAGACTTTAAAAGGGACACAGCACATTGGAACTCCAGAACTGCCCTTTAGTGGCCATGCTTGCTTGGATATGTAAGTAAATATGTAAGCCTAAATCTTAGGCTCTTCTACCAAGTGGGGCTAATAATGACTATTTGGTGTGTAATTCTTATTGGGAGTTAAGAGACATAAGGTAAGAACAGTATCTGACATTGTCTGGCATGTAGGAGGTGCTCAGTAAATGAGAGTTTCCCTCATTTCTCCCAGGTGTCAATTAAAGGAGGATTGTGAGCATTTTGGAGCATCAGTGTGGCCTGAGGTTGGCTCTTGTCCACACCCCTTATCTTGAGTTTCTCACCAGCTTTCCAACAGTCCTTACTCATCTTGCTTATGCCCTTATCATCATCATCTAGCATCATGAAGACCTACTAATGCTATTCATATCCCTTTTTATCTTCTGAAATCTCAGTGGAACTACATTCATCACTTTCTCAATTACCCTTCTCCAATTCCATTTACAAAAGAGAAAAAGATCACATTTATTTGATATTATCATGTCAGGTATGATGTGTATTTTCATGTACACTAAAATATCATATGTATATGGTATATATGTAATCCATTTAAGTAAACATATATGTATGTATGTAATCTGAATATTTATATTGAATTTAAAATAATAAATATGTCACACTATTATGTGATGAGACTGCATAACACTTTTGGTATGTTCATATAATCTTATTAGTCACTTTACAGGCTGAAAAGGTAAAAATTATATATATATATATAAATGGCAAAATCCTTCCTGAAAATTAATTAGAATAACTTGATTGTAAAATGGTTTTAGGAAAAGGAATATATTACTAAAGTGCCAAGATATCAAAGACATGAATTTCAAATGGAACCACATATAACTCACGTAATCGTTTCGACATTAGGCTGACATACTTTGGATGTTCATTTACCATGCAGATCATAGGCATGAAGATTTTTACAATTGCTGTGAAAAATATATGTGTTTGCGAGGGGTCACTGCAATGATTTTTAGGCTGGCCAGGGTGAATCCTATCCCCAGAGAGTGTGTGGGGAGGGGTGGTTATAGGGGTGTGAGAATAACTCAGGGGCTCTTCAAATTGTACCCTCTCCAATCCAGATTTTAATAGAGAAGACATATTTTTCCAGAGAACTACATGCTCTCTTTCAATGGAGAGGTACACCAGGAATGTTCAGAGGCATTTTTCAAATTATACCCCACCCTACAGAAGTGATTAAATGCCCTCTTGGAAAAATGCCTGCCCTTCTGTTGTTGAAAATAATTCCCCCAATGTGAGTCACATCTCCTGGTGAAGCCTATTGGCATCTTGTTGGTGTGCTAGTGGGGAAAGCTGGCTGGAACCACTTCGGTAGCCCAGTATTCTTAAATTCAGTTCCTTTCAAAATCACTATAGAAACTGGGAAAATATATGTTCCAGATAAAGTCATATGTGGGCTTCCCAGGTGGCTCAGATGATAAGGAATATGCTTGCAATGCTGGGGACCCAGGTCCGACCCCTGGGTTGGAAAGACCCCCCAGAAGGAAATGGCAACCCACTTCAGTATTCTTGCCTGGAGAATTCTATGGACAGAGGAGCCTTGCGGGCTACCATCCATGGGGTCGCAGTTGCACCACTGAGCAACTGACACATATGCCTATAGATGGACCTAGAGATTATCATACTTTGTAAAGTAAGTCAGACACATAGGTGATATCATCATAGATGATATCACCTATGTGTGTAATCTAAAGAATAGTGTTGCAAATAAAGCTATTTACAAAACAGAAACAGACTCACAGACATAGAAAACAAACTTTGGTTAGTCACCAGTGACTTTGGTTAGTCACTTGTTTTACTTTGAGGCAAAAGGCAAGACACCAAAAGGCATACCCCTAGACACAGAAAACAAGCTTATGGTTACCAAAAGGGAAGCGGAAAGCGAAAGTGAAAGCCGCTCAGTTGTGTTCAACTCTTTGCGACCCCATGGACTATATAGTCCCCGCAATTCTCCAGGCCAGAATACTGGAGTGGGTAGACTTTCTCTGCTCCAGGGGATCTTCCTGACCCAGGAATCATACCAGGGTCTCCTGCATTGCAGGCAGGGGGAGCGATAAATTAGGAATTTGGGAATAGCAGATAAAAACTGCTATAATAAATAGATAAACAGCAATATCCTACTGTAGAGCACAGAGAACTATATTCAGTATCTAGTAATAACTTATAATGTAAATGAATCAGAAAAAAACGTATATTTGTATAACTAAATCACTTTGCTGTACCCCAGAAATTAATACAATATTTTAAATCAACTATACTTAATTTTTAAAAAAGCCACCTTATGTGGACACCAGTGTCAATCTAGCAAGAGATGACTGAAGTCAGATAAGAGGAGAGCAAGAGAAAAGACAGACTGGAAAGAATATCATATGAAAATCTCAGTGTGTTGAAGTCAGCAGTAAGGAAAAAGTCTAGCTCTGGCGTGACTACTGGGTTTGAAACTCAATACTATGGCAACCTTGGTTAACTCACACTCTCCAGGGTTTCCTTCTCATGTACAGAACCATCCAGCCACCCCCATCAGGAACAGAGGCCATTAACACAGTATCTGGCGCAGACTAAGCACTTGAGAATAGTGTTTCTTGTCCCTGTCAAGTCAGCAGGGAGCAGACTGACCTGTCTTTCTTGAACAGGTAGGTCTCTAGTCCCTTGAGTAAAGCTAGATGGATAGTATTTGCAGACAAGCTCTAAGAATAAGGCAAAGACTCAATTACTCAAACAGGGCGTGATGAGTTTGACCTGATGCTGAGTCACTTGAACAACAAAACTGGAGCCTCTTTCCTGTGAAGGTAAACATCCCCATGACCTGAGGATGAATCTTACCAGTAGAGAGGATCACATAGTCCCAAATGTGGGCAAAAGTGCAAGGTTTCGAGGGAGAGGCCATGTCATCAAAAGTATAGACTCTGGGATATTTCTCTCAAAGGATTTTGGAAAATAACCTAACTGAAACCTAAACCTAACCTTTACTCACCTACATAACTTGGATCAAATATCAGTCCTTGTTAGTGTCAGAGAAAACAGTACTGTGATTCTTGCCATGGGCCATATTTTCCCAGTAAATAAAAATGGGTACTTTTGGCAAACAACAACAACAACAAAAACCCACAAAAAGCCCTGTATCCAGCCTAGGTGAGTTATCCCACTGTCTAGGTGGCAGTGATTATTTTGCAGGAACCGTCATTCTGGGGGCCTGCACTGAACAGGAGGGCTCACGGGCATGTGGAGAGTCCTCCAGACACGCAGCCTCTGTGCCAATAATCACTGCCACCTCCCTGCCTGTTTGTCTCACTGGCTCTATGCTATTTTTATTTTTCCATGTTTTTTCCGGTTTCTCGTGGTCTCTATCACGTTGTTTGTGTCTGTACCTGTAATCCCCCAGTGGAGTAAAAGCATCAGGAGGACAGGGGGCCTTGTTCTGTCCATTCATGCTAACGTCTAGTAGGCGAATGCCTGGCCAAGGCCATTCTCTTGTTAAATGCCTGCAGTCCGGCTCCCTGGCCAAACTGGTTGAATAACTGCAGCCATGAGGATGACATTTGCCCAGAGCTTTGCTCTAACCCTAGAGTCCCCTCTGATTCTGCACTTTTTCAAAAAAAATTTTTTTACTTAATTTTAGACTTACTGCAAAGTTGTAAAAGTAGTACAAATATCATAAAATATCTCTCATATGTGGACTTGAAAAAGAAATGATACAAATGAACTTATTTACAAAACTGAATTAGATTAATAGACATTAAAAAACAAAAGTATGGTTACCAAAGGGGATACCAGGCTAAGGAGAGATAAATTGTATGTGTGTGTGTGTAAATTTGCTGTACTCTTAAAAGTAACACATTGTAAACTAACTATACTTCAATTTAAATAGAAAAAATTAACAAAAACAAAACATTTGATCCAGGAAAAGTTAGTACAAAGATCTACTGCAGATCCTTCACCCATACTCTAGAAACGTTAACATTTACCTTGTTTGCTTTTATCATTCTCCGTGTGTGTATCTATTTCTTTCTCTCCCTCTCGCACACACACACACAAGGGCACACATGCACACACATACATATTAGTTTTAGCAATACTTTAAATAGTATACATAGTGCCCCTTTTATCCCTAAATATTCCAGTGTATTTCCTAAAATCAATAATATAACCACAGTACAATTATCAAAATCATGATTCTTATATATCAATTTTATTCAAAGATCACTACTTGTCCCATGGATAAACCATGTAGCATTTACTTTTTCAGACCCAAGACCCAATTCAAGATCATATATTACATGCAGTTGTCATGGTTCTTTAGTTTCTTTTGATCTGGAACAATCTATCAGAAATTTTTTTTATCATTCTTAAAGCATTTTGTAGAGTGTCCCTTAGCTTGAGTTTGTCTGGTGTACACCCAGACTAAGCATTTTTGGCAAAAGTATCTTACAAGCAAAACTGGATTCCATTCACTGCAGTATATTAGAAGTCGCAGGATTTTTTTTTTCCCCTTAACTTGTGATGTTAACACCAATTTCTTGATTAAGGTGATATCTACCAGGCTTCACCACTAAATTATTCCTCCTGGTTTCTCTGTAATGATTAAGTGTCTTCTCATAATACTCTTATTGAGGAGAGGGCCCTATGCATGTTCATTCTCTGTAAAAGTTTTAACAGAGAGCTGGTTTCTGGGTATCCAGATTTAGTGATCTAAGAATCAGTTGTCCTTTGACTCACCATTCATATAAACCTAGTTCAGCTTACCCTCTCACCTTGCCCACCATCTTTATGCTATGGGCAATAAAACTAAATAAAGTTTAGAATTAAATGACCTATACAAGAGTGAAAACTTTCCAAAATAGTATTCATAAAAAAGAATTTATCCATGATACTAGATAGTTGGGTCTAACATGCAAATAATTTTCTTTGGATCAAAAAATATCACTTTTATTGTATTCTAATTAAATGTAATTCTGAGTTTGACTAATGGTTTTGGTGACAAAGTTGTAGAAGAGATTTTTTAAAAGTTTTTCAGACTTTTCTTGTTCTTAATTTTACACTGATAGAGCAGCCTAAGAAGGAAAATATCATTTGCATAACTGCTGTGGTATAAGAGAAAACACAGGTACATGAGCTGTATGATGGAAAACCATTTGCCAGTCAAATATTAAAAGAAGTGAAAAAAAAATCACTGTTGAAAATAAAAACCTAGTGTTCTCATAGTAGCACTTGCATAGAACCAATCTAATCACATCATCTATTTGTTCATTTTTAATAAAAAAAGAAATAAAATTTATATTTAAGTTACTCATCAATAACCAAACCCTGAGTTAATAAGGTTAAAATTAAAGTTTGTGGTTCACTGATTTGAAATCTCTCCCTTTAGTTCTTTTTACAGTTGCCTTCCTTTTATCATCCTAGCTCTAAAACTTACCAAGATATTTCTCTGTGCCTTGGGTTCTTCGTAATTAAAATGAGGATGTTAGTAATAGTATACACAATGAGCATCTAGTGAGGATGGAATGAGGAAGGAATGATTTCATGTACATAATATTCTTAGAATGGTGTCTACAAAAGGTTAAATGCTATGTACAGTTTAGCCAGAATAATTATTATTTAAGTTAGTTGACAGGGTCTTTAAAAACACCCTAGAATCGCTCTCACAAGAAGTTCTCCCAAAACTCAGTGTATGGTCAAAACCAGAACTATGATCTATTCCAGTTAAAGGGCACAAAGTGAATCAGCAAAGGGAAAGGGCACTTCTTGGTATGTAAATATACATGTACATATATATATACAACAGCCTGGTTCCAAATAGGAAAAGCAGTACGTCAAGGATGTACACTGTCACCCTGCTTATTTACCTTCTTTGCAGAGTACATCATGAGAAATGCTGGGCTGGAAGAAGCACAAGCTGGAATCAAGATTTCCGGGAGAAATATCAATAACCTCAGATATGCAGACGACACCACCCTTATGGCAGAAAGTGAAGAGGAACTAAAAAGCCTCTTGATGAAAGTCAAAGAGGAGAGTGAAAAAGTTGGCTTAAAGCTTAACATTCAGAAAACTAAGATCATGGCATCTTGTCCCATCACTTCATGGGAAATAGATGGGGAGATAGTGGAACCAGTGTCAGACTTTATTTTTCTGGGCTCCAAAATCACTGCAGATGGTGACTGCAGCCATGAAATTAAAGAACGCTTACTCCTTGGAAGGAAAGTTATGACCAACCTAGATAGCATATTAAGAATCAGAGACATTAGTTGCCAACAAAGGTCCGTCTGGTCAAGGCTCTGGTTTTTCCAGTGGTCATATATGGATGTGAGAGTTGGACCGTGAAGAAAGCTAAGCACAGAAAAATTGATGCTTTTGAACTGTGGTGTTGGAGAAGACTCTTGAGAGTCCCTCGGACTGCAAGGAGATCCACCCAGTCCATCCTAAAGGAGATCAGTCCCGGGTGTTTATTGTAAGGTCTGATGTTGAAGCTGAAACTCCAGTACTTTGGCCACCTCACGCGAAGAGTTGACTCATTGGAAAAGACCCTGATGCTGGGAGGGATTGGGGGCAGGAAGACAAGGAGACGACAGAGGATGAGATGGCTGGATGGCATCACCGACTCGATGGACATGGGTTTGAGTAAACTCCGGGAGTTGGTGATGGACAGGGAGGCCTGGCGTGCTGCGATTCATGGGGTCGCAGAGAGTCGGACACAACTGAGCGACCGAACTAAACTGAACTGATATGTATATACAAAGTCCTGGAGAAGCCAGACACAAGCTACCAAGAGTGTCCTTCCAGTAGAGTGAAATAGGACATACTTAAGCACCCCAACGATGAGTTATCATAACACATGTGAACTGCTGGCTATCAGGGAAGCTAAGGAGAAAATCTGTGTCCAGGGTTTTCACTGGTAGTTGGTAAGATAGAAACACTTGCCTAACATGTATCAAAATTTCAGACTCCCCAAAGGAAATCAGGTGTGGACATAAGCCGTATGGTTTGCACAAACTATTTAGTCAGTGAGCCACTCCTATCAGTTAAGATTTGGAAACCCTCTCAGTACCCAAGTTCCCAGATGCCAGCAAAGGACCAACCTTGTAAACATGCCTTTCTAAGGAGAGCATCCCCCTATATTTTTTCCTTTACAGTTAGATATTGCTATCTTATTGTCTCCATGAAGATTCAAGACTTAACAAGTTACTTCCTAATGGAAAAGTAACATGCTTTAGAGGCATAAGTCAAATAGACTGAAATGTACCAAAATCAAAGTCAATTGCACACTACCAAGTGTTACTTCTAGGCAATGACTTCATGCAAGTATTTTCAAAGCATAATGGAACCAAGGAAATACAATGATTACCTTCTAAAACAATAACATAAGGCACCTTACAGAAAAAGATAAGCTTTACTTATGAGCAGGTTGAATTTAATTCTTCAGTCTTTTGCTCTTACATATCCGATTTTCCAGTTACACTTTCCATACTCAATTGATAAAAAAGCTCAACTTAGAACTCTGAACAGCTAATTGTTAAATGTGAGTAAATAAGCAGTGAGTAAATAAGGCTTCCAGTATCAACAATATCAATGGATATGCTATAGATTCTCCGGAATCATCTGGAATCTGCAGGGCAGAAAACTTAGACATTGATAATATGCTTTTAATTTCATTGAATTTGATTTATAGTGTTGCTTAATTTCTGCTGTATAGCAAAGTGACTCAGTTAAACTCACAAGTATATATGTGTATGTATATATATATTTTCATATTATTTTCCATTATGGTTTATCACAGGATATTGAATATAGTTACCTGTGCTATACAATAGGATCTGTTGTTTATCTATTCTATAGTAGTTGCCATCTCCTAATCCCAAAATTCCTCATTGATATTTTTGATAATATGTATGATTTACTGACAAATATGCATTAATAATCTCTAAGCAAAGATTATTTGCTTATGTGAAGGCATAACTGTGGGAGTATATTATTGCTTAATTCTAAAGAAGAAAAGCACTTGGTCAGGTCAGCTTATCAAATGCCAAATTTGTGCTAGGCACTGAGATCCTGACCTTGAGGAGTTTAACATCTCTGGGGGAAATGTGGACACATGATTTGAATACAATTCAGTCAAATATAATAAACATGCATGATAAAATCACTATTGAAAAGTCTCTGCAGAGAAATTCCAACTTAAGGTATTGCTTTGTGAGCTTAAGTCATTCAGCCTCTCTGGGTTCAAGTTTCCCCATTTGTGGGGAAATATAGTCTTGTGCTCAAATTGCAAGATTTCAACTAAGAGAAGTTCTGTCCTATTTCTGAGAATTTACAAAGGTGGCAAGGATAAGTGGTAGCTATGATGTTCTAGATCGTTTATCAAAAATAATCTTAAGATCCTGGAACATTTGAAATATTAAGAATGTTTTCACTCAACTAATTTTGCTTTGAGAAATAGAGGTATTAAAATTATTCTTTTAAACTTAGAATGACTCTAAAAATAATATGATCAGTGCATTTTTGTTGTAGATGTCAAAGGCAAGGTTGGCAAAGGTTGTGATGCTTTCCCACTGAAAAACAATCTCAAAGTAAAAACTATTCCAAAATCAATTTTTCCCCCTTTTTTTGGTTTACTAAAAGCTACTGGAATAGTTTTTGATTTTTCTGACCTGAAACAGAGTTGGTAGGTGCTACCAAGATAAAGTAGGAGCCCTTAAATTACTGACTCCAAACTTTATTGAAAAAGTGTTTTAACAATTACTAACTCATTAATATAGAGTTTTAAACAGAAGCTCCAAAAAATCTCACACAGCATTTCAAGGTTTAACAAAGTATCCTGACTGGACAGAATTTTTGCCTTATAGGTTAAGAAATCACAAGATGTCTGGAAAGCCCAGGGTAAGGATGAGAGAATTACTATATAGGTATTAATTAGATTTAAAGAAAGTATGAAGCCCAGGGAAAGAAGCTATGGCTCCTTTCTGAAACAGAAATGAAGATTTAGTTATTATAAAACAAAACATTATGCTTATTATAAAATAAAGTTTAATAGACTATATTTCTTGGATTTACCAATACACACATGAGTTAGATTGGAATACAATTAGTTTTTTTTTAAAGCCATGTGGTAGTACCTGTTAATGGATTGAATCATTGAGTATTCCAACTTGGATTCCTTTCCAACTATGATAGGGAAGCTATCAAGCAGATGAAAAACAGAACATCTGAAGTTAATTGAATCATTGCCAGGAAAAAGAAGAATGCAAATGATGATTTTGCACTTTGGACAATATTATCTCTAAGGTTCATTTCATCACTAAATTTCTATGAAATGCTAATTTTAAGAATCTAGAATAATTAAAAATATCACAGTATAATATGATGGAAAATCACTTTTAAAAACTGTTTAAGTAATTGCCTATTGCAGAAACCACAGAATCCAAAGGAGGCATTTTCAAGCTAGGAAAAAATCAAGATCACCTCTATTATTTCCATTGTTACGCTTTTCAGCAAAGATATTGTTATTCATTTGTTCCTTCTTTAGTCCTCACATCTCATTAAAGGATTATTTTGGGACTGAAATTATAAGCATTTCCTCATCTAATGTTCAAAAATAAAGTTAAAAAAATATGCATTTCTTCATATCATCTTTTTTTAAACCTCATTTCCCAATCTATCAGAGCAGAAACACTATGGAAGCTACTCCTTAACTCTGAAGTTCCACCAACATTTTTCATGATTCTTTGCATGTTTCATGATGTTCAATCTCAAAGGATGTCCTCAAGACCAATTTAAATAAATGAAATTAATTGTGGCATATTCCAGGATAATTCATTTTTTATATTTTCAATTATCTCTACTTTTGAAAAGAAAGTCTGGGGTAAGAGATCCAGAATTTTGATTGTCAATAATAACAAGAAAGGAAATTTAACTAAGAGAGCTCCCTGTCCATTAAATTAATAAACTTCTTATATCTGCTACCTAAGATATATCCTAGCTGGTCATTCTCAGCTAAGTCTCATCAGGTATTTATGATCACATAGATAATACATTCATGGAAGACATTATCCTTGACATCATGAAGAATTACCCAATAATACATTTAAGCTGTCTTTCCAGATTGGTTATGGAATTTTATATGTTCCACATCTCCATTCTTCCAATAGTTAGCTCAGTATCATGTGTCCCAGAAGATAATACTCATATGGATAACTTTTCTCAGCTAAGCCAGAAAATCTTTGTTAATGCTGTTGTTGTATTTCTGAGTCTAAAAGCAAGAGAGAAAATAATACAAAAACTTTAAAAATTAATGCACACATTTCCATCTTTCTTATATAATACTGCCATCAAAATTGAGTTAATAACCTCAAATTTTATCACTATAATATTTCTTCACTGACTTCAAAAGAAAGTTTGAAACTTCGTAGCACCTCATTCACACATTTAATCTACTTTTCTGATGATCCTTCCTTATCTCTTTCTCATATGTCTACCTATAACAATATAATCTTGAAATTTGGAAAGGTGTAAATATGACCTTTACACACTGGACTATTTTAGAACACATTTGAAAGTATGTAACTTGTTTAAAAAGTAAGGTCTAAAAAAAAAGGACAAGGGACCAATGCTCTGTCTTAAAAATGCTACACAATCAAAGGTAAGAAGGGAAATGGACAAACATGGATGTTCCCCTGAAATTATCTTGGGGTAGTGATATGGGGTGGGCTCTGAGCAGGAAAGGAAAAGGTTTCTTTTGGTTTCTGGGGTCTGGATTCCAAGGTGGGAAACCATCTAAAGATTCTAAAGCTGAAGCCATTCTCCATATTCCATGAAGAAATTCAAGGCGTTGGGCAGAAAATCCAGGTCAGGTTTGGACTGGGTTGGAGCTCATCCTAAAAAAAAAAAATCAACATTTTGAATAATAGATGTAAATTACTTTGTATATATATTCATATTTTGCCCCAAGTTCCTCTTAATACTTTGTTAAATATCAACCTCTGGTCATTTGATCTGGGTGTGTGGTGTGGGCACAGTCTCCCAGTCACGTTTGACTCTTTGCAACCCCATGGACTGTAGGCTGCCAGGCTCCTCTGTCCATGGGATTCTCCAGACAAGAATACTGGAGTGGGTTGCCATTTCCTCCTCCAACTATATTAGATTTGTAAAATCTAAAAAAAGTACTATTTATTAGTTCCAGTTAAGTAGATACTGTAATCTACAGATGTCTGTAATCTGCTGCAATTTCTAGCATAGCAAATATTTTCAAAGCTAGAACTTTCAGAAAGCTTTTCAATTTATCATATATTTTCTTTTTGATGTCTTTAAGGGGTGAAATAGCTATGCATGGACTGAACTTTCTATTCTTACAAGCTAATAATCAGATAATTTTAAATCCATTCCCACTTATTTCCCTCCATTATAGAAGGGAAAAGACATGAGTTTCCTGGTGACTCAGACAGTAAAGAATCTTCCTCCAGTGTGGGAGACCCAGATTTGATCCCCTGGAGAAGGGGATCCCCTGGAGAAGATCCCCTGGAGAAGGACATGGCAACCCACTCCGGTATTCTTGCCTGGAGAATCCCATGGACAGAGGAGCCTGGTGGGCTACAGTCCACAGGGTCACAAAGAGTCAGACATGCCTGAGCAATAACACCTTCACTTTCATCTCTTCTACAAGGGAATGCTTCCATCGGTCCTGTAGTCTACATGCTTTCCCAAATCCATGGGTATTTTAGCCCCACTCCCCATCTTTTATATTTCAGTTGTTTATCCCACTATGTCATAACTGTCAGTACATAAATGTAGTTGCTTTTCCCCATTAAAATAGACAGACCTACCAATGATCTATGGAATATATCGCTCAACAACAGCAGAATACACATGAAACTCAAGTGTCCAAGGAACATTCTCCATACTGGAGCATATGTTGAATTGCAAAGCAAGTCTCAATAAATTTAAAGAGTGTCAATATTCCAAAGTATCTTTTCAAACTGCAATGGAGTAAAGCTTTAAATTGGTAACAGAAGGATTATATATATATATATATATGTTACACAGCATACTCTTAAATAATGCATAGATGAAAGAAGACATTACAAGGGAAATTTAGAAAATAATTTTACATGAATCAAGTGAAACACAACATACCAAAGACTGAAACCTTTCTCAAGATGAGGAATAAGATAAGGTTTTCTCCTCTTTCTACTTTTTTTCAACATTGTACCAGAGGTTCTAGCTGGGTTAAGCGGTCAATAAAAAGCAATAAAGACCATCTGTAGTAAAAAGAAAGATTGGTGGTTGTCACAAATGAATTTTTAAAGCTTGTTTTGTTTTCATTCATCATTATGCTTGAGAGATTCTTGCATGGTGATATTTATAGATCTCATTCATTCACTGTCACTGGAATACAATATAAAGAAATGATTATCTATTTCAGTGTTGGTCCTCATCATGATTTCTAATTTTTTGTTATTACAGACAACCTTGTTATCAATATTCTTATACATATAACCTGGTGCAGAAGATTAGGTAGGGCACTTAGATAAGAGTCAAATTGTTGTCATAAACATAATCAAATAGAGCTGTGAAATAATAGTAAATAAGAATTGGACTCTCTGCCCCCTGGTTCTTGACACAGAGTCCCTAAAATTCTTATAATCATCTAAGTGATGAGAGTACCGAGCATTTTTAATCTTAATATTTGATCTTTGACAATGACCTTCTAAATCCCATGGAATTTCCTGGATGATAAAAGTGTGTTTTTTCCTAATGAGATGACTCTTGGAGAACTCCTCAAAGCATTAGAAAGACCAAACTCTAATTAGAAGCTTGGAACTTTCTTGAAACTTGAAAGCTTCCTTGCCCATCTTCTAGGAAGCCAAGACAGGCTGAAGATTGAGTAAATAACCCATCATATGTGCATAATGAAACTTCCATAAAAATTCCAAACGTATGGGATTTAAAGAGCTTCTGGGCTGGTAAACAAGAATACACGCACACACTAGTAGAAGGGTGTGTCCCAAACTCCACAGGGACAGAAGGTTCTGTGCTCTGGAACTTCTTGGACCTCACTCTGTGAGGGGTGTATTTCTTTATCTAGCTGTTCATTCATACCCTTAATATATATTGTCATAAACTGGTAGTCTAGTAAGTAAACTTTTCCTGAGTTTTGTGAGTGGCTTTTGCAAAATAGTTGAACCTGAGAAGGAGCTTGGGGAACCTCTGATTTGCAGTCCATCAATCAGAAGTACAAATAACAAGTTGGACTCGGGGTTGTTGGGAAGGTGGCAGGGAGCAGTCTTGTGAGACTGAGCCCTTGACCTGTGGAATCTGATGCTATCTTCAGGTAAATAGTGTCAGACTGAACTGAATTGTAGGACACTCAGCTGGTGTTGCCAAATTGCTTGGTGTGTGTATGGGGGGGGAATCCACATATATGTTGTCAGAGTGTTGTGAGCATTCGTAGAGGAAACTGTTTTTCCTAGACACCAGGTAATAGAAACTTCATTTTCAAAATTGGTTAGATCAGTTTGCATTTCTATTAGCAGTATATGTTTGAGAAGTTGATATTGTCATTATATATTGTCAATCAGTAGGTTGTAAAATGACATCACATTGTGATTTTAATCTCCCCTTTTTCCTAATAAGATTGAGAGTATTTCTTGTATTTTTTTTTTATATTTGAGGTCCATTTATGTTTCTTCTTTTATGGAATGTCTAAGTCTTTTGACAATAATGCCATTTACTTATTTATTTTTTCTTACTAAATATATTTACATATTCAATGTATTAATATTTTGTCAGTTATACTTGTCATAAGTATTTTCTATCAATATTTAATTTGTTATATACTCACTTTTAGGTGTATTTTTAGTTTAAAATTTTCATATATGCAAATGGTTTCTTTTTTCCTTTTTGGTTTGTGCTTTTTTCTGCCTTAAGAAATCATTCAATGCAATTCATGAAGATATGTTCTTATGAAGGTTTAAAAATTTTTGCATTTCACACTAAATACCAGTCCATCTGTAACTCGGTGCTTTTTATGGTGTAAAATGGGGATTGACTTTTCCACAGAGGTAAATTGTCACCCTGCTTCTTTAACTTATTTGCAGAGTACATCGTGCAAAATACTGGGCTAGATGGATCTCAAGCTGGAATCAAGATTTCAGGGAGAAATATCAACAATCTCAGAAATGCAGATGACACCACTTTAATGGCAGAAAACAAAGAGGAACTAAGAGCCTCTTGATGAGGGTGAAAGAGGAGAGTGAATTTTGGGGGGACACTATTAGCCCTCTACATGTCTTGCTATGATCATCAATATAATGCTGAACAGACATCCCTATGATTGATTTTTGGAATGAATGGTTTTAAGATTTCCCCATTGAACGTGATATTTTGCTGCCACTATTGCAACTATTCTTTGTCAATTTAAGGCAGCTTCCTCTACTCCTAGCTTGCTAAATATGTATGCATATGCAAGTGTGTGTTTCATGGAAACTTAATAAAATTTATCAAATAATTTTTTTGTATTTATTGAGAAGATAGTTTTTCTCTTTTAATCTATTACTTAATAAATTATAATAATTGGTTTTCTAACATTGAACCCAGAAGCTTATATTTTTATAATAAACTTCATTTGATTATTATGCATTTTTTTCCTTTTTAATTACTGGCATTAGTTTGCCAACATTTAGGATTTTCACACCTATGTACATTAGTGTGAATGGCTCATAAATTCTACCTTTGTGTTTTTATTAGTTTTTATATTAAAGTTATACTAGAATCAAAATGAATTTGACACTGAACCTTACTTTGTGAAAGAGCTTCATTTTTTCTTGATGTTGGATAAGCTGAATGGCCTTGCTCCTTTCTTTTTCTTTTTTTTTGGAAAGAAATTTGAAATACTATTAACATTTTTCACTGAAGATAACTGCATGCCTTTCATTTTCCTTAATTTAATTTTTTCTAGGAGTTTGCCTATTTCACTTAATATTTCAAATATATTGGCATGCATGTTTTAAATATTTTCTTATTATATTTCTGTTGCTGTTGTTTGAGTAATATCCTCATTTCTAATATTTATTTCTGGCTTCCCTTTTTCTTGATCTGATTTCTGAGTATTTTCAAAGATCTAACATTTGGCTTTGCTGATCCTCTCCCATGCATCATGTTTACTGTTTCATTAGTTTCTATAGTTATTTTTGCATTTCTTTCTTTTTGTCTCCTTTGAATTTATTTTGTTTTCTTGTTAACTTATTCAGTTCTTGTCTAATATTAATACTTAATCTTGAAACTTACTTTCTTTTTTTAATTTATTTTAATTGGAGACTAAATATTTTACAATATTGTGGTGGTTTTGCCATACATTGACATGAATCAGCTATGGATTTACATGTGTTCCCCATCCTGAACCCCCCTCCCACCTCTCTCCCCATCCCATCCCTCTGGGTCATCCCAGTGCACCAGCACCAAGCACTTGTCTCATGCATCAAACCTGGACTGGCGATCTGTTTCATATATGATAATATACATGTTTCAATGCTATTCTCTCAAATCATCCCACCCTCGCCTTCTCCCACGGAGTCCAAAAGTCCAAAAGACAAAAGTCCAAAAGTTCTATACTCCTGTGTCTCTTTCGTTGTCTCACATATAGGGTTATCATTACTGTCTTTCTAAATTCCATATATGTGCATTAGTATACTGTATTGGTGTTTTTCTTTCTGGCTTACTTCACTCTGTATAATAGGCTCCAGTTTCATCTACCTCTGAAACTTACTTTCTAAATACAGCTTAATTGCCTCCCACAAGTTTTGATAAATAGCATTATATTATAGCTCAATTTCTACAAGATTGCTTTTTGAATTATGAGTTATTTAGGTTCTTTTTCAAAGATATACTTATGTATTTATTATTGTTTTCTAATCAATTATATTTATGTTGGGGAATATGAGACTGTAATAATTTCTTAATATTTAAAATTTTCCCTAAAGTCTATTGTATCTAATAGTAATATAACTACACCAGTTCTCTTTTGAATTTTTTTTTGCCTGCTCATTTGCCTATGATGTCTTTCCTTTCAGCTTTTTTGAGTTCATTGTTGTTGCTGTGTCTTTTACAAATAGTGTACAGTTAATTTGGGTATCATTGATACAATTAAATGGCCTCTACTTTTTAGAGTATAGACCATTTACATTGGTATCCACCAACTTATTTTATGTGTCCCAGGTCCATAGGATCAATATAAAGTCAACTTGGGCCAGGTTTCTATTTCTCCCTTCACCTTCTCAAGCCTCCACTCAATATAGGCAACCAGGATGCTATTCTGAGTCTCCTAGTATCCATGTCAGCTGAGAATATAATCCAGTAGGTTGTGATAGGTCTGTTTAGGGAAAGATTGGGAGGAAAGTTGTCATATAAACTTGTGGTAATGTGGTAAGGTTCTTACTCAAGGGGATCCTGAGTCTTCCCTTCAATCAATGCTCTCTGAGTCAGAAAACTAGCTCAGACCAGAAACTTGATGAAATGTCCTGATTTTCCAATGTAGCAGTTGACTTCTCCATTCACCTCGCCAGATCCCAATATGTTCTCCTGGTTGTACATGTCAAGGAACACCTCTGACTGCTTTTCTATGTAATCCTTAAGCATACTACAGTCTATCTGCTGCTACTGTTAAGTCACTTCTGCTGTGTCTGACTCTATGCAACCCTATGGACCGTAGCCTGCCAGTCTCCCCTGTCTTGCTTGGATTCTCCAAGCAAGAATACTCGGGTGGGTTGCATGCCTTCCTCCAGGGGATCTTCCTGACAGAGGGATCCAGCCTGTGTCTCTTATGTCTCCTGCATTGGCAGGCAGGTTCTTTACCACTAGCACCACAACTACAGACTCAGCTATCACCAAAATCCTTCTGGTCAAGTCATCCAGTTGCCACTCTAGACTTGCTGTCATTAATAAAAATTATGTCCACCTTACCTCTGTTGGTTAATTGTCACAACCTGGCTTCTGCTGTTTTGAACCATTATTCCTGTTACTAAGAAACCCAGTTTCATGTACCACATGTTCAGCTTTAGCCCATAGAGGAGAGCCACAACCCAGTTTCTAAAAGAAGCATCTCACCAGTATGTTCCTTAGTAACTTATTTGAATCATTGAAGGGAATATTTTGAATCCTCCCAGGGAATCCAAGTGGTGAGTATACTCCAATCTCCTGTAATAAGTTTATTTTAAAACTGTCATTTTCCTGAGGCTTCTGACTCCTTCTTAACACTCTGTCAAGTCATCTCCTGTGTGTCTACTCTCCTTTTTTAGGCCAGAAATCTGTCCAAGCATCAAGGACCCATCTGACCTGCATAATGACCACTTGACTGGATCTTAAGGACTGAATCCTGGAGAATACTCCAATGTCAATTAACAACCCCCTGATCCACCACTTCCAAGTTCCACTCAATCACATGTTTTAGCAATTCCTGCTGGTACATGTCTTGCAAGTTGGGGCTGTTTATTCTACTTCCTCTCAAAAAGGGATCAACATTACCTTGTCTGGGCTATACTGAGCTGACCTTGATTACTGGTCTGGAATGCGTGACAGAGGGCAGGACTAAATCTTGAGGAAGACATGAACAACTAATGTGGCAGCTGCCCCAGCTGAAATCTTTCCAGGTTCTTCATGTAAAGAAAGCATAGTTCAAGGTTCAGAAGAAGCCTTGGCTCAAGATTTTCTGGCTTGTTGACCAAATGTACTCAGGCCAATTCTGAAGGTAGCACTGTTTATCTAATAGATGCCTGAATTTAATGTAGGGCTGTTTAGTCTGTGTTTTCTGTTGTCTTGTCATTCTGTTAACTTCACAATTAATCCCTGGGCTGGTTTTCATCACTATCTGTCCCATGTCTGTGTGAGAGAAAAGACATTTAAACACTGACATAGAGACCCTCTTGCTTTCAAAGCATACCTTGAATGATAGCTGGTTAGCCTGAGTCTGTCATTTTCTCTCTTTCTCTCTCTCTCTCTCTTTTTTTTTTTTTTTTTTTTTGAGGCTCCTAAAGCAGGTAACAAAGGCCAGCAAACCCCAGAAGCCTTATAATTATCATTGCCCTCATATCTTTCAAGTGCCGTTGCCACTCCACAAGTTCCCACTTGAATTTTGTCTTTATTCACCAGTGAGAGTCAGTACTTATAACGCTACTGCATGGCAGGGGGTTATCACCACTTCACCTTTTCTCATCAATGACAGTTCCAGAATTACATCCTGAGTGTCTACTTTTTAGAGTCATTTGTAGTCCCAACTGTCTTAACCTGGGTTTGTCTTTAGGCAGAGAAAGCGGAGTCCACATCCTTCTCTTCTACATAAGGCAGAGACTGAAACAAATAGGTGGATGAAGGGAGCTTACATTAGGAGAGGCAAGCTTGAAATAGAAAACCAGGAGAAAGTTGTGTCATCAATGTGGGCACTTGGGGCTTAAGTCTACTCAGACATTCTCAACTGCCAGCCCTTCAGGACTGTCTCCTCCAACAGATAAAAGAGAGGAGCATTTTTAAACTAGATCCCATGACTGATTGGGTAGAGCCTGCCCTTAAACTTCCATACGTGTGGAAACATACGAGGTAGCTATATGCAGACCTCATAGATTCAGCATCGGAGAAACCCAGGAAGAAAGCAAGTGTCCTTCTAGTGAAGCTATCAGCTCCATTCTACCCAGTTTCTGTTTGCAGTATCAACCAGGGGCTAGTATAAACTAAATTTTTATTTAGGTTTTCTTTAGACAGATACATCATGTGACTTTCTATTCCAGTCCTATTGTGAGAGCTTATAGCTACAGAATCTCAGGGGATATGTTTATTCCCTCTTTTACTTGACCAAGAGCCAAGGTCAAGGTACATAAGTATACCTACTATCTTCTGTTATGGTCAGATTTTTCTAGTTCTCTGTATGGGTGTCACCTGTGGGAGTGCTAGCCCTGGAAAAATCTCCATTTCCTGCTTGCCTCCCTCCTCCAGCCCATATTTTGTCTTCTGACTCTACAAAAGGTTAGTCCACTAACCCAGCCTCGGAGACACTGAGGGTTGCCAGACTACTTTATGGTCAAAACAGGCTCCAGTGCCCAATTACCTCTCTGGGTTTGTGCTTTCCATCATTCTATTAAAAGCATTTCTCTAACTTTGCTAACACCACCTCTGATGAGTTCTTAAATATATATAGATTTGGTTATGCTGTGTCAAGGTTTTCTCTGAATATTTCATGAACCATGTTGCCAAAATACATGTCTCTTGATCTGGACATCTGTACCTGAATATCTCAAAGATCTTCAAGAATTGCACTCATCTCTTTTCCCCACAAACCTACTCTTTCTCCTATATTCTCTGTCTCCAACAGGCATAACTCATCCCACTGAATCACTCAAGACTTTTAGAAGCCATTATACTTCCCTTTATTTCCATCATATTATCACATCGGTTTTTACCACTTACGTCTCTTGAGCTTACCTACACTCTACATTCCACTAGCATACCGCTACTAATTTCATCCAAGTTGCTTAAGGTTTCTCTCCTGGATTATTAAAATCACTGGATAAATAGCCCCTATATTTACATTTACTTTCTATTCTCCAGGTTGTTGCCACAGTGATATTTTTAACATCCAATCTAACCATGATACTTGCTTATAGCTCCATCATCCTTCTTTTGACAGACTATTGTACACACAATTTAGGATGATCTTCAGTTCAGTACAGCTCAGTCACTCAGTCGTGTCCAACTGTTTGCGACCACTTGAACTGCAGCACGCCAGGCCTCCCTGTCCATCACCAACTCCCGGAGTCTACCCAAATCCATGTCCATTGAGTCGGTGATGCCATCCAACAATCTCATCCTCTGTCATCCCCTTCTCCTCCTGCCCTCAATCTTTCCCAGCATCAGGGTCTTCTCAGATGAGTCAGTACTTTGCATCAGGTGGCCAAAGTATTGGAGTTTCAGCTTCAGCATCAGTCCTTCCAATGAACACCCAGGACTGATCTCCTTTAGGTTGGACTGGTTGGATCTCCTTGCAGCCCAAGGGACTCTCAAGAGTCTTCTCCAACATCACAGTTCAAAAGCATCAATTCTTCTGCGCTCAGTTTTCTTTATAGTCCAACTCTCACATCCATACATGACTACTGGAAAAACCATAGCTTTGACTAGACGGACCTTTGTTGGCAAAATTATGTCTCTGCTTTTCAATATGCTGTCTAGTTTGGTCATAAGTTTCCTTTCAAGAGTAAGCATCTTTTAATTTCATAGCTGCAATCACCACCTGCAGTGATTTTGGAGCCCAAAAACATAAAGTCCGACACTGTTTCCTCATCTATTTGACATGAAGTGATGGGACCGGATGCCATGATCTTAGTTTTCTGAATGTTGAGCTTTAAGCCAACTTTTTCACTCTCCTCTTTCACTTTCATCATGAAGCTCTTTAGTTCTTCTTCACTTTCTGCCATCAGGGTGGTGTCATCTGCATATCTGAGGTTATTAATATTTCTCCCGGCAATCTTGATTCCAGCTTGTGCTTCATCCAGTCCAGCATTTCTCATGATGTACTTGGCATATAAATTAAATAAGCAGGGTGACAATATACAACCTTGACATACTCCTTTTCCTATTTGGAACCAGTCTGTTTTTCCATGTCCAGTTCTAACTGTTGCTTCCTGACCTGCATATAGGTTTCTCAAGAGGCAGGAGGTCAGGTAGTCTGGTATTCCCACCTCTTTCAGAATTTTCTGCAGTTTATTGTGATCCACACAGTCAAAGGCTTTGGCATAGTCAATAAAGCAGAAATAGATGTTTTTCTGGAACTCTCATGCTTTTTGGATGACCCAGCGGATGTTGGCAATTTGATCTCTGGTTCCTCTGCCTTTTCTAATACCAGCTTGAACATCTGGAAGTTCACAGTTCACGTATTGCTGAAGTCTGGCTTGGAGAACTTTGAGCATTACTTTACTAGCATGTGAGATGAGTGCAGTTGTGCAGCAGTTTGAGCATTCTTTGGCATTGCCTTTCTTAGCGATTGGAATGAAAACTGACCTTATCCAGTCTTGTGGCCACTGCTGAGTTTTCCAAATTTGCTGGCATATTGAGTGCAGCACTTTCACAGCATCATCTTTCAGGATTTGAAATAGCTCAACTGGAATTCCATTATCTCCACTAGCTTTGTTCATAGTGATGCTTTCTAAGGCCCACTTGACTTCACATTCCAGGATGTCTGGTTATAGGTGACTGAATCACACCATCATGATTATCTGGGTCGTGAAGATCTTTTTTGTATAGTTCTTCTGTACAAGAAGAACAATATAAGAATACACAGAATATCTTAAGATATTATTCTTAATATCTTCTGCTTCTGTTAGGTCCTACCATTTCTGTCCTTTATTGTGCCCATCTTTGCATGAAATATTCCCTTGGTATCTCTAATTTTCTTGAAGAGATCTCTAGTCTTTCCCCTTCTATTATTTTCCTCTATTTCTTTGCATTGATCGCTGAGGAAGGCTTTCTTATCTTTCCTTGCTATTCTTTGGAACTCTGCATTCAAATGGATATATCTTTCCTTTTCTCCTTCGCTTTTCACTTCCCTTCTTTTCACAGCTATTTGTAAGGCTTCCTCAGACAGCCATTTTGCTTTTTTTCATTTCTTTTTCTTGGGGATGGTCTTGGTTCCTGTTTCCTTTACCATGTCACAAACCTCCGTCCATAGTTCATCAGGCACTCTGTCTATCAGATCTAGTCCCTTAAATCTAATTCTCACTTCCACTTTATAGTCATGAGGGATTTGATTTAGGTCATACCTGAATGGTCTAGTGGTTTTCCCAACTTTCTTCAATTTAAGTCTGAATTTGGCAATAAAGAGTTCATGATCTGAGCCACTGTCAGCTCCCAGTCCTGTTTTTGCTGACTATATGGAAGTTCTCTGTCTTTGGCTGCAAAGAATATAATCAATCTGATTTCAGTGTCTACCATCTGGTGATGTCCATGTGTAGAGTCTTCTCTTTTGTTGTTGGAAGAGGGTGTTTGCTATGACCAGTGCGTTCTCTTGGCAGAACTCTATTAGCCTTTGCCCTGCTTCATTCTGTACTCCAAGGCCAAATTTGCCTGTTACTCCAGGTGTTTCTTGACTTCCTACTTTTGCATTCCAGTCCCCTATAATGAAAGGGACATCTTTTTTGGGTGTTTGTTCTTGAAGATCTTGTAGGTCTTCATAGAACTGTTCATCTTCAACTTCTTCAGCGTTACTGGTCGGGGCATAGACTTGGATTACTATGATATTGAATGGTTTGCCTTGGAAACGAACAGAGATCATTCTGTCATTTTTGAGATTGCATCCAAGTACTGCAATTTGGACTCTCTTGTTGACTATGATGGCTACTCCATTTTTTCTAAGGGATTCCTGCCCACAGTAGTAGATATAATGGTCATCTGAGTTAAATTCACCCATTCCAGTCCAGCTTAATTCACTGATTCCTAGAATGTCGATATTCACTCTTTTCATCTCCTGTTTGACCACTTCCAGTTTGCCTTGATGCATGGACCTAGCATTCCAGGTTCCTATGCAATATTGCTCTTTATAGCATCAAATCTTGTATATATAAAAGGTAAGTGAAAAGTACTAAAGATACTTCTTTATATCTTTTATATTCAACTTTTATTCAAATTTATTTCCTGCATATTTTGTCTTTGTGTTTAAGCATATCAAATCTTCATTGAAAAAAGACTATCAGATGATAGCATTTATTTCTTGAAAATTATTGTGCAGTATGTTCTTTCAGAAGCTACAATTTATACAACCTAATAGAAACACACTTTGAATAGAATGTTTTCACATTTATGTAAGTTTAAATTGTTTCACACGGAGCATCAAGCAATAATGTTCTAGTGTAACTTTAATGTATCACAACATTAAATTTTTCACTCTGATTTCACAATGTGACTTACAAATATGTAAAGAAGGATTATTTAAAATGATTTTTGCATTAAAATAAAGTCAAAGCATTTATATTTTGTAATAAGGATAATGAGATTAAAGCAATAATAAAAATATATGAGGTATTAAAACTGTGTATATAGGTTCAGAAGAATAAAGAAGATAAAGGGAAGTGGAATTCACACACTGTAATATATACTATTACTATAGAAATAAACCGGAGATAAAAATATCAAATGATATAAAATAAATAACATGAAATAAGCTCACCAGGTGACCTTAAGAGATGTAATTAAGACTCTCACAAAGGTGGTTATTCTTTATATAAAATATAACCACATGTAATATAATGTACAGACACACATATACATATGTATATATTTAATGTGCCAGTCAATATTATACTAAGAAACCTATTCTTTCATAATTTAGTACTGCTGAAGTTTCATTAATGAACACGTGTAGGCTATAACTACTCTCTACCAGCACTTTCTATTTCCTTTTCATTGCTTTATTTTTTTCAAAAAATATTTTTTCCCTTCCAACATACCGTGCAATTTACTCATATATTTTCTTTACTACTCTCTCCTTCATCTAGAATTGAAACTCCAAAAGCTTACATGTAGATAATCAATACTTGCTGAATAAATGAATATTGTCATTTTCACTCAGTCTTTGTTCTATGTTTACTATGTATCTATGTTACTCCCTTCTCTCTTTTTTTTCCCTTTTTTTATTGACTTGTAGTTGCTGTACAATGTTATATAAGCTGTGTGCTGTGTGTTAAGTTGCTTTAGTTGTGTCCAATTCTTTGTAACTCTGTGGACTGTGACCTGCCATTCTCCTCTGTCCATGAAATTCTCCAGGCAAGAACACTGGAGTGGGTTGCCATTTCCTCCTCCAGGGGATTGTTCTGACCCAGGGATGGAACCCTTGTCTCTTATGTCTCCTACATTGGCAGGCAGGTTCTTTACCCCCAGGGCCACCGTGTAAGTTACAGGTAAACAATATACTGACTCATAATTTTTAAAGATTGCACTCCTTTATAGCTATTATTAAATATAGGCTATATTCCCCAGGTTGTACAATATATCCTTGTAGTTTATTTTACTCCTAATAGTTTGTACCTCTTAATCCTCACCCTCTATGCTGCCCCTCCATCTTCCCTTCTCCCCACTAGTAACCACTAGTTTGTTTCCCTAAATCTTTGACCATCACTCTCATCTCTTAGCTTTCCTATGATTCTATAAACTTGAAAGAGTAGATAAAATTACATATAGACAAAATTATTTATATTATGTATAAATTAATATATGTAATTATGTGAATATATTGGATATTACTATATATTTAGTTAATTGCTACAACTGCCTAGAATGGAATGGACAAAATTCATTTCTCATATTTTTAAACAAAAAGAAGTTATGACTGTAGTAAAAGCAGTTAACTTGGCTAGGTATTTGCAGGGTTCTAATAAAATCACCACTTATTTCTTATGTACTTAATTGTCAATTTTGAAAGGGCAGGATGAAAGGCCTCATACAGCACCCTCCATTTAGGAAACTTATTGAAATTGATATCCATTTACTTGGAGGAATTGCATTAACTATATTATAAAAGGGATCACAGAATTATGTTAAGAATTATTTCCAACTGCTTACTCTTAATTGATTCTATATTAGAAGTGGAAAATAAAGAGGACAGAAACACCATCCAGCATTTTACCAATTAGGCTATACTACCCAAGAGAAAATTAAAAACACTCATTTTTTAAATGTTTTTAATCCATTAAGAGTAGAATTACCATTCAGACATTCAAAATCAGCAATCAACCTAACAAATCCTTGCATTTTTTTAAAAAAAAGAATGACTCTTTGATGTTCTTTTTATATATCAAAAATACTAAGTTCTGGCTATCAAAACATAAATTCATAAATCTTCACAAAAATATTTCCCACTTGCTTTGCTAAAGACCCTACCACCCCCTCAAAAACTAGTGTTCCATAGATACTAACCAAATTTTTAAAAAATATGTTTCAGGTCAAATAACTTAGAAAAACCATTTAGAATATTCTGGATTAAGTGTATTTAAATAAATTTATTAATTACAGAATTTTCCACATCCTGTCTCAAACTTGTTTATTCTGTTTGCCCTAAACTACTTTCCAACAACTTCCCTATGCAGCACATACCCAGATCACCTATCTTTTTTTAGATTAAAAACAAAATTTTTTTTGGCCACAATATGTGACATATGGGATCTTAATTCCCTGACCAGGGATTGAACTCGTGTCCCCTGCATTAGAAACCTGGAGTCTTAACCACTGGACCACCAGGGAAGTTCCTGGGTCATCTATCTTGAGATATACTATGCTCCAAGAACTGCAGGGTCAGTATAAACATCATCAAAATCATTAATTAATTAATAAATTCATGATTATTAGGACTGTGGAACTCCAACCCAAACCAAGACTTCCTTTAAGACAATAAATATTAAAGATCTAAATGTGAGACCAGACATCTTAAAACTCCTAGAGGAAAACATAAGCAGAACACTCTCTGACAAATCACAGCAATATCTTTTTCAATCCATCTTCCAGAGTAATGGAAATGAAAATGAGCACATGGGACCTACTTAAACTCAAAAGCTTTTGCAAGAAGGAAACAATAATCCAAACAAAAGGACAACCCACAGACTGAGAGAAAATATTTGCAAATGATGTCATCGACAAGGGATTAGTCTTCAAAATTTATAAACAGCTCAAGAGGCTCAACATCATCAAAACAAACAAGCCAGTCAAAAAATGGGCAGAACACCTAAACAGACATTTCTCCAAAGAAGACATATAGATGGCCAAGAGGCACATGAAAAGATGTTCAACATCACTAGTTATTGTGGTGGTGGTGTGGTGTGCATGCTCAGTCATGTCCAACTCTTTGTAACCCCATGGACTGTTGCCCACCAGCCTCCTCTGTCCATGGAATTTTCCAGGCAAGGATACTGGAGTGGGTTTCCACTTCCTAGATAAATGCAAATAAAAACTACAATATCACCTCACACCAGTCAGAATGGCTACCATCAAAGCATTCACAAACAGTAAAGGCTGGAAAGGGAGTGGAGAGAATGGAACCCTCCTTACCTGTTGGTGGGAATATAAATCAGTACAGCCACTAAGGAGAACAATATGGAAGTTTCTTATAAAACTAAAAATAGAACTACCATATAACACTGCAATCTCACTCCGAGGTATATACCTAGGAGAAAAACATGGTCAAAAATGATACACGCACCCAAATGTTCATTGCCGCACTGTTTACAATAGCCAAGATATGGAGGCAACCTAAATGTACATTGATGGAGGAATGGATAAAGAAAATGTGGTACATACACACTCAATCATTAGAAAGAGTGAAATAATGCTATTTGCAACAACATGGATAGACAGACCTAGAGATTATCATACTGAGTGAAGTAAGTTAGATAGAGAAGGAGAAATGTAAAATGATACCCTTTATATGCAGAATCTAAAAAGAAATGATACAAATGAACTTATTTACAAAACAGAAACAGACTCTCAGACTTAGAGAATGAATCTAGGGTTGCTGGGGTAGGGTGGGGGGCAGAGGGGTGGCATGGAGTGAAGAGATGGTTACAGGGGTTGGGACTGACATGTGCACACTGCTATATTTAAGATGGATAACCAGCAATCACCACTGTATAGCACAGGGAACTCTGCTCAGTGTTATATGGCGGGGTGAATGGGAGCAGAGTTTGGGGAAGAATGGATACATGGATATGTGTGGTTGGACTTCCCCGGTGGCTCAGCAGTAAAGAATCTGCCTGCAGTGTAGGAGACACAGGAGAAGTGGGTTCAGTCCCTTGATCAGGAAGATTCCCCGGAGGATGGCATAGCAATCCACTCCAGTATTCTTGCCTGGAGACTCTCATGGAGAGAGGAGCCTGGCAGGCTATGGTCCACTGGGATTGCACAGTCAGACACAGCTGAAGCAACGGAGCACGCATGCATGTGTAGGCATGGCTGAGTCCCTTTGCCGTCCGTCTGAAACTACCACAACCTTGTTAATCGCCTATACTCCAACATAAAATGAAAGGTTTTTTAAAATGGAGTACAGTAGTTTGCAGGTTATACTCTTCTTTATTTCACCCGAGGTCAGAATGAAAAGAATTTAAATTGTAGTAGAAGGAAAGCTTAATGGTCATAATGCAAAATTAATGAAAATCATTACTTGCAACTGGTATCAACAGTGGTTATACAAAAGATTTTAAATCAGGGCTTTAAAGCCATAGGCAGTGACAATACTGAATCTTGGTTAGTTCATGAAGGAAAGGGAGCTTTTCTACACTGTTGATTTAGTGTAAACAAAAGAGCTGGGATGGGAATGAGACAGAAGTAATACTATTTTAAGAGTATGCATTCCCTTCAACTCTCTCCCAGACGTAACACTGTGACAAATAATACATCATGTATGTGCTTGTGTATACCTATGCATGTTAAGTCACTTTGTCAAGTCCAACTCTGTGCGACGCTATGGACTGCAGCCTGCCAGGCTCCTTTGTCCATGGGATTTCCAGGCAAGAATACTGAAGTGGGATTCCATTTCTTTCTCCAGTGTATGCCTGGATCTATATACACATTGCATATCTTTACACATATCATAAACACATACAAGGGGAATTTTCCAACAAAGTATTGTTTGTTACAGTGACACAAGGCAAATTTTCATCACTATGAAAATGGATATATATGTGAGAGATTTTTAATAAAATGGAGTACTCTACAATTGGTACTTAGCATTCAGTTTTTTATTATTAAAGGAGCTCAAGTGCATAATGCTGAATGAAGCCATATCACATATGTTCTGTCTCTATATGTAATAGAAGATATATAATACATGTGATAAAATATGAAAACACACGGGAAAAATGCTAAACACCAAATTCAGGATAATGGATACCTCTTGGAATGCAGTGAAGGAAGAATTAATCAAGGGCTTGATCTATAAGGTTTTATTGTGTAGTGTGATGATACCCAGATATTCATTAAATGCAATACACATTTATATTTTGCCTGAAATGTGTCAAAATCTAATAAAATAAAGAAAACATTTGGTGAAACTTGTCTTGGGAAAGAGGGATATAGTAAAAAAAATTTTAAATGTTAGATTTAACTCCAATACTTTGATGAAATTAAAAACAAGAGATTTTTTATTAAAAATTTTATTTTTACTATTTTATTTTATTTTTATTATTTTATTATTTTATGTATTAGAATTTTGTTAGAAATTTTGTTCATTCTTTAAAAAAGAACATTTATGTCCTTTTTTTCCCTTGAAATTATTTATAAACAAAGAATTTATTTATAGACATAAATAAACTATTTTGAGAACGTGCCAGTAAACAGAAGGTTAACTAGGCAATGCCCAAGTAGACAGATTTTCAAAATCATAACTATGGATAGGGACTGGGTTGGGCACATATTGAATTCAGGCCAAACAGGAAAAAATTCAACTGTCTTTTCTGTATCTTTCAAAGTTATCAAAGCAAGTTATAATCTGTACATTTCATAAATAATATCCAGTGGATTCATTTGATATGGTCATTATAACAAGACAGAGTTACTGATTTTTCTATTACATATAGTCTTCTTTCCAAGAGTTTTGAGACTGGAGTAAATTCTGAATGGTTCTAAACCCTGCAAAGTGTTGTCTATATCCATTCACTTCATTCCTCACTTCCTATGTCTCCTCAGTTCTATCTGTCTTCATTCCCACTACTGTATTAAAACCACCACCCTCCCCAAAAAAGTCTCATGGAGGATATCAACAGTCTCTATCTGGAATAAGCTTATGATCAATATCATGACTTTATATGACTCAATGTTTAACATACTCTTCTCTTTGAAACACTCTGAGCTTTGTCTTTTCTGTGATTTAACCATGCTTCATCTATGCCACAATGGCCCCTGCCCCAATGGCCAATCATACTTCTTACTGATTCCTCATGTTCTAAAGAACTCTTAAGTTCACACTCCATCTCTATGTAATAAAGCCAGTTATTACCTCTCAAAATCCAATTGTTCTAATTTCACAGTTTTTATGGAAACACAGAAGACCCTGGATAGCCAAAACAATCTTGAGAGAGAAAAATGGAGCTGGCGGAACCAACCTTCTGAGCTTCAGACTATACTGCAAAGCTACAGTCATTAAGAGAGTATGGTACTGGCACAAAAACAGAAATGTAGACCAATGGAACAAGAAAGAAAGTCCAGAAATAAACCGACAAACCTATGGACACCTTATCTTTGACAAGAGAGGCAAGAATATACAGTGGTGAAAAGGCAGTCTTTTCAATAAGTGGTGCTGGAAAAACTGGAATGCTACATATAAAAGAATGAATTTAGAACACTCCCTAACACCATATACAAAAATAAACTCAAAAAATGGATTAAAGACCTAAATGTAAGACCAGAAACTATAAAACTCTTAGAGGAAAACATAGGTAGAACACTCTTTGACATAAATTCCAGCAAGAGACTCCATGACCCACCTCCTAGAATAATGAAAATAAAAACAAAAATAAATAAGTGGGACCTAAATAAACTTAAAAGCTTATGCACAGCAAAGAAAACCATAAACAAGATGAAAAGAGAGCCCTCAGAATAGGAGAAAATAACTAAAGGAAGCATCTGACAAAGGATTAATCTCTAAAATATACAAGCAATGGATGCAGCTCAATATATGAGATGGTTAATTTTATTTGTCAAGCTGACAGGGCACCATAATGCCGCAATATCTGGTTAAATGTTATGTCTATATACATCTGTGCGTTTATTTCTGGAAAAGATTACATTTGAATCTCTGGGCTGGGTAAAGCACATTGCACTCCAGTGTGGAAAGACATCATCCAATCCATTTAGTGCCTAAATTGAACAAAAAGGAAGAGGCAAAGGAGGAGAGAAGTCTCTCTGCCTTATAGTTTGAGCCGGGACATCAGTCTTCTCCTACCGTTGGCCTAGGATTTATACCACTGATACTCCCAGTTCTCAAGCCTTCAGATTCAAACTGTACCACAGGTTCCATGGGTCTCCAGTTTTCAGATGGCAGATTTTAGAACTTAGCCTCCATAATGGTGTGAACCAAGACAGAGGGATAAAGATATGTGTGTATGTGTGAGTGTGTATAGAGAGATAATAAATTATACATATATATATATATATATATATATATTCAGATTATGTATATACATATGTCTATACATGTACCTAAAATTTACCAAGCTGGATCATTTTCTCTTCCTCAAAGTACTTTTTTCATTTGGTTTTCAAGATACAGACTTCTTCCTACCTTACTGCCTAGTAATTTCCCCCAGTGGCTCAGTGGTAAAGAATCCACCTACAATGCAGGAGATGCAGGTTCTATCCCTTGGTCAGGAAGATTCTCCTAGAGAAGGAAATGGCAACCCACTCCAGTACTCTTGCTTGGGAAATCCCACGGAGAGAGGACCCTGGAAAGCTACAGTCCATGAGGCTGCAAAAGACTCAGACATGACTTACTGACTAAATAACAACCTTACTGTCTGCTTCTTCTAAGCTCTGAGCTGGCTCTTCTTCACCTCCCTAATATCCCTATGTTCTCATTTCTTTATCCATGCTCCTGACTAGGTGACTTAATCCAGTCTCATGAATTTGTATGTAATCTTTATAATGATGACTCTATATCTCCTATACTGATGATTCTCAAAACTACATCTCCAGTACTGGCTTCTCAAAGACTAATACATCCTGCTGCCTATATACCATTTCCACTTTGATACGTAGTGAACATGCTAAATTAATGCAACTTAAACTGAAATATGTTAGTTTGGTGAATAAAACTGAATGGCTCCTCCCAGCCTTTCTCTACACAGCTTTTCCCCATTTATTCTCATCTGTATGTATGGTGCCATCTTTGGCCTGGTAGCTCAGGCCATTTGTAATCATCCTTGATTCCTCTCCTTCCTTAAAACACTTCTAATTCATGAGAAGTCCTTTTGGTTTGACTTCCAAAATATATCCTAAATCTGGCTATTAACCAACCTCACTGCCTCAACTCCAATTCAAATTGTATCCCCCAAATGGCTGAAACAGTATTGTTAAAGTCTTCCAATTTTCACTTTTCATTTTTACACAGAGAAGCCATTGCTAACTTGCTAACGTGTAAAACAGATCATATCTCTTTCCCATTTTGTGTGTGTGTTAGTTGTTCAGTCATGTCCAACTCTTTGTGACCCCATGGACTGTATCCCACCAGGTGCCGCTCTCCATGGGATTTGCCAGGCAAGAATACTGGAGTGGGTTGCCCCTTCCTTCTCCAAGGGATCTTTCCAACCCAAGGATTGAATCCAGATATCTTGCATTGCAGGAGGATTCTTTACCATCTGTGCAATCAAGGAAGCCTTTTTCCTTCCTATTTTAACACCATCCAATAAATGGTTAACAAGTTTAGGATAAAATCAGACTCCCTTACTATGACCAAAAACCTTACATGATCTGTCCCCTCATTTACCTTCTAGTTCTATATTTATTTTTTCTCTCCCTGTAAACCTCTGATTTTGTCCCCTTCTCAATACCTTGATGTTTCTCTCCATATGCTCATTCTATTCCCCTTTACTCAGATCTTTCTACAGCTGTTTTCTTTTCACCATTTATATTTCAGCTTCAATCTCCTCTTCTCAGAACAGTTTCTTATTAGCTCTTATCAAGAATCTTCTACAAGTTAATATCATATTAATGTCTTTTATTTTCCATTCAGAATTTATTTCCATCTGAAATTATCTTACATGTTAAATAATACGTTATTTATTTCTTTACACTAGAATACAAGTTCTGTGAGGGCAAAGGCTTTGCTGACTCATCTGCCAATGAATATTCTCTATTGCTTAGAACAATGTATGATACAAAATATTTGTTGGCCTGGATACCCCTCAAATTTACCAGGTGAGTAGAAAAGCTAATCTCATTCACTTTGGAGGTAACTTCCATTCTCTTAACAGTCAAATAAGGGTATTAACAGATGTTAACAGCAAGTCTTTTGGCCTTCAGTATATACCAGTGTGGTAGCCAGACTCCAAGATGGTCTCCAGTAATCCTCATCGTCTGGTCTTCAGATCTTTTTGTGGTCCCCTCACACGTGGCTTCTGAAATGGTCTATGTAACCAGCAAAATATAGCAAAAGTAACATTGTGACTTCTAAGGCAAGTCCCCTAAAGACATTTGCTACTGCTGCCTGTGTGGGAAGCCAACTATGCCATGAAAATCCACAAGCCATCCCGGGAACAGAAGGAATGGAAGAAACAAAGTCTTTCGCCAATCAATTCAGTTCAGTTCAGTCACTCAGTTATGTCTGACTCTTTGCAACCCCATGGACTGCTGCACGCCAGGCCTCCCAGTCTATCACCAAGTCCCGGGGTTTACCCAAACTCGTGTCCACTGAGTCGGTGATGCCACCCAGCCATCTCATCGTCTGTCATCCCCTTCTCCTCTCGCCTTCAACCTTTCCAAGCATCAATGTCTTTTAAAATGAGTCAGTATGAGTCAGTATATTATCTATGGTGAAACAGATCACCAACCCAGGTGGGATGCATGAGTCAAGTGCTCGAGCCTGGTGCACTGGGAAGACCCAGAGGAATTGGGTGGAGAGGGAGGTGGGAGGGGGGATCGGGATGGGGAATACATGTAAATCCATGGCTGATTCATGTCAATGTATGACAAAACCCACTGGAAAAAAAAAAAAAAAGAAAAATGGTAAAAAAATAAATAAATAAAAAATAAAATAAAATGAGTCAGTTCTTCACATCAGGTGGCCAAAGTATTGGAGTTTTAGCTTCAACATCAGTCCTTCCAATGGACACCCAGGACTGATCTCCTTTAGGATGGACTGGTTGGGTCTCCTTGCAGTCTAAGGGACTCTCAAGAGTCTTCTCCAATACCACAATTCAAAAGTTAAACAGACATTTCTCCAAAGAAGACATACAGATGGCTAACAAACACATGAAAAGATGCTCAACATCACTCATCATCAGAGAAATGCAAATCAAAACCACAATGAGGTACCATTACACGCCAGTCAGGATGGCTGCTATCCAAAAGTCTACAAGCAATAAATGCTGGAGAGGGTGTGGAGAAAAGGGAACCCTCTTACACTGTTGGTGGGAATGCAAACTAGTACAGCCACTATGGAAAACAGTGTGGAGATTTCTTAAAAAACTGGAAATAGAACTGCCATATGACCCAGCAATACCACTTCTGGGCATACACACTGAGGAATCCAGATCTGAAAGAGACACGTGCACCCCAATGTTCATCGCAGCACTGTTTATAATAGCCAGGACATGGAAGCAACCTAGATGCCCATCAGCAGATGAATGGATAAGGAAGCTGTGGTACATATACACCATGGAATATTACTCAGCCATTAAAAAGAATTCATTTGAATCAGTTCTAATGAGATGGATGAAACTGGAGCCCATTATACAGAGTGAAGTAAGTCAGAAAGATAAAGAACATTACAATATACTAACACATATATACGGAATTTAGATAGATGGTGGCGATAACCCTATATGCAAAACAGAAAAAGAGACACAGAAATACAGAACAGACTTTTGAACTCTAGGGGAGAACGTGAGGGTGGGATGTTTTGAAAGAACAGCATGTATATTATCTATGGTGAAACGGACCACCAGCCCAGGTGGGATACAAGAGTCAGGTGCTCGGGCCTGGTGCACTGGGAGGACCCTGAGGAGTCGGGTGGGGAGGGAGGTGGGAGGGGGGATCGGGATGGGGAATACATGTAACTATATGGCTGATTCATGTCAATGTATGACAAAACCCACTGAAATGTTGTAAAGTGATTGGCCTCCAACTAATAAAATAATATTAAAAAAATAAAAAAAAAAAAAAAAAAAAAAAAAAAAAAAGAATATAAAAGTATCAATTCTTTGGTGCTCAGCTTTCTTTATAGTTCAACTCTCACATCCATACATGACCACTGGAAAAACCATAGCCTTGACTAGATGGACCTTTGTTGGCAAAGTGATATCTCTGCTTTTTAATATGCTATCTAGGTTGGTCATAACTTTTCTTCCAAGGAGCAAGTGTTTTTTAATTTCATGGCTGCGGTTACGTTCTGCAGTGATTTTGGAGCCCAGAGAAATAAAGTCAGTCATTGTTTCCACTGTTTCTCCATCCATTTGCCATGAAGTGATGGGACTGGATGCCATGATCTTAGTTTTCTGAATGTTAAGCTTTAAGCCAACTCTTTCACTCTTCTTTTTCACTTTCATCAAGAGGCTCTTTAGTTCTTCTTCACTTTTTGCCATAAGGGTGGTGTCATCTGCATATCTGAGGTTATTGATATTTCTCCCGGCAATCTTGATTCCAGCTTGTACTTCTTCCAGCCCAGCGTTTCTCATGATGTATTCTGCCTATAAGTTAAATAAGCAGGGTGACAATATACAGCCTTGACGTACTCCTTTTCCTATTTGGAACCAGTCTGTTTTTCCATGTCCAGTTCTAACTGTTGCTTCCTGACCTGCATACAGATTTCTCCAGAGGCAGGTCAGGTGGTCTGGTATTCCCATCTCTTTCAGAGTTTTCCACAGTTTATGGTGATCCACACAATAGCCAGACTTTGGCCAGCAGCCAGAAGCACTCAGGAATGAACTATCTGAGAAATAGCTCTCCAGCTCTAGTCAAGCCTTCAGACGCTGCCGCTCTGGACACCAGCTTGGCTGCAGCCTCATGAGTGATCCTGAGCCAGAGCCACCCAGCTAGGATGCTCCTGAGTTTCTGACCAACAGACAGTGTGATGAGCGCTGAGGTTGGTTTTTAACAGCAATTAGTCACTAACACAGAGGGTCTCTGGTGATATTTTCATTTTCCAGTCCTTAAATTTCTGCTGTTTCTGTGTCTTCCTTTCTCCCCTATTTCACTCTTTTTAAAATGTTAGTACAGCCTTTCTTGCAATCCGTCTACCTCAGGGAGTCTGGGATATTAAAATTAAGAGACAAGAGAAAGGTCTGTGTGTCTGACAACTTTGCTTTCACCTATAACAGCAAATCTACTCAGGCTTGGATACAGAGGCAGGCTAATTTCTTGAGAAGCAGGAAAAGAAAAAAAATTGTGTATAAAAAAATTCAACTTAGCACATGTAAAATGGAAATTAGAAGGTCGTGACTACAGGTGTTTTGAAGGGAACAAGTGAGAGACTGCATTTAAAGTTCTTAGCATGCATAGCATGAAGACTGATCTATGGTTAGTGCTAAATAAATATTGGTTATTGTTACTGACTTTTCTTTTGCTTGACTCCTTTTTATTTGAACAGACTTTTAATTCACTAAAATAGACGAGTGAAAATAGTATATTATAAACTCCTAACACTCCCCAATAGACGATGATTTATATGAGAGAAGTGTTTTCTCTAACCTGTTATCATAAATTGAGAATAGACTTTTTAATACATACATTTTCAGAGAAAAAAAATTAAGCTGAAAATTAACCAAAGGCTATGCTATCTTAATTATAATAAGAGATTGTCATCTTAACATATTGAAAACTAGAGAGGGATGAGCGAGAGACTTAAAACTTAGGAAGAATGTAAAAGCAGCAAGAGATTGACTTGAATGTCATTATCTTATTGCCTTTTGGAACGAAAAATGTATTGTTTCTCATATAAAGCAAAGCACTGAAAACTATTTGGCAGCAAGGTTATTATTTCACATATAATTACATCTCATATGGAGGTACATTGGCAGACATGTGGTGGCTAAATTGTCCATTTTCAACTAGAAAAAAGAAATGCGGTTCTTTCTTTCACTTACATCAGTCAAGAAGATAGCTGCCCACAGGAAGAGATAAAGACTTATTTGACACTAGATCTATAACCAATGATTTTAGTTATCACTTGAAATTAGTGAGAATTTGAAATAGGCTTAAGATTTTTTTGAAGAGCAATTTGGTATCAAAGTGAAACAGCAGATGAAATAGAAAGGTGAAAACAGGAAAGAGAAAATGCTGTTTCCATTGCTTGAGTTTGTTTGGATTCAAAACAGGATTTCTTCTTTTTTTTTTTAATTTATTTTTATTAGTTGGAGGTTAATTACTTTACAGTATTGTAGTGGTTTTTGTCATACACTGACATGAATCAGCCATGGATTTACATGTATTCCCCATCCTGATCCCCCCTCCCACCTCCCTCTCCACCTGATCCCTCTGGGTCTTCCCAGTGCACCAGGCCCGAGCACTTGTCTCATGCATCCAACCTGGGCTGGTGATCTGTAAAACAGGATTTCTATTAGCCAGATAACCCCTGAAAGCACAGATGTATTAATCTACTATTTTTTCAATTAAATTATGCATCTAATTAAATTATCTTCTCTATATACAAATTAGATAAATCTGGAGTCAATGACTATACCTGGTGGTGGTTTAGTTACCAAGTCGTTTCCAACTCTTGGGATCCCATGGACTGTAGCCCGCCAGGCCCCTCTGTCCATGGGATTCTCCAGGCAAGAATACTGGAGTGGGTTGCCATTTCCTTCTCCGAGGGATTTTCCCAGCCCGGGAATCAAACCAGGGTCTCCTGCATTGCAGGCAGATTCTTTACCGACTGAACTACACAAGGTATGTTTAAGTTATATGAGATGTGGAGAGAAATTTTTTCTACTTTTGAGGCTGAAAGGGGGGAGAAACAGTGGAGGGGATAGGAAGAGACTTGGAGTAGCGAAAAGGAAGAAGGTTTGTACATTATGACAGGTCTTACGAAGTCCCAAGGTTTAATAAGGTCAACCACACTCAAAAAACGTTGAGTGGATATGCATGTGTGTGTGAGTGTGAGTTCTGCTAAAAGGATTTGATTTTCAAGGATAGGGGAGCAGGAAGCCAAAAAACTTGCAAGGCAACATAGATGGACCTAGAGATTATCATAGTAAGTGAAATTAGCAAGACAGAGAAAGATAAATATCATATGATATCATGTATATGTGGAATCTAAAAATGATACAAATAAACTTATATACAAAACAGAAATAGACCCAAAAACAGAAAACAAAACTTACGGTTACCAAAGGGGAAATGGGGGGGAAGGATAAATTAGGAGTTTGGGATTAACAGATACACACTACTAAAATAGATAACTTACCAAGACCTACTCTATAGCACAAGGAACTATATTTAATATTTTTAAATAATCTATAAGGGAAAAAAATTTGAAAAGTGTACACACACACACACACAGAGGCCGGGCATGCTGCAGTCCATGGCGTTGCAGTTGGACATGACTGAACAACAATAACAATATATATATACACATACATAATAACTGAATATATATGTATGCCCATATGTGTGTGTGTATATATATGTGTGTGTGTGAGTGTGTGTGTGTGTATAACTGAACCACTTTGCTGTATACCTAAAACTACTACAATATTGTATATCAACTAAGCTTCAAGAAAAGTAATTTTTTCTAAAAGCTTGCAAGTGCAGCTCTTAGAAAATTCTCAGGAATCATGGGAAAGGATAACTTTCAACATTCACAGGTCCAAGAAACTTAGAGTTCTAAATTCACCTTGATTGTCAGAGAACAGAGAGGCACTGAGAGCCTATCCAGAGACTGTTCTTTTGTCAAAACTTTCTTCCTTTCCATCTTTCCATCAAGTAAACAATTTTTGGATTAGTTAGGCTTCTTTTCTCACCTTTCCTGAATTCGATACGAGTTTTCACAGTTTAGCTGACATCATAATTATATTGTTAACCACTAGAAGGAACTACTAGAATACAAGGGAGACTTTGGGGAAAAAACCAAAGTGCAGACATTAAGCAAGTTAACAGAAATTAGATGAGATGATACAGAGAGAGCAAGTTGAATCACTTCACTGTTATTTTGTGCTTGGTCTCCTAAGAGCTTACCTTTTTCCCTAAAAAGCTTCAAACATTTCCCAAATTCTCTGAAAATTCCCAACTGTTTTTGTTTTGACAACCACTATTATTCAGTTTTGGGCTTCCCAGGTGACTCAGTGGTAAAGAACCTGCCTGCCAATGCAGGAGATATGCGCTCAATCCTTAGATGGGAAGATCCACTGGAGAAGGAAATGCTAACCCACTCCAGCATTCTTGTCTGGGAAATCACATGGACAGAGGAACCTGGTGGGCTATAGTCCATGGAGTCACAAAAAGAGTCAGACACGACCAAGGTACTAAACAGCGACAAATTATTTGGTGTTATATCCCCTCTCAGGCTCTTCTTGTCTCACTTCTTCCGGTTTATACACACTATTCACAAACCCATTTGTGAAACCCAGACCCTTTTCCTGATTTCGAGGGTAGGGGGATATACATATAAAGATCATATGAGTATAGAAAATTTTACTGCAGGTTGGGGATTCAAATGAGGATTCAGTTTCAGAACCATATGCAAATGCCTTCTCTTGGAATAATTTCACTACCTGTATTCTATGTAGCTATCCTGATTCTGGCACAGGAAACTTTTTCCTTCACTCCTCCCTTCCTTACTTAGCTCTTTGCCCTTTCACCCTGAAATTCACATTCATTTCTAACACGGAGAAATCTGGTTATCTTTTCGTTTGGGAGTTTCCATTGAGACCCTACCCTGGAAGCCTTACTTTCTGATCAAAGCCATTTACACTGGAAACAAATCACATCCCCAAGTGGCGTGAGTGGTAAAGAACCTGTCAATGCAGGTAGATGTAAGAGACATGGGTTGCATCCCTGGGTCGGGAAGACGCCCTGGAGGAGGGCATGGCAACCCACTCAGGTCTTCTTGCCTGGAGAATCCCCATGGACAGAGGAGCCTTGAGGGCTACAGTCCATGGGGTCACAAAGAGTCAGACACGACTGAAGTGACTTAGCATACATGCACATTTGGGGGCAGAATTGTGTTTTAAAGTAGCATAGTAACATTTCCCCTCTCCTCTACTAATGCCATTTCTGAAATGCAGTGGCCCAAACCTGCATTTTCAGGATGTTTCCTTCAGCTCTGCACATTGCAGTTTCGAACATAGTTAATGCTTGCTAAAGATTAAACAAATTTGGGGACCAGATTCAGGGAAAAAGAAATATGAATTCCAGGTATCCTTACTTCTTATACAGTTTGGCTTTGATACTTATTAAGGGCTAATAATCTCACTTTTTATACCTTGTTTCCCATCTGCAAACTGGAGTTAAAATGGTGAAGTTAAATGTGTGTCTTATAGAATTACTTTATGTATAAAAAAATATGAGATTATTTTGAAAACTGAGCAGTCTCCTACAAATACTTGGCAATGTTACTAATCTTTATCTTCTGCACTGTGAATAAGGCTGGTGTGGTATATAGAGTACATAAGCATTGTGTAAGCCTGCTTTTGCAAACACACGGTGGGGGGTGGAAATTAGAATCCTGTGTAAAATACATAGTAAGTTCCAAATACGCATGAGATAATAAAAAGGCTTGTAATATGCATTTGAGTTTATCAAAGGCCTTATGGAAATAAGTAAGAATGACCATCTATGAATGTGACTTTAGAAACTGTTACCAATAAGTGACTATCTCTGTGAATATAATTAAATATCATCAGAGAACAAGTTTGAGTCACTGTTTATCCACAAAAATTCAAATTTATTTCTCATTTACTAAAAAAGCAATGAACTAAGTATCTTTAAGACACAAAGTGAAATGCAGAAACCTGTAAATTATGTTGCCAAGCATATTAAGATAACACTCATGCCAGTCAAATAGTTCTACTTTTTTATTTCTTATCCTGCAAAAACATCTCTTCAGTATAGGTGGTATTTTACTTCTAAGATGAAATTTTACCGCTTAACATTTTTTTACTTTAATTTCCCTCCCTTGCTATGTCTTGCTAGGTACCTACGAAGGACAAAGCTGGAACACTGAAGGCCTGATCATGGCATTTATCTAGGACTCTGGGATAAAAGGAATCAAATGGGTGGACCCATCCACAATTAATCATGAATGGTGATGTCTTTATTGGCTACTGACCTTGCAATGAGTTGCATGAGTTATAAGAAGGTTCTCTGTTACCTCAGTCCCTATTCTTTTGAAGGAGAATATAAATCACTTGAGCCTCATGAATTTCTCATATTTACAAAGTAGTCTTCCAAATTTTCCACAGAGGGTGCAGGAGAACCATTCATTTTTCCAATTTAAAAAAAAATAATTTTTCAGCTTGTTCAGATGTCATGCAAGGAGGCTGATGATGGAGATGATCTGACTGGGGGTGACCCGAGGATCCAAGGTGGGTGTCAGCCAGAAGCCTGGAGAGAAGCAGACAGGTTCCATCATCCCCATTTTGAGGTTGTTTGCATTACTTCTTCCCTAACCTTATGCTCGAAGCAACAATCATGGTAGATTGCCTTATTCTGTTCCATTAAGAACTGAAGCATGTAATAAATCAAATTCCATAGTGACATATCTTGCTTCAGTGGCATGATAAGTTGCTTCTTGACTGAAATTCGGATGAAAAATATCTGAATTTTGTAAATATACTTCTCCATATTCTCTTGAAACCTAGAATTTAAGCATTAAGTTATGCTTGGAAAATGGGTGAATAGAAAGAAGAAAGAGGGACAAGACCTTTAGAAATCTGAAGAGATCTCAGTGGGACAATACCATAGTGTGAATTTTGAATAACTTTCCCTATGCATGCAGGTATTAATAGATAATCCCATGAGGAGAACAATAAAATATTAAGCCTTGCTCTTTAAAAACTATGAATTAAATTTAAATATCTAAGACCATTACACAGTAGCATGTAACACAGAATGTATACTCTACCATAAATAAAAATATAACTTTTTCCTCAAAAGAAATTATCCTAGTTTTGTTTCATTAAACCCAGGGGAAACTAATGCTAACAAACCATCTATTAGAGAACTTTTATTTAGTTAGTGTTAGTCACTCAGTCGTGTCCAATTCTTTGAGACTCCATGGAGTGTAGCCCACCAGGCTCCTCTGTCCGTGGAATTCTCCAGGCAAGAATACTGGAGTGGGTTGCCATTTCCTTCTCCAGGGAAACTTCCCAACCCAGGGATCAAACCCAGGTCTGCTACATTGCAGGCAGATTTTTTTACCATCTGATCTATCAGGAAACATTTGTTAAAATTTAAAGCTACAAAATGGAATCTAGACACAGACTGACATGAACTTCCCATTTCAAAAGATATTGCAATACTTAGTTATTAAAGAGACGTTCTTCAATGTTTACTGTGAATAATCACTGTTTTGCCATATTGAGGGTTACAGTGTATGAAATGCCATCTCAGCCCCTAAGGTTTCAGTCCCCCACAGGCAGGATAAAGACACCATGAGTGTAACTAGAATACAAGGCAGGCTAAGAGAAATGCATTAAGATAGGAATAAGTCATGCTTTGGGGATTTCCCTGGGAATCCAGTGCTTAAGACTTTGCCTTCTAATTCAGGGGATGTGGGTTCAGTCCCTGGTTGGGGAACTAAGATACAGCATGCCTCATAGCCAAAAACCAAAACATGAAGCAGAAGCAATATCGAAGTCTTTAAAAATGGTCCACATTAAAAAAAAAAAAATCTTTAACGAGAAAGATGCTTTGGTAATTCAGAGCATCACATTTGGTTTTAATCATCATTCAGACTTCATAATAAAGCAAGAACCAATAATTGAATCTGCCTGCGATATGGGAGACCCAGGTTCGATCCCTGGGTTGAGAAGATCCCTTGGAGAAGGGAATGGCAACCCATTCCAGTATTCCTGCCTGGAGAATTCTGTGGACAGAGGAGCCTGGTGGGCTACAGTCCATGGGGTCACACAGAGTCATACACAACTGAGTGGCTAACACAACCACTGAGATTCTCACATGGAACAACTGACTGGTTCAAAATTGGGAAAAGAGTATATCAAGGCTGTATATTGTCAGCCTGCTAATTTAACTTACATGCACAGTACATCATGCAAAATTTTGGTCTGGAGGACTCATAAGCTGGCATCAAGATTGCCATGAGAAATATCAACAACCTCAGATATGTAGATGTTACCACTGCAATGACAGAAAGGAAAAAGGAACTAAAGAGCCTCTTGATGAGTGTGAAAGAAGAGAGTGAAAAAGCTGGCTTAAAACTCAACATTCAAAAAATAGAGATCATGGCATCTCATTCCATCACTGAACGGCAAATAGAAGGGGGAGAAGTAGAGGTAGTGACAGATTTTATTCTCTTGGGCTCCAAAATCACAGTGGATGGTGATTGCAGCCAGGAAAGTAAAAGACTCTTGCTCCTTGTTAGAAAAGCTATGGCAAGCCTATACAGTGTATTAAAAAGAAAAAACATCGTTTAACCAACAAAGGTCCATCTAGTTAAAGTTATGGTTTTTCCAATGGTCATGTATGAATGTGAGAGTTGGACTATAAAGGATGAGAATGGAAGAATTGATGCTTTTGAACTGTGGTTCTGGAGAAGACCCTTTGACTGCAAGGAGTCAAACCAGTCAATCCTAAAGGAAACCTGAATATTCATTGGAGGTACTGATGCTGAACCAAAGCTCCGATGCTTTGGTCAATTCATTGGAAAAGACCCTGATGCTGGGAAAGATCGAAGGCAGAAGGGGAAGGGAGTGGAGAGGATGAGTTGGTTACATAGCATCCCTGAATCCATCGCCATGAATTTGAGCAAATTCCGGGAGATAGTGAAAAACAGGAAAACCTGGCGTGCTGCAGATCCTGGGGTCACACAGGGTCAGACATGTCTTAGCAACTGAACAACAGCAACGAAGCATCTGATTCTGGCCTTAAAGGGGAGTGACTGTTGGATACGCAGAACCAGGGAGACACATCAGGTGGTGACAGCGAGAGCTTGGTCACAGAGCCAGCTGTAGGAAAAGTGACCTCCGACACTGAATGAGCTCATCCTGTGTGCTAGGCACCACTCTAGGCATTAACCTGTTTTAACTCATTTCACTTTCACAAAAGTCCTAGAAGGTGGGTACTTTTATTGTTATTCCCATTCAGCAGATGGGGTACAGAGTGTAGTCTAAGTAATCTAAGTGAGCGCTGAGTTTGGTTCTCAAACTCAGCCTGGTCCACATTCAGCCTATCTTCAACAGGGTTCAGTACACCAAGTGGATTTTGAAAAAACAATGGGTTAAAACCTAAGAATCCTGAGATTCTCCACAATAGCTCCAATAAGGAGCTATTGATTGTTTTTGAGCAAAGAAATGACTAAAGAAGTACTTCAGGAAGACATCCCATATCAGTATGTATATTAGTTTTGGAAAATAAACCTTGTGATCAAAGGGACTGGTTAAAAAGTCATTGCAATCATCTATGATATTCTTGGAATGGGAAAATGCAATTGTGAAGAAAAATGGGTAGTTGGTAGTGTGTAGTTTATCTTCTCCTTGTCAATTTAAAAAGAGACTTACCAATCACCCTCACTTCTGACTTATCTAGACTTAACAAGACGACTGGATAATCATCAAATAGTATATTTAGTTTTCTTTTCTTGGTGAGTTAAGTTGCTTTCTTAGTATCAATTAAAACCTGGGAAGATTATCAATTAATTGCACAAAAGTAATAATATGACAGCTCTGAATGCCTAGTGACCTAAAGGAATTGACATACCTTTGAAGAATTAACTAATATATATGTGGGGAAAAAAATCAAAACATCATTAATACACAAACACATTTGGCAAATGTTTTTCCAATGTCTTGAGAAAATTCCCCCACTCTAAAAACTTTACAGACATAACTTATGATTGACATCCAGTAAACAGTATGTTTTAATGGCAAAGATATTTTACGCCCGCTCTTCATTTTTTAATAAAATGTCCTAAGGAACGTGGTGACATTCTTATTCTAACACTATATTTTTAAAGGGTACTTCAATAACTTGAGAGTTTTTCATGTGAATTTTCACTTTTTTCTGCACTTCAAAAAAAAAAAGTAGGATTTCACTGGCTTCTTTCTGGTACCATCTGTGTTATCAGCAATGAAATTGTAGCATAAGCTTAAAACAATGCAAGAGAGAACTAAGCACAATTCAGCTAAAACTGTCACAATGAAACTGCTAAATTTCACAGAGATCAAATTCCAGTACACTGAAAATGTTTTGGGGGCCTGCCTAGAATTTCTCACCTCATGATGTGTGAAAAACATAAATTGAGCACTGTTGTTTTGTTTTTGTTTTTTTTTTTCAAAATTTTGTCCATGATGAGAACAGTTGGGGAACCAAGCTCTCTACAGCCCTTAGATCTGGTACGTGGAAGAGCGAGAAGAATGATTGAAGGCTGAACCTTTTACAGATTCTGGGCACTTGTTCAGGGATTGTTTTTGAATCTGCAAGGGGCTTATGAAATAATTAATTCATTCCCACATTTCCACTTCTTTCCAGAACACAAAACTAGCACTTCTCATTAAAAAAAAATTAAGGAAGATGGCGAGTCAAAAATAACTGGCCAAATTTCATATTCCAAGACCAGAACTCGTGTTTTCTGAGTTCAGCTATTTAACTCTAGACACCACTTTTCTCTAATAGTTCCCATCTTGAAATTTCAGTAATATCTCTTTGCTCGCCAGACATCTAGGTGGGATTCAGCTCTACGTGCATACTAATACATTTCATGTATAAAGGTTGAAATCTCTGACTCATTGCCCATCAAGTTGAAGCACAAATTCAAGATTTTTAAGCACTTAATCTGTACCTTGTAATGAGATTTATATTACAAGTTGGAAAAAAAAAAAAGTGCACTTAAGATAGAGTCCAAAATAAAACTACCAAGCCTGGGTGTGAATCTGAACTTCCAGAACATTTTTATTCCACACATTTTCCTCCAGCATCTATAAATGGAACATCTTTCATTATTCCCTAATCCTGTACCGCAGGAGTCTCCTGTCCTGCATGGAGTATCGAATTTTACAGCATATCATCCAAAATTGCACATCTTTTCATAATAATGTGCAAGAGCATCTTGCATTTCCTATCATTTAACTCAAACATTTGTCCTTCCTTAGGAGAATGATGGAGACCCTTGACTGCACACCCACATTTAATACCATTGTTCATTTCCATGGCAACTTGTACTAGTTAGCTGCCAAAAAGTGAAATATGGTTCAAAAGTGAGTAATACAAAAGGTCATTTCATCTTCCAATACCTAAAATATTTTTACACTGTACCTCCCAGTTACTCCCACCCTCAAAAGCAAAGGACTTTGCAGATTGAAATAAAGGGTAATTATAATGGAGCTAAATGAAGCTGGGAACTAAGGTATTTTGTGTTAGTGAGTGTGTTATAATTAACTCTGGTAAATGATACCAAAATGAATATTTTAATTTTCACTATTCCAGGCAAAAACCTGAAGGGAGAAATCAGTGTAATCATGCTTTCTTCTACAAGATAAAGGGGAGAGATAAATCTCTGTTATTTCTCTAAAGTACAGTTCTAATATATTTTGTTTAAAAAAACTGACAAGGAGGAGCTATCTAAATGATATTACTTGTGCAGAAATAGTAACTTCCCACCAGTGAGGTTAATGTTGATAGATAATATCCTATGGATATTTCAGAAGATGCTGTGTGGATCCATTGTCTGCTTACTAACCTAAAGGAGAATAGTTGGGCTTCACAAAGTGGATGAAGTACTTTGAGTTTGTAACTTTTCTCTAAAGAAAATCAATCTGCTTTAATCAACTGGAGAACACGAAGAGAGAAGGGATGGAGGAAGACACACATTTATTGCCAACAGGGCAACAACGAGAATTGAAAATTTATTCCGTAATAAACAGCATACTAGAATTTGTGTACAGGTGCATAAGGAATTATTGTCCTCACTGAGCTTATTCTATATGAAAGGAAGCACAAAACCAAGCGCACAGAACACTTCCAGTGGATTCTATCAGGGTGAGTAGGGCCCCTTTCCCAAAGACAGTTATCGACTGTTCCTATATCAGTTGGGATTCTTAGGTGAAAGGGTATTGGCAAAACCTGGAATTCTGGGGAAGAGGACAAGTTAGGAGCTACAATATTTAACTTTTATTTCAATGTTCATTAGTAGAATCCAATGTTGAACCCAGAAATCTAAATAGAAATAGCATGTCACTGTTTTGCTTATTCTAAAATTATGCATGTAATATAGAGTATGCCTTTAATCAGAAACATTCTTCTTCTTGTTATTATACATAACTGGACCCCCACATGTTAGGGGAGAAGCAAGGAGTGCATACAATTGTACTTACTGCCAAATTTCCAATGTCTCAGTTACATTCTGTTCAAGCAGTAGCTGCCATTTTGGAATTCTTCCTTCCCTAAGGTGTTTTTGGGTAGGGAACAATGATCATTGAAATATGCAATATAGTGCTTTTCTCTTTAGGCACGTAGACTGAGTTCAAGGTCATTTTTCCAAATGTATCTCAGTAGAAGTTGACTGATGGAGAACTACTCCAAGTAAGGAGACACTGCCTTGATCTTTTTGGTTTGAACTTTATGTACAGCCTGTAGACATGTGTTCAAATCCCATATTTATCCAACTGATAGTTTGATAGACCTCCCCACTCAATTCTATCTACAGTTTTAAGAAGAAATTCTCTTCATCTTTGGAAGAAAGAGTACCTAAGCAGTTCCGTAACAGTGAACATAGGACTCTGCTCTTTGTTATATTGGTGTTTGAATTTGAATGACCAGTCATTTGAGGGTCCCTCTGACATAATCCAGTCACCACATTCCCATTTTACCCACAGTGGTTTCATGACAAGTTGTCAGATATACTCAGCACCTCTTACTTCATCTTGTGATCCAGCAATGCTATCTAGAAGGAAATGGGATTAGCAAGCACAGCCTTTGAATCCATGCTGACTTTTAGTGTCGCTTGTTATGTTGACTATTCTAGAATACTAGTAGGGACAAACTGTGGGATTGTCACTTATAGATTTTAAAATACATCCTTTTTTGTTACTAAAATGGGACAGTCTCCCACCCATAATCTTATAACTTCTTATTTTCTTAGAGATGATTGATGGTAACATTGAGAGCACTTCTACAAATACTTTTGACCTCAGGAAATAATGGTTCATTTCTACAATCAGATCAGATGAAGCATGATGTAGGAATGCAGAAGAATTTCATCTCTAAAGTGGTGCTGCTGGAAGACCTATGATACATACTGTGTGGCAAGGCCTTCCCTCAAGCCTATCCAATGAGTTTATGACCTAAAATCTACTTCAGGAAACATAGCCTTCATTGCTTTTCCTCTAAATTCATCTCTCTGTCATCTTCTCTCCTCAATGTCTATGGAGAGGTGGTTCTAATGGAATGTATTAGGAGACCCATTAGGATGCATGCCACATTAACACTAAGATTGAATTTCAGACATAGGGACAGAATTGTTCCCAGGTGTATGACAATATCTGGTTGAATATGTTAACATGGTTGATTATGTTAACATGACTTAAGGAAAAAAATATGATACATAAAAGTGAGAGTAAGCTGGTGAGCCCCAAATGGGAAAAGGCAGAGTAACAAATGAGCGTTAAGGTCACTCATGTGAAACTGCCCAGGGCATAGGAAGACTTCACCACCTGGACTTCATCGCCATGTTTCCTTTGGTATTATCATCCACACGGATTCTGTTAAGAAAACCTAACACCAACCTGACCTTGTTTTTGTCTCCTGATCATGAAGAATACTTCTGATGATTTTGCTTTCCAGGTCGTAATTCTCTACCAAGAAAAGATCCTTTCTATATCCTCTGGTAGGAGCCACTTCACCAAATCAAGTTCTCAATACTGAGGACTTAACATCTATCGTGCATGGTTCTAAGTGTTTTTTGTTTGCTTGCTTGTTTGTCTTGAGGTAAGCACAATGATGTTTTATTATCTCTAAACTCTTTAAGTTGATTTAAGTGTACTATTTTTCAGAAAAGCCTCAATGTTATGCCTTATTATTTCAATCTACTCTTCTAAATACATGCTTCAAATGGATTATATAAAGTATATTTAAAGTTATCTAATGATGATTAGTTTTTTGTTTTTTTTTTGCTGGTATATATTTATTTTACATATCCATGTACCCATTCTTTTTCAAATACTTTCCCCATTTAGGTTGTTACATAGTATTGAGCAGAGCTCCCTGTGCTATATAGTAGTTCCTCGTTGGTTATCCATTTTAAGTATAGCAGTGTGCACATCTCAATCCCCAACTCCCCAGCTAGTCCCTCCACCCTTGCCCCCTGGTAACCATAAATTAGTCTCTCAGTCTGTAAGTCTGTTTCTGTATGAACTTGTTTAATCCTTGCAACAAGTCTATGAAGCACTGGGAGCTATAACTCTTCCCCTCTTTCTGCTAATCTTTTGAAAATGCACACACCATTCTTTTAAGCATGAGGTTCTGTCTTTTCTTTGTGATCTCCTTGATCTCAGCTTGTCTAGTCTTCCTGATTCACAAGTGGGCCAGTCCAACCCTTCAACGAGAGAGAACTGGAGAATCTATTCAGTTCATTACTGCTGCTGTTTCTGAACACATGCAGTCTAACAGGTCTTTTTCTGTGACTGCTTTAGGCCTCAGGCTATACTAGTTCATATTCATACTTACAGTTGTTTTCCTGTGAGCATGATAGAACGCCAGGAGTTCTGAGTCCTAAGGAGCTCTAGTCTAACCCGCACATGGTGCTATATCTGCCCTCCCTCTCAACACGTATATACCTGGATTATGCTTAGGTCACTGGATTAAAGCTTTCCTTTGGAACCATCAATGTCTTCTCCTCACTGCTTTAATCTTAGCCACCTTAGTTCTTTCTGATGAAATTGAAAGTGTTACTTGCTCAGTCATGTCCAGCTCTCTACGTTCCCACTATAGCCCACCACGCTCCTCTGCCCATCCATGGAATTTTCCAGGGAAGAATACTGGAGTGGGTAGCTATTCCCTTCTCCAGGAGATCTTCCCAACACAGGGATCGAGTCCAGGTCTCCCACATTGCAGGCAGATTCTTTACCATCTGAGCCACCGGGGAATCCCAATGGGCTTCCCTAATTTTTAACTGCAGAGATTAAAAAAAACTGAGGTCTCAGTCTCTTATTTTATAGAAGGTTCTTGGACCCATGTTGCAAATTTGTTTTTCCTTTCTCGTATTAGCAAACGAAGTGGTATTGTGTGGGATATACCTTTGTCAGGATACAAAGGATTCAATTATACTTCATTCCAAGTAGAATTGACAAAATAGGACCTATTCATAACCAGAAGGCCACATAGCATCACTTCTATGAAAAAGATAGATGATTTGCTCAGCCCTTCTTAACCGAGAGTGCCTGGAGTTGCTTATTAATTTTTATGTAAATTTGTGTACATCACCCTTATGGACGCTTGTTATATTTAATTAGTATACATGTTTCAATTTCCCCCTAAGAAATGGATCCACTTTTTGTGCACTAGTATGACCGACATAGACCAAGGTGAAAGACCAAAGCTAGAATCAGATTGAACTGAGTAGAACATGTATACTTTAATTACACTTAGCTACCCTCTAGAATGTTCTAGGCTCTCTTCCTTCAAGCTTCTACACATGCTGCTCACTTTGTCTATGTCTCTCTTCCAAAGGGCAGAGTCTGTAGGTCTGGTTTCCTGCCACTCACACTGAGGATTTCGGGAGGATAGTACCTCCCTCCTGGAGGAGGGGAACATGCATTTCTTTTCGGCAGTTGGATCCCTCCTGCCTGGCATGTTATCTGGCACATGTGACAAATAAGTGATGTTGAATTAATAATATGCAAGCTGGCAACCAGATCTGAGCTGTATCTACCCCAAGTCACACTCTCTCATTTTCCTCAAAACCAACTCTCCCTCCACACTCCTCTATCAAGAGATCCAATTTTCTCCTTGTTACTCTGAACCAAAATCTTCTCATTCCCTTTGGCATATCCCCTCCCCTTCACCTCCTACTCTAGTTACTTTAAAACACCCAATTCTTTCTTTACAATGAATGTCATTTGGATTCTACCTTACTCCATTTTGACTAAGCCTTTATGCCCACGTGATCTAATTTATGAATAACTGCAATTGTCTCTGAAATGGTCACCCAGGTTTCAGATACCATCAACATTCCATATGATGTTAAATGTCACTGCTAAACTAATTTTCCTAAAATACCACCTTCATAATATCACTTATTTGTCTACTAAATCAGGGGGAAAAATTGTGTAACTCTTTTAAGGAACTTCATAATTCAGTTCAGTTCAATCGCTCAGTCGTGTCCGACTCTTTGGGATCCCAAGGACTGCAACTCGCCAGGCCTGCCTGTCCATCACCAACTCCCGGAGTTTACCCAAACTCATGTGCACTGAGTCAGTGATGCCATCCAACTGTCTCATCCTCTGTTGTCCCCTTCTCCTCCAGTCATATTTGGACCTATGCTAAGTTTGCAAACTACTTTCCATTTACAACCTCTGTTCTCATCAAAGAAATTTCTTCATTGTCCCAGTAGACATTCAGTCGTACTTTCCTATATTGGAATTTGGGGTTATCTACTACACATTTAACCTATATTGTAATATGTATATATATATATATATATATATATATATATATATATATAGTTATTCCATTTTGCTATATAATGCGTGCCTGCATGCTCAATCATTTCAGTCCTGTCCAGATCTTTGTGACCCAGTGATTTGTAGCCTGCCAGGCTCCTCTATCCATGAGATTCTCCAGGCAAGAATACTGGAGTAGGTTGCCATGCCCCCCTCCAGAGAATCTTCTCTACCCAGGGTCAAACCTACATCTCCTGCATCTTCTGCATTGTAGGCAGATTCTTTGCCACTGAACCACCAGGAAGCCCTAATATATATAACACATTCCACATTATCCAAGGTTAAACTCAAGTGCTAATGCCTATATGAAGACATCTGTCACTAAACAATGTGAACCTATCAATTATTTCAGCACACTTATCAAAAAATATCATTTTCTACAGCAATTTCTCTGCATTTCATTATAGATTATCCTTTATGTTTTTCTAACTACATGTGACCTAGCCACTGCTTCTTGATATCAGTGGGCATCTTTAATCACTAGCAAAATACTGTACATAGTAGGTATTCTGCAGATTCTTGGAACTGTATTAGTCAATTCAGTAAATATTTATTGAATAACCACTGTATTATCAGGCACTAAGAATGCAGCAGAAAAGAAAATGTATCTACCATTGCATTCTAATGGAAGATATTGAAAACAAAAAAGGAAACACAATTTAAAAAAATAAAAAAGCAAAGCTAAACAAAAAAAGAATTTAAGTTTCAGTGTGTGGATTAAATCACTCTCCCTTACAAGTACAAATAGAAGACTTTTCAATTCATGTGTTGTATTTGAAAAATCTTACCTCCTTTTACTGCTATCTACAAAACCAACCTCTACTTTCACTACTTTTTAGGGAAAGATTAGTCCTTATTTGTGCAAGAAAACTTTTATGAGACTTAGCATTTTCAAACCAGAATGAAACTGAAATATTATATTTAAGAATTAATTATAATTGAATATATGCCAAAAGTACATAAAGAAAAAAAGCTCTGGCATGCTACTCTGCCAGAATAGAAATAGATTTTGGACTCACTTCAGTTTCGAGTAAATTAATGTCCAAAAGCACATGAGAGCAAATGTGCACATGCTTGTAATCTCAGCAAAGAGGCCAGGGAACACATGAGCCCTAGAATTTCATCTTTCCCTCTCCTCCAGAAGGTTGCCTTGCCCATGGTCTCTATGTAGTGTTTATGAATTAAGAGTGTGCAGCTTTATTGTTTGTATTTCATGATAAGGAACATATTTTACCCTTTTTCTATACAATGGAAAGGAGGCATAATGCGTTTGGTTGATTTGCCTCCATAAGAGGCCGTGTAGAGTGAAATTCATTGAACTATTGATGTTTACTTGAAGAATCATAGTTTTGTGTGTGTGTGTGTGTGTGTGTGTGTGTGTGTATCTTGTTGTCGTTGTTCAGTCACTAAGTCATGTCTGGATCTTTGCGACCCTGTAGAACTGTAGACCGCTAGGCTCTGTCCATGGGATTTCCCAGGCAAGAATATTGGAGTGGGTTTCAATTTCCTTCTCAAGGGGCTCTTCCCAACCCAAGGATTGAACCCACATTTCCTGCATTACAGGTAGATTCTTTACCACTGAGCCACTATGGAAGCCCTATATATACTATATGTCTGTATCTATATCTGTGTGTATTTTTTAATCACATCTTTTTAGGTCATAACTATGTGTCAGGCATTGTGTCAGCTCTGAGGATGCTGACATTAGATGTTACAATTCCTGCTCAAGAAGAGTTCACAGTCTAGTCTAGTGAGGAGAACAAAATCCACAAATGATTCGCTGTGGTGTTGGCTGAGATGTGCCATACTAGAAATATAAATACCTTCACATTCAAAAAACCTAAGATCTGAAAGAAATCTCAGCATCACTGACTCCAAATCAAGTGAGAGAAAGGGGTCCACATATCACATTGGTTCCTCAAAGGCAGATGGAACCCAGGTCTCCTGAGACCAGGAAGATCTTAGTCTGGTTCTGCTTTCTCATCTTGCCATTTGCCAGAAGGTCGATTTGTTTTCTAAGACCAGCTGGTTTGGAGAATAAACAAATTAGTTAAATGTATAAAAGAAGCTTTAAGATATATTAAAAGAGTAACACAAATTAGTTAATATATCGCAAAGCATGATAAATATTGTCATTTGATATGTGAGATACATTATACTATCTATTATTCCTGTCTAATTTCCTGATTCCTTCCACTGTTGTGGGTTATGCAATTTATTAAATTAACTTCAGGGTTTAGTTCATACTGAACCATCGCCAAATTCTGTGACAGAGGGAAAGATATAGGAGTAGCTGTATATAAAATTACTGTTGGATAAAACAAATGATTCTTCTTCCTGGTCATAAAAAAATACGCACTCTTCTGGTGAATTGTCTCATTCAAAAAATGAGATTCTTATCATATGAATTTTATTTTCTCTATTCCTGTATATACATGTTAAAAAGGGCTTTTTTTTTTTCTTTTAAAATTGCCTGCATTGTCCAAAATCTTGTTTGAATGCTAGTAATTCTGATATAAATGCATATGCATATCATATGTGTTTTCAAGATCCTACTTTGTAGTTCTATAGGATTTTGTGTTATGCTTTATGGGAAATTTAGGACTAAATTGGACCATTTTTATAATATTGTATTATTGCATTAGATTTATCAAAGCAATTTTGCTAATGCTCCTTTTCAGAAAACACTGATACTTTCTGATACCGTCTATACTTACCTTTAAGTGAAGACTATTTTAAGATGATTGTTTCAGATTTTAGCTATGCAGCTTCTTATGTATTTTTAAAGTATATATATGCAACACTTCAAAAGAGCCACACAAAGATAAATGGATGTGCAATAGCACTCATATCAGAAAGAAGAAAAAAAATTTTAAAGCAAATGAGGAATGTCACTTATTCAGGAAACACAAAATATTTCTTATCCAAATAGAGATTTTTATATTTACAAAGAAATGACACCTTAAAAGATAATGGTGTTTCAAAAAATGTTTTTTAAGAAACTAAAGAAAAACTTCAGAAACTAATTTAATATCCTATTCATTTAAATCAAGTATCTTCTCTTTCTGTGAAATATCTAGATAACTGGGGTAATTAAAATTACCTGGGGAGTTGCTTCGATCTTCCACCTCAGTATTCTATTTTACTTCACAGATTACGTAGTCTTCCCCTCCGCAATAAAATTATTTCCTTCTGTCACTCCTTCTGGGTCATTGTCGGCTCCCTGTGGGATTATGAGATTAAAGGTGTCTAGGGTGTGCTGGAAGATCCCAGGTTTTAAATCAATCTGATTTCCAGATGATTTCCTGTCTTAATCAGGCAATTACCACAGCAAATCTTCTTGAATTCTGTTTTCCTAAGCAATGGAATAATGGAGTCTTGAATCACTTCCATGGTAATTTCTACATGTCACCTTTATAGTGTTTCAGTAAACAGAAGTTTCCTTAAACACTGTCAGTGAGAGTATTGGTAAAATTTATTTTTTTTAAACTCACCAATTCTAAGTTAAAATGCTCCCATTTATAAAACCCTTAAAACACTTGCTCCCAATCTCTGTTTTCTGTTCACTGGGACCAAACAGCAGTCGTCTGAAAGCCACAGGCACCTCTAACTAAATCAACCTTATGATTAGAGGTCTATTCTTCAGAAAGTGATATTTGAAGAGTAACAAAGATCAGTTTATCCGAGCTGCATAAAACTGTTCAAGTATACTCTATTTATCATATTAAAAATGCATCATTAAAATTTAAAAGCAGGTGCAGTTGCTCAATAAGCTAATGGTATAGTCTGAAGACTCCAGTCAAGATTGTATTGTTGAATTCCCAGTTGGTTAAAGGGGAGCGAGGAGGAGGGAGGGGATGCGAATGACCTTGCACCAAGGTGGTGAGGTCCTCAGAGGCTCTGCCGTGGGCTGGGGTCGAGCTCCACTCCGAGGATCTTTACAGCACTGCATCCTGACGGCCGAGAATAAAAGTGTCCTAAACACACAAGCTTGAAAACCGCTTCACCTTACAGCTGAAACCGCTGTCTCGACGGGCGCGTGAATGTGAGCACATATTTGTATTTATGGGGAGAATTTATGGGCTGTTTGCCTGTGTGCACCAATGATTCCAGGCTCATCAGAGAACGTGTTGTAGAAAACAGCATGGAGAGATTTAACGAGAAAAAAAGAAAACGGATGGAAGAAAACTTAACCTTAGTGAGAGTCGTGTCAATCTATAAACTAGTAAATGATCACCTTTATTACAGGTTGGTTTATTCACCTCACATCATCTTGAAAAGAGCTAGACAAGGTTCCTGAAATCTATTAATTAGTTTCCTCTAGCAAATATTAACTCAGCGAAATCCTATTCTTTCATTAAATATGTTTAGAATTTTAAATTGAAATATCTACATCTGTATACCTAGTCCCTGAATAGATAAATCTAACTTACAAAATCATTCTTTAATATAATTTAATAGCAAACTTTCTGGATTGTTCCCTATAATTTTTTTTAAACATATTGTGCACATCTAAATTAACTATAGTTAGTGTGTCTACTCACTGGTAATGAGAACAATACAAAATAATGATAAATGTAATTTTCACCTAAAATCTTCTACAGGGGAGATGACCACAGAGTAAAAATTAAAACAGGAGAGATAAAAGAAAATTAGTCAGCAATTGTCTTTTTACTCCATGGGACATTCTTTTTTAAGTGGTAGTTGTGACATAAAATAGCTGATATATCTGTATGAAGTCTTGGGATGGCATTTTCCTTAACAAACATTTTAAATATTTTATTAGCAAGATGCTCTATTCTCACATTTCTAATAAAATCCCATGGTATATATGTCCAATCTATGAAATAGAAAGAAATAGATCTACTTTCAATTTTTTTTGTAGTAGTAGAACTGCTTTGGCCCTCTATGATGTTCCTCAATTATTAAAAATAAGGAAACCATATCCAAATATTTACTAAATTACTGTTTAGCCAAACTGTCAGAAATATTATTTTTTTTACTTTTGGATAAATTAATCTATGTTTAGAATCCACAATACTAGGGTAGTTTTCAGGGGCAAAAAGTTTAACAGTCTATAATTCTTAAACTTATTATTTAAAGGAAGAATCTGTTTTTCCAGGTAGACCTAACACTGTTTCCTGAATTTGTTGTTTTAGTTTTCACTGGTTTAATAACTGCTTCTCTTCCGTAACATCTATTATATTTACTTAATCTTTTCACATTCTTTTTCTGGTTATTCTCTGTAAGTAATTATTTATTTGTCTTTATAAGCTGATCAATAACCAACTGTGAGATAATTTACAGGTCTTGTGAAATATCTATCCATGTGTATACTCTGTAATGTAATAGACTTCTGAGATATGCAGCTTGAAAGATAATATTCAGCAGATACATTTTACATTAGAAATTAGCATTTCTGGTTTTCTGACACTAAACATTCCAACTTCGACCATAACAACATTTCCTCTTGCACCAACTTTGAATCCATCTATACCTGCATTGAAATAGCAAAATATTCCCCTAAAAAATCATATAGATTTTATGAAATATGCAGGGTTTTTTTTTTTAAAGCAACGTACTGCCAGATATAAAAAGTTACAGAGAGACTGTTTGATTCTAAAGAGATATTTTTGTTGGCTATTATACCTTGTCAGTTTGCTTGCATGCAGGAGACCTGGGTTCAGTCCCTGGGTTGGCAAGATCCCCTGAAGTGGGAAATGGTAACCCACTCCAGCAGTCTCTCTTAGGGAATTCTATGGACAGAGGAGCCTGGCAGGCTACAGTCCATGGGGTTGCAAAGCATCAGACACGACTGAGTGACTAATACTTTCAATAGAAATTAAGTTCTCAAAGACTCATAATAATTGATGACTACTAATTGTACCCACTTGGGCAGATTATTTAACCATGAAAAAGCAAGATTTTCACAAAAGGGGACGGACTGAATGAACTAAATCTCATGCATTCACTTACTGTGTGTGCTTGGTTAATAAATTCTGATTTAGCGCTTTCATTTATTTGTCAGAAGATTCCTTTGATCATATGTAATCTCAACGGGTAAGAAGAGCTGGAAATTCTCAGCTGAGATTTTGAAGTAAAAATTTAAAGGGTCTATTTACAGAGGTATGGGCAAAGTTAAGAAAAATCTACAATGACTTCTTCAGGTCTCCAAGATTAAAAACAGGGGGAATTCAGAAAGCCATTAATTTTACCACTAGACTTGAAGGAGCAAGAAAAAATGACATAATCAGATGTACAGTTAAAATGGTAGCTACCAGGACATGAGGAGGGAATGTCTCCCAATAGGAACTTCCTCTTCTGCCCATCACCTCCTGCCTGGAACTTCCCATTGGCTGGACCCCAGGGAAGCCAGGAAGAAGGGAGCCCAGGTGATGTGGTTCACAGGGGTCAGGCTTCAAGGGCAGGACAACTACAAGCAGAGAATGGAGGGGTGGAGGGGAGTTGGCAGCTGAGAATAGCCAGCATGGTGCTGAAGATAGGATATGAATGATGATCTCACAGATTAATCAGATAGTTGGCTATGTAAATGAATATCAGATCAGAGATCACGCTAGAAGAGAGTAATGATGCAAAACAGGTGGGGATTCATTTCCATTGATTGAATCCATGTTAGTTTTGCAGTGGATCAGAGCAGAATTCAGGCGCACTGATTTGAGTTCTGTTAACAGGCACAGCAGGTAACTGAGCTGCAGTGTACTATCATAAGGGCTGAACTACAAGTAACCAAATTTAACAATAAAAAATAATGTGGGCCAATCTAAAAGCCTATACTCTGAACCCTTTAAAAATTACATCATTATCCTTTCACTCAAAAATATTCAAGGCATTTCTACATGCCAAATATTGTGCTGGATTCTCACAATGCCTAAAATATAAAGATACCCATAGATCGAGGAGGTGGAGGATGCTTTGGGAGCACATGGCATCGACACTGACTCTCCAGGTATCAGAGATGTCATCTGCCGGGAAGTGAGAAGTGGAAGCGCACGAGATGATTAGACATTATTCAGCTAAAGAAGGAGGGAAAGACTTCCAGGAAGAAGCATCTGTGAAGGGCCAGAGATGAGAGAGACAAGGGTATGGTCAGAAAACTGAAAAAGTCCAGTTGGAAGAAATATCAGGCATTCATAATAAGTGAGCACATATTTTCTTGAGCACTTAATGTGTGCCAGGCACTTCTGATTTGTCCCACTCGATTTTGAACACAATACTATGAGGAAGTACTACTGTCTGCATGTTGCAGTGGAAGAAATGGAAGAATTGAGAGCTTGAGTCACACCTGTAGTAATACTCCCAGAAGTGATACAATGGATTTTGAAGATTAGAAAGATTCCTCTAACAGCAAGAGAGGCAGGGTAGCTGAGGAGTGTAAGATGGATTGTTGGATTGTCACTAGGTCATGCCTGACTCTTTGTAACCTCATGGACTGCAGCACACCAGGCTCCTCTGTCCATGAGATTTCCCAGGCAAAAATACCAGAGTGGGTTGCCATTTCCTTCTCCCAGGGTCCTTCCTGACCCAGGGATCAAGTCTGCATCTCCTACATTCGCAGGGGCATTCTTTACCACAGAGCAACCAGGTAAGCCTGTAAGATGGATTCTGGGAGACAAATTGGGAGATAACTTCACTAGAGCAAATGATATTTGATGAGGACTTAAGCGAAGGTGATGTGGCTTGTGCAATGTAGGGGAAAAAAGGAAATGTGGTAGACAGACACAGAATGGAAGGATGTGGTCATGTGAGCAAAGCAGGATGTGGAAAATGAAAGTTCTAGGGAGAGCCTGAGTCTCTGGCCTAGTTAACTGATAACAGAGCAATATCATTAACCAACATAAAAATGTAAATAAGGAAGAAGTTTGTAAGGAAGGAAAGCTGGGTCCCTTCAGAACATGACAAAGGATTCTGGTGGGACATCAAGTTTGAAATATATAGGAACAGCGGGCAAATGGAGAAATAAACAGTAGGAAAGCCAGACTGAGCCTCAGCAGGGGAGTTACCTGCATAAGTGAGGCTCTTGTTTGATGAGAGGAGAGAAAATCATCGGAGGAACAGGTATCACATCTCAGAAGAATCGTGTTTGGAAGCCTGGAGAACAGCAGGGTTGAAGGAATAGGATGAAAAAACAAGATGAAAGCAGGACAGAAAAATGACCTCAGAGACAGGAGGAATTATTCTTACTGATGCTAACTAAGCAAGAACAGAATTTCAAATAAAGATGGAGAGACATCATTATGCATCCTAGATGGGCTCAAAAGAGTCGTTGAGGTTTGGGGATTTGGAAGTCACAGATAAACTTCCATGTCTTATCCAGGCCAGATTTTTTCCAATGTGAGGAAACATCCTTTCTGCTTACTTGTGAAAACAAATCCTGAAGTCATAGGCAAGTTTCGTGGATCTCCTGAATTTGGTCCTATACCTCAGAGCAGCAAGAGACACAAAGGTTAAAGGACATTTTTAAAAACCTAAGCAACCATGCTGTAGGCAAGGTGAGGTGGGGAAGTGGGGAAGTGGCTATGAACTTTGCAGCAGCTGACTACATTCAGCTGAAGGTAAATGATCAACTTTCAAATATCCTATGCCGTGTAGGAATGCACATGCCCAGATTAAAGTATAGTGCAGGCCTGGGGAAGAGTTCAGAGATGTTGGATGTCAATTGAAGCTGCCAGATCAGTTCCTTAAGTTCCATTTCTTCACTCAAAATACTGCCAAATAACTAGCTTTACAAGAATTTCCCCCACTCAGGGGCTTTCCGGGTGGCTTAGTGGTGAAGAATCCACCTGCCAATGTAGGAGACACAGGCTTGATCTCCAATCTGGGAAGATCCCACATGCCGCTGAGCATGTGCTACACAATCAGTGAACTTGTGCTCAAGAGGCTGGGGGCCACCACTACCGAGCCCATGCACCACAACTGCTGAAACCCTCGCAGCTCGAGGGTGAGAGCCTGTGATCTGCAAGAGAAGCCACTGCAGTGGGAAGTCTGCGCATGGCAACTAGAGAGGAGCCCCTGCTAGCCACAACTAGAGAGAGCCTGTACATAGCAACAAAGACCCAGCACGGCCATAAATAAATATATAAATAAAATTATCTAAAAAAGATTTCCCTCACTCAAATGTAAGCAGTCACTATAAAAGAACCAGCATGGAATCATACAAAACTAATTCACTTAAAAAACACACACAACATTATTACATACCAGCCAATAAAATAAGCCAGCCAGCAAAAGGACATTTGAAACAACTTTTCGTCTCTGTTTCAAAAATGTTAAACAGTCAGTACAGTGCAGTGGTTAATACACGGCCTTTCAGCCAGACCATGTGGGGATTCAGTTCTAGGGTTGCAGGTTATTGGTTGGGAGACCTGGTAGATTGCTTATTATTTCTGTGTTTCAATGTCTGCAATGGTAAAATGAATTAGATAGTAATAATACCTACCTCGTAGATTTGAAAAGAAGGAAATGATTTGATAGAAGCAAAGTGCTTGGGGAGAGTATTTAGTAAATACTAAGTATGATATAAATGTAAGCACTTAGTGTTATTCTTATTCACTTTGAAATGAAAGATCAAAGTAAAAATAAATATTAAAAAAGAGATTATATGACAGTAGAAAGAGATTGAAAGTGAAAAAGAAAGTAAATAGATCATTGCAGGAATTCTAAGCTCCAAGGCAAATACACAAGTATTGGAAATAGGTAGACCCTTTTGTCATTAGAAGTTACAGAAAAGCAATGGCTCAAACAGTAAAGAATCTGTCTGCAATGCAAGAGATCAGGTTCAATCCCTGGGGTGGGAAGATCTCCTAGATAAGGGAATGGTTACCCACTCCAGTATTCTTGCCTGAAAAAATTCCATGGATGGAGGAGCCTGGCAGGCTGCAGTCCATGGGGTCGCAAAGAGTTGGATATGACTGAGTGACTAACACTTTGTCATTAGAAATTATTTTCAAATATAAAGTTATGAAATGTTTCAAACTTTTTAATGCAAAATGCATTTAAGGGTTTTTCTGTGTTATGTACACACTGTTGTGGAAAAAGCACATGCCTTAGATCTTTTTATGTTTCTCCAAAGCATTACAGTAAATGCACACTTTGAAGCTTTTCTTTTCAATGATAATAAGCTCTTTACCTGAACCTCCATCAGCAGAATGGAGGATGAGAAGAGCCAAGGCTTTATCAATCAATGAAGACACTAAATCCTCATAATTTTAGGTCAAACTTCCTCTTTTTCATCAATGGCAGCTTATCAATGTGTCTAATTTTACTTTAACTTTTGAATATAAATTTAAGAAATAAATGAAATCAGTTCTCATATTAACATAATAAAGGACAGAAATGGTATGGGCCTAACAGAAGCAGAAGATAAGAAGAGGTAGCAAAAATACACGGAAGAACTATATAAAAAAGATCTTAATGACCTGGATAACCACAATAGTGTGATCATGCACCTAGAACCAGACATCCTGGAGTACAAAGTCAAGTGGGCCTTAGGAAGCATCACTACGAACAAAGCTAGTGGAGGTGATGGAATTTCAGCTGAGCTATTTCAAATCCTAAAGCTGATGCTGTTAAAGAGCTGCACTCTACATGCCAGCAAATTTGGAAATCTCAGCAGTGGCCACAGGGCTGGATAAGGTCAGTTTACATTCCAATCCCAAAGAAAGGCAATGCCAAAGAATGCTCAAACTACTGCAGAGTTGTACTCATCTCCCACTCTAGTAAAGTAATGCTCAAAATTCTCCAAGTCAGGCTTCAGCAGTACATGAACCAAGGACTTCCAGATGTTCAAGCTGGATTTAGGAAAGGCAGTGAATCAGAGATCAAATTGCCAACATCCATTGGATCATCGAAAAAGCAAGAGAATTCCAGAAAAACATCTACTTTTGCTTTATTGATTATGCTAAAGCCTTTGATTGTGTGGATCACAACAAGCTGTGGAAAATTCTTAAAGAAACGGGAATACCAGACCACCTTACCTGCCTTCTGAGAAACCTGTATGCAGGTCAAGAAGCAACAGTTAGAACCGGACATGGAACAACAGACTGGTTTCAAATTAGGAAAAGGAGTACATCAAGGCTGTATATTGTTACACTGCTCATTTAACTTATATGCAGAGTACATCATGCGAAATGCGGGGCTGGATGAAGCACAAGCTGGAATCAAGATTGTTGGCAGAAATATCAATAACCTTAGATATGGCAGAAAGTGAAAAGGAACTAAAGAACCTCTTGATGAAAGTGAAAGAGGAGAATGAAAAAGTTGACTTAGAACTCAACATTTAAAAAAAGAAGATCATGGCATCTGGTCCCATCACTTCATGGCAAATAGACACAGAGACAATAAAAGCAGTGACAAACTTCATTTTTTGGGCTCTAAAATCACTGCAGATGGTGCCTGCAGCGATGAAATTAAAAAATGCTTGCTCCTTATAAGAAAAGCTATGACCAACCTAGACAGCATATTAAAAAGCATCCAAAGTACTTTGCCAACAAGGGTCCTTATTTTTCTAAAACCTTATATTGTTAGTCTTAGATTTGTGTCTGATTTTCACCAAGAATTTTTAAAGACTCCCCAACTGGTTTCATTTCATTGTATGTGATGCTCTATTTTTTAAGATTTCTTACTTAAAATGTGAATAATGGAAAGCCAAATATAACAAAAATATCTTTGAGATAGATCATGATCATTATTTCCCAGTAATGTGACAAACTCTGGTTCTTTATGTATGTGTATCAGTGTGTATATAGCTAAAATTGTATATAGCTAAAATTTTAAAAGCACTAGGATGTTGAAATGATTTTTGTCAAAAATGTCTTTGAAAATTTTTGAAGAGATTTTTTAGCACCCAAATGAGAATTTACTTCTTTTCTATAAATCTTACTATTTCATAAATTGTTACTTTCTTTTCAATATAATTAAGAAAAGACAGGGGCACAAAATACATAAAACTCTGAACATCAAAGGAATGTTAACAGCATTGAGTGTAAATAATGTTTGTGTGTGTGATAAGTCACTTCAGTTTTCTGACTCTTTGCGATCCTGTTGATAGTAGCCCACCAGATTCGTCTGTCCATGGGATTCTCCAGACAAGAATATTGGAGTGGGTTGCCATGACCAACTCCAGGTGATCTTGCCAACCCAGGGATCAAACCCACGTCTCTTATGCCTACCTGCGTTGCCAGGTGGGTTCTTTATGTTTACAGGGTAAATATAAATGAGTTGTAAGAGAAAAAAGGTTATGTATTGAAATCGACTCAGCCATCGTTGAAGACTTTCTTGAGGAGGTGAGTTTTTTTGAACTGTATGAATAAAATACAGAGAAGACACTCTTGGATTCCTTTTTAGTTTCTAGTTGGCATATGAATCAACGTGAGTGGGTGAGATTACCCAAGCAGATTGTGAATTGAGGGCAAATTGAGAAGTGTGAATTGCAAAGCAAAATGGGTCAGTGAAACAATCCAGGGAAGAGTCATATTTTTTAAATGGATGGAAAGTCTAAAGAAACTAGGGGAATATCTAGAAAAATGGGACAAAAATTGTGAGAAAGCAGTACATTGGAGGAAAAATACTAGGGCAAGAAGCATTTTGAGCAAAGAGAAAATAGGTGTTTGAAAAAGAGAAACTGTTCAATCCATCAATGCTACAGGAAGTTCAAGGACAAAAATTCTCCCACCACTGGGTGATTAGAAGGACACTGGTGATCGTAACCAAAGGCAAGAGCAGTTGGTAGCATTAAATGCCATATTTCAGGGTGATCAGCATTGGCGATTACTGGTGAGTAAAGTCGGGAAACAGAGACAGCTATTATAGAGTGTTCTCTCTAGAAATGTGGCTGTGAGTGGAAGGGGAAAACAGAATACCAGATGGGCTACATAACCTTGGAGTAAACATACAGTCACAATAATTATAATGAAACATTATTTTGGCCATCTGCAAAATCTTTTCATCAGGGAAGTCCCTGAAAATGTATCATTTGCAAACAAACCCCTAGTCCTTGAGCCACACGGAGACCTTTCATGCCTCCAACACACTTCTTTAATGTCAGCACAGTTTTCTCAACCTTGATGGCACGTGTTTTCTCTCCAACTTTGGCTGCTTTTGCTGTTGTTGCTGTGTGACATCACCAATTCCTTTTCTGTTAAATGTAAAACATAACTTAAGTCACCGGGGCGCTTCCTCTTCTTTTGTGATGAGTATTGTCTTCTCCACAATCTTCGTGTGTGCTATGCTTAGGCTCTGAGTGGTGCTCAATGGGTCTGACCCTCTGCGGCCCCATGGACTATAGTCCACTAGGCTCCTCTGTCCATAGAATTTTCCAGGCAAGAATACTGGAATGGGTTGCCATTTCCTACTCCAGGGGATCTTCCCGAACCAGGAATCTAACAGTTGTCTTTTGCATCTCCTGCGTGGGAAGACAGATTCTTTACCACATGGTCACTTGTGGTAAAGAATCTGCCTGGGAAGCCCTCCATCTTAAATTTTTGCTTTAACCACGTTTCTCTGAAGTGGGGAAAACACCACTCTAATCTTATAAGTATACACAAAGGATATTTCCTTGAATGGAATTCAATTTTCTTGAATGGATATGATCAATTTTTAACCACAAAACCTGACCAAATCCCATCACACAAAAAAACTAACATTTACCCTATTTTGTTCTGTCTCTACCACATGGACAGAGTAGCTGTGATTTTTTTCCTGATACTAGTGTTATGTCATTTTTAACATCTTGTCTTCTCAGCATTTGAGCAGTAGATATTTGAGTAAATAATAGAGCCACAAAATAGTCTGAGCAGTGCATACTGAATCAGTATTGATGGAGCAGAGAAACTTGGAAGAGCACATTAGAAGTAATCCCATGGCTTTCAGAGCACAGAATGAGAAGCAGATTGGAAACGGCTGGCTATAGATGGATTGAGAATGTGTATGCATTTCTTGAATTTTGTTTTTAAAAGTGTACCTTGAGAGTCTATTGCTTTGGGAGGATAATTGGGAAAGAGGAATTTTCTCAATAAATTTCTGTGTCATCTAGCACACTGTAGTGGATAAGCACTCAATACATGTTTGGAGACTAATTTATCTTATAAAACTCAAATAACATATTGATGGAATGAGCAAATTAACATACAGTAATTTAATATCCAGCCAATAAAGTGAAGCCAAGTAAACTGAAGTTTACAAGTCCCAGACACTTCAGAAGAATTTTAGAATCTCTGTTTGATAGGTCAAGACAATATTAGCTCATTGTCATTTAAATACTAAAATCAAACCTTGTTATTTTTTAATCGACATGAAATTAAATGTTTACATTTCAAAATTTGTTGTCATTGTTCACTAAAGAAAATTAACTGTTTCATTATTTATCATTAGTGGCCCATTTATATAATGTGACTGGTTGACATGTTTTGCTTTTCATCTTTGAAAAATTAACAATGAATTTGATTTCTTTGAAGCTTCAGACTCTTATTTTTATATGCAAAGTTGTCCACAGATTCTATGCTATGCTATTCTTTTTGAATAAAATCTTAAATGAACATTACTTAGCACTTTCTTCATAAAACCTTTTTATATTCTTATAAAATTCTTATCCAGGTGATTTATTCTTTGCTGATTAAAGCTGAAGAAGACCATAAGTTTATTAATTATTAGATTTATATCTGCAACCTTAAGGCGGATGGATCAAATGTAAATCCCATGTTGTATGCAAATGTACAAGAAACTTATGTAATCTAATAATTTATTAAGGAAACAATGGTATGTACTAAAAATTATTTTGCAACACACATAACATAAAATTTGCATTGTAAACCAAGGTACTGTCACTTACGCATGAGAACATGTTTGTAGCCTCAAAGCCACTTTAATCCAACACATACACACAAAGAGCTTTATAGTATGGAGAAAGCACTGCAACTTCCTTGAATGGAAGTTATTAATTTTAAGCCACTAAACCAAACCAAATCTCATCACACACCACTTAAAAATCTAGAATCCCTAATGTTCAGCAAGTTTACTCTCTTGAGCCTTGAATTAAACATGTAGAATTCATATCCTACATGGAGGTATTCATCCTCTGGCTTAGACAATGTGGTGGTCATTCTGGTATTATATTAATATCACTTGAGGGCCAACGTTCTCAAAATTTTACTTGCAATTCTCATACTTTTCTCTGTCTTGGTATTAATTTCTGTTCCATTTACCTTCAGAGTAGACACAGGTGATCATTTATTTATTTTAGATGATACCTAACTTATTTAGAGCAAGTAATTTCACACTTTATGAAAAGTAAAATATTGTGATTATGAGACTTTTTGTAAAAATCAACATCTATTGTTAGGGACACTGATACAATGTTTTATAACTTTTTAGTCATCCAGCCAAAGGGTAGTTTGTTTTCATAGATTACTATGTTAACCATCATTTTTTAATTTTCCTATTATTAGCGTAGCTTTGTATTTAGAAGAGTTGGTGAACAAAATAATTATCCATCTTGGCTGTAGAGCTCGTCTTTCTAACTGTCCTACATAAAATCTTTAGGCAGAAAAAACAATCAAAACTTTTTTAGAACAAATGAATTAATTGTAAAATTAATTGGGCCATGTTTCTACTTTTAAAAATCAAGTTACATTTTAGTCAGTGAAAGCCAACTGTCAGGCTCACTATACTAATGAAATTGGCTCCCTACATTTTAGGGAATCTTTTTCTGTATCTTATCAAGTATGCTTAATATATATTATAAAGCAAAATTAAGAAAAATTACTAATAAAATAATGGTGCAATATTTTACATGATTTTCTAGAGATGAAAAAATCACTGATTTGCAAATGATACAATGCTTTCTGCATTAACTTTTAGATTAGAAGGCTCTATTTCCAGAAATTTCACATTAAGATTTTTCATTTCCTCAAATACTGAATCCATAGCAAAAGAAAGTATGCTTTGTATCCAAATAGGATGATATTTCAACTCATCAGTTTTTTCGCTGATTTTTTTTTATCTTGCGTTAATATTTGCATCACAGCACCAAAGGAATTAAGTGAGACACTGAAGAATTCTGCAACACTGTAAAAAAAAAAAAAAAAAAAAAAAAAAAAACTTGTAGAAGCTTTTTTTTTAAGAACAGAGATTCATTTTTGTGCCTGTGGTTAAGTGAATATATCATAGTTGCTTTTTAGTGATCTTTGTAATGCTGAGAATTAGAAAACTTACTTAGGTATGAGATGGTTACAACACAAAAGAATCAGCTTGGTTATGAAGGAAAGAAGAAAGGGAACGAAAGGGGAAGGGAGGCAAGAGGGACTTATTTTTGCCAAAAAATTTTTAAAAACTTTTTTCTTACATGGCTACATATAGGGTTTTAACTGTCCTTCCTCAAACGCATGTTCACGTGAGTTCTGCAGGAGACATCCTCCGAGCAGCACCTTCATAACAACTTTCACCATCGCGTGACCTTTAACACTCCCACAGACCCAAATGTAAAACATAAATAACTCACTACACTCACATAGTAACAGTGCAACAATTCGTAAATATTGAGAGAGTCGAGCTTTGTAATGGGAGTGTGGCTCTGAAATTGAGGTTGATCTGAGCTGTGTTCTGGTGTCAGGACTTAATTACTGAATGACTGAATGCAGGCTGACCATTCCCTCCAGTACTTTAGGAGGCATCTCTGTCTTCTCGGTTTAATTCTTGTTCTAGGAACAGTATAAAGCCTGTCTCTCAGTCACTATTTGTAAAATGTATTAGTGTAGAAACAGTACCCAGAAGTTGTCTTCCCAGTTAGAAAAACAACCAGTACCTTACCAGGTACAATGAAAACTTATGGTCAATGTTTCAGAATGGACGAACCAGAGATTTCTGAGGGAGAATGACATTCCACAGCCAGTGGGACTGGACTGGCAGTTTGGCTGCTTTCTTAGGCAATTTAGAGGACTTCTTAGATGCTATCTGCATTTCTGTTTTATCTCTTACTTTTTCAGGTGTGCAAACCCAGGGAGCATGAGTCCTGGACTTGAGGAGTGGGGCAGAGGAAGAAAGGGGTAAATATGAAGATGCATTTCCAAGCATCCTGACCAGAATTGCTTGATCTTTCAGGAATTTCTCTAAGAACAAGTAAACTATAAACCAGATCAGTTGTATCTAAAGGAAGAAATGGGGACAGCTTAATCCACTTGCTGCCACAAGTCAGAGGAATTTCCAAAGCTCATTCATGCTCTACAACTTCCAGGTTTGGCTTGTAGCTCTGAGCCAGGCAAGCAGTAGTCTTCACTCTGACATTAACAAGGCAGCCCAATCTGTTTGCAAGAGTGTGCTTCCTGGGCTTTGGAAACTGTGTGTGAGGGGTTGAGTTGAGATGGTGTGGCAACTAGGTTGAGGCAGTCAGAATTACCGCACAGCGTACCAAGATACTTACCCTGGCCCTCATCTGAATTTTTTATGAGACAGAAATCAAATTTGGGGGATTGTGCTGCTGAGATTTAGGGGTAATTCGCTATTTCAACCCAGCTTAATTTATCCCAACTAATATAGAAATTGCACAAGGAGTGGACTGTTCCAATAACAATGAAATCAAAAGATGTGGCATTGGTTTAGCAATCAGGGCTAGGATTGTAAGGAAACATACTGAAATTTGGAAACATGGCAATTCACATTTTACAGAAATAAAATATTTAGTAAAACTATTGCTTGCTATCATTTGTGAAGAAGCATGCATGTTTAATGAACTTGTAGCATCAGAGAAATTGTTGGAGGACAGAAGCGTGCTTTTATGAGAAAATGATGGCATTTGGCATATTAGAAGAAGACATGTATTTCAGGAAAGAAATGAAAGATATTCTAGAGATTTCAAAAATTGAAAGACTTAAAATTTGAGAATGGTTGACTCCTTTGAGAACAAAAACGGAAGGCCTTTACACAATAAAATCTAGTTTGGTGACAAAGATCACACCAAAGAAATGGCCTTCACATCTACTGTTATAACCCCAGAACAACTTAAATTGACTTGGGAAAAATCAAGTTAAAGTGTAAGTTTCACTCAGAAGCTGGAAAATCTCAGAGAAGCCTCCTTCAAATTGAGAGAGAAGTAAGGAGACAAGAAACGAGGAAAAGAAAACAGATCTATGGAGTACTTAAAGAAGAAATATCTGTGTTTGTAGTTATTGGCTTGAGGAACTAATCGGAATCAATTTTTTGAGAGATTTATATTGTCAAAGAAAGTCAAAGCCTGGACTGAGAAATTTTGTGACTGTTAAGAGATTTAGGTGACCCTCAAATCCACATTACTTGAGCAGGAATTTCCCTAAGAAATTTGTTACACTATCAGAGAGAACATATTCCCCAATACCATAACAGATGTGGTCTAAGAGGATAATAAAAATTTATATAGTTTATATAATAATAATGAAATTTATAAAAATAGTACACCCAAGTGTACTCATGAATGGATGGATAGATGTGGTATATAAAACATCCAATAAGTGCTGTGAAGATAGATTAAGAAGGATGAGAGGATGGGGCAATGGAAGGGTCAGGGGAGACCTATTTGAGATTACAGTTTATCACTTTTAACACATGGTTGACACTGTAATGCTAAGTTTAAAGCGAATTTATTTATTTTCTTTTATTTTTCATAGAGATTTTTCTTAGGTATCTCTACTTCTTTATTTTCTTAGCAGTGTCTGCCTCTAAAGTACTGATGACCTTGGTCTGTCTTGTCTCCTTTTCTACCTCTGCCCTCTCTGGGCAATTGCATACTTTTTTCACTCATTTGTTGGTTCATTCACTCATTCATTGATTCATTCCACAAATATTTTTGAACTGCTGCTATAAGCCAGGCAATGTGCTAGGCTCTAGGTAAACCATAGTTGCTCTCAGTGTTAGAGTAGGAGATAAAGCCATTAAATAAATAACTACATGAGTAATTATTTAATTACCATTGCGACAAATGTTGCAAAGGAAAAGTGCAGGTTGTTCTGAGAATGTGGCAAGGATAAGGTAGTAGGGGAGCTTTTATAGACAGACTGGACAGTCCATGCAAAGACCCTGTGGCAGAGAGAAGCCACCTTTCAATCAGCAGCCCTTTGAAAACAAGGACAGAGGATGTTTCTAATTCCTTTTGTATCCACGGCAGTGTCACAGCATTTGGAGCAGAGCAAACATACAACAGACTTTTCTTAAACAAATATCTTAAGTAATTAGCAATGAGGAAAAAATAAAGCCAGTGAGAAGGCAAATGGAATAATGGAGAAATTAGCAAGGGTCACATACAATAAAATTTACATAACGCAACCCGCTAATGAGATTCTGTTCATTCTTTTGTTAGGGACATAATATTATTCAAAGATGAGTGTTAACTTTATGAGTCATCCATGTGCGGTTTAGAACTAAACTAATTCTCAAATTCAAATTCAATTCTCATGGCTTATAAAAGAAATTATTTTTTCTTGCTATCTGAAATGAATGTATGTTAAGAAGAAATACGAGCTGGGTTTACTTATGTAGTACTTCTAATATAAAGTTGGGATTTACAGCCTGCATTAATTATATAAGCCATAAAACAATGGGTCTGTGCTCTGGTTTGAAAATTCACTTCCACTCCACACTAGCATCATGGGTTTTTTGCTGTTGTTTCTATTTTTCGTTAAAGCCATAGGAAGAAAGAATGAATTTGAGAGTTCTTAATTTTCCCAATCTGAGTCTTGTTTATCACTTTTCACAGTATAGTAAAATCCACATATATTCTTTTTCATATATTACCAGAAGGATAATAGTAGTATATTTATGTCCTGTTTTATAGCTGAGTGTTTTATGGGTTCAGATGGGTCATACGGTTGCCAAGGTAAATCAATATTGTAATTCTATCTTTTAAGTATCTTTGCGTTCTCTGCCATTTCCACTACCCCATCTTTTCAGACAACTGACTTTTACCTCCTAGACCTTTGGAAAATTCTCCTCACTCCTGTTCCCACAACTGATTTTGTTGCTTCAGTAACGAGAGTGGGTCTCCTTTGCTACATACCTGAGAATGTCATTTCTCCTCTTAGAAATGTTCAGTGGAGCATGGGAACAAGTCAATCAGTATTGTAAAGTCAGGAAGAGGAGTCTGATTGCAGTGAATTAGAAGGGGATATCATGACAATAGAGGTAGTAAGATCGAACTGGCCATAAGTTTGGCCAGAAAGGGAAAAGAAACAATGGGAAGTTGAGGGAACGAAGAAATGAAGATTAACATGGACTGATTATTAGAAGGTCTTAGAAATCTGAAGATGTGGAAGAGAAGGCACTATGAAGGTATTAGTCTCACACAAAAACGGATGATATGTTGAATAAGTATCTTCCTAAAGAGGAAAGACAGAAGAGAAATGGAAGATGATGAAAAGATGTTTTTAAAAAATTGAAAAGGGCAAAATGAGGAAAAATATGTTGAATAACTTTCATCTTTTCATTTAATGAGGAGGCAAGTTTATCTATAGAAAAAAATGTATAAAAATTATAAATGATCCCTGATGTTTCATATAGAGTCCCTAAAATCAAGCAGATAATAAAAGTTTAACACTTCATTTTAAAAACTGATAAAAGTGTTTTGTTATTTTGCTGCTAGACCAAACGACTTCTTCAGACATCTTTCCAGTACAACTGAGTGACAATGAGCGCAAATGTTGAACATAATACAATTGGAGATAAATTACACACCTATGCTATTGCCACAGACAAATAATCACTTCAGAAGCCAAAGTTACAAAGATCCTTTGTGTCTAAATTGAAATTATGCCCAAATAAAATGTGGGACACTGAAAAGGTCACTTAAAACAATATTTAATCATTATTCTAAGAGTTAACATGTTTTGAAATCTCACATTAGAATAAGTTATTTCCTTTGAAAAGATAAAATTATTAACATTTATGTGATGCAAAAAAACTGAACAACAAAGTCTGAATGGTGATGATGATAGATGCTAATACTATCATTTAAATTAGCATAAATCATTGGGAAAATCTGATTATAAAAAGACAAAGCAGTTTAGCACATGGTCATATTTCACATCATAAATGTGAAATATTATAATTCTATTGTCTATTCTTTTTATGAAAAGTTAGCTCCTTCAGGATGTCTTAATGAATAATAAAACTGACTTGATTTTTCCCACTGCAGTCAACTTTTCTGTCATGTTATTAATGATTAATAATGACTGTATGCTCAACCTTTTTTTCTTCTCCAGATAAAAGTAGTATTCTAACATAAGACTTTTTTTAGCTTTATAGGGGGGTAAAAAAGATACTCTGAACATACAGAGAGCTGAAATAAAAGAAAAATGTCAATCAATATCTCCAGTCTACTCAAAATAATTAACTTATAATACTTAGACTTCAGTAAGTTATTTTATCATGTTCTAGAAGAGATGGCATATTTTTTTTTCATGTATTACATTATCTTCATTGGTATTTTTACATTATAATACAGTGGATTTGAACTTCGAGCTAGACTTTTTAAAAGAAGAAAATGTAATACCAATTCAAGAATATCTTAGCTGAATAAAAAAGTGACAATCTCATTTTTTTTAACGGTAAGAATTCATGCTTATATAAATGTTTCTCTACACTCTTACAAGAACAGCATCCTTTGACAAAGGTCTAAAAATGTCTGTGAAAACCAAACATAATAACATTGTTATTCTGCTACTTATTAACAGAACAACGCTTCCTATAACAATTAGATATGAATATTGCAAACTGAATTTGATATTAAGCTGTCTTTGAAATGCCACTTTGCAGCAGGTTTTCAAATGCTTAAAGCACAGCAGGAGATTAACTCCGTCTTCAAATATTAAATCAAAACCTTTTTTTAACCTGATAAATCTTACTGAAAGCAAGGGCTTCTTTTCAAGAGAGAATTATTCAACTATCAGAAGAGAAAACTAAACCTCTCCACTATTGTTGGCACATGGTCCATTTCCACAATGAAACACAAAGTTAGAAAGATTAGATAAATAGATAGATAACAAAACAGATAATAGATAGGAGGTAGATAGGTGATAGGTGCAACAGTGATCATATTTCTGAATTGGTGTCAATGAACACACATTTTCATGTACTCTTTTATGACTGCAGCCCAATGTTTATTTTAAAAGGATAATTGAATATTTCATCACTTAGTTTTTGCTGTGTTTACATATTACTTCCCATCTGCATATGCTCGTCGAAGGTCTAAAATTTCTTTGTATTTGATAACTCTTCATAAGATGTACAAATACCTCTATGCTCAGTATAAAGATACCTACAAAGTAATTTTCTACCTACAAACCTACCTTCCTTTCTATCCATCTATTTAATTAGCTAATTGCTACCTACCTACATATCTATCATAAATTTCCCCTTCTTTGCAAAGTGGAAATTTCAGCCAAAGTGACAGTACTCAGTTCTCAAATTCATCACATGAACTCTTAAGAGTCAACCATCCATCGTGTCACACATGTGTCAAAGGCTGTCTTAATGCTGACTGGCAGCCTGATGTGGGTAATGCCATTGCTCCATATTAATTAACTCTCTGTGGAGCTGGAATTCTCTTCCTAAACGACCTCTACAGAAAAACTACCTGGAAATTTGAAATAACTCTCACTTGTATGATAGAAAAATGCAATAACCAGCCAGAACAAACTCATGGTCAAATATGTTTGAATATCTTATATGTCTAAATATCTTAACTAAAGAGTCATACCTAATGCCTTTGGGTTTAAGGAAAATTGCTAATATAATGTTCCTAACAACTAAATGACACTATTTTATTTTCTCTGCTTTTGCTAATCCTTACCTTTGATTTTTAAAATTTATTTTATTTATTCATTTATTTTTAATTTTTTTTAATTAAAAGAAGTATAATTGATTTACAATGTTGGGTAAGTTTCAGGTATATAGCAAAGTTGTGCTGTGGTTCTTTAGTCGCTGAGTCATGTCTGCCTCTTTGTGACCCCGTGGACTATAGCACGCCAGGCTCCGCCGCCCACGGGATTTCCCAGACAAGAATACTGGAGTGGGTTGCCATTTCCTTCTCCAGCAGATCTTCCTGACCCAGGGATCAAACCCTCATCTCCTGCTTGGCAGGCAGATTCTTTACCATGAGCCACCTGGGAATCAGCTATATGTATACATATATCCACTTTTTTTTTAGATTATTTTCCCATATAGGTTATTATGGAGTATTGAGTAGAGTTCCCTGTGCTATAGAGTAGGTCTTCATTCAATTTAGTTCAGTTAAGTCTTTCAGTTGTGTCCAACTTTTTGCGACCTCATGGACTGCAGCACACCAGGCTTCCTTGTTCATCACCAACCTTATTAGTTATCTATTTTATACACAATAGCGTGTATGTGTCAATCCCAATAACTCAATTTATCCTTCCTCCCTTCTTCCCTCCCTGATATCCATAAGTTTGTTTTCTACATCCGTGACTCTATTTCTGTTTTATTAAGTTCATTCATATAATTTTTTTAGATGGACGTGAGTTTGAGTAGATTCCGGGAGTTGGTGATGGACAGGGAGGCCTGGCGTGCTGTGGTTCATGGGGTCACAAAGAGTCGGATACGACTGAGTGGCTGAACTGAACTGAACATATAAGTGATACCATATATTTTTTCTTTCTCTGACTTACTTCACTTAGTATGATAATTGCTGCTTACCTTTAATTTTTTGCTAGCAAAGAAATGCCCAAATGTGAGCCAACTGAAGAAATTATCTTTAAGTAGATGTTTATTTCCAAGAATTTATAATGAGATGATCACTTTTATTTCTTAAATCCAAACAGCTCAGTGATAGATAGTAGCAACTCACCCTTAACTCATCAAACAGAGAGAGGCAGATTCACTCTGTACACACGGTTATTTGCTTTCTCTATTTTATGAGCATCGCCACTCTCTTTAAAATTGAGTCTATAAATAATATATAAGTGGAAATCTATCAGATGCTGCTTGTTTACTTGTATAATACTAATAATTCAAGATTTATATCTTGTTTTTTAACTGAGAGGATCTGATTAAATCATAGACCTACTGAACATAATTTTTCAATTCTATAGATTTGGCTAAAAAATTAAAGTTATACAGACAATAGATTTACTGGTTGAAATAAAATGCCATAGTAGAAATATGAAAGTGGTTTTAGAGAATAATAAATATGATTCCAAATCCTAGGAAAACCAATTTCCAAACAGTGAATATCATGAGTCAGGTTCCTTAACATTCAAAATACCCCAGTTTCCTTATCTCTAGAACTGGGGGACCAATCATATCTACCTTATGGGAAAGAGGTAAACATTATCAACTTTAAAAAAGCTGATAATTTTTTAATAGAATGTTGAATGTTTTTTTTTTTTTTTACATGTCCTGGAAATGATCATTCCTGCCCAAAGTTCAGATGGATAAGATACTCAAAAGTCTACTTTCTTAAATACACTAATGCTCACTAAGGAAGAGATAGAGTGGGTTCTCCCACCAGTATCACAACTTCTCTGTCTATATAGGAACAGTCTACAGAAGAGAAATTAGTTGTATTCTGCATTATAAAATGTACAGTGGTTGAGGTGAGTAGCTTCTATTCACCCCTTCTTCTGGGAAAGAAATGTGGGGGTGGCCTCCATCTCCACCAAGTCACATTGAGAAGGATTTCAAGAAAATCACTCCTAGAAACCAGGATTTTCTATAGTCATGGAAGCTCTTTGGCTGAATACGCATTAAGCTGAAATACCTGCTGACCGACTCAGATTCTGTAATCACTAGAGGCCTTCTGCAACTCCCTTGCTTTTTCTGTGATCCAACAGATGTTGGCAATTTGATCTCTCTAATCACTAAAGGCCTTGAGGCGCTTTCTTGGTAGCTCAGATAATAAAGAATCTGCCTGCAATGCAGGAGACACTGGTTCTATCTCTGGGTCATGAAGATTCCCTGGAGGAGGGCATGGCAACCCACCCCAATATTCTTGCCTGGAGAATTCCATAGACAGAGGAGCCTGGCGGGCTACAGTTCATTGCAGCGCAGAGTTGAATATGGCAACTTTCACTGTCAGAGGCCTTGGGAGAGTTGATGATGGGCCTCCAGCCTCCAAATTTAGAGAAAGTAATAATCATGGTACTAATATCTGCTTAGTGTCTGGATTTAAGAAAGACATCGGGTCATGAAGTGAGAAGCAACTAATTTAGCAGGTAAGGAAAGAAGATACTATTGACCTCTATCCCATTTCAGTATTCCCAGAAAACAAAGAAAGAAAACATTATTCATGGTTTCTCTCCTTTCACCAATAAAAGCACAGAGGCCAGAGGAGGAGGGAGGGGTTGTAGGACTGCTTGGGAGATTTCATCCAGGCACAGAAACTGCCTTCCTGGGGTGTGTATGGGGAGCTCAGGACAAATAAAAATGTCTTCTGGCTGCCTCCTCTTCATAAACCTTTTAAAAAGTATGTTTATTTATTTGGCTGCACTGGGTCTTAGTTGGGGTATGTGGGATCTTTTGTTTCACCATGCAAACTCTTGGTTGCAGCATGCAAGATCTAGTTCCTCAAACAGAGATCAAACCTAGGCCCTCTACATTGAAAGCATAGAACCTTAGCCATGGACCACCAGGGAAGTCTCCCTCCACAGATCTTAACATCAGAGGTGGGAGGGTTAAACTGAACAGCATCTCAGGAAACAATGGGCCACATTTGCAGAGACCAGACGAAGAAATGGAACACATTATAGTGTAAGTAAAGTCAGATTATTTAACAAAAATCATTTGAAACCTTCACTTGTTAAGCAGTAATCCATTTCAAAACTGTAAGTGATAAGGACAGGAAATTGTGAGAAAAAAATAGTGTGGGGAGACTAGTATTTGGGTTAGTTCAGCAACAAAGTTCGAGACACTTTCAGTGTAAACTTCAAGACATCCACGTGGCAGACACATCCACCTTAAATGTGCATGTGTTGAGTGTATGTGATGTCACCATTCAGAGAACTAACAATGACTAGTTCCTCATTACCAAAACTAGACATTTTACATTTCATTGTTTCCATACTATTATTACTACTTCATGCTTGCTATTGTAAATCAGGTATTTTGCTAAGGGCTTTAGTTATAGAGTTTTGCTTTTCTCACTGCCTTCATTTTTAAAGATGAAGTGGAAGTATTGGTTGCTCAGTCAGGCTAGTCTGTCCCTTGTGTTTCCCAGGCAAGAATGCTGGAGTGGGTTGCCATTCCCTTCTCCGGGGGATCTTCCCGACTCAGGGGTTGAACCTGGGTCTCCAGAATTGCAGACAGATTCTTTACTGTCTGACACACCAGGGTACTTGATGAGGATAAGAACATTGTCCACAATTGTACAGTTATTAAGAGTAGACTCAGAAACTAAACTCATGTAATTAAAAAAATCCGTGTTCTTAGCCAAGGTGTGTCCTGCCTCACAATTTTTTTCTCTTAACCCTTAAATTTAACACTCGTCAGAATCAGACCAGATTTAGTACTGATGACTGTCTCATCTTAGTTCATGTTATTCCTTCTACCTGAAATGTCATTTCCCCTTCTTCTGTACTGTGGAAATCTTAGCCATTACTCAAAGCTTATCTTAAGCCCCATTGTTCTTTTAAGACTATTTATAAAGCACATAAATTATACATAGAAAGTAGGATGTGGTATACCCATATACAAATACATTCAGAAAATATATGAATATGACTGATTCTACAAAAATAAAACATTTTCAATTGTTTCCTTTCACATTAAATTACATTTTCCCTGTCATCCTAAATCCTTTTCAGTCTTACTATTTTTTGCTATATAATTTTGAAATTTCTGATGTTCACTAATAGGCTTCCGATTAACTGGCTTTATGTATTCTTCTGTTTGCTAGAAATTTCTTTTATGGGTTCTCCATTATTCAGAAAATTTTATAGACAAGGTTATAATTTATGAAACAGGAAGATCATTCTTGAAAAAGACTGAACAGATTTTTAACTACTTCATTAAAGCAATCCATAAATAAAACAAAATACAATGCCAAGATAACTTTTGTAGTTAAGTTTCTAACAATTACCTTTTTTCCGTTTAGTGGTTCTGATGTAATCTAAAAGATATAATCTTCTTGTTTCATCTCTTTGTAATTCTTTTCTCATAAATATGACTTGCTATCCAAAGTTTCCATATATGATTGTCAACTGACTTTATTTCTTAATACCTCCTATTTTCCCCCAATCCTTGAAATAGAGCAATTGATAGTGGGAAGCTCAAGAAATAAAGCGAAGTCCTGCTCCATCGCTGTGCCAACATGCCCCACTTATGTGATTTGGATCAATTTCTCCTACCTTTGTGTTTCTATCCCAAAACAGGGGTAATCTTACTTAATTCAGTTAAATTGTTGGGAGGTTTACTGAAGCAATATGAAGCTTATAGTAGATTGTTTATCTCATGAGTAAGAACTTACTGTTTATTGAATCAAGAATAGCTCTAGTTCTCAGATATTTTCATCAATTTCCTCACTAGATATATGCTTGCATTCATTAGTCACCAGTAACTTAATCACTTTATTCCTTAAGGCTTAGATCATAGGATACTTGGGTCATATAACAAACCACTAGCCCAGCTAACACTTTTTCAGTAGTTGCAAAGTGCTAAGCATCATAGAAGCACTTGTTATAGATTTCTGTTGTTCAGTCGCTAAGTAGTGTCTGACTCTTTGCTAGCAAGACTTAGCGACTGACTATATCATCTTATAGATAATCTTATTTAACCATCATGATAACCCTAATAAGAAAAAACTGGCAGAGGCTACTAATAAACACAAAAAATCCATCTCCCTTTCTTTCCAATTGAATATCTTTGCAGATAGACTTTATTTTCCAGACTCTTTCCAGTTAAATATGACCATGTGGTGAAATTCTTGCAAAGGGACTTTGAGTAAAAGTGATGCATGGAATATCAGATATATAGGATTTTCCTCATTCATGTTCTTTCACTTTTATCCTCACAGAAACTCAGACATGGCAACCATAAATATTGATTGTTGTGTGGTTATTTACGGCAATGCCTACTGTGCTCCACCCAATCTTCCTTCATGTATGATCTCTCTGGTCTTTCTACTTCAGCTTGGGTGGAGATATGCATGCCTACGCATACAAAGTCGCTTCAGTCATGTAACGACTCTGTGCAACTCTATGGACTGTAACCCACCAGGCTCCTCTGTCCACGGGATTCTCCAGGCAAGAATACCAAGAGGACTGCCATTTCCTCCTCCAGGAGTTCTTACTGAACCAGGGGTTGAACCCACGTCTCTTATGTGTCTTGCAGTGGCAGGCAGGTTCTTTATCACTAGCACCATCTGGGGAGATAATGTCTTCTCAACCAAAAACAATTCTATATTTTGATTTTTAAATTATTATTTAAATTATCACCTTTTACTTCCCTTTTTAGCAGCTAGCTATTTGCTCTTTTGAAAAATAAGCTCTTTCTCCCTTAAGGTATTATTTTCCATTATCATGAAAGGGAGGGGCTGCTCGTTTACAAGCAAAAGTAAAAAAAATAAAATGTATTCTGTTGATGTCACAAAAAGAGAGTCAGTCAGGCAACATCCTGAACTAGACAAGGCCGCTAAATCCAATGATCAGTATATAAGGACAGAGGAACACATCAAATGATACCATTAACATGCCATCTTCAAACTCAAGAGAGGATACTCTACAGGATACAGGACAAGGCTTCTTCAACAAATAAATGACAGGACAAAAGAAAGACATGGATGGAGATCCATAGATTAAAAGACACTTATGGCACATGTCAATCATTCATAATGTATGGACTTCATATGGATTCAGGTTGGCTAAAGGTTTTGTCCTTTTTTATTCCATAGGATGGTTCTAATAGTGCTTAGTTATCTTTAACTTCATTCAAAACAATTTCGTTAGATGCTGTCATATCATCAGGCATTTTTAAAAAAACATGGAAATTGGTGAATGTTAGTGTAGCCATTTTAATATTAAAGATGGAAGAAAAAAACATTTTCAGTGTTTGTGCTTTATCATTTTAAGAAAGGTAAAAATGCAACTGAAACACACAAAAAATGATTCATACAGTGTATGAAGAAGGTACGACAACTGATAGAACATGTCAAAAGTGGTTTGCCAAGTTTCATGTGGGGCATTTCTCGCTAGATGATGCTCACACAGAGTCAGGTAAACCATTTGAAGTTGATAACAATCAAATCAAGACATTAATTGAGAGCAATCAATGTTAACCACTCAGAAGATAGCTGACATACTCCAAATATCCGAATCAAGCATTGAAAATTGTTTGCACTCATCTCTTTGATGTTTGGGTTTCACATAAGTTAAGCGATAAAAGCCTTCTTGACCACATTTCCCATGCAATTCTCTACTGAAAAGTAAGGAAAACATTCCATTTTAAAAATAAAGTGTGATGGAAGATGAAAAATGGAACAGAAAATATCATGGGGAAAGTGAAATGAACTACCACCAACTGCGCCAAAGGCTGGTCTCCATCCCAAGAAGGTGATGTTGAGTATACAATGGTATTGGAAGGGAGTCCTCTATTATGAACTTCTTCTGAAAAACCAAACAATTAATTCCAACAAGTACTGCTCACAATTAGACCAACTGCAAGCAGCATTCGGTGAAAAGGGTCTGAAATTAGTCAATAGAAAATGCACAAATCTTAAATCATGATAACGCAAGACCACATATTTCTTTGACGCCCAGGCAAAAACTTTTACAGCTTGGCTGGAAGTTCTGATTCATCCTCCGTATTCACCAGATATTGCACCTTCAGATTTCCATGTCTTTTCGTCTTTACAAAGCTGTCTTAATGGAAACATATTCAATTCCCTGGTAAGGGGTACCTGGAACAGTTCTTTGCTCAAAAAGATAAAAATATTTTGGGAACATGGAATTATGAAGTTGCCGAAAAAATGGCAGAAGGTAGTGGAACAAAATGGTGAATACATTGTTAATAAAGCTCTTGGTGAGAATGAGAAATGTGTCTTTTATTTGTATTTGGAACCTAAGGAACTTTTGGCCACCCCAGTATGAATGTGGTATTTGCTTAGATTAGGTATGTGGTGAGGAGAAAAATAAGTGAGAGACAGATGAAGCAAGCTTGGCCGTGAGTTAATCATTGTTACATCTTGGCGATGAATACACAGGGGTTTACTGTACTATTTTGTTTACTTGTGTATATGTTTGAAGTTTTCCATTGCAAAAAGATTATTTAAAGGAAATAACTTCTGATCTTATCACAATGTAGCATAAAAAAAGGTAAAAATCATTTCAAATTTAGAGGATTCTCTGGTTTGCTTGATTACAGTTCCAAGACATGTTTAAGGATGGCCAATCTAAAACATATTATGCTAATATTTTGAAGAATACAATTATAAAGTATCTCATTTTTCTAATTTCCTTCCAATATTCCTGGATGGTCAGGTATAAAATAGTGAAGGGAAAGATCACTTTTCTATAACTCCCGGGACGCTATTGATACTTACATGTCAATGGAAACTACCAAAATACAGTAAGAGTTAGGTAGTTTAGTACATTACTTTTCTATTTAACTTCAGCAATATATTCAATATAGTTGTTGAAATGCATTCTGAAACCAAAACTCAGTTATATGATAATTACTAATCATTTTGAATTACCTTCAATTACTAAAAAAATTTGGGGAGAAAGAATAGAGATGAGATTTAATAGAACTTAACTAAAAATATCTTCTATAAAAGATCCTGGAGCAGATTTTGAAAATAACACATAGTTCGTGAAACAGAAAAGTTGAAGAATGTTTATATACACATAATACAAATGCTTAACTTACTGTTTAAAGATGAAGTTTCTATGAAGCTAAAATTGATTATTTTTATTTTACAGGATGTATTAACTTTGTTTCTACTTAATTAAAATTTGAGAAAAATTCAGAAATTTCCTTATTATCCAGACATGTATAAATCAGTTTCTGATCGCTGCTCTAACAAAATAACACAAACTTAGTGGACTAAAAATGACACATATTATCTTTCAGTTCTGGAGTACAAAATGGGTCCCATTGGGCTAAAAATCAAGATGTTGGCAGAGTTGTGATCCTTTCTGGAGCTTAAGGAAGACTCTGACTTCTTGTTTTGTCCAGCTTCTAGAAACTGCCTGCTCATTTTGGCTCATGGCTCCCTTATATTTTTTAAGCTACCAATGACCAACTGAATCTTTTACACATGGTAAAACTCTGGCATCAACTCTTTTGTTTCCCTGTTAGACATTTAGTGCCATCTGTAATTAATTAGGGGGCTTCCCTGGTAGCTCAGCTGGTAAAGAATCTGCCTGCAATGTGGGAGACCTGGGTTCAGCCTACCTGGATAAACCAGAACAATCTATTTTAAGACCAGCTGATTAGCCACCTTCATCCTGTTTACTAACTTAATTCTTCCTAATTCTTCTTTGCCATAGAACCTAATATATTCACAGGCTCCAGGAATAAAAATACAGATGTGAACATATTGGGAGAGGAGGCCATTTAGTTAGCACATAACCTAACTAAACTCCATAAGATTTAAGGTTTTGCTTTTTTTTTTTAACTGTGAAAAACAGACACTTCTTTTCCACAAACAGTTTACATCACTATTTTTTTGTTGTTGTTTAGTCACTAAGTCGTGTCGGACTCCCATGACCCCGAGGACTGTAAACCACCAGGTTCCTCTGTCCATGAAATTTTCCAGACAAGAATGCTGGAGTGGGCTGCCATTTCCTACTCCAGGGGAATCTTCCTGACCCAGAGATCAAACCTGCTTCTCCTATACTGTAGGCAGATTCTTTATCATTGAGCCACCAAGGAAGTCCCATGTTCCTATTTTACTGGTTAAAAAAAAAAACTGCTTAAAATTAATAGTACTGAGTTCTTTCAGATAACTCAGATCAAAAGATCTATAAAGACCATTTTGAATGGATATCCAAACTCTGAAGAAATGTTTACTGATGTTTTCAAATGACACATCTATAGTTTCTAAATCTCGAAGAAGGCACTGTGGACTAAGAAATACCCTTACCTCAGCAGAATTTGTTTATGACTTAGGCATAATGTGTGATGAAATTTCTAAGCTGTGTGATCTATCCAAACATCTAAAAGGAAGACATAACATTGCCAGAAGCCTATTCTAGAGTGTCAAAGCAGATTCGGGTCTTTGCTTCAGTGGCTGACAATCTTGGATCTTTTGCTGCAGAGGCTGTCAGAGCTTTTCAGAACTTGCTCTTTTAACAAAATTCACTACACACAACAGAATGTCTTTTAAAAAGTGATGGAGAAATTCCCATTAGTTCTCAAGATAAAAAGACCAAAGTTCTACACAACTGCTTTCTTTAAAACTGTTATTTTTTTTCTAGGTAGCTATATGCAAAATCATAAACTATATCATGGATTAACATACCTTGAGAAAACTATTTGATACCTGAATTAAGATGGGTACACCTAGACTTCTACCCACTTTCTTATTTAGACATGATTTTCTATAACCCTTTCATTTTTAGACTCAACAGTCATAACAACTGCTTTCTGATATATATATATTTTAACATGGACCCACCCAACAATCTGCTCCTAAAGTACTTGCATTTCAGTGATAACTCCTACAGGTCATTTGATGAAGTACAATCTAAAAACCCATTGTATGTTCAGCTAAACCCACATTAAGCATTCAGTATATGGGCAAAATACAGAGTAAATTAGTGGATATTCCACTGAAATGAGAAGTCCTCTCAATCATTTAGTCTCGTCAGCTATTTCAGGACACCATGTCCATTGTGTTTATTTTTCCTGTTTTATTCTGTAGAAATCTATCTGATTCACATTCTGAATATACTGTTCAGCTATGCATAGTTATGCTAGCTATTGAATAAAGACAAATTAAGAAAATTATCATTTAGCATAATATATTTGAACTAACTCAAGCTTTTGACCCAACAGTTCTGTCAATAGCACCACAATTCTCTCAGTTCCTGGGGTGCAAGATATCATTTCTCTCCCATCTCCTTATCTCTTCTTCCCCTTTTTCCTCATATACAGCACTAATAAAAAAGGATGATCACTGCCATCTCTAGTCTAGATACAAAGTTGTATATTCTCTCTATTTCATACAATATTGCAGGTGAGATGTTATTATTCTTTTTTGACAGATGAGGAAAGTAAAGATCAGGAAGATGAAGTGACTTGCCTACAGCCATGTCACACTGGGTCACACTGGACCTAAGATTGAAACCCACCAGGTCTGTTTTGTTCAAAGGAAAAGCCACATGTGTTGAACAGTGATGCCTCTAATTAGTCAAGTCGTATCAATTGTCTCTCTAAAGTTGTCTGTATTGGTTCCTTCCTCTCTAGACTGTTTTTCCCCCTTGTCCAGACCTTTATCACGTCTTATTTCAACTTTTGAAATAACTCCTCAACTGGTTTCTGCAATTCCAATATTTCAATCCTTAAAAGTCAGATTAAACCACTTTGATCATGCCCATTCCTTGTTCAAAAACCTCCAAAGGTGCCACATTGCCGAGAGGTGGGTTTTCCAGCAGGCTGATCACAGACCTTTGCCAGATGGATCATAAAACCACATTACCACATTCTTTGTGGGTTTCCTCCTCTCCACTGTTGTTGACTCATACATTTGAAATGCACAGTGAGGGCTGCCATGCCAGTCACTTACTTGCATTTTAAATGCCCCAGATTAAAGAGAGTATGAATGATTAGAAGCTTTCAGCATATCCCTCTTCTCTGCCACATCCCATTCAATTGGGGGAGCTGGCTAGAAACCACACAGACTGAAATACCAAAGGCAGCCTGCAAATTTCTAATTCTTCCCTTGATCCATGTGGGATTCTGATAGAACTTCCCTTTTATCAAAATATCTGATACTTTTCTCAATTTCTTTCCTTGAGCAAATACTTAAAAATATCAGACTGCCCAATTCAAAATGCATGTCCCCAAATCTCAGAGATGTTGATGTACAAGATACAATGCAAACTCCTTAACCTGTATTCACAGCTCCTTGTAACTTGGCACCATCTCCCATTTAGCTTTATTTTCACTGCTTTCCCAACATTCACCCTTGACTTCAGTGATCCCTGGCTACTGGCTGAAACGTCCCAGGTGGCTCAAGTGGTAAAGAATCCACCTGCCAACGCAGGAGACTCAGGAGACGCAGGTTCAGTCACTGGCTACAACCTCACCACCATTTGCATGCTTTCACACTGCAACATTTATTCAAAGCATCTCTCCTGCCTAATTTGTCATCTGCTTTGTTCTGTATTTGCCTGAATGTTAAACAACTCTTTCTGCTTAACTCAAGGTTAAAATAGAGAACTGAAGCTTACAGTGAAGTTTTGGCCCAAATACTCTCTGTAGCCCAATCTGAGAATATGAGTCTCTAACTTGAGTGGGGAGATATCTAGTTGAATATTGTCCAGAAGATCACTCTCCATTGAGAATAGCTGGAGCATGTCATGTTCAAGAACTTAGTGATACAATTTCAGGATTATAGAGCTTAAAAAATGTTAGAGATAATTTTGTCCAATCCTCTCACTCAACTGATGCTTATACTTTAATTCTTTGCATTGATAGTTCTTGCGTGTATGTGTCTGTATGACCCTCATTTAAGGGCGGAAATGTGTCTTATACGTTTTTGCATTTCCTAGTGGTAAACATGTGTGTGTGTGTGTGCATGCTAAGTCACTTCAGTTGTATCCAACTTTGCAACGCTATGAATTGTAGCCCCCCAGGCTCCTCTGTCCACGGGCATTCTCCAGGCAAGAATACTGGAGTGGGTTGCCATACCCTCCTCCAGGGGATCTTCCCAACCCAGGGACTGAACCCATGTCTCTTACGTTTCCTGCATTGGCAGACATGTTCTTTACTACTAGCACCACCTGGGAAGCCCAATGGACGTTATTTGATATATGATATATTGACTAAGTGAAAAATTCAAGATCAAAGGGCTGACTAAATATTATCAGAAATTACATAAAGTGCTAAATCTAATTTATGAGGGAATTGTGGATACAATTAAATATGAAAGTGGCCAAGAAGGAAAACTTCAAGGAAATTAATTTCAGTTTCTCCAAAAAATCTGGGCGTAAGAAATATACAGAAGAAAGCATATGAACAAAGAGTTAAAAAATAATTTTTTAATTAGACTTTTTTTTCTGAGATAAGACATTAGGTACAATCACTGAATAACACCAAAATAAGACAATAAGAGCATGACTGTAGAAAAATTCCCAGTACAGAACCTAGAAAAACATTAAAAACAGATAAAGTAACTTTATAAAGGTTGAAATTATAACAAAGCCGCACACTAAAATGTCTAGAAGTCATTATCTATAATTTTCCCTAAACTGCTTATTTTGAACAAATAGTTGCTATTCTAAGATGAATTAATTAGGAACTATATTTGTTTTCGTTGGATGTACAACTGCAATGAAGTCATGCGTTAAGTTTGTTAAAGCTTAGTAATTTTTTTCAACAGCACTTCAGGTTCTATATTCACTCCAAATACACATATACCAAAAATATCCACCTCTACTTCAAGTTTTAAGTCTCCAAAAGGCTATGACTGTACTTCACTCAATGTTTGTTAAATAAACACTAAAAATTTGATTGTCAAAAGTATAGCTTATAAAGAAAAAGAAACTGATATTTTAAAGACAGAGTGTTCCTAATATTGAAAACTAACCAACATAGAATTGTGCATCTATCCCCAAGTCCTAAATATGGGATACAAGGTAGCAGTTACCCTTTCTCTTAGCTAAGCTGCAAGGAATTTTGTAGTGAAAAGATGAGCCAGGAGAGCAGGCCACCACTCCCAAGGCCAGCTGGGCAACTGCTATCAGAGTCACTAGGAAAAGAGATGGTGACTACATCTCCTGCAATTTTACAAGTTGAGTTCCCATTTCCTGACTCCATACAATGGTTAGGTTATAATACTTGGTAGCTTTTTTGTGCAGAAATTCCTAATTTCATCCAAGTTCAGGTGCAGCGATGTTGCCTGACCTGAGGAGTTTCAATAGTGTAAATCTGGGAATCTACGTAAAATTTCCAGTTCTTTTTATTTTTATATGGCAAAAATAAGGTTGGTTGGTTGGTTACCAAAGCTCCATGTTTGAAAATTCCAGTTCCTTGCCTCTCTTGGCCATGCCTGGTGGTGTGTTAGTGTGGAGGGATGCATTTATCTTGCAACCGGTGGGAGTGTTCCCACCTCAACTACAATCTACATATAAAATGTAACTTTCAGGATTCTCAGTAATGAATTTCTTCTGGCTCTAGACTCCTCTCCCCTCCCTTACCATTTTAACTGACTAGTAGAAAGAATACTGAAACTGTTGAAATATTATACAAGAACCCCCTGATGGTTCAGTGGGTAAAGAATCCACTATTATTCTAGGAGATACAGGAGATGCAGGTTCAGTCCTGGGGTCAGGAAGATGCCCTGGAAGAGGAAATGGCAACCCACTCCACTATTCTTGCCTGAAAAATCCCGCGGACAGAGGAGCTTGGCAGGCTAAAAGGTCACACAGAGGCAGACACTGCTGAGTGGCAAATCACAGTAAAATCATCGCTACCACTGCCACCTGCCTTGGGATAAACATAGTCTTTTTTGAGAAACTTGTGATATTTTGAAGCTCTTTACAGTTTCTTTGTTTCTCCTCTGATGGCCTCCAGATGGCACAGGGAAGACTTTTGTCATCTCATTGTGGGAAGGAAAGAATATCTCTCCTCGGTGTGGTCCTTCTCTACAGGCTCTTACTTATCTCCACTGGAGATGTCATCTTCTGGACGACTCTGGGGACATCTTCCAGCAGAAATTACAGCAATTCTCTCTGTATGAAGTAGTAGTGTATGGCTTCTGGAAAACTCAGCTGTTCCCTCTATGTTGAACCCCTTGAAATTCAGCTAAGTCTAGTCTGGCCAGATTTTAGAGTGTCCACCTCAGAGTATTTGCTATGGGACCCACTTGCCCCGCACGGTGACTTCCTCTTGGCTGACACTCCTGCAGCATCCCATAACAACCTGATTCTCTTTCTTGACACTTGAAGGTCACGGGGAATTAAGGAGCGCCCTGCTTCAGGCTCTTTCATGCTCTCTACCCAACCGTGCCATTTTTGGTTCAGGCTCAATTATTGGCATGGGACCTCTCAAATTAATTTAGGTTTTCTCATTCCATTGTCTTGAGGTCAGAGGAACAATTTCTGGAATAATCCCAAATCATTCTTTTTATTGTTTGACAGACTTCTCTGAAGTGAGTAAAGGAATCCAGAGCAAGACATTCACGGCTAATTGGTTATTAGCCTACTATCTATCTATCTATCTATCTATCTATCTATCTATCTGTGTCTACCTCTGTCTCTCTCTCTTCCCCTCCCTCCTAGTTAGAAAAAGGCCCTCTATGCCCTTCCTGTCAGGGAAGGATTTTCTTTGTATTGTTGTTATTATTATTTTCTTTATGTTCTTCACCTTTGCGTTAAAGAGAGAAAAGGCTACAGGAAAAGTTGTTAAATTGCTGAGAAGGGAAAATATATGAGGAAATATTTCAAACATATTACTTTCATTAAACATATCTGGGGAATTACAAGTAGTTTGGTATAGTGACCAATTAATCCCTAAAGGCAAAGACGTCTGAAATGGGAAATAATGTGCCCGGGCTATTTCAGCCGATACTACAATCAGGAAAATAGCCTCAAGAGTGACACATTTTCTTGATTTAGGGAGATAGTTTCATGGTTAAGAATAAGAACTGAAAGGCATGTTATCTGGGCTCAAATTCCATATCCACAGCCCACTTACCATGTGCCCTTGGGAAATCTACATCTCCTCTTTTTATACTTTAGTTTCCTCATCTATAAAAGCAAGAGTTTGAGTATCTATTTTGGATGATTGTTGTGATGATTCACTGTGTATAAAAACTCAGAAGAATATTTACCATACTGGAAAAACTCAAAAAGGGTTACATTTATTAACATTGTTGCAGTGAAAATTAAACCTCTTATTTTTCAATCTAGTGAGAAGATCGATCATGACTTATGGTGATTGTGCAGTGGAATGAATCCTTGATCGCTACATTTATCCCTTGGAATTTTAGCCATTTTATTTTAGCAGAATAAAAACAAATGGTACTATGCCGAGTCTCATCGCTATTTAATCTTGCAACCTGAAATGACAATGCTTAGTCAATCCCTGTTAGATTTTAGGTAATCAGTGTGTTTATTTCCCTAAAAAGGCAGCAATCAATACAATGCTTTCATTTTCTCCTTATTTCACTTGAAAATAATTTTTTTCTCTGATGTTCATCCATAACTTCCATTAGAGTTCATGAAAATCTTGGGGTTAAGCCAGAAGACAAAATTTGGCCCCAAGGGACATTTGGCAAGCTGCCACAACAATTGGTTCATATTTAGTCTTGTAAGACAATTTGAACAATTATTATTATTGAACAGTTTGTTCCCCAGATGCTACTATAACTAGTGAGGCACCTTGAAGTTATGCTGCAAATTATGTTTTAATGTTTGATCTGAGTGTGATCTGAGTTGATCTGAGTTTGGCTTGACTCATTCGTGACTGGTCTTTCCTCATAGCTCAGTTGGTAAATCATCTGCCTGCAATGCAAGAGACCTGGGTTTGATTCCTGGGTTGGGAAGATCCCCTGGAGAAGGAAATGGCAACCCACTCCAGTATTCTTGTCTGGAGAATACCATTGACAGAGGAGCCTGACAGGTCCATGGGATCACAAGAGTCAGACATGACTTAGCAACTAAACTACCGCCACCACCACCATCTGTGATTATACTTTAATTTCTCTTTACTACTCAATTTTCTACATGGATTTAGTTTTGAAATCAACCAACTTTTTTTCATCAGCAAACTGTAAGAAATTGTTTGTGACAGTATTTTCAAGCATGTTGCTCTCTGAAAAAATGAGAAACGTATTTAATGAAATGTCAATATGGAAACAAATGAAAAAGCTTAATGGCCACTCAGAAACAAACATGGAAAAATGTGATGAGAAACCCCTAAGATGGTCATAGTTAAAGGAAGACAATTAAGTGACATAATTTACTTTAAAATGTTTAACATAATAGTGATTGGAAAATTAAAAGCCAACACAAAATGTCAAAATAAATACTGTGTATCAAAGGTATTTTGAAATTAGGAAACTAAGCAAGTATGATACTTGAATTATCTGAAACAAAATCCAGCAAACTAGAGCACTCCAACCATAAACAATAAAAGACATTAAGATATGTGAAGCCAAACTTTAAACTTGTAATTGCTGTAAAAACCTAAATTATTTCTAGAGAATGGATGATTTGCTGAATAAAAGATTTACTGGGAAGAAGAAGCCTCATGCACACTTAAAGAAGTTTCAGCGTGATAAAGTTCTTTCATTCTCCCAGAGAGAAACAAAATTCTCAGATTTGACACAGCAGGTTTAGGATGGGCTGCTCCCAGAGTGAAATTTCTTTTCTCTGAATCAGTTTTTTTTTTCCTTTCCTAGTATATTTTAAGTGCAACTAAAAGCCTTTGAGAAAGCTTTGTATTTGCTTATGTGAATCTAAAAATTGCCAGGTAAAAATGACATAAAGATTACTGCTTCAATCCTTGAGCAGAAAATCAGACTTTTCTTCACTAATATAATTGGTAACATATCAGAAATAATAATATAGCTCTATGCTTAGTAAAAATAACCACATCTGAAGTGTTTTTGAATGACTGAATGAAAGAGGGATATGCATTAAGTTATAGGATATTCATACTTATAAAATTTAATATCAAAATGCAGAAATATCAAAATAAGCCACTTCATTTAGAAGATCTACAGGTAACTCTAAAAATTTGGAACTCTAGAAATCAGAAGTAGTTTTTGATATGTGCCATGAAAATGCTACATGCTACCCTACTTAATGAGATAGAATGGGCCAATGAGGCATCTTGTTATTAAAATAACTTAAGGCAAAATTTTGATTAATTTCTTAGTGTTTGTAATATCCTGTGAGTGTGCATGAAGTTTCAAAGTGGACTGGGCACTTATCAAAATATGAGTATGTCAGAACTGATGAAACTGGAAACATCTACTTTTTTTTCCAGCTACTTTCTTGCCACTTTGTTACTCCTATTCCAAAAAAAAAAAAAGTAGTACAAATGCATTGCATAAAATTAATGCTCAAATCAGATATTTTATATTAGCTAAAATTTTTGCTTCCACCTGTCTATGTGTGCTCTCCTATAAATTTACATATTATTTTCAAACCCCAAGATATAGCACTTTATATATCAGCCATATACTTTATTCTATAAGCACTCACTCTTGTATAACTTCTTTCTCATGTTATCAGCAGTAATTTCAAGAGTCTTAGAAAAGAGGAAGATATAAATTTAAAAGGAGACATATATGTGCCTGAACAATGCTGACTGGAAACCTCACTCTAAAGAAGTTTAGGAGCTAAAATCATAGGAAAGGACTTAACTCAAAAACGTTTCTCTTAGTAACATTATTTTTATTAGAAATTGTCCAGAAATACTTTGTAATCAAATGCAACATCAGATAAGGTTTTAAATTTACATCAGGAAAATATCAGTAGAGCAAATTTTACACAGCAATAAATATTTACCAACAGTACAACTTTTCAAATTCAGACTAACAGGAAGATGCAGAACAAAGGTGTAGGCAAAACAATGAAACAATTTGTTATGCTAAGTTTATTTGCATTTAAATCAGAAAAGGGTAATTAAAAAAGTAATGAAAGTTGAAGGAAAACACGTCTAACATTTTCCTTTCATTTGAAATAATTTTTCTATATTGCATTCAATTTCTGTGAAGAAATCTCTCTATATATTCTAAACACAAATAAACTTGACTGTTGTCCCAAGGTGATCATTTTTAAACATGTAAAAATTAATATTTTTAAAACATTTCTTAAAGTCATTTGATAAAACAGTCAAAAACATTAGGAATTATTTCATTGGCTAATCACTCTAACCTTACTTTATATATTACTGCCTGGACTAACCAATCAAAATGCAAAATATTAGCAAGGTCATAGTAGTATAACAAAACATACACTATATTTCACAGATTACAAAAGACATTAAAATTCTGATACCCCATTCATAAGGAAAAGATTGTAATGAGAATAGAAAATGGCACAACATTAATTCATTGTGTGACAAAGAATATAATGAGAATGGGAAATAGTACAAACATAACTCATTCTTGTTACAGTTTTAAGATTGTAATGTCATGGTTCATATCACATACTTAGCAAGAAGGTGGTAGTCAATGTGTTGCAATGTTCAATGGCTATTCTGAATTTAGTAACAGCATTATTTTAAATACACGTATGTATCTATACACACAGTATTTTAAATTGTGTACTTCCAAGAATGGGTATGTTTAAAAATTAAACAATGTTGCTAAAAAGTTTTATTTGAAAAGATAGCCTGTGTATGATTAAAATATGAAGAGCACTCTCATAAATCCACTGGACAAGTGAAAATGTGAAACTAAAATGTGCTATTGGATACATTCAAGTTAATATTTTAAAATGGAACAAAATCTATTAGTAAGTAATGGCTTTAAATCATTTTATAAACCAATGCATGATTTCATAAAATATTTAACTATTACATTGCAAAGTCAGGAATGTTTGCGGCGTGGTTACAAGTTTTCACCCAATAATCAGTTCTGCTCTCTGACTTTTCTGAACACAAATATGATCTCTAGAACTACTGGAGATTATATTCTAGGAACGGTGAAACACCGAGCAAGAAAATCTGGTAGTTTGTAATAAAAATACAGTCTTTAATAGTAGCATAAAAAGACTAATGAGCACTTTTAAAAATTTTTACTGAAGTAGAGTTGATTTATAATATTGTGTTAACTTCTGCTTTATAGCAAAGTGATTCAGTTATACATATATGTATTGTTTTAGATTATGGTTTATCACAGGATATTGAATAAAATTCCCTGTATAGGTATACAGTACCTTGTTGTTATCCATTCTATATTTAACAGTTTGTATCTGTTGATCCCAAACTCCCAATCCTTCCATCCTCCTCTCTGCTTTGCCCTAATGAGCCCTTGTGGCTGAGAAGAGATGTTTCCAAAAAAGTCTAAAAACCTGCTTATTAAATAATCATAAGATAAAAATGATAGCTCCATTTCATCAGCTTTAAACTATCCACCTCAGTAGGAGGACACATGGCAGATCATCACAAACATTGCATGTGTCTGTGTGTGTCTGTGTGTATACTGAAAAATGCATTCCTATTTCCCCCCTAGTTCATTCTATGTTTTAATTACATAAGCAGTAGCTAACATTAAGACTTAGATTTAAACTTATTTGCATTTCTTAAATAAATATCCAATAACATGCTGGGATATGGGGTCAAATTTAATTAACCCAGGAGTTTAAAATTGACATGAATTATCCCAAAAATAGATAACCCACACATTTTTAATTGAGTAGTTGGCATGGGAATATTCCACTTTTAAACATCTTTAGTTCATGGGGAAAGTTGAATGTAAAAGGAGTTTTTGTAAAATGAATAATTACCTCTATTAAAAATATGTTCAATGGGAAAGAAGTGCTAGTTCCATTATTAAATCAAAATTCACACCTAAGGAGGTGCCTAAAACTAGATTAAATTTTTTTTGGAAAATATAGTTAAATAATCTTTTTTAAAATTTTACAAAATGTGAAGTTCTGATAACTTTCAAGATTTCAGTTATTACTTAGCACACTGAAACAATGTTTAAAATAATGCTTTTGTTATACAAATTAGATTTCTTTGATATTAGAAAATAATATGGAAATGTAGAAAGTGTGTGTGTGAGTGTGTGTGCTAGTTGCTCCGCTGTGTCCGACTCTTTGCATCCCTATAGACTCTAGCCCACCAGGCTCCTCTGTCCATGTGATTTTTCAGGCAAGAATACTGAAGTGGGTAGCCTTTCCCTTCTCCAGGGGATCTTCCCAACACAGGAATCAAACCCAGGTCTCCTGCATAGACAGGTGGATTATTCACCCTCTAAGCCACCAGAGAAGCCCCAGAAAAAGAGTTTATTAGCTATAAATAAGAATATTACTCATTAGTTAGCCAGTAAAACTATGATTTGGTGAAACTAACTGGTACTGGTCTAAAGGGAATAATGTGTTAATAGATTTTATAAGATTTTAAAATTTAGGGATTATGTTATTTAAAACATTGTGTATCCAAGGGATGGTCAGACTGGCTTTCTTAACAGCTCATGTCATGGCACAGAACACTCATATTTAGATTAACTGCCCCACCCACTCAACTCCAACTATTGTGATTTTTAAGAAACTGAAGGAAAATTGAGACATACTATGTTAGATGAGCTTCTGATAACTATCTCAAAGTTTAAACAAATTCTAAAACATGACATGATTCCAATACTTACCATATCCTTTGGAAAAGTAATTATTTGGTCCATATAATAAAAAAAAATTAAAATTTTTAAAAATATAACATAGTATATTCACCTGCATTTTATAATTTATTTAAACTAGAGAAGAAAAAACTCACCTTTAAAATTTTCTCTAAATTTTTTAAAAGAAAAAATATTAAAGTTTATTGTGTGATGAATTTAAACAACTGCAACTAGATCCAGAAATTCGAAGGAAAATTCCAAAGTATACTTACAAAACTTAAAAATAAATATGCTTTTCAAAATTTACTGAGTGCATGTGTTTTGAACTTGCTGTAGAAAATTGGACAATTGCTTTGCACTGCAACATATACCTAAGATTTTTATTTCAGTTTTCCTCATTTTTCCAAATAAATGTTTCAGGATGTGTTAATTTAATGCAGAAAACAATGTGATGCTTTCTTAAGCATGGAATATGGTGCTATAGTTTATGCACACAAGCAGCTTTATGTATCTAACGTGACTTTGGCTCTTTAACTTTTAATGCACCAATTAAGATGTTAAAACCTCAGATTTAAATAGCTGTCTATGACTGCTGTCGGTTGATTTATTTCTTGATAATCATTGGAGCTGCTAAGTGAAAAATCAGAGAAAGAATTTCTTTAAAAAATTCTGTGTCGCACTTGCTGAATGCAGACTCTGTGATTGTTACCGCGGTAAAGGGCTAGTGTGACATTATAAAAATCTGAACACACAATTCTCTTTCTTATGTAATTGTTTCCCATCATCCAACAAGATTTTTCTGAACCATTTTTAATCTACTAATCATTGCATGGACTTTGGAAGTTCATACTGAACTTGTGATCGTGAGATTGAAGACATTCTACAAGTTTTTAAAATTTTCAGATAGGGGATGAAGGTGGTAGTGTTAAGAAATGAACTTTTCACAAAGAAGCAAAATGTATTCATCCCCTACAGTAAGCAGAAAAAATAGTCCTCCAAAAATGTCCACATCCTGAACCCCAGAACCTGTGTACATATTGCCTGACACTGAAATAAAAGACTTTTCACATGTGATTAAGATAAAGGTCTTGAGATGGGGAGAGCCTCCTGGATGAGCTAATGGAAAGAGAGGCAGCAGAGTCAAAAAGATTTGAAGATGCTGCTGGGCTTCCCTGACAGCTCAGTTGGTAAAAAAAAATCTGCCTGCAACACAAGAGACCCCGGTTCCATTTCTGGGTCGGGAAGATCCGCTGGAGAAGGGATAGCCTACCCACTCCAGTATTCTTGCGTTTCCCTTGTGGCTCAGCTGGTAAAGAATCTGCCTGTAATGAGGGAAGCCTGGGTTTGATCCCTGGGTTGGGAAGATCCCTTGGAGAAGGGAAACGCTACCCACTTCAGTATTCTGGCCTGGAGAATTCCATGGACTATACAGTCCATGGGGTCCCAAAGAGTTGGACACGACTGAGCGACTTTTGCTTTCACTTTCACTGACTTTGGAGATGGAGGAAGAGGAAGGAGCCAGGGAATGTGAGAGGCCTCAAGAAACTGGAAAAGAGAAGCAAACAGATTCTTCTCTAGAGTCTCCAGAAGAAAGAGCCTGCTGATAACTTAGCTTTAACCAGTGAGACCGATTTTGGACTTCTGACCTCCATAAGCCTTAAAATAATAAATCTTTGTTACTTCAAGGCACAAAGTGTGTGGTTATTTGTTACAATAGGAATAAAAACTAACACAACTCCCCAATACTTTTTTAAAGACGGGGTGTCATTTAAGGGCCAGTTTCAACATACGACTTTTAAAAACCAGACAAACATATAATTATTTTTTTAACTACAATTGCACAACAGCTATATTAAAATAACAGTACAAAAACGTTTTGTATTTTCAAGATGAAAAAATTCTTCTTGGAGTTCAAAAGTGATTTCAAATTAGGTATATTTCAAAATATCTTCAGCAAATCAAATTGCATTTTACAATGCCTTCTATTTCTTTCTAGCATAATTATTGAAAGGTAATATGATAATAGAATAAACCAACAAAGAAACAAGAGTGTTACTTTTAATTCCTCTGTAGCTGACAGGACTGAGAAGTCTTACTATCTAACTTACTCATTCGTTGCAATAATCCCTAGTGAATATGTCTCGTCACTGATTGTATTCTTGGTAAATTTCCTTATTTTGCAGTCTTTATAAGAAGAAAGATACCCATCATCATAAATCTTAAATATCTTTGCAAGTACAAGTGAAAATACAAGCCTATATATGTTAACAGCTGTACAACTGCCTCTTGGGATAAATGTATTATAGATGTAGAACAGTCATAACAGCGCTGACAATCTCATTTTTCCCATTTCATAGGTTTTATACCTGTGCCATCTGGGTAATACACCTGGATGTACAACAGGATACTAAAATGGCCTGGCTTTCTAAATGGCCTTTCTTGGCCTCTGATTTTTGTGTGATTCTTCTAATTGTTTGATTCACACTAAACCTGAGTGCCTTACATGATGTGTATAAATGTTAGTATTAGAAGGAAACACATTTTGTGATTTTTTTAAAAGAAATATGGGATATAGTTTTATGAAACACAAATGAATAAGATCAACTACTTATTTTTTCTTTCTCTTCAATAACAAAGCGGCTCTGGCCAAGTCATTTTACTCATTTCCTGGCTTCCCTGGGGACCCAGACAGGAAAGAATCTGCCTGCAATGCAGGAGATCCAGGTTTGATCCCTGGGTTGAGACGATCCCCTGGAGAAGGGAATGTTAACCCACTCCAGTATTCTTACCTGGAGAGAATCCCATGGACAGAGGAGCCTAGAGGGCTACAGTCCATAGGGTCACAAAGAGTCGGACACGACTGAGCTACTAACACTCTCATAACACTGAAAACTGGAGAAATAATTGAGGTTATTGCTAGGATTAAAGGAGATAAATATGCCTAGAAGGTATATTTTGAAATACTGTTTACATAATTTGTTTCATAATTTTACTCATGAGATTTCTTCAAATTAATTAAAATATAGTTGAATAGAAGAAATATTTTAATCTTTTTTGCCCCTTTTCTCTTTTACTCTCATTCTTACTCTTCATTCATTGATTTTTTTCCCTCACCCATTAACTATATTACTACCATGTCAGTTTTCTATATATTTTGGGTAGAAAAATTACAGTGGTTAAAATACAGGCTGATGTGACTGAAGTCAACATAATTCACTATAAAATAATTCTTTGTCATTTATTCTTGTTTACCTCTTTTGAGAGAGGCAACTCTGTAACCTTCAAAGATAGCTGGTCTCAGGAAATGTCTAGCGCATCCCAACATGATTGTTATAATAGCATCATCATTTCAATGACACTATGCCAAGAATGACAAAGTCATTCATTCTAAGAAAATTGGTCTATAGTGTGTTTCCCCTCTTATTTGGGTATTCCTATTCTTTTGCAGAGCATTTACATCTTATGGTGCCAATGTCCTCCAATTGTCCTTGAAGTCTAGAGTTATTGCATGACTGTCCACCCAACCAGTCTTCCTGGAAGCATTCTGTTTTTATTCATTCCCCCAGAATAGCTGCTTTAACAGATCCTGTTGGAGGAGATGGGTTCTTCAAAATGCTAATTGATTAACATGAAGCATGGCTTATGAGTTATGTCCAATCTCATTTCAAGTCTCGGACCCTGGCATGACATATGACCAGTTTTTCCCTACTGGTAATGATTTTAATAAATGTCCTCTAATTCCTAGAGACAAGAAACAATAATAGATGGTGAAAAGTCAGGCTAGTCTGTTAACAAATTACAGGTAGATTAGGGATTCCCAGGTGACACAGTGGTAAAGAACCCACCTGCCAATGCAGGGGATGCAAGAGATGTGGGTTTGACCCCTGGGTAGGGAAGACCCCCTGGAGTAGGAAATGGCACTCACTCCAGTATGCTTTGGAGAAAGAAATGACAACCCACTCCAGTATTCTTGCCTGGAGAATTCCATGGACATGGGAGCTACAGTCCATGGGTCACAAGAGTTAGACACGACTTAGCAAGTAAACCACCACCACCAGTATTCTTGCCTGGAAAATTCCATGGACAAGAAAAGCCTGGCGGGCTACAGTCTATGGGATCACAAAGAGTTGGACATGACTGAGCATACACATATGGATAGATGGATAATTAAGTATTAAGTGGGTGGAGGAGAGTACACAATTAAAAAATTGAGTCATCATCACTGTTTTAGTGAAGCATATGTATGTATTAATATATACACATAGTTTTAAATCCAGCTTTTTAAAAAGGTATTCACAGAAGCACTATTAGATGCTTTTAAAATGTTTACCTTCAGGAGATAATGCTCAGATGAGAGTCAATCCTGACACTACTTTTTTTCTCTGTGCCCCACTGGTTGAGGATGCAATTGCTGGTCATTCTCTCAACCATCTGGACACTATAATGCTGAAAACACACACACACACACACACACACACACACACACACACAACTTTTATCCCCATTACGTGCAGTTAAGTTCCTGTTTGCAAGTGTTATTTATAAGGAAGGCAGCAGGACTGGGAAACAAACCAAAGAAAATAATGTTAGCATAAATGCTTCGAAGGAGACATGTGTCGCTAATGGCTTTTCAGAAACCATAGGGAGTGAGGGAGTAACACTTCCACTCCATTGATCTGGCTTAATTTTTTTAAGCCATGTGAACTGTTTGAAGAGCTTTGCAGAATTTCACTCCTGAATCGGGGCTTCATTGCTTTGCAAGTGGCTGTTACTATTCTAATATAATAACAGGAATGGCAATAAGAAAAAACAAAGACAAAAACATTCAAGATGCAACTTCTGGAAATGCATCTGCCATTTTCATGGTGGTCAGGCACACATCCAGGGCAGCAAGCATTCTTCCATGGTGATAAATATAAAAGACGACTTTGAGGAAAACTATGCATGTAGATGAGGTTCACACTAGGACAAAGTCATAATTTTACATATAGCTTAGGAAGAAGGTAGTAGTTCAAACTTTCCTCGACACCTCTTTTTAAATGAATACACACCATCCAAATCAGTCCTACAAATCATAAAGAAAGGGGGATTACCTTTATTCAATCTTTAATGCTATTATAGTTAACATATTTAACTTAGGTGAGGTCAGTTCATGAGACAGTAAATTTTAATCTTTTGTGTGTGGTGCTTACACTTAATATACATTGCATGAGATCTACCTGTTTATCAGCAAGGATGTTTGCACACATTTTACAATTTATAAGAAAGGCATTTTGTGGTGAAAAGGAGTCAGGAGGTTTGAGTCCTAAAGAATTGCTGAATGAACACACATACCATGAACCAATGGTCTTATTCTGGGTGAGTCAATTAGTTCTGTTCTGGATATTTTTGTCTGTGAGATAAACATTTCTAATTCAGTTACCTGTAGCCTCTCTTCCACCTTAAGAATCCTATGGCTATTTTAATAAAGTTACTGTTAGAGATTAGTATAGAAGTTGAATTCAGGGCTTCAGAGAATAAATTCAGGAAAAAAAAAGAAAAGAAAACCTTTTGTAAAGCCCTTATGTATAAAGAAGCGGGGTAAAAATCTTTACCTCTCCTGTTTCCCTGGTCCTAGAAATCTATATTAATACCACACCCCCATCCAGGCTCTGTCATTATTGTCTGTGCTCTACACATCTTGTCAGGGACTTTTAAATAACAGTTATTGTTGTAACTCTCATTTTTTGCTGTGACTTCCCAGCAAAGATTCTGAGACATATGTTATTTGAGCAAAAATTTCAACTTATTTCTAGCACAGACAGTTAACTTTAAGAATTCTGAGTGGCTAGCCAGGGTTGTTGTTGCCCTCAAAAGCAACTTTCCTCTAGAAAAGGGGGAAAAACAGAAAAGAAAGAGAATTATGGAAAAATCAAGTTTGTTTATAAGTAACCACAGTCTCCTCAGTCATATATAATCAAAATGAACAGCTTCTCAGTTTATCTTAAACCAAATAATTGAGCTGAAAACAATTTAACTTTCTTAGTCCCAGATACATGGTATATTAAAGAGATCTGCAGCCCAAAGGTACAGATTTTTATCTCATCCATTCCCCCAGAAATGCCTGCAACTTTGAAGTGGGCAATTCTTTGAATAATCTGATCACTAACTAGTGAGGCTTTCCTGAATATCCCTTTTGACTTCCAGGTCATTAGTTCTCAGCACTCTGTTCTCAGATACGAAGTCAAATCTGGTAATGGTTATTAAAAAAAAAAAGGGTAGTCTATCTGAAGTTCAAGTGAATATGGACTTTTATGCTTTTATGGAGTGTCTGGAATTTCCTTTTAGTACTATGCAATGGCAATAATGGCATTCTGGGTTCTGTTAAATGGAAGACAACTGAAGGAATTAGAAGAGTATTTATTCTATCTGGGCTGTGAAAGCTCAGACTTCTAATCCAAGAAGTGCTTTGATAGTTTGGTGGAATGTTAGGAGCATTTACTTTGGGAGAGTTTAATTGTGCTTCTCCAGTTGGGTCTACTGAATTTTGCATCTTCCCCCAGCCTCATAAGATCTTTTGATCTGTGGTTTATATTGTTTCCAGAAACTTTTGATAAAGTCAACACTAACTTAATCACTTGCGTAAGTTATTCTTTCCTTTTAATAAAACAAAAGGATTTCCCCAAATCAAATAGTTTTTAAAAGATTAAGAATGATTAAAATGTGACTTTAAAGTTTCACATATTCATTAGCTATTAACAAAAATAAAAATGTAAAGTAGAATTACTTTGTTGAGGTTTAGGTAGTTTGGGTCTTAAATTCTATGTAAATGAGAGCTTTGGAGCTGAAATTCTGTTTTGAAGCAGATACTATAATACAGTGATTTTAAGAGGGAAGGGATAGGGGGAAATACATCCTTCCCAGAGAAGTAAATGGAAGGACAGCAGAATCGTTCAAGTTTCATGCACTTCTCATTTTCCTTTCTAATGTTTTAGCGCATCTCTCTTTGGGCATCACCCACCATCTGCCTCAGGTTAGAACCCCATCCCTAAGGAGAGTCTGCACGGGTCTCAAAGCTGATGATGGAGCAGGACAGCTGCCAAGCTCCACCCTCTATGGTACTTGCACACCAGTGCCTGTGAGAACTAGAACTAAAGGAAGGATTTGGGGAACAGAACACAAACTTTTCTCTTGAAATATGATTTTGTCTTTCCAATTTTGAGAGACCCACAGGGACAAAAAATATTTTCATTTTCCCTTAACTTTAACATTTAAAAAGACACAGTAGTGAAGGTATGAGGGAAATGAGATTTGCCACTCAATCTTAGACTTTCAGACCTAATCAGTCCAAGGTGAACTGAAGGACAAATGTCCTGTCGAAGGAAGGGCAGCTGCTACTCATTTCCTCCTAATGGTTACCATAAGGAAATACTGACTGAGGATTGCCTGATATATATTTTCTCTGAAAGGATGTTATTAATATGTATTTTTATGTGAAATCTCATACATTTTAAAGGTTGACTACTTATTTAGAAAATATTTGAATAGTATGAACCAAAGAAACCTTAGTTGGAGCTTACCCAATTGGAACTTCTGATCTGTATTTTTATTTTGTTATATTAAGTATAGGTACATAGGTAGTAGGTAGGTTATACATCCTCAAAATCAGGGACCAAGGACCAAAGAAATATTGTACAAGAGAAAAGCAAAACCAGAGTTTAAAAAATTGATCTAGGTTATGGATTATCTTAGACCAGAAACAACTTTCTGTGCCTTGATTTCCTCTTCTATAAATGAAAGAGTTGATTTAATGAACTTTAAGCCACAAACCACTCACAAAGTTCTATAATTTTAACATCCCTGGGGAGTTCCCTACAATCATTTAGAAACACATGAATGTCTGGGTGAGTGTAAACATGTAGGTCAGGATTTACAAGCATAGATATAGTTACAGATGTAATGAACAACTGCTATTGGCCCAAATTATTGGTTTTTTTCCCCTTTGTTTTAACCAATGTTTTATGCCATTTAGGACTATTATCTCAACTCTATGCTATATTGCATTGCCTGCTTAAGTGTCTGTGGAAAATAGAGCCACTTTCCAAAGTACATCGCTCTGGAGCACAAAACAAAAGTCATTTTAGAAAAAGTTTACTCTGTACTTCATACTATATCCTACATTAAAAAACTGAAATATTTTAAAAATCATTTGTGTATCATGGTTTTAATTTATGATATTCATATATTGCTTTAGAACAACTACCCCAAAATTCCTTTGAAATCGCATTTCTACCTAACAAGTCCATTTCTTTTCTTTCAAGTACAGCTTCTTCCACAGAAAAGTAGAGGGATTATGACTCTGGCAGCCATAAGAGAGTAAAAATGGATTAGGGTTGTTTCATTAAAAAATAAATATATTTAATTTGTATCACTGTTTTGTCTAACCTAACGGCTCTCAAGGTTTAATATACAAAGTGCTACTAAAAATAAAAATTATTGGACCTTACCCTTAGAGATTCTGTTTTCTAGTTCAAGATGGAGGAGCCACTACCCTAATTTAATACCTTTATTTACAGATGAGGAGTTGGTTTTGCAAATACAGTCAATGCTTTGAAGGTATGAATTGATCTTTAGCTTTTGACTTGTGCAGGTTGTAACTGGACAAGCTGAAATTAGCCTTTTTGGACCCGGGTTAACTTCAACTTCAAATGTTATCTGGACCTCTTTCCAGTTGCTTTGTTTTTTAGTTCCCCCAAATTAATCCTTTCCAAAAGCATCATTTTTAAATGTTACATATAACCTCATTGTACTTAAATGCTTATGGCTATTACTTGGGGTCATAAAAATTGACAAATAAATATAAAATGTATTTATTATGTACTTAATACTCCCAAGATTCACATGTTGAAGCCCTAACTTCCCAGTACCTCAAAATGTGAATATATTCGAAGATAGGGTCTTCATATAGGTGATAAAAATATAATGAGGTCATTAGGCTATTCAATCGGACTGATGTCCTTAAAACAAGGGGAATTTGAACACAGACAGACACCAAGGATGCACAGGCACAGTGTATGGACGATGTGGATACACAGTGAAAGGAGAAAGTTCTCCAAAGAAACCAAACCGGACAACATTTTGGTATTGAACTTCTAGAATACAAATCTGCAATAAAATGAATTTCTGTTGCTTAAGCCACCTAGTCTGGTATTTCGTTGTGCCAGCCCTTGTAAATTGGTATCATGTTCTTAGGTAAAATCAACAAGAGACCCATATATAAATTGTCTTCTCTATTTATCACAATTTTCCTGGGACTCTGAAATTATATTTTACAAAAATACAATTTTAACATTGTAAGGACTCAATATAAAGGACTCAATATAAAATAAAACATAAAGCAAACAGTTCACAATGCAGACAAAGGCATCATTACAAACAGGGCTGGGCCAGGTATGTGGTTGACAAGAATAGAATTCCTGGGCTTGAGATACAGATAAGGTCAGAACCAGTCAACCTACATGAAGGTTTTTTTAGTCAATTTGTTTTTCTTGAAGGGTGTGATATTTTCCCTCTATAGGGATTCTCTGAAGCACTGAAATTAACTTTTACTACTTTGAAATAGTAACTTTGTAACAAAAGCCAAAGCATTCTAGAGGTAGAAGATGGGCTACTAGGTAACTGAATTAGAAACATTTTGTCTCACAGATGAAAACAACCAGGACAAGAATATTAAATGAATTGTGTTGAGTAACACCATCAGTTAATAGCAGATGAATTCATCCAGCAAATCTTTAGAAACTGTCTCGTGATTACTCATTTAAATGTATTCTTCATTTCACTACATACACTTTCCTTATAAATATTTTATAAAATGGGTACCAATATCCTCCTGATAAATAGTCAACTTCTGTGTAACTTACATAAAGCAACTGATACAGGTTCAAACTTACAATCCCACTAATGGGACACACCTAAATCAAAAATTCTAACTATAGTTGCATTAAAAATGATTTTTCCCTCTTAGAAGTACTAATACATTCCATTGCACTGGATATGAACCTGTGGAGAAATAACTTGGGGAAAAACATCCTTGTCTGTCCCCTGGGCTAACCAACTTGTTGATGCTTCATCTTGATAAGTACCAGAACAAAACTAACACAAAAAGCCACCAGCTCGCTGGCAGTCCAGTGGTTAAGACTCTGAGCTTTCTCTGCAGGCAGTGTGGGTTTGATTCCTGATTGGGGAACCAAGACCCCACATGCTGCATGGCACAGCCAAAAAGTTAAATAAATACAATTTTTTTAACAAATAAGAATTTAAAAAAATAAAGGTGCTTGGAAAAAATTATGTGCAGAATGGTGAGAAACAACAAGTCTTGCTTTGTTCCAAGACTCTAAGTTTCGAGTTACTTTGTTACACAACAAAGACTAAATGAAACAGGATCTTAAAAATTTTATAAAGATAGCCGAAGATATTTTGACCCATTAAATAATAAAAATGTGCTACTGAAAAGGATGATCATAGAATAATAAAAAGTTCTTAGAAGTCACAAAATAACCAAAGTGAAATATTCAATGGAAATTTTGGAAGATAAAACTAAACCCAGAACTAAAAAAAACAAAAACAAAAACAATTGAGGAAAATTGGAAATAAAACATAATGCATGATTAGTTATGTATTAATTGCAGAGGTCCTAATTGATTTTGTTAGATGTTCTAGAAAGATAAGTCAAAAAAGAAGCTACCAATGAGAACTGCAGAAAAACTTTCTGATAAGGAAGGACTCATTTCTCCAGATTGCAGAAGGACCACACAATTAATAATAAAGACCTATGCCAAAAGCTTGGCTTCCCTGGTGGTGCTAGTGGTAAAACACCATCCTGCCAATGCAGGAAACATAAGAAATGTGGATTCAATCCCCTGGGTTGGGAAGACCCCATGGAGAGGGCAGGACAACCCACTCCAGTATTCTTGCCTGGAGAATCTCATGGACAGAGGAGCCTGATGGGCTACAATCCATGGGGTCACAAAGAGTCAGATGTGACTGTGGCGATTTAGCACACACGCATGCCAAAAGCTACCCCCACCACTTTTCCTAAAAGCCTCCAGTGGGAAAAAACAAAAACAGGTCATATACACAGAAGTATTGATCATAATGGCTTCAGATTTCTCAATAGCTACTCTGGAGTTTGAACTTTGATTTTGGAGCAGTATGTTTAAACTTTGGAGGAAAAACTATTTTCAACATAAAATACTGTATGTATCAAAAACTTCAATCAAAAGTGAGAGTCAATTAAACACAGGTTAGCATGCAATGGCTAAAAAGTACCTTGTGCTCCTTTTATTAGCTGCTAGAGGGCATCTTTTAGCAAAAAATAATAATAATAATAAAAATAAAACCCACCAAGGAGGGCACTATGGGATTTAAGCAACAGGAGCTCAGATACAGAAGATCAGCAAGGAAGATGCCAGGATCTCCACACAGACAAAACCTGGAGGTCAGAAGGTTGCAGGAGGAAGATGTCTGGGGGAAAAAATAAAATGGTAGAAATCATTTGAGTTCTTTGAGCACATAGAAATGGGACTAATAATTCTTTATTAGATCTGTGGGCCTTAGAGAGCCACTTCTAATGAATAGAAAAGTGAATGTTATGGTCTGTGGTCTCTCACCAAATTCATTCATATGTTGATGGTACTTGGAAAGTAATTAGGTCTATATGAAGTCATGAGGGTAGAGGAGACATGGGAGACATAGGTTTGATCCCTGGGTTGGGAAGACCCCTGCAGGAAGAAATGGTAACCCACTCCAGTATTCTTGCCTGGAAAATCCTATGGACAGAAGAGTGAGGTGGGCTACAGTCCATAGGGTCACAAAGAGTCTACTGTGAGGAGAGACCTCATGATGGGATTAGTGCCCTCAATGGAAGAGGAAGAGAGACCAGAGTTTCTTCTCTCTGCCACATGAGGATACATTTGAGCCAGGAAGAGAGTTCTCAGCAGATCCTGAACATGCTGTACCTTGATCCCAGGCTCTAGAATTCTGAGAAGTCACTGTTGGTTGCTTAAGTCACTCAATTCATAATATTTTGTTACAGCAGTCCAGGCTAAGACATGATTGCCAAGGCTAGGTCAATGCCATTCAACTTCCCCTGACTTTGCACCCTTTATAGAATGTATCCATTGGATCCTGAAGCTAAAATGTATGACGTCTGGCTATCCTGAAGCTGCCATGCTGGAAAGACCTGTGGACAGAACAGATGAAAACAGAGGCATGCCTGAGGAGCACCAGCTGTTTTAGCTCCAGTTATTGAAGTCTTCCCAGCCCAAGTGACAGACTTATGAATGAGCGGACCTTCAGGGGTTCTGATCCCAGCCTGCGAATCGCCTCCTCTGTCACCAAGTGGAACAGAGATGACCCATCCCTACAAGACCCTACTCAAACATCAGACCCATTAACAAAATAAATGCGATTAATGTTCTAAACCAGCAGGTATTGGGGTAGTTTGCGGCACAGCAATAGATAACTGGAATATTGTCTGTGCCTTTGATCTCAGCAGCCCTCATGTTAAGCAGAAAAGCAGACATAATAAAATGTTGCATTAAAATAGGGTAAGGATATACACTAACAATAAATCCACGATGTTCCTCTATGAATAAGTGTATGACATTTGTGTCTGAATTTTTCACTAGTGATTTAGATTTTCTGGAACGCTTTTATGCTTGTATGCTAGATTTTCATTTGTTTTTAATTTTCTGAGGCATACAGCTGAGTTCTAGATAGTAAAATGGCAACATTTTTCTCACTTTCTTTTTTTCACAATATTCTACTTTTCACACATTTATGACAGTTAACAAAAGGGGGGGGGGATTAAGAGTCATTTTTTATTATGTAAAAATAGCCTCATGAGAAGAATAATTCCTTAAATATTAGAGCCCATGCAGATGATAATTCTGGCTACCTTTGATTTTTGGAGCAAAGTTCCTGCAACAAGGCTGCAAATGCTGAGAGTAATGAAACCCTTGCTTTTATTCAATTAAGCCTCTTTAAGGACCCAGTTAAAACATGAAAACAGACTAAGAAAAAATAACTTTCCTGTGGGACTCAAGCTCTCCACAGCAGAGTCATTCACTTTTTATGATCGTTATAATTATTAGTAGTGATGGTGATAACAATATATCATTTATATAGCACTTTAGAATTGCACAGAGCTTTCCTACCATCATTTATTAGCTAATCTTCAGAACACTCTTCAGTAATAAGTCAATATTTCTGCCTCCATTTAACAGGTAGGAAATTGAGGCACCATAGACTTGAGCCACTTGTCAAAAGTCAATCAAAAGTCAGCTTGTGGCTTGAGTTGAACAGTCAGTAATGCTACTAAGAGCACCTTCCTCTTAGACCAGCCTGGATCTCACTCAGTAACTCTTGCTCACTGCTTCTAACAGATGTGAATGCAAACTTGATTTTTCTAAACAAGTTCTCTGATATTTTAGAATGCAGTCTTAAGAAGCTTCCCCCAAAGTGAAAGTTCTTTATTGCAAGGACCATTTGAAGACTGAAATGAATGTATAAGTTATACCTCTACCTGTATAAGCTACATTACTTCATAGGTAAGTCTTTCAAGGTGGATGCCAGAACTCTTGAAAATAGGGAAGAGTTGAATTATGCACCTGAAATGTATCAGATATAACCTTGAGAGGTCATGGAATTAACCACCTTAGTTAATTTTAGGAATGGCCTACCCTTCAATGGTGTTTCATGTATAGCTAAATGATACATAACTTTAAATAATAAGATTAAACAGCTGATGTCTAATTCAATAGGAAATATTAACATATTTTCCAAATCCATACCAAGAGGCACATTTTAAAATCTCTGCTGTCAGAGGTACAAATGCCTACATATTAGTAATATGGTGCCATGGCTGCTAGCCTAATTCTTCATTTCTCGATCAATTATGCAGACATCACAGGTACTATCTTGGGATATATCTCTCTACAGAGAAGACTCTACCTCTTCCTTCTTTGCCTCTCCCCTATGTCTTATCCCTTTATCCAACCACTGCAACATGAGCAGTGACTAGGCAGAGTGGACCACCTTGGTCTCCCCAGTAAACTGATATTCGTTCTCAAACAGTGCAACAGAACAGGACATCTTAATATGCTCTTGCAAAATGCATTGAAACTTGGCGTTTGTACTTTGAGCACAACTATGGCAAACCAAGGACCCATTCTTGTGGGCTTCCTTTAGAGATGCCCATCACCCAGCATCCATTTCATGTCAAGTCCTGCCAGCTGTGCCCTGCGGCCGACACTAGCCCACACACACACAAGGATGGCACATTCTGTGCAGTCAGAGGACTGCTTTTCTTTTGCTGGCTTCTTCATCCTCTGAGCAAGAATTCAAATGTCAATCACTTTTACTTAGATTTCATAGAGCAGCATCATAAAAATGGTAACCAATCCAATTGCAAATCATTTGATGAATCTTCTTTGAAGAGTTGCCAATAATGCTAATCATCAAATGGTTGAATCCAGCTTTGTAAAGATGCGTTTGTGAAGAACAGCAATCTCCGTGACTTTGACAAAGGAACTGCTGACTTGCATCACTGTTTGTCTTTTGATGTGAAAGAGCAAATCGATTTATAGAGCTTTTGCTTGCAGATGTAGGATATGATTAGTATGCAGAAAGACCTTTCCACAGTGTCATTTGTTTATTTAGCTGCCTCTGCACTCAGCTCTGATTGTGTATACCTAATTAATGTATACAAAGCTAAGAGAAATAAAATCACAGATTCACAATCACAGGATACTGCAGAGCATGTCATTTGTCACGATTGGGTTGGGGGACACTCCAATTTTACAGCCCACCATATAAAGCATGTAGATTTATAAAAAGATAACAATAAAAGTGCAAGCCTTTTTCTCATCAAAGTGATTCCTAGCTATTTCAGCTAGGTGAATTAACCTGTATAAATATGAAAAGGATGTAATTTCTTTCCTGTGTTGCTATTTGAATTTTTATTCAAAGCAGTTGTTCAGTCTTTATGAAAAGTACCCGTGATTTCTTCCAGAGGTCAAAGTACTTTGTAAAACATCCTGTGAGACCTGAATCATCCCATTCTTCAAGGCCTCTCTGTTCAGAAGCTTGGAAATTTTAGCTGAGAAGGAGTTTCAAGTGAAAAAGTAAAGACGCTAGAGACCTTCATGTCAATAATGAATGATCAATAGAAGTCACACACTCGAAAATTGACATTCCGTCAGCAGTTGCCTGTTATTCATGCACATTTCACATTGTCTCTTCAGGTTTTGAAAGAGACACGGGTAACAAAATGGCAAAGCTGCTGAAATCTTCAGACCACCAGATAATGAAATCCAGAGTGACATCTAGTGACATCCTACATCAGAAGCACTTGCTTTGCATCTTATATACCCAGCACCATCACCTAGTTAGCCTTTCCAGTACAGGAACCAGCACTTTCTGTCTAGTTACTGAATTCTAAGCTAAACTCTACAGTAGTTTTCCTAAGTACGTAAGCTAAACTCTACAGTAGTTTTCCTAAGTACGTGATACCTCCAATGGTTGCCTCGCTTTGATACAAGGTAGCTTATTTTTCCACCACCAAGCTACGAAAACGGCAATCATTGGCTCGAGTTTAAGGAGCTTTCTGCCTTTCTCCACAGCTATTCCATCCATAGCAAGCCAGCCTTTTACTCTTTCCCGAGCTGCTCTGTCTCCGCTTTAGCGTGAACAGCATGCCAGAATCACTGCCCTAAATCATGCCAGGGAGCTGCCAGAATAGTTCAGACCTCTCCAAGAGCAGAAGCCAAGGGAGCTGTTATCTCATTGCTGAAACCCAGAACATGCTATTCCATCTAAATCACTGGTGTCATGGTCTCATTTGCAATGAAATTTCTTTGATCTTTTTTTCCAGTGTATTGGGGGATTTTTTTTTCAAGGTGGGGGCGGGTGGTTGTTCTGAATAATGTGGACGTTTTATAAACAGAAAACAGAAAATTTAAGTTGAAAAGATGAAACTAACACAGTGTTTAAAATAAAAAATTCAAATAAAAGTTTTTCATAAAATTTAGATATTTTATAAGGATTCTCACCTGGTGTGAACCTCAACTGGAGTATGGCAAAGGGTGTCCAATGAGCATCTCAAAATAATGAATGCCTTTTTTTTTTCTTTTTTAAGTAAGTCCTTGTTCACTTTTCCCTATGTTTCTCCTCTAAAGGGATGTGAAGAGTGTGTCACATATAAAAGTAAATAAATAAAATTCCCAAATGCAAAGAATAGTGGTTTGTAAACAAGAGACATTTCCTGACATAGCCATAATTAAAAACCAAATGATGTAAATCTATCTTGCAATTCCATAATACAAAAAGAATTAAACGGTACCTCCTCCTAAGTATCATAAAATTGTTGGATGAGAAAGACCGCAATGGTATTAAAAATAAGATTTCTCTAGGTTTTCAAGTATGAGATACATGTGATAATTCATAGTAATATGCCCCCTGGTAGGTGCTGAGGGTAAAAGATGAAATAAGCCACACAACATTGTAAATCAACTAAACTGCATTTATTTAAATGATTAAAAGGGGAAAAAGATGGAATAAGCCAGTCAAGTTCCTTGACTTCCTGTCTTTAAGGTTACATCTCAAGATATCAATTACTGACAGGACTCCCATCAAAAAAGAATATCTAGACTGACTAATGAGCCTCAATTTACCTTTCTGTGAGATCCTTATTTCTGTTTTGAATTTCATAGCATTACACTTCACTTCAAGGAGTCATCCTAATGTTTTTCACTCCAGTTCATTTCATTCAATTCCTTTGTTCTATAGATGAAGAAACAGAGGTCTGGGAATTTAAACACTTTCCCCTAAGGCTGTAGCTTTAGCAAAGCGCAGATCAGGTGAGAATTTAGGCTTCCTGATTTGCTATCAATATTTTCCTCACTGTAACACTTTGTTTCCTGTTGTTACAGGCAGAAAGCACAATAATTATTGTCAGTAATAAAATAAAAATTTCACAATATTGATAATCTGTTAATTTCTTGCTCTTCTCTGAATTTCATCAGAATTAATTTCTAGATAACCTATTTTAAGCAATTCATATCTCCTCTAATTTGAGGGAGCAGTATTTTACAGGGGGAACATATTGTGAAAATCAATAAAGGGAGTTCTAGGGATGAGGAGGTTCTCACACACCTGTCACTAATAGTCGGAATAGATCCCAACAGGAAGAGACTACCTCAAATCTTATGCAGGAAGTGATACTACCTTACCAGCAGGAGACAGATTTTCTCCTTGCCTACCAATAGCTTAGCCAATGAGAGTCTGTCACATCTCAACCAATGACAAGCGACTACACTTCACATTCCCATTTTCCTCCAGTGGAACTTGTCTTTATAATACCTTCCCCCCAACTTCCCTTTCTCCTCTCTGAGAGTTTCCTCCCCTTGACTTTATCGAACTTGGAGGAATTTGTATGTGGTTCACCGTGACTGCAGAGAAGGCAATGGCACCCCACTCCAGTACTCTTGCCTGGAAAATTCCATGGACGGAGGAGCCTGATGGGCTGCGGTCCATGGGGTCGCTAAGAGTCAGACACAACTGAGAGACTTCACTTTCACTTTTCACTTTCACGCATTGGGGAAGGAAATGGCAACCCACTCCAGTGTTCTTGCCTGGAGAATCCCAGGGACAGGGGGAGCCTGGTGGGCTGATGTCTATGGGGTCACACAGAGTCGGACACGACTGAAGTGACTTAGTAGCAGCAGCACTGTGACTGTATGTCCTTAATTGCAATTCTTTTTGCTCCATTTTGCTGGTAAAATAATTGGCTGCTTTATTGTTTTCAGTTGACAATACTGACATGAGAGAAAAAGATACTTAGGTCTTTATGCTTATCTATTTTAGTAAATATTTGGGAGATTCTGAATATCGCTTTTATCTGTTCAAGAAGAAAGAAATTCATGCCGTGATCTCTAGAGTTTCTTCTAGTTCTAAAAATTTTACTTAAGGTGTAAATATTCATCTTGTCATACCTAAACTACATTCGTTGAAATATCAGTTCAGTTCAGTGGCTCAGTCGTGTCCAACTCTTTGCGACCCCATGAATCGCAGCACGCCAGGCCTCCCTGTCCATCACCAACTCCTGGAGTTTACTTAAACTCATGCCCATCAAGTCGGTGATGCCATCCAGCCATCTCATCCTCTGTCGTCCCCTTCTCCTCCTGCCCCCAATCCCTCCCAGCATCAGGGTCTTTTCCAATGAGTCAACTCTTTGCATGAGGTGGCCAAAGTATTGGAGTTTCAACTTCAACATCAGTCCTTCCAATGAACACCCAGAACTGATCTTTAGAATGGACTGGTTGGATCTCCTTGCAGTCCAAGGGACTCTCAAGAGTCTTCTCCAACACCACAGTTCAAAAGCATCAATTTTTCGGCTCTCAGCTTTCTTCGCAGTCCAACTCTCACATCCATACATGACCACTGGAAAAACCATAGCCTTGACCAGACGGACCTTTGTTGGCAAAGTAATGTCTCTGCTTTTTAATATGCTAGTTCTGTCATTATCCAGCATACACAAGATTGTTTTCTCACATAATTAGGCAATGGATTTAAATTTTATACTGTACATTTTAAAATATAGCAGTGAAAGTTTTTTAAATAATATTAAATTGATCTATTATTGTAAAACTTACTATATTCAAAAGCTTTTTCCTACATAATAAATACCAAGAAGATGCCTTAGGCAGAAAAGATGTTCTCCTTCATCCTGTATCTTGCCAGTTTATTCCACCTCTTTCTTGTCAAAATAGTAGTCCACACAGATTCTTATTAAAGTTTCATGTACTTGTTTCATACTTACTTTATGCAATGCTCAGTTTTCAGTGTCTTGTAAGATAAACTCAAGGAATAGAAGTATCTTTAAACTCTCTTTTCATCTTTACATCTCCACAGTTTATAAGAGTACTTGTTCTTATACGTGGCAGTTACTTAGCAATGTGTTGTGATGATAAATGCATGCACAAAAATTAGAGATGAAAGTAACATTAGAGGTTTACTAACCCAGTTTCCCCATTTTAAGATCATATAGCCACTGAGTTCTGCAGATATTTAATGATTTATCCAATGTTACCTTATCAGTCAGTTGAAGGATCAGGAGGCCTTCTGACTGATAATCTTATATTCTTTCTAATATTCCTTTACCTTTCTAAAGGTATTTTGAAAACATTCTTCTAAAGCATTTACTCTGTAAATGATGTTTGGTTACTTTCTGTCATGATTGGTTCCCATATATATCTCAGATATAATCAACATAACATCATATGCTCTACAATATATAATTAACAAGCTTATCCATACGGCTTGGGGCATGGTACATGTGGTGGCTGAATAATGACCTCCCAAAGATATCCAGGTTCTAATCACCAGAACCTATGAATACTCTTATATGACAAAACAGAATTTGCTGGAAGGAGTAATCATATTGAGATGGGGAGATAATCTTGTATTATTTGGGTGCGACCTGAATGTTAAAAGAAGGTTGATTGTAAAAGTAAGGTAGAGGGTGATTTGACTATACAGAAGAAGGAAAAGTAGAGACTGAAGCAATGTGAAGATTGCTCTGCTGGCATTGAAGATGGAAGGAGGGGCCACAATTTGTTTTAAAGATGCTATGTGACCAAAGTCAATTTTCCTCCTAAGGGCTAAGTATAGAAAAAGTAGTTTTCCATAGAATAAATAAATACATGGATGAAATAGTCCTGTGATGCTGTGATTTATAATAAATATTTATTTAGCCTTCATCTCATTTCTGACATAGACCTCTTAAAATTCTTGAAATTTCTTAAGTGGTGAAAGCAGTAAAGGTACAATTGTTGCATTAATGAGGTGACTTTTGGACCACACCTAAGCATGGGAGAGGGGCTAAAGACTGAAATGGCCAATGATTTCATCAACCATCCCCATGTTATACTGTTTTGTTGGTGTTCAGTCACTAAGTAGTAATGTCTGACTCTTTGCAACCCCATGGACGGTAGCCCACCAGGTGCCTCTGTCCATAAAATTTCCCAGGCAAGAATACTGGAGTGAGTTTCTATGTCTTTCTCCAGGGAGTCTTCCAAACCCTGGGATTGAACCTGTGTTTCCTGCTCAGTGGGCGAAAGCCGCCGTAAATACTCCAAAAGACTGGTTAAAAAACCAAAGGTTTCCTGGCTTGTCGAAAAGTGGGGATTCAGTAAGAGTGGCACAGAGAGGGCATGGAAGCTCCACACATTTTCCCACACGGTGCCCTGTGCGTCTCTTCATTTGGCTGCTGACTTGTATCTTTTAATGTTGATTATAATTAGCTAGTAATCTAGTGTGTGAGCAGGTTTCCTGAATTTTGTGAGCAGCTCTAGCAAATTTATTGAACCCAAGTTGGTGGTGATGAGAACCTCTGACTCATAGTCAGTAGTTAGAAACACAAGTGAAAATCTGGACTTGCTATTTGTATCTTGAAGTGGGAGCACTTGTAAGACTGAGCCTTCAACTTGTGAGATCTAAGGCTATCTTCAAGTAGATAGTGTCAGTCTTGGGTTGACTGACACCAGGACACTAACCTGGTGTCAGAAAATTGGTGGTGGTGTGACACATACACACATTGGAATGAGGCCCATGACACTTTTTAGATTCTAAGTGCTGAGAGACAGAAATATCTACTCATTCTGTCCAGAAAGAGGACGTGAATACAAGAAGTACATCTCCAGAAGCTGGAAAATTCAAGGAGGTGGATTTTCTGAGGGCCTTGGGTAGGATCACAACAGGGTGAATACCTTGAGTGGAGTCCAGTGAAACTGATATTGGACTCCATGTCTCCACAGTGGTAAGAGAGTAAATGTGTACAGTTTTAAGCCACTGTTCATGGTAATGTGTTACAGCAGCAAGAAGAAACACTGTATTAACAGTAGGCGTAGTATTGGTTGGGGAGGCAAGAGTCCTGGTTTGAACTTGGCTGACTCACATCATCTCTAGATGTCTAGATTTACTCTGCAAATGTCTCAGTGTAGCTCCCAGGAGTATAATGAAGTTACTTAGTCCTGTATTTTCAATTAAGCTCAGGGAACCATCTCAGTGAAAGACAATCCTGCCCTGCAGAATACACAGATCGAGTCATTGGCACAGCTGAAGTTGCCCTATAAGAATCTTGATATAAGATTTTAAAAGATGCCCTTCTGGGGAGATAAATTAGAAAAAAAGGCTTCAGAGGAAGAATAAAGTCCCTTCTTCCCTGAAAGAGCACAGTGCTGGAGCAGAGTCCAAGCTAATACTAATGGAATAGCCACCAAATCTTGTAGCCTCTGGATACCCGAGCTTTTGTGCAGTGCACACACCGCGCACTCTTCTGGGTGCCCTGATGCTAGGAGACAGAGAGGCAGAGCTCAACTTAACTTCCTGGGGAAAGACACAACCTCTCCTGTACCTCTTCCATTAGGAACAAATACTCTTGAGAAGAATTGTATGCTTAACACCAAATCACAACAGGCTTTCAAGACACAAAAGCAGTGTATCAGGACAGTATCAATTATGCAATGTAATTGAAGTCACTCAATATAATTCTTGGTTAAATGAAAATATGCTACATTTTTACCAAGCTGTTTACTTGGTAAAGAAGTTATAAAAATTCTAAGCTAGTTAATAAGGACCATATAGTTTTCAAAATAAAGGAATTAGAACTTCTATTTTAGACATCTCACTAGAATATAAACTCTCATATCGGCTAGGTCCCTTTTTCTATCAACTTCCTGAATGTTGTTTTCTTTTTCTTGTAGCTTGATAAGAAACTTTTCTAAATTGCCTTCAACAAGAAATTAATATTGACTATAAACTACTATAGTCACAAAAACACTAACCACTCTATAATCACCCTGAGTATAATTACACATGGATCAATTCTTACACCATAATGAATACTATGGTAAAATCCTTGGGAGGGGTTGACTGTCACTACTTCACTGTAGAAAATTTACATATATATGTATATATGTGCATACATAAAATTTACATTCATAAATATGACCTGAAATCTTAGAATTCTGTTGACATTAGTTTAAATTTTTTTCTATAATGAAATATAACATGGTCATATTGTTTTTCAGTCACTCAGTCACGTCCAACTCTTTGCAACCTCATGTGCTGCAGCACGCCATGCTTCCCTGTCCTTCACTACCTCCCAGAGCTTGCTCAAACTCACGTCCATCGAGTCAGTGATACCATCTAACCATCTCATCCTCTGTCATGCCTTCTCCTCTTTCATCTTTCCCAGCATCAGGATCTTTTCCAGTTGAGTTGGCTCTTTGCATTAAGTGGTGAAAGTATTGGCACTTCAGCTTCAACATCAGTCCTTCCAATGAATATTCAGAGTTGATTTCTTTTAGAATTGGCTGGTTTGATCTCCTTGCTGTCCAAGAGACTCTCAAGAATCTCCTCCAACACCACAGTTCAAAAGCATCAGTTCTTCAGAGCTCAGCCTTCTTTATGGTCCAACTCTAACATCTGTACATGACCACTGGAAAAACCATATCTTTGACTATATGGACCTTTGTTGGCAAAGTGATGTCTCTGCTTTTAATATAACGTACGTAAAATCGATATTTACAGTTTAGCAAATAGATATACATTAAATACTCATGTAACTTCCTAGATCAAGAAATCAAAAATTACTGTCACCCCAGAAAATGTATCTCTTCTGTGCCTTTTTCTTTCACAACCCCTGTCCTCTTCCCCAGAGGTCACCACTATTTTGAGCTGTGCCATACTTCTTCCCTGCTTCCCTTTTGCTTCCCATCCATATATATATATATATATCCCTAAAGCTATTGATGAGCTTCTGAAGTGTATCTAAATGGAGTCACATTGCACATATTCTTGTGTTTCTTACTTATTTTATTCAATGTTTTATTTGTAAGATTACTTCATATTATTCTGTGTTGCTATAGTTTACACTGCAGTACTCTTGCCTGGAAAATCCCAAGGATGGAGGAGCCTCATGGGCTGCAGTCCATGGGGTCGCAAAGAGTTGGACACGACTGAGTGACTTCACTTTCACTTTTCACTTACATGCATTGGAGAAAGAATTGGCAACCCACTCCAGTGATCTTGCCTGGAGAATTCCAGGGACGGAAGAGCCTTGGTGGGCTGCCGTCTATGCATTCACACAGAGTCGGACACAACTGAAGTGACTTAGCAGCAGCAGTAGCAGCTATAGTTTATGTATTTTCATTGAATTATGATATCCTTTTATGAAATATATCACAATTTATTTGCCTCTATTCTCTATTAAAAATAAGCATTGACATATATCTCTCTAGTCTTATTTTACTTAAGCATTGTGCAATGTATATTAATAGTTTTTTAACTTGCTTTTTTCCAACTAACATTGTTATAAATATCTCTTTAAGTATGTTTCTACTTTATAAATTTGAATGGATACATAGGTCATTTGGACCACATTTTTAAATTAATCTTTAATCATGTATGTGGCTATTTCTGATGTTTTATAATTATCAACAGTATTTTAGTTATCATTGTTATACATACATTGTTTGTATATCCTTCATTTTCTTAGAATAAATTTTTGCCATTGAAATATTTGAAGTACCTTTGAAATATTTTCCTTAGGATAAATTCCTAGAGTCAAAGGATGTTAAACACTTTAATGAAAAAAAAAAAAAACACTTTAATGAATATTATTTTCAAATGTTGTGCATTTTCCATCTAGAAAATGTATTTCTTTACTTTCTCAAGAACAGAATACAAAGTATCAGTATTCTGATTTCCACATTCTTGCCAGCAATAGATATTGTATATTTTTATGAATTTCTCAGAGTTAACACAGGAAACTGACTTGTGTTATTTGAAATTGTATCCCCTAGATTCCTGAAAGGTTAAATATATCTTAACTTTAACAGCCATTTGTTATCAAACAATGTCTTTTAACCTATAATGGGCCATTCTTTTGCAAGACCATCACTTCTACACTAAGTAATGAATAACAATATTTTAAAGTTTCTTTTCCAGAAGGTAGTTACTATTTCCATCACTCCAAGGCCTGATGAATCTTCTACAAATAGTGTAAAAGAGAGACAGTTATTGCTAAGGGAAATTCCACTGACAATTCTGCTATCTGACAAGCTGGGAAGGAAACTTTCCCACTTGATCAAAATGTCATTTTCGCCATCTTCACCACGGCCTCATTGAATCAGCCCCCATGATTCCCATAGTGGTAATAAGCCCTTAAGGCTTCAGTTCATAGCAACATCTAGCTCTCATGTTTAAAAAGAGGAGCAAATAGCATTTGCATAGAGAACACTCCTCAAACAGAACACTGTTCAAGCTTTACTTTACTGGGGGAGTGTCACCTAGTTCTGTGGAAATGGGAAAAAAATGATTTGTGCTGAGCGCTTCAGTGGCAGTTCAGTAGGACTAAACCCTCCTTCGCTTTTGGTAGATTGAATTATGAGAAACCAACAAAACTCAATGGCTAATCTCTACCACATATTTGTTTTAGAGCATTCCACTACTATGGAGCCTTATATCAGAGAGAACTGCTTGAGATAATCAGAGAAGTTGAGGACAATTAAATACAACTAATATCTACAAATTTCACAAGTGGAATTAAAGTAAGTGCAGACGGTTTTAGAATGATAATATATTATACATCACAGACAAAGAGCTGTGATTTGAAGACTCTTGATGTAGGGCTAAAAATGTACCAAGCAATAGTTCTTAATAGTTCTTTATTATCAAAAGTAGTTGTTTTCATATACAAATTTATATGGGTTTCAGCAAGACTTGACCACATTTCCTGGAAAACTTGATCCCTTCCATGGTGTGGAATATATGACCTGAAGTACACTATTCTGTTGAATATATTCCTTTCATTATTGCAACCAATTTTAGACCAAGTAATTCTTCAAAAAGAACAGTGAAAGAATTTCCTCTAAAAAAGACATCATTATTGAGTTGTTCTTTCATTTAAATATTTTGAATGTCATGGAGAAGTTATTTTAAAACTGAATAACATGTTAATATGATTTTAATTCCTCTGACGATTTATAGGCACTCTTGCCACACCTAATTTAAGAAACAAAATATCTAGCAGTTATTTATTCAGTTTTCATTCAATATTAACAGCCTAAAGTGGAAGCTCAGGAAGTCTCATAAAATCAAAATTGATGGAAGAGATGAAAAACATTTCCTGATTACTAGAAATTGTCCCTCCTGAGGGAGAGGAGGAAAGAGGAAAAGGGGGTGCATATAATTTATCATCCAAAGTCTCATGGAATCAAAGTCTAAAATTTTAATGTTAGAAATTGCTAAAATATATACTCCACTTAAGGCTTCCCTGGTGACTCAGCAGTAAAGAATCCATCTGCAATGCAAGTGCAGTCCCTGGATTGGGAAGATCCCCTGGAGGAGGGCATGGCAGCCGGCTCCAGTGTTCTTGCTTGGAGGATCCCATGGACAGAGGGGCCTGGTGGGCTACAGTGCCTAGTGTTGAAAAGAGTCAGACACAATGCAACGACTGAGAACACACATTCAATTTAAAGGGTGGCATTGTAACTGAGACCGAAATGACAACCCACTTCAATATTCTTGCCTGGAGAATCCCTCGGACAGAAGAATCCGGAGGGCTAGAATCCATAGGATCACGAAGAGTCAGACAGGATTGAAGCTCCTAGCACATGGTAGCTGAGTTCTCTCACTCCCATTCCTGCTCACTGCAGTGTTCTGTTTTGGAGTGCCCTTGGAAAAGAGAAGCATATAATTGAAATAAAGAAATGTGTTTAAAATCAGAAATTCGAGACTTCGTGTTATGTGCCTGATGCGTTTTTCTCTTTTAAATGCTCTTCTAGTTGTTATCTCCCGTAACTGTTAGAGTCTGTATGCTCGGCCATAATCTATTCAGTTATTCCTAGAGTAACGGAATTCCGTGCAAAATCTTATATACTGATGTAATATCTAAAATGCTGCATGAAACATAAGGTATTCATGGGTGATGTTTTTAAATAAACACCTGTGAACAGATTAAAATATACACACCATGAAATTAAAAGCTGTTCACAAAGAGGCATTTAAATCGGTTGCTAGTATTACTAAAAATTGTGTAGTAGGGAGCAATAAAGATATTGAATTTGGGAGATTATATCAAAATTAAATTTTAAATAACCAGAAAATTTGGGGAAAATGTGCTACAGGATATATTCACTTAATAAAATAAAAGCATGGAGAAAAGTTAAGTAAAAGAATACTTGTTAGTATGTGATGTGCTAAGACCTCATCACCTTTTCTGCTCATGGCTCATGCTTCAGGAGCTAAGAAAGACAAGGTGAGAGAAAGTGAGTAAAAAACTGGGACGACACCTTCACTTTGGTGTATTTTATCCTTCTTTATTGTCCTCTGCTTCCAGCTTCATCTGTCTTCCTTTCTTCATGTAGTTTTTAGAAAGGTGACAAGACAGAGCCTTAAGACAGGCCTCGGCAAAATGTATTATGATCCTGAAAAATGGTGAAATTAAAGCAGAATGGCCACACTCCTTGACTTATGTAAAGTTTATTCAAGCCTGCCTTGCTCTCCTTTTGAACCTGACAGCACTTGGATTTCTTAATAATGTGCAAATTAAAAGGACTTTATCAAAGGCTCAATAACTATGTAGTCAATGCAAAAATAACCAAAAGAAATTCTATAATAATTTCAGAAGAAATATAATATCCTGCATTATATGGATCCAGAACAAATACTCAAACACAAAACCCCAGCTGAATAATTAAAATGATTGCATTTCTCCTATATAATCACCCTGGAGGTATATCAAAATTAGATACTCCCAATTACTCTCCTATTTAAATTCCATTCTGTAGAGTAATAATAAGAATAAAGATATTTATTTTCTATAGCATTAGATTGAGTTTCCCAGGTAGTGCTAGTGGAATCCACTGCCAGTGCAAGAGATGCAAAAGACTCGGGTTTGATCCCTGGGTCCGGAAGATCCCCTGGAGTAAGAAATGGCAACCCAGTATTCTTGCCTGGAAAATTCCATGCACAGAGGAGTCTGGTGGGCAACTGTCCATGGGGTGGCAAAGAGTAGGACATGACTGAGCACACACACACACACACACACACACACACACACACACACACACACACAAACACTCACACATTGCACTAGATAACAAAACAGTTCTGTTTTCAGGAACATACCAGGTGATACTACTCCCTCTGGTTTCACTCTACCATGTAACTGAATTAAGCTTATTTGAATTATGATATTAGAAGAGTGATTCCTAATTTCAATCATATTACATAGAAATCTTCTAAGGGAGGTTGAGAGCATGGGAGAGAAACATGTTTGGTTTCAGAGGCATTCAGCATCATCAACCATGTAGGAAAGAGTTCACCCAGAAATGTATGTCAGCAAGAATCAAGAATAAGGATGTTTCAAAAGAACAGCATGTATATTATCTATGGTGAATCAGATCACCAGCCCAGGTGGGATGCATGAGACGAGTGCTCGGGCCTGGTGCACTGGGAGGACCCAGAGGAGTCGGGTGGAGAGGGAGGTGGGAGGGGGGATCGGGATGGGGAATACGTGTAACTCAATGGCTGATTCGTGTCAATGTATGACAAAACCCACTGAAATGTTGTGAAGTAATTGGCCTCCAACTAATAAAATAAAATTAAAAAAAAAAAAAAAAAGAATAAGGAGCTTGTTCTGGGGGTAGCACCATGAAAGAACCAGCAGAGAGACTGGACAGATGTTTAGAGGATTCAAAAGTGCAGAATCTTAGAAGTCAGCTAAGATGGACACCTGTCCCAGTCTTTCACTGACTGTTCAGAATGTGACCCATCTCTTGTTCACTGATACTGGGGAATGGATCACTCTGTGGGGCCTACTAGTTGGCAGGGTCCATTTTCAATACAGAAGATTCAGGAGCATATATTTTCTCCTCGCTAGGTCAGAAACGATACACTATGCTTGGCAAACCAGAGTTTCCCAACCAGGAGTATGAACTGGGAGTGAGTGGCAAAAAGAAGCAGGCGCTGTTTAAACTCCTTCCCTAGCACCAATGGCAGTGGTAGCCTGTGTTGAGCAACGGGACAGCAGCTCTGTCTGACCATTCGTTCCCTGGGGTGGGATCTGGACTGGGGTTTGAAAAAGAAAGTGAAAATGTTAGTCACTTGAGACCCCATGGATTGTAGCCCGACAGGCTCCTCTGTCCATGGGATTCTTGAGGGAAGTAAACATTAGTGGATTGCTATACCCTTCTCCAGGGGAATCTTCCTGGCCCAGGGGTTGAACCTAAGTCTCCTGCATTTCTGGTGGAATCTTTACATCTAAGCCACCAGGACTGGGGTTTGAAGTCCAGTAATTCCTAGCATCTCTCAAGACTATTTTTTAAGGTTTGCCACTGACCATTAACCAAAATTATCCTTCTGAAAAATTCCTCCTCTGTTTCGGTTTGCAACCCAGAATGCTGAGCAGGATAGGGCCAACTGCAAAATGAAAGTGCAGGGCTTCCTATTTAAAAATTGTTCAGAATTTTAAGACAGCAACATCTCAGCATTGAAACCAAGGTTTTTCTAAGCACAGGTTACTGTGAGGTTGCCTAGGCTGCAAACCCATGAAGCTGGCCCTTCATGGGTATATGAAGGGCCTTTCATGTTGGTATAGAATAGAAAGAAAAGTACTTATCCATAATATATGGTCAAGAAAAAAATTTCTGAGAAAGAGAATCCTAAAGGGTTTTAGCAAGGGATGTGGTGTTGGTTGGTTGTTTCTGTGAGCAGTTGTAGCTGAAGAATGAATGTTATAGCCAGAATCAAGTTTTCAGAGCTCATTTCAATCTAACTGAATTGCCAGGGTGTTAGTAAGGTTTGTCAGAATTGCTGTATCTTCCCCAAATAAAACCATTTCTTCTGTACATGCATTTTATTTGGAAAGATCTTGGGTGTGATTTATGAACTTTTAGATGAAAAAATAAAAAGCGAGTCAAGGGTGTTTTTCAAAGGTCTGACTCTAATCCCAGCGGGCCAACGCAGCGGTGCCATCCATTCTTTCACTGAGACATGGTTGTGCTCTGGCTGTGGGCACACCGCTCAGGGGTCCTCTCCGGGGATTCTTAATCGCTTAGTGGCCAACACATTCAGGCAGAGCACAAGCCAGATTCAACCAGCAGATTTGCTATTTTAGGGAAAGCCATCTGTTTAGATTTCTATCCAGTAAAACTGCCCAATCTCAGTACATTCACCCATAAATTTTGTGTCTGAGCTTCAAAGTCCATGCAACTTTGTATTGAATAGAAGGAAAAATCCCACCAAGTGAGAAAATTATAGTAACAACAGCTCAAATCATCTGGCAACACCAGTCCTGTCCACCCTGGGGCTACCCTCTGGGTTGGCCTCTCACACCATTTGACCTGTGCTGTCCTGGGAAATGGGTGAACATCAAACAACACGCAAGTGGTCAAAGTAGCTACCATTATACACTTTGTTGCCCAATCAAAGTTTTCTGTTTAGCCAGATATTTTTAGACCAGCTCTCACAATTTTTATGTTAATAGAAAGTACAGGGGAAGAAATCTACAGAGATGTCATTGGTAGTAGCATATTAAAGGCAGTGGCAGGTTGGAACACCCTTGTAGTGATACGGAAAATCCTTTCAGCTACACATGTAGTCTTTCAACACAGCAGCATGTACTTAGCAGACTAATTCGAAGAAAGTGTTGCAGAAAGTTCTGTTCTGAAATCAGGAACGTGAAAAAAATTACCACTCCTTGGCCCACTGGCAGAGCTACTACTGAGATTTTCAACCTAGAAGAGAAAGACGGCTAATGTGCCTATCTACGATTTTCCTCTCTCTCATACACTCTCTCTGTGCTAATGTTGGTTTATTCAAATCAGTACATAATTAAAAGCAGCTGTTATTTCATAGGTGACTGAAAGTCTTAATATTCTTTGGGAAACATGCAAAATTAACTGAATTCATATAATTCAATATTCTTTTTTCTATATTCCTCTTTCTTAAATGGATTTTAATAACTATCTTTATAGAGCACCTACTCCATGCTAGGCATCATCGTATGAAATACCAAATGATTTAGGGGTATTCATCTTCCTAATATTCAAAGAATTAAATGTTAGGTCACTCAAGAAAGTGGGAACTTAACTATACAGAAGATATGTAACTGATCAAAAGTCACATTAAATGGATAGAAGTGGTGGGATTCAAGCTCCTGATGTTCTTAAAGCTACCTCAAATATTTTTGGAGTATCTTAGACAAAAAGTATTATGTAAGGAGCTAACAAAAAACAATCAATATGAAAAATGTCCTAGGCTTCAAAGAGTCTTTAATTTATAGAGAGAAAGAAACAAGACCACAAACATTTAGACAACTGATTCTTGACAAAGGTCTAAAGACAATTTAATGGAAAATGAAGATAGTCTTTTCAACAAGTTTCTGGAACAATTAAAATCCATTTGCAAAAATTTTGTTAAGTGAAACTTAGCCCATTAGTTCAGTTCAGTTCAGCTGCTCAGTCGTGTCTGACTTTTTGCAACCCCATGGACTACAGCAGGCCAGGCCTCCCTGTCCATCACCAGCTCCCAGAGCTAGCTCAAACTCTTGTCCATCGAGCTGGTGATGCCATCCAGCCATCTCATCCTCTGTCGTTCCCTTCTCCTCCCACCTTCAATATCTCCTAGCATCAGGGTCTTTTCAAATGAGTCAGTTCTTCGCATCAGGTGGCCAAAGTATTGGAACTTCAGCTTTAGCATCAGTCCTTCCAATGAATATTCAGGGTTGATTTCCTTTAGGATGAACTGGTTGGATCTCCTTGCAGTCCAAGGGACTTTCAAGAGTCTTCTCCAACACCACAGTTCAAAAGCATCAATTCTTTGGCACTCAGCTTTCTTTATGGTCCAACTCTAACTATCCATACATGATTACTGGAAAAACCATAGGGTGTGACTATATGGACCTTTGTCAGCAAAGTAATGTCTTTGCTTTTTAACAATATTTTGAACAATATAGAAAAAATCATGTCAAAATGGATCATATATTCAAATGTGAAACCTAAATGTCTAAAACTTCAAGAAGAAAACATAGGAAAAATCCTTTGTAGCTTGGGTTAAACAAAGTTTATTAGATTCAATACCAAAAGTCAAATTCATAAAGAAACCATAGATAAACACATTTATTAACCATTGATAAAAAATTGTGTTTTAATATCACAATTAAAAACAACTTTTGAGAGATACTGTTAAGGAAATGAAAAGATAAGCCGTAAACTGGAAGAAAATACTTGCAAACTACATAAGTGACAAAGAACATGTATCGCATTTATATGTTTAAACATATAAACTCAATAATGAGAAAGCAAACACCTCAGTAAAAATAATAGGGCAAAATATATGATGGAAACTTCACCAAAAAAAAAAAGATATATGGTTATCAAATAACCAGTAGAAAAATACTAAAGCCATTAATCATTAGAAAAATTCAAATTAAAACCACAATGGTATTTCACTGCACACTTTTCAGAATGCCTATTTTTTTTTTCTAATGACAATATTGAAGTTCTGGAAAGCCAGTTTGGCAGATTCTTATGAACCTAAAGATACATTTATAATATGACCCAACAACCCCATAGCCAGGTACTTAGCCAAGAGAAGTGAAAATTTCAGTTTGTATAATCACTTATATGTAAATGGTTGTAGCAGATTTATTCATATTCACCCCAAACTGGCAAGACCATTGATGTTCACCAACTGATGAATGGGCAACCACATTTTGGTACAGCTACAGAATGTAGTGTTATTCAATGATATATTTAACAAGCTACAGATACTCACTGTAAATACATTGATCTCAAAAACATTTTACTAAGTAAAAGAAGCCAGGTTTTTAAAGTGTGCATGTCATATGATTCCATTTAAATGACCTTCTAGAAAATGAAAAACTACAGGGAACAGATTACTGGTTTCAGTGGGGGTGATCTGATCTAGTCACTAAGTCATATCCGACTCTTGCAACCCCATGGATTGTAGCCTGCCAGGCTCCTCTGTCCATGGGATTCTCCAGGCAAGAATACTGGAGTGGGTTGCCATTTCCTTCTCCATCAGTGGGGGTGGGGTGGGGAAATGTGTTCACTCAAAAGGAACAAGGGGACATTTGGGGGTGATGTAGATACTCTTCCATCTTGATTTTGGTGGTAATTATATAAATGCTCACATTTGCTTGCCAAAATTCATAGAGTTATATACTGAAATGGGTTACTTCTGCTGTTTGTTAATTACATTTTAACAAACCTGACTTTGAAATCAGCATGTCTAAAACTGAAGCCATCCTTTTTCTCATTAAGTCTCTTTATTTGTTTATTTTACTTTCTTCAGTGCAGAGAAAAACATCATTTCCAATCCACCCTCTGTCCCTCACTCTGAGCACAGTGTCAGCTTTCTCAACCAGGAAATCTTATCCCTTTATAAATATTCTCAGAAACCTTTCTTCTTCCCCATTTCTGTTGTCACAACTGTATTGGTTCCTTCAAATTTCTAGCCTCATGACAGGTTTTCTCCCCTTGGGTCCCATTTTGCATCAGTTGTCTCCCCTGTGCTCTGCCTTGAATGATCTTTATAAATCATAATCCTCATTGGGCATATCTGCGCTTAAAATCTTTCAAAAATTCCTGTAGCATAAAGTTCAAGGTCCTCAAACCACAGAGAAATCTTGCCCAGTGTATCCCGTGCCTCTCTACAGGTATAATTTCTGTCTCAGTCATAATTGTGGGATACCTTGTTCTGGAATGTGCCACATGCTGCTTTTTCTCCTCTGAATCTGTGCAAATTCTGCTTCTTTGTCTGAAATGTCTTTTTAGAAAGCCTGTCTTTAATGAAATCTATTCATCCTTTGAGATTCTCTTGACATCATTTACTTCCCTTGTGGCTCAGATGGTAAAAAATCTGCTTGCAATGCAGGAGACCCAGGTTCAATCCTTGGATCAGGAAAATTCCCTGGAGAAGGGAATAGCCACCCAAGTCAGTATTCTTGCCTAGAGAATTCCACGGGCAGAGGAGCCTGGTGGGCTACAGTCCATGGGATCACAAAGATTCAGATATCGTTTACTCAATGGAAACTTCTCTTCACTGCTCCCATCAGGCTGAATTTGAATGCCCCACGTGTCGCAATGACATGTGCTTGAACTTTAAGGAAGACACCTATCTCTCTGTCCTGCAACTGTTCATTGACCTAGTAGCCCTCTAAATGGTGTGCTACTTAAATAAAGTGCTCATGCATCATATACCTTTAAATCCTCAGTAGCTAGAGGCATTCGGTACATATCTTCCAAATGATTGAGTAAAGGAACATGTAAATAAATATATTATTTAGACAACATCAGAAAACATTTCTTTAACATTTTAGCCTCCTGACCTACATCTCTTGATATTTTTGGCCCTGGGTAGACTGCTTTCTGAGAAAAGATCCCCTAACAAAGTCATCTGCAAAGGCACGACATCGTCTAAATAAATCCCTGGGGCTTTAAGGGAGCAAATGTGTTAAGGCAGGCATAATATATAAAGAAGATCAGTTGCAGAAAAATTCAACAAGAGTTAGTAAGGTCATTGTTTTATATTTAAAGTCCTCAGTAAAGGTTTTCATGGGCTCTTTGTACTATTCCTAGGTCACTCCTACTTTTGAGTCAGTACAAGGGAGTTTCTGAGCTTGCTATTTGTGGAACTGATGGACTCAGCCTAGACCAATTCTCTCTCTTTTTTTTTTTTGGCTGGAGTTTTATTTTTTTTAATTTAATTTAATTTATTTACTTATTTTCAGCCATGGATTTTTCATCCCGATCCCCACTCCCACCTCCTTCTCCATCCCATCCCTCTGGGTCTTCCCAGTGCACCAGCCCTGAGCACTTGTCTCATGCATCCAACCTGGGCTGGTGATCTGTTTCACCCTTGATAATATATGTGTTTCAATGCTGTTCTCTCTGAACATCCCACCCTCGCCTTCTCCCACAGAGTCCAAAAGTCTGTTCTGTACATCTGTGTCTCTTTTTCTGTTTTGCATATAGGGTTATCATTACTATTTTTTAAAATTCCGTATATATGCATTAGTATACTGTATTGGTCTTTATATTTCTGGCTTACTTCACTCTGTATAATGGGCTCCAGTTTCATCCATCTCATTAGAACTGATTCAAATGAATTCTTTTTAATGGCTGAGTAATATTCCATGGTGTATATGTACCAAGCTTCCTTATCCATTCGTCTGCTGATGGGCATCTAGGTTGCTTCCATGTGGACAGATTCTTGTGGCAAGCATCTTCATCCGTCATGCCCTGATAAGCATGAGGGTTTGCTTTTTTTTTTTTTGGCCTGAGAGAAGAGGTTAATTTTGTTTTCTTTTGTTTTCCGTGTGTGCTATGTGACTGTGCAGTGAAAGAGAACAAAATGAGAATCGGGATATGGAAAGACCCTCACTGAAAAAGACCCTGATGCTGGGAAAGATTGAGGGCAAGAAGAGAAGGGGGCAAAAGAGGATGAAATGGTTGGGTGGCATCACCGACTCAATGGACATGAGTTTGTGCAAACTCGGGAAGATAGTGAAAGAGGGAAGTCTGGTGTGCTACAGTTCATGGGGTTACAGAGTCAGACATGACTTAGCAACTGAGCAACAACAAATGCACTCTGACAGGGCTTCCCAGATGGTGCTAGTACTAAAGAACCTGCCTTTCAATGCAGGAAATGCAGGTTTGATCCCTGGGTCTGGAGGAACCCCTGGAGGAGGGCATGGCAACCCACTCCAGCATTCTTGCCTGGAGAATCCCATGGACAGAGGAGCCTGGTGGGCTACAATTCAGCTCAGGTGCTCAGTCGTGTCTGACTCTTTGTGACCCCATGAATCGCAGCACGTCAGGCCTCCCTGACCATCACCAACTCCGGGAGTCTACCCAAACCCATGTCCATCCAGCCATCTCATCCTCTGTCATCCCCTTCTCCTCCTGCCCCCAATCCCTCCCAGCATCAGGGTCTTTTCCAATGATCAACTCTTTGCATGAGGTGGCCAAAGTATTGGAGTTTCAGCTTCAACATCAGTGCCAACAATGAACACTCAAGACTGATCTTTAGGATGGACTAGCTGACTCTTCTTGAAGTCCAAGGGACTCTCAAGAGTCTTCTCCAACACCACAGTTCAACAGAGTCAATTCTTCGGCACTCAGCTTTCTTTATAGTCCAACTCTCACATCCATACGTGACCACTGGAAAAACCATAGCCTTGACTAGACAGACCTTTGTTGGCAAAGTAAAGTCTCTGCTTTTTAATATGTTATCTAGGTTGGTCATAACTTTCCTTCTAAGGAATAAGCGTCTTTTAATTTCATGGCTGGGTTCACCATCCGCATTGATTTTGGAGCCCCCAAAAATAAAATCTGACACTGTTTCTACTGTTTCCCCATCTATTTCCCATGAAGTGATGAGACCAGATGCCATGATCTTAGTTTTCTGAATGTTGAGCTCTAAGCCAACTTTTTCACTCTCCTTCTTCACTTTCATCAAGAGGCTTTTTAGTTCCTCTTCACTTTCTGCCATAAGGCTACAGTTCACAGGCTCGCATAGAGTTGAACACGACTGAAGCGACACAGCACCCACAGATGCCCTCTGAAATTGACCAGCTTGCGCACTGGTTTTCCCCAGTGGAGAGAGGAGTTTGCGGCAAACCTTGGATGAAGTGTAGTCAGTAAAATCGCGGCATCCTTATGTACAAACACAGGACTGCTTCAGTGCCCTAGAGGCCATAATCACTAGGAAGAGGGCAGAGCAGAAACTGTCTGTTCCCCTAACTCTACTACAGACCGCATGATCAGATACATACACAAATCATTTAACTGAAAATTAAATAAATGTTCCACAATCACAGGTTGCTTTTTGATTTTGTTCTGTTTTTGGAGTGGGAAGAATGGGACTAATTTGGACATTTTAATGAACTATAGAGTGATTGTGCCACACTTTTATTCATATCAATCAGTTTTTTCCTCTTTATTCTAGAATTGAGGAAGGTCTTCTCCATCATTTATGTTGAGATTTCTAATTCATTTTCAATCAAGATACTCTCACTGTTCATTCACTGAAAATGAATTAGAAATTACAAAACTCTATAGATTACTCATTTTCAACCAAATCATTGTTTGAAATGAATGGTTGTGCTGAGCAGCTTGAATTTTAATGAAATTATATTTTATAAAGTTGGAGTCAGTGAAATTGTATTGCATCAATGGCTTGTGGGCAAACTGACTAAGGAGGGCACTCGTGGATATATCAGCCAAGCGGTGTTATCACAAATGTGCTGGCAACAGGATGGTGAGGAGATCTCCTCACAGAGAGCAAAGCCAAGTTAAGAAAAGGAGAGAGCTTCTTTCCTTCTACATGCAGTGAACCCCCAGGGGACTCCTAAGAATATCTGAGGCAGTCTACACGCATGCTCAGTCTCTCAGGCTCATCTGACTTTGCAACCTTATGGACTGTGGCCCGCCAGGCTCCTCTGTTCATGGGATTCTCCAGGCAAGAATACTGAAGGGGGTTGCCATTTCCTCCTCCAGGGGATCTTCCCGACCCAGGGACTGAACTCGCATCTCCAGTGTCTCTTGCTTTGGCAGGTGGATTCCTTACCACTGAGCAGTCTGGGAATCCCCTACATTGAAGAAAGTGATCTTTTTTTTTTTTCCTTCTTCCATGATTTGGCAAGTATTCTAGGCAAGGTTGTAATATGATCTGCAGGGCCCACAGCAAAATAAAAATGCAGAGCCTTTTTTCAAATAGCAGGAAAAACTACTGTTAAAGATTCTAAAATTGAAAGTTTCCCTCTTTTCTGCAGTTTCTCAATTTGTTATAGTATATTTTATTTGCTATTTAATTTCATTCTGAGTAACAGAAAATTCAAATTTAGCATTCTTAGCATGAATTATTACCATTCTCCCTTGTATTGTACAATGTCATTTTTAAATGTAAATATAAGAATTTATAAAAAAAAAAAAGGCTGAGCACTGAAGAATTGAGGCCTTCAAACTATGGTGCTGGAGAAGACTCTTGAGAGTCCTTTGGACAGCAAGGAAATCAAGCCACTCGATCCTAAAGGAAATCAACTCTGAATATTCATTGGAAGGACTGATGCCGAAATTGAAGTTCCAATACTTAGGATACCTGATGCAAAGAGCTGACTCATGAGAAAAGACCTTGATGCTGGGAAAGATTGAAGGCAGGAGGGGAAGGGGATGGCAGAGGATGAGATGGTTGCATGGCATCATCAACTCAATGGACAAGAGTTTGAGCAATCTCTGGGAGATGATGAAGGTCGGGGAAGTCTGGCAAGCTGCAGTCCATGGGGTCACAAAGAGTCAGACACTACTGAGCAACTGAACAACAACCATTGTGCAAAAGCACTATGAAGTCAGTAGAAACTGTATTTTGAATTTTTGTGTTTTCCTGGCTAGTAATATGCAGTCTGATACTCTCTTCTGATGCCAGGCAGGTCAGAGAGCCACAGTTCCTGGCCAGCTGGGTAATGCTGAGGATAAATAAGTAATACACTTCTAACTATTCTGTACTCATACAACCATTCCGTTTTTCACTTTCAATACATTAATTAATAAGCCACACCAGATATTCAACATTTTATTACAAATAAGGCTGTATGTTACATCATTTTGCTCAACCATAGGTGCATGTGAGAGTGTGAGCACATTTAAGGTAAAGGAAATGGCACCCCACTCCAGCACTCTTGCCTGGAAAATCCCATGGACAGAGAAGCCTGGTAGGCTACAGTCCATGGGATCGCTAAGAGTTGGACATGACTGAGCGACTTTGCTTTCACTTCTCACTTTCATGCACTGGAGAAGGAAATGGCAACCCACTCCAGTGTTCTTGCCTGGAGAATCCCAGGGACGGGGGAGCCTGGTGGGCTGCCGTCTATGGGGTCGCACAGAGTCGGACACGACTGAAGCGGATTAGCAGTAGCAGCGGCAGCATGCTAAGCCACACTGTTTGGTAGGTTAGGGGAATTAAATGCATTTTCAATATAGGATATTCTCAGTTTACCATGGGTTTTTCAGGATGTAATCTTGTCATAAGTTGTGGAAGATCTTACTGATACATGCATCAACAAGACTGAATCTCAAAAATATTACGTTGAGCAAATGAAGATAGAAACAAAAGAACAGATACTATATGATTCCATTTTAATGAGATTTCTAGAACAGACAAACCTAGTCTATGATAATAGATACTGCAATACTCGTTCCTCAGGAGAGGTTGAGGAATGTCTGGAAAATGTCCTGAGGATACTTTCTGGGGTGCTGGAAATTTCTATGTGTTGATTGGAGTGTGGACTATATATGTATATTCTTTTGTCAAAAATGGTCAAACTCTGAATTTTACTCTATATAAATAATACCTCAGTAAAAAGTAAATTACTTTCTGTTTCTTTCCTTCAAATTTGGTTTTCCTTGCAGGTTTTTCTTCTAAGAAAATTTTAAGATCAGATTTGTTAGCCATCTGTATGTCTTCTTTGGAGAAATATCTGTTTAGACCACCAGCCCAGGGAGGAGGCATGAGTCAAGTGCTCGGGCCTGGTGGGCTGGGAAGACCCAGAGGAATCGGGTGGAGAGGGAAGTGGGATGGGGGACCGGGATGGAGAATTCGTGTAACTCTATGGCTGATTCATGTCAATGTATGACAAAACCCACTGAAAAATAAAAAATTTAAAAAAAAGAAAAAAGATCAGATTTGTCAAATGCCACAAGGATTATGCTGGTATTGAAATGCAAAAGCATTCACCTTGTGCTTTTATAAAGGGGAAGAGTCATTTTATTAAGTGATTCCAATGATTATTTTCTAACCATTAAGATTTTTGTTAGCTTAAATCCTTTAAAGTTATCTCTAAGAAAATTTTCACATTGCTATCACATTTATTTGTAAGTTATTTACAGATCAGCTTATCTTAATCTATAAATTGATTTCCACCATCTAATTTTCTTATTATTACTAGAAAGCAAAAAGAAAATTATTTTAAAATATCTGAGCACCTTATTGAATTCTAGTATTGGTTTTGATAGCTTTTTAACTGGTTCTGTACATAGTAAATTTTGATATCCACAAATAACAATTTTTCTAGTATAATATTTTCTCTTTTTCATTTTATTGCATTTACTACAATATAACATTAAACAGCCCAGTATTATTTAATAAATAGCAGTAGTATGAGATGACACTCCTGTTTATGAGAATATTTTTATTATTTCACTATTAAGGCATTTGATCTGAGGATATAATAAACATAGGTCAGGTTTAAGAAATTTCCTTCAATATCTGGGAAGATTTGGAGGGTTTCTTATCAGTTTAATTTAAAAGGATGATAAATTTTATTAAGACTTTTGGTTAACTATTAGGATGCTCATATTTTTGTTTGCTTCTTAAAATATTAGTGAAACCATCTACATTAATGAATATATCAATATTTAAACATTTTGAATACTAAATTTGTACTTGTTGGTAATATATTAGTCTTTTCATATGTCGGCAACTTCTCTTTGCTAATATTTCATTTAGGAATTTTCCATTGATTTTCATAATTTAGATTGCTGTTTGATTTCCAAATTTTGTCTCAGACCATGTCTGGCTTTGACATCAGGGCTATGTATGTCCTCAATTGACTATAGGATGCTGCCAATTTTTATCTATTTTGAAAGAATCAAAATATTGGAAGAAGATCTGGCATATCTTGTCTGTAAAATTATCTCAATATTGTATTTTTGTTAGAACTTACCTCCTTCATCAACTTCCCCCATGAGCATTGATCAATATAGTTTATTTTACTCTTCTTAATCTATATAGTTCTAGGAAATCCTTCATTTCATCTACTTTTTCAAATCTGTTGCAATATAGCTGCAAGTATGACTGTGTCTTTTTTTTAATTTATAATGGTACTATTATTTTTCCCTTTTGTTCTGGAAAGCCTTGCAAAGATTAACATAATTTACTTGTCTTTCTGCAGAGCTTTTTAGTTTGATTGATCAGACCTGTGTTTATTTTGTTCTTACCTTATAAAATTCTGTTTTTAACCCAATTACATGTTTCCTTCTAACTTTTCTTTTTACTTTTATTTGTTTTAACTGAAAGTCTCAGTCATAAATTTTCAGTCTATTTTAATTGAGAAAACAGTTATTTAAAGATTACAAATTTCATCTTAAATACTGCTTTGGTTACATTCCATGAGTTTTATTAAAAATCAGTCTATTTTTAATTTGATATCTTGACTTGTTGATATCAAGAGTTCTTGAGAAGATTATTTTTAAGAGACTGGATGAAGAAGTTTTATCACTTTATTATTAAAATATATTTTTATGATAGTATGGTTACAAAATATGAATTTTATGATTCAGACCTGCAGAATTTAGATTGTCTTTTTGATGTAGAATATGTGAAGAGTTTCTCTGTCTCACCATATTTGAAAAGATGTATATTACCTATTTTTGAGAAATATATAAATCTATATGGTTGCTAATTAAGCTATTCAAATACTTTAGATTTTATATGATTTCTTTTTTTGTTTTCTTAAAATCCTAAAAATTAATGCTGCTAGAATGCTGCACTCAATAAGTCAGCAAATATGGAGAACTCAGGAGTGGCCACAAGACTGGAAACGATCAGTTTCCATTCCAGTCCCAAAGAAGGGCAATGTCAAGGAATGTTGAAACTGACATACAATTGTGCTCATTTTGGAAGCTAATGTTCTAAAGGATAATGTTCAAAATCATTCAAGCTAGGCTTCAGCAGTATGTGAACCAAGACCCTCCAGATGTACAAGTGGGTTTAGAAAATGCAGAGGAACCAAAGATCAAATTGCCAACATTAGTTGGATTATAGAGGAAGCAAGGGAATCCTAGAAAATCATCTGCTTCTGCTTCATGGACTACTGTGGATCACAACAAACTGTGGAAAATTCTTAAAGAGAAGAGAGTACCAGACCACCTTACCTACCTTCTGAGAAACCTGTATGCAGGTGAAGAAGCAACAGGTAGAATTGGATATGGAACAATGGACTAGTTCAAAACTGGAAAAAGAATATGTAGAGACTGTGTATTGTCACCCTGTTTATGTAACTTATATTCAGAGTACATCATGCAGAATGCTGGGCTGGATTAATCACAAGATGGAATCAAGATTACTGGGAGAAATAGTAACAACCTCAGATATGCGATGATACCACTTTAGTGGCCAAAAGTGAAGCGGAACTAAAGAGCCTCTTGATGAAACTGAAAGAGGAGAGTAAAAAAGCTGACTTGAAACTCAAAATTTAAAAAAAAAGTAAGATCATGTCATCTGGTCCCATTACTTCATGGCAAATATATGGAGAAAAAGTGGAAACAGTGATAGATTTTATTTTCTTGGGTTCCAAAATCACTGCAGATGGTGACTGCAGCTGCAAAATTAAAAGACTCTTGCTCCCTGGAAAAGAAAAATGTTATGACAAACCTAGACAGAATATTAAAAAGCAGAGACATCACTTTGCCAACAAAGACCCACACAGTCAAAGTCATGGTTTTTCCAATAGCCATGGACTGATGTAAGAGTTGGGCCATAAAGAAGGCTGAGCACCAAAAAATTAATGCTTTTGAATTGTCATGCTAGAAAATACTCTGGAGAGTCACTTGGGCAGAAGGAAGATCAAACTAGTCAATCCTAAAGAAGATCAACCCTGAATATTCATTGGAAGGATGCTGAAGCTGAAGGTCCAATACTTGGGCCACCTGATGAGCCAATTCATTGGAAAAGACCCTGATGCTGGGAAAAATTGAGGCAGGAGGAGAAGGGGATAACAGAGGATAAGATGGTTGGATGGCATCATTGGCTGAATGGACATGAGTTTGAGCAAACTCTGGGAGATAATGAAAGACAGAGAAGCCTGGCATGCTGCAGTCTGTGGATCTCAAAGAGTTGTACACAACTTTGCAACTAAACAGCAAACAACAGCAAGTTAAGATATGGGTACTAAAGTCTCTTGCAATGATTTTGAATTTATGAAGTTCTTAAGTTTCTAGTAGTTTTGAATTCTTATATTTCAAAGCTGTTAACAAAGGCTTGTGGCTCTGTATTCTTGATAGACTTTTAACTCTTATCATAGAAAATATGGTTTTCATTTGAATTTTTTCTGGTGTTCCAGTTCCTCATTCTTCGTTTTGTATTTCCCTAACACATTTTTTTGCAACTGTTTTCAAATATTCCACATCACTGGATTTTAGAAGTATCTCTTGAAATTATCACATATTGTATTTATTCTGTTAACTAATTACTGTAAAAAGAGCAATCAACATGAGAAGGGCAGGCTGGGTCTTTTCTCCATGTAGAAATGAGACAGATAAGAGCTGAAGAACAGAAATATAAGCTAGATTTAAGTGAGAGAAAAGGCAAGGCCAAAATTATCAGTAAATGGTCAGCCCCACAACTGTCTATGTGGCGCAGACCAAGGGCTCCTGAGAAGACATCACCTGGGCCAGAAAAGCCCAGTCTCATTTCCTTTCCCCAAGAATAGGGGGTCTATCGTGCTAACGGTAGTGCCAAGCCTGAAGATCTACAATAGAGACAAAGTGTTGGGGAGTAGCCTGGCACCTGTTTCCTGCTGATGCTACGGAAGGCCCTCTTTGCTTGGGGCTCCTGAGGAAGCAATGCCAAAAAAGGTCTCCTTCCAGCACTGAATGGGCTGACCACTGTACCAATCAGAGTCACTCACGTCTCCATAGTGATGGGTCCTGAGGCTCTCAAACATGCATCCTGCCCAGTGTGATGCTATCCATCCAGTCCCTTTTGTGTTTCCCCCATGCTTATACTAATACCTGTGCAGGAACCAAACACCACTTTCGGTTTTCAAGCCATTTTGCAGGCAAAAAACCCTGAGGGATAACAAGGATTGTAGCAATTGACCAGATTGCTGGCCCAAATTACTAGGAATGAGATGAACCTCTCTCTCGCTACCTCTGGAGGCAAACACCTGAAGCTCTCTTCACTGCACTTGCCATTGGCACTGAGATGCATGAACACAAATGTCTGAAACCTTTGGCTTTGCAACAGTTGTTTCTGGCCACTTTAGGCTTTAGACTAAGTGCCAGGCGAAATGCTGAAAGCTAATTGTGGAAATGACAACCTTGCAAATGAAGAAACAGATTAGGACAGTACGTGCACTATAATTACCATTTTTCTCTTCACTTCTATAGCCATCACTGTTGGATCTGTAGGGCTGGACCCCATTGCTCAATGGTAGACTTTGGGCAGGATGCAATAACATCCCCAAATTTTGAAGTTATCTTTCCATCAGGTTTAAAGAAACCTCTCTTATTTCAGTCTTGCTGCAATAGAGGTGGAAGCAGAAATGATGAGATGGAGGTGACAGTTGGTCCAAACTTTGGCGGTCAGGAGAAGTCACTTGTAATGCCAACCTTAGTATTATGTCAGGAGTCTCCTAGCAGTGTTCAAAATTACCATTACTTGCATTCTTGTATCTATAAGTGATTTTTAAGCTTGGATTTATTTCACCATATAAAGGAGACATTTATCAAAAGGAGCTTGTAATTACGACCAGAAATGAACTCCCAAAAATTGGTTAAGAAATTAATCACAAATCACAGGTACAAACTTCTTCATTTTTTTTTTCTAGTCATGTTTAGTTGTTTGGGTTTGATTTGCAGGAGAATGGGGTTGCTTCTGCTTCAAATAGAGTTATTTTCCATATTTTTCTCATTTGATAAGATCTTGGGAAAAAGCATAGATATCCCTTAAGAGAGAAAAACAATTCACGTCATGAAAATGGGCTGCATAAAACTGTAATAAATACATATTCAAGGGCATAAATATGTAGTAACACATTGCAACTCAAAATCAAATCTGTGGTAGGATTTCCCCAAGGGAGAGAATCAGGCTGAATCAAAAGCAATTTACCCTTTTCCTGAAGGCCCCGAACGTCCCACATTCTCAATTCACACATCCTGCCGTCTGGCCCACTTTTGACATTAAGAATTGGTAATATTTTCGTGTGTTCTTGCTTTCCGATCATGGTGTCACTCCTAGGCAGGTGAGGTACAAATCTGTATCTCTTAGAGTAACAGCTATTGCCTCGCTTTCTCTAAATGCCCAAGACAGTAATTTTCATTTTCCTTCTCAATATGTACAGAATAGATTTTCATCTCCCATGCCAAATGAAGTTTTATCTTTCTGTCCACAGTGACAATTGCAAGAAAGCTAACTTGTTTTTTGAGCTTTGCTCAAATATAAATCTTGTCACCACCTGTACTAGAGTACACCACCTGTACTATAACTCATACAACAACACAATTCTTTTGCCATAACTCCATGTTAAAAGCTCCAGTCTTTCTATTAAACACCAGCATCTAACCCATGGCAGTTTTTAGTTGAAGGAGGGTGAAGAGCACAAGAGGCTTCCCAAGTGGCTCGAGTGGTAAAGAACCCACTTGCCTATGCAGGAGACATAAGAGAGGCAGGTCTGATCCCTAGATGGGGAAGATCCCCTGAAGGAGGGGCATGGCAACCCACTCCAGTATTCTTGCCTGGAGAATCCCATGGACAGAGGAGCCTGGCAAGCCACAGCCTATAGAGACACAAAGAGTCGGACATGACTGAAATGACTTCGCACACATGAAGAGAGCAAAGCGCAGGATCGAGGCAGAGAACTGTGGTCTCCATCCCAGGAGCATCTTGCTGAGTGTGCAGTCTTCAGTTGAACCTGCATTGTTTGCTATTCCAGCTTCTGCCATAATCACAAGTTCCCAGATTCCAACTAAGTTAATGAGATGTGTTCCCTTTAACCACCTGGCAAGTGAAGGTAAAGTGAATGGCTGATTCAAAAGCCCCATCTCCCTTGCTGAGTCATAGAGTTGTTCTGATGATGGAAAAGGAAATGTAAACTAGGCTCTTAACACCTTATTAACTAGGGAATTTTTGCAGAAACTAATGCCTGTGGCTGGCAACTTACGTAAAGGAATATTGAAGTGTCTCTGGTCAATAATGTTTGGGTAACAAAATATATATTAATAGGTATTAGATGTATTAATATGTCTCTGATACAGTGAACAGAGTACCGTATAACCGTTAGCACTGTTATTATTACCATATTGCTATTGTTATTGTTATTATTATTCCATAGCTGTCTTGAGTTAATAGAATTTATTTATTTATTTAGCTCCTTTTTGTTTTATTCTGTTGCAGTCTAACCTTTAAAAGTTTGGCTAATTTTCCTTTTCTTTTAAACTTCTGAGGGGAGTGGGAAGAAAGATCCTTTAAAAAGTTAGTTGGATGTCCTGTTTCATCAGATCCAACAAAATCATGTCATAATTTCAGTTTCTCTACACCTCATCATTCCTTAAGAAATCAGCCTTATCTCTTCACTTGGAAAATATTCATCAGTGTGTTCAAATAATGACAGACAGATGGATGCTGCAAATAGCTTTAATTTGATCTTAAATATTTTCTCAAGGAAATGAGGCGGAGAAAAAATCAGTAAAAGTAATCAGTAAATGGAATAATATACCCCCTAAAAATTTTCTGTTGTTTGAGTAACAAAGAAAGCTAACCTTCCAGTTTGTTGAGGAGAGATGGTTGTTGAAGAAATAGTTAACAAACTGATATAAGAGTAATCTGGTGGTGACCAGACCAAAGTTTACCACTTAAAGACAGAATGCATCACACTTTTACCTTTTTGAAGAAAGAAGAAAGTAATAACCATGCAGCAAACTGGAGTACAGTCTATATGATCTTTGCATTATTTAATATAGAAACTTGAATTCAGAAAGCTTTAGATTCTATGACTTCATCTACTATTGTCTTCATTTACTAGGAAATCTTGGACAAAATACTTAACCTCTCTATGCCTTAGTTTCCTTACCTGTAAAACAAAGATAATAGAATTTACCTTATAAGGCTGACTTGAGAATAAAATAGAGTGATGAATATAAATTAGTCCACTGTAAAAAATAAATATTATCCATTATTCGACTAGGGTTCTTTTTCAATTTTATGAAAATAATTAGATATATTATGGTATGAAAAGTCACTAGTTCTCAGGCTAAAATTTTCTTCAGTTCAGTTCAGGGCAGTCGTTCAGTCATATCCAACTCTTTGCAACCCCGTGGACTGCAGCACGCCAGGGCCCCCTCTCCTTCACCAACTCCTGGAGCTTACTGAAACTCATGTCCATCGAGTAGGTGATGCTATCCAACCATCTCATCCTCTGTCGTCCTCTTCTCCTCCAGCCTTCAGTCTTTCCCAGCATGTGGGTCTTTTCAAATGAGTCAGTTCTACACATCAAGTAGCCAAAGTATTGGAATTTCAGCTTCAACATCAGTTCTTCCAGTGAATATTCAGGACCAATTTCCTTTAGGATGGGCTGATTGGATCTCCTTGCGGTCCAAGGAACTCTCAAGAGTCCCTTTAAAATTTTCTTCAATCTACAAAAATAAAGAACTATGTGAACATAAAATAATATAAATCTGTAAGAAAAAGTCCATCAAAGAGATTTGAACATGGTCTTCTCTATTTTTTAAATTAGATTTCAGTTGGTGTTGAGTTCATCATGCTCCTCAAATCATGATCCCCTGAGACCCTAGAAGATCCTCTCTTGTCTCATTTCATTATTTCTCCATCAGTGTCTCCAACTGATTTCCAAGACCTTCCATTAATTTCTTGGGTACATCAACGTGCAGGAGAGAGGCTTTCTATTTTTCTTAATCTCCATAATAAAATAGATTGGTCATTTAAAATTTTTTCAGGTTAACTTTAGCTTAGTAATTTATGAAAACCTCTCCTCCAATGTCAGTATGAAGACATTTTAAAAAGGAAAGAAAAAAAGAAAAGAAAAAACAGTTTGCACTGTCATTGGATTCAGAACAAATGCAGGGCAACTATAATATAACATGAATACTACAACAAGGAGAGGCAAGTGTCTTTTCACATCTCTGTCCATTCTTTTATATTTTTTTTCATAGTTTCTCCTTTCATCCATTTTTAAATGTCAAATTTCACTCTTTTTACTTTATATTCTCTCCCAAAATGGACTCAGTCATTACTTATTTTTACTTACTTTCAAGAATCTTTTGACTTCTGTGTTTTTCTTTTTTTAGCTCAGAGCAGTCATCTAAACTCATATAGAAAACCAGCTACTTAATTGAGATATTGTTTGAAGATCTCAGGACCAGTTTTTCAGGCATTACTTAGAACAGGCATTACCTATAACCTGTGCAGTCACAAGGATCTTATGCTTGTTAGATTCTGCTGTCTTTCTCTTGAAATTTAAACAAGGAAAACAATAAAAAAAAAAAAAAAAAAGAAATTTAAACAAGGGCCCCACAGATGATACAGCCAGTCCTGTTCTTAAAGTAATGTTAAATATGACATGCCCACTTCAAGTTTATCCCCCGAATTTCTCCATTTCCAGTGTTCCTCAGATCAGTAAAAAGTAGCTTTTCACCCAGCTGTTCTTGCCAGAGACAAATACTTCTAGAACCCTGTCTGTCCTTCATACCCTCATAGACTATCTTCAAGGATTATGAATTTCACTTCCTAGGCATCTTCAGACATCTCTTTCTTTCTAATCTATTTCTGACCACCTGCATGAAATGACCATTTTCTCCTGTCTGCCCTCCTGCAGAACTCCAGTTTTCCTGCTTTATTTCCTCTGCCCTGTGCCTCTCCACAGGTGTAGAGGTGACTGGTCCTCTACTACCAAGAAACTTATCATCTATGCGGAATGTAGAAGGGAAAAGAACCTGAAATGGGTCAGACTGAAAAAGCATTTTAGAACCACAATTAAATAATATGCTCTAGGACCTGAAAGGAAGACATCTCCAATAATGAGGGGTTAGGTTAGGGAGGATATTCATTTCGACATAATTATGTTGGAGACACGGGTTTGATCCCTGAATGGGGAAGATCCCTTGGATAAAGGAATGGCTACCCACTCTAGTACTCTTCCCTGGAGAATTCCAAGGACAGAGGAGGCTGACAGGCTACAGTCCATGGGGTCGCAAAGAGTCAGATATGACTGAGCAACTAACACACACACACACACACACACACACACACACATACACACACGTGTATTAATTATAAGAGATATCTTAGGTACTTCCCTGGTGATCCAGGGGTTAAGGCTTCACCTTCCAATTCAGGGGTGCAGGTTCAATCCTTGTTTAGGGAGCTAAGATCCTACATGACTCACAGCCAAAAAAACAAAAAGATGAAACATAAGCAATATTGTAACAAATTTAATAAAGGCTTTAAAAATGGTCCACATTAAAAAAAAATTATATTTAAGCATTTTTTTCCTCAAGGAAAAAATGCTATGTCTAATCAAAATTTTCCTTTGGTAATTCATTTTGCAGACCCAGTACCATTTGGTAATATTGCTCCTTTCTCTAGTTTTTTCCCCTATAATGCATCCTTAGGTCATTGTAAGACTTTTCTAAAACATAGATCATGCCACTCTCCTGCTTAAATGCTCCCCAGTGAATGCACATCTTATGTCCATTCCATTTAGAGCATTGTTTGTGGCTTTTGACCAACTAATCCTAGCCTCCTTTCTAGCCTCGTTCCTAACCCCCTGTCTGTCCCTCCTTGCATACTCCTGACTATCCACTGCAAATGATTGAAGAATGTCCTGACCCCTTTTCATGGGCCCACACTTCGGGGGCTATTCTTCAGCCTGAAATGTCCTTCATACTTTTCACCATCTGGCAAGCACCTATTGTTGTTTAAATTCTTATTCTTATGCCCTATTTTCTCTGTGTTTTACTCCTAGCCACCCCTCAACTGTTCAATTTCCTATCCCAGGAAATAATTTCTCCATTAATTATTTAACTAAGGCTATTATAGTATTTACTATACTATATATTGTCAATTTCAATATGCACTTTTTTTACATTTACTATCTCTGAAATCAGTATTATCTTATAATGACAAAAATGTTATTATTTGACATAATTTACTTCTCTCTTTTTTGGGGGGTGGAGGGGGCAGTGAGGGCCACACTGCACAGTCTGTGGGATCTTATTTCCTGTACCAGGAATTGAACCTGCGCCCTCAGCTGGAATCCTAACTATTGGACTACCAGGGGATTCTCCATGATTTATTTCTTAATGTCATATAAAATAAAGATACATCTTACAACTGATGAAATCTTAAATTAGATGAAATAGGATAGTTCTTTATGAATATGACTGTCCTTCCCTTGTAGCTCAGTCGGTAAAGAATCTGCCTGCAATGCAGAAGACCCGGGTTCGATTTCTGGGTCAGGAAGATCCCCTGGAGAAGGAAATGGCAACCCACTCCAGTATACTTGCCTGGAGAATCCCACGGACAGAGGAGCCTGAGAGGCTACAGTCCATGGGGTCACAGCAGTCAGACACGACAGCGACTAAACCACCACCACCACCTCCTTCTAGATTGTGAATGTCCTGTGTACTCTAATTTCAAAAAGCCACCATAGATATGCATCCCATAAATTAAAAATTGTTTACTTGTGTAGATGGTGTGTATACTAAAGCACAGAAGATATGAAAAACATTAAAAGACAAATAAGTTTGATAAATTCTACGTAAGTTCCGTAGATTGTCCCAATGTCACTTTCCCAGCTTTGATATTATTGTTTATCACTGAGTCATGTCTGACTCTTTTTAACCCCATGGACTGTAGCCCACGAGGCTCTTCTGTCTATGGGATTTCCCAGGCAAGAAAATTGCAGTGGGTTGCCAGTTCCTTCTCCAGGGAGTCTTTCTGACCCAGGGATCAAACCTATGTCTCCTGCATCGTCAGGCAGATTCTTTAGCACTAAGCTACCAGGGAAGTCCCAGCTTTGATATATATATATATATCTATATATATATCTATATATATATAACTATAGTTAAGTAAGATGTTATCATTAGGAGAAATATGATTAAGGGTACATGGGATCTAGCCATATGACATTTTGTAACTTCCTATGAATCCAGGATTATTTATAATCTAAAGCCTTTTGTTAAGAGTAAATTCACAGAAATCCATTAAAAGACAATATAGATCTGACATCATTGTAGACTGAAATCAGAATGGCACGTAAGTGCTCAATAATTAGCTACTAATACAATTTTACTTATTTTGACTTGCTCTTGATCTGTCAGAATTACCTTATTTGTGTAACTATTAAATATCAAATATACACAGTCTATGTAATCATTAAAACACCAAACCTCACCTAAAATCCAAACCTCCCCCAGTCTTAGGCCTGCAGCAAAGAGGGTGGATGACTTCTTTTTTATTTACTAAGCTTCTACTCACATCCCTTGTGTTCCTTTCTCCCCAAGATGCTTCTAGATTTTCTAAGCTGGTGAAAAGTAGAAAATGGAAAGGCAAGGCACAAAAGGCAGGAATGAAGTGTTTACTTGACTGGTGAGCTGGTAAACAGACAATGGATGCTCCTGAGATTGGAGAGCGTTAGAGCCAACGCTCACTAGGCTCTACAAATGGACTAACCTAACTCTTTTCTTCATGGGAACCTTTGTGTGATTCCCATGTGTGGAAGCTTCCTGGTGGCTCTCTTGGCGATATTTTTGCTGAAATTAGCCCTCAGTCCAGTACGGTCTTTCTCTCTCTCTCTACGTAGCAGCCTCAGCTTTCCATGACAGCCTCTTGCCTTTGAGGTTTCAGTAGGGTCAACACCAGCATCCAACATCAGCCTCATTATCAGTCTCTTCGAGTATCTTCTCAAAACCCTGCTTCCCACAAGACTGGGGATAAAGGAGAGGAAGCCCTTCCTTGCCCATGATGGGGATAAGAAAATGGAGAAAATGCCACACCAGTCCAACATTTTCCAAAGTCAGTAAACTCTCTACTTTCCAGCTTCGATGCTTTCATATGTTTGAAGTGGTTGCTGGCTGAAAGAAGAAAAAAAAAATGAGAGTTGCTCAGTCGTGTCCAACTCTTTGAGACCCCATGGACTAACAGTCCATGGAATTCTCCAGGCTAGAATACTGAGTGGGTAGCCTTTCCTTTCTCCAGGGGATATTCCCAACCCAGGTCTCCCGCACTGTGGGCAGATTCTTTACCAGCTGAGCCACCAGGGAAACCCAAGAATACTGGAGTGGGTAGCCTTATCCCTTCTCTGTTGGATCTTCCTGACCTAGGAATCCAACTGGGGTTTCCTGCATTGCAGGCAGATTCTTTACCAGCTGAGCTAACAGGGCTTTGGCTGCTGGCTGAGGCTTATGAAACTAGTGGCCCCCTGATCCTTTGCAAGTTCTGTGCTATTCCACTTTACCTGACCTCCATGGTATTAGGGCCTTGGCCAAATGGAGGTAGAAACACTGCCACTTTTAACAAATATCTCATCAATTCATCCAATGAGAAAAGAGTTTAAAGCTTTGGATATCAAGAAATCCTACCGCTAACAGCAATATCTTTTCCAAACAAGTGATTTTTTTCTAAGTAATCAAGAACTTTTAAAAATCAAAATCTTTAAGTTTGTCTCCAAACCATGTCATGTATTTAGTACACAATTGTTTTAATACACATTCGACAACATTTGTATCTCTGTCAAACAGAACAGAAGGAGTAAGGAAATTTCTTTTGAAAATTAAATAAAATTGCATCAAATGGTATTAACAATAAATATGCACATGCTAATACAACTGATTTCTATGCTTTAGCTGATATTCCACCTTTTAAACACTTTTATTAAAGACAGTAAGGCCTCAATTATACTTCTATCAGTATTTTAAAGCTTGAGATATAAACACTCAACCTACTGTAAAAACATGTAAAACAAAAATCTATGTGTATTTGTGGACAAGTTTCATATCTAATTCTGCAAAGGTACTGGGGAGTATGTGTATGAGTGTGTGTGTATAAAACCATATTTATACACATATACACACTTATATACACCTATATTCATGTGAGTAGACCCTGCTCCCAATGTATATTGAATTTTAAGTTGTCTTTCTGAAGTGGCTTTGTGTACTTTTGATGGTCTTGCCTAATAAGGCATTTAAAAACAAAACAACAAATCTGAATAAAATATCCACACTTTAAAGTCTAAGTCAAAGGCTATACACATGGAAGGCTGAAAAATAACCAGCTTTTAAATTCTGTCCTTTCAACAATACAACTGCACTTTCAAATGTGCTTTGTTGTTTTCTTTTAATTCACTAAAATTAATCTTATAGATGTGGATGCCAGATTTGCATTAATTAAAACTCTACTGTAGAAGCCAGGCTTAATTGCAATCAAATTTGCTTAATTATGCATGGAGAGAGATTCCCAAACGAGAAAGGTTTTAGTAAGGATTTTGGTTTTTTGCATTGACAAAATAAATTGAAATTGTCATTTTTTGTGTTTTATGTAACACTTGTAAATAATTTGTGGAGCACCTTAAGTCTTCTATGTAAAGCAATGTTATTGCTTAAGTAATTATAACAATCTGCATTTTTCATTGTTAATTGTGGGTGTCAGACTCATTAATTTTAATTTACAGACTGTAATGAAATTAAGAAAATTTTATGCTGATCTGCTGAAACTTGTCTTACAGGAAGTTGTTTAATACAACTAAACTTTAAAAAAGTCAAGGCTCATTTTTGTAATTTGTATCTCAACAAATACAATCATCCTAGAGCAATTTTTCAGTAAAATCTGGCTTGAGGACAAAAACAGGTCAACTTTATTAATAATTTTGGCTTTTAAAAAATCACTTAATCTTTGAAGCACAGCAATAATTAAAGAAATTTAACTTTAACCTATATTTTTGGTTAAAAAATCTGAAAGAAAACTAAGAATATAGTTTCAATTCTATTTCATTTTTTTCCCCCTATGGGGAATTACGTCATTGAGGAGAATAAGGGATAGGCATAACCAAAAATCAATTTAATCATTCTTAGATCAAAAGATTATTAGCATACTTTTAACTCACATTTCAATGTGGATCATCCACAGTTATTTCATCTCAAATATCCATAGCCATATATCCATAATTTTAAACATTGCATTTGTAATCTCATTTGATTTTTAAATGTGAATTCAAAACAAAGTAATTCATTTAGAGATTAGTAAGGCACACATTTAAAATAAAGTTAACAACAAGGAAAAATGCTCTTTTTGACTTTCATGTTAAGATGTTATGTTTAGCTCTTAAAGCCTATTTAAACTTTAAGTGGTATAATTATTCATTTAAAAATATAATGGAAAGAGAAAGTATCTTTCATGCTTATTTAGTGGCAAGTGAACTCTTAGGGAAATTAGCTAAAGAGCCTTCACCTCTATTATTATTCATTCAATTAAAAACTCCAAAACAATTACTATAATTCTGCCTAAACCCAAGCATGAAAGTTTGGTAGTCAAACACACTTAGAAATGTTGAATGTCTCAAGAAGAAAATGACAAAGCAAGATTATTAGGTTATTCCATAATTAAGGCTAAACTTTAATTATAGCTCTTTTAAAATCAAGTTATTCTGAAGAGATGAAATAAACCATCATAGAGGTCTTGACAGTGTATCACTGTGTGGCATGCTCTACAACAAGATATTGGTGGGGAGGGAGGGGCGGTCAAAATCTTTTCTCATTATTAACTCGATAGGAGACATACTAGAGATAAGGAATACTTAGGGAGGATACCAAATACACAGAGAAGTGTGTACCACATACGTAAAGTTTTCCCATCACTTATAAATAATGAGAAAAAAAGACAGTGTGGTCCAATATTTAACAAGTTTATAGTGAAAATTCAGGAAAGCTCTTTTTAATCCAAGACTTCATCTTGAGAACTGCATTTTATTTGTCCCAATTAAAGCTTCAAAATCTGTTCAATTTTGTATTTCTTCAGCAGGCCATTTGATCACTATTTCATTTATTCCATTTTTAATTCTAACCAATTTTTACCAACTCCTGGGGAACTAAAAGACTCTACTTCCCCAAATAGAGTTTTCTATGATTTTTGGTGCCTGTCTTTAGGATATCAATAAAGAATTTGTTTATTGAGGTGCATTTCTATTATCCTGTGGATAAGCAAGATTTAATATTCTATTATTTTCTTAAAGCCCAAGTACAGTTATTTACCAATGCACTTACTGATATTTTCTGATGCTCCTTTGCTCTTTAGGATAATTTTCTCTCCTAATTTAGCTTTTGTTTCTAGTCATGCTTAAATCTTCATCTTTAGTTGGCTCTCTCATTTCTTCACTCTCTTATCTCCCTTATCACTCACTGGTCCTAATTCCTAAGTACTTTTTCCAGCCGTATTCCTCCTCCCCCTTTTCTGTCACTCTTTGCTGCCCATTTTCTCTGTTCCATTCTCTGTCCCATTTCATCCTGTCCTCTCTGCCCCTAGTTTCACCCAGAGACGCTATTACGGTGATTGATTTACACAGTGCAGAACATTCCATAGGTATCATATTGCTATACAACATACACATCTCATACAACAATAAATCTAAAAATAACTAGCAAAAGGAGACGTTTAAGTTGAGAGTTAAGAGTGCTAACAGGGTCAACTGGTACAGTTATTGTGTGGACGGTGGTTTCACTACCTTGGAGACAAATGGGCAAGAGCCAATGGAGCTGGGCACTCATGGTGAAATTGGTAATAAATCAGACACAGTATAAGCGTGAATCAGATGACTGTTCTCAAATAAGAGCAAGGCACAGACTTGAAAGAAAAATATGTCATTTCCTTCCCTTTCTCAACATCTCACTTCCATCCGTCTTTTGTCTTTCTTGCTTGATGCCTGTCTTTCTCATTCCTACCCTGGTTAAGTTTCCCTTATTATGTAATTTTCTAAGGAAGCAAGATGCATACCCTAACCTTGAAATACTTATGCTTCTTATTAAATGCAATTTGATGTGTGAAGTACAGATTTCAGTTCTCTAAAGAGTCAGGTGGGTAATGATGAATAACATCTGTATATCTTAAGAAGTGAAAGGCCATTCACAATTCTGAAGTGAACAGACATAACATCCAAAGATAATTTGTAATCTTCATATAGCCTCTAATAAGAGCACTCTATCACTTGCAGGGACATGTCGCTTTTTTGTTCTCTTCTGTTCCTTGACTCACGTTTATTTCAATTGTTCTTTCAATCATTCAGTAACCACCCTCCACTCAGGTGTAGCCACAAGTGCCTCTGTGTTAAACCACTTGTGAGACATATTAAGCCTCACAATGCAGGAGAAATATTGATCCGTGATAAACAATAGCACCAGACAGAATAAACTAGCTGTTCTCTTTAATGGGCCTCTCAACTAAGCCCAAAATTCAGGTAAGTTTCTGAGAAGAAGAGGCACAACAGTAAGCAGAGTTTGCCAACATCTGAGTTTTTCTGTAAGTACTTAACATATCTTTTTATCATGGAAAATTCAAGTAAATGAAAAAGTAAAGATATTAGTAAAAATGAAATATATGGATGTATCACACAACTTTACCAATACCAATGTTTCCTCTGTCCCCCAATTTTTCCCATCATTAGATCTCAGACATCAAATGTAATAAACCCCAGTGCACCTTTAACCAAATGTCATTTTGTCTTTGGTTAAAAAAAAGGGTTCTTCCAAATGTTTGTGAAAATTTACTACAATGCTGTGTCATTTCAATTAATGAACAATATTTGTCCACTCTACTTTGTACAAAAATCGCAGCTAACCACTCTAGTGAGGAGAGTTTAACTACTCCTTAAAGACTTGAATCAACATTCTTTCTCAATGTTATCCATGCCCTCCAGCTCCAGACTTATCTGGTGCCTCTCATTTAAAATCTATTCAAAGTTCTTTAGTGGAAATTAATTTGCATTTGTTGGTTTTCTCTGATTTAAAAACAGTTATTATCTAGGATTCTCATCTACTTTTCTCATTTACAATTTCTTTGTTCTTATAGACATACATCTCTTTTTTATTTATTTTTATTTTAGTCAATTTTAGGAATAAATAGGTAATCTTGTATGACCCTGCTTTCATGTCTAAACCATTTTTACTTGAGAATCAGTACTTAAAGTTGATAGCACATTCTATGTAATAGCAGAATTCTGATTAACAAAGAGAAAAAGACAGAAAATTATATTAGAAAACAGGGATAAGAAAACACTGCTTATATTTGTATTAGTTTCTCTGTTCTATATTTGGTTTTTTCTTTATGTTAACAAAGCCATATTCCCAGTACTATCTCTGTATTTTGATTAATAACACAGCTACAATTGGTGGAGAGATGGGACAGAGAGGAGTGGTGACTATTATAGGTCCCCTCCGTAGATTTTTTACTTTCCCAGGAAAGTGTCATTGACAAAACATATTACCCTTTTACTCTATTTATAATGAACGAACACCTTTCTACAATGTCTGTCTCAGGAAGATATTAAGTAGAAATCATGTGCTGGTGATATCAGCAGCATGATGTTGGAGGAAAAGATTTCAACAAAACAAGTTGAGGGTGACTTGTGACTGTATTCAGTTGGGACAGTTGAGTGATCTGTAGAAATAATCTCTTGTCATGTTCTGATCTAGTTGTATCATGGTTGATTTGTTTGCAAGTAACTTCAGATTTTGAAAGAGGAGAATTTAATGGAAGACTATTGGGCAGCTCATAAAAACAAGGTAAGAATGGAGAACTAGTCTTAGAAGCTACAGGAGCAAGAAATTCTTCTCTGTGAGTCTGGGATGCAGGATCTACTCACCTTCTCTGGTCCAGGTCTTGGGAATAGGGGAACCCCAGACGTGTCTTCTTGCTGGCATCACTCTCTGCAAGGTTCCAGTCCTAAGAGCCCTGGTTCCATTTTCATCAGGTGCCTGCCTGTGCCTATACCAGCCTGAAGAGAAGAAGCATTTGGCTAAAGGGACCTGCATCTCAGAACTCGCCCATCCTACTTGCTTGGCCTGTGGTTTGTCATGGTACTCTGATTACAATGCCACCAAGACTTCACCCCAGAGAATGGCAGTAATTCCCAAAAGGAAACCTGATCCCTGTAAATAATGAAAAATGGCTGCTGAAAAGGTAAAATTTACTCCACACAATTATCTTCTTTTTCTGTACAAATCTATTCATAATCTTTACAAAGATGAGAAAATAGCAGACTTTTATGAATAGAGGAAGCCATCAGCAGGGTTATTTTCTATTTTCTTTAAGCCTCTTCTCTCTTGAACAACTCAATTCTTAATATCTTGCTAAAATATTATTGCCTTGCTCTCCACAAGAGTGAACCCTCCTTTGGGTCATCTTTCTCAAAGCTCCTGATCCTCTTGCTGTGGAAGCAGTCTATACAAAGTTATATCCTTTTTCACTGTGTTCACTTTTGCAACAAAAAACACAGCATTCAACATTTCACAGAAAAAAACGCAGCTTAGGATATGTGCTCAAAATGAAACATTCTCAAGGGTGAATTGCGATTCCTAGTAGTAATACCCCATATTATTTGGGGTTTTCCTGGTGGCTCAGATGTCTGCTTTACCCTGCAATGCAGGAGACCCAGGTTCGATCCCTGGGTCAGAAAGACTCCCATGGAGAAGGAAATGGCAACCCACTCCAGTACTCTTACCTGGAAAATTCTGTGGAGGGAGGAGCCTGGTAGGCCACAATCCATGGGGTCGCAAACAGTCGGACACTACTGAGCAACTTCACTTTCTTTCTTTTCTCTTCTTATTTGATTGTCAAAACAGCCCCGTCAGCTTGGCATTATAGTCGCTAATAAACAAATGAAGTAAAATAGGCAGGAAGATGAAACAACTTGCTTAAGAATATGCTAAGAATAAACAAAAGCAGGATTCAACTCATTTTTTGAAAATGGGGTTAGTGTTTTTTCATCACAAGAGTGAGAAGGAGATGGGTGGGGGTGGAAGTTGGACAAGGTGTGTGGTTTATTCCAGAATCACCACTTGAAGTCTTTATTCCAAACTATGTATTATATTCATTCATTCAGTCAATACTTACTGAGCCCTAACTATGTTCCAGGTACCATTCTAAGTAGCGGTGGTGGATCAGTGTAAAAAAAAAAAAAAAAAATTAACAAAAATCTTCCCTTGTGGGACCTACCTTTCAGCAAGAGATGAATGAGTAAATGAATTGAAAAATATGTTTCAGTAAATGGTGATGAGTATTACTTAAAAAAAAAAGACAAAGGGGCACAAGGAATTGTTCAGCTGGTGGTTTGTGTCAGGGTTGCGTTTTTCAATAAAGCAGCCCACAGTTATGAAGAGGCAGAACTTGAATCTGGGCCTTTTACCCTGACTATTGCATTTCCACTGCTCTACTATGAATCCTGAATTTCTCGCGCTGCAGCTCTGTTACCTCCAGCTAATTACTCAACCTAACCTGCGCCTCAGTGCTCTGATTTGTAAAATGGAGATAATAATAATACTGACTCACAGGGCTAGTGTGATGATTAGCTGAGTTAGTATATGTGATATGCTTTGGGACAGTTCCTAGCACATAGTAAAAGCCGTACAGGTATTAGCCATATTATTGTAAGTAAATAAATAAGGAAAGCAGTCCAAGAAGGCCCCACAGAGAAAGTTGTTGTTGTTCAGTTGTTAAGTCATGTCTGACTCTTTACAGAGAAAGTAGCATTTGCTTAATGGCCTGAGAAAGTGACATGAGTACTATCTGGGAAACAGTGCTCTAGACAGTGGGCATAGCAGGGAAAGCCCTGAGCAGGTATGTGGTAACATGTTTGAGTAACAGCAAAATGCTTGTGTGGCAGAATCAAAGTGAGTAATGTGGATGAAAAATGTCACCTGCTGCATCAATAGACAAAGGACGCTGCAATCATCAAGCCATCAGCCACTACAGCCCTGAAGGAACTCAGGATGGAGACAAACAGGCTGTCCACCTCCAAGTCAACAGTCACTGCAGCTGTCCCCAGCCATGTACCCTGAAGGGGCTCAGGATGGAGAAAAGCAGGAGGCTGGCCCTAGATAGACAAGGCGCAGATCAAAGGAATGATTTCAACGAGCCCAGACTCTTGCATCTTCCCATACTTAGAAAAGTGTTAAATTTATTAACTTGAGCTGTCTGGTTTTCTTTACTTAAAAGTAATCTTTTGATGTTCTGACTACTTGGTTTTGTTGCAAAAACTCATATGTGTCCTGGCTCCTCCCTTACCTCTTCAGAGCAGTCCCTCAGGGATATATGAGAGGCTCTCTTCTAGGCTCAAGACCTCAGCAAGTCTGCCAAATAGAACATAACTCAACTTTCAAGCGGTGCATTTTTTTCAGTCAACAGTAAGTAGAGAGAGAGTATGTGGAGATGAGGCTAGAAATGCAATTCAGGGGACTTCCCTGGTGGTCCAGTGGCTAAGACTCCACAGTTCCAATGCAGGGGCCTGGGTTCAATCCCTGATCAAGGAACTAGATCCCACATGCAACAACTAAGAGTTCAAACACCTCAACCAAACATCCTACATGCCACAACTAAGACCTGGTGCAGCCACTAAATATTTGTTTTAAAAAAGAAATGTACCTAGGAACTAGAACATTAAGACTTACATGCAACATTATAACCATTTTGGCCTTGACACTGGGCAAAATGGAAAATCTTGGAGGAACTTCTCTGATACTAATGTGACTTGACTTTTTTTAAGGGACCACTGGTTGGAGCAATGGGACAAGGACAGACTCAGTGATAAAGGTAGGAGCCTACTGAAATCGTCCAGCAGGAAGAGGATGGTGACTCAGGTCAGGACAAGAACATAGAAGATGTTGAGAATTGATCAGATCCTAAAATATACTTTAAAGGCAATGTGGTAGGATTTGCCATTACATGGAATATGGGATGCAAGAAGAAAGGACAGGTCAAGCATGACTTCACTGAGATGTCGGTGGAGGAGGTTGCAGGGAAAATAGAAATTTAATCATGAAAAAGTTGACTCTGAGAATCTTCTTATGTATTCCAAAGTCAGTTGGACTTAGTGGCAAAACTACATTAAAATGTATTTAGAAGCTGTTTGGAGTAACCAATGACAACCCACTCCAGTACTCTTGCCTGGAGAAGCCCATGGACGGAGGAGCCTGGTAGGCTGCAGTCCATGGGGTCGCTAAGAGTCGGACACGACTGAGCGACTTCACTTTCACATTTCACTTTAATGCACTGGAGAAGGAAATGGCAACCCACTCCAGTGTTCTTGCCTGGAGAATCCCAGGGATGGGGGAGCCTGGTGGGCTGCCATCTATGGGGTCACACAGAGTCAGACATGACTGACGTGACTTAGCAGCAGCAGAAGTTGTTTAAGTATTGATGGTATTTGAAGCCATGTGCTTAAATGAAATATTAAGGGAAAAGATGGAGTCCAGAGTCTAGTTCTTGGGTAAACCCAGAGCTAAAAGACTAATGTCAGGGGGAAGAGGGGAAACCAGGGATATGCGAAGTCCTGGAAGCCCAGTGAGGAAGTATCTTAATGAAGAGAAGTAATAGTCTTTTTCAGATGCTCCTGATAAGTCAAAGAAGAGTAGAACTAAAAAACGTCTGTTCAGATTAAGCAGCATTGGCTTCCAGAAGTAGAGTTGGTATCTGTGTGTTTAGGGTCAGGTGCGGGCAGCTCCATTGTTCAAGGGAGGATAAGAAAAGAGAGGCTGGAGAGAGACAATATAGACCATACTTTTAGGGAGTTTTATGGTAAAGGTCTTCAGAGAGGCATCTTCAAAAGGAAATGGGCTCCAAAGAATGCATATTCTTTTTCAGATTCTTTTCCCTTATAGGTTATTGCAAAATTTTAGGTATAATTGTGCTATACAGCAGGTCCTTGTTGCTTATGTATTTTATATAGTAATGTATACATATTAATTCCAAACTCCTAATTTATCTCCCCCCCTTCCCCTTTGCTAACCATAAATTTGTTTTCTGTATCTGTAGAATTGAGTTCATTTGTATCATATATTCAAATGATAATCTCTGGGTCCATCCATGTTACTGCAAATGGCATTGTTCCACTTTTTATGGCTGAGTAGTATTCCATTGTGTATATGCACCACTTCTTCTTTATCCATTCATCTGTCAATGGACATTTATGTTGCTTCCATGTCTTAACTTTTGTAAATAGTGCTACCCCATGCTTGGGGCTCATGTGTCTTTTCAAATTATAGGTACAAGAAACTATTTTAATATAGGGGAAATCACAGCACTTTTTGAGGCTGAAGGAAGAGGACAGGAGCAAAGCAAGTGCACTTGCTACAGAAGAGAGAGAGGGGAGGATTACTGTGTCAGTGTTTGGGGTGGAAGAGAGCAAACAAGTGGAGGGGGGTGCTTGTTAAGAGAAAGGAGAGTCCATCCATGGTAACAGGAAAGAGGGCAGAGTAAAGAGACCCAGATCCAGAGGCAGCTATGGTGGTGGGCTTTACAGAACTCTCATTAGGACGGATTCTATTAACTCAGTGGAACAGGAAGTGGTGGCATTAGTGGACAGATAGGAGTGCTTCTTGGGGAGGGATACATTTCAGTGTGAGATTTCCAGGCTGTTGATTTTGCTGTGATGGGGGAGTCTAGGGTATCTGAGGAGTGGCCAAGGGAGGGTAGAAAGGAAACTCAGGAGGAGAGTCCAAGCAGTGAGGGTGAAGCTGGCCTCCTCTGCCTTCACTGCCAATTCTCCCGGGATGATTTGTCCCCCCGCCCAGTCCAGCCCCATACCTGCCCCTCAGGAAGACCCTCACAATACAAAAGTCCCTCTTCGCTTTGCAAGTGTCTGAGTAATTAACATCAGGTTTAGTCCCTTTGCAGGGTATTAAATGTGTTTCTCTTACCAATGGTGCCCTCCTTTAAGATGTTTGTGTGGATTGCTCATAACTCAAGATTTCTCTCCAAATCTCCTCGGAGACTTTCCCAGACCACCTGCTAAGGTCTGAGTTTTTGTGTCCCCACAAAATTCAGTTGTCGAAATCCTAACTTCCAAAGTTGAGGCTTTTGGAAGGTGCTTAGGTCATGAGGGTGGAACTTTCATGAATGGAATTAGCACTTTTATCAAAGAGCCCCCTCCCCACCAGAGCACTTTTGAGCCCCTTTTACCCTCTGTGAGGAAAAGCAAGAAGGCATTCACTGTGAACCAGAAAGACGGTCCTCATCCGATCATGCTGGCTTGGAACAGGATGATCTTGGACTTCCAGCCTCCGAAACTGTGAGATAGATTTCTACAGTTCATAAGTCACCCAGCCTATGAAATTTTTTAGTTGGAGGAAAATTGTTTTACAGTACTGTGTTAGTTTCTGGTATACAACAACATGAATTAGCTGTAACTGTACATATATCCTCACCCTCTTAAGCCTTGCTCCCACCCCACACCCCACCTCTCTAGAGCACTGAGCTGAGCTCCCTGCATTATACAGCAGCTTCCCACTAGCTATCTATTTTACACACGGGAGTGTACACAGTCAACGCTTCTCTCTCAATTCAACCCACCCTCTTCTTCCCTCCTGTGTCCACAAGTCCATTCTCTATGTCTGTGTCTTTATTCCTGCCCTCCAAATAGTTTCATCAGTACCATTTTTCTAGATTATACACACATGAATTAATAGAAGATAATTGTTTTTCTCTTTCTCACTTACTTCACTGTATGACAGAGTCTAGGCTCATCCACATCACTACAAATGACCCAATTCTTTTCCTTTTTATCATCCTGGGTATTTTGTAATAGCAGATCAAGTGGACTAAGATATCACTTAGGCTGAAGAGCTCACTCCCCTTATCCACCTGCCACTGTCTAACATGATCATCTTTATTTTCTTCATAAAACTTACCATCAGAAATTATAATGTGTATTTCCTTATCAGGTGTTCCTTGTCTGTCTCCTGCCATTATAATATAAACTCCATCTCAGCAGGAACTGAGTCTTTCTTATTGACTGCTGCACATCCAGCACCTAAAGCAGTCCCTGGCCAACAGTGGATGTTCAATAAATCCTTGCTGAGAAAACCTAATGTACAATTCAGCATGTTTTGTGAAATATTTTTGACAGATGATAATGTCCAAAAATGGATCTTTATCAGGTGATCCCAACTTTAGAAGTTCTCGTGCTCCATTTTAAACAGATACAAGTGGCAGAACATTCCTGATTATATGAAACTTCCCCAGCACATCTTCTCACTGGTCTGAGTTCTACCCTTTGAAGACATGAAGAATGCATTTAATATCTTGCCCACATCCTTCACGGACATCACAGGTCATGTTCCCTGGGAGGCAGACTCTGCAGTGGAAACTAGGCTACAGAGAGTCTGTGAGGCAGTTGTCTCAAGAACCAAACACCTGCAGAGGAGTGAAGAAATCAGGAAAGGAACAAGAAGGATATATGGGCTGTGATATGGTCACAAGAAAGCCTGGGGGAATCTCATGGAGTGCCCTGAAGCTGAGATTTGTCCTACCTTGAGGCAAGGGAAGGAGGACTCTGTATATCACACAGACCAGTCAGATACCTAGAAGGCACATGGGCCTGTGAGGTGTCTGTTGCCAATACTCAATCCCCAAGGAGTGAATACTCAATTCAGAAGGAGAGGACATGATGTCTCATTTCAGTAACCAATGCACACCCACATACACACAGACACACATACACATACCTAGCCTTGTTTTTTTCAGTTTTAATGCCCATGAGGATTGGGAGATAGGAAAATTATATTCTAGCACTAATTCCATGGCTAAGCTGTTTTATTGGGAACAAGTCTCATAATATCTCCAGATCTCAAGTTACTTTTTATATGCAGACTTAGGATGCTAGAGCCTTTCCACAAAGTAATTGCTGATCTTTATTCCTGTTCTCAAACTTCAGGATGGTTTACAATGATATGAATTCAGTTTATCAACTGTGTGACTTTTGAGTCATTAAAGTTTTATACCCAGCACCTCCCGGTTGCTCTTCTTTGGGTGCACCCTTCTTGAAGCTGAACACGGGCACTTGATTCTCTGTCATCTCTAAAGCTTGGTGCTTGTATCAGTTTCCTGTGGTTGCTATAACCTATTACCCCAAATGTAGCAGTTTACAATGGTAGAAACTTATTCTCACATTTCTGGAGGCCAGGAGTCCTAAGTTAGCATCACTGAGCTGGAGTCAAGGTATTTGCAGAGCTGTGTTCCTTCCAGAAGCTTGGGAAAAAATCCATCCCTTGTCTCTTCCAGCTTCTAGTGATGCTGGCACTCCATGGCTTGTGGCCACATCCCTCTAATCTCTGCCTCTGTCCTCATAGCCCTGTCTCCTCTTTTGTCTGTGTTCATATCTCCCTCTTCTTATGAGGATGTGTGATTGCATTTAGGGCTCACCCAAATAATCTAGGATAATCACTTTATCACCACATCCTTAGCTTCATCACCTCTGCATTGACCCCATTTCTTCCTCCTTCTTTAGGTCCTATTTTACATAGGGTGAAGAACTATGGATGTAGGTTCATGACATTGTACAGGAGGTAGGGATCAAGACCATCCCCAAGAAAAAGAAATGCAAAAAAGCGAAATGGTTGTCTGAAGAGGCCTTACAAATAGCTGTGAAAAGAAAAGAAGCAAAAGGCAAAGGAGAAAAGGAAAGATATGCCTATTTGAAGGCAGAGTTCCAAAGAATAGCAAGGAGAGATAAGAAAGCCTTCCTCAGTGATCAATGCAAAGAAATAGAGGAAAACAATAGAATGGGAGAGACTAGCAGTCTCTTCAAGGAAATTAGTGATACCAAGGGAAAATTTCATGCAAAGATGGGCACAATAAAGGACAGAAATGCTATGGACTTAACAGAAGCAGAAGATATTAAGAAGAGGTGGCAAGAATACACAGAAGAACTGTACAAAAAGATCTTCATGACCCAGATAATCACGATGGTGTGATCACCAAACTAGAGCCAGACATCCTGGAATGTGAGGTCAAGTGGGCCTTAGGAAGCATCACTACGAACAAAGCTAGTGGAGGTGATGGAATTCCAGTTGAATTATTTCAAATCCTGAAAGATGATGCTGTGAAAGTGCTGCACTCAATATGCCAGCAAATTTGGAAAACTCAGCAGTGGCCACAGGACTGGAAAAAGGTCAGTTTTCATTCTAATCCCAAAGAAAGGCAATGCCAAGGGATGTTCAAACTATCACACAATTGCACTCATCTCACACGCTAGCAAAGTAATGCTCAAAATTCTCCAAGCCAGACTTCAACAGTACATGAACTGTGAAATTCTAGATGTTCAAGCTGGATTCTAAAAAGGCAGAGGAACAAGATATCAAATTGCCAAATCTGTTGGATCATCAAAAAAGCAAGAGAGTTCCAGAAAAACATCTACTTTGGCTTTATTGACTATGTCAAAGCCTTTGACTGTGTGGATCATGACAAACTGTGGAGAATTCTTAAAGAGATGGGAATACCAGAGTACGTAACCTGACTCTTGAGAAATCTGTTTGTAGGTCAGGAAGCAACAGTTAGAACTGGACATGGAAAAACAGACGTTCCAAATCAGGAAAGGAGTACGTCATGGCTGTATATTGCCATACTGTTTGTTTAATTTATATGCAGAGTACATCATGAGAAAAGTTGGGCTGGATGAAGCACAAGCTGGAATCAAGATTGCTGGGAGAAATATCAATAACCTCAGATATGGAGATGACACCACCGTTATGGCAGAAAGTGAAGAACTAGAAAGCCTTTTGACGAAAGTGAAAGAGGAGAGTGAAAAAGTTAGCTTAACTCAACATTCAAAAAACTAAGATCATGGCATCTGGTCCCGTCACTTCATGGCAAATAGATGGGGAAACAGTGACAAACATTATTTTGGGGGCTCCAAAATCACTGCAGATGGTGACTGCAGTCAGAAATTATAAGATGTTTACTCCTTGGAAAAAAAGTTATGACCAACCCAGACAGTATATTAAAAAGCAGAGACATTACTTTGCCCACAAAGGTCCATCTAGTTAAAGCTATGATTTTTCCAATAATCATGTACGTATGTGAGAGTTGGACTATAAAGAAAGCTGAGCACTGAAGAACTGATGCTTTTGAACTGTGGTGTTGGAGAAGACTCTTGAGAGTCCCTTGAACTGCAAGGAGATCCAACCAGTCCATCCTAAAGGAAATCAGTTCTGAATATTCATTGGAAGGACTGATGCTGAAGCTGAAACTTCAATACTTTGGTCACCTGATGCAAAGAGCTGACTCATTTGAAAAGACCCCAATGCTGGGAAAGATTGAAGGTGGGAAGAGAAGGGGATGACAGAGGATGAGATGGTTGGATGGCATTACCGACTCAGTGGACATGAATTTGAGTAAGCTCCAGGAGCTGGTGATGGACTAGGAGGCCTGGTGTCCTGCAGTCCATGTGGTCGCAAGAGTCAGACACGACTGAGCAATTGAACTGAAATGAACTGAATATTCACTGACTTCAGAGACTAAGACATATATGTCTTGGGGCAGCATAATTTTCATCCTACCACAGTGCTCAAAATATTTTTCTATGGACTGACATCATACATATCAACTTATGATATCTAGTGTTAGTCACTCAGGCATGTTCATCTTTTTGCAACCCCATGGACTATAGCCAGCCAGGCTCCTCTGTCCATGGAATTCTCCAGGCAAGAACACTGGATTGGGTACACATTCCCTTCTCCAGGGGATGTTTGGGATCCAGGGATCGAACCTGGGTCTCCTGCATTGCAGGCAGATTCTTCACTGTCTCAGCCATGGTAACTTGTATTTATTAAGATAAACTAGGTTATTCTGTAGCAATAATGACAAAACCACCTGACATTTTGGTGGCTTCAGGTATGAGAGTTTATCCCCATTCATGTCCCGGCTCAGTGTGGAGGGGAAGACCTGTTCCACATCATCCTTCAAGGTCTCAGGTACTTCTATCTTGGGGATTTACTCTACTTGATCCTTGGCAGTCTTTCCAGTTAGTTGGCATATGAGAAAGACAGAGGGAATCGCTAACACACCAGCAGCCCCTCCCACAGTGTCTTTTAGCATGTTTTTCACTTTTTACGTGGTAGACTGTATTATTATCCAAAACATTCATTGCCCTACCCTGGGATGCTCCACCCTTTGGCATTCCTCCTTAGAAAACTATTCTGTATTTTCACTCCGTTGAACTCAAGCATGGTCATGGATTTGGTCTGACTCATAAAAGTAAGCAGTAGTGACAACACTGGTTAAGCAACTCTGGCTTTGGAAAGACTGTCATGTGTCCACTCTACCTCTAAGGGAGGCCAAAGTCTTTAGCTGTACTATCCGGAAAATAAGAGAATTCGATGTTGGTGAACCCATCCTTCTCTGCTACAACAGTTAGTTATTCTTCTGATCCTCTATCTCCAAGTGGGAATCATACTGTGTTCAAAGTATTTGCTGTTCCTCCCTGCAACTCTCTTCCTTTGGCATTTCTCCTTGAGGGAAGATTTTATAATCTTGCCCTGTTGACTCAGGCATGGCTGGGTACATTGCTGTGGCCAGTGAAATACGAGCAGTTGTTACAGGTGTCATTGTAGAAATTAGTGTATGTTCCACCATTTCTCTTTTCCCCTCTGCCATGAGACAATGTCCCAGATAGAAGGTCCTCCATCTGCCTAGATCCTGGAATACAGGGGGAATACAGCAGAGCTACAACCGGTCCACCATGGACATGCTGGATGAGTTAGAAACTAGCCTTTGAAGCTGAAAGCCACTCAGATTGGGGGACCTTCTGTTCATATAACATCAACTGAGAAATACACTCCAGCACTTCTCAGAGTTTATTAGTAAACAGCCCATGAGGTAGAGATGAGCTAAAGAAAAAAAAATTAGCTAGAGATTCTCTTACAATCTTCTCACCTCATTCACACATTTTAGATTGCTGATGTGCCTTACCTTCCCAGATGTCTTCCATTTTTCTTAATTTAAATTGCTGCCTTAATCTATTTCTTCTCTTTCTTCATCCACATCACTGAAAGTATACACTGAGCATTTAAGCAGAACTAGAAACTGAAATTTACAAATCTGTCCTCTCTATATCTGGAGTCATTCAAATATGTTAACACCTCAATTCAATGGTATGCTGAAGCCAGCTTACATCAGCTCACAGAATTGTTCATTTTTCGGGATTTTTGTGAACAGTTGTTAAACATAGCCATTATGAAAATTAAACTACATATATTCACAATTAGATAAATTCTATTTAAAACAAAGGTAATGAGTGATCAACACTTATCATTTGCTAATAATTTCACTGGAGTTTATTATTATTAACTCTCTGGATGTTATTTCTCTCTTTTATCTGTATGGTTAAACTAGTTCATAATAATGTACTATCTTGTACTTCTTTCAAACTCTGCATTTAGTGATTTCACATTGGTAGCTTGAAATCGGGTAAGATTGGAGTACTTATGTCACAGAAATAAGCATACTTTACAAATCAGAGCTTGGGATATTTTGAAAATTTTTACCAACATACCAGTGTATATATTCCATCTAAAATCACCATAAAAGTTATATAAATTTTAAATCTAAAAGTAAGCAAGGTTTGAAGGGATTCTTTTTAGAGAAATACATTGAGTTGACACTTTCTACATCTTCAGTAAAGATGTTTGTGGAATATAATTTTCTCCTTTAAAAACATGTCTGACTTTATGGGAATATTCTGATGTGAGAATTAGACCACATGAACTAAATGTAAGTCTGTTAGAACTCATTCATTACTCAAGAATAGAGATCAGCAGAAAATAAGAGGTAAAATTTAGTAGGCTAATGAGATGATGGAATTTTCTGACAGGGTTAATTCATTTGTAATAAGGAAGAAGGTCTGGACTATTGAAGGGGAAACAAGCTTTTACTATATAGGAAGGTGTTTACATTACATATATCTATTGCTACAATTTTGATCTTTGTCTGAAAAAAAACTAAACCTTTCACAGGCTAATCATCTTCTTTATCTTCTTATTCTGACTAATTAGTAATTATAAATCCCCTATTTTAAAACAGGATTTAGGACACAAGGAGAATTGTTAAAAAGTTAAATCAAGCTGGGCTGAATGCCTAGAAAAATTAAAAACTTAGTTTAACACTCCTGGGATTTCTACGTGTGTCTATGTATCTATGATTGAGCTTATTAGACATAACTAATTGAAAAGAAAAGATAAAATATCTGGAAATCAAACCTCACATAATGTTAGTTAGAGATAAGGAAGTATTTTTTAAATGAAAGTCCAATGTACAGAAAAAAGTCTATCAAAGTAACTTAATTCGAGGGTTGTTTTTTTTCTTTTTTTTTTTTCTTTTTTTGAAAGAAATTTAAGGAGTTCAAGCTTACCTGTACTTAAAATTAACACCCAGAGACAGAAAACTTACTCTCTGAACTCACTAGTGAGAAATATGCTTATTAATGGCGTTCAGTTCAGTTGCTCAATCTTGTCTAAATCTTTGAGACCCCATGAACTGCAGCACACCAGGCTTCTTGGTCCTTCACTCTCTCCCAGATTTTACTCAAACTTATGTCCATTGAGTCAGTGATGCCATCAAACCATCTTATCCTTTGATGCCCCCTTCTCGGCCTGCCCTCAATCTTTCCCATCATCAGGGTCTTTTCCAATGAGTTGGCTGTCAGCATCAGGTGGCCAAGTACTGGAGTTTCAGCTTCAGCATCAGTCCTTCCATTGAATATTCAAGGTTGATTTCCTTTAGGATTGACTGGTTTGATCTCCTTGCTGTACAAGGAACTCTCAAGGTCTTCTCCAGCATGATAGTTTGAAAGTATCAATTCTTCAGGGCTCAGCCTTCTTTATGATCCAACTCTCATACCCCTATATGACTACTGGAAAAACCATAGTTTTGAATATATGGACCTTTCTCAGCAAAGTATTGTCTCTGCTTTTTAATACACTGTCTAGATTTGTCATAGCTTTGCTTCCAAGGAGGAAGCATCTTTTAATTCATGGCTACAGTCATCATCTGCAGTTATTTTGGAGTCAAGAAAATAAAGTTTTTCGCTGTTTCCATTTTTTTCCCATTGACTTGCCATGAAGTGATGGGACTGGATTCAATGATCTTAGGTTTTTGAATGTTGAGTTTTAAGACAGCTTTTTCACTTTCTTTTTTCACCTTCATCAAGAGGCTCTTTAGTTCCTCTTCACTTTCTGCCATTAGGATGTTATCATCTACATATCTGAGGTTATTGATACTTCTCCCAGCAATCTTGATTTCAACCTGTAATTCATCCAGCCCAGCATTTTGCATGATGTACTCTGCATATAAGTTAAATAAGCAGGGTGACAATATACAGCCTTGACGTATTTATTTCCCAAATTGGAACCAGTCCATTGTTCCATGTCCAGTTTTAACTGTTGCTTCTTGACCTGCATACACGTTTCTCATTAGGCAGGTAAGGTGGTCTGGTATTTCCATCTCTTTAAGAATTTGCCACAATTTGTTGTGATCCACTCAGTCAAGGACTTTAGCCTAGTAATGGTGTTAGGGGTAGAAAAAAATGGTGAGGGAGAGTAAATAAGAGTTAAATAACAAAAGTGAGGAGGCAAACAGATGGGGACAGACATACCAAACAGAAAGAAGACATTTGCTGTGGACATTTGCCAAAAGAAACTCTACCCAAAGGAGAATCAGCTGAAAGGCAGGAGAGCTCTCACTTTTGCCTGGGGATGAAAGGGGTTATAAAATTTCATGATAACTACACTGTATAGTGTGATAGTTGTAACACTCTTTTTTTTTTAATGCTACCTTGACCCAGTCTTGAGGCGCTGGCTGGAGGCTGTCAGTTTTCCTTTTGAGAAGCTGATCTGAATCCACACCCCAATCACTTCCAGCATGGGACTCACATTCCTGGACCACTATTGCTGGACTCATCGGGTACCAAACAACTAGGCATAGCTCCTATGCTCTGGGGCCTGCAAAATTACTCAAATTAGCCAGTGCTAATAGGCTAATTAGCAGCACATAGGCTGTGTTTCACAATCCCTGCTCACTCTTGCCCTGTTTCCCCTCCCCAAAAAAGCCCCTGTGTGTCTCCGCCCAGCCTTCTCTTACTTGGAGCTGTAAGCAACAAAAAGTTCTGTCTTCATCTAGCCAAGTGTCAAGGTGTTGTATTTTGCCATCAAAAGAATCTTTACATCTTATAAAATAGTTGTCACATTTAGATAGAGAAAGATTAAGATAAAGGAGGTAACTTAATCCATGGCAACTATGTAAGATATGTTTACATTAATATTTGTACCAATATGAAATAATTTAAACCTTGACAACAAAAGTAATTAAGAAAAGCCTCAACAAGCCATACCCACTGACACAACTTGCCGGTGGTATCCTCTCCTTATGGTCAGCAGTCAGAGAAGAAGAGCTCCAGAAGGAAAAACTGACCAGTCACAAGAGGGAGGAGGGTGTGATGAAACTGCCAAGCCCTCCCAGGGTTGTGGCTGTGACCTCTGCATCCTATGTTTAATCTCCCCAATTCCACCTGAATCTTCTAAGACTTTGAGGGTCAAAGGAACACTTTGGTCTATTCTAAGAGCTAGTGATAGACGGCCATTTGCAATGAGGAAGAAATTCCACTATTATAAAAAACCCCAAATTCCTTCCTAATCTTAAATTCCTCATCTGTAAAACCCAAATAATGGTCTCTAGGTCATTAGATGAGTAATGACAGATGTATAGCAGTTAGTCTAGTTCTGGAAACAATAACTTGTAATTCATGATAGCTATGTGTCAAAATAAAAATCTTGCTACTTAAGGTTACTTAATCCTTAAAGTTATGTTTCAAGGCTACTGTTCCCATTTTAGACCCATGGTTCTTATCTTATCATATCCTTACCTCATAAACAGTAAACAGTGTACTTGAACATCTTTTTCCTTCTAGTTTCTCTACCTATGACAACCTCACTTTCAAGGTTTCAGCTTACAAACTCTTTCACCATCAAGCCCCTTAGCTATATGTTCCCATTCATGATGACACTAGTCAAAACAACCTAGCTCCTGCTCCCACAGGGCCTGAACATGCCACTGTTAGGCTCATGTTGTGATTTCTCCTGTTCTGCAGTGCCTTCCTGGAAGGTCCTGTAAAGAAAAAAACTCTTACTCAATTTTTAAGACCAGTTCTTTGAAGGCCAGACATATCTTCCACAATGTTGTGTTGTGTGTTAGCTGCTCAGTCATGTCCAACTTTTTGGGACCCCATGAACTGTAGCCTCTGTCCGTGGAATTCTCCAGGCAAGAATACTGGAGTGGATTGCCATTTCCTTCTCCAGAGGGTCTTCCTGACCCAGGAATTGAACCCAGGTCTCCTACATTGCAGGCAGATTCTTGCCCATCTGAGCCACCAGGGAAGCCCCATCTGAGTAATAGTAGTCTCCAATTAGTTCCCTCCATATCATCCTTTTAAATCTTCATAACACTAAATGAAAACTCCAAATTATCTGTTATCATTTGTTAGTTCCAAATAAAACAAAATCCTTGCTATCACAGAGTTCCATATGTTACACTTAAACTACCCAGACAAAGGTCTGCTCTCTGTCTTCAAGGCATGCTTCTTAAAATCATGAGCCTAAATCACAGAAGTAGTCAATATCTATTTTTAATTGAAAAAATCTGCTACTAACTGTCTTTATTCTATTTGCCTTCTAATAATATTTTTCTAATTGCAGTCAAAATAATAAAATTCTTTTAAAGTATAAAAATTATCATGAGCCATATGAATTCACTGATTCTTCATGTTCAGCCAAATAGACTAATTTTAGTAAGCAGTGATCTCTAGATTCCAGTTGCCATTTTCTAGATTCTAGATTGCTGTCCCTGAGTTATCAGACTTGGGGAAAAAATTGTCCTCGACAATAATTTATTTTCTGCACAGACTAAAGGTGCTTTCTACATTGCTCAAAATAAAAGCTATGTGCTAAGGAGAAATTTGGCTTACCTTTGCTGCTTTTTATGAAAGCCTGTGTTGTGAAACAGTTAAACATTACCTTGATTGTGTAGATAAAAAGGAAAAAACACTTTGAAATAGGCATGGTTAATGGTTCCTTTTTAAAAGCAAAATCTAACTATAGGCACATACACACCAAGACACAGTGCATCCATCAACCTTAGAAAAAGGTTTCAGGTCTGAGTATTGACATGCAAGATAGTGGCAGAGCTCAAGATAATGGAGCAGCTTTATACCTAGAGTGATGTTTTTAACTGAGACTTCATTGATGTTTTCGAGGTTTCCTGAGAGAAAATAATAGATCAAAAATGGTTGGATTTCTGGAGTTCTCAGGACATTTTTTTCCCAAACAAATCATATGGAATTTTCCTATAGGTCTCTAGATTTCATTAACTGTAAATTCAGACAACTCTAAATTATTTATATGGATTATTCAATTTGTGGGTTATTTGCGGCAGTCTTCTTAAATCTGCCTAATACTTACCTAACAACTGATCCACTTCCTAACCAACCCACTTTTCTGACTGTCTACCAGCATGAACTCAGAGGCTAGCAATTTAAGGAAATCCAAATTAAGAAGACATATCTTCCCAATGTGAAATTTATACAACATACTCCAAAGCATTTTGAAATTTCATATTGTGTTAGATCATTTGTGACTCTATATTCCTTGACTAGGGTGTAATTTATCATCTTTATTCTGAAATTTTGAATTCAACACTCGAGATGTTCATCACCTTCAAAGACCAGTGGACTTGAGATACACTTTGGAAAAGTAGATATCACAGGATAAGTTTTATATTGACTGGTTTAAATTAGAATTGTGGTTTGCTGTAACAGAACAGTAAACTTCTCCACTCATCATTTTTCTAAAATTCAGAACTAAAGTCCTTAATAAATAAATCCAGTTGAAGATGAATAACATTGCCAAGAACTACATTTAAGAAGTAAAACAAAATCTAAAATAAAAAAGAAATTTAATACTGATTAAACCATAGTTCATTGAAGTTTATTGACTAAACTGCAGTTCCTAACAAGTGAAAAGGATTCCTTCCAATTCACAGAATACTTTCAGATTTAGGCATTTCTTGAACTTGTCCTCAATATATGTTTCCATATATTTGAATTTTAAAAGCCTGGCGCTGGCAGATTTTTCTTGTTCAGCTAGAAGCTAATATGAAAATCTTCCCAAAGGAGATCCTGATTAGGTAATATTTTGAAAGCCCAATTAGAGACAGGGCCTAGCACCTGGGTACCAGGCACAAGAAGAGAAATGCATTTGTAATGGAGGCTGGTTTTCGTAGGAAGATATGTGGCAAGGCTAGAAAGACCTGGGGGAAATACATAAGCTTTGTGAAGCCATGTGCTGTGAAACATGCTGCTATGGATTGAATTATGCCTCGCCCCCCACCCGCCCCCCACCCCAAATTCATTTGTTGAAGTCCTAAAGCCCAGTACATTAAAAGGTGACCTTGTTTGGAGATAAGATGTTGATAGGAGGAATCAAGTTAAAATGAGGTCATTAGCCTAGGCCCTAATCCACTATTACTAAAAAAGGAGAAATTTGGACACAAATGTATATAGGGAGAATATCAATTGTACATGAAGGTGACCATCTATAGATTCTCCCCTCAAAACTTTCAGGAGGAACCAACCCACCAATACCTTGATCTTAGACTTCTAGCCTCCAGACTGTGAGACAAAAAATTTCTCTAATTAAAGACACTCAGATTGTAGTACTTTGTTATGGCAAACCTAGCAAGGCTTTTGAACTGTGGTGTTGGAGAAGACTCTTGAGAGTCCCTTGGACTGCAAGGAGATCCAACCAGTCCATCCTAAAGGAGATCAGTTCTGGGTGTTCACTGGAAGGACTGATGATGAAGCTGAAACTCCAATACTTTGGCCAAGTAATGTGAAGAGTTGACTCATTGGAAAAGACCCTGATGCTGGGAGGAATTGGGGGCGGGAAGAGAAGAGGACGACAAAGGATGAGACGGTTGGATGGCATCACCGACTCGATGGACATGAGTTTAAGTAAACTCCGGGAGTTGGTGATGGACAGGGAGGCCTGGTGTGCTGCGATTCACGGGGTCGCAAACAGTCGGACATGACTGAACGAGTGAACTGAAATGAACTGAAGTCTATTCAATAACCTTAGATATGCAGATGACACCACATTTATGGCAGAAAGTGAAAAGAACTAAAGAGCCTCTTGATGAAAGTGAAAGAGGAGAGTGAAAAAGTTGGTTTAACATTCAGAAAACTAAAATCATGGTATCTGGTCTCATCACTTCATGGCAAATAGATGGTGATACAATGGAAACAGTGACAGACTTTATTTTGGGGGGCTCCAAAATCACTCCAGATGGTGACTGCAGCCATGAAATTGAAAGATGCTCGCTCCTTGGAAGAAAAGTTATGACCAACCTAGACTGCATATTAAAAAACAGAGACATAACATTACTTTGCCAACAAAAGCCCGTCTAGTCAAAGTTATGGTTTTTCCAGTAGTCATGTATGGATGTGAGAGTTTGCACTTAAGAACTGATACTTTTTAACTGTGGTGTTGGAGAGGATTCTTGAGAGTCCCTTGGACAGCAAGGAGATCCAACCAATCCATCCTAAAGAAAATCAGTCCTGAATATTCATTGGAAGGACTGATGCTGAAGCTGAAACTCCAATACTTTGGCCACCTGATGCGAAGAACTAACTCATTAGAAAAGACCCTGATGCTGGGAAATATTGAAGGCAGGAGGAGAAGGGGATGACAGAGGATGAGATGGTTGGATGGCATCACTGACTCAATGGACATGAGTTTGAGTAAACTCCAGGAGTTGGTGATGGACAGGGAGGCCTGGCATGCTGCAATCCATGGGGTCCCAAAGAATTGGACATGCCTGAGTGACTAAACTGAACTGAACTGAGAGTGGCATGGGGATGTTAAACATTTTTCCATCTTCATATGTATTCAGTAAAATTTACATTGAAAATCAATCCTTTAGTGCAAAGCAATTACTTCCAGGGAAGGTAAAGAGCTTCTGAAATCTGAATATTTGTGAGTATGTAAATTAAAAAAAAAATACAAGCTGACAGCAGACACATTCTACTTTCTCCTTAGCTCAAATTGTACCAAGAAAAAAAAAAAAATTTCCTGATGGAAAGTAAAAAGGGCAGACTCTTCTAACTTCTTCCTCCTTTTCACATCTTTATGGCCCTTTCTAAATCTATTTGTGGAGTACTATGGAGTAGAAAGAGGCTGAACTTTAAAATTAGTCAAATGAATATTTAAACTGCAATTCTGTCACTTATAAGTAAATTACTCTGAGTAATTTGCTTCTGAGTAATTCTCTGAGTCACAGTTTTACAACATGTAAAATGGTGAGAAAATTTGCTTAAAAAGTTTCTATCACTAAACAATGGGAGTAGGAAAACTGGCTAAACAAAACTACAAAGAAACCAACCAAATACAAACTGCAGGATACTCTATAAAGTAAATGGCCAGGTTTTCTTAACAAATAAATGACATAAGAAAGAGCAGAGTGACACTTAAAGTAAAACCTGAGGGACATATAACCAGATGCTGTGTGTACAACTTGTTTGCTCCTGATTAAAGCAAACCAACAGCAAAAAGGTTTCTGTTAGATAACTGGGAGACAATGAATACAAATGGATATTAAGTAATATTAACAACCTATTATTTGGGAAGCTTGGTATGTAATTGCTATGGTCAGAATGTGTCTTCAAAAATTCATGTACTGAAATTCCAATTCCCAATGTGATAGTATTAGGAGGTAGGACCTTTGGAGGTGATTAGATCATGAGGGTAGAACCTTCATAAGTATGATTAGTGCTCTTATAAAAATGGCTCCAGAAAGATCTCTCATCCTCCCTCCACCATGTGAGGACAGAATAAGAAGTTTACGGTAATTAAGAAACATATTTTAAAGAATTCTCAGAGAAAAAGCAAAGTAAAAAGTATTTATAGATTAATTGCAATGATAATATGACATATAAAATATGGATATGACTAGCATAGTACTCATCAAAGAGAAATTCATAATCTTAAATATTTCCATTATTAAGAAATAATGAAAATAGATAAACTGAGCAATATACTCAGAAAATCAGAAACTAAAAGCAAAGGATGAAAAATGAAGGACATGTGACTTCAAAAATAAAAGCATAAAGGACTTCCCTGGCAGTCTGTGGTTTCGACTCCACACTTCTACTGCAGGGAGCATGGGTTCAATCCCTGGTTAGGGAACTAGGATCCTGCAAGCTGTGTGGCAGAGCGGAAAAAAATAAAGGATGGATATAAAGTCAGAAGAAAAGAATACATGAAGATTTCCTTTAATAATAAGCATAAAATTTTTAATTAATTTGAAACTTTTGACTAATTTGAAAATAGAAAACCAATGGAATTTTAAATAAAATCAGGATTTGGTTCTTTGAAAAGATGAACTAATTGGACAAGTCTCTGCTAGGGCTGATAATAATGATATATGGAACATGAAGCATAACCCTGGAGATACAATCACTTTTACAAATATTTCAAAGATCATCAACAAAATCTTCAGGCAATTCTTCACTAAGATATGAAAACTTTGATGAAAATATTCATTTTCATTAAGTCATATTCAGTCATATTCATATTCAGTCATTAAGACTGACTCAAAATTTTATCTGATCCATGGGATATAAGAAACTAGATTATCAAAAAACTACTCATCAATATGGCATTAGTCCCTTAAATTTTTAACAAATAAATTTTATTGGATTATCCATTCACGAGACAAATCATTTCAATCAGTGTGTTAAAAAGTACTTTTAAAAAGCATAGAAAAGCATAAAAAATATCACAATCCATTTCACAGCAGTTTACCCAATGAAGAAAATCTCAGGGAAAGAAAACTGTAGAGCAAGCTCATTTAAGAATAAAAACATAAAGCAACATTAAAAAAAAAAAATTAACAAATTGAATCCAGGAATATTTTCAAAGCTTAGCATATTGTGATCAAATAAAGATTATTTCTAGAATGCAAAGATTCTAGAAATGAAAGTGAAAGTCACTCAGTCATCCTACTCTTTGCGACCCCATGGACTATACAGTCTATGGAATTCTCCAGTCCAGAATAATGGAATAGGTAGCCTTTCCCTTTTCCAGGGGATCTTCCCAACCCAGGGATCAAACCTAAGTCTCTGTCACTGCAGGCAGATTCTTTACCAGCTGAGCCACAAGGGAAGCCCAAAAATAGTGGAATGGGTAGCCTATCCCTTCTCCAGTGAATCTTCCCCACCCAGGAATCGAACCAGGGTCTACTGCATTGCAGGCAGGTTCTTTACCAACTGAGCTATCAGGGAAGCATTCTCAACAAAGGTCTGAGCCAAAAAAAAAAAAAAAAAGAAAAAAAGGCCATGGGCCAGATATGACCTGTGGGCTTTTGTTTGTCCTAAACAAGTAAGACAAATTTAACCTCAGTAATAATAAGAGAAATACAAATTAAATGCAAGTTAAGTGGACAAAGGATTGCGCTTTCTTAGTATTTATGAGGATATGAGGAAATGGGTACTCACACTGCTGGTGAATTTATCACTGGTGGCAAATCGAATGCATTAAAAGACTTAAGGTATGCATTTTCATTCACCAAGAAATTCTCTATCTAGATATAGTTCCTAAAGAAGCAATTGGAAGATATTCTCATATGTTTAAATAAAAATGTTTCATCTCAGGGATAGTTAAAATGTTACAAAAAATCAGTATCTAGTTAATGGTCTAACTATAGAAGATTGGTTAGATAAATGACAATGCCTCTATACAGTGGAATACTATGCAAGTATTAAAAGTAATGATGGATTGTATGCTGTCTTTTTCTTTTTTTTTTAATTTTTTTTTTTTTTTATTAGTTGGAGGCTAATTACTTCACAACATTTCAGTGGGTTTTGTCATACATTGACATGAATCAGCCATAGAGTTACACGTAATCCCCATCCCAATCCCCCCTCCCACCTCCCTCCCCACCCGACTCCTCTGGGCAGAAAGAATAAAGAACATTACAGCATACTAACACATATATATGGAATTTAGAAAGATGGTAATGATAACCCTATATGCAAAACAGAAAAAGAGACACAGAAGTACAGAACAGACTTTTGAACTCTGTGGGAGAAGGTGAGGGTGGGATGTCTCGAAAGAACAGCATGTATATTATCCATGATGAAACAGATCACTGGCCCAGGTGGGATGCATGTCTTTTTCAACTGAAAAACAGAAAACGAAAATAGAGTCATTAATAACTCATACAAAAGAGCTGGTGGAAAAGCCAAGTAAACAACTAAATTTAGAAAACATCATCATGGAATGACTGTCTCTCAGTAAAAGGCTAAGCATTGTCTTCATTGGATACAAACACAAAGAACCAAAAAGCACACAAAGTAGAAAAGAGACTGTCTGCCAGGAAGAAATCCCTTCATTTACAGACAGGCTTTTTCAAAATCTTTTTTTAAATGTTGAGATCCAATGTAGTTTTTTTTCAAGGTGTCTTAAAGACTTAGCAGCTTATTTAAGGTTAGTCAAAAAAACCACATGAAGTTCATGGAATAGCATTATCAATTTCTAAGAAGTTCTTTTAGTTGTCCAATTTAATTCACAGTGTATGCTCAGAACTTTGAGTTAGGTGAGATTTCAAGATCAGAAAAATTGTGAAGTAAGCAACATTTATCACCACTTCTAATAATAACCTCATTGACTTTTGGCTCCATTTCCTTGGACTACATCCATGTTCTAACCCCCAAATGCCCTAAAATCTTTATTTTGCAGTCTGCACTCAACTACTCTGAAGCCTTCATTTTACAACTAACCTATATATTTTATTGTCTAACGAACTCATGGCCCTGGGGACAATGAGCGTGTTTTTTGCCTGCAGTTCAGTTCAGTCACTCAGTCGTCTCCGACTCTTTGTGACCCCATGAATCGCAGCACGCCAGGCCTCCCTGTCCATCACCAACTCCCAGAGTTTACTCAAACTCATGCTCATCGAGTCCGTGATGCCATCCAGCCATCTCATCCTCTGTTGTCCTCTTCTCCTCCTGCCCCCAATCCCTCCCAGCATCAGGGTCTTTTCAAATGAGTCAACTCTTCGCATGAGGTGGCCAAAGTATTGGAGTTTCAGCTTCAGCATCAGTCCTTCCAATGAACACCCAGGACTGATCTCCTTTAGGATGGACTGGTTGGATCTCCTTGCAGTCCAAGGGACTCTCAAGAGTCTTCTCCAACACCACAGTTCAAAAGCATCAATTTTTTGGCGCTCAGCTTTCTTTACAGTCCAACTCTCACATCCATACATGACCACTGGAAAAACCATAACCTTGACCAGATGGACCTTTGTTGGCAAAGTAATGTCTCTACTTTTTTTTTTTTTTTTATGTCTCTACTTTTTAATATGCTATCTAGGTTGGTCATAACTTTCCTTCCAAGTATCTTTTAATTTCATGGCTGCAATCACCATCTGCAGTGATTTTGGAGCCCCAAAAAATAAAGTCTGACACTTTATCCACTGTCTCCCCATCTATTTCCCATGAGCTGATGGAACCAGATGCCATGATCTTAGTTTTCTGAATGTTAAGCTTTAAGCCAACTTTTTCACTCTCCTCTTTCAATTTCATCAAGAGGCTTTTTAGTTCCTCTTCACTCTCTGCCATAAGGGTGGTGTCATCTGCATATCTGAGGTTATTGATATTTCTCCCGGCAATCTTGATTCCAGCTTGTGCTTCTTCCAGCCCAGCGTTCCTCATGATGTACTCTGCATATAAGTTAAATAAGCAGGGTGACAATATACAGCCTTCACGTACTCCTTTTCCTATATGAAACCAGTCTGTTTTCCATGTCCAGTTCTGACTTGCTTCCTGATCTGCATACAGGTTTCTCAAGAGGCAGGTCAGGTGGTCTGGTATTTCCATCTGTTTCAGAATTTTCCACAGTTGATTGTGATCCACACAGTCGAAAGCTTTGGCCTAGTCAATAAAGCAGAAATAGATGTTTTTCTGGAACTCTCTTGCTTTTTTGATGATCCAGCGGATATTGGCAATTTGATCTCTGGTTCCTCTGCCTTTTCTAAAACCAGTTTGAACATCTGGAAGTTCTCGGTTCACGGATTGCTGAAGCCTGGCTTGGAGAATTTTGAGCATTACTTTACTAGCGTGAGAGATGAGTGCAATTGTGCGGTAGTTTGAGCATTCTTTCGGATTGCCTTTCTTAGGGATTGGAATGAAAACTGACCTTTTCCAGTCCTGTGACCACTGCTGAGTGTTCCAAATTTGCTGGCATATTGAGTGCAGCACTTTCATAGCATCATCTTTCACGATTTGAAAGAGCTCAACTGGAATTCCATCACATCCACTAGCTTTGTTCATAGTGATGCTTCCTAAGGCCCACTTGACTTCACATTCCAAGATGTCTGGCTCTAGATGAGTGATAATCACCATTGTGATTATCTGGGTTGTGAAGATCTTTTTTGTAGAGTTCTTCTGTGTATTTTTGCCACCTCTTCTTAATATCTTCTGCTTCTGTTAGGCCCATACCTTTCCGTCCATTTCCGTCCTTTATCGAACCCATCTTTGCCTGAAATTTTCCCTTGATAGCTCTAATTTTCTTGAAGAGACCTCTAGTCTTTCCCATTCTGTTGTTTTCCTCTATTTCTTTGCATTGATCACTGAGGAAGCCTTTCTTATCTCTCCTGGCTAATTCTTTGGAATTCCGCATTCAAATGGGAATATCTTTCCTTTTCTCCCTTGCTCTTCTCTTCTTTTCACAGCTATTTGTAAGGGCTCCTCAGACAACCATTTTGCCTTTTTGCATTTCTTTTCCATGAGGATGGTCTTGATCCCTCTCTCCTGTACAATGTCATGAACCTCCATCCATAGTTCATCAGGCTCTCTGTCTATTAGATCTAGTCCCTTAAATCTATTTCTCACTTCCACTGTATAGTCATAAGGGATTTAATTTAGGTCATACCTGAATGGTCTAGTGGTTTTCCCTACTTTCTTCAGTTTAAGTCTGAATTTGGCAATAAGGAGTTCATGATCTGAGACACAGTCAGCTCCTGGTCTTGTTTTTTCTGACTGTATAGAGCCTCTCCATCTTTGGCTGCAAAGAATATAATCAGTCTGATTTTGGTGTTGACCATCTGGTGATGTCCATGTGTAGAGTCTTCTCTTGTGTTGTTGGAAGAGGGTGTTTGCTATGACCAGTGAGTTCTCTTGGCAAAACTCTATTAGCTTTTGCCTTGCTTCATTCTGTACTCCAAGGCCAAATTTGCCTGTTACTCCAGGTGTTTCTTGACTTCCTACTTTTGCATTCCAGTCCCCTATAATGAAAAGGACATCTTTTTTGGGGTGTTGGTTCTAAAAGGTCTTGTAGGTCTTCATGGAACTGTTCAACTTCAGCTTCTTCAGCGTTACTGGTTGGGGCACAAGATTGGATTACCTTGATATTGAATGGTTTGCCTTGGTAACGAACAGAGATCATTCTGTCTTTTCTGAGATTGCATCCAAGTACTGCATTTCGGACTGTTTTGTTGATCATGATGGCTACTCCATTTCTTCTAAGGGATTCCTGCCCACAGTAGTAGATATAATGGTCATCTGAGTTAAATTTACCCATTCCAGTCCATTTTAGTTCACTGATTCCTAGAATGTCGACATTCACTCTTGCCATCTCCTGTTTGACCACTTCCAATTTGCCTTGATTCATGGACTTAACATTCCAGGTTCCTATGCAATATTTTTCTTTACAACATCAGACCTTGCTTCTATCACCAGTCACATCCACAACTGGGTATTGTCTTTGCTTGGCTCCATCCCTTCATTCTTTCTGGAGTTATTTCTCCACTGATCTCCAGTAGTGTATTTGGCACCTACTGATCTGGGGAATTACTCTATCAGTATCCTATCATTTTGCCTTCTCATACTGTTCATGGGGTTCTCAAGGCAAGAATACTGAAGTGGTTTGCCATTCCCTTCTCCAGTGGACCACATTCTTTCAGACCTCTCTACCATGACCCGATCATCTTGGGTGGCCCCACACGGCATGGCTTAGTTTCATTGAGTTAGACACGACTGTGGTCCTGTGATCAGATTGACTAGTTTTCCGTGATTGTGGTTTTAGTGTGCCTGCCCTCTGATGCCCTCTCGCAACACCTACCGTCTTACTTGGGTTCCTCTTACCTTGGACGTGGGGTATCTCTTCAGGGCTGCTCCAGCAAAGCGCAGCTGCTGCTCCTTACCTTGGACGAGGGATATCTTCTCACAGCCGCCCCTCCTGACCCTGAATGTGAGGTAGCTCCTCTCCGCCCTCCTGCGCCCTGCAGCAGCCGCTCCTTGGAGGTGGGGTTGCTCCTCTCCGGAGGGGCCCCTGACCTCCGGGGTGGGGTAGCTCCTCTCGGCCGCCTCCCCTGACCTCGGACGTGGGGAAGCTCCTCTCCGCCGCCGCTTCTGCGCTGTCACAGCCTGCTGCGCATGCGAAATCGCTTCAATCACGTCCTACTCTTTGCAACCCTGTGGACGGTAGCCCGCCAGACTCCTCTGTCTGTGGGCTCCTCCAAGCAAGAATACTGGTGTGGGTTGCCATGCCCTCCTCCAGGGCATCTTCCCCACCCAGGGATCTTACATCTCCTACATTGGCAGGTGGGTTCTTTACCACAGTTGCCACACTTCTCCAAATGAATTGGTAGGATTTTTAACAGTTGGCCTCCGTGAAAAAGACCTTATCTGAAGTAATGTCTTTGTTCAGTGGTTGAATCTGAGACATCTTGACAGATCAGTTGAATAGGATGACTAAAAAGTCTTTAATATGAATGCCTCCTTGGAAGTGTTCATGAGAAATCTACATTCAGTTATTACTAGTGAAGTTAATAGCAGTACAAGATCTTATAAAAGTTTATGTCTTAATAGTCCCCTTTGCCACCTATGCTTTGCCCTGAATCACTCAGTGAAATTGTGGCTGAAGTTTCTGATCTAGACTGCCTTAGAAGACATACAGCTGTTCCATCATGTCCTTCCTTAAGATCCTAGCATTTGCTGATTTTGTTTTTAGTTTTCTCTTCTGAGAGTTGCCCGCATCCTTATTCCTTTTCCCTCAGTTCCTGCTCCACACAGTGTAACCAAGGAGGAAACAGAGATATGCAGGCACTTTAGGATGTTTTTTTTTAAATACATCGCTCTAAAATAGCGAATGCACTAGAAATTAATTAGATGAGCAGCTTTTATGATTCAAACGAATACAGATTCCAAAGTAGCACAAGAAAGAAAGTGGAAAAAAAAAAAAAAAAACAACAGGCAGGATGATGGTAACAAAAAAAGAATGCAAAATGAGCAAACAGAAGTGGTAAAGCTCCAAGACCTTTGGTATAATTCTTTGATGAGCAATTGTATGCATGACCTTCAGAGAAAACTTACCTATTTCATGATTTGTTGACAGGCTGGTGTGTGACATTTTGACTAAAGGACCTAGTTACATTGTGAAGAGAAGAAGATACCCTTTAGGTGAGGAATATAAACAAATGTCTCCAACTCAGACATTTTTGAAAGAGCTCAAGAGACTCCCGCTAAAGTGCATGAGGATGACATCCTGTAGCAGCTTTGGAAAAAGAAGATATTTTGAGCCCATGAGTTTGCTGCTACACCATTTTTTTCAGATTTAAGTAAAAAAAATATAGTGGACACAATTTGATCACTTAGCACAAAAATCAGAAAAATGCAGCTACTCTGAGAGAAACTGGGAAATAAAAAGGTGAAAGGATTATAGATGAAATGTTTAAAGTTCAACCTGCTTATCAAATATATAGGCATAGCTTTGAAATTTCTAATCCAGAGTAAAGATAACAAAGGGAAATTGATATTTCTCCTCCTCTTTTCCAAAAGGGACATTTGGAATGCTTCTGCTTCAGAGGTACTGTTTAAGAAAATTAGAATATTTGATAGAGATCGAAATGTCTAAGAAGGAAGGTATGAAACATTTTGAGAAAGTTCAGGCTTACTAGAACAGCAGAAGTGGGTGACATTTAGCAATTAACTCCAAGGAAATAAAGAAATGTGCAATAACAAAAATGTTGATAGGTTTTGCATAAAACAGAGTAATCTATTTCGGCCTTGAACAGCTGTTAAAAGTTCCTTCAAAGTCACTAACTAGCAATCTGCTGAAAAATCCTATCATCTGTGGAAGAAAAAAGGGTGCAATGTACACTCTACAGAGATTTGTTAGGGAAATAGAGATATTTTTCTTAGTCAAATTTTAATAAAGGAGTCTAGAAAAGGCTTTGTACTTATGAATTTGAGTCTTTCTTTTGTAAAGGTAAATGCATTTGCTGGATAATTCTATCCAGCACATAAACCTTTCCTTGAATCATCATGAACATCCCGAACATTTATGAATGAGATGCTCTAATGGGGCATCTCAAAATCTCTTGCTAAATATTTTATCTTACATAAAAGGAAATTCTTTAAAAGTATGTTAGGCATTCTTTTATTAGAATAATGTTGGATAGTTGATATCAAAGGAGAGCTTTACTTTAAATGATTTAAATTCTTTTATTGCTCTTTACAAGCCAAAAGTCATTATCAACTAGCTGAGGGCTCCATTTAATCACAAGTAAATATAGTATGGCAATCACAAGCATCAAAGAAAGCTTCAGACAGAGGCCCACAGAAAGTTTCTGCTTGTGAAAACTTAATACACTCTAAAGAAGGTTTTTAAATTATTTTGGCCAAAACCAATCCAAATCTGAAATTTAAATTTTCAGCATGGGTCTTTGTCAATATTGCTGATACATTAATTTTGGATCTTAATAATCAAAGGTATGTTTGTTGCCTGTAAATATGAATAAAAATATATACTTACATTATAATCGATATAAATATTAAGGATTATTTTTTTTCTATGGTTAGACTAGTAACTGTGTGGAGTTATACCCAGATTGATTTTGTAAGGCATGAATAAAACTAAAGAAATCATTTTTATAAAGCATCTGTATCAGATCATTTATTCCATGCTGGACCCACCTATTCAAAATGCCAACTCTCTGTTCTCTACCTAACTACCCTTCAAAAGTATCTCAAGTTCATCCTCCAATTCACAATGATCTCTCCTTTCTCTGAAGCCAGGGCACTTAAAATTTATAGCACTCATTTGGTAATTAATCATGTAATGACCTGTGATATTTCTTTAATTGATATTATTTAATATCTTTCTCATTCTCTCTCTCCCTTCCCCCCTTCCTCCACCCCCTGTCTTGTCCTCTCTCGCCAACTCTCTTTCTCTTCCTTATTTTTTTAAACTGTTTAAAGCTGTGTTTTACACTTTTATGGGAGCGAGTACTACATAACTGTCACATATAACATTTCTTCATGGCACACAGCACTGTGTCTTGCAACCGGTAAGTGTTTAATAAAAGTTGTTTACTTGAAAAGTGAGTTTAAAACTTAATCTTATACTGGAGCCCTGGTAGATGTCTGCAAAGATTTAAAAAAAATTGATAATCTGTGATTTGAAGGATGGAGGTGATAGGCAGCTAGACAGTGGGGTGGAGAGAGGCTTAGCAATATTTCTAGAGAAATTGTGCCACATCTTGATTCATTGACTCCTCTTCAAGGTCACATGCATGGCAGCTCCTTTGAGAGAAGGAAGCAGGACAGATTCTCACAGATCACTCACCTACCTGCCGCAACTGTGGGCCACCGGGGCATGACACAGTTCTGAGGGTCCTCCAGCAGAGGAATGATAAGAACATGAAGGACAAAAGCTTCACAAGACTTAGTCTTCTAGAATCTCCATGGAGGGAAAAGAGGGAACATTAAGAGGCTTCTTCCTATATGTCTCTGTTCCTTTCCACATTTGAGCATTCTAAGAGCCAAAATCATAATTATCAACTTAGAAAGCACAAAGTTTTCAATTTACATGCAAATAAGAGAAAAATAGAGGGGATGAAAGAAATTCTCCAAGAGAAATCTGGTCTCCAACAGTTACTTCTTTCTTCACCATTTGGTTTAGCTGTACATCAAAACCATCTCATTATTATCTTAGACATAAAAACAAAAGAGTATTTAGGAAAGTGTACAGAAACTATCAAATTGAATAAAGAGAAAAAGAACTCACCGGCAGTGAAAAGGTAAAGCCTTCCCCTAAATCTTCAGTTCTCCTAACTTCCACTGTGGAATATATTTGTGCTTTGCAATATGTTCAAAGTTACAGAAATGGAAAACCTCATGGAAAGATTCACTGGCATTTTAGTCACCAAAGATACTTATTAAAGTTTAAGAACACAACAGAATATCAGAATCTCCATGTTCCCTTCCAGAATGATAAATAAATTCCAATAGAATATCTTGACTCAAATACTTATAAGTTTTAATATAAATTTAAAACCATTGAAAACCACTGTAGTTTTCTGAGGTGGGAAAATCAAGAGTATTGAATGTAGGAATACATAGAATTATATATAATTATTTAATTTTGTCCATGACTTGCTTGAAAATAGAAAATGGACTTACCGGAATGTTTGACACAAGATTTCAAAGGATTCAAAGGCTCATGTAAAACTCACAGGAGTCAATAAACTTCAGATTGCAGATCTTTTTTCAAGAGGAAAGATGAGTTACATCTGAGTTAATTCTTTGTGACCCCATGGACTGTACAGTCCATGGAATTCTCCAGGCCAGAGAGGAAGGAAAGATGAGACTAGTGGGAAAGCATCGAACTTCTCTGGACTTGTATCTTTCCTATATCAAAGATAGGGCTATGATTGCATAGTTATTAATATCAGAAATGTTATAGATGCAGTAAGTTCACTTTGACTGAATACAGGTAGAGTAGGCGCAATAATAGCACACCCCCCCAAGATTTCTATATCCTAATTCCTAGTACCTATGTATGTGTAACCTCCCCTGGCAAAGAAGAATTAAGGTTGCAGATGGAATTAAGTTTGCTAATCAGCTAACCTTGGGATGGGGAGACCATGCTGGGTGATCCAGGTAAAAGTGAAAGTCACTCAGTTGTGTCCAATTCTTTGTGACCCCATGGACTATACAGTCCATGGAATTCTCCAGGCCAGAATAATGGAGTGGGTAGCCTATCCCTTCTCCAGCACATCTTCCTGACCCAGGAATTGAACCAGGGTCTTCTAAATTGCAGGCAGATTCTTTACCAACTGAGCTGTGTTATCTAGGTGAGCCCAATGTAATCTCAAGGGTCTTTATAAACAAAAGATGGAGGCAGCAGAGTCTGCATCAGAGTGATGTAGTCTGAGAAAGACTCAACCAGCCATTGCTAGCTTTGAAGATAGAAGGACACAAGTTAAGGAATACAGGTGGCTTCTAGAAGCTGGAAGAAGAAATAGATTCCCCAGTAGATCCTCCAGAAAGAAGGCTAACTTGCCAACATCTTCATTTCAGCCCACTGAGACCCATTCCCGACCTCTGCCCTCCAGAACTGTAAGATAATAAGTTTGTGTTGTTTTAAGGCAATAAGTGTGTGTAGATTCTTTCAGCAGCACAATAGGAAATAATACAACACACAAGAAGAGAAGTAGAAAATTCTCCTTTGACTACTAGTCTGAAGAGCCAGAGTATGTCAGTCCTTTCTAAAGAGTTTTCCACTGTGGTGACCTAAATGGGAAATAAACCTAAAGAAGAGGGGATATATGTATACATATAGCTGATTCACTTTGCTGTACAGTAGAAGTTAACACAGTGTTGTAAAGCAACTATACTCCAATAAAAATTTTAAAATAAAGAGGGTTCCAAGCAACCAAAGCAGATAAACATTCCAGAACTCTAAGTGGGTTTGGTTTGAAACCTGCTCATTAGAAAGGAAAAGTTAAACATAGGTAAATAAATAAGTAAATCAACCCAAGATCAATCGATAGCACACTTCAATAAGCACTTATTAAACACCCATAGCCTGTGATTCAAGGTAAAGTGCACAAGATCAATGTAGGTGGGGAAGTCTCTCCCTGAACACCAGGGAGGAGACCTGGCCTAAAAGCTTCTTTTTGATGGTGGAAAAAAAAAAAAAACAATGATAGAAATCAAGACAAAAGGGTGACCAGTTCCCAAGTTAAACTACTGTCTTCCACAATTTCCTAATTAATCTGATTTTCTACCAAAAGTAAGTTACCCTCCTAAAGGTTTGGTTGTGGTGAGGATCAGAGCACCTTCCTTTGCAAAAGAATGTATTTTCCATAAACTTAGAAATCCTGGAAGTAGATTTCTATATTAATCTGTTTTTCCTCAAAAATCATTCTCCTTTTTATCTCTCATTTATCTCTGCAAAACTCAACTTGACATTGGTAGGAACCTACATCAGTAGGTTCCAATAAGCAAACAAAAACATATTTTTTTCCCAAAAATCTATAGAACAACATTAAGTGTCAGGGACAGATTTTTTTCCCTATAAGTTTTGAGGACCACCTACAGCAGCCATGACAGCTGTGCTAATCGAAAAAGCAAACGAGGCCACAAAGGACTGTTCTTTGACCATGTAATCAATTTTCCACTCAATGCATTGTTCATTCTTGGAGACTTTAATGCCAGAATTGATTTTAACAGCCATTATAGAAATACTTAAGTCAAAGGGCTTGCAACCTTTTTTAGCATGACCAATGGAATTTTTTAAATAGATATGTGAATAAATCATTGAGTATGATTCATATGCTTTTTTAAAAAGGTTCTTTGAGTCATTGTCCAGACACATTCTTTACAAGTAGTGAAGTGGACTGAGTAAAATCTCATGCTGAGAAATAGTGCATTAGCTCAGTTTATGTTTACAAAATTTTGTTTGAAATATTTGTATACCGTCTTGGACAGCTCCCCGAAAAGCCAATAGGTAATCAGATAGTAGATAATAGATGACCACTATTCAACAGGAAACCTGAGAAAGACATTGTGTAAGTGGTCCTGATGACAAAATGTGACCTTAACTTGTGTGCAAGACAGACATTTAAAACCTCAGGCTGAGGAGAGGTAATAAAGAAATAACTAATTACGGCTCAAAGTGACCAAATTAGAAGTTCTTCCATATAAAATAAAATGTTGCAATGTTTAATCAAATGACTGTAATTTTTCAAATATTCATAGAGCAAGATTAACTAAAATCCTTTGTTTATTCATATATCCTCTCATAAGAGGTGGGCTTCCCAGGTGGTTCAGTGGTAAAGAATCCACCTGCAATGCAGGAGCTGCAGGAGCCTCGGATTCAAACCCTGGGTGGGCAAGATCCTCTTGAGAGGGCATGACAACCCACTCCAGTATTCTTGCCTGGAGAATCCCTATAGACAGAGGAGCCTAGCAGGCTATAGTCCATAGGGTCACAAAGAGTTGGACATGACTGAAGTGACTAAACACACACACACATTAATAAGAGTTACTTAGGGCATTCCATATCTAGAAACAGTTATGAAGATAAAATGAAATCTAAGCCATAATTAACATGAAGAACAAGCAATCTGTTGGAAAAGGATGCAGATTTACAGATATTTTACATATGGAAGCTTTAATAATTGATAATGAGACTCTTGATTTGAACTCTCATAGTAGACAAATTTCTGATGTTAGTGTGATTTACCTCATCATAAAAATTAGATTGTCCAATAAGAAATTGTTTTGTTCAGAATTTTACAATTATTTTGAATTCATATTTGACTGAACTGGCACAGGATTTAAATATATGTGGTTGAAAGATGCAGTGCTGAATCTCATGATTAGAACGCCTCTATCTTATCCAACCAACATTCACCAGTTCCGAAAAGACCTTTGATCCTCCACTCTGCAGTGTTATCAGGGCTCAAACACTTTCAAAGGTGTACGTGTATTCATGGAGTTTGTTTGGCAGACAGTTATAGTTCATGGAAGGACAGTGTTGGTATAACCTCAGAGTTCTCAGCACCACACCCATTCTTAAGAAGTCTTTATGTGTGATAGGATGCCCGTGGGACACAAGAATAACATCCGTGTTAGCAGTCAAGATTCATCTGGAGCCCTGCATACACCATAAAACAGAGCTTTAACTCCACTTTAGGTTTCAGTCAGAAACAAAGATGGTGGGCAAAGAGTGGTATCTTTTCCTCTTTTTGTTTAATGTCATTGCATTCATCTCTCAATAGAATGTGCCTTCTTCCTAGGTTTCAATTCAATAAAAACAATACAGACAAGGTTTCCAGTTGTAAAATAATTTGTTTTATTTCAGGGAAATGTAGAGTTAAACTTCCTAAAAACGCTCATTCTTAGCATACGCATAATCTCACGTGGTGGGACAAGAGAACGATATATTTGCCAATTTAACAGTCAATGAAAACTCACAAGCTGAATGAACTATGAATTTGCATCTGATATTGGGAAAGTTACTGATATTAGAAGTGTACTAAAAGTCATTTATAGAAGATATTGTAAGAAAATAGTTTAAATTATTTCTCTTTGAAGGTCAAGAGAATAATTATCAGAATTTCTGACTGATAATAGTCATGAACAATATCTACTAGAACATGATTTAAAAATGACATCACACCACTTCGTGGGGCTCTGATTAACATTTAAAGCAATCCCAAACTAAAAGTTTCCAGTATTTTCAAGAAGTATACTTGGTAACTTGTAGTCTTATCCCTGACTCTGTAAACCAAAGACATTTAGAAGCCACCTAATCTTCATTTTCAATGAAGTGTAGCCTTCAAAAGGACTTCCCTGGTGGCTCAGAGGTTAAAGCATCTGCCTGCAACGGGGGAGACCCAGGTTTGATCCCTGCGTCGGGAAGATCCCCTGGAGAAGGAAATGGCAACCCACTCCAGTATTCTTGCCTGGAGAATCCCATGGACGGAGGAGCCTGGTGGGCTACAGTCCACAGAGTTGCAAAGAGTCGGACACAACTGAGCGACTTCACTCACTCAGCCTTCAAAAATCAAATACAAATTCTTCTTTTACATAATTTCCTTTGTTCTCTGATTGTTATTTTCACCCTTAAAGACATAGTTTTTTTTTTCATCTGTGCTGTGCTATGCTAAGTCGCTTCAGTCAGGTCCAACTCTTTGTGACCCTATGGTCTGTAGCCCACCTGTCTCCTCTGTGGGATTCTCCAGGCAAGAATACTGAGCGGGTTGCCATGCACTCCTCCCAGGAAACTTTCTGACCCAGGGACGGAACCCGCATCTCTCACATTCCCTGCATTAGCAAGTGGGTTATTTACCACTAGCACCACCTGAAAAGCCCTGACTTCATCTACAGAACACTAAATATAGGTTCTGCCATGTAAATATTAACAGCATTTCTAAAACTTTCTAGTAGGTCACTAAAGTATATAAATGACAATAACACATATTTCTGCATCTGGTAGTCATGTTTTGGATAGTACAGGTTATTTGTTCTAGTTCTTATATCATCTTAAAATGATTTGTGTGTGCCCAACCTATACTTTATGAGTTTTAATAAATACTAGAAAATTTAAGTTTATGAATATGGAGAATATTCAGGATGGGTGTCAGGAAGGTTCCCAAAGTGTCCTTGTCAGCCATGTGATTAGGAATTGAATGCCTTATTTCTTTTTTTTAAATTAATTAATTAATTTTTTCACAAATTCCTTATTTCTAAATGAGAAAATGCAAACATCAATGATGTATAGACCAAATTTAAGTTATCTCAGCCTTTTCCATAAGCACATAAATGCCCAACTTTGCACTGACAAGTTTGCCTGTATCAGATATTCTATGCATTGATAACAACCAATAATAGTATGGTACTTGAGCTACTGTTAGGAAATGAAGCTCAAATAAAGAGATAAAAGCAGTACACTGACCCTTGATGTATAACCTTATTTTGCCTCTGAGCTTTCTGCCATTTAGTATATAAATTCCTAGAGATAAAATTATTCTATTACAAACCTAACCTCTTTTGATTAAAAAAACCTCATGTTCAGTAATAATTGCTTTGTGATGCTTTCTAAGTTATATGTACTTTTCATATAGCATGATTTTAATCCTCACAACTCTGTGAGATATGCACTATTGTCATCATCTCCATTATACAGCTGAAGAAATTGAAGCTCAGATTAAGTTAAGCAACTTGCCCACAATTACACAGCCAATAAATGGTAAAAGTTGCAATTTGGACCTTGACCATTGACCTCCTGAATCCTCACTCTTACCCACAGTGCCTTCCTGTGTCTGAGCATTCTTTCTTTTTATCAGTCAGTCTTTCTTCTGTTTTTGCTCTTAGGCTTATATAAAGCTGTTTAAATATTGATTAATTTCCAAAGAGACTGTGTTTATGAAGCACCTAGTTCAAACTCCATCCCCTGATCTCAAAGTGCTCTCTACACATACAGACCTACTTTACCTCCCTCATTTCTTGCTTCATCAAGCACATCACTCACTTAAGACTATCTTATGATTGCCCTCTATGAACTTGACTGAAAAAAACAACACTCTGTGGTATATAACCCAAGAAATATGAAGAGAGACAAAAATATGTGATTTCCCATGCTTATAATTTATATTTTAGTTTGACTCTAGAAAAACAAGAGATGTGTGCCTTTCTGTTTTCCATAACTCACACTTTGAAAGGATCTTTTTTTGTTTTGTTTTGAATCGTCATCTGGACTTGAGGATTGCTATCCTCCAACTTGCAAGGAGCAGAGCAGGGTCAAAAGGGAGATATTCCCAAAGGCTGTCCAGCAGCTGTGTCACAGCAGAGTCAAAAAGGGCCTCTCTATTTCTCCCCTTTGTGACCAGCCTCGACCCTTCCTGGCGAGGATGTCAGGAAAAGGAGAAACGCCAAACAGCGCAGTCTGTCACAGCCCTGGGCAGAAGATGGCGTAGAGGGGCTCCCCGTTCAGTCAGCAATGAACCGTGCTTAAAGGACAGGCATTAGTAATGCAGAAACGCAAAGTGCTTTAGAAAGCTGTTAAGGAAATTGAGTGTAGCAACTGTGGGAAGCAGACCCCTTCGATCCCAGCCAGACGTGCCTTCTCACAATGAACTCTTCCTTTCCTGTTCCTCAGCCACACTTTTCTCTTTTCTTCTCATGCCCTTCCCTTCTATCTGTGAGACACAGAGAGCACATAAAAGGATGCTAATCACTGGAGCCAGAAATCAACATATATTCTGTTCAGAGAAGGTAGTCCTAGTCCTAGTTAATGTATTGTTGGAAATGCCCCTGCAAAGAGCAATGCACGTGTGGCTTCCTGCCCCTCAAGGGCTGAGGTGGAGACTGCGGGTCCTCCCCCTGCTGGGCCAGAATCCATCCAGGTTTGGGAAGCTCTTTCCTAAGGGCAGGTCCAAGCGAGGATGGCCGAACAATGAATCCAGTTGTCCAGGCATGTACATGGCACCTTGCACTGCAGCCCTGGGCAACCCAACCATAGCATCAGACCAGGGCAATCAGATTGAGTGGTTTGGAATATATGATAGTTGTGAAAATTATAAAGCATACAATATTTCCATCTGGAAACATTCTCTTGAGTTTATAAAACAGTGACATTAAGAATCCATCTGATTGTATGATATTTATTTTCTTCTTTATGCTCTGCTTAAGTGCTCAACTTTTACAAAGCAAAATGCTTTACTTCTTAATTGTAAAAATTAATGTTATAAAAAATAAAAAAAAAATCCTTGGCAATATCACTGACTGCCTTTGAAACCTTAGGAAAGAAAATAAAATTTACATTCAAGAAGGCCACCAGACTTCCATTTCTGATAGGATGTTGGACTGGATTATATATATGCTTTTCCCATGTTTGAGATATTTAGTAATAATAGAAATTTATCTCCCACCTTCATAACCTTTCTAAAGTGAAGTGAAGTGAAAGTGAAAGTTGCTCAGTTGTGTTGGACTCTTTGCGACCCCATGGACCATACAGTCCATGGAATCCTCCAGGCCAGAATACTGGAGTGGGTAGCCTTTCCCTTCTCCAGGGAGTCTTCCCAACCCAGGGATCAAATCCGGGTCTCCCACATTCCAAGCAGACTCTTTACCAGCTGAGTCACAAAGGGTTTGCTTGCAGTGCCAGAGACCCCTGGGTTGGGAAGATCCCCTGGAAGAAGGAAATGGCAACTCACTCCAGTATTCTTGCCTGGAAGATCCCATGGATGGAGGATCCTGGTAGGCTACAGTCCATGGGGTCCCAAAGAGTCAGACACAACTGAATGACTTCACTTTCACCTTTCTAACCGTGGTGGTAAAATTTAAGACACTTTTCCTGATCTTGCATCAGATTACACAAACATTCTTTTGCTATTATTCTGAATAACAAGCTCTCTTTAACATTCTCTGATCCTACTCTATGAACAGTTGCTTTGATCATGATTACTACCTTACCACAGAACCCACATAAAATCTGAATTGATGGGTAGCTTGTCTCCATTTCATGTGTCTTTGCATTTATCCTTCCAACATGAGACTTGTAAAGAAAATAAAATCAGAAGTCACCCCCAACTCAAAACTGTCCTACCATTTACTATTATTCAAATTACTTGAAAATAAATATTTAGCAAGAAATTTTGCTTGCAACAAGATGTAGAAAATACAGATGAGTAGCGATTTATTTTGGTCTTCAGTTTACTTCTTTAATTCTTCTGTAGGGGCCCATTTCCAATTCCTACTCTAAAAAGTGAGCAGTAAAATATAGATATCTTAAGTCCCCTTTTTCCAGTAGTCATGTATGGATGTGAGAGTTGGACTATAAAGATAGCTGAGCACCAAGAATTGATGCTTTTGAACTGTGGTTTGGAGAAGACTCTTGAGAATCCCCTGGACTACAAGGAGATCAAACTAGTCAGTTCTAAAGGAAATCAGTCCTGAATATTCATTGGAAGGACTGATGTTGAAACTGAAGCTCCAATACTTTGGCCACCTGATGTGAAGAGCTGACTCATTTGAAAAGACCCTGATGCTGGGAAAGATTGAAGGCGGGAGGAGAAGGGGATGACAGAAGATGAGATGGTTGGATGGCATCACCGACTCAATGGACATGAGTTTGAGTAAGCTCCTGGAGTTGGTGATTGACAGGGAGGCCTGGCATTCTGCAGCCCATAGGGTCACAGAGTCGGACACAACTGAGCGACTGAACTGAACTGAACTAAGTCCCTTTTAAAAGAACAAATGACTTTTCTTCTCTTACTGTCAGCTGTTTAAGTTCATCAATGGATTTGGAATTTCCTACTTTGTACAGTTATCAAAATGGCAGAGAATCTCATCTGATGCAGACTGTCATCACTCATCACTATCACTGATGCAAGATTCTCTGCAAGTAGTTAGCATCCAGAACAACTTTCCATATCCTTCCACTTCATCAAATCCCCATCATTTTCTAATCATACATGTGAGCATCTTATTTCTCTCTCGACAATTAAATTTTCTTTTCTTCTGTTCATATTTATTTCCAATATTATTTTAGCCCTGAAATGTGGCAGTTGTAGCATGCATATAAAACACTATATAAATGAAGACTTATTGTGTTGATAATATATGTGAATAGCCACGCAGTACCTATGCATCAAACCAGAGATGCATGTAGGGGCACACCATCCAAAAAGAACTGGGAGTGTCCATTCTGCCTAACTTCTGATGGACATCTCCAGTCTGAAGGTTGCCTTTACCTGTATAATTAAACATTGCTAGATGATGAAAAGTTATTTTGAAGACAAACACAAATATTCAAATCAGAAGTTCTTGCAATGTACCATTATCCAAACCAAAGCACTCCCCTCTGTGAATAAAAGTTTTTAGCAACCCTATCAACTGGTTTGTTACGCTAAACTACTTCTGCAACTTTCTAATGGGTCAGTTAAAGCTAGTTTACCTAGCCAGTAAATTCCAGCTCTTCTTTGCAAATGAGACACTAGCTATTTGACCTCAAAAGCATAATATTATGAGAGTTTTGGAACAGGTAATTTGCTAATGTTAATCTAAGTCTAAACAGAGACCTAATTTCTGATTGATCCCAAATTTTACTTAGCGAGAATACACATTTATGTAGAAATGTGAAGCCCCTTCTTTCTCTTTTCTTTTCATGAGGACTTATGAGATGCTGAATTAAGTATTTCAACATAAATCTGTGTTTGCTGTCTAGTGTTAGAAATTTTTATCCCTCTACTTATATGGGTGCCATAAATTTTATTTTGAAATGTACAGGTACTCTGTTTTTCATGCACATGAGGTCATTATTGATTGGCTTAGGAAATGGACTCCAGAGTGTTCATTTAAACTCGATTCCCTGAGGAAATTAACATTTTCATAACAATAATAAAAATAAAAATAAGATATTTTAAATATCGAGTTGTTCATTTCCTCTCCTCTCTTCTGGAAGTCTGTTAAGCATAGCCTAATAGCTGGCTTTAGTTTAAAAAAAAATTAAGATGCCTTGGGTCAAAAAAATCAATTTTGGAAGTAGTAATATCAATTTCCTTGGCAGAGTTGCTGAATAGAGTTTTTATTGACTGTGAACCTCAGTTACTAAGAAAAATTAGTGATATTAGCAAGTGATTGTACTATGCAAATCCATAAGACACACTGACAATGGCTCACCCCTCAGAGGACAGACCTAAAATAATCTATGAATAGTATGTGCAGCATTCCTTACCTTGAGATTTTGACTTGAAAATCCTTAAATGACTTAAAAATGTATTTAAATTTTTTACTACTCCACCATGTATGTTATTTTTCTTCATTTTTTTTTAAAAAGAAGAAGATCTGAGATTACTACACTAGAAACTAAAATAATATATTTTCTTTCCTCTCCCCATTTCACCAACTGTGTGCTGATAATGACTTCACCCAGTAAGCTTCTTCTAAGGCTCTTATTTTAGACCTTGATATGTGAGAACCTAAGTTATGAGAAAACTTTGTTCTAATGGAACTGCTTCACTTAACATTATTTTACATTCATTTACTTGACCCTGTCAGTATTTATGCTGATGGCAAATCTTTCTATGTTATTGGTCTCTACCAGAAGGACATTTTTTTGGGTTATCTTTTATGCTTTTTTGTTGCCTACTCTTCCAAAACTATTTTAATTTGCTCTCTGAATTTCCAAATTTTGTTTATCAAATCCTCCATGAAGATATTCCTTCAGGAATGCGAATGTTATCTGGTGAACATTTAAGGATATTCTCTTTAAATCCTTTCCAAAATGCCTGTCATACAATGATGGACCTTAGTCAGTTACTCACATTATGTCAAGAGTTCAGTATCATAATAAAAACAGCCCTTCTGTTCCTTGGGCTAGGTTCCCTCCATGATTCCGTTACACTTTGAATAGAGCACCGAGCTTGTTACTCTAAAATGTAAGGCTGTTCAAAGTATGACTTGTTATCACTCCTAACTTGCACTGAACAGTCCTTTCTCTTTGCATCTTTATTTTCATAGTTTGCCACTTGTAGTCACTTCAAATTATGAGCACCCCAGGCCACAATTCGACTTGCTGTTACCTATGCATGGAATGCCCTCCCTAAACTCCACTCTCACCAGTCATGATTTCATAATTAATTTATATAGACTAGCTTAATGGGTCTACTCAAAGGTCACTAGCTATTGGCTACCTTAATGATTCTTCCCTTTAAGGTTCAGTTTCTCCATTCTTTGTAGGCCTACAGCAATGTGTACTTCTATTTTGCTGCTCACAATTTTGATTTCCCTAATTCAACATGCTGTTCTCATATTTTGCTGTGATCTCTGTTAAGTCATTTTTTAAATATTCTTCAGCAGTGTGTGGCCCAGAATAGTGGAGGGTAGGAATCTGGTAGCCAGTGTCATCGGTAGACCAGATGTCTTCCTACCAGGTCATTGTTTTTACTTCCTTTCTTCCTCCAGTCAACAAATAAGTATTGAAAGAAATTTTATGAAGAATATGTACTTGTTCCATAATTGATGGATTAATTTAAACAGCCCATTTATACCACTTTACACTTCTTTCCCCATAGCACTCTTTAGTCTTTCTAGTGATTACTTTTATAACTTTAAATATTATGCAAATAGTTTTACTTTTTGATTTCTCAGTGGATCATATTCTTAACTCCCTTCAGTGAAAAATAAAGATGACGAACTCCCTTTCTTTACCTGTAGCTTTCTTTTTCTCCTTTCAACTCTCAATTTTTACCATAGGTGCTTTCTTTTAAATGAAGGTAATGGCATTTATGTTTTGTACTGTAAAGCACAATTATGTCCCTCAGCATTTTTTGTATACAGAATATCAGTGGTTGTATTATATTATGACTATGCAAATATTACATAATACATAACCAATAATGTACTATAATTGTTATTTCTTTTTGCATACAGATTTACTGTTTTGTTTTATTTTGTTGGATTTTGGTTGTTTTGTCTTGTTCTGGAGTTTCTACTTGACATCTTTTTTCTTGTATTGACTGCCTTCATTGCTTCCTTAAATTATTCCAATTTCCCAAGGATGCTATTAAATCCTGGGAGTCTTCTTTTTTCTCAGAAACCCCTCCGTAGTCCTGGTCTACCACTGATATCCTGAGTCGTGTTCAACAAGCTCCTATATTCTCCATCTTCCTCTTTCTTGGTTTAAATACCTGGAGTTATCCCTGAGTAGCTTCTTTAAGAAGGGAGATAAATTTTCATGCCTTCCAAATATGAAAATATATCTCTTCTAGCTTCAAGTTTGGTATTTGAAATTAGCTGGGTATGTAATTCTAAATTAATATCATTATTTCTCAAACCTTCATAGATATCGCTGTATTAATTTCTAGCAACCAATTATACAGATGTGCAGTTGATGCTAATCTGTTTTTGTTGCTTTAGAGATGAACTATTTGTTTCTTTTGAAGTCATTACATTATCCTTGGTGTTATGAAAACTGCACAATTATGGGCTTATTTTTTTCCCTCACACATTATGCTGGGCATTGATCCTTCTGTTTAAGGAAACTGTCTTTTATTGTATCTTTGATGGTGCTATTAGTTGGATGTTGGCCCACCTGTATTGATTTTATACATATTTTAACTCTTATTTAATATATTCCCTCTCTTTGATCTTTTAATCTACTTCCTGAGAAATTTCCTTGCCTTTATTTGTTAAAGTTTGTATTAAAATTCTAATTTCTGCAATTATATTGTATTCTCAAGGTATCTTCATTTAGATCCACCAGTTTGACTAAATAATAAATAAAAAATGTTATACTCCCAAGGTAAGTGTTACCATGGGAGTATAATAAAACATGACAACATTTTATATTTCATAAGAAAATTTCTCAACTAAAAGTATAAGTAGAATAATCATCAACCATACTGACTACCCTTTAATTTGATATTACCAAACAGCAATAAATGAACAAAGTAAAAATAAAATCAGAAGAGTCTAGCTTTATAATCAGAGTTTTAGTGCATAAAACATACTGGGAATGTGTTTCTACTCTCAGATTTATTTTCTTCATCTAAAAAAATGAAAATTGATTATTACATAGCCCATAATTTATGGAGAAATTAATTTATTTATATTTATGAAGAATTAAAAATAATTAAAAAATTATTTTCTTGTCACTTCATTTCAACTATATTATTATGCAATACCAGTCTTATGAAACTTCATAAATTTCTAATGCACCAAACCAGTGATTTGATTGGATACTGAACTAATATGAAGTCAGAAAAGGTTTTAAAATTCTTGTGACTTTGCAGCTAAAATTTCCATGATGTTTCATTATGTATCCATGTGTATTCAATTTGCACTCTACAATAAGAAATCCATTTAAATATACCTCTAATGCATAGTTTACATTGTACCTGTTTGCAAACTTATTCTTTCTGAAGAAGATTTTTATAAAGTGAAATCAGAGAAACAAAAGAACATTGATGAGATTATGATTCTAGCCTGGTGCCCAAAAATTCAACACTGATTTTTTTTAAATTATATTCAGAACAAAAGCAGATAACGTGATCCCTATTTACAGTAGTTCATCTTGCCCTTTAATCATTTGTTTATCTGTGAGACTATTGATTGCTGTTCCAGCCAGCAGAGCAGCTGTGACACAGAGGTAGGAAGAAAAGCAGTGTTATTCTGTGCCGTGGGCTCTTCCAAGCGATGAAACTATAATTCACAAAGTGATAGATAACAGAAGGTAATTTTATGGTTACTAAGAATGAGTTTGCATTTGTTTGTGTAGTTACTATATAAATTTATAGACGCATTTTGTTTGTATCACATTTTAAATTTTAGGGGCTGAGCAGGAAGAGGATTGAAGGAGTGTGAGGAGTATGTTCATGAACTCTTTCTGTAGCAGCCACTTGTAAAGGTGGACTGTAATTCAACATGAAATAGGTTCAGAATGTTCCCACAAACTCATTATAAATCAAGCCACTTCGAAGGTATGGTGTTATTAAGTTTGTTTTTTGATTTTCTCTTGCCCTTCCTCCATCATCTTATCTAGAGTAAGAGTTTAAAGGCAGGAGAAGTAATTCAGCAAAGACCCACTTTTAGTGGTTGAAATAAAAAGTCTTGTTAGATACATTTCATTAAACCATAAACGCAGTTCCAAGAGCAAAGGTTTTTTTGTTCCCCCATATCATAGACTGACTTTGTCTGCTATCTGACCCAACTTCAACAGTAAAACAGTTAATTTATGCAAGCAAAATTAAGCATGTATTTTGGAAGTTGCAGATGCCTGTCACAGGAATCTCACTATGGTAATGAACCTCAGTTGATTCCAATAATGATATCAATGGCTGCTTCATATGCATTATCCCAACTAAGGCATGTTGAGTTATATAAGTTTACTCTTTGTCCTTGAAAAGAAAACCATTTTCATATACACCATTATGGCATTTATGACATGAGAAGCTTCAGGTTTTATTTATAGGAAGAAGTAGAAATGAGCCTGTTAAAAAGTAGTCACAAATCTATATTGAGAAAATTATATCCACATTATACCATTGGTCCTTTCAAGGCCGTGAATTGCTTGAGATCAGAGTCATGTCTCATGCATTAAAATGGTTGATTCCTAGTTGATTTTGAAAGTATGTATATGGGACATGACTGGACTAAACTTTGAGAGATCTACTTTAGATAATAAATGGTTTTCCCTCATTCTTCTTAAGTTCCAACTGCATGGTCAACATTCTGAATTGTTCTCTGCCATTAGTTGTATGGAAATTGGTTCTCCCTGAATCTTCCAATCTCTGTGCCAGAACTCGGCATAAAACAGGCACTAGATAATTGTCTACTAAACAAATAAGAATAAACGTGAAACATTTTATAATGATAAAGTATCAGAAGGCTGAAAAATTAGAGTATCAGAGAATTATGTAATGTAAAAGCTGGCTTCATTTGAAGCATGGAATCTTAATCGTTGCCCATTCAGCTAATTATTTAAATACTTTGTAAAAATACATCTAAAAAGATTCCTAACTTCAGCAAGCAAGCTCTGTGAAAGATCAAATAGGCAAGTGACTTTACATTAAGATCTGAAGAATAAAAGTGACACATAAAGGCAAAAAAAATTATTAGGAAAAGCTTCGTGCTTAATAAAATTGAACTAATTAAATATACATTTATTGAGTGAATATTATAGCCTTAGCCTGTGCTACCTTCTTTAGGACATTGTTAAAAAGTGATGTACCATTCCATGTTTCCAGAGGCTTTTAATGTAGCTGTAAGGAAACAGTCTAATGAAGCAATTAGAGATCAATGACCGATTAAACTCAGATATAGCCAAATGGGACTAATCACTCTTCTCTAAATATATTCAACATTTTTCTAAGTCTCTGCAATCACATAGGATATTCCCTATGCCTGGATTACCTTGTACTTATTTCTGCACATCTTAAAGTCCACTCTCCCTCCTAGGCCCAGTTCATGCCACCTTGTTCTTGAAACCATTTCTCATCACACCACTCAGGGTCACTGAGCCCTTTCTCCATGCTGTCACTACTATTTGACCTGTAACCTGCGTTTAGTATAGTCTCTTTACTTCACAGATTTGCAATTGACTCTTCATGAGTGCTCAGTGGCCAAGTTGTGTCAGACTCTTTGCTACCCTATGGACTGTGGCCCAATAATCTTCTCTGTTGGTGGGATTTCCCAGGCAAGAATACTGGAGTGGGTTGCCATTTCCTCCTCCAGGGGATCTTCCCAACCCAGGGATCAAACCTGACTCTCCTGCATTTGCAGATGGATTCATTCATATCTGTGTTGAAAGCTGCATAAAGATCAGTATTTAGATATTTAAAAATACTAAGCAGTGCCTAATATGTAAAAAAACACAGTAATGATATTTTTCCCTTCTCCTTTTCTTTATTACCAACAATGCTTTAAACTGAATAGATATTTTTAAATAATTTGTATTGAATGACATAATATTTTACCATTGAGTATAACAGAAGTTTGAAAATTAGTATGGAAGGAAAGATGATAGTTGCAATGATTAAATACTATTTCATGGAGAAAGTCCAACTTCAGATGGAATTGGTGGAAGAGTAGAGGGTATGGAGGGGTGACTTGAAGAATAAACAAGATTTGGAAAAGCATGAAAACAGGATATTGTTGCAGAAGACTGGAAGGCCAGCATCATGTCATGTTTCATGAAAAGTTTCTAAAATATGTTTATGAAGCAAATAGCAGAGAAGCTTAAAAGCTGAATGTAGAACTTTGAACAGGAAGGAGATAGATATAATAATCTCAGGATCATAAGAGAAATAGAAAGAAATTAGGATTTTTTGGAAACTTAATTTGATAGTGTACTACATAGAATAGAAAAAGAATAGATAGGATGAAACCAGTTGAAAGGGTGTTATAGTAACTAAGAATGAAACAGTGAATTTCTAAATTAAGGTTACAGTCACATAAATGGAGAGTTTGGAGAAGAGTCTGAAACAAATAAGATAAATGTAGTATGAGAAAAGGACTTTTTCACTGTCTATACAGAGCAATGATTTCCTGTGCTTCAAATTTATTACTATAATGTAAAAATTTTCACAAAACTGACACAGTTTTGTCAATTTTTATTTTGCCAAGTAGGAACATTAAAATAATAAAACAACACCTACGCTTTCCTGAAAGAGGTATTTTAACACTGAAATATAATGAGAACTTCTGGTATCCTCACCTATACAAAGACCTACCACAAGTCTTTGGTTGTGCTTTTGATTGCCCTACAGTAACTTACCTGTTCTTAGAAATTCCACTCATCCAAGACCATCTCCAGAATCACTTCTCCACAAAGCTTTTCATGAGTATTGCAAGTAGAAGCAATTGAATATACTTATTTGTTCTACTATGCATATCACATTCGTCTTCAAATTTGCATAACTGTTTCTTTTATTACCATGTAAATTCTTTAAGGATATTCTCCTTAAATAATTCTTCACTGAGTAGCTAGTACAAAGTAGTTGCTTAATAGTTCAAAAATATAAAAAGGTAAACAATGACTGAAAAGCTTTTAACCTCAGGGACTGAAAGCCATGGTGGGAAGAGGAGCCACTTTAGAGAGGAGAATAACAAGGGCCTATTTTTGATATGTTAGATTTCAAGGTAGAGAATAATAACTAGAATAATGAAAATAATAATAGGAAATATTGGTAATTTGGATTATGAGTGAAATTTTAGAAATTGAGCTATATTAGGGAGTTATCTGCCTAGAGAAGTTATCACTGAAATAGAACCTTGGTGGAGTAGGACTTAACAGAGAAAAAAATGAAATATTGCAAGAATTTTGGAGACCACCCAAAGGCAATGGGGAGAAAGATTAAAAGAAATTGGTGAGCAATATGGGGAAAGGGAAGGGAGAGGGATACCAGTAAAAGTCACCATCCTAGAAGCCAAGATGGACTTCAAAGCCTGGGGCTTAGTCCTCAAATGCTGAAAAGAGTTGCTCTTCACAATTTTGTTATGCAATGCTGCTAAACAAAATTAGCAATACTAAAAGTGACTGTAAAGACCAACTTATTGCCACTGCTGAGTTATGTCCCTGAGAGAAAAAAATCAAGCTAACATACTTTGCGAATTGGAATATTAAATAAAAGAAACATCTACACAATAGCTACAGGTTCGATAGCAGATGCTTCACAGCCATATGTCAATGAAAACAGCTCAACAAGAAAGGTTATATATAATTCTGGTTCCATGTGTACTAATTTAGTTTTCATTCCATTTTTAATGAATTCACATTAGAGAGGATCTTTTGAAGTCATAATGTGTTATTTTTTAATAATTTATTTCTGAACTTTAAAAATTAATAATATTTGCACAGGGCCATTTTATAATCACAATATGGTACTTCAAGGTGTGAATTATGATGTAATAACTCATAACTTGTGCATTTAAACAAGCACTCATCCTATGGCCTCATTCTTAGCAAAGCAAAAAGGTATGAATTATTATGCAATAACTCATGCTTTGTCACATATTATTACTTAATTATGGCGGAGAGTTTCAACTCATTTCAGTCTTGAAAAAAAATTCTAACATTTTAGCCTTTAAAAAAAAGCTCAGATGCTTTTTGACACAATAGAATCACTTTAAGCCTTTCCCCAATCAGACCTCTTTAGATTACCTTGTATTATGTCTGTGTCCTTCTCGTTCTAGAGGATCTTAGGAAATCTCCACCAGAGAAACTGAAAATCCCAACAGTTCTTTGGTCTGTATTTCACAGAATCATTCATTCATATCTCTACAGGAAACACCTATATTACTTCAAAATTTTTCAAAATATTATAAAAAAAATAAATAAATCACTTCTCTTTCTAACACAAATGAGCAAAAGTAAGGTGAAAAGTGAAAGTGAAAATGAAGTTGCTCAGTTATGTCCAACTATTTGCAACCCCATGGACTGTAGCCTACCAGGCTCCTCCATCCATAGGATTTTCCAGGCAAGAATACCAGAATGGGTTGCCATTTCCTTCTCCATGGGATCTTCCTGACCTAGAGATTGAATCTGGGTCTCCCACATTGCAGGCAGACCCTTTACCCTCTGAGCTACCAGGGAAGCCTCCCCAAAAAATAAAGAAGGAAGGAAAAAGCAAAGAAGATTAAAGATTAAGATTTTAATTAAGATTAAAATATGAATTTCTATTAACTATGATGGTTTTCTGATAAAGTTGTTAAATCATAGCAAAATCTCTCAATGATAGTATAAAATATACTTGTCTATAATCACTAGAAAACAGCATATGTACTTTCCAGAAAGAGATACAAATATTATCTCAGAGCTATATCATGAATGGTCATTATTAAATTGTAGAGTTTATCTCAAAATCCAAAGCAATAAAATGATTTATTCAATGCTTCTTCTGGTGATAGAGGAGTAAGCTTCCAGTGTAGAAAAGAAAATGAAAAACAGAAGAAGGACTAGATATATTACAAGAAACAAATAGCAGTTCAATAAATAGTCAACATACCAAACAAATACTATAGAGTAAAAAGGACTCTAACCTCTCAGATGCATCATTAAAGAATGATGTATTTAAACTGGTCTGGTTTGTGTATTAAATAAGTGAATAAAAGTATAGAGAAGAGACAACCACCATCGTTTAGAGGAAACTACCATGCCATTGTCTAGTGGGTACTGACTGATCTATCTCTATTACTACCACTAATCAACTAGTCAATGAATTAATGTTTCAGTTTTGTTGCATAAACCTTTTCAGAAGCTGCTCTTTTCTCCTACTATATCTATTACCTCCCACTCTAATTCACTCTTTTTTTAAAGAATTTTTTTTCCCTTAGAGTTAGGAGTGAGGAAAATCAGTGACCTAAGTCTGGTAGATCTTATACATTCAAACTTTATGGAATCTTATCAATTAATATAAAGATATTTGGTAGCACCACTAAGAAAGCGGCAGGGTAACACACAGGGAGCAAAGTCATGCTTCAGAGCCATGCTTGTCTCACCATGAGATTTTTTGCTAAATCGTTAAAACCCGCCAACAGATCTTTGTCCCCTAAAGCATATACTGGGCTCTCATAATTTGGTTTCATCTGCCAGCGGGTTTCCCAAGTGACTCAGTGGTAAAGAAGCCACCTGCCAATGCAGCAGCGCTTAGTCGCTCAGTCGTATCTGACTCTGCGACTCCATGGACTGTAGTCCAGGTTCCTTGTCGACGGGGATTCTCCAGGCAAGAATACTGGAGTGGGTTGCCATGTCCTCCTCCAGGGAATCTTCCCCACCCAGCCATTGAACCCGGGTCTCTCACATTGCAAGCCACAATCTGAGCCACGAGAGAAGCCATCTGAGCCACAAGGGAAGACCAGTGTAGGAAAAGCCGGCAACTAAGGTTCGATCCCCGGGTAGGAAAGATCTGGAGTAGGAAATGGCAATCCACTCCAGTATTCTTGCCTGGAAAATTCCATGGACAGTGGAGCCTGGCAGGCTACGATCCATGGGATTGCAAGGAGGCAGGCTTGACTGAACGACTGAGCATGACGGCTGTATAATCTGCAAGTATATCTCAAAGGTAGCAGGACAAGGTGAAAGTTTTCAGTTACTTTATAAAGATTTCTGATGGCATAACTGCACACTCTAGTATCAATCCTCGTTTTTGAAATCTGGTTTAAACTCTGTTCATCCTATTGTCTGGAGTTTCTTATTTATATAATGCATGTCCATATGATCATGTATTACTTGAACACAATGAGAACCCGGATATATATTCTTATATCATTTGTTACATAGTCAGTGATTACATAAATTGACTTATAATTAAGGTTGATTGGTTTATAATGAGTTCTTCTTATAAATCCTGTCTTATATTAACTACTGATTTAATGCTTTATGTAGGTCTTGTTCTACTCAGGTTATGTTACACAAAATAGATTTTGTATGTTTTTTTGGCAACACCCATAGCCAAGATAAAACAGTATATTCCCACAGTCATACATCTCTTCTTTATGTAATTGTTTTATCTAGACTATTTATAAAAATCATTTTGAATTTTAATTTAGACAGAAATTTGAGAAACTTAAGCTAACCAATGTTGTCAGTGCTTTGCTTAAAGTTCCATTATTTCTGTGTTTATTAATGCCTTAAAATGAAAGCCTCTGTAAAGAATAAAGTATTCATTTAATGAGAACGATAAAAATGAGATGTTTTTCTTCATAGAATTAGATAAATTCCTAATTAGTCTTCTGATTTGCTGAAGTCTGGATCTCATTTAATATTTCCTGGTTCTGAATGCAATATAGTTTTTTATACTCTAGTTAAAGAGCTATGACAAGGGACTAAATAGCACAGCAATAAGCAATTAAGGAAATTAATCTTTTTAAAAAAATAAGGAGGAGAGCAGTAAGAGTTCACTTCGGAACAGCAAACATTGGATAAGGAAAGCAGACTACTAAAATTGTATTAAAGTATGATTATTCATTGTATAATAATATTTATTATTGCCATATGTTTCTACCCAAGATACATCACAGATGTCCCTACTAAATCTGCTTCAATCCACATACAAGATTTAAACTCAGGGTTGGATCCACACTCCATTTGAGAATTTCCCTTCTCACAGATGTTGGAGAAAAGATCATATTTTCAGTGCAAAACAAATTGACATCTGTGGGTCTAGAGGGACTACTGCCATAGAGTCCAAAGCTGCTTAAACCCAGTGTCTCTCATTTCCATTTGAGACTATTCTGTCTCCAGACTCCTTGAAATTGAACTTATAAACACTTTCAATGGTAGTTTATTGGAAAAGAATCAACCAGACAGCTAATCTACAATATTGCAGGTAAATTGGAGAAAGGACAAATGTTCACCAACTTATAGGTATTTCTTGAACATGTCAGGAAAACAACCGTGTTCTCAGTGAAAAACAAACCAGCAAGTATGTAACTCATATTCTTTTACCTAAGGTTGTCCACTTTCTTATTTTAGGATATTTGGAAACTTGTGGTTATTTTTTTGTCTGTGTTTATCACCGAATAGTTTTAAACTGGTATTTAATGCTTCTCCTAGAAGGAAAAATTAATTCTTTCCAGGATTCTAGCTTCTGTTCTTCACTTGGAAAATAAAACTTGCAAAGACTAAAATCCTAAATATGACTCAATTCCCAATAGCCAACACTTTTTGATATTTTCTCCATAAATTTCTCCATAAAATTTGATATTTTCTCCATAACTATTTGATATTTTCTCCATTTACTTCATAAATGTATATGGCATTTATTTCTTGAAAAGAGCTATGAAGTCAATTATTTTACAATATAGTCGTCTATATTCCTATATTCTAGCTAAAACAGCAAGGTGGTTTGTTCTATCCTTATAAATGCCTGCCCTTTTAACATGCTGTAAATGCATTCTAAAATTTGTGCTACGTTCTGGTTGTTACAGGGAAGAATTAATGCATTCTATTAAACTTAACTTTTGCTGAAACATTCTTACATCAGCTAAAGCTCAGAGCTTTAACTGGAGACTAGCTTCTATAGCAATTAAGGAATAAAATACTGGCTTTTATAATCCATCTTTTGTTCTGGGAAATGCCTATACTTAAATGAGTATGGTGTTAGACAAGAACTTGAGGCCACTAAATATTTAATTTCCTCTAAATCCATCCATATTCTGTGTTTTGACAAGCCCATCACTAGATAGGCATTATTTAAACAAGCAGGAATGTTTCAATTAAGTGTATACCCAAATTAGCCAAGCGATCATACCATGCCTCTTCTCAAAAACTCACCATACCTCTCATAGCATACAGAATAAAATACAAATGTCTCTCCCTAATGTGTTAGGCTATCTACCAACCTAAATCCACCTTTATCCCTTTTCAAAATCTGACTATTCCTAGAATGCCTTCTTCACCTTATTTGTTTAAATCCTACCAGTTCTTCAAAGTCTATTTAAAATGCAAAGTAATCATATATCCCCAACTGGAATTCATCTTTGTAATTTTCAATGTAGCTCCTTTTCCAGTCAACCTTCCTTTGGTGCAATTGATGTGTGTGCGTACTTGTTGCTTCACATCACTCATAGGATGTTAAAAATCTGTTCAATAGGGACATCATGTTCTTTGGTTTTCACTATAGTTCCATGTCTTGGATATAATAGGTACTCCATACATATTTATATTTGAGATAAACAATAGACAGTACTTGCATTAGATCCAAGTTTGAGGGCCTTCTGCCTTGGATGACGGAGAAGGCAATGGCACCCCACTCCAGTGTTCTTGTCTGGAGAATCCCAGGAACGGGGGCGCCTGGTGGACTGCCATCTGTGGGATCACACGGAGTCGGACACGACTGAAGTGACTTAGCAGCAGCAGCCTTGGAGGAACCTCATGCTCTACAGGGTCTTGTATACCACAAACACACATGCAAAATGAAACATATTTTAAAAACAATTGGGCACCACTATCATGAGTATCTATCACTTAGCATTGGCCCAGCACAACTTACAGTCTTAAACATCTGCTCTGTCCCTAATACAGAAATGCTTCATGTGTCTCTTTGTCCAGCGCCCTCCAAATAAGACAGCTATGTTGCAGTGCCCTAAGCTTTGTAGGTTGAGCTGCAAACTGCAGTAGAAACATTTACGTTATAGAGAATGCGTGCTAATTAATATAAATTCTTCCTCCCAGAGAGCATGAATATATTAATAATAGATCCTTGCCTGAGAAGTAGTGTTTCCTAGTAGGGCCCATCAGCCATTTTCTTGTTTCTCTTTATATTAGTCAGTGACTTCCATGAATTAACACTGTTTTTGCAATAATTGGCACATGGTAGTTGAAATACTTTGTCATATTAAGAAATTTATATTACCTTTCAATTTCTATAGATGAGGTCTAGATGGCACTTGCACTAAATACAAATTATTTACACTGGCTATTAGATAGTCATGAACCCTACAATTAGGAATTATTTTATTTAATCAAAAATGATGCAATTTAATCAATTTTTTAAAATACTAAATTGAAATTTCAGCTTTTTTTAGATATTATTGATCCCTTAATAATTTGTATTCTTACTTTTAATTTTAATTGAGTTTAAATAGTTAGAAGAAAATAAGTTTTTAAAAATATATTAAATACTTTCAATTTTTAAATTTTAACTTTTATGTAAGTATGTTTTCATAAAAATAAATTAATATTTTATACACTGAAGTGGTGGGTGCAGTAACAAGAACTAAAAACATTACTCTTTGTGTGGATTTTTTAGTTTACTTGTTATTTTATTTTTTATTTTATAATATTCACTTTATTTTCTGAAAACATTATAGAAAAAGACACATATGTAAAAAAAAATACAATAGCCCAATCCTAAACTTACATATACATATATGTGAACCAGGATATACACATTTTTGAGCAAAAAAATTGAATCATGAAATATACATTCATTTGCAATCTAATAGCTCCAAATTTCCAGAAGCAAAGAGTAAAGGGAGATTTGGGGGAAGAAAAAAACAGTTTTTTCTAATTGCTATAATATTCTGCAGCTGCACCATGTCATAGTACCTTACTGTTAAATTTCTCTGGTTTTTTTGTTTTTTTTCTTGCCTTCTGAACTTGCCCATGGTCTAGAATTGTTACTGATACTCTTCCATACTAGAACCAGTTCCAGATTGTTTAAGCTGTTTTTTTGGAGAGCAGTTGACATTCAGAAACTGACCCCCACTTTTGGAGCCCAGTAAAAGGAATAGAGTGAAAATAAGAAAGAAAAAATTCAATGCCCCAGTAGCTATTGGCACTGCTGTGTGAAGCCAGTAATCCCCCAAAGAAAATCAGTAGACTTCTCTAAGAGGACAAAAAGCATAATTTTCAGTTTTGAATGAAAAGAAATGGCTATTTTCTAGTCCAAAACTCAGTCTTGGGTCCCACCGATGACTAAATATGACCACAAAGCGTAGCAGAGCAGGGGAAATGTGACACAAAGCCAATGTCCTTGATCCCCCTGGAGTCACATCTCACACCAGCAAATAAAGGACTAGAAGGATCCGTGGACAGCTATTTCCGAAAGGAGGATTTCACCCTGAACTCCTGCATTTAATCAGCTGCATATGTTGTTTATTGCTCCAGCGCCATGAACATTATTGCTTAATTAAATTGTTTCTATCTTTGTATATCATAAATGCCGCGTCTATTTAAAGTCATTTTTAAATTTTATTTAGTTAAATTTTGGTTTATCATGCACAGAAAGGATTATTAAATCAAATGGGTGACTATTTCAGCTTAAGTTAAAATCAATAATATTTAGCTGGACCTTAGGTGCTAAATTCTCAAACTCCATGTTTTTCGCTTTGCTGCAGTCCTGTATCTAAAGATCACTGACGGGGCTTTCTCCCGTATTCATCTATGATTTATGGCTCTTCTAGTTTGTGGGACGAAAGCTTCAAGGGCTCTTGCAGTGTTTAAGCTTCTAAATAGTCAGAAGACTTTTCATTCCTTACTCTTTTTGAACTGAGACTGCTATGCACAATTTTAGAAAAATTAATCATAAAAAAAATTGAATTTTGTAAAAGTTCAGAACTTAATGTGTTTTCTACAATAGTTAATATCTGACTTTTGGTGGGTGAAGTAGTTCTGTAAAACATGCCCTCAAATTTCATATAAAACAAAATCAGTTTAGGTCCTTGAATTTTTAGATCTTCCTTATATTTTCATTCCTGTAAGAAACTCTGATGAGGGATGAAGTCTTCAAATGCCTTTGAGTGGTTTCAAACATTAAAATCTTTCTGACAGCAAACTTCTCCTTCATTAAACTATAACTCACTCTTTAAGAAATGGTGTTTCTATTTTGCTATAATTTACATAATGAAAATGGTTATAAATAACATTACAGAATATCAAAGCACAAATGATTATTAATTACTTGAACACACAGAAAGTTTATAATTTAGTCACTATAAAAACTGTTTTTTATTATGTTGGACATGTTGTAAATTAATTACTTAAATAAGCATAGTTAAAATTTCACGAAAAGACATCCTCCTAAAATAATACCAACATTTTTAAAGAAAATAAATTTAGAGTCTTAGTTCCTGCTAACGTCACATCAACAACAACAAAATCACCTAATGGTTAATTCGAATTACTGAAGTGTATTTTGTCAGAAATCTTTTTTAGGAGGTAAGGCCAAAAAAAATATTCAGTTTCTATGGCTGCATTGCAATGTAATTATTTCTTTTTGCTGCCTAATATCAATTTATTTTAAATTATATTGACTTTCTTATTTACTGAAAATGCCGGCGTGAAATAAACATGAAAAATTATGTGATTCCTTTTTAGTACTTTCTGTTTTAAGTCATTCTATACATTCAAGTTCAATGTAAAAAGAAGTGAAAACATTCCCAACACAATATATTAAAACTAAGAACAATTATACTGTGAAATTTGTATTTTAAGTCCATACTTTTGAAACTATTTTGAGATTAAAAAATTATAAAATAAAACATTTATTTTTAACAAAATTTGAATCTTTTTATTCTTTTAATCAACCAGCATAACATTCAAAAGACTATCTATACAAACAATGTAGGAAATTCCTAAAAATAATTCCAACAGATATTCCAACCTGCATAGAATTAAAATTTGGTGTGAAAATTTGACTTCTCCACAACATTCTTACAAAAGAATAAAGAGTGATTCCCCAGAAATCCTGAAACTAATACTGAAAGAAAAAAGAAAGAATTGACTACACCTTCTTAATAGTCATTAATAAGGATTTATATCTAAAAAGTCAGAAGCACTTTAAGATTATTGACTTATACCAACAGATGTTCAAAAGTCTCCCTTTATTTCCAAACTTCTATTTGTAGGGAAAGGAAATAACCTTTACTGTATAGTAGGTATAAAAGGAACCAGATGATTCATCTCTGTGAATCTGCTTGTTGAATTTGATGGATCATTCTTAAAAGCGACGTTGCTAATCTTCGGGTTTTCTTTTTTAGGTTATTCACAGATCAGTGGGTTTTCCAGCTAATACAGGTCTGATGCTCTTCTGTCTTCACACATGGTATTCATCATATCTTGACAAGAAAAGACCTTCAGTCTACAAATAACCTTCACTGAAGTAAGACATGTAAGTGGGTTTCTTTATGAAAGATAGATTTTATGGCTGAATAAAAAACAACTGTAGTTAAAAAATGTCATTGCATGGCCTTATTTGAAGATTTTTCCTTCAAGGAACTTTAATGTTTGTTGTTGAAACTACTAATAGACAAAAAAAAAAAAAAAGTATTAAATTACTTTATCTTTATCATTAACCACAAATGCAACAGGAAGGGTTGATCAGCTCTGTATTTTATCATTCTGAAGCGTTCAGCCTTTAAAATATTTAAGCATCCACATTAGTTCTTGTCAAACTAGCACAAAGCAGTGCATAATATGACGCGGGTGTAGGAGCAGAACAAGATAAAAGGTTACAGCAGGGTGAAATTTCCACAATGGGATTGCCCTGTGCTATAGATAATAGTTTGGCTTCCTGTTTCCAGACAATTGCTAAATGATGTTGAATGTTTTCTTTATGTTTTCACTTGGTCATGCCGAAGGAGAGAATCAAGTTTAGTTGATACTGAACTGCAAGGATAAAACAATAAGTTTGAGGCATCTTACATGCACTATATTATTTCACATGGCCAATTAGAAAAAAATAGAATGTTGATCAAATTTCATGTTGTTAGATAGCATGATAATTTGGGTTCTCACAGTATAAATGAAACTTCAAAGAAATATTAAAAACTTTCAAACTGGGCAAAAATCAAAATAATTTCTCACTGAAACTAGTGTCTGAAGAATTTCTCTCTAGAGCCGACTGAGTGAAAAAAACAGCTGAGAGATAATTTCTCAAAACACTTTTTAAGTTCTTTCACTGGCCTTAACTATATTAGCAAAACTTTCTACAAGCATGTCTAAATTAAACCATGTCAAAAAATGATTATCAGTGAAATTAATAGCATTTAAAACCACAAATTCTAACCCTTCTATGTGGGATGAGGGATGATAAGGAAGAATATAATTGCTAGGAGAGAGTGAAACAGTACCAACAAAAAATCCTACCAAATCTTAGACCCTTATTTTCAATAGATACTTACTAAAAAGCGATCCTGCTGGTAAAGAATCCGTCTGCCTTGCGGGAGACCTGGGTTTGATCCCTGGGTTGGGACAATCCCTTGGAGAAGGGGACTGCTACCCACTCCAGTATTCTGATCTAGAGAATTCCACAGACTGTATATCCATGGGATAGCAAAATATTGGACACCACTGAGCGACTTTCACTATCTTGCCCTTGTCTAGTTTTTAAGCCTAACAGTGGTTCTAGAGGGAAAAAATACTATTAAATAAGCAGTAAGGAAATTTTGCAATAGTTGGTATATATTTATTAAATCTAGCCCAACTTTTAATCCTCTTATTCATTCATTTGGGGCTTCCCAGGTGGCACAGTGGTAAAGAATCTACCTGCCATTATAGGAGACACAAGAGACACAGGTTCAATCCCTGGGTCTGGAAGATCCCCTGGAGTAGGAAATGACACCCATTCCAGTATTCTTGCCTAGAAAATTTCATGGACAGAGGAGCCTGGGGGGCTACAGTCCATGGGATCACAAAGTTTTGGACATGACTAAGTGTGTGTGCGCGCACACACACGCACACATACACACACTCACCCATCTATTTATTTATTCATTCAACAAATACTGAGTTCCTGGTATGTATGAGTTACTGGAGAAACAGTGGCCAACAAGACAGAAAATGGCCCTACCTTCAAGGAGCTTACATTATGATGGGAGACAAAAACATGAACAAAAATTCAACATAAAACAATTATAGGCTGTAATGTGCAATATGTAAAATATATCAGGGGCTGTAATGAAACAGACTGGTGAGGGCAGAATTCTCTGAGGGGATGATGCTGTAATTAAGACTTAGAAGGAGAAGGAGTTGGCTGATTATCTGAAAACCAGAAAAAAGGTGCATTTGCTTGGAGGACTCTAGAAACTTAGAAATTTAGCAAAAAAACATTGTAACTAAGGGCTTAACGACTAAGACAGGGTGCACAAAATGAGACAAGAGAATCAGCCAAACCACATCAGAGCTGACATGCCTGGAAAGAGTCTGGATTTTATTCTAAAGTCAGTAAAAAATTTTAAGCAGTCTTTAATGACATTTGATAATATTAAATCCAATTTCAAAACACTAAAACGATGGACTAATTAAGAGAAACATAGAGAAGGCTGAGTGCCAAAGAATTGATGCTTTTGATTTGTGGCACTAGAGAAGACTCTTGAGAGTCCCTTGGACAGCAAGGAGATCAAACCAGTCAGTCCTAAACGTAATCAGCCCTGAATATTCGTTGGGAGGACTGATACTGAAGCTGAAGCTCCAATACCTTGGCTGCCTGATGCAAGGAGTCAACTCATTTGAAAAGACCCAGATGCTGGGAAAGACTGAGGGCAGGAGGAGAAGAGGGTGACAGAGAATGAGATGGTTGAATGGCATCACTGACTCAATGGACGTGAGTCTTATCAAACTCCAGGAGATAGTGAAGAACACGGAAGTCTGTCCATAGGGTTGCAAAGCATTGGACATGACTTAATGACTGAACAGCATCAATTTAGAGGAAATAGTCCAAAAGTAAGAAAGAATTTTAAAAAAATGACATTGTGAGAATTCCCTGGCAGTTCGGTTAGGACTCTGTGCTTTCACTGTCTAGGGCATGGGTTCAGTCCATGGTCAGGAAACTAATACTCTGCAAGATATGTGTGGAGCCAAAAAATATATATACACAAACACATTGTATAACCTAAAAAAGCTAAAATCAGGCCTATATCTTGGAAACTTTGTGAATTATCCTTGTGGTAAGTAGTACTGAATTGTTATGGAAGACAATAGTAATTTTTTTTTAAAAAAACCACTGAATATAGAACACTGATACATAAAATTGCAATTTCAATCATATTCATATGTACTGAAGAATAAAAATGCACTGGCTCAAGCATCCCAAGACTGAGTTTTGTGAAGATCACAGCATTGGTGAAACTTGAAATTCCTCACTTAAGGGGATGAAATTGGGTGCACATATAACATGTTGTATTTAGTATCTTTTTTTTATTGCTTACAGAATTTTGTTGCTTTCTGTTCAACCTCAACATGAATCAGCCATAGGTATACATATATCCCCTCCCTTTTGAAACTCCCTCCCATCTCCCTCCCCATCCCAACCCCTCTAAGTTGATACAGAATCCCATCTGAGTTTCCTGAGCCATACAGCAAATTCCCATTGGCAATCTATTTTACATATGGTAATGTAAGTTTGCATGTTTTTTTCTCCATACATCTCACCCTCTCCTCCCCTCTGCCCATGTCCATAAGTCTATTCTCTATGTCTGTTTCTCCACTGCTGCCATGCAAATAAATTCTTCAGTGCCATTTTTCTAGATTCTGAATGTATGCGTTAGTATATGATATTTCTCTTTCTGACTTACTCTGTATAATAGGCTCTAGGTTCATCCACCTCATTAAAACTCACTCAAATGCATTCCTTTTTATGGCTGAGTAATATTCCATTGTGTATATGTACCACAATATATATAGTATCTTTAATTTGATTTGAACTGTTGAATTAAGTTTTTAAATCATTGCTTTTAAAAATGATTACTTATTGTTAATATTTTATTCGCACTGTAATCTAAAAATAAAATGGTCTTTAACCTTTGGAAAAAGGTGGTATTTTTCAGACTGGCAGTTTAATAAATATTCAGGTGGCTAGACCCATCTTCAACATGTGAAGTGAGTAATATAATAGAATGATATTACTTGATCATGGATTAACATGCAATGGAATTATTATAAATTCACAGAATTGCTTATAATAATATTACAAATGAAAACATAAATTGATACACTTGGGTAATATGTTTTTAATTATGTAGGAGAATCTGAGAAAATAACCACCATTCAGTAAAAGGAATATGGCAATATATATTTAAACACTTGAATCTAAAGCAATATTACAGGTATGATATTGGATATTTTAAAATATTTGGTGACAAGTAAAAATTAAAGGCATAATGACTGGGCCTCTTTCTGAAGAAAATTTACCAAAGGAAAGGCCACCTTCTAAGAGCTTCTCTGCTTGCAAGAGCTCTTTGTATTTTGAAGTAAGGAGCTGGAATTGTACTTACCTTTTCCTTATATTGTTTAGGACAAGCCTCGGTGGTGAAAAACCCAGCCTAGGTCCTACTCTGAAGTCTTAGGGATTGCCAAAAGCTCTGGGGCATCCTCCTTCTACTTTGATTATTCACTCATTCATTCATTCAAAAGACTTTGATTGAACAGTTACTATGTACCAAAGCATTGTCCTAGATACTTCAGTTTCACCAGTAGCTTAAAAGATGATAAATGCCATGGAAGAAAGACAAAGCAGTGCAAGGTAAGAGTGATCCAGGGGTAACCAGGGGACTGTTTACAATTTTAAATAGAGGGATCAACATTCATCTTCTTGAGAGAATGACTTGAAAGCAAAGATTTGAAGTTGGTGAGAGGTTTGCCATGCATCTGAGAAGAAGCATTCCAGGTCAGGCCCTAAGGACAGTAAGCCTTATGTTCAGGAAGAATAAGAAGGGACTTGAGTGAATACAGCAGCGTGAACAAGGGAGAAAGGAATTTTGTAGTCTGGGGCCCATGGAGCAGAAACTCTGGACTTGTAACAGCCACATTATAACAGGCATGGCTTATCACAGCAACATGGAAGGAATAGTGGTTAGGAGACTTGTTTTGCGTTTGCTTTTGACCGCAAGGTTGTTGCTTGCTGCCAGTGGTGGTTCAGTGGTAAAGAAACCTCTTGCCAGAGCAGGAGACACGGGTTCGATCCCTGGGTCAGGAAGATTTCTTGGAGAAGGAAACAGCAACCAAGTCCACTACTCTTGCCGAGGAAATCCCATGGACAGAAGAGCCTGGAGGCCATGGGGTTGGGAAGAGTCAGATACGACTTAGTGACAACAGACAAAAATGCTGTTTTGCTTAAATTTTGTGACAAATCAATAAGAATAGAAAAATATTCTTAAGATCATTTATTCACACTTTATACTTTTAACTTTTTAAACTATATCTTTAATAGTTGGATCTCCACCTCTTCTCTTACCTTGAAGTGCTCAGGCAAGGTTTTCAGTTTTTCTAAGGACTGTGCACCTATCTGACAAACAAATACTGGTTAAGAAGCAATGACAAAAATTTCCTCCTTGCCCAGACTCTAATCAGACGCCTCTGAGCAATTTTTTCAACTAGCACTCAACTTTTGCACTTTGTTTTTTGACTCTTCATTGTCCAGTTTTAGCAAGAATCTTGCTAAGATGGTTTAACCAGAATTTCCCATCCTCCAAATCTGATTATCCTTGATACCCAGTCAGGTTCTTCATCCTCCACCATCCCCAGCCTGATCATACTGTCTTGCCTTCAGCAAGAATTCTGAGTTAGCTGAAATCCCTGGCTTTACCCAGATGTTCCCTTTTTAAAAAAAATTTTATTGGACTATAGTTGATTTATAATGTTGTGTTAGTTTGAGGTACAATGGATGTTTCCTCTTAGTAACGTTCTATCTCCGACTCCCACCATACTCCTTGGTTAGAAATTCCCACCTTTCCTTATTGTAGTCAGAGTTGAATGCAGCCCCTCCCCAACTGCAGTGGGTGTGCCGCCCCCTGGAATAAAGCCCATCTTGCCACTCTTTGAGTATCTTGAGTAACTGTTTCTTTACCAACAGTCAGAAATGATAGGAAAGCCCAAGAAGCTGCCCAAATGCTAAAACAAAGATATTCATGGTAATCACTTGTGAAATATAGTAAATCCATGAGAAAAGATTATATTATTTAAAAATGTTCATTCAGGTATGAGAGTCAAAATAGCTTGAATAACTAAAGAGAAACTGTGAAAATTAAATCCTACATGTAAAACAATCTGTCTCCTCTATCATGGGCTACACTCTAATTTTATTTTCTCATTAAATTTACCCATTACAGTCAAATTGGGGTGAGGGGAGTGTTACTATGTTTCAGTATTTTTAAACAAAGCAGAAATCTTTCCTATAAATTGTCGGCTCAAAACACACCAAAAAGAAGTAGATAGTTCCATGAAGCAAAGTGCTTTTCTCAACAAACCAACAATATGTGTTTATTGCATTGGAGCCCAGGACCACCACATGCGATTACAGTAAAAGCTCTGCCTTATTTCCATCTGGCAATGAGAACACAAGATGTTGTGTAAACTACCAGAAGAGCTCTATTTCATTGTAATTAAAATTTAGTGTTACACTTAAGCAAGAAGGCAACTCCAGGAGATGTGATTATCATGAGATAATGACCTTGGGGTGTTGCAAGGCATGCAAGGAACCAAATGCCTCCTGTCCTCTAGGGGGCAAGATTATTTCTACATAACAACCTCTACCTCCTCTCACTCACCCTCCTCAGCTTCTGGAGCTGTATGATCAGTGAAAGGGGAAAGCTTGGGATTAAGAGCACCAATATGATTTCTGCGAAAAGAGGACATTGGGGGACTGGTAGATGACAAAGTTGGCATTGTAGAATGCTGAAGCAGCAGTTTCAAATGAGTTGTGTTGTTTGTGCAATAATTATGCAATGGCTTTAGAATTCTCTGGACACAGATAGAACTGTCAGTGATGTCATAGGCATGTAAGTAATTCCCAGCAAGGGCACAGATCTAACCTTTTCCCCCTGTTTTGGTTTCATGATTTCCATTTCATAATAGCAATAAGATATGACAGGTGGTGCAGTTCTTGAGGGTTTATTATACTTCTTGGGTGGTTGAAGCCACTCAGCCTTTGGCCTGAACCTCTCAAGACATCTGAGAAGTATAATAATTTCCCCCAAATGCAATGCCTGTCATGTCTTATTGCTTAATTGCTTTGCACTTACCAAGTAATTCTTAAAGTGAATGCAGATAACAGTGTTCATATTACAGTTTATACCGGTAGCAACTACTTTCTATTGGAATATTCCTTTAATCCAATACAATCTAATGGATTAAAAAATATTCCAATATGTTATCATTATAAACCCTAAGCTAAAAGGTCACTTAAAATCATGAAAAGTATTTATATTTTGCAACAGTGTGTTGGAGGAGAAAATGATCAACTGAAATTCAAGAAGTTAATTTGAAATAAGACAATCTTCAAGTGACAACCGTATGATGAGTCAAGTACTTCAGCTTTTCAAGAATGTCTCAAATTCTACCCTCTGAAAGAGGTGAGAGAGCTTAATTTACAAATAATATGTTCAATAAGAAAAGAGAAAACAAAAACGTAAGTATTATAAAAGGGAAGCAGTTCTAGTGAGGTGGATGAAACTGGAGCTTATTATACAGAGTGAAGTAAGTCAGAAAGAAAAACACCAATACAGTATATTAACACATATATATAAATTTAGAAAGATGGTAACAATGACCCTATGTGTGAGACAGAAAAAGAGACACAGATGTAAAGAAAAGACTTTTGGACTTTGTGGCAGAAGGCAAGGGTGGAATGATTTGAGAGAATAGCATTGAAACATGTATATTACCATATGTGAAATAGATGACCAGTCCAAGTTCTATGCATGAAACAGGGCACTCAAAGCTGGTGCACTGGGACAACCCAGAGGGATAGGATGGGGAGGGAGGTAGGGAGGGAATTTGTGATGGGGGACACATGTACACCCATGGCTGATTCATGTCAATGTATGGAAAAAACCACGACAATACTGTAAAGTAATTGGCCTCCAATTAAAATAAATTAATTTTATTTTTTAAAATTAGCATATAATAATTGAGGATAAATTCAGTTACATACATCTCTGACTCACAAAGAATAAAATCAAACAACTTCTGTTTTAAACATAAAGGGAAGCATTAGACAATTGAGGAAAATATTTTAAAATAGTAATATAGAAGGGATGTGTACATGTAAATAAATATGTGTGTGCATGAAATACACAATGTGTGGACAAACTGAAAATGAAAGAGAATAGAGATATAAGGTGTTAAGGAATATTTTCTGGATAGGGGAGAACCTGCTAGATAGGGATGAACCTGATTAGTAGTCTACCCAGATGAAATTTCAATTTCATTATCCATTTCATTTTACTTGTATATAGCCATGTCCCTAACAGAAGCAGAAAAGATTAAGAAAAGGTGGCAAGAATATACCAAAGAGCGCTACAGAAAAGGTCCTAATGACCCGGGTAACTGTGATGGTATGGTCACTCACCCAGAGTCAAACGTGCTGGAGTGTGAAGGCAAGTGGACCTTAGGAAGCATTACTATGAACAAAGCTAGTGGAGGTGATGGAATTCCAACTGAGTTATTTAAAATTCTAAAAGATGATGCTATTAAAGTGCTGCATTCAATATGCCAACAAGTTTGGAAAATTCAGCAGTGGCCACAGAACTGGAAAATGTTAGTTTTCAATCCAATCCCAAAGAAGGGCAATGCCAAAGAATGTTCAAGCTACTGTACAATTGTGCTCATATCACAGGCTAGCAAGGTAATGCTCAAAATCCTTCAAATTAGGTTTCAGCAGGAAGTGAACTAAGAAACTCCAGATGTACAAGTGGGGTCTAAGTGGGGTCTAGAAAAACAGAGGAACCAGAGATCAAATTACCAGTATTCATTGGATCCTGGCAAATAGAAGGGGGAAAAAATGGAAGCAATGACAAATTTTATTTTCTTGGGCTCCGAAATCATGGCCCTGAACCTCCAAGCAAGTCAACTGTCATTTCAGTCAAGGCCAGGTATGTGCACATCTCATGGAATGGTGGCAGGTCCAGCACTCACACCAGGTCTAGCCCACTCCAGGACTATCTCTGATTCACCCTTTCTTTGAAGAACTAATTAGGAACTTCAACTCCCACCTCCTAATTGACTAACCCTATGACCTTGGTGAAAGCCATTTGACTTTTCTCAATCTAGATCCCATAGTTTAAAAACGAAGTAGTAATAATTGCCCAACTTCACAGGGTTTTGTGAAGATAAGTGAAATAAATTCTAGAAAAACAGCTTGAAAGTTAAGTGCTAGTCAAATCTGTTTCTGATATTGTGGTGATTGTTGTTTTTGTTATTATTACTTTTGCACTTGATTGATCATGGAAAATGGATGATAAATACATTTAAGCACAACTTGAGGAAAAACACCAAACTGAAGGGGTTGTGGGGAGTGGCTAGGACAGGGATTTCCTGTTTATTTTCTAAAATTGTCAGGTAGGGCATTTATTACTTCCTGGTAGAAGATGTTGCTGATGTTGGTTTCTTGCATCAAGCCTGCCTTAATTGAAAAGGAGTTAACAAATCCCTCTTAGTATTATCACTCTGTGTCAACAGGAAACCTTTCAGTGACTTACTAACCTGCTCTTTACCAATACACATTTTGCTATTTTCAGTATTTTATTGGTCTAATTTATAGAGTCTGTTGTGAGTGTGTTCAAATTCGTTTTATTTTGGGTTATTAACTACAGAGAAGAAAAAAAAAAGAAACCTGACATAGAATTTTATATTGTTAAGTTTTAATGCATGTTTTTTTTATTATGAGGAAAAAATATTTTTATTTAAAAATTCTTCTGTAAATATTGTTATTCAGGAAGCCTACACACCCAGGTTTGATCCCTGGGTTCAAAAGATCCCCTGGAGAAAGCAATGACCACTCACTCCAGTATTCTTGCCTGGACAAGTCCATGGTCAGAGGAGCCTAGTGGGCTACATGGGGTCACAAAGGGTTGGACATGACTAGTGACTAACTCCATTACTAACTCATACTGTACCACAAACTGAAACCCATGCTTATTTCTCCTTCTGTGTATGCAAGTGAGTCTTGATTTATATTACAATTTTATCCTTGCATTGAGTGTAATTACTTTCTCTTTCTATTGGACATAATTTTTGCCTACCACTAAAAATCTTTTTTGAAGGAACTTAAATTATAATTGGTGGTTTTATTTCACATTCCTCTTTTAAGCTGCATTCTGACCACTAAGCATAAGAAAACAAAGGAAGTTTTCCATTTTCTTTGACATAGATCAATTAGGTAATCATAATTTGGAAGCAGATTTTAGTGAAATGAAGTCTTTCTTCATTTCTCTCCCTTAACATTTTTTCACTATTAATAAAAAGTTTAACTCTCAGATGATTTCTTAAAATTGTTTCCTTTGGTTTTCTTTTTTGGAACTGGATTATTAAATCAGGCTTGCCAAGAGAGATTAAAATTAAGAATGTCTCATGAATGAATATCATTTAGAAAACAAAATATGTTAGTATAATTCTAACTTTCTCAAATCAGTTTTTCCTCAATGGTATTTTTAATCCATGGAATTAAGAGGGGAAAAATACAAAATACAAAAATGTTTCTAAATCAAGTACAACCTTGACAGGATAAATAAGTAAATTATTTATTTACCTCTGTAGACTTCCCAGGTGGTGCTAGTGGTAAAGAACCCAACTGCCAATGCAGGAAACATAAGAGACTCAGGTTCGATCCCTGGGTCGGGAAGATCCCCTGGAGGGCGTGGCAAACCATTCCGGTATTCTTGCCTGGAATCCCATGGAGAAGGAGCCTTGCTGGCTACGGTCCATGGGGTCACAAAGTCAGACCTGACTGAAGTCACTTAGCATGCATATATGCAGGAACTACTGAAACACACAGTCTTTTCTGATATCCACCCAAGGAAAAAATGAGAACATTTTTCTACATAACAAAATTTTATTGCACAATAAAACTAAGTGAACCTGACCTAGGCAATTAATAGTCAACATATTTCTACTGTCTGTCTACTTACATATCTACTTATATTTTTAATGCCATTTGAATAGATACTGTGCAGAAGATGACAATTCATTCAGCAAGAGAACCAGAATTCCAGCCTCCTTCCACCTTAATCAGGAACAATCTACACACATTTCAGCACCTCATCACGTCCCTGAGGTGGTTACGATTTCCTTAGTGGGGACGCTGGTGTCACTGAATTATTGACATAGCTGCTTCACAGTTAACCATGACTGCTAGTTCCTGAAACAACTGTGCTTTCCAGATGCTCACTTCTTCATGCACTTTCCAAACAGCTTAATACACACATTCTGACCTTTTATTTTTCATACCACTTGTTCCCAGTTTCTATTTCACATCTAACATAGTGACAAATAATACAGAGTTATCATGGGATAAGATGTTTTCAAAGAGTCCCCCTGAATGCTCATAAATAGCTGCTTCAAACATTGTTATATTACCTAGTGTCAGCTGGGGTTTGTAGTTCTTTTCTTAAGACTTCATCTGCACAGTTACTCCTTACAGGCCAGAGATCACTCAAATACATTTCCTTTGTTTCTTTGAATTAAAATGATAAAATGTGGTAGCTTAGACTTCAGAAAAAATCTTTATACTCTGCGGTTTTGTCATGTAGATGTTATGCAGTTTATTTAACATGGTAAATCATGATGTGCTATCTTCTTGGTTGCTCAGTCATGTCCGACTCTTTGTGATCCTTTGGATCGTAGCCCACCAGGTTCCTCTGTCCATGGGATTTTCCAGGCAAGAATACTGGAGTGAGTTGCCATTTCCTCCTCCAGAGGGTCTTCCCAACCCAAGGAATGAACCTGCGTCTCCTCTGTCTCCTGAATTGCAGGTGAATTTTTCACCCACTGAGCCATCAGGGAAGCCCTGGCTACTGTGAATTTTAACAATGAAAGACTTTGAAACTGGGATATTTAGGGGATTTAGGAAATCTTCATAGGATTCACTACATGAAAACAAATGTTATTGTATATTTACCTTTACACCAGAGTAGCACCTTCGTTTTAAAAAGCTAAGTGTTAATGACCGTGTTCACTATGTAGAAAACAGGTAGATTTGAGCCTCATTTCCTCTAATTGTAGTTTGCCTTTGTCATCCAGAATTAGATGGAAATGTTTCTTTGGCTCTGAGTGTAACAATTAGTCCCCATAAAAGATATCACCATTCCACAGGAACAAATGTTTTCTTCCACCTTAAAGATATCTTCTTTGGGAAAAAAAATAGACTAAGTTAATCAAGAGAGGACCCTATGCGTTGCCATACTAGTTACCTGTCATTCTCATGGTCCAGGATTGGCACTTGCTGATTTACATATGTTTTCACTAACAGCTCTGGTCTAAGAACCTGGAGGTGTTTTGGGGTTATAAAGAATAGGAGATTCAATCCTACATCTATAGAAATGTATTTTTTTTTTGCATAATTTCTTCTGTCTCATGATAACATTATGAGATTGACTGATATTTCAGCCTCATTATGTAAAATATAAGATAAATGAATGATGAAAACCCAGAAAAAGAACTGTAAACAATTAAAATATACTCAAAAATAATACCAGCCCATAAAAATGACACAGATCCCAAAACATTTTAACAGAATTAAAGTAATAAAGTACCACAAGCAAAATATATGCTCTGTTATCCAAGACACTGACAGAGCAGAGACTGCAAAAATCAATGCACCCATAAACCTAAGACATCTTTCACACAACTGCTCAAAACTCAGGTCCTGCTAAATCATGAATCCAGGTTGCTAACAAATAAAAAATTGGCAGACTGGGCCTTCATCTCCTTTGACGACTTCTCTGCAACTTCACAAAGTGTGAAAATGTAAAATAGATGAGCAGTCAGTGAGAGAAAAAATTAGCATCTTACCAAATTCACAGATTTCATTTTTCATCTCTAAAATAAAATGGAAACAAATTTAAAGGTGATTCAACATCAGAATATCATTTCAAAAAAAAAAAAAAAGAATATCATTTCAACGATTTTAACTTGAGTTCCTACTATGTGCCAGTCACTGTTTGACTGACGTCTGATTCAGCAAGTTAAATTCGGTGGAAACTGCATCTTCAAAGTCCTTCCTTTCATCTCAGAAAACTGAGTCAGTCTAAAATGAATCTCTGCTTATATAAATGACTTCCTCGTTTGCCTTGCTGAAGGGAATGAGCTTATCAGAATCAGCCTATGACAAACCCAAACGTTTCTTGATGAGATCAGATCATATAGTTCCAGTAAATTAGCACATACCAAATAAAGTATCTGCTGAATCTTCAGTATTCAGAATCCTATCCATTGTCAGCAGTGGAAAATGACCTCCAAGAAGGCTGCTTAACTAAGACTCCTGGAGTTAATTGAGGCTGTGACTGGACCCAAAACTTTGAATCTTTGCTCTACTACTTCACATTGAGATTCCGTGTCCCTCTGACTTCATGAATTTATTTATTAACTGTGGAGAAGTTTTAATACACTAGAAAGTCCAAAATGACTTCTTTGTGCTTCATTCTAATGTCCTCAAGTTCCTCTGGCTGCAGTCTCTAATTTAGAACCACAGTTGGCAGAGGCTGAATCACAAGACTCTTCTCTAGCTTTACTAACCAACCTGAGCCCTGGATTCCTATCAATGTTTTAAGTTGCTTTTAAGTTGCTCTCTTGCTTCAAAGAATTTATGAAAGAAGAGGAAGAATATTGAAAATTATATGTAAAATATATTTTAATAAATGTGAGCGAATACATTTAGAGGTCATGCTGTACTTCTAATTTTTGCCTCACGTTGTTCTAGCACATTTCATCTGACCTCTCCATTCAGCAAAAATTTCATATATAAAATTCTCTTTCATGAGCTATATTTCAAAATTAGTTTGAAAATACAACAGTCATACTTAACATCTCATGTAAGTTTCATGTTATGCCAATTTACTATTATGAAAGATTAAAAATTTCCCCAAATGAATATATTCAGTTTTTATATCTTGTTTGTCATAGAATATGAATGTTTGTATGAAAAGTAAAAATGTTAAATTTTCACATTTGATAATGTACTTCCAAAGTGTATAATTTCTGTTGTGGCACCATATCTTAAGGCATTTTGTATTTACCTTCATCAAAATACTAAGCTTCTTTCAACATTCTTTTATTGATAAAGGAAAAGGAAAAAGGAAGACTAATGTGTAATATTGTGTAAGAGTCTGTTTTATCTTCTAACTTACTTATCAAGAAACTTCCCTAGATTTGAGAGAAATCATATGAAGTTCTAGTATCCTAGGGGCAATATGAATAAGCAGTTTTTCAATGAAATACGACTTACACTGTGAAAGTACAGTAGAGACAAAATGGAAATCTTTAAAGAATATGAGACCCAAGTCTTATGGCAACATTCTAGTGTTTTGTACCCAGACATCCCACTGGTTTAATCTCTCTGATATTTTCCTCTCTCCTAGTCTGGGCCTACAAGGCTGCTAATGGGATAAGGGTGGAATCAGCCAGAATGATTTCTCCAATGAAGGCAAATGAATCAGTACAAGAGAAAACAATATGCATGTCAATAGTCAAGGTTACACACTGACACCAGTACTGCTAGGAATAAAGACTTGGCTATAGCCTCCATTCTAAAAACCTGGGTCTACAGAGAGATTTTAGATAATGTTTGAAGTGGGGATGCTGAAAAGTGTCAGCCATTTTACTTTTGGGGATTCAAATGCTGGCACGCTTTGATAACTTCTGCCGACAAACAAGATTAAAGATTCATCATAACAGCCAATTGTGGCCTGAAGATCAGTGAAGTCCAGACAAACCAGTGAGAAGTTGTCTTACTAAGCTTCAATCCTGGAGTCTACTGAAAAAGAACTCTTCCCTGATCTTTCCAAGGATCCCCCAAAGGCATATTTCTCACCAAGTTCCTTAAAAGCATATTTCTAGTCAATGCCAGGAGATATACATTCCACAAATGGAGTCAACAGCCCAAGGAGGACATTGGCATCTATACTGAGGAACTGTGCTAGTTGACACTTTACACTATCCTAAATGTTGCTGTAGAATTGCCATGGTTGTGGAGTTTACGTGAAGTGCTCCATGGGTACTTCCTGATAGAAACCAAAATAGACGTGTGTAATAGACCAAGAAAGCTCCTTCAGCACTGAGATGGTATTTCCTGCATGCCCTAAATTAAAGTGGTGGTCTCAAATAAAACATATGACCATAATATAGATATTATATATTGTCACTTGTTATGTATTGTCCCATGACCACCTACTGAAAAGAAACCCTAGACTTACTTCTTTTATATTGTGGTACTTATCACTCTAGAGTTATATCATATGCTTGTTTTCATATGTATTGCCTTTCTCCTCTACTAGATGGAAGCCCCATGAGGATGCAGGCGTGTCTGGTTCACCACAGCCACCAGAGTATGAGCGTGTGCCTGGACCACAGCAGATCCTCAGAAAGCACCTTTTGAACAAATGAATGATGGAACATTCACACCAGTGTGGCAGTTAAACACAGAACCTAACTGCTCCAAAGAGATGGATAAGTAGGTTCACATATTCAAATATCTGCCTTACATGTGAAGTGTACACCTTTGTTCCACTTACAACTCAAGGATGCGAAACACAGGACATATGGTGAAAGGCTCAACTTAAAGTGAATTTCAGAACCATCTTCCCAGCCCACTTTCTCATGATCTCCATTATTATTTTGCAATTGTAGCCCAGAGAGCAGGCTTCAAGCCTCTACTGAGTTATAACAGAGCTCATCCAAATTTTAGGTCACTGGGGAAGGCACTGTTGATGCTAGTCAATAAATTGAAGAAAATGTCTTCCAAAATATTGCTTCACAGTACCCTTTGCCAAAGTGTTAAAATCACTAGGAGTTCTTCAAAATTATGGCATAAATATTCCTAGAAATCATGTACTAAGAATGTGCAATGTAGCTTTTCAAGGAACTTTAAAAATACCCATTAAAAGCGTGTCTTCTGTAAGGAACTAGGAAGGGGAGAAGTAAATGCCTTGTGGATAAGAATATTCTTTAGGTTTAACGTTTATGAAAATACAGATAGACCCCCTCAGGGAACTTTGTATCAGTGAGACCCAATATTTACAGAAAAATCCTAACATGGCATTTAAACATGAGTAGTTCACCTCTATGAAATCACAGATATGGTCTGATAGAACCTCGGGAGTAAATAACTAGAAAAAAGGGTTTTGATCCATGGTCCATTTTGGAGTATTCTGAACAGTAATGTTCTATTCCAAGGGTGTGATTTACAGTCCTCCCTAAATCTGGTCTCTAGAGCTGACTTAGGCTAATTTCTAGATCCTACTGCATCTACTTAGATCTTGTTCCCCATATATTTTGAATGCTAAATGCAAAACATGTACACTATTGGTGGCTATATTTTAGGTGGGGAATGCAATTCTTCCCCATAGTGGCAATATAGCATCCTCTCAGTTATAAATATCTTCACTTCAATGAGAAAAGATGATGAAATTCTTTTTGAAGACTCTCAAAGGGCTTGCAGATTTTTAAAAATATTACCGCCACTTTGTTTGGAAGAAATACAGTTTGGTCATAAAACCATCATTTGTGATTGGATTTATGGACATGACACGCATTTGCATGCTGTACGTGAAAACCTTGCACCAAAGAGTGGTTTCCAGCAAGGAAATTGTTGCTAGTCAGAATTTTCTGTGTTAACATGAACAAATTTCAGTTTCCCAAACCTGTTGAAAACAAATGTAATTCAAAGAATCTTCCTTTGCATGGACAGGGGCTATCACTTTCAAAATTCCTGATATCTTCACTGAAATGTTTCCAATAAGAAAGGCAAATTCTCTTTAAGAGATGTCTCAAAGTACTTTCTCTTTTAAAGTTAGATCAGGAGAAAAGCATCTTTCCTTTTTAGTTATTCTATTTGTGACATGCTAGGCACTTGCAATCTATCTGTATCATGCCTGGAACATTTTATTATCATTTAACACCATACTTAGGAGTATGTGAATTACAATAAAATAATTACTTGCAGAATCTAATTCATGTATTTGACAATCTTGAATAAGCACAAGAAACTGTACATGTACTGGATTTTTTTAAGTAACACATAACTTTAAAGAAACTTACATGTAATATTACTATATTATAAAGAAGAAGGAAATAAAGGTAAAGGTGCATGTAATATTTTGTGCTTAAAAAAATGTAAAGTGGCAATTCATTAGGATGTGGGGTATACGGTAAAACTTCCTGAGAGACTGTCATTTGTGTTTGGTTTGAACAGTTGGTAGGATTTTGCTAAATGGAAGATGAGAGCAGTCTAGGGCTTCCCTGATGGCTCATATGGTAAAGAATCTGCCTGCAATGCAGAAGATCCAGGTTCCATCCCTGGGTCAGGAAGACCCCTGGAGAAGGGAATGGCAACCCACTCCAGTATTCTTGCCTGGAGAGTGCCATGGACAGAGGAACCTGGCAGGCTACAGTCCATAGGCTTGCAAAGAATCAGACACACTCAGCAACTAACACTACTGAGGGAACGGAAGCCTCTGCCTCAGTGACTGGGGGACTTCTCTCAAACTTAGTAGCAGGCTCTGATCAAACTGTCATGAAAGCAAGTGCCTTGAACTGACATTGGAAATATTAAATGAAGCCCAGGGTTTAATATACACTTCTCAATAGCCACAGTAAGGCAACTCTTAAGTAATTTGATGGTTGACTAATTTATTTACAGTGAAATAGTCTCCATAGATGAGATCCCTATTTTAATTTTCTGATAATTTATATACAGAGAAATTGCAAATTAAGATTCTATATTTTGAACATTTTTTACTGTACTCCTTAAAAGAAACAAGGATTCTTTTATGAACTAAAATGCAAATGAGAACGCATTTGGCAGAATCACTCCAAGCACATGTAAAGCAGAAGCATCACACCAGCAGCTGCTTTGGTCCCAGTGTTTTATCCTGTCAATAGGAAAATCCTTGATGTGCCATTGAATACACAGTTATCTTGACAGCCATCTTCATGTAATATTCAAGATAGCTTTTACAAAGCCTCAGTTATATTATTAGCCTGAAATCAAATGCTTGCTCTTTATTTAAGGGATGATGAACTTGATTTGATGCCTTCTCCGCTGTGAGTCAATTCAGACTCAGAATTCTCATGGACGGGTTTCATTATCCTTAACCGACGGTCAACTTAAGATGTTACTAGCCAAAACCCTATTCTTATCAATTACAGTTCCACACCACCAGTGTTACCTAGATTCAACTCAAGAGCTATTTTCATCAGCATTCTACCATGTATTGGGTCTGCCCTTTGAAACAGCATAGCCACTAAATTTTTATAACCCAAGATAAGAAAGAACAGTCTTAAAAGCTTTATCTTGGTTCAGAAGAAAAAAAAAATCTATGATATAAGTTGTCTTAAAGCCCTTTTACTGTTGCCAGTCTACACAGAATTATTGGAATGGAGTTTACCAAATTGAAACTCATGATTCAGAAGGAAGTTGGTAAGAAGGAAGAAAAGAAGAAAGGAAGGAGGAAAAAAGAAAGGAAGGAAGAAAGGAAGGGAGGGAATGAGAGAGGGAGAGTAAGAAGGAAGGAAACTGAGCAAAAGCTCCCAAATATGATCTGAAAGGCTTCCTCCTTCACTGGTTTTAAGAAGCTGGAAAATCAAGTTCTAGATTCAAGAATCAAACAACACACTTAGCTGAAGAATCACTTTAGATTTTAAGTTCTAGATGTACCATCTGTAAGATAAGAGGGGCTTGAGAAAACTGAACAAATGCATCTATATCAGTCACAGACCTGGTAGGAACAGCTGGCTATGAGAGGATGTTCAATAAACTATTTACAAGCTGTGGGCAGAATGTAGGGATGACACAGGGAGAGTGCAGGATCCAAAGCTAGTAGGAGTAGATGGCCATTATCATCCCCAGGCCTAGAGGACCAGGAACCAAGAAAGGCTGTAAGCAGAGGGTGAGTTGACAGAACTTGTGACCTCAGATTAAGGTCTGCAGCTAGCCCTTGGCAACTCTGTGAGCTAAGACCCAGAGAAATAAATATCCCAATCTTCCTTTGCGCTGTCCCTCTGATACTCAGCTAGTGCACCCCAGTGGTGAAATTCAGTGAATGAGGAATCAGCGAGCAAGGAAAACCAATGCCCTGTTCCAAATAAATCCCCTCAGAAGCACAAAGGGGTAATCAGTGAACAGGATGGGGAACGTGTCTGGAGGGACTGACAGAAATCCAGTACATAACACAAGTCAGGCACACTATTGCAAACAGCAAATTTATAAAGAAAGAATAAAAATGCAGGGGGACAAACCCCAACTCCTGATTTCATTGAAAAGAATGCTTTGGCCTTCAAGTGTTACAACACAGACAATTAAAAGGTTTTAACTAGAATCCAGTATTAAAATTATACTTGCACACATAAATAGAGCAAAGTAGTGTATTCTAGTTATTATACACTCAAACAGTTTAGCTGGGAGTTGACAGATCAGAAACTTTTGCAGGCTTTATATTCAGAAGAAAGTCGTCATGAGAATCTTGTTTAAAAGATGAGAGTTTAGAACATAAAGACTCAGAGAGAGGCAAAAGTAACAGAGAAGGAGTAAAATGTCTTCTCTTAAACGGCTTCTTGGATTATTTTGAACTGTGGTGGGGTTACTAATACAAGCATATTCACTCAAAACTGCGAAGAAATATAGTGTTTTTTGTTGTTTCTATGATTATCTGTGGGGTTTCCCAGTTGGCGCTAGTGGTAAAGAACCTGCCTGCCAATTCAGGAGACATATGAGATGTGGGTTTGACCCTTGGGTTGGGAAGATCCCTGGAGGAGGGCATGTGAACCCACTCCAGTATTCTTGCCTGGAGAATCCCATGGAGAGAGGAGCCTGGAAGGCTGCAGTCCATGGGGTCACAAAGAGTCAGACACGACTGAAATGACTTAGCAAGCATTCACACATGTCTATCTGAGCTCATTTATAAGATCCAAACATATTACGGTAGCAGGGGAATTTAAAACAACTACATTTAGTAGTATAATCTACTAATTCATGTCATTCTATTAATCTGAATTTTTTTTAAAGATAACAACCTCTTTTTCTCCTTTTTTATTGAAGTATAGTTGACTTACAAAATTATATTAGTTTCCAGTGTACAACACAGTGATTCAATATTTTTATAGATTATGCATCAGAGTTATTACCCTGTTACTATATTCCCTGTGCTGTACATCACATCCTTGTGACTTATTTATTTTATAACTGATGGTCTCTACCTCTCAGTCCCCTTCACTATTTCACACCATCACCTCTGGGTATCATGCTTAGAAATGAAATAAGTCAGACAACAACAACAACAACAAAAAGACAAAAACTGTGTTCACTTGTATGTGGAATCTAAACAGGATGACAAAAGAACAATGTAACAAAACATAAACAGACTCACAAAGAAAGAACTTAACCTTTTCTTTTTTTAACATGAATGTCCAACCTGTCTGATTTCTTCCACCACATCCGGTTTCTCACCAAGATGGCAACTGGGCAAATGGAGAAGTGGGCTCAAGGGGTCTCCTGAGAGAGGGAGGAAGGGGAACCACATTCTGCCAGGGACCAACAGGAAAGAGAGTGGGTCTTTCCAATGTCCTCTAGCTGCCAGTCTCCACAGGCCCACTGTTCTTGGTTAGAATCTGTGGTGGGTTCTCCCATCCCTTGGTGGGGTCTTCAGTTGTCCCTGTTGATCAGATACAGCTGGACTCCTGTGAGGGCCAAGGAGCCCTGGGATGGAGCTGAATCCCCCTTGGTCCTGTCCATGTGGTCCGCCCACCATGCTCTACAATATGGCTCTGCACCCCCCCCACCATGATTTCCTTGACCAACCCCACTTAGACTCCATTTTCAATTCACCCATCATTTGCCTGCCACTCTGAAAGTGAAAGAGTTAGTGGCTCAGTTGGGTAGGGCTCTTTGCCACCCCATGCACTATAAGTCCACCAGTCTCCTCTGTCCATGGAATTCTCCAGGCAAGAATACTGGAATGGGTAGCCATTCCCTTCTCCAGGAGATCTTCTCAATCCAGGGATTGAACCTGGGTCTCCCTTATTGCAGGCAGATTCTTTACTGTCTGAGCCACCAAGGAAGTCCACTCTACAATGGACAACCTAAGAAAAGCTAGAGTCACACCTTCCTCAACAAAGCATGCTTGCTGGTCCTCTGAGCTACCCCCTAGAGTCACCACCAGATAGAAGCTGCTCCCAACGTTGCAAAGGCTGCACTTGGGTTCAGGGGGGGACCAGATATATCGGTGCCCTCCCTCTCCTAAGTCCTCTCCCCCTTAGTCTCCCCACAATCCCAAAGGCTGGCAAAGGCAATTTTTGTCTACCTTCTAGTCTGAGATTTCCTGGTAGAGTAAAATATTGAACTTCAATGGACAATTTCTCAAAGTGGGATCCAGGGAGTCCCCTTCATGATTGAAAGATGAAAACCATCCCGGTAATACTAGCGTGGTTTGCCTTTTTCACTCTTACTCTTTCACTAGTGTATGGTGGGGTTTTCCAGAGCTGCATGATGTGTGATATTACAAAAGACTGAATACAGAAGCATATATGAGACTCCAACTGTCTCCTATGAAGCCAGACATTCACAAAAATATTAAGCAGTTCCATTTCTCTCACTGATTTTTCCTGGTTTCAGAAAATATCATTTTTTAATGAAAATATGTGATTTATGTTAACATGTAGTGAGCTGCTTATTGACATACTAAAATGAATCAAAGAATTTTTTTAAAAAATTCCTTAGTTTTCAGTTCTAATAAGTAAACAGCAAGAATTTATACAATCAAAAGCTTCTTCAATGATTCTTTAACAGAGAAAAGGCATCTTGAGAGCAAAACTTTGAGATCTGCTGCTCAGGCTCCCAGTCCACTTACTGACAAATTAAAAATAAAAGTGTAATCTGGAGAGTCCTCCACCAAGCTATAGCCTCACTAAGAACTCAAAAGAATTAACGAGGATGTAAATACTCCTGTTCCAGGAAGCATCAAGATTCTCCGCCCTGGGCAATAAGCCTGTGATTCACACTTAAGGTGAAAGGTTGAAGATGACATGATTCAAAGAGCGGGGATTTAAAAAGTGTCTTTTTGGCATCTGGGAGACAGTGCCCATGATACTCTACCATGTGAGGGCTTCCGTGGTGGCCCAGTGGTAAAGAATCTGCCTGCCAAGTAAGAGACGCAGGTTCGATCCCAGCATCAAGAAGATCCTGGAGAAGGAAATGGCACCCACTCCAGTATTCTTGCCTGGGAAATCGCCTGGACAGAGGCGCTCAGCAGGTTACAGTCCCTGGGGTTGCAAAAGAGTCAGACATGACTTAGCAACTAAACAACAACAACCCTACTATGTGAGAAGGCTAGGGAGGCAACAAACTAGGACTGTGAGGGACACAGATGACAAAGGTGACAAACCTGGGAGGGAATACAACTCTGGACACTCCTGAGGTCTCCCTGAACAGAGCCCTGGTGGGGCCGATTGATGAGGATGCGTATTTAGTAATAAGCAACACTTATCCAGACATCTGAGCCTCCCAGGAGAAATGTGAAAGGGTGGGAGCCGACATCCTGGGTCAAAGAAGCAGGATCAAAAGCCAGTTGTTATGGTTCCCGGGGGGGAGGTATAGTTGTGTACGCACTGCTATATCTAAAATGGATAACTAACAGGGGCCTACTGTATAGCCCATGAAATCTGCTCAGTGTTATATGGCAGCCTGGATGCAAGGGGGTTGGGGGAGAATGTACACACACACATATATATGGCTGAGTTCCTTTGCCGCTCACCTGAAACTATCACATTGTTAATCAATTACGCATGCATCTGTGAGTGCAAGCTAAGGCATTTCAGTCGTATTCAACTCTGCGTGATTCTATGGACTGTAGCCTGCCAGGCTCCTCTATCCATGGGATTCTCCAAGCAAGAATGCTGGAGTGGGTTGCCATGCCCTCCTCAATCAGTTGTACTCCAATACAAAATAAAAAATTCAAATAAAAAAAAATCAACTGTTAATCTTGATAACACTTTTACCTGTGGGTCAGTGAAGCCTGGGACATACATACGTATTACATACTTATGATCAAGCACTGATGCTTGATCACATAAACAGGTAGCACATAAACAGGCAGGCAATATGATAAGTTGTTATAAGAATGCAATACAATCTATTATATGATAGCTTCTGATTTGCCAAGAAATTAAAACATTTCTTATCCTTATGAACATAAAATAAACACTTTTATTTCAAAAATGTTAAAGTTATAATAATTAAAATTAATATTTTTGAATATTGACTTTTATTTTTTGTTGGCCTATGGTTGCTTCACAATGCTGTGTTAATTTCTGCTGCATAGCAAAGTGAATCAGTTATATGTGTGTATATATATATATATATCTCCACTCCTTTTGAGATTTCCTCCCCATTTAGGTCAACACAGATCATTAATAGAATTCCCTGTCCTATACAGTGGGTTCTGAATATTGGATATTGTTTTAAATGTTACTTAGAGTAAATTTTTATCTAATTTTCTGATCAATCCTGAAATATAGGTATTATTATTGTTATGTATAGAAGTTATTGTCATTAATATTATTCTCATTTTAGAGTTGGGGGACTGAGGGATTTGTTCACACAACTAGGAAGCATTAATAAAATATTCTTTGGAATCTTTTCTCCTCAAGTCTACTTAAACAGTAAAAATCAGCCACTCTGTAATAATACATATTTACCTTATGCTTCAGTATATTTCTAATATAAAAGAGTCACTCTTCAATTCTCCATCATTCCCTCCCCCCCCCGTCACAGATATCCATCTGAAACAGTCCTGAGAAAAGCAATCTGGTTCAATTTGCTAAGGGGGCAAAAATTCCCAGTAAGGTTTAGTGATTGCTACAGTTGGAATGTTCTGAAACCAGAACCATGTTCCTGTCATGGCAAATTAGGTCACCATGGCAAGACATGGAATCATGGGATGACGGAAAGTAAGAGTACATTATTAACTGATGTCCTCTCCATTTTATTTTTCCTCGGTGACATTTAACAAATTGAATGTAAATGTTCAGAAACACAAAATGCTCTGTTAGATGGTTAAAAAGAGGTTGTGGGGGGTGGGTAGCACATAAACAGGCAGGCAATATGATAATAAGACATCAACTTTCATGAAAATTTCAGGAAATGTCTTTTTCTAACGATGTCTTAGAAGTTGTCCCTTAAGTAATTCAATAGCATTTTTAAGTTACTGCTTTTTAAGTTTTAATTCAAGTAATGTTGATTTACAATGCTGTGTTAATTTCTTGTTAATTTGAGCAGGGTAACTCAGTTATACATACATACGCATTCCTTTTCGTGTTCTTTTCCATTATGGCTTATCACAGAATAGCAAATGTAGTTCCTTGTGTTATTGGAGAAGAAAATGGCAACCCACTCCAGTGTTCTTGCCTGGAAAATCCCATGACCAGAGGAACCTGGAAGTTGCAAGACTCAAACATGACTTAACAAGTAAACCACTACCACCACTCTTGAGCTATACAGTAGGACCTTATTGGCAAAATTGATTTTGGAAATTTCTGGGTGGTAAAAACAGAGATTTTTTAAAATATACAACCTTATTGCATTATATAATAATATTATATAAAAATTAAAGCATGAACAGTGTTAAACTACCCTAAACCACAGTGAATACTAGAATATGGCTTTTCTAGGATTTAAAACTTTTTATTTTAAATCTCATACATTTCAGATGGCAAGTAAAAAATAAAGACAATATACCTTAGCGGCTACACTTGTGCCCTTGGGAACTAGACTCCTTGGTTAGAATTTAGGCTCTATCATCTATTAACTATGGGACCATGGGCAAGTTGCTTAACTTTTTGGTGACTCTATTGCATAAGGTGAAAATGAGTTCAATAATAACCATATTCACCTCATCAGAAATTTTGCTATCAGAGATAGATGAGTTAACACGTGGAAAGTACTGAGAAAACTTCTTGGTACATAGTGCACACTCAATAAAATAAGCTACTATTACATCTGAGAGCTGCTTGACTTTACTGCTGTTTTAATCTAAATGTCTTGCAGTAAAAACCCAAAAGAAACATGATCTTTTTCACCAACTTTAAAACAAAACATAGATATGTATTGAAAAGAAATATAAATCCAAACTCAAAGGAGCTGAAAAAAACTTAGCTTTTACTGTTTCCCACGCCCACCCCCGCCCCCTCAGATACAGGTTATCAACAGCAAAAATTCCAGCAAGTGTGGCTTTTGAAAAAATGTTTCCATTTGCTTCACATATTTTTAGAGATAACTGTCATTGTTTTTCAGTTGCTCAGTCATGTTCAACTCTTTGCGACTCCTGCACTGAAGCACACCAGGCTTCCCTGTCCTTCACCATCTCCTAGAACTTGCTCAAACTCATGTCCATTGAGTCATTGATGTGATCCAACCATCTCATTCTCTGTCATCCCCTTTTCCTCCTGCCTTCAATCTTTCCCAGCATCAGGGTCTTTTCTAATGAACCAGTTCTTCGCATCAGGTGGCCAAAGTATTAGAGTTTCAACTTTAGCATCAGTCCTTCCAATAAATATTCAGGACTGATTTTCTTCAGGATTAACTGATTTGATCTCCTTGCAGTTCAAGGGACTCTCAAGAGTCTTCTCCAACCACAGTTCAAAGGCATCAATTCTTCAATGCTTAGCCTTCTTTATGGTCCAATTTCCACATCCATACATGACTACTGGAAAAACCATAGATTTGACCATATGGACCTTTGTTGGCAAAGTAATGTCTCTGCTTTTTACTATGCTGTCTAGGTTTGTCATAGCTTTTCTTCCAAGGAGCAAATATCTTTTAATTTTATGGCTGCAGTCACCATCTGCAGTGATTTTGGAACCCCCCAAAAAAATAAAGTCCTTCACTGTTTCCATTGCTTCCCCATCTATTTGCCATGAAGTGATGAACTGGATGCCATGATCTTAGTGTTTTGAATGTTGAGTTTTAAGCCAGCTTCTTCACTCTCCTCTTTCACTTTCATCAAGAGGCTTTTTAGTTCCTCTTCTTTCTGTCATAAAAGTAGTGTCATCTGCATATCTGAGGTTATTGATATTTCTTCCAGCCATCTTGATTCCAGCTTGTGCTTTATCTAGCCCAGCGTTTCTCATGATGTACTCTGCATATGAGTTAGATAAGCAGGGTGACAATATACAGTCTTAATGTACTCCTTTCCCAATTTGAAACTATTCCATTATTCTATATCAAGTTCTAATTGTTGTTTCTTAACCTGCATACAGGTTTCACAGGAGGCAGGTAAGGTGGTCTGGTATTCCCAACTCTTTAACAATTTTCCACAGTTTATTGTGATCCACAGAGTCAAGGGCTTTAGCATAGCCAGTGAAGCAGAAGTAGATATTCTCGTGGAATTCTCTTACTTTTTCTATGATCCAACGGATGCTGGTAATTTGATCTCAGGTTCCTCTGCCTTTTCTAAATCCAGCTTGAACATCTGGAAGTTCTCAGTTCAACTACTGTTGAAACCTTGCTTAGAGAATTTTGAGCATTACTTTGCTAGCATGTGAAATGAGTACAAGTGTGCAATAGTTTGAACATTCTTTGACATTGCCCTTCTTTGGGATTGGAATGAAAACTAACCTTTTCCTGTCCTGTGGCCACTGCTAAGTTTCCAAATTTGCTGGCATATTGAGTGTAGCACTTTCACAGCATCATCTTTTAGGATTTGAAATAGCTGAAATTCCATCACCTCCACTAGATTTGTTTGTAGTGATGCTTCCTAAGGCCCACTTGACTTCACATTCCAGGATGTCTGACTAGGTGAGTGATCACACCATTGTGGTTATCTGGGTCAGAACTTTTTTGTATAGTTATTCTGTGTATTCTTGCCAACTCTTCTTAATATGTTCTGTTTCTGTTAGGTCCCTACTATTTCTGTCCTTTAGTGTGCTCATCTTTGCATGAAATATTCCCTCAGTGTCTCTAATTTTCTTAAGGAGATCTCTAGTCTTTCCCATTCTATTGTTTTCCTATATTTCTTTGCATTGTTCACGTAGGAAGGTGTTCTTAATTTTAATCACCACCTCCAGCACAATGTTACAAACTCCCATTCATAGTTCTTCAGGCACTCTATCAGATCTAATCCCTTGAGTCTGTTTGTTACTTCCACTGTATAATCATAAGGGATTTCATTTAGGTCATACCTAGTGGTTTCCCCTACTTTCTTCAATTTAAATCTCAATTTGGCAATAAGGAGTTCATGATCCTTATGAACTGTGGCTCAGCTGACTGAGCCATCGTCAGCTCTGAGTCTTGTTTTAGCTGATTTTATGGAGCTTCTCCATCTTTGGCTGTAAAGAGTATAATCAATCTGATTTCAGTATTGACCATCTGCTGATGTCCATGTGTAGAGTTGTCTCTTGTGTTGTTGGAAGAGGGTGTTTGCTAAGACCAGTGCATTCGCTTGGCAAAACTGTGTTAGCCTTTGCCCTGCTTCATTTTGTACTCCAAGGCCAAACTTGCCTGTTACTCCAGGTAGCTCTTGATTTCCTACTTTTGCATTTCAGTTCCCCTGTGGTGAAAAGGACATCTTTTCTTGGTGTTATCATGGAATGTTCAATTTCAGCTTCTTTGGCATAGTGGTTGGAGCATAGGCTTGGATTATTGTGATAATGAATGTTTTCCCTTGGAGACAAACAGAGATTGTTGCATCATTTTCGAGATTGCACCCAAGTATTGCATTTTGGACTCTTTTGTTGACTATGAGGCCACTCCATTTCTTCTAAGGGATTCTTGCGCACAGTAGTAGCTACAATGGTCATCTGAATTAAGTTCACCCATTCCAGTCCACTTTAGTTAGCTGATCCCTAAAATGTCAATGTTCACCCTTGCCATCTCCTATTTGACCACTTCTGATTTACCTTGATTCATGAACCTAACATTACGGGTTCCTAAGCATATTATTCTTTACAGCACTGGACTTTACTTTCACCACCAGACACACCCACAGTTGGGTGTTGTTTCTGCTTTGGCTCATCATTCTTTCTGGAGCTATTCCCCTGCTCTTCTCCAGTAGTAGATGGAGAAAGATCACTGTAACTATATAGAAAGGAAGGATGCAATGGTGGGAAGCAAAAAAGAGATGGCTGTATTTATTCAAGGAAGAGATGAGGTTGAAACAGACTAGAGTCATGGGAGTAGGAAAGGGTAAAAGCAGAACTTCTTTATGAAATATCTAGTAAATAGAATGTAGGACTGCTCCACTATAGATACAAACAATATAGATAGACAGTAACAAGTATTGGCTAAAATATAGAGATATTTGAAAACTCACTTACTGCTGGTGGGGCTGTAGAACAGTACATTCACTTTGGAAATCAGTTTGCAATTCCTCAAATTGTTAAACATAAAGTTACCGTATGATCAAGAAAATCTACCCTTAGGTTTATACCCAAAAGAACTGAAAACCTATGTCCACACACACACACAACGAACTTGCATGAAAATGTTAAAAGTATCATTATTTACATTAACCAAAAGTAGAAATAGCCAAGTGTCCATCAACTGGCGAATGAATGAAGAAAATGTGGTCTATCCATACCATGGAATACTATTCACCATAAAAAGAAATGAAATACTGATAAATGCTACAGCATGGATGAAACTTGAAATTATGTTAAGTGAAAGAATCACAAAGGACTGCAAGGTCTCTGATTCTATTTGTATGAAATGTCCAGAGTGAGCACATCCATAGAGATGGAAAGTAGATTAGTGATGGTCAACACTCAAGAGAGAGAAGGACCGAGAGTGGGTACCATCAGTGCGGGGTTTCTTCATGAGCTGTGCTTAGTTGCTGCGTCATGTCCAACTCTTCATGACCCCATGGACTGTAACTTGCCAGACTCCTGTGTCCATGAGGATTCTCCAGGCGAGAAAGCTGGAATGGGTTGCTATGCCCTCCTCCAGGAGATCTTCCCAACCCAGGGATAGAATCCAGGCCCCCCGCATTGTAGGCAGATTCTTTACCAACTGAACCACAAGGGAACCCCAAGAATACTGGAGTAGGTAGCCTATCTCTACTCCAGAAGATCTTGCCAACCCAGGAATTGAACTGGGGTCTCCTGCATTGCAGGCAGATTCTTTACCAGCTGAGCTTCCAGGGAAGCCCAAGGTTTTTCTCTGTATAATTAAAATGTTCTGGAATTAGATATTGGTTAGAGTTGTGCACTATTCCGAAGAATAGATGCTTTTAAATTATGTTGATGGAGAAGACTCTTGAGACTACCTTGAACTGAAAGGAGATCAAACCAGTCAATCCTAAAGGAAATTAACCCTGCATATTCATTCAAAGGACTGATGCTGAAGCTGAAGCTTCAATACTTTGGTCACCTAAATGCGAAGAGCTGACTCAATGGAAAAGACCCTGATGCTGGGAAAGATTGAGGACAGGAAGAGAAGGGGGTAACAGAAGATAAAATGGAAATGAGTCTGAGCAAACTCTGAGAGAAGGCAGTTCATCGGGTTGCAAAGAGTTAGACATGACTTAGCAACTGAACAACAAAAAGTTGTGCAACTGTGAATACCCTAAAAAACCCTAAATTATACACTTTAAAAGGTAAATTATGTGATATTTCAATTATATCTCATCAAAATTATTACTAAAAATTAGAGGAAACTTTTATTTAAATCTGAGTTTAAGTAAAAAGATATGTCAGCCTACTTCTTTACCTCTTCAATTCAGACTATGTGGTGTTTAGATATATACTCAGTGAGTTTCCTTAGTAAAATTTTGTTTGGAGATAAGAAATGTAAGCCTCTGACAACATAGACTAGCAGTGTTTATACATTTCACCACATGCAACCTATAGGCAAAAAATTTATTAATATTTAGTGATGTTTTATGTAAAAGTAAATAGTTCTCAGATCAGTCATAGGAAGGAAGAGAGAAAGGTTAACCAGCATAGCATTCAAAGCAGAGGGGTACGAATTAGGCATGAAAATGAAATGCATTATTACATCTTTAGAATGATCACCCAAGAAATTATTGGCACACTGTCTGGTAGAGTAAAGAGGATGGTGATGTTCTACGATTTCTAAATCATGTTTTTGAAAACTCAATTGGGAAAGTTCACAAATGTACTCTTAACACCCCCAAAGTTGTTTCTTTCACAATCACAGAAGCTTGTATGCCTTTTTTTATAAAAGGGGAAAATGCACCCAAATACTTAGAAGTTGAAGAATAAGAAGACTTTTAGCTCTACAAATTACAGTATTACGAGAATATGATAATTATGGTTTGGGGTAATCTATTATGAGAATTATGGTTTGGGGTAATTGAGAATTCTCATAATTATGAGAATTATGGTTTGGGGTATTCTATTACTTGCTATTTTACTAGATATTTTACTTAATTTATTTACCTTAGCTAATTAACTCTGGATCCATTGCTATAAAAGAAGACCAGACTGTTGCCTGCTTTTATTCTTAGGGTTAAATACCCACAAATGCACCAAAGCTCTTGATAGTCTCCATATGGATTAGTGGAGGAGAGCTATAGAGGAGTCGAAAAACTAGTTCTCTCATGTCTGTGTCTTTATTTTTAGCTTTTTTCTCACTTTGTTGTGGTCTAGAGGCTTCTCTATAACAATTCTGAATCTGATCAGGATAGTCTTTCCTTTCCTAATTGTGAGGAGAAGATAGATGAACAAGAGAGACAGAAAAAAATTGCATTTTGCTACTAGAGTCATGTCTACTTAAGAAATATAAAGATGTTTTAGTTAAATGTGCCAGATTATCAAGGTAGTAATTTCATACTTGTTCTGAAATGTTGAAAATTTTTAAATGTAGGTGTTTGGCTGAAAGAATGAGCTGGAATCAGTCCTAAAAACTTTTTGGCAGGAAGAATAGGAACTAGATTCTCCAAATCCTGTAATGATGCCAAATATTCTTTATCCACTGACTTCTCATTTAAAATGTTCATCTTCCAAGTGTATAATATATATACATTATATATATATATATATATATATAATATAGTGCAGCAAATACTGTATTTTTTTCTGAAATTTTAGCAACAATGATTTCCATGCCAAGTTGTCTTGATTGTCTTTGTGCTATAAAAACCAAGCGATAATTTCTATAATCAGTTAAATGAATATAAGCTAAGGTGATCATCCTCCTTGGCCTCAATAGATTTTTGAGGGATTTCTTTTTGCAAGTGAAAAATGCTTTCCTTTTCTTTGCCCTTCTTTTTTTTTTTTTTCCTTCTTTTTTCAGATGCACCTGTTACATTTTTACCACAACTTATCAGACCCAGTTTTATATCCAAACATCTTCTAAACACTTGAACATCTGCTATCATATATGATCCCCTGTTAAAAGAATTCTAGGGGACCCATGGGTCTGAAGGTCACAAGTCTATGGCTTCAGAAACAGAAAATAGGACACAAGTGATTTGACAGGTAAATTCTCTTGTATAGCACCCAGTGGTAATGGAACCGTCTTTGTATTTTGAAAAACCTGGGGTCAAATTCACACACACACACACACACACACACACACACACAAACACACATGCAGACACTACCATCTCATCAGTTTTCTAATTCTGATATTTTCACCTATGAGAAGTTACTTTTCTCTGTAAGTAAAACAGAAAAAAAAGTATTTCCATTGAAAAATATTATCTAATTTTGGAGAGACAGAAAATTCAACACAATAGGCAGACAAGAAGCAACTGCCCAGCCAGCTCTACCTGCTCCCTCGTGGAGAGCTCTCTCGGCTTGTTTACACTGTCACCTGCTGTGTTTTGGCCTCTCAGGCTACAATTGTTGAAGCATTTGGGCCTCTGTTATCAAATTTGATTCTCAATTTAAAATGATTATTTGAATATTTATATAGTTCTCTTTTTAGAGTATCATTTCCCTTTCAGAGAAATAATGGCATTCTTTCCCCAATTGTAAAACATAATGTAAAAAAAGTGTATTTTTTATTTGCTTGGTTGGTGTTTGTTAATTTTGCTTTCTTTCTATACTGTGGCACTTTTCATCTTACATGACATTTTATGCCAAGTGTTTTTTTCTATTATAAGTTAAGCTTCAGTAACAACTGTACTACATACATAATTCTATAACAATTAAAAAGTAAAGTTACATAAAGAAATCTGTATCAATGAAAAGAGAGCTTTCTGAGAAGCACTAGGTATAAAGATGAATATTCAACAGAATATGTTATTGACACATACCAGTTCAGTTCAGTCGCTCAGTCATGTCCGACTCTTTGTGACCCCATGAATCACAGCACGGCAGGCCTCCCTGTCCATCACCAACTCCCGTAGTCCACCCAAACCCATGTCCATTGAGTTGGTGATGCCATTCAACCATCTCATCCTCTGTCGTCCCATTCTCCTCCTGCCCTCAGTCTTTCCCAGCATCAGGGTCTTTTCAAATGAGTCAGCTCTCCACATCAGATGGCCAAAGTATTGGAGTTTCAGAATCAACATCAGCCCCTCCAATGAACACCCAGGGCTAATCACATTTAGGATGGACTGGTTGGATCTCCTTGCAGTCCAAGGGACTCTCAAGAGTCTTCTCCAACACCACAGTTCAAAAGCATCAATTCTTCTGTGCTCAGCTTTCTTTACAGTCCAACTCTTATATCCATACATGACTGCTGGAAAAACCATAGTCTACATATCAATAACCTCAAATATGCAGATGATACCATACCACCCTTATGGCAGAAAGTAAAGAGGAACTAACGAGCCTCTTGATGAAGGTGAAAGAGGAGAGTGAAAAAGCTGGCTTAAAATTCAACATTAAAAAAACTAAGATCATAGCATCTGGTCTCATCACTTCATGGCATATAGATGGAAACAATGGAAACAGTCAAAGGTTTATTTTCTTGTGCTCCAAAATCACTATGGATGGTGAAAGCAGCCACAAAATTAAGAGACACTTACTCCTTGGAAGAAAAGTTATGACAAATCTAGACAACATATTAAAAAGCAGAGACATTACTTTGCCAACAAAGGTCCATAGAGTCAAAGCTATGTTTTTTCCAGCGGTCACATAAGGATGTGAATGTTGAGCTGCAAAGAATTGATGCTTTTGGATTTCAGTGTTGGAGAAGACTCTTGAGAGTCCCTTGAACTGCAAGGAGATCAAGCAAGTCAGTCCTAAAGGAAATCAATCCTGAATATTCATGGAAGGACTGATGCTGAACTGAAGCTCCAATATTTTGACTATCTGATGTGAAGAGCAGACTCATTAGAAAAGACCCTGATGCTGGGAGAGATTGAAGGCAAGAGGAGAAGGAGACAACAGAGGATGAGAAGGTTGGATGGCATCACTGACTCAATGGATGTGAGCTTGAGCAAACTCTGGGAGAAGGTGAAGGACAGGGAAGCCTGGTGTGCTACTGTCCATGGGGTTGTAAAGAGTCAAACATGATTAATCAACTACACAACAATTCAACAGAAAAGGCAAGGTTTAAAGAGATAGTTGGCAAAGCCTTGTTCAGAGGGCTTATCAAGCATTCATAGGAGGGTCCAGGAGGAAAAAGTCCACTACTTAAGACCCATGGTAACTGCAGAGCTTCAACTTTGCATGTATCATCATTGTAAAGGGAAGATTCTCAACACTGAAAATGGTCCCTCCTGATCAAAGTTCTATGATTCTATGATTTATATCCTGAGTCCTTGACAGGACCTGTCACATAGTAGACACTCAGAAGAATGTAGAATGAATGAATGAATGACCAGGCTTAGCATTGTCAGAGTTGTTGTTGCTGTTATTCAGTCACCCAGTCATGTCTGACTCTTTGCAGCCCCATGAATTGCAGCACACTAGGCCTCCCTGTCCCTCACCATCACCCAGAGTTTGTCCAAGTTCTCATTCATTGCATCGGGGATGCCATCCAGCCATCTCATCCTCTGATGCCCTCTTCTGCCCTTGATCTTTCCCAGTATCAGGGACTTCTCCAATGAGTCATCTGTATGTATCAGATGAGCAAAATACTGGAGGTTCATCTTTAACATCAGTCCTTCTAGTGAGTATTCAGAGTTGATCTCCCATAAGATTGACTAGTTGGATCTCCTTGCAGTCCAAGGGACTCTCAGGATCTTCTCCAGCACCACAGTCCAAAGGCATCAGTTCTTTAGTGTTCTGCCTTCTTTATGGTCCTGCTCTCACAACTGTATATGACCACTGGGAAGACCATAGCCTTGACTATATGGACCTTTATCAGCAGTGTAATATCTCTTCTTTCAAGAGACCCTGCCTAAGTTTGTCATCACTTCCCTGCCAAGAAGCAATCATCTGATATCATGGCTGCTGTCACCATCCCCACGGATTTTTGAGCCCTAGAAGAGGAAATCTGTCACTACTTCCACCTTTCCCCTTCTATTTGCCATGCAATAATGGGGCCAGATGTCATGATCTTAGTTTCTTTTTTTGTAAACGTAGTCTTAAGTTGGTTCCTTCACTCTCCTCCTTCACCCTCATCAAGAGGTTCTTTAGTTCCTCTTTGCTTTCTGCCATTAGAGTGGTATCATCCACATATTTGAGATTGTTGATGTTTCTCCCACCTATCTTAATACCAGCTTGTAATTCATTCAGCCTGGCATCTCTCATCATTTGCTCAGTTCAGTTCAGTTCAGCTGCTCAGTCATGTCCGACTCTTGGCAACCCCATGGACTGCAGCATGCCAGGCTTCCCTGTCTGTCACCAACTCCCAGAGTTTGCTCAAACTCATGTCCATCAAGTCGGTGATGCCATCCAACCATCTCATCCTCTGTCATCCCCTTCTCCTCCCACCTTCAATCTTTCCCATCATCAAGGTTTTTTCCAATGAGTCAGTTCTTCACATCAGGGGGCCAAAGGATTGGAGTTTCAGCTTCAACATCAGTCCTTCCAATGAATATTCAGAACTGATTTCCTTTAGGATTGACTGGTTGGATCTCCCTGCTGTCCAAGGGACTCTCAAGAGTCTTCTCCAACACCACAGTTCAAAAGCATCAATTCTTTGGCACTCAGTCCATATACAACTACTAGAAAAAATCATAGCTTTGACTAGATGAACCTTTGTTGGAAAAGTAATGTCTCTGCTTTTAAATATGCTGTCTAGGTTGCTCATAGCTTTTCTTCCACGGAGCAAGCATCTTTTAATTTCATGGCTTCAGTCATGGCATATGGTCCCATCACTTCATGGCAAATAGATGGGGAAACAATGGAAACAGTGAAAGACTTTATTTTGAGGGGCTCCAAAATCACTGCAGATGGTGACTGCAGCCATGATTTGCTCAGAATATAGGTTACACAAACAGGGTGATGGTAGACAGCCCTGTCATACTTCTTTCTTGATCTTGGACCAATTAATTGTTGTTCCATACAGGGTTCTAGCTGTTGCTTCTTGATCCGCATACAGGTTTTTCAAGAGACAGGTAAGATGGTTTGGTATTCCCATTTCTCTGAGAGCTTTCCACCATTTGTCACAATCCAGCCAAAGGTTTTAGTGTGGTTGAAACAGAGATAGATGTTTTCTGAAATTTCCTTGTTTTCTCTATAATCCAGTGAATGTTGACAATTTGATCTCTAGTTCCTCTTGCTTTTCTAAACCCAGCTTGGACATCTGAAAGTTCTTGGTTCACATAATGCTGAAGCCTAGCATGCAAGATTTTAAGTATGACCTTACTAGCATGGGAGATGAGTGCAATTGTCTAATGGTTAGCACATTCTCTGATACTACCTTTCTTGGGAACTGAGATGAGGATTGACCATTTTCAGTCCTGTGGCCTCTGCCAGCTCTTCCAGATTTGCTGACATAATGAATCCAAAACCTTGATAACATTCTCCTTTAGTGACTTAAATAGTTCTTCTGGAATTTTTTGCATCCACTGGCTTTATTAACAGCAATGATTCTTAAGGCCCACTTTACTTCACACGCCAGACTGCATGGTTCTCGGTAACTAACCAACCAGAGCCAGAATTATATAACTTTAAAAAGACACATTTAGGGAGTTTGGGGAAAATGGATACATGTATATGTATAACTGAATCACTTTGCTATTCACTTAAAACTATCACAACATTGTTAATTGGCTATACTCCAATATAAAATAAAAAGTTTTTTAAAACTTTCAAAAAAAAATCCATTTAAGGAACTGCTACATCAGTTACATTAAGAAGATCTCAAAAATCAATCAAAATGTAGAAAATCAAAGAATTCTTAGAACAAATATGTCAAAGAAATGACACATTCAGAAAGGAATGGAAAAGTTTTAATTGATAACTTAAGCATTATTTAATATTGGAAGGTTCAAAAAAATCATATACCCACATGTATAGTTTTCAGCAAGGTAGGCACAGATAAATTGAAAATAACCCTACCTAACTCACCTGTACCAGAAATATCTCAATTCCCATATTTGATTTCTATGGTCTTATGTTTATAAATATTTTGTTTTATACTCTTACCCCGTGAGATGTAAGAAACTGTCTATAATTGCATTGTACCATTGGTATTCAGTCCATCAAGTTTTGAATTTACTGAATAAGCAAGCAAATTGGTAAAATTTTTCTAAATAAATTTTGTTTTTCAATTTACTCCAAATTTGATACCAAAGATCTCAGTCCAGGGAAATGAGTAAGGATTTCTGATGAAGGAGGAAGTTCTTCCCTTGAAAAGAACACTGTCCTAAGTCTTTAGAAGCTTGTAGAACAAGTGTTCACTCTTCAGGTCAACCATGCTTCCTTAACACTCTTTTACATTAGTTGTATTTCTTTTGGAAACAGGCCACTTCATTTTAACATTTGAACATACTCCTTCCATTTTTGCCTTACTTCATAATTCACAGGACACTCTCCTGTGCCTGGAAATCAGTTCTCTTCACCCCCTTTTCCATATATGGATAATAAGATATTAAGAGTTAGTCAACAGCTTCACACATCTGCCCTCCACATTGCCACCTAACATACTATACTGCAACCTAAAAAGTCTATAACTTCAGTGATAATATGAAATGAAATAGTTCCTATGTTGGAAGCCTATAAATTCACACTCTCCCCATTTTGGTTTATTTGTAATAAGAAGAACTCATTAAAACAGAAAATCAACAAAGTCTTAGCAGGTGGATACACATTTCTCTTTGCAGTAAAGTGACCTAAGAGATTTGGTTCTAACAGTCAGTGTTTCAGAAGTTGTTACCACGTGTCAGGCATGGTAAACAGTGTCAGGAGGATGAATAATAAAAGAGAAGGATGTGGTCTCTGCCCCATAAAATATAAAATCTAATTGAAGAAACAAAACTATGGAGAAATTTATAAATTGCATAAGATAGTAGAGCTATATTCTTATAAGTAGAGAAGTATTTAATGAATGGAATGGAGGGAAAATAACTATAGTAATTACGAAGAATAAAAGATCAGTTGAGCTGGAGTGAATTTGGAAGTTTTCACAGAGAAAAAGGAACTCTTATGATGACTTGGATGATGGATGGGATTGAAAGAAGAGAGAGAAAAGAGTGCATCCCAGGCCAGCAGGGTTGGTTTCAGCAAAAGCATCAAATCAAAGAAGTTCAAGGCTGCTTAGAGCAGAGTTGAGCTGGGCTACGGGGCCAATGACATGAATACTTAGAGCTGTCTGCAAAGGTTGCAGCTCAGTGGTCAAGGTTTTAAACTGTCAGAATAAGCCCTTCGGACTTCATCTAGTAGGCTGTGAAGAGTCGCTGAAGTCTTTGAGCAGGGGAATGACAAGATTGAAAGAGTGTTTTATGACCAACTTGTCCGCTATGTGAATGATGAATTGGCAAGAAGAGAGATTGGAAGTAGGGAGAATAATTAAAATTAAAAAGCTTCTATAATAGGAGAAATGGGGATAGATGATAAGAATCTCAGAAAGGGGATTAGGAGTGGGAGGAATGGGGAAAGAAAGGAAATAAGAGATATTTTGAAGAAAGGGCTGACAAAAGTTGGTGACTGCTTAGATTTGGTAAGAAGAGCATCTGTGGCATCAAATACTGAAGCCAGGGTGACTGTGACAGTGCCATCTTTGTGCAACAGAGCACAGTTAACGTGTAAGATACGTTCATACTGGAAATAAAGAAATGGAGCCTCTTGCAGCAAACATTGTCCCTTGGAAGGACAACATAAAATATTCTTTTGATGACATAGTACTAATACTAATAGATATTAGAAGGGTGGCTCACATTTGCCTGTCTAAAATGTCCCTTCCCAGCAATAGAGCCTAGCTATTTATAGGACATGATACTTAGATGGCGTTACCCATCCTTCTTTTGACCAAGCTTGGACTGAATTGGGCTGCACAGACTGCATGAGGCCACATGGGCCATCCAAACCCAGAAATTTGGAAATGAAATCAGGGACGATTATGGCCACAGGTACTAGGTGATATAAATTCAGGCTTGGGAGAGCCATTTGAGGGAATCTATGCGTTATTGAGAGGCTTCCCAGGTGACACTAGAGGTAAAGAACCCAACTGCCAATGCAGGAGACGTAAGGGACATGGGTTCAACCCCTGGGTTGGAAAGATCCCTTGGAGGAGGGCATGACAACCCACTCCAGTTTTCTTGCCTGGAGAATCCCCGTGGACAGAGGAGCCTGGAGGGCTACAGTCCATAGGGTCACGCAGAGTCGGACATGACTGAAGCGACCTGACATGCCCCCATGTGTTACTGAACCAAGCCTGGGTCCTCTCACCAGCATGCAGTAAAGTCAGTCTACTGACACCAGGTTGTGGTGAAGTGCAGTATTTACTACAGGGTGCCAAGCAAGAAGTCCAAGCAACTAGGGCTCCAAAGATACTAACTCCTCGATAGCTTTCAGAGAAAGACAGCGTGAGGGGGGGGCTTTGTGGGGTGTGTGATCATCTCATGGATGTTCTTGTGATTGATGGGGACGGAGGTAATCGGGAGACAGCATCATCAGCCTTCTATTTCCAGCCAGTCTGGGCTCTATGTGCTTGCGGGCAGCATATAGTTAACTTCTTCCACCTGATAGGGGCTTCAGTATCTGTAAACTAGCTCAGAGGACGTGGCTCAGGATATTATCTATAGTCCTTGAAGAGGAAGTAGAAGTCCTTGACTTTGTTTGGTGGCTAAACTATTATTATTTTGTCTTACTTGACTGTTTTCCTTTCTTTCTGCATTCTCTCACTACTTTGAGTAAATTAACTCTTTGGAACTCAGGGAAAGTCTAGAAGGCTAAATTTTTTCCTACATATAAGAGGCTGGTAGAGGACAGACAAGGAAGGAGAAGGGGGAAGTCTGTTAGAGGAAGGCACCAGAGAGCCCTGCTCAGTTACGCTGTGAGGGAGCCATGTCAGAGTACATAAATAGGAATCGCACAGAGAGAAAAGGAGAATGAGAAATTGGCAGATAAACAAAGAAAAGCAATGAGGGGACATGTTAAACCCAGAGGGGAGAGGGAGTACCTGCCTTGGTCTGGCTTACTCACCAGGTGCTGTTTCCCTCATGAAACCCAGACACCCTTCCTGTCTGTGGGTCGGACAGGCACTGTGCATCTTTCCTCAAATGGCTCCTTTGGCTTAAGCTAATTGGAAAGGCTGTCTGTCCCTTGCAATAAAATGATCCCTAGCAAGGAAAATTTTATCCTACAACCCCCGGGTATCATGAACTGAAGTAGGACAGGCAAGAGGAATATTTATGCATGGAACACATGACTGGAATTAAAGGAGGGAAGCCAGGGCAGGGGCTGGAGATGGCGAAATAGTCAGTTAACTGAAGATGATGACTGAAATTTTATCACCAGTGTGCATGTGCAAAAGAACACAGAGAGTTTGTGCAGGAAGAAGAGAGTTTGGTAGAAGTGGTCTGAGAGGTCACCAGGATTTCCAGCCAGGGTCTTTCAAAAGCCAGCTGAAAAGGGGAGGTGGGGAAGGAAATGCTTATCCTGAAATATTTCCTTTACCCTTTGTTAAAGACGCAAAGGCATATTTATTTTGAAATAAAGGAGACTTACAAAACAAATTTCATTGAAGTGAACAGCTCTTCCTAATGAGGTCAGAAAAACGTACACACCCAGGTCAAATTTCAGTTTCTAAAAGCTAAAATTAAAAAATTTATTTTGGCTATAATCTATTTCCATAAAGACCTTCAAACCTAGAATGGACAAGTCTCTTTTCTCATGTAACCGGAAGTGCTTTCTTCTCCATGAAATCTCCCCAGGGAATAAGAGGAAAATAGTAAAATCTACAGTCTTGCATATGAGAAAAAAATTTCAAAACTACCCCAAACAAGCATATTTTTAAATTGAATTCTAATGTCTTAATTATACTTTTTAATGCAGTACTTAGAGCATAAAGTATAGGAACAGGTTTGCCATATCTGTGGGCAGGAATCTGGCTTCACCAATAGTGTTCAGAGTTTGCCTGCTATGTGGGGGCAAGGAAAAATGAATCAGTTCTAAGTGCAAGAAATAAGACTGCTTGAATAGCAAAGGCTAGGTGCTGGTATGCTCAGGAGTGTCTGACACTTGCGATCCCAAGGGCTGCAGCCTGCCAGGCTCTAATGTTCTTGGAATTTTCCAGGCAAGAATACTAGAATGGGCTATCATGCCCTCCTCCAGGGGATCTTCCCCACCCAGGGATCAAACCCGGGTCTCTTGTGTCCCCTACACTGACAGGCGATTCTTTACCACTAGCACCACCTGGGAAATCCAGCAATGGTCAGAACTTAGCACAATGCAGGAAGTACATTTGTACCTTTTGATCCCAAAAGAATCCATGCAAGAACTCTCCAGAACCATCATTGCACTCGACATGAAATCCTGGATTTATCTTTTAAAACTACTTTGTTTTCAGCAAGTCTCTAAGAACTAAGTGGAGCTCAACTAAATCAGGTGTCCTTCTGGTCTGTTACACGCACTTTGGTGAAACTATTTCTTCTTTTAAATACAAATATACTGCACTTTAGCTCAGAGACACAGCTGAAATTTTGTAAACAAAATCAGTGAAGTTCCCTTGTTACAGGGGTAAAAGAGGCTGTTTACACCATATAATAATCAAAGAGTTAATCTTGTTTCACTCTTACAAGAGTAAAACCCACTGGCAAGCTTTAACTATGTTAATTTTCAAACTTTCAAGTCTGTACTCAAACCACAAAGCCAGCAAACTAAAGGTAACCAAAGGAGCTCTTTAGTAAAGACAGAAATGAACTATGCCTTTTGAAGTGTTTCCAGGGAAATGTGTTTGGAATATTTAAGTCCCAAGTGAGTTACAAAGGTTATTCATTCACAAGTGAGATAAATTCATAGCTGTCAAATTGTCTGGATTCTCTGTGTGATCACTACGGCTTCAAATCATTTATTTTTTTCTAGCAAAAGTTCAATATTTTCACAGCTTCAAATTTGATCGTACTTTATAATTTGGAAATAAAGAATTGCTTCTCTTCCTCACCTGCTCACTGAAGCAATAAAGTCCATGAGTATATTAAAGCAATTTTTCTCTTCTGTTGTAGTTACATTTTGTTTCTTTTAATAAAACCAAATGTTTCTAAATTGGATGTTTTTTCCAGTAAAATAGCTGGATATAATTAACAAGGTGTCTGGTTTCACCAAACAGATCGGGGGATGGGGAATAGATTATTGCAAATATAAACTTTATGGTGTTTTATATTCAGCTATGTTTTCTTGAATAGTTATGAATGAAATTGTTCAAAAGTCCCCCAAAATAAATTTTGCTGTTTTTGGCTCTTTTAGGAGCTGCATAGGTGATTCAGAAAGAAAGAAAACAATTTTATTTTAATGGCTTACTTAAGTAAATGTGTTAGTTGCTCAGTTGTGTCTGATTCTTTGCCTCCATGGACTGCAGCCTGTGAAAATCCTCTGTCCATGGAATTCTCCAGGCAAGAATACTGGAGTGGGTTGCCATTCCTTTCTCCAGGGGATCTTCCCAACCCAGGGATCAAACCCAGGTCTACTGCATTGCAAGCAAATTCTTTACCATCTGAGCCACCAAAGGAACCCATAAAACTTAAGTTAGGTGCTAAGAGGAGAGTTAGAATCTTTAACAAAGATGGGTAGGTAAAAAGCAGTTCTTGACAGAATGTTCACAGGAGACAGAAATGAGCAGTGGCCACTGACCTGGTGAACTTGAAGTTTATTTCAGGTTGAAAACTAAAGGTAAGGAGATGGCTCTAGGGAGCAGGATCCAGACCTGATCTTCTCTGGGAGGGGAGCAAGGATTTCTTGGGACTCTGACGGAGGGTGATCAAATCAAGGAGCTTGAGGGTACATCTGGGTGGAAAAGCAAGACAAAGAGTGAAGTTGATATATAACTGCCTCAGTAAGTTCACAGAGTTCTGGCTCTAGTGAGGAGAATCATCACAACTCTTACTGATGACCTACATTGTTGAAGGAAGCAAAGTCAGAGATGATCCTGCCTTCAAGAGACATCATCTCTCTGGAGAGACAGGACTTATATGATAAAGGCTAGTTATGATGTGAAGTAAGTGAATACCTACCTAATAATTTCTGAAGGGATTTGATTGTGGAGCCTGAAGGAAAGAGAGTGCTGAGGCACTTGGAAAGGAGAGGAGGGAACTATAGACAAAGGGAAAGATTCCATGAAGTTGTATGGTTTGGGTTTGGGAAACTAATATGAGTAGATTAATTATGTTTCAGCAGAGGATCCATGTAGGTGAAGAGTGAGAAAGAAGGTAGAGAAATAGTTAAGAGCTAAATTGAAAAGGAGTTGGAATTTGAAGGCAAGAGTCCTTGAAAACTTTTTTTAGAGGGATAGTGCATGTAAAGTTGTATACACTATTATTCTGGTGCGAGCCTGTGGGATAGAGTGGGAAGAGAATATAGCAAGGAAGATATAGTAGAAGGTTACAGTAGACATGAAGTGATGATGGCTTAGATTGGAGGTGTGCAATGAGGATTAGAAGGACGAGAATGGTTAGTGTTTGCTAAGTGCCAGACACATCACTTAGTGCTGTGAAACATATGAAGGTAAAACAAAGGACTTAAGACCAACAAAGGTAACAAGTAGGTTAAGTCTAGGGCAATAATATGTTCCACATACAAGAACATCTTCTTTGAAAGGCGATGAAAAATTTATCCAGATGAATCTAAATACAACATTCAGTTAGAGATTCAAGTCATATTTCATTTTCTATCAATTATATAAATATATAGATGAAAAAATGAAACTATAGAGAGATTTATATAAATCTCATATATCTATGAAAGATATACACATATCATATATAGATGGATAGGATATATATATATATATATATATATATACATATATATATGTGATTCTATCCTATAAAACAAAACAATTTATACAAGTTTTTAAAAAGAGCAAACATTGTCTTTTGACATATTTCCTAACACTGGCCAACTTTAGGCCAGGTGTCTCACACTTCACAAATGCATATGTCATTTAGTTGTTTATAAAGTAAACGATATTTTACCAATCTAAGGAAGGATGGCTTTCTAAGAAATTGTGTCGTGAATCTGTAAATTGTAACACCTCTGTAAACTGAAAGAATTTTCATGGTGTGATTTTACTTATTTTCAGAAATTGAAGCTTTACAATAAGGAAAGAACACCTGTACAGTCTCATAAGTTCTTTACTCAAAAAGCTGAATGAATTTAAGTTCAAAGAAAAAAGAATAAAAGAAACATTATGGGCAATTTGAGTCTGGTTAAACAGTGTAGGGTGACTAGAAGTAGGACTTTCATCTAAGGCAAGACCACATTGAAGGCTGCTTTCAATTTTTAGCTCAAGAATATCACAAGATATTAAAAATCACAGTTGACTTTTTAAAATTTAAGGAAATGGAATAATAATCACTAGACTCAGTAGAAAATATGGTAATGAAAAATAATACAACTATGAACAAAGGACTAGAGCAGTCACACTGATCATAATATAAGAAACAGCAGACTTGAGTGGAAATTGACAGTAAAGGACTTGTTAGTAAAGATATAAGATATAAGTAAAGATATAAGATTTACTTGTTAGTAAATTTAGTAAAATCCCTTTACTTGTTAGTAAAGGTATAAGAATTCATAGACTGGATCATTTTTGAGAGAATATAAAGAGAAAAAATCCTGGGAAAAAAGATTATAATCATTGCAGTAAAAAATTCAAAATAACAAATTTTCTCCAGCCTTTTGCATTTCCTATAAACCTAATGTATTCTGAAGTCTACCTAAATGTTTTGCAGGGTAGAAGATAAGCACATGGGCTTAGCAATGGGTGAGAATCTCAGTTCAGCTACTGAAAAACTATATAAGTTCTTCAACCGCCTTAAACACCAGTTTTTCCTCTTCAAGAAATTCAGAGTGTGGTACCTATCCCTCAGGTTTGTTGTATTTTAAAAGAAAATGCATTTAAGCACTTAACACAGAATTGGGCCCAGAATAATAACTCAGTGATGTAAGTTGGACTATGAAGAAAGCTGAGCACCAAAAAATTGATGCTTTTGAACTATGGTGCTGGAGAAGACTCTTGAGAGTCCCTTGGACTGCAAGGAGATCCAACCAGCCCATCCTAAAGGAGATAAGTCCTGGGTGTTTACTGGAAGGACTGATGCTGAAGCTGAAACTCCAACACTTTGGCCACCTCATGCGAAGAGTTGACTCATTGGAAAAAACCCTGATGCTGGGAGGGGTTGGGGGCAGGAGGAGAAGGGACAGACAGAGGATTAGATGGTTGGATGGCATCACTGACTCGATGGACATGAGTTTGAGTAAACTCCGGGAGTTGGTGATGGACAGGGAGGCCTGGAGTGCTGTGATTCATAGGGTCGCAAAGAGTCGGACACGATTGAGTGACTGAACTGAACTGAATGTAAGCTAAAGAGATGGGAATACCAGACCACCTGACCTGCCTCCTGAGAAATCTGTATGCAGGTCAAGAAGCAACAGTTAGAACTGGACATGGATCAACAGACTGGCTCCAAATTGGGAAAGGAGTACATCAAGTCTGTATATTGTCACCTTGCTTATTTAACTTATATGCAGAGTACATCATTTGAAATGCCAGGCTAGATGAAGCACAAGCTGGAATCAAGATTGCTGAGAGAAATATCAATAACTTCAGATATGCAGATGACACTATCTTTATGGCAAAAAGTGAAGAACTAAAGAACTTCTTGATAAAAGTGAAAGAGGAGAGTGAAAATGTTGGCTTAAAACTCGACATTCAGAAACTAAGATCATGGCATCTGGTCCCATCACTTCATGGCAAAAGATGGAGAAACAGTGGAAACAGTGGCAGACTTTATTTTGGGGGGCTCCAAAATCACTGCAGATGGTGACGCCAGCCACAAAATTAAAAGACACTTGCTCCTTGGAAGAAAAGCTATGACCAACCTAGCTGCTGCTACTAAGTTACTTCAGTCATGTCCAACTGTGTGACCCCATAGAAGGCAGCCCACCAAGCTCCCCCGTCCCTGGGATTCTCCAGGCAAGAACACTGGAGTGGGTTGCCATTTCCTTCTCCAATGCATGAAAGTGAAAGTGAAATCGCTCAGTCGTGTCCAACTCTTAGCTACCCCATGGACTGCAGCCTACCAGGCTCCTCCGTCCATGGGATTTTCCAGGCAAGAGTACTGGAGTGGGGTGCCATTGCCTTCTCCATGACCAACCTAGGCAGCATATTAAAAAGCAGAGACACTACTTTGCCAACATAGGTCCGTCTAGTCAAAGCTACGGTTTTTCCAGTAGTCATGTATGGTTGTGAGAGTTGGACTATAAAGAAAGTTGAGTGCCGAAGAATTGATGCTTTTCAACTGCAGTGTTGGAGAAGACTCTTGAGAATCTCTTGGACAGCAAGGAGATTCAACCAGTCCATCCTAAAGGAAATCAGTCCTGAATATTCATTGGAAGGGCTGATGCTGAAGTTGAAACTCCAATACTTTGACCACCTGATGCGAAGAACTGACTCATTTGTAAAGACCCTGATGCTGGGAAAGAGTGAAGGCAGAAGAAGAAGGAGACAACAGAGGATAAGATGGTTGGATGACATCACTGACTTGATGGACACAAATTTGAGTAAGCTCTGGGAGTTGGTGATGGACAGGGAAGCCTGACTTCCTGCAGGCCATGGGGTTGCAAAGAGTCGGACACAACTGAGCGACTGAACTGAACCGAATATAAGTTATTATCATTTATTAAAAAAAAAATTAACAAATCTCACTAGTTTCTCATGAAATCACCTTTCAGGAACAAATTAGCTCCTTCTGGTTGAAGTTTTATTTGATTTAACATACCCCATCTACTTCCATAAAAGAATATGAGGAAGTTGACAATTAAGGCTATGTGTTCAATACCATTATAAAAAAATATAAATAAGAAAAGTTAACCTACAGTGCAGGAAATGGGAATGAATATATTTACTATTTTTGAGTCCTCTCTGTGTTTCCTATAAGGAAAGGAACTAAAAATAGTATATTGCACTGTCATATTTTTAAGATATCAGTTTTCCAGAAGAACAAATAAAAATGATCGCTGCATTGGGATAGCCCTTTCTAAAATATTTCTCCCTACAAATTTTCACTTGATTGTCACAAAAATCTTGTGAGCCTTTTGACCAGCTATGATAACCCAATTTTATATATGAGGAAGTTAAGACCCAGTAGAAGAAACAGAGTTAAGACTTGAATCCAAGAGTGTTGAAAAGCACACACACAAATTAACTGAGTTCTGAGCTCCCGGCAAATAAAGGCAGAATTGGTGGGACAGGGGGAGCATGGAGCATACCTTCCGTTATCTGATAAAATATCTAATAATAAGAAGCATGCCTTGGGCCACTAGATACAGGCATTTACCTTCCATTAAAACTCAGAGAAATTAGTAATATGGATATTTATACAAGGGTCTTTAAACCACAAGGGGAACTGTGGTTTTAGTAGAAGTCTTAAACAAAATGCAGACCTGTTCTTTATATGTTTCTTTATTATACAGCCTGAGGGAGTAATTTTAAATTGGTTCTGCAAAGGAATTATCTTTAAACAGCAGATGGTGGGAGTAATATTTTCTAGGTAAATGGTATTCTTTTAAGAAAGATTTATCAAGAGTCTACTATGTGTCAATATCTATGCCAGGTCATGAGTATACAGAGATGAATGTTTTGATTCCTGCCCTCAAAGTTCTAATAGTCCAGTGGAGAAATGCATTTGTCATGAAGCATCCTCCTGGTGATGGAGGTTTGTACAGAGGCAGTCAGGAACACAGGACAGCCCAGCAAAAATATCTGAACAGCCTGGGAAAGTGAACACTTGTAACTACAGAAGAGAAGTGGTTCAGAGCAGAGTATTGCAAACAAAAGAAAAGTGTGTGTCAGGGCTCAGACATTGAAGTGAGATGTTTAAAGAAACTAATTCCTTCCATGTAACTTCAATAAGATACCAAGAGGCATGATAGGAAAAGATGTAGAAGCAGCACACAGCGGTCAGATGAGGCTATTTATGCCCTGCAAGTGAGACAGACTTGGGACCTTGCACCCCTTGCTGCAGTGCTGAAGTGATTGCACCTGGACACACCTCCTCTGAAGAAACAAAATACTAAGAAATTGTATGGACTAAAAATAACTGCACGCACAGTTGGGGCAAAATTTGGACCCAGAAGTTACAGAAACCAAAACACCCAACTGCTACTTTTGGGAAGCCTGGAGCAAAAAATAGTGTGTCGGGAGCAAAGGCAGGGTACTATTGCATATGCCCCTTGCACACACCACCACCTAGAGGGTGGGTAAAACCACCTAAACCACCCCTCTGGCCTGATTCCTGAACCCACCTGTACCCTCACTCTGTATAAGGAACAAGCTTGCCCCACTTTGAGGAGAAAGCAAGCAAGGGAATCTCTTGTTTGTTCTGTTCCCCAATGCTGCAGCAAGGGCCCCAATAAAGCCTTGCTTGAATTTATTATCTGGACTGAAGTCAATTTCTATTGATTAGTAAAGCCATGGACCCTGGTCAATAACACCAGGAATGTAGAGTTTGCCTTTCCTATAAAGAGTTGTTTATTCAGTAAGGAATGGACATGATCTGATGGGAACAGGAACAAGGATCCCATACATTATGTCATTGACTGGACAACCAGTTTGCCAAGTAACCAATTTGCTACATTTTCAGATTCTAACTACTTGCCAAAATAATTTTTCTTATAAAGTTTACAGAGGTTTGTGAATTGTTAATTGACTTGTTTTAACTTTGAACTTATAGCAACATTTTAAAGAATGTGAGTTTGCATCTGGTTCTGGGAAGCCAACAAATGAAAGGTTGGGATGGAGAGAATAGACCTTTGCAAGGAAAAGAGAGAAGGGAAGCGGGCACACAGCTCAGTCCAGGCTGCTGATCTGGGAAAGAGTATTTCCGGAAGAGTGAAAGTGGGGGAGAGAGACGTGAGGGAACCACAGGAAGCGACTAAGGGGCAGAGAGAAGAGATGATGGAATGAAAAGAGCACATTAAGGAGAAGAAATTGCCAAAAAAACAAAGGATCAGAGAACAAGACCAGAATCAGCAAAGAAAAGAAAGAGTATAGGAGAGCAGTCAGGGACAAGGAAAAGTCTCAGTACCCTGAGACTCAAGACTCCCCACAGTCTTGATGGGACCCACAATAAACACTAGACAATTGATGTAAAAAACTCTGTTGCAAATGGAATATTTGGCAAACCAGACATTCATAAATTTTATTTCCAGTAAATTGGCCTTTGGCTATTATTTTTTCTCATATGTCTAGCTTCCAGTTTAAAATATTTAAAAATAGGAAATACTTAAGACTATACCTGGAAGGAGGGCATAAAGGAAAAAAATGGATTTTTAAAAACAAGAAACTTGAGTTAATTTATAGGTGAGGAGAAAGAGTTCACAATTGAACATACCACAAAGAAATTGAGTATTTTTTGCATTAAAGTATTCCACTTATTTTTTGTTGTTTAGTCGCTCAGTCATGTCTGACTCTTTGCAATCCCATGCACTACAGCACACCAGGGGTCCCTGTCCTTCACTATCTCTGAGAGTTTGCTCAATCTCATGTTCATTGAGTCAATGATGCCATCCAACCATCCTCTGTCATCCCCTTCTTCTCCTGCCCTCAATCTTTCCCAGAATCAGGGTCTTTTCCAATGCGTTAGTTCTTCGCATCAGGTGGCCAAAGGATTGAAGCTTCAGCTTCGGCATCAGTCCTTCCCATGAATATTCAGGGTTTGATTTCCTTTAGGATTGACTGGTTGATCTCCTTGCTGTCCAAGGAACTCTAAATGTCTTCTCCAACAGCACACTTCAAAAGCATCGATTCTTCAGTGCTCAGCTTTCTTTATGGTCCAACTCTCACATCCATATATGATTACTGGAAAAACTATAGATGTGACTACATGGACCTTTTGTTGGCAAAGTAATGTCATGTCTCTGCTTTTTAACATACTGTCTAGGTTTTTCATAGCTTTTCTTCCAAGGAGCAAGAATCTTTTAATTTCATGGCTGCAGTCACCATCTGCAGTGATTTTGAAGCCCAAGAAAAATCAATTCTATCACTATTTCCATTTTTTTTTCCAACTATTTGCCATAAAGTGATGGGATCAGATACTATAATCTTAGTTTTTTGAATGTTGATTTTAAGCCAGTTTTTCACTCTCCTCTTTAGGCTTCATCAAGAGGCTCTTTAGTTCCACTTCATTGTTTAGCCATAAGGGTGGTGCCATCTGTATATCTGAGGTTATTATATTTCTCCAAGAAATCTTGATTCCAGCTTGTGATTCATCAAGCCTGGCATTTTGCATGATGTACTTGGCATATAAGTTAAATAAGCAAGGCGACAATATATATCCTTGACACACTTCTTTCCCAACTTTGAACAAGTCCATTGTTCCATGTCCAGTTCTAGCTGCTGCTTCTTGGCCTGCAGACAGGTTTCTCAGGAGGCAGGTAAGTTGATCTGATATTCCCATGTCTTCAAGAATTTTTCCAGTTTCTTGTGATCCACCGAGTCAAAGGCTTTAGTGTAGTCAATAAAGTAGATGTTTTTCTAGAATTCCTTTGTTTTTTCTATGATTCAATGGATATTGGCAATTTGATCTTTGGCTCCACTCTCTTTTCTAAACCCAACTTATACATCTGAAGGTTAATGGTTCATGAACTGCTGAAGCCAAGCTTGAAGGATTTTGAGCATTACCTTGCTAGCATGTGAAGTGAGTGCAATTGTGTGGTAGTTTGTATATTCTTTGGCATTGCACTTCTTGGGGATTGGAATGAAAGCTGATCTTTTCCAGTCTTGTGGCCACTACTGAGATTTCCAAATTTGATGCATATTGAGTATAATACTTTAAGAACATCATCTTTTAGGATTTAAAATAGCTCAAATGGAATTCATTCATAATACTGCCTGAGGCCCATTTGGCTTCACACTCCAGGATGGCTGGCTCTAGATGAGTGATCACACCATTATGGCTATTTGGGTCATTAATATCTTTTCTGCACAGTTCTTCTGTGTATTTTGCCACCTCTTATTAATACCTCTGTTTGTTACATCCATACCATTTCTGCCCTTTATTTTGACCATCTTTGCATGAAGCGTTCCCTTTGTATCTCTAATTTTCTTGAAAAGATGTCTACTCTTTTTTGTTATACTGTTTTTCTCTATTTCTTTGCATTGTTCACTTAGGAAGGCTTTCTTATTTCTGCTTGCTATTCTTTGGAACTCTGCATTCAGATGAGTATAGTTTTCATTTTCTCCTTTGCTTTTCACTTCTCTTCTTTTCTCAGCTATTCCGGTGGTTACTGCTATGTGACAAACTTTCCCAAAGTCAAGTGGGTTATCTTGGTTCACAAATCTGCATTTGTGCAGAGGTTGGCAGGGTCAGCTCATCCATGACCAAGGGTGAACTAGAATGACTCAAAGGCTAGGAGCTGAAATAAGCTGAAGGCTCACTCACTCACTCACACATCTGGCAGTTGATGCTGGCTTTGGTTTGGGCATTTCAGTTCTTCTCCACATGTTCCTTTCAATGTGACCTCTGCATGGTCTACTCTGGGCCTCCTCAGAGAATTGAACTGAAGGCAAACATCTCAAGGGAAAAAAAAACAAGCAAGAATCACCTTGTCTTTTCTAAGCTAGTCTCACAAGTCACATAATGTCACTTCTACTGTATTTGTAGAACCACCTTTATCAAGAAGAAAGGGCACAGAACCCAGAAAAGCATCAGTATCATATTTTAAGAATAATACTATAATTTAGAATATATATGTATGTCCGTCTTTTGAAAATATCAATATAATCTACCACCCAAGCTCCCTTGAGCTGGCAGGAAAAAAACTAGCTCCAGAGAACAACAATAAAACAGCCTTGGATAGGTGAATACATTTTCCTGTTACCAAGAAGCCAGGAATTCAATTGATTGTGAATTGTTTAAAGAACAAGGATCCCTATAAACTTCCCTTTTAGAACTGTTTTTACTGTATTCCATAGATTATGAAAAGTTGTGTTTACATTTCATTTGTCTCCAGGTATTTTTTTATTTCCTTTCTGATTTCTTCATTGACTCATAGTGGGGGTTTGGGGGGTTTTGTTGTTGTTGTTGTTTTTGTTTTAGTAGAATGTTGTTTAGACTCCATGTGATTATTTTCCCCCATTTTTTTCCTGTAATTGATTTCTAGTTTCACACTGTGTGGTCAGAAAAGAATGCTTGATATAATTTCTATCCTCTTAAAGTTGTTGAAATTTGTTTTGTGACCTAACATGTGGTCTATCCTGGAGAATGTTTCATGTACACTTGAAGAGAATGTATATTTTGCCTTTTGGGGGTGAAATGTCTTATAGATATCTGTTATGTCCAACTGGTCTATGTGTCATTTAAGACCACTGTTTCCTCATTGATTTTCTGGGTGATCTGTCCATTGATATATAGGGGGTATTAATATTATAGTGTTATTAACAATTTCTCCTCTTATGTCTGTTAATATTTGCTTTATATATTTAGGTGCTCTGGTATTAGGTGCATATATGTTAATGAGAGTTATATCCTTTTCCTGTATTGACCCCTTTTATCATCATATAATGCCCTTCTTTGTTTTTGTTTATAGTCTTTGTTTTAAAGTCTTCTTTTATGTGAGTATTGCTACTCCCACTTTCATGCATTTATGATAAACTAATCTACAATGAAGGAGGCAAGAATATAGAATACAGATACAACAGTATCTTCAATAAGTGATGCTGGGAAAACTGGACAGCTTCATGTAAAAGAATGAAATTAGAACATTTTCTCACACAACATACAAAACTAAACTCAAAATTAATTAAAGACCTAAATGTAAGACTAGAAACCATAAAACTCCTGAAAGAAAACAGGCAGAATATTCTTTGACATAAATTATAGCAATATTTTTTTAGATCTTTCTCCTAAAGCAAAGGAAACAAAAGCAAAAATAAGCAAAAGTACCGAATGAAACTTAAAAGATTTGAACAGCAAAAGAAATCACTGACAAAATGAAAAGATAACCTACTGAATGGGAGAAAATATTTGCAAATTATATGACCAGTAAGGGGTTAATATTCAAAATATATAAACATCATACAACTCACTATCAAAAAACAAACAACCCAATCAAAAAATGGACAGAATACCTGAATAGACATTTTCCAAAAAAAGATATATGGATAACCAATAGGCACATGAAAAGATTTTCAACATCACTGATAATCAGAGAAATATGAATAAAAATCACAATGAGATATCACCTCAACTACCAGAAAGGCGAACATCAGAAAGACCACTAATAACAAATGTTGGCCAGGATGTAGAGGAAACAAAACAAAACAAAACAAAACAACCTTGTATACTGTTGATGGGAATATAAACTGGTACAGCCACTGTGGGAAACATGAAGTCTTCCTCAAAAAACTGGAAATGCAACTACCACATGACCCAGCAATTCAGCCCCTAGGTATATATCCAAAGAAAACAAAAACACTAATTTGAAAAGATATGTGTACTGTGGACTTCCCTTGTGGTACAGTCGATAAGAGTCTGCCTGCCAATGCAGAAGTCATGGTTTGCAGCCCTGTTCTGGAAAGACTCCACATGCCATGGAGCAACTAACCCCATGTACCTCAACTACCGAGCCTGTGCTCTAGAGCCCACAAGCCGCAACTCCTGAGCTTGCGTGGCACAACTACAGCCTGTGCACTCTAGGGCCCCGGAGCCAGAACTACTGAGCCCACTTGCAGCAACTACTGAAGCCCACGTGCTTAGAGCCTGTGGTCTGCAACAAGAGAATTCACCACAGTGAGAAGCCCCTGCACCACAGTCAAGAGTAGCCCCTGCTTGCCACAATGAGAGAAAACCCATGCATAGCAACACAGACCCAGCACAGCCAAAAATTAATAAATAAATAGTAAAGCCATTTACACTAAAGCAGAAAAGATACGTGTACCCCCAATGTTCATTGTAGCATTATTTACAATTGCCAAGAGACAGGAGCAGCCTAAGTCTCATCAATAAATGGATGTGGCATATATATACAATGCAGGATGTGGTAAATATATGCATTGAAACACTACCCAAGCCATAAAAAAGAATGAAATTCTGCCATCTGCAGCAGCATGGATGGACCTAGAGGGTATTATGCAAAGTGAAATAAGTCAGACAGAGAAAGACATATACTATGTTTTATCACTTGTATGTAGAATTTGAACATGAAACAAACAAGTGAATATAAGAAAACAGACTCACAGACATACAGAACAAACTCGAGGTTACCAGTGGGAAGTGGGAAAGAGAAGGGGCAAGATAGGTTTAGGGGATTAAAAGATACAAATTACTATGTATAAAATAAACAAACAATAAGGATATGTTGTATAGCACAGAGCACGATAGTCATTATTTTGTAATAACTTCAAATGGAGTACGATCTGTAAAAGTGTTGCATCACTATGTTGTATATCTGAAACTAATGTAATACTATAAATCATCTATACAAGTCAAGAAAAGAAGAAGAGAATGAAGCAACTATGCAAGCAACTTTTTTTTTCCATCCAAATTTCAGATGGTATCTTAGTCTTGCAATTTCCTCCTTTACCTTAAATTCAAGTGTGGGTAGTGATAATTTGCTGTATTTTGATTAAGGTTTTAATTGTACTTTAGAACACTTGACCCCGAATTTCTCCCTTTTTATACAATTAACAGTTGTATAACAGGCATAATAACATTTGTTAACATAATAACAATTATTAACAGACATAAAAAAAGGCCTAGCATAGGTAGTTGGGAGAACTAATTTTCACCATATACACTTTCTTCTTAAGAAAGAATCAGGGAAAAGTAAAAAAAAAAGGGGGGGGGGGAGTCGAGAAGAGGAGATAATGCAATGACTTATTGTGTCAATTCCAGTCTGCCCTAATCTTTCTCCAGGATCAATTACCACTATGTGTTGTATTCCATGAAGTGTGATGAACCTGCCACATCTTTCCAGTGATTAAGAAAAAATATTCTTAAATAATTGTGTATTTAATAATACTTAATGCTTACCACTGAAGTATTGTCAGAATTTAAAAATTCCTCACACATAATAACACTGATTTAATTTTTCCTTGAATGTCATGCTTATTACCTTAGAAATTACAAGAATATTTTCTAAACTTAATGATTTCTGGAATATCTTATCCATTGTAAAGATGTTAGTTAGCATATATTTATTTCTTTACTCCCTAGGGGCCAAAGGAAGTGAAATGTTGGAAAACTATGTAGATAAAGTAAGGAGAAATATTATTTTCCATATCAAATAAGCTTCAGTTCAGTTCAGTCACTCAGTCATATCTGACTCTCTACGACCCTATGGACTACAGCACATCAGGCTTCCCTGTCCATCACCAACTCCCGGAGCTTGCTCACACTTATGTCCATAGAGTAGGTGATGGCATCCAACCGTCTTATACTCTGTCTCATCCTCCAAATAAGCTTGGAAATAAATAAAAACAACCTTTTCTTAACTTGTTGTGGAAGGTTGAGGCAAGTGGCTGTTGGTGGGTTTTAAAAGCTCAGAGGATTAGTGGTTTGAATTTCCCAAAGCCACCAGTTCTGCTGGCAAAGTTTCTGAGGATAATGTGAATATTAAAAGGGAAATTATGAATGGGGACAAACAGCATTTGGAGGGAGTTCCAAGGCTTGAGGCAATATTTGGGTATTAGAACACTTAGGAAAATTCTGTACCTGACTCTTTCCCAACCTAATAGGAAAGTTTATTCCATGTGAAAAAAAAGTTAAAAATCTTTATATAGTCCATAAATCTTCCACAGTTCTGTCCACTCCTTTCTTTCCTTGTTACATCATAAAAAATGTCTTTTCTACTATTGAAGATAAATTCTTCCATGTAAGCTTCAGGTCCTTTTCTTTCTCATCTCTGCAGATTTTATTTTCAATTATTCTCCATTTCTTGTATATTCAACTTCTCCATCTAGACCAAATCACTCTTAGTCAGCACTAATGCCTTCAAGTATCCTCACATCTTTCAAAAACAGTTTTCATTTCCTTCCAAATATCACTCCTTTGCTCTGCTCTCTAGCATAGTCAAACTTCTTTAAAACCTTGATTCTAAACTCTGAATCAAAATTCTCACCACCCCCCCTTTCATTTTTCAGCCACCTTGATGGTATCTCCATCCCTACAATCACACTGAAATTAATTTTGTCAAAGACAGCACAACTTCCATGTTGCAAATCAGATTGACACCCTTCTAGCCTCATCCTTTTTGAACTCCCTCTAGCAGTTCTCAGCATGGCCAGCACTTGATCTTCTTTGAAACATGGCCACCAATTCTTCTTAGTGTCTTTGGCCAGCTTCTTCTACCCCTCTGACTTCCGATCATTGAAGTTATTCCAGGCACAGTGTGAGGCATCTTTTTATCTATTCTCTCTTAGATGATTAACATGTCCAGCACCATCTTTCTATAAGCAACTTCTAAAACTGTTATCTCTAGCTTAGACCATCCTACTGAGCCCAAAACTCCTTTAGCTGATGGCCTTTTTGAATTTTCAGTTCTCTACTTAGATGTCTCATAAGTATCTAAATTTAATGTGCTCCAAACTAAAATTCTACACATTGCCCTGCTTCCAAATACTCCACTTTTAGTCTTTCCTGTTTCAGGAAATAGTATTATGATCCATTCTGTTTCCATAAATAAATATTTGACACTTTTATCTCTTTCAAACCCACATCTAATCCATAAATAAGCTCTGTTTTTCCTTCTGAAAAGCATACCTTGAATTATTCTCCTCTCAATTCTCTTTTCTAGTAAAAAGAATGTCACAGAAAGGTTGATTACCTTTTGTTCTCTTTTTTCCCCAACTTTGAACTCATAGAGAAGAAGTAAAGTCTATTGTAAACAAATCATTTAAATAAATAAATTTGATGCAACATATTGTCCTTGAAGTTTTGATTATTCATTTTTTCTATATGGAAAACTGGTTCATTTTGCTCTTGAGACCTCAAAGCTAGTTCTTTGAAGGAAGACATATTTTCTCCCAGAACACCAAGAAATTTGTCCTGGAAATGAAGAAATGACTTAAGTTTTAGAAAGTTCCTTGCATGCTATTGCCAAAGGATGACTTTAGTTTTATGTTCAAAAACTGTCTGAATGTTTCTTCCTTCTGTGCAGCATGAAAATTACAGATTACTGTTCACCTCCAGAAGCTTTCTGCTGGATAGAACTAAAGGTCATCCATTTGGCCCAAAGTAAAAGTGAGCCCTACAGGTCAAATTCAGCTCACCCCTTACCCCCTCCCTGCCCCCATCCCAGAGTGGTCAGGAGATTTCGATCAAAGATTTTAACAGGGGAGGAAGGAAGGAAGGGAAATAACTAAGGGTACAAAAAAAAATAGATAAATAAAAGGAAAGGAAAGAGAAGAAAGGAAAAGGAAATTTTTTTATCCAATTATCTAGCACTCAAATACTAATAAACTCTAATGACTTGAAATCCAAGAAATTTAAGGAACAGGATTAAACAGGAAAAGTTAAGTTGAGGTACTACCATTAGACACCTGAAATGAAAAGAAAAAGAAAGATGTCAGCAATTTACTGAAGTCAAAAAATAAGGATGACTTATTCTATTTCCAAAGCACCATTGTGCTATGAACTGTGCAATTCAAGTTCATTGCACAATATAGAAGTGATCAAAATGGGATTTTCTCTCTTATATGCCCTTAATCATAGAGTTTATATACTTTTGAAAGAAGAATTTGGAATAACAAGAGCATGGAGACGTCTTTTATTTTAAAGCATTCAGTTGACTGAGTCAAAGAAATTTGTTGAAGATATTAATTGAGCTGCTACCTCAGATGAAGGACTTTTTAGAATTAATAGGCTCTGAGAGACCCAACCTGTCAGACCCCCCAGTGCCTCAGAAGTTTGTAAATCCTTGTGAAAATGACAAGACGTTTAAACACCCTGAACCCAAGACTGCAGGGGAACAAAAGGGCATTGCTGATTTGTTCAAAGTACAAGTATGCAGATTCCATGAGGACATGTGGACTGAGCAGATGGCAACTGAGGCTGGTACTCACTTCCCATGGCTGAGCATTCAGAGCACAAAATATTCAAAACTTTTGAAGAATTGCAGAATTAATTGATGGAAATAACACCATAATTTTAAAAGAGATTCATAGAGTTTACTGAATACAAATCACGCTAATGTCTGTGGCTGTCTTTAGAGGTAATATCCAGATGTGTCTAAACTAACAAATGTCTGCACGATCAGCATCATTCAATTTCATGAGAAAAGGATTGTATAAATTGAATCGACCTGGAAGATAAAGTATCCCTGAAAATTTAGCTCAACTGATGTTTCAATCCATTTGGTCAAATTCTCTATCTTGCTCTCAAAGTGTATTTCCTGCTATAGTAAATGCTGCTGGTGTCTTGACCAGAGCTCTTTGACCAGGACTGATGTAGCCATTTCCTAACTGGTAGTGTTGGCTACTAATGGTATGAAAGTAAAACCTTCTCCACGTAATTGCCCTCAACCAAGCAAGAGTTGACTAATCTGGGAGGTTATATCTCCCCAACTCCTGGGAACAGTGAGTCCCTGGAGGCAAGGATAAAGTTGCATTAAGACCAGTTTGATGTTGCAATCGGAGAAGGCAATGGCACCCCACTCCAGTACTCTTGCCTGGAGAATCCCAGGGATGGAGGAGCCTGGTAGGCTGCAGTCCATGGGGTTGCGAAGAGTGAGACACAACTGAGCGACTTCACTTTCACTTTTCACTTTCATGCATTGGAGAAGGAAATGGCAACCCACTCCAGTGTTCTTGTCTGGAGAATCCCAGGGATGAGGGAGCCTGGTGGGTGCCGCCTATGGGGTCGCACAGAGTCAGACACGACTGAAGTGACTTAGCAGCAGCATCAGATGTTGCAATGCATGTCCTGAAGCTCCCATGGATCGGCTAAAGCTAGACTTCATTGGCTAGACTCCAACAGGCATCCTAGCCTAAGTACCGGTTTCTCTCCTTTTCTCCTGAGAAAATAAGTAATAGCCACATGAATCCCTGTCTCAGACCCTGCTTCTAGGAAACATGATGTTAAACAGTTGGTACTAAAGTGATCCTTTTGCTAGATGCTAGAAGATAAACATAAAAATCTATACAAGCAATATGTAAAGTGACAAGTAAAAGTGTTAGTCGTTCGATTGTGTTCAATTCTTTACAACCCCATAGACTGTGGCCTATTGGGATCCTATATCCATAGACTTCTCTAGGCAACAATACTGGAGTGTATAGCCATTCCCTTCTCCAGAGGATCTTCCTGACCCAAGATTGAACCCAGGTCTCCTGCATTGCAGGTGGATTCTTTACCATCTGAGACACAAGGGAAGACCTATAATAAATATGTTGATTGTTGCTGCCATTGTTGTTCAGTTACCCAGTCGTGTCTGACTCTTTGCGACCCTATGGACCGCAGCACGCCAGGCCACCCTCTCCCTTACCAGCTCCTGGAGTTTGCCCAAGTTCATGTTCATTGCATCAGGGATGCTGCCCAGCCATTTCATCCTCTGATGCCCTCTTCTCCTTCTGTCCTCAATCTTTCCCAAGGACTTTTCCAATGAGTTGACTGTTTGCATCAGGTGACCAAAATACTGGAGCTTCATGTTCAGCATCAGTCCTTCCAGTGAATATTCAGGGTTGATCTCCCTTAAGATTGACTGGTTTGATTTCCCTGCTGTCCATGGGACTTTGGGGAGTCTTCTCCAGCCCCACAGTTCAAAGACATCAATTCTTTGGTGTTCTGCCTTCTTTACGGTTCAGTTCTCACAACCATATGTGACCACTGGGAACACCATAGCCTTGGCTATATAGACCTTTGTCGGCAGACTAATGTCTCTGCTTTTCAACACACTGTCTAGTTTTGTCATCACTTTCCTGCCAAGAAGCAATTGTCTTTTGATTTCATGGCTGTAGTCACAGTCCACAGTGATTTTTGAGCCCAAGAACAGGAAATCTGTCACTACTTTCACCTTTTCCCATTCTATTTGCCATGCAGTAATGGAGCCTAAAGATCTTAGTTTTTTTAATATGTGGATAGGTCTTTTAAATTCATTCTTTAAGCTTGCCTTGACTCCATTGCACCCACTTCTCACTCCTAGATGTCTTAAATGTTAAACCGATATACTCATTTTTCTGTTAGTGTAAATAAAAGGGAGATTCATTCATTCATCCACTTACTAATTAACAAATACTTATTGAGCTCCTACTAATTTCCAGGGATACAGCAGAGAATAGAATCAAGAATGAGCCTGTTTTTTGACTATGTTTTAGCCAAGATTCCTCTGTGAGCAGAGTTTAAAACAAAGGTTTGCATGCAGATAGTTTGGGAAGTTATTCTAGGAAGTAGAAGAAAGATGTAAGGGGAATGAATACAAAGGAGATAAAATCAGATAAGGATGCATTATCAAGTAAGTCATCAAAAAAGGGTAACCAGAGTTTAATGCTTCAGGGCCATCTAAGGAGACCTAGGAAATGCTTCTTGAAGTAATCGACCTAAACATTGAAAAAGGAAGACTTTCTCCTTTGCCTCCTATCACCTTTTGGTCAAAGGTGACCACAGGTATTGCGCCCCTGCAATTCCAGGTTGGATGTGCACGAATACAGAACAAGTTTCCACTAAAAGTGAGAAGTACACATGTGAGCACAAGGTGAAATACTGTCATATCACACCTACACAAAGCTTGTCAAACCTGCACAAACATGCTCAGAATACACACCAAATTGGTCATCTCAGAAGTGGCTATGTAAAATGTGGGAACATGGGGATTCCCCTATGCCTGCCATTAAAGCAAATTCTTCACAGCGTCTCTCTTATGGTGGTAGCCTGCTGTGTTCTCTGCAAAGATTTAATATAGGAAGTTTTATTGAGCAAATTATATACCTCATTGCTGCAGCTGGTCTTGAATCTGTAACTTTTTTAATTGCCCTAAACTCTAAATCTTCCTCACTCCTTGACCAGCCTTTTGGTTCCTCCATTCTGCATGCTTGAGTGAGAATCAGACCATCATCCCCACTAGGTCTGCAACCTTAGTTAACTTGCTCTTACTGGGTTTGCTTCAACTGCTTGTTCAACACTGTCACTATTGTCACTAGGATTTGATGCTCCAAGAGACACCCTAGTCATTCTTTCAGGCACACCCCTCTCTGCCTTACTTACAGCAAACTTAATTATACCTTCAGTACAAAAAGATTCAATTTCCCCTATCAACATTTTTTTTTAACTGCTGACCTTTGGCATGAAGAGTCCAAAACACTCAGATGATAGTAATACCTTCAAATTCACTACTGTGGACATATTCTCCCATCTCGATCATAAATTAGAACTTTTAATCCAGCACAACCAGCTTATGAGGATAAGTACAAATTTGACAAATGGTACCTGGAAGTTATTAGGAGAAGGACCAATCTTACTTGCACCCACTGTCTTCAATACAATATAATTCAATCCAATTTGTTGCTGCTGCTGCTAAGTCGCTTCAGTCGTGTCTGACTCTGAGACCCCATAGATGGCAGCCCACCAGGCTCTGCCGTCCCTGGGATTCTCCAGGCAAGAACACTGGAGTGGGTTGCCATTTCCTTCTCCAATGCATGAAAGTGAAAAGTGAAAGTGAAGTCGCTCAGTCATGTCCAACTCATAGCAACCCCATGGACTACAGCCTACCAGGCTGCTCCATCCATGGGAATTTCCAGGCAAGAGTACTGGAGTGGGGTGCCATTGCCTTTTCCATCAATACAATTTGATATACAAGTAATTGTATATCAAATTAGAATCATAGTCACAAAGGGACTAATTGCAACAAGTGCTTTTAAAATACAACACTAGGACTGCACGTTCCTAGCAGACTACTCATAAAGACAAAAAACAGCACAGAAAAATCTTAAACAGTGTTCAGTAGTCTCATTGTATTGGTAATGTTGTTACTTAAACTATTACATACATGGAAGAATCAAGCAAATATTTTACATTAATGTTATTAGTAAACAAGATTTTTTTCCCCTAGCTGTTACAAAAAATTCCAGGAAAAAAAATGTGAACTAAGTACCATAGATTATCTCTATTGCTATCACTTATACTTTGGTCTCCACATACCATTTCCTATTAAAACAAGTCAGAGATCCTTGGAGAAATGGCTGGTTGCATTCTGAGGCAGGAAAGGTGCTAAGCTGTGATTGGAATATGGGATCATGCCTTAAAGCAGAGAAGTTATCAAAGACCAGTGAGGTTACATTTGAAAACACGGACACCAACGTGAAGGTGCTCCCACTAGCTAACAGTGGAACAATTGGATGGAGCATCAATCAGAGAATAACTGCAATGAAATAAAATGTTAAAATAAATCGTTTTTTTAAATCCCTAAGTTCACAATAATGTTTTTTCAAAACTGCATTGGTCAGTTTTGCAGGTTGATAGAACACCAAATTATTATTTTACAACTAAGTAAATAAAAGGAAAGAATCAAATACTCATCTTGCATTCCTTGATTGTACTTTAGGGAAACCAAATAGTTAGTAAGGTCATATTGGGAGGTGAAATATAAAATCTTTATTGTACATGTAACAATCTTCATTTTATAGAAGACACTGAAAAATAGTGAGGTTAAGTAACTTGACCGAGATCCTTGGCTAAGAAGGTCTCAAATACACACTTAGTATCATGCATATAGTTATACATAGTTACCTAGAGTTAACATACAGCTTTGCATCTTGTTTGCTTTTTTTTTTTTTTTTGCTTAACATATGACATTTTCTATGTCATTAAATATGCTTTGATAATGTAGTTTTTAGTAGCTTAATTTTGATACTTAAGTATTTCCTATCTTGCTCCTGAATAAACCCTTTCAAATTCATGAGTATAGCATATAATTTACTTGAAATTTTAAAACACGTGAAAATTTGTATTTATTTCAAAAAACATATACATTTTGTAAAACTATAAAAGTACACAAAATACTGATACAAACCTACTTCAACATGGTGCTCCTCTAGATTAAGGGAAAATAGATTAGAAAATGATGCAAAAGGGGGCTTCCTTGTACCTGAAATAGACCATTTTTTTCATTCTTATAAATCTTGAAGTAAATAGAAAAAAATATTAAAATCTGTTAGAGCTCATAATGGGGGAGACAGTTACTTTCTTTCCCTTTATTTTTCTCTATGTTTGAAATACTTCAAAATAATAAAATTGAAATATCTCAATTTGTCCCAATAAAATAGGGACAAAACTGAGGCAAGAGATGGCAAGAAACTTCCTCAAAGTCAGGAACTTTCTAAACTCTCCTGGCAGGAAGGTGTTTACTCACGCAACACTTACCCCCTCATTCCTGCTTCTTCCTCTATGTCCCCACCTGGGGAGAAGGACAAGAATAAACTGTAAGTAGAATCAATCATATGATGATCTTACCGGAAGGCCACCTACCTAAGGACCACCTCAAGGAGGGAATTTTGAAACAATCAACAATCTTTCCCTTTAGCAGAAGTGCTAGGAGCCACATATGCGCCTTCTCCCTGGACCACCATTTGCCTAACAGGCTCCAATGCTTGATTTAACTATGCAAAAACACTACTAATTATATTCATTTATGTGACTGACTTACCATTTGAATCTAATTGCCATGCAGCAAAATAACTGTTAAAGCATATCATTAAACAACTTGAATAATTAGAGAGAGATTTGCTTGTTCTCCTAATTCAACACTGAATTTTAGGGCAGGGACTTCACCCTCTACCTTTTCTATCTTAAATTAACTAGGTACCTCATTGTGGTTTTGATTTGCATTTCTCTGATGATGAGTGATGTTGAGCATCTTTTCATGTGTTTGTTAGCCATCTGTATGTCTTCTTTGGAGAAATGTCTGTTTAGTTCTTTGGCCCATTTTTTGATTGGGTCGTTTATTTTTCTGGAATTGAGCTTCAGGAGTTGCTTGTATATTTTTGAGATTAATCCTTTGTCTGTTTCCTCATTTGTTATTATTTTCTCCCAATCTGAGGGCTGTCTTTTCACCTTACTTATAGTTTCCTTTGTTGTGCAAAAGCTTTTAATTTTCATTAGGTCCCATTTGTTTATTTTTGCTTTTATTTCCAATATTCTGGGAGGTGGGTCATAGAAGATCGCCAGTCAGGATGGCTGCTATCCAAAAGTCTACAAGCAATAAATGCTGGAGAGGGTGTGGAGAAAAGGGAACCCTCTTACACTGTTGGTGGGAATGCAAACTAGTACAGCCACTATGGAAAACAGTGTGGAGATTTCTTAAAAAACTGGAAATAGAACTGCCATATGACCCAGCAATACCACTTCTGGGCATACACACTGAGGAATCCAGATCTGAAAGAGACACGTGCACCCCAATGTTCATCGCAGCACTGTTTATAATAGCCAGGACATGGAAGCAACCTAGATGCCCATCAGCAGATGAATGGATAAGGAAGCTGTGGTACATATACACCATGGAATATTACTCAGCCGTTAAAAAGAATTCATTTGAATCAGTTCTAATGAGATGGATGAAACTGGAGCCCATTATACAGAGTGAAGTAAGTCAGAAAGATAAAGAACATTACAATATACTAACACATATATACGGAATTTAGATAGATGGTGGCGATAACCCTATATGCAAAACAGAAAAAGAGACACAGAAATACAGAACAGACTTTTGAACTCTGGGGGAGAACGTGAGGGTGGGATGTTTTGAAAGAACAGCATGTATATTATCTATGGTGAAACGGACCACCAGCCCAGGTGGGATACAAGAGTCAGGTGCTCGGGCCTGGTGCACTGGGAGGACCCTGAGGAGTCGGGTGGGGAGGGAGGTGGGAGGGGGGATCGGGATGGGGAATACATGTAACTATATGGCTGATTCATGTCAATGTATGACAAAACCCACTGAAATGTTGTAAAGTGATTGGCCTCCAACTAATAAAATAATATTAAAAAAAAAAAAAAATAAAAAAATAAAAAAAAAAAAAGAAAAAAAAAAAAAAAAAAAAAAAAAAAAAAATTAACTAGGGAAGAAGGCTGTGGAAACACTGCCACACTCGCTGTTTGTCAGAAACTCCAGGTCTGAATAGCCTGGGACTCCGAGCTGCAGCTCCATAGCCCTGCCTGGGTGCATTCATCACAGTGAGCATTTTTCCTCTCCTTCACTCCATGTCTTCTCTCAGGGATTCCCTGATATCTCAATATCCACACCTGCTGCTCTAGGTGCAGTTTCCCACTCATCCAACTTCCTCTGAAAATGTGCTGATGTCCCTCTCATTATTTTTTCTACCCCACCCCGGCTCACCTTCAGCACCTTCCTCTTTTCCTTCAAGACTTTGTGGGTTCATTGCCTTTTATCTGACCTCACTCCTCACATTTTTGTCTCTTTGAGAACTTAACTACATGAGTCACAATGTCTTCCAATGGTTTCTCTCATGGAGATTATCTTGTCTCAATATCTGCCTGCTCAGAAAATGGGGCAATGGATGAAGAGGAAGCAGCTTTCTCATTTATTTGGAAAGGGCGTTTCCAAAACTCTATCCTAGAGCCACTTCTCTTAATTCTAATTATTTAAAGTCAGTCTGTCTCTTCCCAGTTCTTCAAGTCACATTGGTTGTTGGTTGCCTCTTTGCCCATGGTACCAGATCTATTTCTTCTGCTCTCCTTGGCCTCTGATTCACATTATTCCTCTCCTCTGAAGCATCCAGTTCTATACTCATCAAATCACCATTGTCACTGATTAACCTTCAGACTTATTATTCAGCCTTTTTCTCCTTGGCATTTTGAAACTCCTGAATGTCCAGCACTGTGTCAAGCACTAGAGATGTGGCAGTGAGCAAGGTTTACATGGCTCTGTCCTTAGGAAATGTAAACACACCTACAGACACAGCAACAATTTTCTGAAGTGTTGTGCAAAAAAAAAAAAAAAAAAAACCACACACAGAGTACTAAAAAAACATGTAAGAGGGAGAAACTCTATTTTGCCTGGACATGGAAAGGCTCTCTGAGATATGACTTGAAAGATGAAAAGAAGTGAGCCAGATGGAAAAGTTGGAGAAATGTTTTCTAAGCAGAGATCAGCACTCACTCTACCCCAACTTTTCCAGTATTCACACCCTCTCACGACAACTCTGTATTCTCTCCATCCTGGATCCACAGATATTTTAATGTGTCTTCCTGAACAACCTAGATCCCTTCACCTTTTTCCAAATCCATTCACTCTTTCCCAAACACACATTCTAGATCACCTCCACAATTCATTCTGTTACTTCTTGCTCCTAGAATAGCTAAACAAGATGAAATCACTATTTTCATAGGTCAAGGGTTGGAAAATATCAGAAATTTAAACTTATATGGTAATTGACCACCATTATAACCAATTTCAACAAGTTATCTTCCTTTAAATTTTTGCCGTAACCATGCACTGAATGCCTCCTCATCTTGGTAATTAAGACTTTGAGAGAAACACTTTATAATCAAAGTAGTCACTCATCTCACTATTTCATAACCACTAAAATATTTTAAAAATCTAATGTAGTCCTCTTCTTTCTGTTTCTCCTCAAAAAGAGTTTCTTTCTCTTCTGAGGATAGCCCAACAAATAATGCTAAATTATTACTTAGTTCTTTTTCTCAGTCATCCTCCTCAAAATAGCTACTCTGAAAGACTCCACCAGGACTATATTTGTGGCTTCTGTGCAAAATGAGCAAAGAAGAATACAAAGTAATAAAATTTACATGAGGTTTTCATGTATTTTATCACATTAGAGGCATAATCCTGTAAATTATATGAGAGGTAATGTCTCCATTTTACAGATGAGAAAACTGAGTCTCAGAAATGTAAGTGATAATAAACAGGCAATAAATGATAAAATAAGACTAACATTCACTTCTGAATCTAGTTCAAGGAATCATAACCTTTCAATGCTACCTCACCTTCCTCTTGGCTTATGTCTTTCAGGAAAGATGGAAGAGCAAATGGAGAGTTGGGACACCTTATTAGAGTAAATTCTGTGACTTCGTTGGGTTGAATAGACCAATTAGATTAGCTAGACTAGGTAGACTAGATAAAGTGGGACTGCTCAGAGTTTGTAGGTATTTATATCTGTCCTCTGTTATTAGCCTTCCTAACATTATTACCATTTTCTCAGCTCCCTACTCTACTAAACAATCTGGTCTGCTCTCCATGTTTTCATGACTTCTGAACTCTTGGGAGCATGGGTAGAAGAAAGTTAGTCAGTCAGTTCAGTTTCTCAATCATGTCCAACTCTTTGTGGCCCCATGGACTGCAGCACTCCAGGCTTCCCTGCCCATCACCAATTCCCTGAGCTTGCTCAAACTCATGTCCATCAAGTCGATGATGCTATCCAACTATCTCATCCACTGTTATCCCCTTCTCCTCCTACCTTCAATCTTTCCCATCATCAGGGTATTTTCCAAGATAGGGTAGAAGAAAGGAGTTTGGAAATACTAAAGGGGGTGGATGTGGTTAGTTGTTGCAAATTTTCTTGGTGTCAGAATCCTTTGTTCTTGTATCTGTCCACATAGATCAGGTCATGTGTTCCTATCAACCTCCAACAAGATTAATGTTATTCTCTGTTCTGCAACTTTTTATCTCTATCTGAATGGAAGAGTGGTATACCTTTAAAGATCAGAGCCTTGAGAAGGGGCTATCGTGTATATTTCAGGCTACAGGCAACATTTTACAAAAGATGCAGAGCCAGTATGACTAAGCACAGGTAACACAGCACACACAGCCGACAACACAACACATGTGTTGGCCAGGATTTTACACACTTTTATTTCACTCTGCTTGCCTGGAGTCCCAGAAGTTAAAAAAGCTTTCATGCACATATCTTTAAAATTTTTCAGATCCTTCTTAAACAAACAGCTCTACAATCCCATAAGTTCAAAGTCACATATAAAAAGAAAGGATTGCAATCTTATCAATCATTATAAATTGGCTCCCCTTAGCATTCATCCTATAGCCGTGATAATTGTTTTGCATTTTCTGAGGCCTAGAGCATGCTGTATCCTTGAGAAAGAAAAGAGAGCAAAGACTTAATTAAATTGCTATCATGTGCCAGGCACTTAGCTAGGAATTTTACATAGTGATACTTGCTCTGGAAAGTGAAAACAAGGAGATATAGGAGGTGGAAGAAGAGAAAGAGGAGGAGAAAAGGTGGAGCTGGTGCTGCTGATATTAGTTTTGTCAGCAGAAGTTGAAAGGAGATGTTTGATTTTCTCATTTTCCTAAATACTACTCAGTGATAGTTTTTTCTAAAGACGAGTATAGTGACCAGGTCAATGATGGGACAAATTTGGACAGCTCTCTGCGCTGGAGAAAATACCTGTAAATTTGCCACCTCCCTTCACCCTCTCATTCCACCCTTCCTCCCCTCCTTACCCTAAGATGAAATGATCTGGGACAAACTAATTGAGAAAACTAGTAGTGCATGCCTTCGGGAGGTTTTATTAATGGAACCAGACACATTGCTATAACAGAATGTACGACTGCTCTTTTACATTGATCTAATTAGAACATTTACATACCGAATGCCTCCTGGACAATTCCCTACCAATGACACTTACAGAGTGCACCAGGCAGGACTACTCTTTAGGTGAAATTGAACAAAGAAGTCATCAAGTCTCCTTTTTCTCTAAGAAAAATAACATTGTCAAGGTTATTAACAATCAATCAGCTGTCGCAGGCTCAGCATAGATGGGGATGTGGGTTTCCTTGTATTTACAAGTGATGGGGAACTGAAAGTCTTTCTCACTCTGATAAGGAAAGAACTCTAACATGATGAGAAGTGGTAACTTTGTGATTTTGAGCAAATAATGGGACTAAAAAGAATTTATTTAGCTGAGAATAAAATGCAAAAGTATGAGATCATTTCAGAAATTATAATATGGTTAATATTTCATGATTGGGTAGCAGTTTACAATGACTTAAGTATTTCCACAGGCTTTAGGGTTTTTTCTGCTCACACCAACTCCATGAAATCAGTGTTTATTTTAGAGATGTGAGAAAGGGGATGTGACAAAGTCACCCATGGCGTTGGAGTGGACTAACGCTAGAAACCAGAACATTCAACTTCTTGTCCAAGCTCTCACCAATATATATGTATGAAAAGGAATATTTTCTATGTTTGATCTTTGCACCATTCCCCACACACACCCCAGAAACTTGCTCCACCCAAACAAGCTATTTTTGCTGCTCTTCATGGCTTGAATATTTCTTGAAGTGGGAGATAGGATCTATGTACAGCTTTAGTCCATCATAGATATTCAGAACTCATTGATTGATGTTTTACTAATAGGGGTTATCTGAAAAGGGACCTGAAAGATACATACATATTTTCAGAATCCCCATCTTAAGAAGTGAAATTGAGCACAGCTATTTAGGTAACATTCTTACAGAGAATTTCTTCTCCATCCTAGTTTTAGACAAAGTTTCAAAGTTCTAGAAAGTTCAGAAATGTAGTGGTATTAAATAAAAATAGATACCTGCATAAACTAATATATGCAATGCTAAAAGGGGGGAATAATTATACATTTCTTTGCTTTCTCCTTTCTACCTCGTTCTCTTCTTAACTCCTCATCTCTACGCATAAAAGAGAGGAAATCAACTCACTTAGAATGAGATTAAGTTAATATTCTTCATCAAATGGTTGAAACACAACCTCTTATCCCTGAACTACAGAAACAGCCAGCATCTCCTTTTAAGCAAAAGAAACAGCTCACAATTTAAAAGGGAGATGGCAAGAAAGATATTTCTCTAGTCAAAGGGCATTAGTATGCAAAATATATTAAGTACTGGAATCACATTAAAGAGATGGAAGACCTGATCCAAACAAGACTGTTTATATTGTTGACCAACAGCTGAACGAACATTGTTTCCGACCATGATGAGCTTTTTATGGATAGTCAATGCTCACAATGGTGGAGAAACAGATCATTCAGACACAAGCCAGACATTTACAGAGAAGTCATTCATCCCAGATGCTCTCATTTTCAGATTGAAATTTTCCACCAGTGGCTTAATAATTATGCTGTTGCATATACTCTGCAAGCTAGACATATGTGTTCCTTTATGGGACCTCAAGGCCTTATCTGGGCAGCACACTCAGCTGGCCCCCAGCCTAATGACCTCATTGTAGAGACTCCATCCCACTGGTCTCTCCAGCTTTGTTTAGGCTCAAGGAAGAGCAGTTCCTCCTGGTTTCAACCCATAGAGAGCTAACAACTATTGATATGATTAAATTTTCTGCCCCATTACATATGTTTATTATATTACAACTCAAATATGCAAGGAAAACATGGCTCCTTTATAACTGATTTGATCTTTCTCATAAAGGCCCCAACCAATCAAGTAGTGGAGGGAAAATTAAATTGAGTCCATTTTGGATTAAGATGTATGGGAGCCAGTAATCAAAAGTCTTTCTCTTGGTTTAAATCAGACTCTGGAAGATGTTCATCGTTAGATTGTTCCCTGTCTCCTGCCATGCAAAATGTTGTCTTTGTGAGACACACAGAGCTTGAAGGTTTGGGAATTAATGCGATCTCTTGACTCTGCACTGGCTCTAGGACATGCATTCCTTTCTGGCATCTTCTGTGGAAGGGCTGGTTCATCCTCATATCCCCGGGCATTCTTTATACACTGCAGTTAATAATATTGTCTGACAAAGCATGGTTCATTTTTTCTTGGCTTGGCCATTGCTTGGTGGCTCACCCTGTGGACTTGACCTCTGTTCTACTCCTCCATTCTTACTGGTGCTACACTCTGAGTCTCTATCATGCTCTCTATCCAACTCCAGTCTTCCAGTGTTCTTCTCAGCCCCTGGCATGTCAAGCTCCAGGGTTGCTCTCTGGCTCTCATCTCTTTGTGCATGTCACGTTGTAACCACGGAAGTCCAAGGGTGCAGACTAAAACCTCTATCTGCTTGAACCCTCTGGTCTGCTGCCCCATGTGAGTGCCTGGCTACCCTGCTCAGTGGCTCTTCAGAGACATCACCAAATCAAAAAACAGGCACCTTCTACTTTTTCTTTGCATCTTAGCCTGGCTAATTCACCTCCTCCCAACTCATTTCTTAGAGGGGGGACCATAAAGAGGGAATGCTGAGAGCCGTTTTTGACAACTTTCTTTCCTTAGCCTTCTCATCATTTCCCCACCAAACCCCCTGTCTGATGATTAAGGGATTTGTCAAGGAAAGGTGGGGGTCCTCTTGCTCTGCCCAAGGGAAAAGAATATTCTCTTATAGCATATCTTTCTCTTTACCAAAATGATCACTTCTTTTCCCTCTTACGTGAAGCCAGCACTAATAGAGGGAAACTGATTTATTACTAAGGGCATATAAGTCAGGAAAGTTTCTAAAATATTACATTTCTCACACAGATTTAAGAGAGATCAGAGGTAGAGAAGAAAAAGGGAACATTCTTTCAGAGCCCAGTATTTGACAAGAGGTGGATTTCAGGATAAGCAGGGAAATGCTGTATACCATTTGTTTTGTCTCAGAACTGTTCTAAACTGCCACATTTTACAATCTTGTCCTCTGGCTTATTATGAAAGACCACAATAGCACTTTTTATCTTCTCTTCTAACTATCTATACCCCTCTGCTATAAGCAATTTCTAGATAACAGACCCTGCATAGACTGACAGAATATCCTTTCCTGTTTTCGTAAACTGTTTATTCTAGAAATTGTTTTCATACTTTCAAGGACAAAGTGAATACATGTCTTTTTTATAGTTCCCTTTGGTCTTTTGGTGTTTGATTTGTTTGCTGTCCTATGTTTGACTTGGATAGTCCAAGAGCTTCATAAATGTTGGGTGAGGGGGGAGGCTGTTCAAATTCATTTTTATGGTTACTACTAATAATACTTTTTCCAAAAAAAAGAAATGTTCTTAAGTATTTGACCAACTTGAATAAAACTTCATGCCCCCCAGGAAAGTGGAGAAAATCCCAAAGGTTAAGTAGAATAATCCATCTTAAAGGCTTACGTTGAACACATTTCCTTTTTTCTTATCTTTGATTGGACTTTTCCTCCAAAAAAAAAAGCAGAATGTAAGGCATTTTTATTTTTACAAGAAGGAATAAAGAATCTCCTCAGTGCTCCATTTCAGGGCCCAGCAACTAGAATCAAACTATCCTTGTCTCTTGAGGAAAAAATATTCTTGTCTAGCCTGGACTAGTAAAGGAAAGCGGTGCTTGCCTGGGCCATCATGAGTTATCACTGTTGTTGTTATTCAGTCACTAAGTTGTGTCTGACTCTTTGAGAACCCACAAACTGCAGCCTATCAGGCTTCCCTGTCCATCACTATTGGCTTTACCAGCCCATTTGCTTTTGTCAGCCCATAGCTTTTGCTTTCATAGAACTTTTTAACAAATAAATCACCAGAACAAAGAGCATGAACCCATGAGCCCCTTAGGTTTGCAATTCTGTTTCTCACTCTCTCAGAAATTTAATTGTTCTTGTTCATGCCATTCTCCTAACAGACATAAACAGGCAAGTCAAATATAAAAGGAAAAACCCTGACCCCAGAGTCTCTTCAGTACACCTTATGTAATAAGCGTAACATGTGGGCAAAGTTCTCATCTGAAAGTTCACAGTGTTTTGCTTTTTCTTTTAACTTTTTATTTTATATTGGATTAACCATGTTGTGATAGTTTCCAGTGGACAGCAAAGGGACTCAGCCATACATATATTTGTATGCTGTGCATCCAAATTCTCCTTCCATTCAGGTTGCCACATAACACTGAGCATAGTTCCTTGTCCTATGCAATAGGATCCTGTTGGTATATATTTTAAATGTATCAGTGTGCATGTGTTGATCCCAAACTCCCTAACTATTCCTTCTCTCCATTCCTTCCTCCTGGCAACCACAAGTTCATTCTATAAGTCTGTGACTCTGTTTTGTAAATAAGTTCATTTGTACCATTTCCTTCTAGATTTTGCATGTAAGGGAGGTCATACAATGTTTCTCCTTCTCTGTCTGACTTACTTCATGCAGTATGACATTATCTAGGTCCATTTCCAGATGTACAAGCTGGATTTAGAAAAAGCAGAGGACAGAGATCAAATTGCTAACATTCATTGGATCATAGAAAAAGCAAGGAAATTCCAGAAAAACATCTACTTTGCTTTATTGACTATGCTAAAGCCTTTGATTGTGTGGATTATGACAAACTGTGGAAAATTCTTCAAGAGATGGAAATACCAGACCACCTTATCACCTCCTGAAAAAGCTGTATGCTGGTCAAGAAGCAACAGTTAGAAATGGACATGGTGCAACAAACTGGTTCAAAATTGGAAAAGGAGTACATCAAGGGTGTATAATGTCACGCTGCTTATTTAACTTATATGCAAAGTACATCATGCAAAATGCTGGGCTGGATGAATCACAAACTGAAATCAAGATTGCTGGGAGAAATACCAACAACCCCAGATATGCAGATGATACCACCCTAATGGCAGAAAGCAAAGAGGAGTTAAAGAGTCTCTTGATGAAGGTAAAAGAGAACAGTGAGAGAGATGGCTTAAAACTCAACATTCAGAAAACTAAGATCATGGCATCAGGTCCCATTACTTCATGGCAAACAGATGGGGGAAAAGTGGAAACAGTGAGAGACTTTATTTTCTTGTCCGTCTAGTCAGAGCTATGATTTTTCCAATAGTCATTATTGGATGTGAAAGTTGACCATAAAGAAGGCTGAGCACCAAAAAACTGATGCTTTCGAATAGTCGTGCTGAAGAAGACTTTTGAGAGTTCCTTGGACTATAAGGAAATCAAATCAGTCAATCCTAAAAGAAATCAGCCCTGAATATTCATTAAAAGGACTGATACTGAAGTTGAAGCTCTAATACTCTAGCCACTTGATGCAAAGAACTGACTCATTAGAAAAGACCCCGATGCTGAGAAAGATTGAGGGCAGGACAAGGGGGCGACAGAGGATGAGATAGTTGGATGGCATCATCGACTCAATGGAAATGAGTTTGAACAAATTCTTGGAGATAGTGAAGGACAGGGAAGCCTGATGTGCTGCTGTCCCTGGGTTTGCAAAGTGTTGGACAGGATCGAGTGACTGAATAACAACAGTGATGCCGCAAATTGATTATTTCATTCTGTTTAATAGATATTGCATTGTGTATATACTATTGTGTATGTGAATAATATTTCATAGTGTATATGTACCACATTCTCTGTATCCATTCCTCTTCGATAGACATCTAGGTTGCTTCCATGTCTTGGCTATTGTAAACAGTGGTGCAATGAACATTGGGGTGCATCTGTCCTTTTGGACCATGTTTCCCTCCAGTATATGCCCAGGATTAGGATTGCAGAGTCATGTGGTAACACTATTTTTAGATTTTAAGGAACCTCCATACTGTTCTCCATAGTGGCTATACCAATTTACATCCCCACCAACAGTATAAGAAGTTCCCTTCTCTTCACACTCTATCCAGCATGAAAGTCCACAGTGGTTGACTGATATAATTGTCTAAAATAGGTTGCGCTACACCCTAAGACTGATCAATTGCCCCAGATCCAGAAGTCAGAATAACATGTCTGAGCACTCCAGACCAGCCTCTTGTAATCTTCATCAGTAGGGGTTTCCTGACAAAGGAATAACACTCCTGGTTAACAATATGTTAGATAACACATAGCTATTTGCTCAGCTTTTCAGTGTTAAGCTATTAAAAATCATAATGCCTTACATATCCTCTTCTATATAAAGGGCCTGTGGGCAGATCTACTTCTGGCCCAAAGAAATTATCACCTTTCATATTCCAAATCTTATATACAAACACTCTCAAATGTGAATTCCCCAAAACCCTAAGCAACAAAATTTATGAATTTTGAGGATCCAGCATATATTTATTATATTTAATTTTCTATTTTATAAGTTATCATACACAGATTTTCACACAGATAAATACCCAAAGGTAAACAGTAAGACAATGTGGAGATTAATGAAGGGTGCGATTTAAAATATCATTAACGCTTTCAGAATTAAACCTTATATTCTTAGCAGCTTTCGTGGAATTCCAGTCTAAATTTCACCCAACCATAAAAATCATTTTGAACTAATCTGCTAGGAAATTAGATGAGCCATAATGTCTAGGCAAAATCAGCTAAGTTTAAAATGTAATGGCATATATAAATGTATATATTATAAATATAAATGAAACAGATCACAGAGTAGTCAAAAAGTGACAGCTGCTTTAATTCGTAGGAGTTTAGATTTCCAGCCCCTCTGGAAATTATGAAATGAGGAAAAACAAAAAAAAAAACTACCCCCCATTATTATCCAAGCACAAGTGGTATAAGATCATTTATCTTGATGTATGTCACCTTAGAGCACATATTATCCCTATCTCTCAAAGTGTTTTTTCCCCCTTATTTCATCTCTGACATTCATTGTAAATTTAATGATCCACATACGATTTGCTGGTGTCTCAGTCTGGTGTTTTGAATCATGAAACTAGTGCTAAATTTATGGCACTGCAGTACCACTTAGTGAATCATTAAGCAGTACAGTGATTTTAATGATTTGGATCACACTGGACCTCATCACTATATAATGAGGTTCCATTTAGTGTAAATTTTATGTAAAAATTCAATTTGCAAACCAACAACATGAAACTACAACATTTTTTCTAACTTGACATTGTATTTATTTATCATATATTTCTACCAGGGGTCTACTTTTAAGTTCACTAACAGGATAATATTTTATTCTATCTTTTATTAGCATAATATTTAAATGACCCTAAGAATGAAACTGACTAGTGACACACCTTCAACCACCTTAAACTCTCATTGTCAAGTGTGAGCAACACAAAGATCTCAGAAACAACTGCAAACTTCTATATGATTTTATTATCTTTGATAATATATACTCACCTTACCATTCCCAGACTAAAATGGCTTTAGAGCCTCTCTTTCATTACCAAGACGGATTACAAATGCAGAACAAAAAACAATGGTTACAGCATGCCTCTCTCATCTCTTCATTTGATTAAAGCCCATGGCCTTCAACAATTATGCTTTTTCTTTTGAGGAGATAAAATAGAATATTCTAGTTAATTAAAATGCCAACTACAGTTCATCTGTACACTATCAAACCATTAGTCAGAAGCTTCCCTTCACATAAAATTTTGGCCTCAAAAAATGCATTGATTAGTATGTATCAATATGGATGACAAGAAACCCTAGGACTGAAGTTAGCTCAGTACTAATTTTTTAATTAGCAGAAAAGAAAACTGAGGCTAAGGAAGGTTAAGTATCATGACCAAGGTTACGTAGCTATTATGTGATGTCAAGAAACAACCTCATGTTCCTTGACTCCAACTGCTCCCTCCAAAATTCATTTTAAAATTGAAAGCTAACATAACAATATAGTCATATTATGTCTGGAGAATGAATGTCTGATTTTATCTTTTATATTTCAGTTCCCTCAGAATCATTGATAAGCGTGTCTGCATCGTGACCTGCTTCACCCTGTAGTAAATTATGGTTTTAAAACTTAACTCTAACATGCATAGTAACAATAGTAGGTTCACAAGGTACATTGAAACTGAATTTTTTACATTCTTCATGGGTATGAAAGAATAATTTTTTAAAGTAGTTTCTTAACCTAATCAAATGTTATTCAAAGGGCTACACCTCTAGATGATGTAGAATTTATTTCCTACTCATGCTGAATAATGCATTAAAAAAAAAAAACTTAAGCAGGATTAAAGAGAAATCAAGTCTCTAATTTAAATAGACCCTTGTGAAGTAATTAGCCTCCAACTAATAAAAATAAATGGAAAAATAAATAAATAAATAGACCCATGTTTTCAACTGAAGCAATAAGCTATGTTGTCTTTTAAAGTCACAAAGAACCATAGGGTCCAATCTCCCTGAAAGTTAGACTTCAATCTGCTAAGGACTGAAATAGAAAAATAAAATATAGCAATCTCAAGACTTCCTTCTGTGAATGCTTCCTTCTGTGTCTTGGTCCTGCATTTGTATTCAAAGGGTTAAAATGTTGGAAGAGGTTTAAGCATTCCTTCTTCTCTGGTGAGATGAGATCACAAAAGTCACTAGACACTGATTCTCAAGAGGTTCCCAGTGTGGAATGCCCAGCCTGGATGGTGGCCCTCATATGCCCTGGAACCCTAAGAGCTTAATGATTTTAATCATCTTTGTCCAAGTTCTGCTGTTACTTTTCATCTTGTTTGAACTTCAGCGTCCATTTCTTTTGGGAGAGTTCATACTAGAGCTTGAGAATACATCTAGATGAGAGTAAGAAGGTAGGGTTTGTCAAGCAGTGCATGGCAGACTACCCTGGTGTCTTGTTTATCCCAACTTCTTTCAAATGTTTCCTTCTATTTTCACCACTCAGCCTATGTGCTACGTTAATAGTACTAAATTTTTCAGAATTACTAACCATCTCAAAAATAAGAACTAATATTATTCTTCTTCATCACATCTGTACTTATTCCTTTTTAAATAGAAAATGAAACTATTTGAGTAGCCAAGCCTCTTGATTCAGATTTACCACAGTGACATCAAGGTACAAAGCCCTGAAAGTAGCATGATTTCAGCGTGGTTACTCAAAGATCCTAACTTATACGGCAAGATGTTGGAGAACACACATACTTGGATGTGGTCAAATGTGGGAAGAGTGTAATTAGAGAAAAGGCTTGAAAAGCAGACTAGGTTCAGATTTTGGCAGACAGTCAATGTCCAAAAGAGGAATTGTGGAGATACTTCGGGGAGAAGAAAATTGAGAAAGTTTAGAAGAGGGCTTAGATTTCAATCCCTAAATCTCCCCATGGGATATCTATTTTGATCTCATTTCCATAGCACCAATGGTTTGTACTTAGTCAGTCTGTGCAGCCATAGTCTTGGCACCATGTTTTAGACAAGCCTTTTAAACACAGTTTTCTTATCTTACTATAATAGGCTCTTCCTCATCATCCAGTTGTTCTGGGGATTCCAGGGACCTTGAGGAAGCAGAGTCCTTATGAAGGGTGTGTTCCGGTCTTTAAGATACTCAGTCATTCCTTGCTATTGTCTTAACTTAAATGTTCTCTGATCAGGGGTAGAAGGGGTGTGTGCTCTGCTGCCAGGTCACAGGAATTCTTACAAAGCCTGGAGTCCCCCTGAAATGCACCATGAACCTTGCCACGGAATCTTGCATGTTGCCAAGGGACCAAGGACTATGGTCCATTCCTTCTTAGTCTCGAGGACTCACAGTCTAATCCAGAGGCAGCCACTCCCCCTTTTCTTTCTCTGAGTCTTTTCCCACCCTTGTCCCTCTGGTGGAGGCTCCCATAATGTCCTCAAAGAGAGCATTTTCTGCTCTTCAAAACAAGGAACTTGAAGCAAGGGAACAAAAAGTTCTGGTTAATTTCTTAGCATAGAAGAAAGCTAAAAAGGAGGTTAAATTTTAAATTTCTCAATAAATAATTATCCTGTCAAGCAGATCAGTTACAATAACAATTGACTGGGTATTTACCTTGCCTGAAGATCAGTCCTCAGCTTTATGAATAACAAACATTTGCTGAGCATCTACTATGGACCAGATACTGTTTCAACAGTCTCTGTCATTGTTGCACTCACAGGCAAGCGAGCGATAGCCTGTATTAACAATAGAAAGTAAAGTGTTAGTCACTCAATCATGTCTGACTCTTTGTGACCCCATGGACCATAGCCTACCAGGATCCCTCTGTCCATGGGATTTCCCAGGCAAGAATACGGGAGTGGATAGCCATTCCCTTCTCCAGGGGATCTTTCCAACCCAGGGATTGAACTTAGGTCTCCTGCATTGCAGGCAGATTCTTTACCATCTGAGCCAGCATGGAACCATTTACAATAGAGATGGGGTTGAAAAAACAGAGAGAGATAGATTGCCTAGCATATTTCCAAGTAGGGTGTCCATAGGTGCTAAGGAATCCCAGGGCTGGTTAAGTGACCAGTGCAATGTAGATTGCATGTAAATGTCTCAGTTATGTCAATAATGTTGGTAATATTTTTGTATTTTTGTCTTAGCTCATCAAACGCTTCCTACAACAAATTGCTGCACCAGGAAGCAGGTAGCAAGAATTACATTCACAATGCTATCAGCAAAGAGGGATAAAGTGCCTGGGCCAGACCCTCCAACCATTCTGTTGCAAATTCAGGCCTCTGATATTAAGTTTCGACTCTTTATTTATTAAGTCCTACCCCATTAGTTCTTTCCTTGTGGCTCAGCAGGTAAAGAATCTGCCTGCAGTGTGGGAGTCCTGGGTTCAATCCCTGGGTTTGGAAGATCCCCTGGAGAAGGGAAAGGCTACCCACTCCAGTATTCTGGCCTAGAGAATTCCACGGACTGTAAGTCTATGGGGTCACAAAGAGTCAGACACGACTGAGCGACTTTCACTTCACTTCACTTCACCCCATTAGTGGAAATGCTTAGAGCTGAGAAAAATAACTTCAACCTGTTTTCACAAGCCTCAGCGACATCTTGGAGTGACTGGTCTCTGATGTAATTATCAGTTTTGGAAAGTCATACAAGGTTTAAACAAATGTAAGAAACAAAGCCCTATGTTCAAGGATACACACTAGAAAATTTCTCAGTTCATAATCACAGCAAAAGTTTAGTAAAATGAAACCCCTTTTAATACTTATCAAAATTTGGTCCCTTAAAAAAATTTAAAAAAGTAATTTATCTATATTTTAGTGATCAAATGAGTATTTGACTTCATATATTGTAGACTTGCAATTATTTCCCAATCAATTGGCTTTTACTCTTTTGGTGAGATGGAGATCAAGAGAAGTGAAACAATATTTAAATATCACAAATTAGGCTACTGTGTTAAGACTCCATGAGGACAAATAGTGAATCCTCACCACTGTATGATCTTCTCTTTTTTTACTCACTGAAACCAGTTTTTAACAGATTCCCCTTTACCTCCCTGCCCTCTGTTGAAAATTCTAGGCTTCAGAAGTTCTATAAGACGTGTATAAACTAAGATGGACAAGACTTCTTGTCAACTGCATAATACTAAATTTATCATTTTCAAGAGTCTTTTATTCAGTTTCATTTCTTGGTATAGCATTTATTTGTAGTAATTTCCTGAACTCATGAAATTAAATTCTAAGAATTTGGGGTGTAGGACCAGATTGTGACCTGATTCTAGTCCCTAGCATGCAGCAAGTTGCAGGAGAAAAGTTTCCAAAACCAAAATGGTAGAAATCTTTAGGGGAAAAAAAAGCATGTGTTCTAATTATGGCACATGTGTAAATAGCAATAAAACTAGCATTTTATAGCAAAGACAATATGTAATATTTACAGGCTAAACAATTCATTGCAGTGTTCCAGGATACATTTTTAACACATGACAGCATTCTCAATTACTAAGACTTCATGGAACATGAAACTTTACTTTTTAGAATTTTTTCAAGCTTTCTAAATGATGATTTGCCAGTTATAGGAAAAAATATACTTAGCGACAAACCTGATGAATTTCTGTCATCTGTAACCTGGTTCTCGGACAAGAACAGGGTTAAACAGTATATGTTAGACAGAACAGTCTCCAAGACTAGCCCGCCCCCTACAACTCTGGGGACACGAGTGAAAGTCTAGATGCTCCTGGAGTTTCAGATAAGTCCATCCCCTCCCCAGAGTCAGAAAGATTCCCCTGGAGAGGGCGTGGCAACCCACTCCAGTATTCTTGCCCAGTGAATCCTTTGGACAGAGGAGTCTGGAGCGCTATAGTCCATGGGGTCACAAAGAGTTGGACACAACTGTATACGGGAAAAAGTATATTTTTCCTATATACACACGCACTCCCCAGAGTGAGAGAGAGGACCCAGATTCCCAACACCCATAGCAAGACCCTTCCTCACCTACTTTCTGCCTCAAGATGAGTGTCAGCCCCTTCCTCCCTCTTCCCACTGATCACATGAAGTCCAGAACTCCCAGCTAGTTCCTCACCCCTTCACTCTTATCAATAAATGGCTTATGAGTAAAGAAGCAACAAATCTCCTACCCAGGCTCCCTGGTACACTTACTGCCTTGATTGTCTTCATAGCATTTCACAGCACCTGAGAAACTATAGTTTTCAACATCTATAGTTGTCTAACTATTTCTGTCCATGAGGATGCACAGTTGGGGAAGGCTTGTCTGTTTTTCACACTGTTGTTGACCAAACATTTAAAAGAGCCCACAACAGATCAGAGGGGCCCCATAGATATTGTCATAGGAAAGAACTAATGGATGAATAGATGAAATTCAGAGAAATAATGTGAATCTGATTTAAGTGATTTTATTTATCATGCATGTATATCTTATAGCTTTTATGACTATGTTATTATCGTGTGAAGATGTTACTACAAATTAGGTATTAGAGGTATGGAAAAATGGTGAATGCCAAAGAACTGATGCTTTTGATCTGTGGCATTGGGGAAGTCTCTTGAGAGTCCCTTGGACAGCAAGGAGATCAAATCAGTCAATCCTAAAGGAAATCAACTCTGAATATTCATTGGAAGGACCGATGCTCCAATACTCCAGTACAAAGCTCCAATACTTTGGTCACCTAATGAGAAGACCTGACTCCTTAGAAAAGACCCTGATGCTGGGAAAGATTGAAGGCAGGAGGAGAAGGGGACAACAGGATGAGATGATTGGATGGCATCACTGATTGAATGGACATGAGTTTAAGCAAACTCTGGGAGTTAGTGATGGACAGGGAAGCATGGTGTGCTGCAGTCCAAGGGGTGGCAAAGAGTCGGACGAGCCTGAGCAACTTGACTGTAGTTCATGACTGAACAACAACAAAAAATGGTGAAGCCTGGGGCCTTCATTCTACTAATTCCTGATCCTTCAAACTTGATATTTGTCTTAAGATGTGTGTGTATGTGTGTGTGTATAGAGATGCATTTCATATAAAGACATAAATTATATATATATATATATATATATATATGTATATATATAGAAATAGACAAACACACATATGACTTTGAAGTCCAGGAGAAAACATTTTCTCCAAGTTTTCTCCAAGTCCAGGAGAAAACATTACCAGTTTTAACTATTAATTTCACCTCCGTAAGAGAAAGAAGAGGAAGTATAGACATGGTCCTCCCTTTCATCATCTACAATTTTCAGTATGTAAGCCATGTAAATTTATAATATAACAGGGAATATTTAGTGAAAATGCATATTTTGCAAGGACTCATATCAAATTCCCTTATCTGGCAAGTAAAAATAATTTGTTTGAGTGAGAAATTTTCAACCAGGAAAATAATGCACCAGAAGACATTGAAAGTCAGAAGAGAAAACAAGGTCATTAGTAGGCCTTTATGCAATTTATAATTACCTATCTCTGGAGGGGTAAAAATGGTCCCATTTCTCATTGTTGGCAATTCTTCTCAATGACCAATATGTCTACCAACATTTTCTTCTGGAAAATACAGTCAAAGTTGTAACAGAAAATCACAGATGCAATCAAATTCATACTAATGGTTGAAATGCACCATATGTCCTCTGATACCTATGCACAATAGGGTGCAGGTTTAATGACTCTCTTATTGTGCCCCTGTTGTAATTAGGTATTAAAGGACATATGGTATGTTGCCGTTTTAACAGTGAATTTCCTTGTTTTTTATTGTTTTCTATCAGAAGCTTAACAGTCTTTCAGGGTAGTATTAGTAGTGAGAATTAAACCACATGTTGATTTCATTTTTCTAAGGCTTGGAATCTCATCTTGATTGGCCTTATTAGCAGAGTGCCAAAGAAAACATCCAAATCGAATCTATTTTCAGTTAATATGGATTAAAACACATTTGAATTAGTAAGAAATAAGTGAAAGCTCTTTGAGAAATAGAAACTTAGGATACTCCATGGAAAGTTTAGAAATTAAATAATAGCTTATTTGTCCGGAAAGACATCATGGTGTGATAGTTTGGAAATTCTTCAACTTTCTTGCAAAGTATTTATTATCAAAATCATTTTTTAATAAGCAACTACCTTGTAAGAGATCTCTGTATAATAAAATTCCAAACAAACATATAACAAAAATCCAACTGAAAACAAAAAGTCAACAATAAAAACATTGGAAGCTATGAGTCATATTTAACGTAGCTTGTTTAAACACAAGCTAAGATTTTTCCAGGACCCAAATAGCATGATTTATGCAAATTTACTGTTTGAAAAGAAATCTGGATCAACTCAGAAGGCTATTTTTATCACTACAAAAAAATATGTGAGGAAAAAAAGATATGATGGTATACTACACCATTTCAGACATTTCAACATTTACCTTAAAGGTAATTAAATCTGTCCTTAGATTTTTAGCATATATATCCACCAAGCACTGAGCAGTTTTAAATTCAAATGGCATTTAGCATCAAGAAAGGATGTTACAGATTCTTAGGAAGGAGATTTTCACTGGGCACTACGGCCTTTTGAGCTTTGGAAGTCTGCATTTCAGGTCAAAGAAAGGGAAAGATCCTATCATGCAAGTTTATATTCTTCAGTCGTAAGCATGGCTACACATCCCTGTCCCAGTCAGCAAGAGGGCACATTACAAGATAGCCAGCCAGGCTTCCAAATGAGCCATGAAGATTAATAAAATACAATCTCCAGCGGATGTTGGCACCTCCCTGTCAAGCTAGCTAATGAGTACTGTGTTACTGAGAGAGTCAACTGTCACATTATCTCTGGACTAATAAATGGACTCTAAGACAAATAACAATACACAACTAAAATTCAGTCTGAAAAGAGCTTTTCATTTACTGCAGACCAGTGCAGCCCCGAGAGGCTTCCTGGCTGTCGGCACCATAAGCGTTGTCACTTTGTATAAGAAGCATTCAATACGGACAAAGTCAGTTTGGGCAAAAGAAGTCTAGAATTATTTTTCCAAATCCAAGGTTTAAAAAATTCACAGCAAGCAAGTATTATAATGAACCCCTACATACATATCAACACAATTTCTAATATTTAGAGAAAAGCATGTCTACCCCAAGTCTACCAAAAATAGAGTGAGCAAAGCTTGTTTGGGGGAAATTGTTCACTATTGGGAAATTTTTAATTTAAATAAGAATGTACATCTTGCAGTGACAAATTTATTAAAAATTAACTTCACGTCAGAAGTGAGAGGCCACTACAGTCTTTTCATATCTGTGTGTCTTTCTTGAGTCTGTAACAAAGGATTGAGGCAGTGCAAGGAACTGTAAATGCAGACATCACATCCTTAATCTTATTTCTACCAATTGTAGTTGCAGAATTTTTTTTTACTCTGATTAGGAAAATATATTTGCAATATGATAAGAAATATTTACTGAACAGTTATTAAAAGGTCAAACTTTGTGACAAGAAGTGGGATTAACAGAGTAAAGGATATGTCACAGAAAGTATTAGATGACATTTTCAATTATTGAGAACAGGAAGAAAAGCTAGAAGGAAGGAAGAGAAAGAAGAAGGAAAAAAAGGGAAAGAAAGGAGGGGAGGAAGGGACACACAAAGGAAAAAGAAGGGAGGAGGGGAAGGAGAAAGACAGGAAATAGGAGGAAAGAATGAGAAAGAAATTATAGGAACTACTCCGTGCTTTTAGATACTCAAATATATTACTATTTGTTTTATCACATTATGTTTTATAAAGTTACTCTTGATCTATCATTTATAAGAATAATACAATAAGCCTGAATTCTCCTCTTAGCATCAGAGAAATTATGTTCCCAAACCCAAAGGTAAAGAGGTTCATTTACTCACTGACTTCTGTGAGAATTTCAGAATGGGGACAAAGAATGATAGAATGACCATAATGGGTCAACTCCCTAGTCTATCCATCCTGATATTCTAAATTATCCAGGTAGTTTAGGACTTGTAATGGGAAGTGCTTGTTCTAGCTCTTTAATTTCTATTACTTTTGCTTTGCAAACTGGACTCCAAAGACCTAAGAGGTCTATCTTTCTTTACCCCTTGCAATGTGCATACATACACATAGTGCTCTGCACAGTTTTGGCACATAGTAGGTGCCTGAGGAATATCAGTCTCCCCTTCCCTTCCCTTTTGCCCTTCTCCTCCCTCTTTCTCTCTGCCCCGACTCTAGATTCAACTCATAAGCGTTCATTGTCCAGAAGATGGTCGTTCTGCAGGTGTTCATTCTATAACTCTCCCTACCCCTCCCGATCTCCAAGATGGATATCAAACAAGACACTCGCAAAGATGTTTCATAATTAAAGGATTGATTTTTCATTCCAGTTCTGGAATCATTTCACAATATTCTGTTTTGGTTTCACAAGCAAATGAGATAATGAAGTTGTTAGCTACTATTATTGCCTTTATTATATTGTTATTATCATTATTATTATTGTCCAAAATCTCCAAAGTATTTCCTTCAACTATGTCACTTCTAGAAGAGTAAGCACCTTTGGTTTTCTTCCTTCCATTTGATGTAGTGCTTCCCTTTATTTTTCCTTGTATTTCATACAAACCTAGTAGAAAAAAAGGTTCTAAACCCAGACAGTTAGGTTCGTTGGTTGCTTCTAAATTTACATCCATTCAGGTTTTAAAACCTGTTTTCTTACTCTCATTCATCCTCACAATATCATTATTCCACAGTTTTGAAGAATCTTAACAGACATTATTAAATTATTATTTAGTTATCAAATAAATTGTTATGAATATTTATCATACAGTAATATTCATAATCGCCAAAGGTTTTCATCTGACATAAAATCATTTCCTAGGTTCTAACCACACACATGTGAGGCAGGGTTATGTTTATATGCATGAGAAAATTAAATATCATGAGGGATAAATTTATGACCTGTGTAAGGTCATACTGCCAGAGTTCACAGGGTTACCTGAAACACGGGTTCAGACCTTCTCACCACCCCTTCCAGCTCAAGTGTTGCCTGAATCCACAGTTCTTGCCATTCCACTTTTAGAGGAAATAGCCTTTACCTTTGCCAGCCTCCAGAATAGTTTCAATCTTCCTTATCTGCCTCAGATGGCACTCCTGTGCCCCCTACCCACATACAGTATTCGTCATTTTCACTATCCTTTCAAGGCTTTCTCCATAATGGAGTTTTTGAGGTAAATATATATTGCAGGTGTAGGCACTTGAGGTCTTACCCAAAGAAAGAGGAAAGGACAAAGCAAAAGTTAGGATAGCGATAAGTGGGGAGAAAAATTGTTCAGAAAGCTTTGCTACTGCATGCAGACATGCTAAGTCACTTCAGTTGTATCCGACTGTTTGTGACCCTATAGACTATAGCCTGCCAGGTTCCTCTGTCCATGGGATTCTCCAGATAAGATACTGGAGTGGGTTGCCCTGCCCTCCTCCAAAGAATCTTCCCAACCCAGGGATCAAACCCATGTCTTTTATGTCTCCTGCGTTGGCAGGTAGGTTCTTTACCAATAGCACCACCTAGGAAGCCCCTGATACTGCATAAATATGCCCTATTCTTCCTTATGCTACTACCTTTACTGAAAGAGATCGGAGATAGAGATCAGAGATAAGCGCCTCAAATATGACACATGTTGAAAACATTTCAGCCATCAACCTACAGAGGAATGTAGCAGAATCGTCCCATAGTGATTCCTTCCCGGTAGTATGTAGAATGGCAACAATGAAAACAAAGGGTTAAGATCTGTGTGTCAGCACTTAAGATGCAAGATTTTATTTAATTCTCACAGTAACTTAAAGCTACATACGCATACGGTTCCAATTTTACAGGTGTGAAAACTGAGGCTTTGTAAGTTAAATAGTTCAATTAATGTCACACTAAGAAATAGAAGAGTCAAGATTCAAACTCAGGCTGTTGGATCCCACCCCCTATCCTAAGAACAATATTCTGCCACCAAAATGCCACTGGGCATCTCCTCTTCGGGCATTTCCTGAGGGAACGATTGTGATCAATATTTGACATTCTCCATTTTACAAAGCAGCTGACCCCGAATCCTCAGATGAGCACCTAATCTCATTCAACCCTCTGTTTAGGGGAATTATAGAAACACGGTGGAGTGGCAGTCACATGATTTCATCAGTCCACCGACAGAGTAATTCTGCTCAAATGAATCAGTCGTGTACACAAACAGTAAAAAAAAACCCATGTAGGAAAGATTTCCCCCTCTTCCCCTCAGTTCTCAGTAAGGCACGGTTGTGTGTTTCAGGCCTGAAAGAAAGATTTACAGTAAATTACACGTGCCAATAACATTTGCAGGCTCTTTGTCAGCAGACAGGACCCCAAACGGCTGAGCCAAAAGCCCTGAATTCATTGAGGAGGACGCTGCTCATTCTCACTAAGCAGGCTCTCATAGGCAGTGTCAGAAAAAACACACTGTCTTTGTTGCATCTTCTTTGTGCAGAAATGGGGGCTTCTTTCTCTAGCCCTGACAATTTCATGCCAGCTTTGTGGGTCTGAAACTTTTAAAAAATTCCCTTAAAAAAAAAGAAAGAACATGTCCAAGAATAACAAATGAGAAATTTATATCTTCAAAATATGTAGATCTGAGATTTGTTTGGGAGAAAAAAAATGCACAAGCCCTACCGAGCATCTGTAACGATGATATATCTACACGTTATATGGCCGGCTATCTTTAGTTTGTTTTTATATCCTGTGGAGTGTGACATCTGTGCAAAAATTATGAACTAGCTCATATACATGAGGTGCTTATTCAGAGTTTGAAAAATGGGCTATTCTTCTACAGCCCAATTATTTATGAAGAAATTAGAAAGAAACTTTAAAATCTTGGAATCTTCCTCTTAATTTATTTGCGTGTGACTCTAGTCGGTCTGATGGTGCAGAAACTGTCTGTAACAAGGGTGAAGGTTTTTCTAAGTGGGTTAATTATATTTATTTTCGTGGCCACCCGTCCCTCATTTGCTTTTTATAAATTACTCAGGGCAAGGGGCTAATCTCTGTGATCGCTCTCCATCTAGACGTAACAGCTCAACCTTTCATTTGAAGTGGATCTTTCCTATTACAATCTTTTTATGAACCACCTGTAAAAGGAAGGCAGGCTCTCTCCACATGGAGACATGGATATATGCATATAAAAATTTATAACTATTCCCTAATCACTCAGACGTGTAGGCTAAGCATCACTTATGATTACTACACAGATACTATTATACAAAGAAGTACATTTATATGGAAAGCTAAAGAAAGCTTTTATTATAAGAATAAATGTTCACTGATCCTTAACTCTAACTATCCTATTAATGCAACAATAAGGAGGTTCATTCATCTTTACCAGTTCATACTTAAGCCCCCACGAGTGTGTTTTCAGGCAAGGAAGAGAAATCAGATGATTTTCTTTCCTAAATAGGAACCCTGGCATGAAATGCTTCTCCCCTCTCCCTTCTGGATTCTTAACTCTACTCCTAAATAAGTTTTCAATCAACAGTCCAGTACTGGAATGGAAAGTGAATCCTTCATTTAAAAGTCTTTGCAACTTACCCTTTGTTCCAGCTGTTTCAACATGAACCATGGGGAAGGGTGCTGGGGATGGGAGATTATAAAATGCATAGAATGCAAGCCTCCAGAAAAACTGACTTTCATCTTTGGGATGATTCATCTTTGAAAGTTGAGTGCATGGTAGGGGAGTGACAGAGGAGAATGAGAACCAATAAACAGAATGGGAGGACGAAAACTAATTTTTCTTGAGCAGTTATTATGTGCCAGGCACCAGACACACAGCACTTTTATGTACATTGTTGTAAGGGGTGATTTCTTCCCAGCTTCTCAGATTTTTGGAGTTAACTTTGTAACAGGAAAATAATAGACAGTTGGATATTTATGAGCTTCAAGTCAATTTTCCTTTTGGCTGTGGGAATCCTCTGTATGAAAGACTAGACAGGCACATCTCAGAGACAAGAGTACATCCTCCTAGGCCTGTGGTTTCTCTGTCTGTAGCATTCCAAAGACCAGGGAAAGTTTTGCAGATGCAACAGAGAACTTCTCCATTGGGTTAAAGGAATTATTTAGCAGCACCCTCATTCACAAATCTTTATCCCAACCCACATCATTTTACTAGTGTAGTTTTCTTTATGATTCTCTAAGTTTTCCTTTTTTATTAATATATCTATGGATGGGGGTACACATTGATTCAGCGTGGGGTACCGTCTTATTTGTCAGTTAATAGTCTAGCAAGGATTAGTAGGGATGATGAATTCCTTTGGATTATGAGACCTGGGCCTGAAAGATGACCTAGAAATCCAGTGTAGGGAAAAGGGTGGATGACAGGAAAGGAACCATGAAGGGAAGTAAATGTGTGGGTGCATGGGGACAAGTGGATGGATCCATACATAATCAGTATTGGCTAGCTGTCCGCCTCTGGCTGAAGTGGAGCAATTGTATAAAATCTCCGAAAAGAAATAAGGCCATCTCTAGGATGGAACTAGAGATCATCACACTAAGTGAAATAAGTCAGACAGAGAAAGACAAATATTATATAAAATCATTTATATGTGGAATCAAAATTATCACACAAATGAACTGGATGAGGAAACAGAAACAGACATACACATAAAAAGCAAACTTAGGGTTACTAAAGGGGAAAGAGGAGGTGCAGGAGGAATAAATTAGGAATTTGGGATTAGCATATGCAAGCTGCTGCTGCTGCTAAGTCGCTTCAGTCGTGTCCGACTCTGTGCGACCCCATAGACGGCAGCCCACCAGGCTCCTCTGTCCTGGGGATTCTCCAGGCAAGAATACTGGAGTGGGTTGCCATTTCCTTCTCCAATATACAAACTACTGTACCTCAAATATATAAACAACAAAGACCTGCTGCATAGCTCAAGAAACTATGTTCACTATCCTATAATAGACGATAATGCGAAAAGAATATATGTATCAAAACCTAGATCACTTTGCTCTATACCAGAAACTAACACATTGTAAATCAAATATACTTCAACTTTTGAAAGAAAATTTTTTTAAAAACAAAAAGTTCATGTCAATGGTATTTTTATAAGTTCTGTCCATTATTTTGGCTTTTAAAAATAGTGCCGTAATCATTCAAATTCAGTCTCACCCACCAAATAAAGGAAAGCATTTTTTTTTTTCTTGCCTTCATAGGCACTAAGCTTTTATTGACTATCTCATGAAAAATCAGTAAAATTACCTATGAGAGGAATCTCAATATGATTTTTGATTGCTGGAGAATCCTTGAAAGCAAGATTGCCAATGAATTGGCAATAGTGGGTTGTGAAATAATACTATTGATTTTTTTTTTTCCTTCCGTAAATACCTTGTTATAAAAAGTGTTTTTCAAGTCACTTAACCAAGAAAAAGCAAGCCACAGGGACAAGGCCTTTTAATGTTTTGCAAGGCTGACATCATCGTTGTTAATAAGGCATTTATTGGGGACCCACGGAGCATGGTGACAGGCCACCCCCCGGTCCCGCTTCCCGCCACGCTCTCGGCTGGACGCCGGCCTCTCAGTGCAGTTAAACGTCTGCGATGAAGCCCTCTTGGTTTATTGTTAATTAACTTTAAGTCTAGATTCCCTCCACATATGACTTAAAATACAAATTGTGTGCACTTTGAACATAAAGCCTTTGAACATTCCTCACTAATTGTTTAAATGATGTGTGCATTTTGTCTCCAGCAGTTGGTTTCACTTTAACCTTTGGACAAATTGAAAACTTTTTTTTTTTTTACCGTAAAACTCCACTCCCCTTTGTAGTCTTAATTTTGTCCCACAGGGACTGTTTAATAAGCAGTTTTCAGGTAGAAAAGAAAGACCTGATGACCCAATATTCTCTGTTTTCCCCAATGATTAGGCATAGAAATTAGTCAAAAAAAGAAAACTGGATTATGATTGGTTACATCTATCTGGGAGCAATTCCCTGAAGTCGTTAAGAGAGCAATAATGAGAGAAAGTTGTTGCTCAAATTGATTTTAGGAGGAAGCCAGGTTCATTTCCCTAAAAAATCTTTTGTATATTTATTTAGTAATTGGTCATGAAATAATGCTTTAGACAGGCAGTTTAGAAAGCAGACCTCCTGTTTAATAAATCTGAGACTTTGATAATTATTAATGCACAAATGCCAGCCGAGAGATGCTTTATTCCCCATGTCATAGCACAGCTATTAATGATACTCAAAGGAGTGAAAATTACTATTTCGGAAGTGTCCAAGGCAGTAAACTGGTAAACAAGCCTGCAGTTAGGTCTATGGATGATGTGAATCAACAAGGGTGAAAAGATTTGGTTACTCTGTGTATTAGTGTTAATAGGAATAGATTATAGAGGAATATTTGTGATGTGACCTTCTGTGCACTAATTGAAATAGTATTCAGAGTCAGCATTGGCGTAATCAAGTTAAACATGGAATCATAAATCATCATGAAAAGTGCTGTCACAACTTCACCGTTAATGCCCTAGACTGCTGGGCAGCCTCGAGAAAATATCTGTTATGCCGATCTTTAGGTTAATAGGAACAGAAATGGCATTTAAAGACTATTTGGATCAAATCTGTTCTGAGGTTGAAAGTGTTCCTCTGTTAATTTACTGGTAATTTGAAGTGATGTAGTTAGGGTTAGAAGGAGCACAGCTGAGCCCCTTATAGCAAAACAAAGGGTTGTGGGAGTTTCTTCTAATATTTATTTAATTGCTTTAGGGTGTAATGCTAATCGGTTTTAATATACATGTGTAGTTTCCTTTGTTTCTAGATTTAAAACCGTTAGCAAGGTGATCAAATGCATAGCGTTAGCTATATAACTTGAGGTGACGCATTTGACAAAACAACTTGGGCATCCTTACCTTTGTCAAACAGAAAGGTCTTATTGTATACACACGGAAAGACGTCTGACAAGTTAAACTGTGTGTCCTGAGAAAGTATAAGAATTTACTAGCAGTATTTTTCTTACAAACATTTTCTATTGATTGAATAGCATCAGATGAACAGGCTTGAGAAAAATCACAGAGGAATTTGTTAAAAAATGATATATACTATTGTCAATAACTCCCTGTGTCTCAATGCAGAGAAAGGTTGTGCTAATTTAATCAGTTACTCATCAGATCATGGAGACAATAAGATGTATGATACGAAGAAGAAAGGGGCTTGTTTATTGTAATTTGCTTCAAATGCTATAAATTAAAACAAGTTCCAGAAGACAATTGATGATAGAAGCTTTTCAAAAGTACCATATTTTACTTCAAATCTGAAAACACCTCAAGTCTACCCAGCTTTAAATATTTAAAACTTGCAGGCAAGTTAGATGAATAAATGTAGGTCTGTTTGATAAATAATCCTTGGGGAAATTTTTTCTAATTGTCAGCCACACAACTAGAGGAAATGGAGGACAGGATGACTCACCTGTAAATAAAGTAGGATGTTTTTAAGTCATCACTGAATTTTGAATGATCTTACAGTTTACCTACAGTAGACAAATAGTTGTTGTAGAAAATACAAGTTCACTTTGCAGTTTGGATGTTAGAGTCTTTCTCTTAGAAGACTTGTGATTTTTGAAACCTTCTAGGTTACTTGGTACCATTTTTAGCATCTTGACAGAGACAAGTTGCAGAGCCCAGGTAACTCTTCTCTGCATATGCTCAGTTTATAAGTAAAGTACCTGAGGCTTGGGGGTGAAGCAGCTTGTCTAAGTTCCCATAGCCAGCCGGAGTGCAGCATTCAAAAACCAATCAACATGGATGTCCCTAAAACAGTACTCTGAAAATTCTCACTTTACCATCTTATAAGAAAAGTTTATTAACTTTTCGAAGATATTTTGCTCCTTTTACATGTAATAACTTTTCAACTTTTCTACCTTTGACAATGTTTAGTAAGAACCTTCAGTTCATACTGTTAGAAAGAAAGAAGAAAGTGTTAGTCACTCAGTAGTGTCCAACTCTTTACAGCCCATAGACAGTAGCCCACCAGCCTCCTCTGCCCATGGGATTTTCCAGGCCAGAATACTGGAGTGGGTTGCCATTTCCTCCTGTTAGGTGCTAATCAAATTTCATAAAATTAGCAAGGATCTGTCATGATTTCTATGATAAGAAGACTGAAATGCTAGCTAACAAAACATATTTTAAGAACTAGAGGTTGCGATTTTGGAAAATTACCTGAAAGAATGTTGACGTTTCAATGTACTTTGAAATGGGATGTTGCTCATGGTACCACCTCTTTGTATTAATTTCTCTAGCAATAAAATCAATTAGTTATCATAATGCAGGAAATGATTTGAGTAGGAAGTTGAATCTACATCAAGTAAGCAGGGTGAGGAAAGGGAGAAGGAAAATCTGCCTTGTGTGGAAATTTTATCTCCCACACTTTCTTCCTTTATCCCTAGAGATACAAATATGAATTAGATATAGTTGCTGATGTTGATAAGCTCCTAATCTAATAGACACCTATCCCTAGGATTACAGAGGTAGATGTGACCTTAAAGAGCTTAAACATGTGGGTTAGTGACAGGAGTGGAACATTAAGCCATGTCTCCAGACCCCAAGTCCTGTGGCCCTGGCTTCTCCACATTGTGCTGTAGGCACAGTGGTATACAGTACAGCCCATCCAAGACCTGGAAGTGAGCTGGAGCAGAAGAGGAAAGACGCTATAAAGAGTCCCCAGATATCTGCTTGCGTGCATTCATGTGTACTACGTTCCTTCAGTCATGTCCAACTCTTTTTTTTTCATTTTCTTTTTTTTTTTTTTTCATTTATTAGTTCGACTCTTTTGCGAGCCTAGGGCTCCACCAGGCTCCTCTGTCCATGGTATTCTCCAGGCAAGAACCCTGAGGTGGGTTGCCGTGACCTCCTCCAGGGGATCTTCCCAACCCAAGGATCGAACCCGTGTCTCTTTTGTCTCCCGCATTGGCAGGCGGGTTCTTCACCACTAGCACCACCTGGGAAGCCCCCGCATATCTGGAGACTCTACAAATGGACACGAGAGAATCAGCAGGGATCGGAGTCAGCCAATAACACAAAACACTTTTCCAAGGAAACTTTTCCTCTAACCAGAAAATCTGAATGGGGGTAGCAACAGAAAACCTTCCTCTTGATGGCAACTAATGCTTTGACAGTTCTCATCACTGGGAGCAGGTGACACTGTATAATACCAATTGGTATGTAAGGCAGTCAAGCACATGTTTTTCAGGCATTTTTTCTCGTTTATTTCACACTGTTGTCTTTTGGAAACAGCATACTCTTCCTAATTTGGGGTTTTCTTTCTCATTAATCGACCTAGAATAATGCCTGGCACATAGTTACTGTTGTATAAATATTTGTTAGATATATATTTTTAATTATCCAGGGTCAATATTTTACAGGTCTACCCAGCAGTCTTAATTTGAAGTTTTTAAGATGTGTGTTCATAGATTTTTAAATGGTGGGGTTTTGAGAGGTATAGAAGTGTGAATGGAATTGACATCTGAGTAGAGATGTTGTACTTTGCCCTAACAATTCCACATCTGACACTAATTTTAAAATCTTTTCTCCCAAATGCCCGTTTGCTACCTCGGCTTTATAGGCCAACCTGCCATCCGTGAGCAGAGCTGCGAGTCTCCTCCACTTGAAGAGCCCCAGGAGCATAATATAGTCAGTGGGAGTGCAGGACAGAAAAAATATACACTGCTTTGCACACAGCCTGAAAATCAAGGCATAAAAGAGGGAAAATAAATCAGTGTGCCTCATTCGGACTTTGCATGCATAATTCATCAGCAAAAATAAGTATCCAAATGTTTTACCAGTGAGTATAGGACAAGTTACCTTATTTTTCATTAATATCTGAATCATGGCTACATCCCAGACAATTCTAATATAGATCATTAATTAGAGTCTATAAGCGATACATTTAAGGTATACAAATATCCTCAAGTTGCTGATTTTAAGGGTATATTTATTGTTTTAAAATAGAGTCCATCTAGTTTCAAGGTTGATCTATTAAACTGAAAATCATGCAAACCTCTTACATCCTTTTACAAATAACTAAAAGATCATCAAAACCTCAGTGTTCAACATTGTAAATGAAATTAACATGTATTGAACTCCTGCAAGATTTTGATTACTATAGTGAGCATTGGGAAGATCCCCTGATATCACTTAGATCCTTTTACAAATAACCAAAAGATCATCAAAACCTCAGTGTTCAACAGGGTTGTGAATGAAATTAACATGTATTGAACTCCTGCAAGATTTTGATCACTATAGTGAGCATTGGGAAGATCCCCTGAAATCACTTAGATCCTTTTACAAATAACCAAAAGATCATCAAAACCTCAGTGTTCAACATTGTGAATGAAATTAACATGTATTGAACTCCTGCAAGATTTTGATCACTATAGTGAGCATTGGGAAGATCCCCTGCAAGATGCCCTGGACGATGCCACTGAAGTGGCAACCCACTCCAGTATTCTTGTCCAGAAAAATCCCATGGACAGAGGAGCCTGGAGGGCTACAACCCATGGGGTTGCAAAGGGTCAGACATGACTGGGTGACCGATCACACACACAGTAAGCATTCCAAATACATCATCTCATTTAATTTTCCTTACTGCTCATAAGATTAGGGCTACTTTCTCCATTTACAGGTGAAGACATTGACATCCAGAGAGACTGAGCATCTCTCTCATGATCACACAAATGTTAAACAATGGAGTCAAGATTTCACCCCAGATTTTTTTTTATCTAAAGCCAAGGGCCTTTTACTACCCCATGATGCTTCTCTAACTGGATCAACAGTAGTACACACAGAAAACTATATTCTTGAAAGAAGATGTGCACGTGCTTATGTACCCACACCATGGGGTCACAAAGAGTCAGGCACAACTGAGCGACGGGCACTTCAGCTCAGTTCAGTCCCTCAGTCATGTCTGACTCTTTGCGACCCCATGAACTGCAGCACACCAGGCCTCCGTGTCCATCACCAACTCCCAGAGTTTACTCAAACTCATGTCCTTTGAGTTGGTGATGCCATCCAACCATCTCATCCTCTGTCATCCCCTTGTCCTCCTACCCTCAATCTTTCCCAGCATCAGGGTCTTTTCCAATGAGTCAGTTCTTTGCATCAGGTGGCCAAAGTATTGGAGCTTCAGCTTCAGCATCAGACCTTCCAGTGAACATTCAGGACTGATCTCCCCTAGGATGACTGGTTGGATCCCCTTGCTGTCCAAGGGACTCTCAAGAGTCTTCTCCAACACCACAGTTCAAAAGCATCAATTCTTTGGTGCTCAGCTTTCTTTACTAACACTTACTTACTTACTATTAGGTCAGTGAGTAAGTGAACAGCAAAATTGAAAGGTTTGAATGTGTCACTCTGCAGATTAAAATGTTATTATAAAATTTACCCTAATTCCACTTCATCCTGTGGTCTTTGAAGAAACCTATAGCCAAACCATAGCTGACATTTAATGTGAACGTCAGCTTAAAGTACTGTTGTTATGAATACCATGTAAGTTGCCTGAAAACCCCTCAAATATATAAACAACTACATGGTTAGTGTATACAAGTTTTATCACTTATTTTTTAATCCTCCAAAATTTAAAAATGCAGTTATTCAACTCATGAACTAAGTAGTTATATCAATATTGGCGATATTATGATATTTTTCCCAGTCTATTTGTCCAGGATAGTTTGTCTCTATCTTTACGTTATGAGCCTGCAACATCTGTACACAAAAGAGCACAATTGAATTTTCTTAATGTTGAATTTTGACATAAAATTATATTCATCCTTTGAGATGTTGTCTTACATGAAGTCCTGAAAGAGTTTCAGATTAAATTGTTCAATTCTAAAACTTCAAGCATGATTATTTTCATTGAGAGGCAAAAAAGAAAAAAAATGCTTGAAATATGAATACATAAAATTCTATACCATACATTATCTGGCTTGGCAATAAATGGAGTGCTTATAAGAGAAAGATAAATCTAATTTAACATTATAACTCTTTATTAATAAAAATATATAGATTCCAAACCTCTTCAGTGACCCTGTCTCACACAGTATAATTCCCTAAAACTTCTAAGTCACTCAATGATAAGAGGCTGATCTAAACGCTTCCACTGCATTAATCAAATACCAGGTCTAATTAAAAGAGCCATGCACAAAGCTTTTTCAAAATGTTGCTCAGGTATTGCAATAATTTCTGATCACCCAAGCCTGGAAGACAAATAATTAGAGCTGCCAGAGCATTCTGATGAGTGATGTCAGCATCTCCAAGTGACCTTCCCTCCACTAATTAATTTTCATCTTAAGAAAAGAGACCCTGTTGTTGCACATTATTAATTGAGTTCACTAAAAGATGCGCCTGATTAATTTTTGTTGATAATACTTGTCATTCTAGGCAGCGGCTGTAATCATTCTATTGGGTTTTATTTTTTTAAGTTGATCTAAGTCCTTTGCAATGTGACTGATATATCTGATACAAAATATCATGCATAAGGGCATATCCTATCATGTGTCTGGGCTATTTTTCATTGCAGTTGTTGGCCAAGGTAAAATGAAATGTCAAAGTGGAGTCTTCTGAGCCATTGGAAACTATAAAGGTGTCGTTTCACTTTGTCCTCATAGCTTATTGAAGCCACTCATTCTTAAGTCCTCAAAAGAGATCACTGCACATATTCGGCAGCCTCCTCCTGGGTTTCACAGTGAAATGTCCCTTCAACAGAGAAAACCCTGCTTTGTCTTATGAGACTTCTTCATCACGTTTCTGTTATTACCAAAAGATTTCAGACAACTTCCTTTGTCTTCCAAGTGGGATGAATAGTCCACTAAGTAAGTCCAGTCTTCTGACCCTGTGTAACAGGCCTAGAATTTGGATTGCTGCCCTATTCATTCATAAACTATGAGGATTAGAAAAAAAAATAGAGAGAGCTATATTTAAGTATTTATTTCATTAACCTAAAATTAAACAGGAAATTCAGTCACACACCTAATGAATGTAAGCTGTACTCTAATACGGGAACATTCACATGTCAGTGAATTTCAAGATCCTTATTAAAACCATAGTTCATTTTCAGAGGAACCATCTGAATGTAGAATTAATTTATTGGGAAAATATTATGTTCTAGTTTGAAAGAGAAAATATTTTATTTGTATTGGGAAAATGAACTCACAGGACTTCTTAGATCTTAAAGGGATCCTGTTAGGTGAATTTTGATAAATATTAGCCTAAATGATCAAAAAATAAATATAATTTTGTGGACACACATGTTTAACAGTCAAGAGAAAATGTTTAACAAACTGTCTTTTGTGTTTTGCTCAATCTGAAATCTTTGAAAAGTTTTTTGAATCATTGCTGAATTAGGCAATGTTAGGTTTTATCATCCACAGTATATGCTATTTGCTTAGAAGTTTAAAGAAGCTATTTAAATATATTATGAATAGAAACTAAAAAAAATGCCTATCTCTTTAAAGTATCCTTCTCCTCTTCAGTTGTAAGCTTGTTCCTTTGTTCAGTTTTTCCACTAGATCACTGCAAGATGGCCCTAAACCATCCTGGACACTGGTTCAGATCAAATGGCCCTATCTTTTAGCCGAATTCACCCCTCCCCGTGAATTATCTTCATGAAGGGAAATGTGACATGGTTCTCTAATAGTAGAGTTCAAGCTCTTTATTTAATCAATCAATACCATTATTAAACAGCCACCAGGAATTAGGTACTTGTATCTTCTCCGAAATTTGGAAGACCTAAAAGTGAGTTTCCTTGCCTTGTCAATCTCAAGGAAACAAGTATGGGACAAAAAAAATCCTACGATATAAAGGTAAAGGTAACTCTTATGAGTGTTGAAACAGGGATCTATAATGAAAACAAACAAACAAACCAGCAGCATTTTAGACACCAAACCTGATGATTCATGAGATGTTCCATTGTCACAGTATTTTAGACCTGAAAATAAATTTATTTTTGTATTGAAGTGTAGTTGATTTACAATGTTGTATTAGTTTCAGTTGTACAATAAAGTGATTCAGTTATGCATATATATGCATATATGTATATTCTATATACTATTTTTCAGATTCTTTTCCCTTATAGTTATAAAATATTAAGTATAGTTCCCTGTGCTATAGTCAGTCCTTGAAAAAACTTTCAGATAAAGTTTAAAAAAACTTAAAAAAAAAAAGTTTTAAAGTTAAAAAAAACAGCTTTAAAGATAAAAAAACTGTCAAAAATGCCAATATTTCACATACCTAGAAATTGATTCTCAGATTATTTTAAGAATAATTGTATATCAGAGGATTTACTTTTTATTCAAAGGAAATGAATAGAAAGAATAATAATAAACACTGATTTGTATTTAGTTTACAAATATCTTTACTTAGAATCATGAGTAGTACATATTTCTCATGAAATAGACATGCAGTTGTTTCAGAGTATTGCTGAGTGCCCGTGTGTATCACCACATATGTATTTATCAGTGTTGATGTCTTTTTTCACTGTGGTCTTAAGGCCCATACCTGTTTATTCTGCCCTATTTGTTCAGGTTATTGCCTTTTTCATGTAGGAGATTAATAAATAGAAGAACAAGCAAGAGAGAGATGAAGGGGAAGAAAAAGAACAGAGGAGAGGGAGACAAGGGAAAGAGAGAGGCTTAAGATCATATGGTCCCATCTCAATTTTTTTCTCATTATACTTTCAAATTTTAATGTGCAAACCTAAGAAAGGTTACATCTGACAATTTGTGGCCAAGTGTAATTTCTTCTCTTAATAAAATTGACCTCAAATATTAAGAAAAAAAGAGGCAAAAACAAAACTGGGAATGTTTTATGTGATAATATTCCTTGTAAATTCACTTTGTGTAAATTACAAGGTAGAGTCTTACCGACAGTTAGATACATCTTAGTGACTGTTGTCAAGAAGTGATAGTATATGACTTCCCTGGTGGTCCAGTGGTTAAGAATCTGCCTTCCAATGCAGGGGACACAGGTTTGATCCCTGGTTGGGGAACTAAGATTGATCCCACATGCCTGGGGAGGTGACGGGGGAGCAATTAAGCCCACATTCTGCAGCTAGAAAAAGCTCAAGCACAGCAGTGAAGACCCAGGGCAGTGTAGCCAATTTTTTTTTTTTTTTTAAGTTATAGTGTATTTCCAAAATAATGTAAATGACACCTTTTAGGGTATATGATTTTAATCAGTGTGGGGGAAATTTAGTCTTTTTCTTTTTAATTTGGAGAACGTATAAAGATTCTGAAGGAACAAACTTTTGGACTTTAGGGAAGGAAAGATAAGTTCTCGAGATCAGTGAGGACAAAGATGAAGCTGAATGTCAGATGTTGCTCTGAATCTAGGTCAGTATGACTGAAAGAACACCAAGACTTAGGACAGGCCCTTCTTTTGAGTCATGTAATTTAAATCAATATGGAGAGATCATCTCTGACTAATATATCTGACATGAATTTTCTAATCAGATTTTACCTATAGTCTGTCAGCATTCCTTTTAGAAGTCATCAATATTTTACTTGGATGAATATCATCGTCTTCTTACTTTCTCTCATGGCTTTGTTTCTGTTTAATAATGTTGCATTTTAGTAATTATATTTAACCAAACTATAAACTGAAAATAAGGGGTTTCTGAACTTGGATTCTGACTTTTAACTATGCCATCACTCTTGATAAGTGCAATCTTGGGTTTTGTACAAAGAACCCTTGTATAAGGTAGGTGTCATTGAATAATATTTGGCCCTGGGATATACATCTATCTCAGCTAATTAACTTCAGTTTTTACCACAATTTATATTGACTGAGCTGTCTTCAATCCAATAGATATTTGCCCACAGAGTGACTGAATTTAATCTATAGCCACGATATGTGTGAACATGGCATCTCCAGGTACCCAAAAGCATTCACTTCTCTCTTCAAGGTGAAAGATATAGCAGTGGGGCTCAGAGGATTATGTATAAGATCTGGGATGAGATTAACTTGGAATCAGTATGACCAAAAAAGGTGTTCTATGAAATTTGGCGTCAAACAATCTCAAGTTTTGTTTTGGCATCAAACAATCTCTAAGAATAATTTTTCTTAGGGAGAAAACTTAGAGTTACTTAAATTCTTTGAGTCTCAATCTCTATATGGATAAAATAGAAGTATATTTTACATTCCCCTAATAAGATTGAAAGAAAATAAACAAAATAATAAATGTGAAAGCATGCAATTCAGTGCCTGATAGATTGAGGGAGCTCAATAAAAATCATTTTACACTCAATCTAGATTGATTAGTGTACTTGACTTATAGAAAGATTCTGCTCTTTTAGCATCCCAACTGTCTTAACTTTGTTCCTCACACTGCCTTTCCATCTCAAGTAGAGGAAACATGGAGAAACAATGAATTTGCTGCACTCACAATGGGACCCAACCAAGTGGGCCTACTGGTCAACTTGAAAAGTGGGACTTCTAAGACTGGTCAGTGTTGCCTGATGGTGGGGAATCAAAGAGAGAGCAAAGTTCAAACTAAATTAAGGTCAAACTTGTTAAGGAGTTTGAAATCATATATCGGGAAATATCTTGTGTTCAGTAAGTATAGGAAGGGTTGCTAGAAAGTTTTGAGATGCAAATAAGGTAGGGAAACAATGGACGCTGGTAATAAAATCTAAAGTAACAATTGGACAATTTTTCAACTTGATTTAGAAAAAGAGTTTTAAAGCTTAAAAAACTGTCAAGCATCATGATCTATGATAGTTTTAACATGTTAAATGGAGTTCCACAGATCTTACTAATTTTTGACAACTTCACATCATTTAATTTTTTAAGAGGTGTGTCTGACCCAAGGTTTTTGTAATACTTTTATATTTGACCCTGAAGACACCTTCAGAGTAGCCTCTTTTAAAGATAATTTTGACATAAAGTTAGCTTTGGCTAGTAGCCATACCACCATAACTTTTGACCTTGAGTGAGCTCCAATTTCTGGTAGTATTTGAATAAATGACTTCTGGGTGAAAGTAAAAGGTCAGGAAATAAAGTATCAAAGTTATCAAGATTGATTTTTATTATTTCTTTCTCATTAATTGCCTGTACACTACTTCTTCCCCTCTAATGTAATACCTTCTGAAAATTTCCTTCATTTGTAAGTCATTAACAGTAATTTTAAGGTAGGTCATGTCCTAGTACAACAAATTTCAAAGGCTAGTCTGAAGCAAAGTGATAGAGTGGAAAGAACTTTGAGTTTGAAATAAGAACACTTGGATCCCTATCCTGGCTCTCCCACTAACTAGTCTGAAAGATAAACTATCTTTACCTGAAATGAGATGATGATAATCATCTCTCCAACTTCACTGGGTCTTTACCTGGTTTAAATAAGTTCTTGCCTTGTAAAGGCATATGGAAAGCTGTAAAATATTGCACACATAAATCATTACATTAATTAAATTATGTATTTGATTTATGATCTTGAAAATTTAAGGATCAAATATTGTTTCAATGGATGACTCTTGGAAATAATCTCCCTTTAAAAATATATTGAAATAAAAATGTTTGTATTCATGGAATTTAGGCCATAAAATTCAAAGCTGCAATACCTAAAATAATTTTATTCTAGAAAGTTAACCCCATAGAGTAATAAGAGCCTCCTCCTAGAGGTCATGCTGCTGTATCTTTGTCCATTTAAGATCTATTTCCAGCAGTTGCCAGAAAAATGTATTCAAATAGTAAGTCAGATCATTTCACTCCTTGTTTAAATTTATCTAATGTCTCCCCATCACTTAGAATAAAAGCTAAAATGCTAACAGCAGCCAAAAAAAAACACATGATTGGGTCCCTTGTTAACTCTGGCCTCAACTACTATTGAGTTCCCCAGATTCACATTCTGTCCTTAGGACCTTTGTGTTTTCTGTTTCCCTACTTGGAACAGTTCTCCTCATATGGCTAATTCACTCATGGCATCAAGTCCTTGTTCAAAGATCCTCTTCTCAATTGGGCTTACCCTGACTACTCTGCTTAAAATTGCAATCCTACCCCACATAGCCAATACACTTATCTATCTTTTTTCTGTAGCACAGATCACCTTCTAACACACTACATCATTTTCATATTTATCCTGTTTATTTTTTGCCTCTAGCCACCATAATATAAACTCTACGAAAATGGATTTCATCTGTTTTGTTCACTGATCTACCCCATGTACTTCAGCATCTGGGCTATATGGTAAGCACTCAAAAATTTACTCATTGAAAAAGTGGATGATATAATGAAAATACCATAGAAACCTTTGTCAGTAGGTGTGCTGCTTTCTATGGCCTATTCCTGTGACCAACCACAAGCATTTACAGAATATGTGCATCAAGAAGAGGTGAGAAATATGACTATAAAAAGAGAATGAAACTATTCAGCTCTTCTAAACACAGAACTCATGACCTTGGAATCTCTTTATACATTTTTTTAATCGATGACATTAACAGGATTTTCTTTGTCCTACATCTATAGAACATGGCAACATTAATCTCTTGGTAAATTTGCATAAAATTTGCAAATATAATTTCATGATCTGTAAAACCAAAATCAAAGTATAACATAGCAATTTTATTGACTTAATCTCTCAGAATTCTGTCAAAAAAGCAATCAGATTTTCTTATCATTATTTATTCTTTTTTAAATGCCTATGGCTTTTCATTCTATTATCTAGTGACTGATTAGTAATTTGCCCTCTTTATTCCAATATTTTAGTTGAGGTTGAACTGATTATATCTAGTACCTAAAATTACCTGATCCATATTGCTTTTAATTTATATTTAGAAATCCTAAGTTCCATATTGGCTCTCTAAAACCCAATCTGTATTGCACCGATAACCCTACTGCTTGGGCATCCTATACCAATAAGCAAGTTGCTGCTGCTGCTGCTGCTGCTAAGTCACGTCAGTCATGTCCAACTCTGTGCGACCCCACAGACGGCAGCCCACCAGGCTCCCCCGTCCCTGGGACTCTCCAGGCAAGAATACTGGAGTGGGTTGCCATTTCCTTCTCCAGTGCATGAAAGTGAAAAGTGAAAGTGAAATCTCTCAGTCGTGTCCGACTCTTTGTGACCCCATGGACCCCATGACCAGACTCCTCCATCCATGGGATTTTCCAGGCAAGAGTACCGGAGTGGAGTGCCGTTGCCTTCTCCAATAAGCAAGTTAGTTCCTATAATTAGCGCTATATCATACCTCCCTTAATTAACACTAGGATATCAATGGTGGCAATTTCGGTGTTTGGCTTACTGTTCCTGGTAGCAGTCTTCATTTACAATTCACAGCTATATACTAAAATTTTGCTTCTGACCCCAAATTTCCCATCTGAAGCCAAGGCACTCAGTTTGAACAGATCACTGTACATACTGATGAGAATCATGCAACAGAACCAGAAACAGTCTTACCAGTAAGTCTTAAAATGACTTCTACACAGTCTCCATACCATTAGCAATGCTGCACCACTTAATACCATACCACAGTATGAAATCCATTTGTGCAGTTGTGCTGTGTGAAAGTTATCGTTTTTAGCTCAGTAACTTATTTTTAAATTTATTGGCCTTTTCTTTTTTCTTTTTGGGCTGTTGAGTATCAAGAGTACCAAAGGGTTACTAAACACGTTTTCTAAGAATTTTCATTTTTCTTACTTCTTATCTAAAGCTTGAAATTTCCTTTTTCTCATCTGTCTTCACTAACTGTGACTTATTCACACATAATATACTCTCGATGGATTTTAGGAGAATTGACATATTTAGCTAAGTTGAAATGAAAGGTAAATCTAAATCTACCTCACTAAATGGAAACTATATGTCATATGTGAAGAAAACTGAGTATTAAACTCAGTCTATTTGTGTAAATAGGACTTTAAAGACATTTAAACAACAACACAGATTTCATGGTGTTTCTTATTTTCTCTGTAAAACTGGTTTGTCCTCTAAAGCTTCAAATATGATTATTATACAACATCATTCTATAAATTTGTTTCCTAAAATTTCTCCATTTCCCTCATTAATCTTTAAAAGTTCAATTATTTGCTTCCTTACCAGAATCTATTTCTCCAGAAACATTATATGGATATTATGCAGGTGTGCTAACTCCAGGGTTTTGGCTATTGTCCAGCTTGAACAATTAGTTAAAATTCTCTTTTAGTTTTAACCAGATGTTTTAGTCCTCATTTCCTGACCTAAAAGGCTCTTTCAAATTATGAAGAACTTTTAAATACTTTTCCCATTCTCTTTCTGAGCTAGCTGCACCTTAGTGCTAATATGGTCTGATTTTCAGTATGTGCATATAATTAGTAAGGTTTATACAACATTTGGAGTAAATCTGGCTTAAAAATACTTTCAATATGAGAAGGGAAACATTAATCAGCAAAGATTTACCTAGTATATATCTTTTGACTTTAAATCTCTTTTTCCATGGTTCTTAGTTGAGATTTTAATTTCCAAAAAGATGAGTGCATTAATTTTAGAATTTTCTAAATTTCATGTAGCTTCATCTATTGAATGAGCCTATATTCTTTCTGGAGACATACCTTTGACCCATTGTGTATCTTGGGCTTCCCTAGTGGTTCAATGGTAGAGGGTCCACCTGCCAGTGCAGGAGATGCAGGAGACACAGGAGAGGTGGGTTCGATTCCTGGGTCAGGAAGATCCCCCGGAGAAGAAAATGACAACCCACTCTAGTGTTCTTTCCTGGGAAATCTCATGGACAGAGGAGCCTGGTGGGCTACAGTCCATGGGATCACAAAGAGTCAGACATGACTCAGGGACTAAACAACAAAAACCAGGACCCACAAATGATGCTAACATTCTGTAAAAGTGAAAGTTGCTCAGTTGCGTCAGACTCTTTGTGACCCCCATGGACTATACAGTCCATGGAATTCTCCAGGTCAGAATACTGAAGAAGGTAGCTGTTCCCTTCTCCATGGGATCTTACCAACCCAGGGACTGAACCCAGGTCTCCCATATTGTGGACAGATTCTTTACCAACTGAGCCACCAGAAAAGCCAGTACTTTCTATGCCCCATGTATATATGTTACTAACTTGCAATATGATAAGTAGATATATATTTTGTACTTGAAGAATTCTGAAAAACCACCAGTAGAGTCAAAATGTTTTCAGTGCTGACACACACTAGCCTTCTATGAGCACAACCATTTAATGTTATTTCTCTTAGCCCTTTATTTCTTGTATTTAGTTAATTCCTTACAGATCCTCAGGAGCCAAATTAAGGTCACTGTCCTCCCTTGCCACTGGTTACTAAAATCACACAAAAAGTAGCTGCTATTATGTTATACACCTGAAACTACTATAAAATTGTAAATCAACTATACATCAATTCTTTCAATACCTTTAATTAAAAAGGAAAAAAAAAAAAAAAAGAGTAGCTCCCGGTGGACCCAAAACAGTTGTTGGGGAGAGGCAGCTCCTTTCAATTCTGATCAGCCAGGAACAAGGATGGTGGGTTAGATGGAGGAAAACAGGTAGAAGAAACATTTTAGAAGTCTAATCAACTGATTTAGGGGAAATCCTCAAGATATGTTGCACAAGCAATAGTCTTCTGAGGAAAAACACTGGTCAGAAGCTATGCTTAACTTTCCCTGTTCCTTACTTCTATGAAACTTCTTAAAATACAGGCTTTGAGTTGGTAGTGTTTTGTGTTTATATAAAAATGAGTTCAGTGTTTCTTTATTAATTTTAGTGGTACAACAAGAAGGGTGTATTGCTTTGACATAAGGAATTCGAAGTTACTAGGCACGTGCTCTTCCATTAATCTTTAAAATATATTTACTGGGTGAGCAGCCAACATAATCCTGCCTAAACAGATAAGAAAATGGAGAGCTGGTGATAAGGTGACTTGTTTAAAGCTGCGCAACAAATCAGGGAGAGAGATGGAGTCCAAGTTCATTCCCCTGCTCTGGGCCGCAGGCGCCCCCACTGGCTCAGGCGCATAAGAACAGCTAGACACTGATGCTTGGGAGTCACCAAGCCCTGGATAAAAAGGCTTCATTCTGATAATTTCTGGAACGTTCTGAGGAGAATGCCACGAACCATATTTCTGGAAAGTCTCAGAAGAGAATCCCACAAGTGAAAAGAAATATTTTTTGTCCCATCAGTATTTTGATTTGTATCCCTTGCATAGCGTCAGCTTTTAATTATCTAGAGAATAATTATCCATTTGTGGCTTATCTAGGCCCCTTTCTTCTCTCCAGCTTCCTGCCTGTGGGCCATTTTCCTGCTCATTAATACTTGCATCACAGACACGATCTGCTGCTTTGCGGGTGAGTCTGGTAAAAAGATCTGGTGGGCAAGGAGATAAAATGTATTGAATATGTAAAATTTCATGATTATCATAAGCTTTAATTCATCCATACTGGGCTAGATAGTTGAACTCCATAACAAATGATAATATAGTTCATTTGTCAGGGGAAGGCCCACTCCTTTTTGCCTTTTATTCTGCATATCTACTTTCCCCTAGTTCCTTTACTTGATGCTTATTATCACAGATAATTGAAATTTGACAAAAGGCAATCTTTTGCTGATAGATTTGGACAATGTTCACGTTTTTGAATTTGGCATTTCCCCACCCCTTGAAAAGAAACCTCAATAAATACATCTCACATGTATTAAGGAATAAATGAAAGGTGTGCTTTTTGCGTATTATTTGTGGATTGAAAGATAAAATATGGCGATCAGCAGCCTGTCACCCCTCCCCCCTCAAGGATTCTCGGTGGTTAAAGAGCCCGTGCTGGTGGTGGAGATTAGGAAGAAGTCGTGATTGCCTCATGAATCAGGGTGAAGCCACTCGCTGGTGGCAGTTAGTTTGATCTTCCTAGTCACTCTCAGAGGTTATATATCTTTCGAGATGATCACTCACAAGGATATCCTTGAAGGAAAACGAGGCTGCCTCACGAAAGCACAACTAAATGAAACAAAAAGGAACAGTGACGGGGTAAGAGGAGCAACGGGGAGGATTCTTTTAGCATCTACACAAATAAAATGGAGTGTGTTGGTAAATTCCTTCTCCAGCAGCTCAAAGCACCATTCCTAGAGCTATGCTGACCACGTCAAAACGATGCTGCTGCATAAGCAAGGGAATAAACAAAGCGAAGACCCATTAGCTCTGTTTCCATTAGACACTGGAAGGGTAAAAAAAAAAAAAAAAATCAATAACAGGCAAACAGAAGATAAAATTGATAGGAAAGAAATGTTAATTTTAAAGCTTTAAAACGAGGTATTGCGAGCAATGGCATGCAATAAACCTTTAAAAACTATTTTTAAAACTTTCAAAATCATTTACATTTACATGGGGAAAAGAACTCTAGCAGGAACATATACAGCATATTAAACTTTAGTGCATTTTTAATGACTTGTCTTAAACAAATTATGCATGAGATAGATTACACATCCTTCACCCACTTAACAAAAAGGCATACACACGAACAAAAAACAAAACCAGGTGGCTTTTAAAAAGAAATTAAGTGTATACTTGGTGACTGATTGGGAGAAATGCCAGGCGATGTAAAGGACCTCTCCGAATAGAGTTCTCTTGAAAGAAGCTAGATTGATGGGCGCTTTCGGCCCAGACAGTAGGCTGAACAGTATAAATGATACTAGTCTCTGATTTTGGATTCCATCCTGTAAATGCCCTCAGCAGTCAGAGTAAGGGAACTAAAAGAACTCTGGGATGATAAGTCTTGAATTCATTCCAAGTCCCACCACTCCTTAACTACCTAGCTGGACAAGTATTTTACCACCCTTCCTTTTTCTCATTTTTAAGATGGAGATAATAATAATGGTGTCTTGTGTTCCTAACTTGGAATAAGGCCCAAGTCTTTGCATTTTCTTAGGCTCCAGTTCTCTGTAATATACAAGCATGGTTCAAAACCATTGGTTTAGCTGACTAGTTCTCAAGCTTATGGGTATGTCTGAGTCCCTGGAAGAGTCTGTGAAAACATAGGCAGCTAAGCCCCGCCCTCAGAGTTTCTGATTTTGTAGGGCCGAGTTAGAGAAGGAGAACTGGTATTTCTAACAAATTACCAGGTAGTTCTGATGTTGCTGATACTGGGACCACACTTGAAGAACTTCCTATCAAGCCTTGCAATTCTAGTGTGGTCCACTGACCGTCAGCATCACCCAGGAGCTGGTAAGTCATGTCATGCATACTCACCCAGACCTTGTTAGAAATACCGACCTGTCCTGCTGAACCAGAACTGGCATTTCACAAGATCTCCAGGTGATTTGTATGCCCCGTAACGTTTGAGAAGTTCTGTTTTCAAGAGTATCTTTGAAGGAAGTGGAACCAAAGACTGTGAAAATATGCTGTGGGGGGGTTTGTAAAAGGGGCAACAAGTATAAACAACCCAAATCTGGGGTCTTGGCCTTGGTATTTCCCTGGGAAGTCCTGCTTGTGAAACTGACTATATGCACCAGTTGTAAACAGCAATTATCAAGCAAGTTACTTATGGTACCTAGATATGCTGTGAGTGAAGTGAAAGTTGCTCAGTCCTGTCTGATTCTTTGTGACCTCATGGACTATACAGTTTGTGGAATTCTCTTGGCCAGAATACTGGAGTGGGTAGCCATTTCCTTCTCCAGGGGATCTTCCCAACCCAGAGACTGAACCCAGGTCTCTCACATTGCAGGCAGATTCTTTACCAGCTAAACCACCAGGGAAGTCCAAGAGTACTAGAATGGGTAGCCTATCCCTTCTCCAGCAGATCTTCCTGACTCAGGAATCGAATCCGCATCTCCTGCATTGCAGGCGGATTCTTTACCAACTCAGCTGGATTCCCGATTGAGCAGAAAGGCCAGGGTGAACAATTATTAGAGCACCTTTTCACTACTAATAGAAATTTTGCTCCCTTAAATGACAATCTGCAGTTCTCTCTTGTTTTTGGGTTTTTTTTTCCCCCCTGTGGTCCCAGGTCCTTTCTTATCTAATTATGGACTTGGTGACTACATGAATTTTGGTCAGAAGAAAAGTAAGCTGAAAATACCAAGTGCATTTCCATCAGTAGTTCCTTTAGACTAAAGAGTCACTGGGTTAAGTGTCAATGATCTAATATCAACCCAGCATCACAGCAACCCCTTCATTCAAACAAGGCTTCCCGTTACATGGACTACAAATCGGAGCACTCGCTTCACATTTGTGAGATTTATACGACCATTTAGAGAAATTCTTCTTGTAGCTCCTCTGATAACATCACTGGCAATACAAAGCTGAATGGTTCATATCAGATTTCATCTCTAGCATGTAGTGGTTTAGTGTTTGAGAATGAACTCACAGACTATTAAATTTATAAAAACAAAGACAGATATACAACATAAAGCAATTCAAGCTCCAAAAGCTTTCTATTAGCTTTTGGAAAAGAACCACTACAAAAAGAAAAAGGCAGTGAAGATTAAATCTTTAAAGATTCAATTTGTCTATCCTGCTATGGAAAACCTAAGCTTGCTGAAGACATAGAATTACAGCTTTATTTTAGTCCATAGCAGATATCATTCCAATGATAAGCTTTACAGTAAAATCAATGAGAAAATATTCTGATTTGCAAAACTACCCTGCACAAGTGACAATAACTATGTAATAATGTAAGTGTTATGGCAATATTGTATATATTACATTAACAATATAAACATCTAAACACAGGGACTTTTTAATTTTCATAAGTGATTTCCGTTTTAAAGATGAAAGCACAATGAAAAAATAAGTAAACTATTAGAACCTAAGAGATGTTTTGCACTGAACTATTAGTTAGCCTTACAGTCTGTCTTTTTTCTTACCAACATTAAAAAAAAAGATAACTTTAAACACTCTCTCATGGAAGAGAATGTCTTCTACTTATAATGGTTCTGCTTTTCTAATCAAATATTTCTCTATAATTGCCTTTTTTTTTTCCTTGATGCTCATTTGCTGATGCATTTAAAATTCCTTTTTTGTTTTGTGGGAATTCAGGAATTCATATTTCTTCATTGCAAGTGATGGAAATCTTTCTGCTACCTATTCGGGCAATGGTCTTTATTAATAAATCACATTATGTTATTCACCACTTACCTGGTGGCTCAGCTGGTAAAGGATCTGCCTGCAACGTGGGAGAACCTGGGTTCAATCTCTGGATTGAGAAGATCCCCTGGAGAAGGGAACAGCTACCCTCTCCAGTAATCTAGCATGGAGAATTACATGAGGTCACAAAGAGTAGGGCACGACTGAGCCAATTTCACTACCTTCAGAAAATTGTGGGGTTACTCCATCTGAGCTACATGTGGAATTAAAGCTGTTATCATATTTGTCTTCTGTGTATTCATCCCATAAATGACTTCCCCCAGAGGAAAGAGTGATTTGTCTAAAAGATACCATACATATTTGAAAGATTCTTATTTATGAATTATACTAAACCTCCTTGGAAGCAACGCTATGACAAATCTAGACTGCATATTAAAAAGCAGAGACATCACTTTCCTGACAAAAGTCCATAGAAACAAAGATATGATTTTTCCAGTAGTGATGTTCGGATGTGCGATTTGGACTATAAAGAAAGCTAAGCAAAGAAGAATTGAAGCTTTCAAATTGTGGTGCTGGAGAAGATTCTTGAGATTCCCTTGATCAGCAGGGAGAACAAACCAATCAATCCCAAAAGAAATCAACTGTGAATATTCATTGGGAAGGACTGATGCTGAAGCTGAAGCTTCAATACTTTGGCCACCTGATGCAAAGAGCCAATCATTGGAAAAGATCCTTATGCTGAAATAAATTGAGGGCAGGAGGAGAATGGGGCAACAGAGGATGAGATGTTTGGATGGCATCAGTGACTCAATAGATATGAGTTTGAGCAAGTTCTGGGAGATAGTGAAGGACAGGGAAGCCTGCTGTGCTGCAGTTTGGGGGTGGGGGGTTCCGAAAGAGTCAGACATGATTTAGCAGCTGAACCTTAGGACTATTAATTGTTTTTTAATTAGTTGCCCTAAAAAAGAAAATCTCCTAGACCACATTGTTTTTTGATATAGGAGCTCAAATACCTGTCTCAGACATCAGAAGACCCAGGAAGCCTGAAACTGAATCTACCTCTAGATGGTAAGGCCTTGAGGGCAGGAATTAATGCTTGTCATTGGCCACCTGCATTGGGCTTCATGTAGCCAATATTCTGTTGATGAGTGGATGGAAGAACCGAAAGCCCTTCACGTATATCTGTATTTAACCACTTCCCCAGAGTATGACCAGTTCGTTATATGCTCTTTCCAGCTAATAGTGTTAGACAATGGACACCAGGTTAGACCCTTGTACAAACGAAGGGAGGCTTTGAACTTTGGGAATAGCTACTGAAAAATTGATGTTTTTGAACTGTGGTGTTGGAGAAGACTCTTGAGAGTCCCTTGGACTGCAAGGAGATCCAGCCAGTCCATCCTAAAGGAGATCAGTCCTGGGTGTTCATCGGAAGTACTGATGCTGAAGCTGAAACTCCAATACTTTGGCCACCTCATGCGAAGAGTTGACTCATTGGAAAAGACCCTGATGCTGGGAGGGATTGGGGGCAGGAGGAGAAGGGGATGACAGAGGATGAGATGGCTGGATGGCATCACCGACTCGACGGACATGAGTTTGAGTAAACTGCGGGAGTTGGTGATGGACAGGGAGGCCTGGCGTGCTGCGATTTGTGGGGTCGCAAAGAGTCGAACATGACTGAGTGACTGAACTGACTGAACTGACTGTTAATGTGGACTAGGATGTTAAATTCCTTGAAAGCAGGTTCTTTGTCACCCCACCAGGCCTACCCCATCCCACTTTGCACATGATAGTTATTTGTTGCACTGAAGTAAATTGACTCTGTAAAAGGCATTAGTGTGGACAAAAATAAATACATTAGTATGCTGCTCCAAGTCTGACTCAGTGAAGTCATCCTGCTCGAAACCTTCCTTTCTAATTTCATATTAATATTTTTGTTAGGTAATGCATGCAGATGATACAAAATCCAAAATGTATAAAAGGGCACAGAATGAAGAGTAAGGCTCCATTACTACTTTGCCACCCAAGGGCTCAGAATTCACTGTGAGAGGGAAAATCTGAAAACTTACCTTTTTGTAACAAGAGGTGTTTGGCAGCTGATGTTTTTAAGTGTAATGGGAAACTAATGCTTTTCCGCTGGTACTGTAGTGCTCGACTTTTTCTTTACTGTTGTTCAGTCGCTCAGTCGTGTTGGACTCTTCAACCCCATGGACTGCAGCACACCAGGCTTCCCTGTCCTTCACCATCTCCTATAGTTTGCTCAAGCTCATCAGCTTTTTGTTAGTCCTTTTAAATCTGGAAAATAATTTCTTTTGTATAGTAAATAAAACCCAGTACACCAACTGAGATCTGCAAACAGTATTAGTAAGGCTAAAAGCCATCCACCTTTGAGCAAATGGCCCTCCTGTGTTTTCACTTCTCCTATCCGCAAGAACACCACCACATACAGCACCATCAAAGACAGTTCTTACCTCTAACAACTATATACTATAAACTAACCAGCTTTGATAGAAGTTTGCTTTGGAAGGTTTCTGTGTTTCCAGGGTTATTTCTCAAAGATACTCAGATAGTCAAGCAGTAGTTTAAGAAAGCAGTATACTGCTTTGTCTAATCCAGCATAGGGGAGATAAGCCACTCCAAGTAAGAATAAAGAGTGAAAGCCAAAAGCAACAGACAGAGCAGGTAGGTTACAGAATTTCCTCATCTCTCAAATCTCAAGTTTTGTTTTTTGTCTGATTGTTTTTCTCCACTTTGTTTTATGAGATTACATGGGCTTTTCACCTGTATGTGGAAACACAAAAACTTCATTGAAGCCCAGAAGAAACTGTATTTTCTTGTGTAGGCATGTACTTGTGTGCTAAATTAACATAGGCACACACACACACATACACACACACACACAAAATGCATTTTGACCCTGTAGGGAAGCAGTGACTTTACTAATACCATTTGTGATTTTCATTATGTTTCAGTGACTTTAGAGAAATTCTGTAACATGTCTTAATACTTTAAGCAACCTCTACTCTGAAATGATTTTAAGGAAGAAAAATAGAAAGAAAGGAGTTAACACTGACAATGTAGCCAATGAAAAATCATGAAACACTGCATTCCACACCTGCCTCTTTCACACCATCCCATAACACTGGCTTCAACCAGAAATAACTACTTCTAGGCACTAGATGAGCATTAAGTTGTCTTTGGATATTTTTTTAAGCATTGAGATTTCTCAGGTAATACTTCATGCTGAATTAAGTAAGAGAACACTGCAAGCAGACCCTCCCAGGCATTATGAGTTTGCAAATCGATTCCACAACTCAGGGTGCTGTTTTGCTCTCTGAGCAGTTGCTGTAAAATGTTTCATAATAATTTGAGCAATCACCTACTAAAACTTGCAAGCACATGCCTAACACTGATTTTTCCAAAATACATAATAATGCATACCGTATAATAGAAGGTAAGACAGAGCCCTGAACTTTTCCCCAAGGATGTCTCTCTTTTTCTTTCTCTATTTTCCCAACAGCAATGATCTTTGCTTCAGCTTCTCTAGCCTTAAGATGTTTTATTAAGTATTTCAACTTTGGGAAAGTGAATCAGATTTAATCCAAAAAGGAAAAAAGGTGATAGTAGCATTTATACATTTCTGGAAGCTGACAGCAAGATAAACCCAACGTGACAAATCTCTGTGGGCTATTAAATGGATTTTGCTAGGGAAAGCCCACATAAGGCATGCCTAATAAGAATGTGGGGTGCTGATTTTGAGCAATGGAGCTATTATTATGAATACTAGGTAGCATCCAGAAGAAATGTATTTAAGGATTTAAACACTGATTTCTCCAGGCCTTGGACTTGGCCTAAGCATTACTCATACTCAGGACAGAAAACATAGCATGTATGTGATCCTTCAGATAACCACACATTTTATAGGGCAATCCATAAGTCTTTAAAGCCTCTGGGCTTTTCATTTTACTGAACAAGGCCCTAGTTCAGTATTGTCAAAGAGAAAATAGATGCCATCGTGAAAAGAGCTCCATCCTAGGAGTCAGAAATTGGGGTTCAAATCCTGCTCCAGGCCCTAGCTTTCCTGTTTATAAAATAGTAGGATAATACCTGCCCTACCCACTTTACAATGTCTCTGTAAGGTTCAAGGAGATAATGCATTGGAAAGAGATTTTTAAGTTTAAGTGGCTTGGATCTGTAAATGTTAGCATCATTAATATCTGGGAAATCATCGTGACCATTTAAAGCTTTCCTCTTTATTAAAATTAACGCATGATAAGAATCAGGCCAGGCAAGTATGCCCATCAGCCTAGGGGAGCCAGTCAATTCAATTTCTTTGCAAAGAAGGCCACAGGAGCAGAGTTGCTGGGAGGTAATCACATTAATATAAAGCTTTACTCTCTTCCACTAGGGTGTGTACAACTTGTGGGCACAGATCCTGCTTTGTTTATCTCTGTATCCCAAGCATCCAGCAGAGTTAACTCACCAAAAGAAGTGTCAAGCATCTACTCGTTGCCTGGGACTGTGTGTCCTCATTCGTGAAAGTGTTAGTTGCTCAGTCATGTCCAACTCTTTGTGACCCCGTGGACTGTACCTGCCAGGCTCCTCTGTCTATGAAATTCTCCAGGCAAGAATACTGGAGTGGGTTGTCATTCCCTTCTCCAGGGGATCTTGCAGACCCAGAGATTGAACTCGGGTCTCCTGCATTGCAGGCAGATTCTTTACTGTCTGAGCCTCCAGGGAAACCTATACTCATTAGAATCGTACAACTCTGAAGAATGGCTGTTTTCCTTGTTTCATATATGAAATCTCTAAAATGTCTTACATTACCTCCTCAAGGCTCTGAACGTACCCACCTCTGCGCTCCACAGTCTATGTCCTTTTCCTACTCTTCTACCTGGAACACAACAGCTGGAGCATGACCACGTGTCCTGACTTTGGTCATTTCTCAGAGCAAGTTTGAAGAAAATGTACAGCATCTAGAAAGAGCTGCTTTCAGTTTCCCTATCCTCAACAGCAACATAGATATAGAGCTGATGACAGACACTCTCATTTGATCCCTTCAGCGTCACTTAAAGAGGTCTAAGGCGGAATCAATGAAGAACATGGACAGCACAGCCTTGGAGAGTGGGGAGAGGTGGGGAAAGCTGACGGACCCCTCCAGTCTGCATCCTTAAAGCTCTGCCCTCAAATGTTCCCATGTGCACTCAACACACAGGTGGAGAGGAACTCCTATGTGACTGGATAACCTGGCTGTGTTGACTCCACCAGGTAAGCACCAAGATAGCACATCCGGAAGACACTCTTTCTCCAGCTGGGGGCCTCCTGGAAACCAGCTCACATTCCTGAAGGTCATAGTTAGTCCTGTTGGGTACATTTTCTAATTCTTAGTTTCTTAAAAGTACAACGGCTCACACATCCATTTCCAGGAGTTCTGCCTCTCTCAAGCACACCCCTGGAGCATCTCCTCAGGCTAGAAGCTCTTCTGGAAGTCACATCTCATTTCATCCCAGAGTATTTTTAATGTTGGAGTCTAAAAATGAAGACAAAGAAGTCTGTGGGAAGAGAAATACTTGAATCCATGAATTTGAGGTTCATTAATTTTTAAAGAAAATTTTTACCTTTTTAAATATCTTTCAGAGATTATAGGTACCACTATGGCCCCAAAGAGTGAGAGTGTTGAAGTCTTTCAAATATTTAAATAAAAACACTAAGAAAATCAACTAAAATGTAAGTAGTATTCTTTTATGTCTCTTTTTGCTACTAATTGTGTGCAGAAGCTGAATGAAGAGTAGAGTAAGTTCTATTTCAGTTTAGAATTAGTACGTCTCCCTTCTATCCAAGACTGGCCTCAGGCAAATTGGGAAGTAGACAAAGTGGAATATTTCAGAGCCCTCCAAACCTACATTCCACTGAACGCATTCTAGAACCCAGAAGCCAGAGACTTCCAAACACAAAATTAATTTCTCCTATGCCCATTCTCTCCAAGTCTGCATATAACACAAACAAAAAACAAACTGGATTAATACATGCATGTACCAGGGAAGACAATGACCAGAGTTGATAGCACACTGCCTTTACCCAAAGACCTTCAAAGTCTTAAGAAGTGACTGATAGAGGGTTTTCAAATTTTTTCTGGAAGGCAAATGAGGTAGCTGTTTTGTTAAAGGGGTCAAGGAAAGTCAGTCACAGCCAAAAAGGAAATTTGCATTTTTAATTAAAGAAAGATGGAAATTATACAGAAAAATACTGTAGTCGTAAAGTAAATAAAATGTAGCTTATGGCAAAATGCACTTTTATGTCATTCTCCTTTAGGTAAGATAGTATTTCCATGCAGTAATATATTTTTAGGAGGGTAGCAATCACCTTTTCCATCTCCCTTCCTATTTCACATTAGAGTTTTTTTTCCAAGGTCGTTAAAATGAAAGAATGACAGTAGACTTTCTTATCAACAGCTTGTTCCAACAGATACAATACATGGGTTGGGGATCAAAAAGAGCATGAGAAGCATTTCTGCCAACATTGTAGAAAATATTGAACATCTGCTATATCTGGGATCCTGGGAGTTGTAATTATAATTTTTTGAAATCTGTACACAAGAGTTATAAATATTAGAACTGTAGCCTGTGAAAGCCATGAAATATTTAACTTGTTTGACAGGCTTAAGCAAAGCTCATAAACTTAATTTAAGCAAGCCAAACACTATAGTTTTACCAATTTTATATCTTTCATGTCATTAGTTAGATAAATTAAAGCAAACTCTAAAACAGCCTAGAGATTGCCAACTAGAAGTCCTGGGGTATACCCAAAAAAAAAAAAAAAAAAAGAGAGATGCATTTTGAAAATTAATTAATTTTACTATTGGTTTACCTTTCACCTTTTCTGGTTATCCACACTTGTCAAGGACTCTCTGGTTTGGGGACGGAAGGGTGGGGGAGATTTGCTATCAGGAAACTGCTTCAGGGTAAGTAAAAAGAAAAACAGACATCAGGCATCTTAAGCGGGTTCACCACGGGCATGATAGGAACCAAAGGCCACTGGAGATTTCTTCAAGTGTCAGTTCAGTCTGTCAAAAACCCGTTTGCCCCTCTGAGTGAAACCCTTTTCAACTTGAAAGCAAAGGCCTGGTAAATAGCTCTGTGCTGCTCCTGAAGGTAAGCCGAGAGACTAAGGGAGCGGAGAGAACCCAGGTGTCCGTCTTGTTAGCTCTGTGACCCACTTACACAGCTGAGATGCGCCATTAGAAAGGAAGGTGGGCTGGAACATGTTCTTTCTTTCACAGATTTAATACATCACAGTGATAAGGGGGCGCAGAGGATGAGATGATTGGATGGCATCACCGACTCAGTGGACATGAATTTGAGCAAACTCCGGGAGATGGTGAAGGACAGGGAAGCCTGGTGTGCTGCAGTCCATGGGGTCACAAACAGTTGGACATGACTTACAACTGAACAACAACAAAGTGATAACCAAACTGACTTCACACCTGCTTTTTCAGTGAAAAGTATAGAGTTGGCCAAAAGGTTCGGTTTTTTTGTAAAGATGTCACAGAAAAATCCAAGTGAAATTTTGGCCAACCCAATACAATTAGCTTCAACATTTCTTCCTCTCCACCCACTCCATGCTCCCTACCCTTATCCCAGGCCCAGCATGGTCCTCAGTAAGATACTCAGCATAAGAATATTCCTGTTATAGATTCTGAGTGAAGAAAATAAATGATGGTGCTACATTGATGTCTTAACACTTTATTTATAAGGTGTCTTTTTGCAATGGAACCTCAAGGCAAGCCTATTTATGTGTAAATGACTCTTACAAATTAAAAAGTACATAGCCACAGAAAAGAGATAAAGTGATGGGGTGTGCCCACGACTGCGCAGCTGATGGTCCTGAGCCTGGCCTGAGGCTCCTGAGACTTGTTTGGCCCAGCATGCTGGTCACAGAGGAGGCAGCTGAGTCACAGAATGCATGCCCAGCAGAGGAAGAGGCAGGAAGGAACCAAGAGTCCTATTGGTAATGCTCCAAGGGCCCCTGGCTTCCCTCTTCTGGCGCTTTTCAGACTCAGTATCTCTATTAAAATTTCATCCTCCTCTATCCCCGTCTTGTCTCCCTCTCTCAACCCCAACAAAGGACTGAAACTGGCTGTCAGCGCCGGGGCTTGCCACAGTCACAACAGCCTTTGTCAACGAGTTAAGAATCTACAGGAATCCCCTCTTTGCTGTCTCTCCACTCAGTACATGAGAGCAATCAAATGCATCGGCTCGAAACCCCTGGCTGGGAATGCATAAAAGAGCCAATGAATAGGAAAGTTCAAACGAGATATTTCACTGAAATATCCTGCTGATGCCGTTTTATTCTGCATTTAAGAAGATAATACCCATGCCCACACAGCCTCTTTCTCCCTGAAGGAGAGGGTTGCTATCACACAGACTGTCGACACAGGGGAACCAATTCAAGGCAAAACTGAAAGTTCCAATTCAATCCGATTGGCCCGTGTCATATGTCTGGGGCCCATCCAACCGGGCTTAGAAGAGATCTGAAAGAGTCCACATGAGTGGGCGGAGGCCCACACAGGCAGGAGCTGATAGATGCCTCAGGTTTACTCAGATGGGAAGCACGCATTAAGGTTTTTTGAGTGTCTCCTGTGTGCAAGGCTTTTTATATAGGTTTCTTAATTCACCTTCCCTTTAAGCTTCTGTGATATATTTTAGTAGTAGTATCTCCCTTTTAAACAGACATTAAGTCATTTCCTTAAGGTTGAAAAGCCAGTCTAAGTGGAAGAGATAAATATTGTATGCAAATCCACAGCAAATGGAAATTTTAGAGAGAATCTACATTCAACCCACCCTTGAGAACTCCAGATTTCTATGCCTGGGGGTCATAGAGTCAGGATGAAAGAGAATACGCCAACTAGGCTGTCCTACTTCCCAGGTGACTCAGTGGTAAAAGAATCTGCCTGCAGTGTAGGAGACACAGGTTCGATCCCTGGGTTAAAGATCCCCTGGAGAAGGAAATGGAAATCCACTTCAGTATTCTTTCCTGGAAATCCCATGGACAGAAGAACCTGGAGAGCAACAGTCCATGGAATAGCAAAGGGTCGGACACAACTTGGGAGCTAAACAACAGCAACAACGCCTCCCACATCCTTGGGACAGCTGTGGAGATGCTAAAAACAACCCAAGTGCTAGTTCTAGAAGGGTCTCTATGCAAGCAGATGGGGCTGTATTTCCTCTGCAGTGTCTTTCTTCCAGTCCCCCCGAAACTGTCATGGTCCCTGGACAGCATGGAGGTGTGCTTCCATATCCTAGCAACCAAACGGTTAGGTACTTGACAAAGCAAGGCCGGAGAACCAAGGGCCCTTGTCTTTTGTCTTCCTTTTGCTCTTCATCATGGGTAAAGTTTCGTTCTGTTTTTTTTTTAAAGGACCAGAATTAAGACACAAAGACTTTCAAACACAGAAATTAAGAGACCTAAACTGCCATAATTTGACATGATTTTTTTTTCTTTTACAAAAAGTAAGAGATTGGTAATTCCAACAGCTTGCCAAGGTGTTCAGTTCAGTTCCCACTTGAAGCTGAGAACTGCCTGCCTACTGCCCTTGTACCGAGTCCATGGCAGGGCATCACCTATGGTTATACAAACAGGTTCAAGGTCCCAAGGGTCAGGCCTGTGAGGCGAGTGCCAGGGAAATAAAAGAAGAGCAGGAGTTTCTGGCAAGAGTTGCAACCTGTGAGCCTTGGGCTCCTGGGTGCTCACACCTCACCACTTTCATCCTCTGGCTGCACAGAGGCAGTGCGGGCTCGAAGCCTTTCCAGGATGGTTGTGTGGAAGGGAAAGCTGTGACTCCTCAAGGACCGCGTGGGGCAGAAACCTCTCTGCTAGGACTCCTGATCAAGTCACCACGTCTGGTGGGAACCACATTTTCCACTAAGATTGCTGGGCTTGTTTACATGTGTTTTCTTCTGAGCTACAGTAATCTGTTCACAAGAGACAGAAATCCTGGTAAATCAATCCTTAAAGCCTGTTGACATTTGTCCACTTGGCAGATCATAAAAGCCCCTTGAAAATCACAGGAGCCAATGTGTAAACCGCTTACCAAATCATATGATGTCAACGCCAAGAGAAGGCGTTCTGCAGGATAAGATCACTGAATCGTGACTGCCTTCCGAACACAACTTTATTTTAGTCTTGGATTACATGTGAGGTGTTGCCAAGATCAACTGAAAGAGAGACAAAGACATATGAATTCAGCCCAAAAACTGACTTTTAAGTTCTCTGGTCTTCAAAAAGACTGGAGATTCTTTGTAAGATGGAGTTTTGCATAAACAGTCTTTGCTAAGGAAAATTTTCCCTAAATATCAGTTAAAATTTAACTAGCTCCCTGTAAATATTTCAGGAACTAGTGCCAGAAATGATCTAGGAGTTTTGAAAGACAAAAAAAAACCAAAAAAAAACCTAGCACTAGAGAAAGCCTCATGGCATAAATACAGAGATAATATACACCCTGAAATAGTTGATGGCAATCAGACTGCAAAGGGCTAACAGTTCAAGATCACTGCCACCACTTTCCCAAGAATATCTCTGGAGAGATTGCTCAGGAGACTTGAAGAGGAATGTAATAGAATAATTATGCATGAAGCATTGATAAATGCTCACCATCTTTAGAGCAGTACAGGTAAATCTCTACCAGAAGCTGTTATGCCTGAATTGAAGCTTATCCCAGGCTCTTTGACAAATCGGGTCCAAAGTCTAAAACCATCTTTATATATCAGGGTAATCTCTCTAGACTCCATTTTCAATCTTCTGCCTTAGTTGCCTAACAATTAATTGCACGCATTTGAGTCTTCCATAGAGACAAGGGCATTAGTTTCATTACATCTCTCCACTGTTTCACAGGTTGCACTAGATCTTCAGCTAGACAGAGAACTGAGACTCAAAGAAGACAGGGAGGGGAGGGAAGGGGGGAGAAACAGAAATGGATGCTCCTGTGTGAAAGCAGATGAGGAATTCCCTTGATGTGCATGCACGCCTTGTATCAACAGTCAAGCTAACAATAAGGAGTCACTCCCGAGGTCTCCAAGGTGACGGGGAAGCCCTTCATGTATGGGGGCTTTTGTGGACAGAAGGGGTGTGACTTCCTGTGAGGAGAGCCGGGTTGGGGTTTCTGACTTTATCCAGGGATCCCACGTCTTCACCTGTGACAGCTGTAAAGGTGCTTCCTAGATTCCAGTAAAGGCTTCTAAGTTCTACACCAGGGACATACGACACCACGGAGCCTCACAGTGATGAGGAGCCTCACAGGGACACGGGCCCAACACCCAGCTGAAGACCCACATCCCTGCCCAGGGTCTCTGCCCGTCTCACCCAGCCTAGAGAGACAGAAACCAGGAGCGTGCTATCCCAAAGACAGACCTTTTTGATCTCGGGGCAGCTCTGACTCTTCAAAACCAATTTTTCTGGGAAAACAAAACAAAACTCCAGCGTATGATCTACTCACGGCATTAGTTTTATTCCCTCAAGATCTTAAAGAAGAAATGGAATCCCTCTTCTTGATGAAATATGAGGCAGAATTCAGGGCTGCAGAGTCAGCTGTCACCTGTGACTTTGGTAGCTTTTCCTCCTCATGCTTCACAATTTAGGAGAAGAGACTGTCTGGGCTGCATGCAGCTACCACAGCCTAGGCCCCTTTGTTTGGGGACTCTGTGACCTGCTTGGTAAGTCCGTATTTATTGATCCTTTATGGAAAACAACTCTTCACAGGTTTCTAATATGTCAGTTGTGCTACCTATACTGATGGAAGAGATTTTCAGTTTAATCCAAATGACACATTCCACTTTTCCTCTCTCACACCCAGACTTTTGGTGGATGAAAATTACAAGCCAGTTTCACATTTTATGCTAAGTTCGGAGACATTCAATGATTATCAAGATACAATCCTTGTCCTCAAGAAGCTGGTCGTCTACAGAAAAATCTAAGTGAGGAAACAGGTAGGTCTATTAATCATGGTTAGGGCCACAGGAACTCAGGAAAAATGCTCCAAGTCATAGGCAGTCCTAGACGATCTGATGTTAACAGAGTGCCTCCCCAGGAAAGGGCTTTTATAAAAGCCCTAAGTAGGGAGAGAGCATGATGTATTCCTGGAACTGTGCTGGACATAAGGTGGATAGGAAAATATTTATCAATACTGTATGATTTTCTCTCTGCCTATAAGATGTGCTTGTGATATTGTGATCACCACAAAGACTTTATGCATTAAATTTTGTGCTTGTCTTAAGTTATTCTTGAATATTAAGGATTAAAATACATTCACTTATTCAAAGATCTAAGCACTGAGATTCAAGAAAAGGTAAAATGTTGTTCTTGGCTTTGTGGAGCTCACAGTCTGGTGGAAGCAATTTTTTTTAACTTGCATGTTGTCCAAAGCAATGTTATCAAATAGTAACACTGGTTACACATGAAAAATTCACAAATTGTTTGGGGTACTTGGGTTGAACTGATAGTCTTCCAAGACAGAAACCCAAAATAGAAATCTCCTACTCCACAATGTTCCCTCTCCTGCTAATCAAAAATAGTAATAGTAATCAAAAATAGTTATTCCTCTCCCTGAAGGTTAATCAAACATCAGAGTATATTTTGGTCAGCAGTTAGTTCAGTGAGTGTTCATTCTATTGATCCTTGAGAGTCTCTGCAAAGCTAAAAAGGTAAAAAGCTGAGTTCAGTTGGAGGGGAAACTGATGTGTGTGGAGTGTGGATAGAGTAAAGAATGGAAGGAGAAGCTCCCTGGGAGAAAAATCTGAAAAGAAAGGAAATCATCACTGGCAGTTAAATGTTTACCAAGAAGAAAAGACCAGTGGACTAAAGTAAGGAAGCAGTTTTGATTAAAGAAAAATGTTCTGGATTCTACTTAAAACATTCACTTAACCCCATTCAGGGACTGTCTTCTTGAAATCTTATTGTAAACCAGTTTCACAACTTTGACACCATTGACACTTTGGGTTGAGTAATTCTGTTGTTGTGGGAGGTTGTCCTGTACATGGTGAGAGAGTTAACAGCATCCCTCCACCCACTTCACGCCATAAGCACCCCAAACACACACCAGTTGTTACAATAAAAAAAATCTCCAAATTTTACCTAATGTCCCCTGGGAAGTGACACTGATTTGTTTCAAGAACCATTGATTTAAGCTAACAGGGACAAGGAGACAGGACATAGGCAAAATACAGTGAGACAATGGAAGGAATCCTTATGACAAAAATTATTGTAACCCCATTAGTGTAGATTATAAGCATTCTCCCAAATTCTTAACCCAAATAATCTTTAGGTTCTGTCTGACACATACACACACACAAATGAAGTAGATTTTTCCTAACCATCCTTATATTGTGTTAGAATGAAGAAATAAGTTGTGTGCTCTGTAATATAAAAATTAAATGGATTTCCAAATCATCTTCCTGGGGTTTCAGAATAATTTCATGTTACCATATCACTGTTGGAAAAAAAAAATGTATCTCATCAAAACTATTCCAGAAGCACCTCATTTTGATAGGAAAGTACTTTGTGATGATTACCTAATAGGCAGCATTTGTTGAAATGCTTTTAATAGACCTTTTTTATCACATGCAAAGGAATTTCAATGCTAGTTCAGTCTCCTGTTTCATTCTGTCATGAATCAATTTGTAGAGACATTTAGAAGTCAATAATCCACTGCAGCTTTGATGACAGGTGATTAATTTCTACATTTTAGAGACATAATAAGATTTAGCAATAAAAAGGCCTTGAAGTAACCTACCAAACAGCTTTAATCTCAGCCTTGGGACTGTTGCTAAATATGAATGCTTGTACACAAATGTGAATGATTTAAGTTAGTAGGTTTTATTGCAGACTCCTTGTGTTTTCATATTAATCTTGCTTTACAATCAGGCTATCTATACAATCAATTTATGTTGGATATTTTTTTTCCAACACAATGCTTGTGGGGAGGAGGGGGCTAACAAATTATTTACACACAAAGGGTTTGTTCTACAAAAGAAGTCATTTTACATGCTTATTGCTGAGGGGATGACCGATTTTATCGGTGTGGCAAGGAAAGAGAGAAAAGAAGTGAAGGTGGCCTTCAAGAGATTTAGACAGGGGCTGTGTGTTCGGGAAATGGATGGTGATGAATGGTGAATGATTATAGCTAACCTTCCTTCTGCCAAATCACTTGCTCTCTTCTTCATAATACCTTTCTTTTCATCTTTTTTACTCTTAAAAAGAATAGAAGCTTCAGAATAATTTCTAATTCTTATCAAAGAGCTTTCTATAGGGCTTCCCTGGTGCCTCAGTGGTGTACAGAATTCACCTGCCAATGCAGGAGACACAGGTTCAATCCCTGGCCCGGGAAGATCCCACACAACCAGGAATAACTAAGCCCTTTCACCACAACTCCTGAGCTTGTGCTCCAGGGCCTGGGAGCTTCAACTATTGAGCCCTCACTTCAGACTAATGAATCCCACACATCCCAGAACCCATACTCCACAACAAGAGAACTAGAGAGTAGCCCATGCTCGCCATAACTATACAAAAGCCCGTGCAGAAACGAAGACCTGAGGTAGCCAATAAATAAATAAAATTAATTTTTTAAGAAAAGCAAATGCTGCTAAAAAAGTGCAAGTGATACTAAGCACAGTGAAATCAATCAAATCTAAAAAGAAGAGTTCGTGTTCTACTGCCGAGGAATGGTAAAGACCCAGATGTGAACATTTGTTTAAAAATAAATGGATAAACAGAGATGGCTACATCTGATGTTCTACATAGATTATCCTCTCTGACCAATAAATGGTATTTCTTAGAAAACACTTTAAGGCGACGTTCCAAGTTCGGTCAAGTTGTGCCGTGCTTATTAAATCTTGGTAGCTGAAAATTTCACTTTATTCTGACATGTTTTTGATGTAAGTGGAGGACCAGTGCTGAAAGTCTTTATTGAAGAAATGTTTCTTTTCTCTTGTAGAAAGGAAATGACTAGAGAAGAGGTAGCTGCTTGACACAAGTACCAAAAACAAAAACAAAAAAAGAGAGGGGAGCAGGGAGACAGCATGCTGCTGGGAAAGATCCAAGAATAGGGCATGGAGAAAAAATAAAAGACTGCTCAGGAGACCACCCAACAAACACAAACTCCAACTCATCCCCCATCACTGTGCTCTTTGCCTTTCCCAAACCCCACCATCAAGATTTCGCTTTCCACATTATTCTTCTTAGAGATTAGACATCCATTATCTTTCATTCTTTCTTCTTTTTTATCCAAACTTGGGCACGTCTTCCATTAAAGTAGTTCTTAAAACAGCCTCTTCTTCTTTAGTCCCTGAGTTCGGATACCAAGCCCTTCTAAGGAGGTTATCTCGCACCTTCAAGCAGGCTTCACTGGGTCGTCTTTCACCTGCCTGCCTTCCTCTACATCTGCCACCAGACTAACCTTCCCACAGAACTCCTTGCTCACCTGTTTACTTTCTCTTGTTCATTCATACTTTCAAAGAGCAAGTCTGAGTGCTGTGGCCACGTGTTCTGGGAAACAAACTCACTCAGAAGGACAATGCAGATAGTGGAGTGCAGTTTATTACACTGGCAGGCCCAAGGCAGAGTCTCCTCTTAGCCAAGGACCCCGACTGGTTTTTGTGAAAACCTTGAAGAAAGCTGAGCGCTGAAAAATTGATGCTTTTGAACTATGGTGTTGGAGAAGACTCTTGAGAGTCCCTTGGACTGCAAGGAGATCCAACCAGTCCATCCTGAAGGAGATCAGTCCTGGGTGTTCATTGGAAGGACTGATGCTGAAGCTGAAACTCCAATACTTTGGCCACCTCATGCGAAGAGTTGACTCATTGGAAAAGATCCTAATGTTGGGAAGGATTGGGGGCAGGAGAAGAAGGGGACAACAGAGGATGAGATGGCTGGATGGCATCACTGACTCCATGGGCGTGAGTTTGGGTAAACTCCAGAAGTTGGTGATGGACAGGGAGGCCTGGCATGCTGTGATTCATGGGGTCGCAAAGAGTCAGACACGACTGAGCGACTGAACTGAACTATATACCCTAGCGTACATGTTCAAACCCACCTCCCCAAATTCTCTGAAACTAGTCTGAACAAAGGAAAAGAAAGACACCATCAAAGTTAACCCGTGATTCGTATGCTTTAAACCTGTGATTCGTATGCCTTAAGCCTAGGTAGTTAACAGTGGACAATTATCAATAGGCCTGTGGTCATACACCAATAAGCATAATAGAATTTATGATTCTATTTGGTTACACAGATAATTAGGGTATTCTTTTAGAGTCTAGGTATGAGCCCTGGGGCTCTTCCATCCAGGATGTCTGGTTTTCCAGTTGGTATGTCGTTTCCATAGATACTGGGCGTAGAGTTCAAAGTCCGTGGTCCAGCCCAAGATGGAGTCCTGCTTCCAAGATGGAGCCTATTCTGTCTGTTTCTTCCTTCATGAGCAACTAATACACGCTGGGCAATATGGTAGAGACTGGGAATTTAAAGATCATGAAGACACAGTGTCTTCATTTAAATAAACTGAAGCCTGTTCGGAGACAAACACCAAAGTGACCAGCAGAGGGGTGAGTGCTGTAACACATCTGTGTGTGTGTCTTCACAACATGCAGGAGGTGCTCAGCTGAGGTTGTTAAGGAGAGGACATCAGGACCGAATCCTGCCTAGTCTTACCAGGTAGACAAAGCAGTAATAAACACACAGAGTCATCCTTTCCTTGGGATGGCCAGACAGACAGACAGACGGGATGTCCCCCTTTCCTCCCGACTCTCTTTCTCTCCCTTTCTTCCCATCTTTTACAAACTTCTGGAAAGGCTAGTCTCTGCTTGTTGCCTTCCCACTTATATCTCAGTCCACCACTTTGCTGACACACTTTCTGAAACATAGCTTCTGCTGCTACTGCTAAGTCACTTCAGTGACGTCCGACTCTGTGTGACCCCATAGACGGCAGCCCACCAGGCTCCTCTGTCCCTGGGATTCTCCAGCCTGAATACTCAAGTGAGTTGCCATTTCCTTCTCCAATGCATGCACGCATGCTACGTTGCTTCAGTCACGTCCAGATCTGTTTGACCCCGTGGACAGCAGCCCACCAGGCTCCTCTGTCCACGGGATTCTCTAGACAAGAATACTGGAGTGGGTTGCCATTTCCTTCTACACGGCTCAAAATAGCCTGGAGTTAAAACTCCCCTCTGGGTCCTCCCCACCATTCTATGCAAAACAAAGAACTCTCACCCAAGGAAAAATATGGACATTAAGGTTGACTACACCCAGCTCCCAGAAGGTCCCAGGCTCTGGCTGATCTCCAGAATTCCTTGTCCCAGCTATCTAAGAGATAACTAATCTGAACAACCTTGGAGAAGAACAGGCCCCATTAAGACAATAGATTTCCACATATATGCCTGTATATACTTACTCTTTTCTTGGGTTAGGGCAGCAGCTCACTAATCTGGCTGCTGCCCCTTCTCACCTCATTAAAGGTGATCTGTTCTTATAAAGTGCTGGTCTCATTCTTTCTCCGAACCGCTCTTTCTCTAATTCCCTTATCCTACACATGCCCTCACTTAGAAAATAAGTGACCTCCTAGATGCCGAATCAAACCATCCCTCTTCTTTCTTATCTTTCTGGACCACCCTTGCATGTAAACCTTTTATATATTTTCTCACTTTAAAGACTGTCTCCTGGGTCTTAACACACATTCACAATTTCTTGCACACCTTTTTCTATCTCTTGAGATATCTTGTGAGTTCAACTTCTTTACCTACCTTTAAAGGTTGAGCTCCTGAAAGATCTCTTTTCACAGTATGCCCCTTCCTTTAGGGCAGGTCATCTTTTCTCAAGGTTATTGCAGCACCTTTCATTATTCCACTTCAGTCTCCAGCCCAGACCTCCCTTCTGAAGTCAGAACCATTACATCTGACTACCTATAAAGCAGCTCATACTATTATATCTAATTCCTGTAGAACATATGTCAATGGGCCACAATATATTGTTTTTTAACCTCTGAGCCACCAGGGAAGCCCAATATATTGTTTTTTAAAGGGAGGCAAAGAAGACACAAAAAATGAAAAGCATGCTTCATCTAGATTAATTAGATCCCTTAGTCAAAGAGCTGGTCTATAAAACAAAGAACACACACTCAGGAGTTACACAGGATGTTCCAAATATGAAAGGAAGGGAAGAGGTATTCTAATACTTGAATCTAGTAAGTGAGTCTGTGTGATGTAAGCATAAATAGTAATTGTATTGATATAGTGCATAATCAAACAGGTTTGGAGACCGCTGAAGTAAAGCACAGTTCCTGTAAAGACAAAGCTGTAAATTAAGTCTTGTGGAGGACAGTTTTTTTCTTTTTCACCCCGTCCCTGTAAACAACGAAATCTTTTCTATCACTGGGGCTTTTTCTCTTTGCTTAAGAATTCAAAAATCCAAATTTGAACCCTTAATATAACTGTCATTCTATCCCCATAAAAGTTTATTTTTCATTTCAGGATACCTTTTGAGTTCCAGAAACTAAATTCTAGAGGTGTTACCAAAATTAACAATCCCATGAGTATTTGCACCAACACAAAAAGCTTGGGATAACTGTTTACTCTCTGTCACTGATATTCCAACATTTCTCATTGGCCAAATAGATAACTTTAAGCCATGCATACATACACACAGGCTCATGCATGCATGCATCTGTTGATCTCTCTTTGCACTTAAAAATCTTGTATACTTCCTCATTTTAAAGGCTATTTAAAGTGCAAAATCTAGCATTTATTAGTGTTTCCAATGACCAGTTCTAAATGCATTATATGCATTAACTTATTTTAACTTTGGAAAAACCTGATAAGATAGATACTATTATCCTGTCAATCATGCACCATACAGAAAACAGAGAAAGAGAAAATGAGTAATTTGCTCAAGGTTTGTCCAGATTCTGGTCCATCCACAAGATACCTCAGCTTGTACACAATTAAAAGGACACAAGAAGAGAGAAGTTGTAAGGATGAGAATCTGCATGCACTGAATTCATTTCTCCTTGAGGGTCCAAATTATTATTCACTTCTCACTGCCCTCTATCCTTGCCCTGAGCTGCAGGGAAGAAAATTTCCTCAATATTCTCCCACATTCCATGCTCTCATCCATTGGTCTGTCTATTCTTGAAAGTGAAAGTCTATACAACCCATGGAATTCTCCAGGCCAGAATATTGGATTGGGTAGCCTTTCCCTTCTCCAGGGATCTTCCCAACCCAGGGATCGAACCCAGTTCTCCCCCATTGCAAGCAAATTCTTTACCAACTGAGCCACCAGAAAAGCCCAAGAATACTGGAGTGTGTAGTCTATCCCTTCTCCAGGAGATCTTCCTGATCCAGGAATCAAACTGGGATCTCCTGCATTTCAGGCAGATTCTTTACTAGCTGAACTACCAGGGAAGCCCCTCAAATGCATTTAATTTTTTCTTGCTTGTCCAAATCCTTTCCTTTCCTCAAGCCCCATTTATATCCCAGACTCTTAAACTTCTCTAGAATTCCTTTGAAATTATAATAAATATTGCCATGTATTAGTTACTTGTTCTTGAGTTGTTTTCATGTGTTCATTTTTTCATTGTTTTCATGTGTCAATTTTTCCTCATTAAAGTATAGTAACCTTGAAGACAGAGAACCATCTTGTGTGTTTCTTCTCTGTAATTTCATGCTGACATATAAGGCTATCAATAAGTACTTGTTTGAACTGTTAACGGAATGAAGGACAATTAGGAGTAATAAAATAAATAAATAGAAACAGTAAGAAATGAAAGATCTTAAACAAGCATACCTTGAGCTTAATATATTAAGGCATTTTAATTTTTTATAAATTAACATACAATGATAACAATTAATTTTATAATTAACATACAATATTGTCTGCAGATTAAAGGATTTTTAAAAGGTCATCTCATTCAAATAGAAGCAAAACACTTCTAATAGTTTCAAAAGTTTCATAAAATCATTTTTTCGTGTGTTCCAGCTTATAAAATAAAGCTGATATGAGATGAAGGAAGGATGTTAACTTTGATAAGAGTACTTAACTATATGCAAGGTCTCCACTATGTGTTTTGAAGTGTGATACCTCAATTAAGCCTTACAACACTCCTACAAAGTTTTATCAACCCATTTTCATAGGTAATGAAACTAATATTCAGAGAGGGCAGGTAACACTCCCAAGATAAGACAGTCATCAAGTTGAAGAGCTGTACTTTGAACTCAGGTCTAGCTGAGCTCTAGCCAATCTCTTTTTTCTGGTAGTTCTTTACACACTGTAAGGTGATGGTTGCTTCCTTGACTTTTGTAAAGCAAAGCCAACCCAACGCATTTCTAAAAGTATGCAAAGAACAGCAAAAAAAAAAAAAAAGGAGTGCTGAGTTCTTTTTCTCCTCTGAGGTCAACCATGGCCAATCAACATCAATATCCATTTTGATCTCTACAGAAACCAAGAATCTCCACACTTTCTCTGCATCTATCAGTATGTATACTGAGATCCCACTTTGGGCAGTAAAGATGCCAAATTGATATATACATATATACATATATCTTAAGTATACATAATAGTTTTATATAAAATCTAGCTAATGACACGTAATCATATATAACCTAGATATTACATATATATGGATTTAATGTATACAATCTAGAGATTACCTCTTCAGTGACCCTTTCAATATACCCAACATGCAAAAGTGACACAAACAACCATTTTTAGAAATCACTTCCATGAAAAGGGGGCAATGAAAAACACACGGAGGCTGCGTCTTTGCTGCCAGTGTTCAGCCTGAGCCCCCCATCTGACCGGGAATCACAGTTACCGGGTAGGGTGGAAAGAGCTCAATGCGAGCTTTAACAAGGCCAAGTTCAGCTTCTGGCTCTGCCATTTCTGTGAGCCCCTGTTTCCTCATCTGTAAAATGGGGACAATAAATGGAAGCATGCCACAAAGATTAACCAAGGTAATTTACATAAAGTGAAAGTGCAAGTCGCTCAGTCGTGTCCGACTCTTTGCAGACCATGGACTATACAGTCCGTGGAATTCTCCAGGCCAGAATACAGCAGTGGGCAGCCTTCCCCTTCTCCAGGGGATCTTCCCAACACCAGGGATCAAACCCAGGTCCCCCACATTGCAGGTGGATTCTCTACCAGCTGAGCCACAAGGGAAGCCCAATTTACACAAAGCGCCTAGCAAATAGTAGGCAGGCATTCAATAAATAATATTTTCAGGATTTCCCAGGTGGTACAGTGGGTAAGACTCCACATTTACACTGCAAGGGGCATGGGTTCAATCTCTGTCAGGGAACTAGGATCCCACATGCCCTGTGGCATGGTCAAAAAGAAAAAAAATTTTTAATCTCAAATAAGTAATATTTTCCCTCTCCAATGACAGAAACTTTCTCAAAAGAGGCTATTCATTCTCAGTGTGTGTGCAAGAACACATAGAGGAGAATATAGCCAAATTATCACTCAGACAAAATCTGACTGACTAATAAAATATAGATAATATAAATAATAAAATATAAATTTTGGTGATTGCTCTAATAGATGAAAAGATCAGAGCAGACATGCAGATATAATAGAAATATAACCTATTAAGAAATATAAAGGTAAAAAAAGTCTTAATATGATAAATACTGCAAGAAAAATATTGATTCTAACTTCTTTCATCTTCAATTTTTTACTTCCATAGATTTACCATTTGTAGATGTAGCATAGGGACCAAGAAAATTATTAAAAATCACAATAGCCCAAGTAGCAACTCTTCTGTAATTTTGCCAGATTTTTCATGATCTTAAGTATCGAAAACATATATCAAAAATGGAAACACTGCCGAGACAAAGGCGAGCTATTTGCTGGGTTAAACTCAGAGAGCTTGCGGCACAGTAGCATCTGTAATAAAACGATGGCTGCCTGTTTTTTCACCAATGTCAAATCATTGTAAAATACGGAGGAGAAGAGAGGAATCAAATCTTGCAGTCCTCGAAATCTGATATGAGGTCTATAAGCAACCCTGTGCAAGACAGGTAGCTTTTACAAGAGGACAAACACACTGTGAGGGAATGAATCAAAGCAAAGGATTAGATAATTGAGGAGGTGACAACACATCAGATAGCGGGTGGCAGAGTGAGGTATGGAACAGGAGTTGCCTGCCCAGTAACACACAAGAAGAGTTATGACATTTATGCATTTTCATTTCTACAGGTGGGAACCTCAAATCATTCCATGGGCTAGCCTCTGAGTACCTCTAATCCAAGCCTGCCAAGGCTCAGTTGATATACTCCTGCGTCGTCGGAGATGGACCCCACATATTTTCAACAATATTTCTTTGGTCCTAACAAGATACATTTTAAGTCCAAATAACCTGTAAATTCAAAGCTTATTTTCTACATTTAAGAAATATGCCCATACAGTTTCTATTATACATGGCCATAGATCCAGGAAGTACTATTTGACTACCTACTCTGTGTCGGGTTTGTGTAAGACTATTATTATATAATTTCATATTCAATCCTATCAGCCATGCTCTGCTGTTTGTCCTATTTTCTTCTTTTAGTAGTTGATAAAATAAGATAGACAGTGACATGCCTAAGATAATGCATTTTTTTAACTTTTTATTTTATATTGGAGTATAGCCAATTAACTATGTTGTGATAATTTCAAGGGGACAGCAGAGGGACTCAGTCATATATATATGTGTGCCAGTTCTCCCCTAAACTTGCCTCCCATCCAAGCAGCCACATAGCATTGAGAAGAATTCCCTGTGCTAAGATGATGCATTTTAGAAGAATGCTTCTGCCCCGCATACATACCTCTGTTTGCGGTTGCATTGCTGGAGGAGGGGCGGGACTCAGATGTACTGGCCTCTGCCTGACCTGAGTCTTAGAGCCCTGTCTCCTCTCTCCTCCCAGGGCTTTGAACAAGGATCTCACATCCAGGAGCCCTCAGACAAGCCAGTCAGCTTTTGGCAACATTTTTTTTTTTTTCCATTTTATTTCAGAAAATGGATTTGTTCTTTGTTAAAGCAAATGATACAAATGAACTTATTTATGAAGCAGAAACCAATTCAGACAGAGAAAACAAATTTATGGTTACCTAAGGGAAAGGGGGATGGGCAAAGGATGAATTAGGACTTTGGGATTAACAGATATACACAACTATCTGTAAAAAAGGTAACTAACAAAGACCTTCTGTGTAACAGGGGACCATCTATTCAGTATCTTGTAATAACCAATAATGGAAAAGAATTGAATATATATATGCATATTCATTCATATCACTTTGCTGTACATCTGAAACTCATACAACATAGTAAATCAATTGCATTTCAATTTGAAAAAACATAAAGTTTGATTATTTTTCTGTCTTAATTTGCTTACTATGTTTTACAAATTTTCAACATTTTCTCTTCTTCGTCTTTAGCAAATGAATTAACAGCATATGACTCAAAGGCCTAAGGATAAACCAGCAACAAAAGATAATTAGCCCTCAAAATAGGTTCCGACCCCTCCGAACAGATCTCCATTCCAATTTTAAATTATCCTCTTGACCTTAAAGACTATGCTCTGTGGGAATGAGACACCTAAAACCTCTGCTCTTCATAACTCAGTCAGGATATGAATTTAAAGATTCTCACAAAATGGTAATAAATCCAGATCCAAAGACAGTTTGGGAAAGCTACAGGAAAAGTGTTGCTCACTCATCTCAAGGACTTTTCAATCCTTAGGGAACCTAATTGTTTAAAATTCAGGATATTGAATTCATAGGACTTTCGGAAATTAGCCAGATGTCCCCCCAAATCTGTATTATCACCTTAGGAGTCATTAAGGAAAGGTCAGGCTTGGAGAACCATCGGTGTGATCTTGTTGGAGATTTAGATTGGAAGACAAAGTGGTCCAAATTTTTTAAGGGAATCAATGTAGGGAGTCATATTGAATGAGAAACAAATATACTGAGGTGAGTGAAATAAAACCAGCCCCCATCCTAGCTACAACTCTACCGATCTTTCACCTGAAGATCTTGCACTCATAGCTCTGGGGGCATTTTGTTGTCTCACCTGAGAATATGGGCTCCTTGACTAAGTTATTTGGAGACCTCATCTCATGATTCAACTTCAGAATAGCCCCAATAGACTTCTTCCTGTTGGCTTCAGAATGGCATTATCTAATATTAACTTCTCACCTCATTTCATCCTGAAAGCCAAACAGAAGCTGGTTGGAGTTTGGATAATTTCACCAAGGTCTTTAGGATGAGATTTGTCATACCTCTGTTAGGAAAACACTTCTTTCAATAGAATAAATTTCAGATTTTTATTGAACAACTTAAGCATGACCAGGAAAAAGAAGCATTGTGATAATAACATGCTCAGTTGCTCAGTCTTATCCAACTCTTTGTGACCCTCTGTCTGCCAGGCTCCTCTGTTCATGGGATTTTCAAGGCAAGGATACTGAAGTGGGTTGCTGTTGTCTCCTCCTATAACAATAACACAATATAACAATACAAGTGCTGCTCTTCCACCAAGTACAAGATGCCGGGTAGGTGGGTGATAACTGAGAAAGGGGCAGTTTTGAAACTAGACAGTAACTGAGTTACTGAAGGGATTGGCAACACACTCCAGTACTCTTGCCTGGAGAATCCATGGGGTCACAAAGGGTTGGACACAACTGAGCAAATAACACACACAGAATAACTGAGTGGTTATTCTCTACTGTTTCCCCAAGAACTAGAATAACAGCCAACACACAGTAGGACCTCGACACATATTTGATAAGTGGTTAAATAAATGAAGAATTAATGAATGTGATTCAATCTCTTTATTTTGTACAAAGACCCATAGAAGCTATGGAATTTGTGCTGGACTATTTGTCAACTGAAATTAAAACACAGAATCTCTAAATTTTTGTCTCTGTCACAGTGTGACTTTCCCTGTTACTAGTTTGTTTTGGTTTTAATATTTAGAAAATACAAGCTTTTATTGAGCAGGATATAAAACAATTGAGGTACTGATATCTCAAGAAGCTATAGCACACAACTTTTCAAATGTGCCTAAGTACAGAAATCACTGGGAAAATAATTAATGTTTATTAAAAATAAGCTCCCAGGCTTCTGATTCCATATCTCTCACCAGACAAGTCCTGGAAAGACTACCCTAACCAGGTCACGGGAGAGGGGAGGGGTCTCCCTTTGCTCTCTGCAAGGACACTTATTTCTGACCAGAGAGGGGAGGTTGGGATGCAGTAATACAGGATGCTTTATTTACTGCTGATAAGTCAAAGGATACTGATGAGAGCAGTGAGGAGGGTGATTTTGAGGGCAAGAAAACACCTGGGAGAGACAGCACTCACCTTTGATTTATTAATTAAATTCATAGAAAGGCAGTTTCCCTAGAGGTCCTGCAGCTGCACATGCTTCCCTCCACCTTTTTATGAGAAAAAAAAAATGACCCAAAGGCAGACTGAGGTAGGGCTTTTCTTTTCTAAAAACTAAATTTCAACCCCACTGCCAGGATTGGTACTCAGTCATCTATATGTTCCATATCACTTACATGGGCACTTTCACCATAGCAACCATTGACTAGAAAAGGTGAAAATATAAATATTCACTGAATGAATGACAGGAGAGTTTTCTCTTCAACCATTAGTACTAGTATATGAGAATTAATCTTGACAGTCCTTTTCTGGAGTCATTATCATTGCCTTTCAAGACTATGCAGACTATGAACTACATTATTATTGATGATAAAAAAGAAAATGTAGCAAGAAGAATAGGAGGTAGAGGATTTAGCAAGCACACATGCTAAAGTCCTTAGGGAAAACAAAATGATCAGAAAAAGGAAATTTAGGCATTATAACTGCAGTCTAGTCAGCGTGCCAATGAAAGACAATGTGTAGACCGGTTTATTGTTAGTCCCTGAGTCATGTCTGCCTCTTTGCAATCCCATGGACTTGTAACCCGCCAGGCTTCTCTGTCCATGGAATTCTCCAGGCAAGGAAACTGGAGTGAGTTGCCATCCCCTTCTCCAGGGGATCTTCCTGACCCAGGGATCGAATCCCGGTCTCCCGCACTGCAGGCAGAAACTTTACCATCTGAGCCATCAGGGGTGGTAGACCTGCTTTAGATGGTTTCATATCTTTTTGCTTGCAGTTTTCATGAACTGAGCTAATGTGACCTTAGCAAATTGTATAAACACTGTATGTAATTGCTGCAATGCAAGTTTTACAGGGTAAAGCCAATGTCTGCTTTACCTGCTGTATCCCCAGAGCCTAGCACATAGCCTGGCACATGGCAAACACTCAGTAAGTATTAAGTAAATGTATAAATGATAGATGGAGGATGGAGGATGGATGGATCTTCGCTATATGAGGGGTGGGTATATACATATCTATAAATATCCTATGCCCTTTTCATCTTCAGGAGCTAAGCTGTTCAAAGTCTCTGAAACCATGGTGAGATATGGAAGATGGGACCTACAGGGTTGTAGTCAGTAATCCTCTTCATAAAATCATCAAGATATTAACTGTTGATGGAAGCCCACTGCATTGGTCCCCTAAGGCTTCCAGAGCAAAGTACCACACACTGAATGGCTTAAAGATCAGAAATTTATTATTTCACAATTCTGGAAGTCTGAGATCCAGCTGTCAGCAGGATTGATTCCATCTGAGATCTATAAGGGAGAATATGTTCCTGCCTCTCTCCTCAGCTGGCAGTCTCTGGCATTTATTGGCAATAGATGCATCACCCACATCTCTACCTTAAGGATCAAATAGCATCTTCTGTGTGTTTGTGTGTCTGTATTTGTGTGTATGTCTCCACACTTCTACTTTTTATAAGGACACTAGTCATACTATATTAAGGCACACACCGGTGACCTTCTTTTAGCTTGGTTGCCTCTGTAAAGACCCTTTCTGATATCCTGGAGGTTAGAAATTCAACATATGAATTTGAGGGGAACACAGCATATAACAACAAGTTATGAAAAATAAGTGCCTCCTACAAAATTTATTATCTGCAACAAAGTAAAGCTAAACTGCTGTTTAAGCTTCTCATTGACTGGAAGACAATATTCCACTAACAAACGGATAGTAAGTAAAAATCAGTGCAAATTGCCATTGTTATTTAGCATTTCTAAAACATCATTGATAGTCTCTTAATTTAATTGTTCTCTACTAGCTTAGTGAACATATTCACTCACTGTTTAAACACGCAATTCTGCTGCTGTTGCTAAGTCACTTCAGTCGTGTCCGACTCTGTGCGCCCCCATAGACGGCAGCCCACCAGGCTCCCCCGTCCCTGGGATTTTCCAGGCAAGAACACTGGAGTGGGTTGCCGTTTCCTTCTCCAATGCATGAAAGTGCAAAGTGAAAGTGAAGTCGCTCAGTCGTGTCCGACTCTTAGCGACCCCATGGACCGCAGCCTACCGGGCTCCTCCGTCCATGGGATTTTCCAGGCAAGAGTACTGGAGTGGGGTGCCATTGCCTTCTCTGACACAATTCTAGTGTAGAAATATTGTAAGAGCCTGAATAGCTTTACTTAAACATCAGTTAGCTCTCATCATCTTTTACATTTAATGGCTAAATTTCTCCAGTATTGTGTTTTTAAAGAATCTAGCTACCAAGGTTGGAAAATAAATATCATATATAGTGTTGCATGTATTTTGGAAAGATGTAATCTGAAATAAATTTTAAGCTCTGACCCTTGAAGAGATAATGTCCTCAGAAAATGTACTTAACCAAATAGCTTGCTTCCTAACAATGATGAATAACAGAGATTGTGCTATTTATAGAAGTGATTTAGCTGGATATACACAAATGATAAAGTTCAGCTCACTTTATGTGAGAGCAAGTCCCTTTATGATGAAGGCAAAGAATTGTTAAAGGAATTGCCAACAGAAACTTTTAAAAGCCTAGATATGTTGTATAAGTCACATCCATGGGGAGTCTGATAAACATTGAAAGGAAAATTTCAAATTCATTGTTATAGTTACCATCATGGTATTTGGCACTTTTGCTCTATGGAAGAAGCATTAACCATATCCTCTGAGTAACTTACACTCAAAAAGGAAAAAAATAAAATGAGGACTAAATGTTAAGTTGTACATTCAGAAATGCAGGGAAAATATATGAATCATACAGGCATAGATTCTAACTGGGAAAGTAAGAGTGAAGAAACTCTAAAAATAAAATTGACTTCACTTTCTGACAGTTATAATTGATCTTTAAGAGGAAGGGAATTTTTTATAATTAACCAGGCTTTGATATAAAATCAAGGATCCATGTACATTTTCTACAAATGGTCAGATAAAGAAACACACTAAAGATAGTTTATTTATAAATATCAGCAATATTCAATTAGAAATATGTAGTTTTTAAATCCCAGTCACAATTGCACCAAAATATATAAAATATCTAGGAATAAATTAGACACAAAATATGCAGATTTACATGAAAAAGTACAAGATGTTTTTAAACAAATAAAATAGAAAACCATGTAAGTTATTAAGATGATTTAATACTGCTTAAATGTCAGTTCTTTCTTAATCTACAAAGTTAAGAGTTTTCCACTGAAAAAATCAATAGAACTTTTTGACAAAATGAATCTAAAGTTCTTCTGGAAGAATAATGTGCCTGAGAATCAAGAAAATTTTTAGAAAGAAAACTGAGTAGGGATTTTCCCTGGTAAATACTAAATGTATTTTTGTAAAGCTGTTGTAGGTTTACAGTAATTACATGAGTTCAATAGACTACAGTGTACGCACTGACACAACTTAATATATGACTGGCAAAAAAAAACCCAAAAAACTCCTGTAAACTTAGATGGCATTTTCAAAAGAGGAAAGAGAACATTGACAGAATAGACTTTATCTGAAGAAGGGGAGGTTATAAATTGGATTGATTCAGTGATAGATATTTGACCCAGGGGGATTTCTGGTGTTTCTTCCCACTTTAAAACACTGTGAAAACCAAGCCTATTCTTTCTCCAGCAGATCTTCCTGACCCAGGAATCGACGGGGCTCTCCTGAATTACAGGCGTATTCTTTACCAGCTGAGCTACCTGGAAAGCCCAAGAGTGAATGCAGATGACTACAATTCTAAGTCTTCTTCAGAAATTTTCACCAGAGGCCCCATATTTTGTCAGAGTGCTCTAGAGGTCCTTGTGGCAGGTAAATAGGAGGAGAAATGGGTGCATTCAATTTTACATATCAAAAAGACCACTTGGCAGCATTTTAATGGATTAGAGGAGGACCAACTTGATGGTTATTATATTAAGCCAAGCAAGAGGGTTGAAGGAGCAGAGTGGCAGTGAGGGTGGACAGGGAAAAAAAGGCTTGAAAAATTATACAGAAGATAAAATTTTCTTGGTGATCAATGGTATATCAAAGGAAGTATAAGCAAAAGCCCAAGATAATTCACAGGTACTGTCTTAACCAACTGGGTAATAATTTTAGAGAGAAAGACAATGAGTTCAATTGCTAGTTCTTTATTTTAGGAAAGAATCTGCATTTTTACATATTTTATGTATTTGATAAATATTTTTGCATATTGGGGTTTCCCCCATAACTGTAATTGTGAAAGGATTCTGTCGCTTTTTAAAAAGATTGAGAATTTCTGGATTTGAATGACAGTCCTTGCATAGTTATATCAATTCTCATTTTTAAAGAGGGGAAACTAGGTGCTTATAAAGTTATGTGATTTTCATCCTTATACATAATCAGTGTCAAATATGAACATTTTAGCTCCAAGACTTGTAATCCTAACCTTGTGCTCAGATCACTAGACTACATGTGGTTCAGAACATTCCACACATAAACTCTTACCTGGTAAGGACCTGAAAGCTTTCCTAGTCTGGCCCTTGGATTGTACAAGAGTCTGAGTCCCAGACATTTTTCCTGGCTCTCACAGTGAGTATACTAGTAAAGCTCAGATTAAAATCCAATAGAGTAAACCATAATCAGGCATGTGACCCATTGCCGTACTCTGCCTCACCACTGGGTGCTAAATCAGTCACTAGAATTAACATCATTTGATGACACTTTAAAAATAAGTTGCACTTTCTATTAACAAAACAGATTAAATATATCATCTTATTCAATCCTCACAAGTCCATGATTTAGGAATAAGATTTCTGTTGTACACATGAGGAAACAAAAGTTTGTAGCAAATAAAGTAACTTGCTCAAAGTCACATCACTAGTAAGTGGACTCAGAGATGTTGAAGCTACAAGCTCTTTTCCCTAATGCCCTATTTACAAAAAAATGAGTTAACCATATATACATATAAACCAGGAAGAACTAACACTTATTTCACATACGTCTGTTGCAAGATGGTGGAAAATAAAACATTCAAAGTTTGTGTATCCTACTAAAGTCAAAATTTTAAAAACTGCTTACCTAATACATTTACTTTGACACCATAGATTACCTTTAATACTACCCTTGCCCTGATATACTTGACCTCCATTCATAGAAAATGAAACGCAGCTTGTACAGATTGATTTTTAGATCTCTTTATTCAAAATAAAGGATAAGCCAGAATCAAATTTTGGTATGTCTAATATTTACGCTTGCAAAGACAGTCTGGCAAGTGTCAACATTGGGTGTAAATTAGCATTATGGAAGATCAGCAGCTATTGGTGAAAAAGCTATCATCAATAAGAAAGATCTGTATGCATGGTTAGTCACTTTAGTCATGTCTGACTCTTTGGGAACCCATGGACTGTAGCCAGCCAGGTTCCTCTGTCCATGGGATTTTCCAGGCAAAAATACCAGAATGGGTTGCCATACCCTCCTCCAGGGCATCTTCCTGACCCAGGGATCGAACCTGCATCTCCTGAATCTCCTGCATTGTGGGAGGGTTATTTATCATTGAGCCACTAGGGAAGCCCTAAGAAAGTCCTATATAAGCATAAACACTGCTTCAGAATGTCATTTTAAAAATATACAGTGCCCACTTTTAGACTATGGTTACGTTTTAACAGTACTGCTGAAGTTCATTTTTCTAAAATGTATAAAACTAGTTATTTTTCAGTGGCAGAATCCAGAGAACTCTTTTTCTAAACACAAATTGAAATAATTGGCCAATATGGTAAAAGGAAAAATGAGTGGAAACCAATAGCCCTGGCTTCTTGTTCGAGGCAACATGGCAGAGTGAATAAGGGCAAAGACTTGAGCAGTGACCAGCAGTTCAACCCTGTCGCTTGCCAGATGTGTGACAGTGACTCTGTTGCTCAACTTTAGGATGCCTCAGTTTTCTCATCTGTCCAGTGGGGATGATAATGTACCTGCCTCACTGAGTTATCAACTGGATTAAATTTATACTTGTCAAGTATATTTAACTCAGATGACCCTTATATCTACCATTGTGGGCAAGAACCCCTAGAAGAAATGGGATAGCCCTCAGAGTCAACAAAGGTGTCTGAAATGCAGTACTTGGCTGCAGTCTCAAAAATGACAGATGATTTTGTTCATTTCCAAGTCAAACCATTCAATATAACAGTAAACCAAGTCTAGGCCCCAGCCAGTAATGCTAAAGAAGCTGAAGTTGAACGATTCTATGAAGACCTACAAGAACGTCTAGAACTAACAACCAGAAAAGATATCCTCTTCATTATAGGGGACTGGAATGCAAAAGTGGGAAGCCAAGAGCTACCTGGAATAACAGGCATATTTGACCTTGGAGTACAAAATGAAGCAGGGCAAAGGCTAACAGAATTTTGCCAAATGAATGCACTGGTCATAGCAAGCACCCTCTTCCAACAACACAAGAGAAGACTCTACACATGGACATCACCAGATGGTCAATACTGAAATCAGATTGATTATATTCTTTATGGCCAAAGATGGAGAAGCTCTATACAGTCAACAAAAACAATACCAGGAGCTGACTGTGGCTCAGATCATGAACTCCTTATTGCCAAATTCAGACTTAAATTGAAGAAAGTAGGGAAAACCACTATACAATTCAAGTATGACCTTAATCAAACCTCTTACAATTATACAGTGGAAGTGACAAATAGATTCAAGGGATTAGATCTGATAGAGTGCCTGAAGAACTATGGATGGAGGTTTGTGACGTTGTACAGGAGGCAGTGATCAAGACCATCCCCAAGAGAAAGAAATGCAAAAAGGCAAAATGGCTGTCTGAGGAGGCCTTACAAATAGCTGAGAAAAGAAGAGATGCTAAAGGCAAAGGAGAAAAGGAAAGATATACCCATTTGAATGCAGAGTTCCAGAGCATTAAGGAGAGATAAGAAAGCCTTCCTCGGTGATCAATGCAAAGAAATAGAGGAAAACAATAGAATGGGAAAGACTACAGATCTCTTCAAGAAAATCAGAGATGTCAAGGGAATATTTCATGCAAGGATGGGCACAATGAAGGACAGAAACAGTAAGGACCAAACAGAAGCAGAAGAGATTAAGAAGAGGTGGCAAGAATACACAGAAGAACTGTACAAAAAAAGTCTTAATGACCCAGATAACCACAATGGTATGGTCATTTACCTGGAGCAAGACTTGCTGGAGAGTGAAGTCGAATGGGCCTTAGGAAGCATTACTACAAACAATATTAGTGGCAAGGATGGAATTCTAGTTGAGCTATTTCAAATCCTAAGAGACAATGCTGTTCAAGTGCTGCACCCAATATGCCAGCAAATTTGGAAAACTCAACAGTGGCCACAGGACTGGAAAAGGTCAGTTTTCATTCCAATCCCAAAGAAAGGCAATGCCAAAGAATGTTCAAACTACCGCACAATTGTACTCATCTCACACACTAGCAAAGTAATGCTCAAAATTCTCCAAGCCCAGCTTCAACAGCACATGAACCATGAAATTCCACATGTTCAAGCTGGAGTTAGAAAAGGCAAAGGAGCCTGAAATCAAATTGCCAGCATCCACTGGATCATCGAAAAAGCAAGAGAGTTCCAGAAAAAATCTACTTTTGCTTTATTGACTATGCCAAAGCCTTTGACTTTGTGGATCACGACAAACTGGAAAATTCTTAAAGAGATGAGAATACCAGACCACCTTATCTGCCTCCTGAGAAACCTGTATGCAGGTCAAGAAGCAACAGTTAGAACTGGACATGAAACAACAGACTGGTTCCAAATTGGGAAAGGAGTATGTCAAGGCTGTATATTGTCACCCTGCTTATTTAACTTATATGCAAAGTACATCATGCGAAATGTCAGACTGAATGAAGCACAAGCTGGAATCAAGATTGCTGGGAGAAATATCAATAACCTCATATACACAGATGACACCACCCTTATGGCAGAAATCAAAGAAGAACTAAATAGCTTCTTGATGAATGTAAAAGAAGAGAATGAAAAAAATTGGCTTAAAACTCAACATTCAGAAAACTAAGATCATGGCATCCAGTCCCATCACTTCATGGCAAACAGATGGGAAACAATGGAAACAGTGAGAGACTTTATTTTCTTGGGCTCTAAAATCACTGCAGATGGTGACTGAAGCCATGAAATTAAAAGACGCTTGCTCCCTGGAAGAAAAGCTATGACCAACCTAGACAGCATATTAGAAAGCAGAGACATTACCTTGCCAACAAAGATCCATCTAGTCAAGGCTATGGTTTTTCCAGTAGTCATGTATGGATGTGAGAGTTGGACTATAATGAAAGCTGAGTTCCGAAGAATTGATGCTTTTAAACTGTGGTGTTGAAGAAGACTCTTAGAGTCCCTTGAACTGCAAGCAGATCCAACCAGTCCATCCTAAAGGAATACAGTCCTGAATATTCACTGGAAGGACTGATGCTGAGGCTGAAATTCCAATACTTTGGCCATCTGATGGGAAGAACTGACTCATTGGAAAATACCTTGATGCTGGGAAAGATTGAAGTTGGGAGGAGAAGGTGACAACAGAGGATAAGATGGTTGGATGACATCACTGATGCAATGGACATGAATTTGAGTAAGCTCTGGGAGTTGGTGATGGACAGGGAAGCCTGGCATGCTGCCGTCGATGAGATCACAAAGAGTCGGACATGACTGAGTGACTGAACTGAACTGAAATGAAAGTACATAAAACAACATCTGGAATGTTGGATAAATTTTTGTCAAAGTAAATATTGGATAAATTTTTGTCGCTGAAACAAAATGTAAACAAGTCACTCTGTGCATTTAGACCAAGTCACACGTAACTGATTCTTGATTACCTTTGCTAATAATACGAAGTGATTGTACAACATTTAATCTTTTCTTGAATCACCCTTTGGGGAGGTAGTTAGAAAAGGCAACTGCATAATATAAGAAAGGTAAACAAAAGGAAAAATAAGGGTAGTGTCATTGGAAATTAAATTTTTGGAGACTACTAACAGGATCCCATTTTCTGAAGTTTGAAATTCGTGGGTGGTTTGGCCTTGGGCAAATACAGCTCCTCCTCAACCCGCGTGATGACCTACAGGTTCCTTGGTCTCTGAGCCTCTCAATCCCCATCTCTAAGGTTTCATAGCAATCCCTACTTCAGAAATAGTTGGTAGTAAAATTATACATGTAAAGAATAGTGATATTATACATATAAAGCATGCTTGACACATTGTAAAAATGTAATAACCAGTGTTCTGGTGGTTATAAGAATGATGATCGTCACCTTGTCAATAAGGTAATTTAGCAATTTTATAACTACCTCTCCTATCAATTCACAAAATGATTATAAACCATAGAAATTATGTTATATATGTAGCATGAGGCTTGGTTCAACTTAATTCCTTCTTTTACTTGTCAGTGATATGACTCAAATAATAAAAACAAACTATGGAAGTAGAAAAAAAAAATTTGCCATCATCATTTACTTCCTTTATTTTGGAAGTAGAAAAAAAATTGCCATCATAGCTTACTTCTTTTATTTAAAAAAGTTTTATTTAAATGCTAGCACCTTTAAAGCTTCACATGGAACTTTAAAAATAACCAATACAGTATTAGATGCTTTCATTTTCAGTTGGAGAGAAGCAGAGTGCTATTAACAACTCAAGGATAGACTTATGATGGCACAGCAAAGAAGTCCAGGACAAGTCATCCTGTCCTTCAGACGTGAGGATGTCACTGCCAGTGTGATTGGGACAGCTTAAGTAAACCGAATTACTAACAATTTTGCAGGCTGAATAGATTTTAGTAGACCTAATAAAATTACAAAATAAGCTATTTTCAAGGCTACTCATAAACATTGTATCAAATCCATAAGAATGCTTTTACAAGGAAAACATGTTGCTAGATTGTAATTTTTTGTGTTTCTTTTTAACCCTTATACAATGTTTAGTGTTTTCTGTTGGTGTTATACTGCATCACTGTTTTGGAAAATATGATAAATGCTACTGAAAAAAATGTACAAAAGAAGATAAAAATCATCCCAAAAACTGCCATGCAGAAATAATCTCTTTCTAGTTAATACTTTGGAAAATAATCATGTTAGACCTCTCTCCAAACATTTCTGTACATATGGATTGCTTACATATGATGTTTCAGTTATATCATGCCAAATGGTATTCCTTAATGTTTTTTACTCAACAATATGCTATGATCATCCTTTTTATATCAGTAAATGTGGATCCATGTCATCATTTTCATTGCCATATTGTATTCATTAGTACATATCAACAAAATTTCCTTGATCCAACATTGATGAAAACTTAAAACATTCTTTTGTGATCATTTTGTGAAATATGACTATCTTTTCCCTCTGATAATCCCTCAAGCCAAATAAAAAGTACTTTTAAAAGAATATTTGTAAAAAGTGAGATCCCATTCACAAGTAATTTAAACATCTAACAAGTTATATATTAAAACAGTATACATTTAAAATGTGTTTTTATTCCCCAAAATATATAGATAAAGAAATATATAGATCCTATAATATGAAAACTATAAAATTGTTCTAAGGGACAGAGACAAGACTTGAATAAATGAAGAGATAAAACTTGCCTTAAATATGAAAATTCAATGTTGTAACAAGACTAGTTGTCCCTAAATGATTGCATAAATTTAATGCAACGCTCTTTCAAATCCCAGAAGATTTTTTTATTCAGAATGATTATCTTAATAATAAGTATGTAAGAACATTAAAAATATTTCGGACCATTTGAAAGGAAGGAGAAGGAGAGAGAAAAGGAGAAAAGTGCAGTAAAAGATATGGGAATGTATTATACAGCTATCATGATTAAAACAATGTGGTACAAGAATATGTAATTAGATCAGTGAAACAGAATACACATTCCTGGAAGTACATAGTGATTAATCATATGATAAAAATGTCATTTCAAATCAAATCTGAACTATTCATAAATATGACTAGGGCAAATTGTCATTGTTTGTAAAAAAAAATAACAATAATAAAGTTAGATAATGACCTCAGTCTTTCTGTTGTTATTCAGTCAGTTAGTCATGTGACTCTCTGCAAACCCCATGGACTGCGGCAGGCCAGGCCTCCTTGTCCTTCACTGTCTCCCAAAGTTTGCTCAATTTCATGTCCATTGAGTCAATGATACTATCTAATCATCTCGTCCTCTGCCGCCCCCTTCTCCTCCTGCCTTCAATCTTTCCCACCATCAGGATTTTTTCCAATGAGTCAGCTCTTCACATTAGGTAACCAATGTACTGGAGCTTCAGCTTCAGCATCAGTCCTTCAATGAATACTCAGGGCTGATTTCCTTTAGGATTAACTGGTTTGATTTCCTTGCTGTCCAAGGGACTCTTCAGAGTCTTCTCCAACCTTATAATCTGAAAGCATTAATTCTTCAGCATTCAGACTTTTTATGGTTCAACGCTTATATGTGTACAAGATTACTGGAAAAAATATGGCTTTGACTATATGGACCTTTGTTGGCAAAGTAATGGCTCTGCTTTTTAATACACTGTCTAGGTTTGTCATAGCTTTTCTTCCAAGGAGCAAGCGTCTTTCAATTTCGTGGCTGCAGACAACATCAGCGGTGATTTTAGAGTCCCCCAAAATAAAATGTGTCACTGTTTCCACTTTTCCCCCTTCTATTTGCCATGAAGTGATGGGACCAGATGCCATGATCTTAGTTTTCTGAATGTTAAGTTTTAAGTCAGTTTTTTCACTCTTCCCTTTCATCCTCATCAAAAAGTTCTTTAGCTCCTCTGCTTTCTGCCATCAAAGTGGTATCATCTGCAAAATTGAGATTGTTGATATTTCCCCCTAAAATCTTGATTCCTGCTTATTATTCATCCAGCCTGGCATTTTACATGATGTACTCTGCAAATAAGTAAAATAATCAGGATGAGAATATACAGCCTTGACGTACTCCTTTCCCAATTTGGAAACAGTTCGTTGTTCTATGTCTGATTCTAATTGCTGCTTCTTGTTCTGCATATGGGCTTCTCAGGAGGCAGATAAGGTGGTCTGGTATTCCCATCTCTTTAAGAATTTTTCCACAGTTTGTTGTGATCCACACAATAAAAGTCTTTAGCGTAGTCAATGAAACAAAAGTATATGTTTTTCCGGAATTTCCTTACTTTTTTATAATCCAACAAATGTTGACAATTTGATTTTGGTTCCACTGCCTCTCCTAAACCCAGCTTATATATCTGGAAGTGCTTGGTTCATATACTACTGAAGCCTCACTTGAAGAATTTTTAGCATAACCTTGCTAGCATGTGAAATGATCACGATTGTGCAGTACTTTGAACATTCTTTGGCATTTCCCTTCTTTGGGATTGGAATGAGAACTGACCTTTTTCAGGCATGTGGCCACTGTTGAATTTTCCAAATTTGCTGGCATATTGAGCGCAGCACTTGAACAGCATCATCTTTTAGGATTTGAAATAGCTCAACGAGAATTCCATCCCCTCCACTAATATTGTTTGTAGTAATGCTTCCTAAGGCCCATTTGACTTCACTCTCCAGGATGTCTTGCTCTAGGTAAGTGACCACACCATCGTGGTTATCTGGGTCATTAAGACGTTTTTTGTACAGTTCTTCTGTGTATTCTTGCCACCTCTTCTTAATCTCTTCTGCTTCTGTTTGGTCCTTACTGTTTCTGTCCTTTATTGTGCCCATCCTTGCATGAAACGTTCCCTTGATATCTCTGATTTTCTTGAAGAGATCTCTAGTTTTACCCATTCCATTTCTTTTTCCTATTTCTTTGCATTGCCACTTAAATTCCAGATAAATCAAAAATTTGGCTGAGTAATATTCCATTGTGTGTATAAATACTTAGCCTGCTTCCATGTCTTAACTATTGTAAATAGCCTGCCATGAATATTGGGGTGCAAGTGTCTTTCAAATTATGATTTTCTCCATATATATGCCCAGTAGTAGAATTGCAGGACCATATGGTAGCTCTATTTTTAGTTTTTAAAGCAACCTCCATACTGTTCTCCATAGTGGCTGTACCAATTTACAATCCCACCAGCAGTGTAGGAAGACTCCTTTTTCTCCATACTCTCTCCAGCCTTTATTACTTGTATAGACTTTTTGATGATGGCCATTCTAACTAGTGTAAGTAATACCTCATGATAGTTTTGATTTGCATTGCTCTAATAATTAGCAATGTTGAATATCTTTTCATAAGCCTTTTGACCATCTATACGTCTTCTTTGAAGAAATGTCTACTTAGATCTTCTGTCCACTTTTTGATTGGGTTTTTTTAAATTGAGCTGTTTGTATATTTTGGAGTTTATTCCCTTGTCAGTCCTGGGTTTTCCAGGTAGCTCAGTGGAAAAGAATCCTCCTGCCAGTGCAGGAGATGCAGGTTCAATCTCTGGGTTGAGAAGATCCTCTGTAGTAGGAAATGGTAACCCACTCCAGGATTCTTGCCCAGAAAATTTCAGAAGAGCCTGGTAGGTGGGCTATAGTCCACGGGGTCACAAAGAGTCGGACATGCACACCCTTGTCAGTCCTAAAGTTATAATAAACTTTATTATAACTATAATAAAGTTATAATAAGTTATTATAAGTTATAATAAACTTCTAAGCTATCATAAATTTATAAGCTATCAGAAGAAAACAATGATGAGCTATAATTTTAATACAGGACACCTTTTTAAAATATCACAACAAATGGAAATGGTAAAGGGAATGGACATATGTATCTTTTAGGCTATGTAAAATTTTAATTTTCTGTGTGATTTTTTTAAGAAATAACATACCTAATGCTAAAAGTCAAACCACAAACTGGTTTCATTTTTATGTTTTTTTTTTTTCATTAGAAGGAAGGCTTATACTTAGTACCATTGCCTAAATAGTTGTTCTATTTTGCCTTAGAAATCCTAATACAAGCTGGATCCTTGACCCCCACATGAACTATAAATCTGATATTGAATGAACAATATATCTGATACCAGAATTGAACTATATACCTGATAAATGAGCTATATATCTGATACCAGAATTGAAAGAGACACTTGTACCCCAGTGTTCATGCACTGTTTATAATAGCCAGAACATGGAAGCAACTAGATGTCCATCAGCAGACGAATGGATAAGAAAGCTGTGGTACATGTACACAATGGAATATTACTCAGCCGTTAAAAAGAATGCATTTGAATCAGTTATAATGAGGTGGATAAAACTGGAGCCTATTATACAGAGTGAAGTAAGCCAGAAAAAAAAACACCAATACACTATACTAATGCATATATATGGAATTTAGAAAGACGGTAATAATAACCCTGTATGTGAGACAGCAAAAGAGACACAGATATATAGAACAGTCTTTTGGACTCTGTGGGAGAGGGTGAGGGTGGGATGATTTGGGAGAATGGCATTGAAACATGTAAATTACCATATGTGAAACGAATCGCCAGTCCAGGTTCGATGCATGAGACAGGGAGCTCAGGGCTGGTGCACTGGGATGATCCTGAGGGATGGAGTGGGGGAGAGGTGAGAGGGGAGGTCAGGATGGGGAACCCATGTACACCCAAGGAGGATTCAAGTCAATGTATGGCAAAACCAATACAATACTGTAAAGTAAATAATAAATAAATTTTTTAAAAAAACTGTTCCATTCCCTCAGTTCTTCTACGTAAGTATCCAACTATAGCCTAATGATACTGTAATTTAGTTTTAACAATTACACAACAATATAAACCTATTCAATCACAAAGTATTCCCACATAGTCTCATTTGATCATGCCAGTAAATTGTACATTTGTTGCTGACATTTTAAAAAGTTATCTGTTTAGTCTCTGCAAAGCATTTGGAAAGATTTCTTTTCTCCTATCCAAGACAATCTTCCTTTAAACACCGGGGCCCATGTGCTGTTATCACAATTGACACAAGATTACAACGCAAAACACTTCTCGGATCACCTCTGCTCTAACATAGAACACTCAATAGAATCATCACTTGTTATTGTTTAGTCGCTAAGTCATGTCCAACTCTTCTGTGACCCCATGGACTGTAGCCCGCCAGGCTTCTATGTGCATGGGATTTCCCAGGCAAGAATAATGGAGTGAGTAGCCACTTCCTTCTCCAGGAGATCTTTTCAACCTAGGGATGGAACCAGGTCTCCTGCACTGTAGGTGGAGTTTTTACAACTGAGCCACCTGGGAAGCCTCAGAATCATCAAACTTTAGCTTTAAATATTTTTTTGTGTACTTGTCCGCTTCTTGCTGCTGAAAGAAACAATCATGTAGACAGATGAATGTCTATCCTCTATGTTTTGAGGACTACATAAGTTATAATAAAACATATAAATTATAAGTTACAATAAAACAATGTCTTAGCACATCATAAGTGTTCAATAAATGTGAATTGTTAGCATCATCATTAGTAAGTTATTTAGTCCAAATTAAGGCAGGGACACATTAAAAGCAGGAGACTCTTGCCAACGTGTCTTATTAGATAAACAGCACATCTCTATCTACCTATAGTGGAACTGAATTAAAGAAACACATAATGGCTTTGAGCCACATGTTCCTGACAATGATAAATGGTGTTTCGCTGGTCACATCCTGGCACTGTGCAAGGGAGCGGTGGGGGAAGGACAAGGGAGGTGGTCCATTGGTGCTCTTACCAAAGTGTATTTAAATTGTTCCTTTCACACCAAATGCATCACTAGTCATGGCAGACGGAGAACCCAAGGAAGAGAACAAAGATACTCAAGTTGCAAAGGCAGCATCACAGCATCACAGTGACAGCCCGGTCACTGACAGCTCGGGCAGCTGGGGCTTTTAGAGGGACTGCAAAAGATGCTATTTAGAGGGAACATCCTGCAAGTGAAACAGGATTTGGTGATTTGGGGGAAGATGGGCTGAGGCAAGAGCTATGTTGGGCTCTCTGAAGGGATGCTGGGCTGGACCAGAACACAGACTAATCCCCTTGCCATGTCAGCTCTTTGTAGACTAAAAACGGATATTAGAAATTTGCTGTTTTCTTTAGTGTGTGTTGTACCTTTGGTAAAACACATGTGCTATTTTTCAGGATCCAATTTCAGCCAGTCTCCACAAACCCTATGATCTTTTTCAAAAATTCTTCCCTTTAGTTTAAAATTTAATTGCAAAAATTGAGACAAATGAAGATCAAAATTCGAGTGTACTGAATTGACCAAGCCCAGAATAAAGACATATTTCCAAATGGTATGTGAACAAACTTTTGAAAACTGGGTTACTACATATTGAATGAAAGATCACTTAAGAGCATAAAGTGAAGTGAAGTGAAAGTCGCTCAGTCGTGTCTGACTCTGCAGTCTCATGGACTGTAGCCCATGGAATTCTCCAGGCCAGAATACTGGGGTGAATAGCTGTTCCCTTCTCCAGGGGATCTTCTCAATCCAGGGATCAAACTGATGTCTCCTGCATTGCAGGCAGACTCTTTACCAGCTGAGCTACCAGTAAGACACCTGGAAATTCCTGACGACTTAACATATTTTTCTGTTTTGGTTCAAATAGCATTTGCTTTAAACAAGGCTTCCATACCACAGAAAGAGGAAGTTTCCAGCCACAATATTTAATTAGTACCTCATCAGAGCACTGACATAATAAGCGAGGCAGATTTGGGCCCCCGTGTTTGTACCTGGATGTGGGTAAACAGTTTCCAGTGAGTCTTGGCTGTGTGACAGCTCTCAGCTGTCATTGGCACCACAGAGTCCAGGGAAGATGCCGAGGCTCTTTGGCAAGTGTACACTAGCAAACATTCAAAGCAGTTGGAGGAGACAAATCACACCACCTATATTACAAAAGCAAAAATATGGGGGTCTGGAAAGGACGGCATATTCACATGTTTATGTCTCATATTGAGCCACAGTCACTGGAAAGAGTTCATCAACTCCTTTCACACTTAACTGAGGTACCAGCTCTTCCAAGGGTATCTTCAAGAATACCGTTCACTTAGGTAGAATCGGTACAACTGCCAAAAGCCAAATATCAATCTGATGCAAGTAAAATCCTTGATGAACTGCAATTACCAAATTGACTTGCCTCTGGGGAGCCACCCACCTTATATCAAGTCACTAAGGGAATAACATCACTGTATATCTGGAACTCCCTGGGATTATTCATCTTTTTTTCCTACTAGTAAGCAGCTCTTTTAAAAAGCGAAAACTGGGTGGCTGAGCTTCCTGTTTTTTGTTACACACTAACCAAGTCTATGACCTTAGACCAGGCAGTTCACCTTTCTGGACCTTGGTTTCTTCCGCCGAAGAAAGAGGGGATTAGCCCCGGTGCTTTCTGTGAGCTATCTAAAATGATATGATTTGGTGCTGCGTATTTATATAGCATACTCCTTCTGCAGATTTCAAGATCTCTCAAGAGACTCTCATTAGTATTCTCAATATTGCTGTGAGGCAGGCAGGTGGCAAGGTTTATTATCCCCATTTTTTCTTAAAAGAGACAATGAGACATTTTGCTGACACAGCGCTCTTGACCAAGTAAAGACTAAAAGTTAGGTGTCCTAATACTAATCAAGAACTCTGTTAAACCACTTTGTTACTAAACTAAATGGAAGGTCTCTGATGAATAAAATATTCTGTGCTCATGGTCGAGGGGAAACGGAGTTTGATCACCTTGCAGAGATGTAATGGTTTCAAACAATGATTTCCAAATTGTCGCCCATACAATCTTCCAGGTGTTTTTCTCAGTTCTCACTGACACAGCCCTATGCATATTTTTTTTCTTGGATATGAATACCAAAATGTGAATGTGCTGAAGTAAGAGGGTGTTAAAGAATATGTGTAGCAAAGGAAGAAGGTAGACTGAGGAAGAAATCATTGAATTTGCTTGGAAATTTTTCAAAGAATAAATTATATAATCAATAGGAATATATTATAGAAGTGATAGCCAAATTCAATTATACACATCAATGAAAAGAAAATATCATCCAAAGAATAATCCAAGGTCTTTCAATATTAGGATGTATTTCTCAAGAACTATAAAGGGTCTAAGATATCACCCTATACGCAAGCTACAAAGTTGGTCTGCCATAGTCTCCAGGTGCTGGCAAAAGACATAAATACTATTAGCTCAGAAAAAATGGAAGTTAATTGCAGTAGCTAGAGTATCAATATTTTTACTTAGGTTTCCCAAGCCCCAGTTCCCACAGGACAATGCAAAGAGGGTCAGGTGACACCTGAATGTGTAGGAGATTGCCTTAGAGGAGAGAAACCCTGAACCTGGGTTTCCTGAATTATTTATTGTAACGGACAGCAAACATGCCTGCCCTTTGCACCAGAGGGAGACTCTATCTCTGTCTTCCAAGGCTGTTCACTATATAAACATGCCTGGAAAGAAAGTTCAGAACACAAGCAGTGTTCTGAGTGCCTCTGCCTGCAAAAAGTGCAGAGAAAGACCCATGGAGAAAACTTCCCAGCAGCATTTAATGGCTTTATTTGACTCTCTGTGTATCTGATATTTTGAGAATTCTTCAATGCTCAAAGCAACTACCATAGCAATACTGATGAAGCGCAGGACGTTTTCCCAGCTTGAACTCCTATTGGACCCCCTATTTCTGTCTCCATCCGCATACTTCAACAGCTCAAAGCAGAAAAAATAACTACTTTGGGACACAACCAGAGATTATCATGCTAAGTGAAGTAAGTCAGAAAGAGAAAAAAAGTACATTATGACAGCACTTACACGTGGAATCTAAAATATGACACAAATAAACTTATCTATGAAACAGAAACAGACTCACCCACATAGAGAAGAGACTTGTGGTGTCAAGGGGGAGAGGTTGAAGAGGGATGGATTAGAAGTTTGTGATTAGCAAATGCAAACTGGTATATATAAAATGGACTAACAACAAGGTCCTACTGTATAACACAGGGATGTATAGTCAATATTCTGTGATAAATCATAATGGAAAAGAATATGAAAAGAATGCATACATATGTATATGTATAACTGGGCCACTTTGTTATACAGCAGTAACTAATACAACATTGTAAATCAACCACACTTCAATTTTTAAAATGTAAAGAAAAATAACTTCTTTGGTTCCCTGCCTTAGCTTTTTCACTTCCTTCCACTTATTAAAGTGGGTGGAAATCCTTCCACCAGTGAGAAAATACAAGTAAAACTGTCCTGAAATGCACTCAAGGCCATAGGAACAGAAGGCTAAGATTCCAAATCCCTTGTCTTAGTTCCGAGGACCCTGCAAAATCATTTCATAATCACTCGAAGCTCCCTTTCTCTTGAGCTCTGAACTTCAAGTACTAGTTAAAGACTTATTATGACCAAACACCCAGAAAACAAAGAAAATCTCTGAGAGTGCCCAGTCGTAGAAGTTGGCCCACCACCAAACATATGCTCTTGTGTATATATTCCCCCAAAGCTCCTGGCAGTACTAAGAAGCTGTCTCAGTGACGGTGAACACGTCCACTCCACAGTCAGTTGGCGGGCATCAGATCCCAGAAGGGCTGGTCATTAGCTATGGAACCTCACTCGCCCTGCTGTTTCAAGCTTTCTGTGTCTCAGATTTCCCTTTGTAACACAAGCCTGATAATACTTGCTTCTCAGAGTTAGAAGGAAGATTAAATTAATCCATATATTTAAAACACTGCCTAGCACCTAGGCATTTGATAACAGTTCGCTGATGGATAAACTTTCCTAGCTAACTAGGGGTCCATTGTACCAAACTGCTGATGTGAACAGCATCATTGCTGAAGTATTGACATTAACGGAAAGATGTAGATACTGAAAGGACTATTTTTTGGAAACTCCCCATCATTCCTTTCGATCTTATAAACTGGGCTGCTGGATGGAGAGGGGACAATGCAATGTTAGTCTACTCACCCCTTAAAAAAGAAAACTACCTCAGAAATTTTGTTGTGTTAGATATGTCCCACTCACTATTAAAATAAGCATTTTCTTGTGTGCTCTATATTTAGCATCAAACTGCTAATTTTGTGTTTGAAAAGTATAGAATTATGATTGGTGAACTATGACCTTCCCCTCTGTACAGAGAAAGTTTGGTTTCTTGTAAATGTGAATTGTTATTTTAAGGGGAAATGTGAAGGTCTTAAAAGTGGAGATTTTGCATTCCATACAAACAAATATAGAACAAGAAGAAGTAAATAAATGGCAATGACATTTTTAACATGACATTTTAGAACATTTAAAGGGACCACAAGAACAATAAGTGCATCTTGTGTGCAAATGTCTTTGAAGTTCTAATCTCAGTTCATGCCACTAAATCATCAAGGAAGGTTATTTTTAACTTGTTATGTAAAGGCTGGAGAAAAAAATCAAGAAGCGCTCTCTGAATATGAAACGTCAAACAGAAAGAGGTTTTTGTTCATTTAGTGCACTAAGGTGATATATAACTTGGATCAGAGGCAATTCCTTTATCCCCAAATTTTTCAAAATAGCATGAAGAGCTTTACAGAATGGAAGCAATGAATTTTCTTCAACATTTTCTTTGAGATATTTGGTAAGCGGAATAGGTGGTTCAGTGGTGAAAAATCTGCCTGCCAATGCAAGAGACACAGGTTCAATCCCTGGGTCAGGAAGGTCCCCTGGAATAGGAAAAGGCAATGCACGCCAGTATTCTTACTTGGAAAATTCCATGGAGGAGCCTGGCAGGTTATGGTCCATGAGGTCACAAAGAGTGACATGACTGGGCACACACACACACACACACAAGCCATAGGACAAATTTAACTAGTTAGCAAAATACCATCTCTTGAAACTAGATGTGAACCAAATTATGAGGGCCCTCTGGAAAGAACACCAGCATCCCTGGAGTTCCCTCCAGAGAAAAGTTTTAATACCCACAAGAGGAAAGACTCTGCCATCCTAGAAACAGCCCATCAGCTTGCTCCTTAGGAAAAAGCCTTCCTCCTATCTCTGTTCCCTAATCTCCTCTTTTTCTTTCATTCTCCTCCCATCTCTCTCAAGTACACATGCAGTTCATCACCTTTCTTAATCTAGTCTCTTTCTCAAAAATTAAAATCTCCATGATATTTTTCCTTCACCTGAAATTAATGATAATATGTATAATGGGTAATTTTCTTAGCATAATGGATTTTGTCAAATCATTGGGTACCATTTTGACTTGTAAACATCCCTTTACTTGAGTTGGTGTGAGAGTCATTCATCCATCAGCTTTCATCCAAGACAGTGAATTGGCCTTTTTAGTATACTGTCCACCCTCCTTTAATCATGTCTTGAAAATTTTATTTTGAACATGGGAAACATAAAGGGTGACATCTCTGCAGTTGGGGACAGAATGGAAAGATCCAAATTTCTCTCACACTTTAATGTGGATGAGCCATGATCTACTTGTTAAAATTCTTGGATTGCTAATAAAAGTCATAATATACCAAATGGTGGTAATTTGGATGAAACAAGCATATCAATCATTGAAGAATGGGCTCATGGCTCTTTATCTGGGCAGAATCATTAAGTAGAATTTATGATATATAATGTATACTATTAAGCAGCTTCCATTAAACTTGCCTGCCAAACTCATTCTATGTAGAGGGATGTTTCTAAAAACAAGCTGTATGCAAGAGCGCCACCTATAGTTAAACTTCCACATTTACTTTACAGTGCTAAAACCCCAGAAAATTACAAGGTTTGGAAGCAGAAATTTTAAAGAAAAAAAAAATAACAAGGAAATGAGATGTTTAGTTTAAGATGTAAGTTCAAATCACCTCAAAAAAGGAAACTGAACAAAATTATTTGAATAAAAAATATAAATATTATAAAACACAACTTTTCCTATTTAGGAAAAAGTGCTCTTATTTTGCAGATAAGGCCACAGGAATACCTTTTCTTCTAACTAATAATTCAAATGAAACCATTACACTTTTCTATTCTTTAAACATTTTTCTGTTTTGCTTTTTGTTAACCATAATTTTAGCAATCTGCCTTGGTGAAACCTGAAAACAATAACCATTTAAAGTACAAATAAACTTCTTTCTGATGTTTAATTCTTTTAGGAAACACACTGCCCAAATACTTTACCTCAGCATAAATATAAGATAAATGAAAAATCCTAAAGAAATAGTGACTGGTACTACTGCTGTGAAATGTCCTTTAGGAGTTGATATCCACAGAAATTTAGTCTTAATACTTGTTCCTTTGACCTAAAAGCTAATTATGAGGGAGTTGAGCCAAAAAGTAAGATGAATAAAAAGACATTTCATTGGTATTACAGAGACAGTTGCCAGAAAGAGCTTACAAATCATGAATCTACGCAGAGATGAAAAGTTGAGTCTAAATTATTATTAGACTGGGTCCTTAAATCAATGAAGAGCAAAAAATGATTACAGTGGACCTTTAATTTTCAACTATAAAAAGTCAACATGGTGGCTTGTTCAACAGTGTTTTACTGCAGGCCGTTAAGACAGCCTTTAGCTTTTTCATTTCCAAACAGAGTATATTATTTTTAAGCCCAAGTTACAATCAAGTCATGGCTGCAGATCACATCCGAGGCTGCTCACGTCTCTGACCAACGGCTTTCACGATAAGCCAGGGAAGGATGGTGCCCCAGAGGTACTTCTCATTATCTCACACTTGCGCCCCTTTGCTTTTCGAGGCCCATTGTTTCCTTTCGGAAAGGATGGATTTTTAAGTAGTTTCGGTGCTCATCAAGGCGGGTGCCAAGGGGAGAGGACTACACAGGGCGGCCCTCTGTTTGCAGAGCCGGAGGAGCGGCGACCCCAGCGGCCTTCCCACAATGCCCTGCGACGGCGCTTCATCTCGGCCCTGGGAGGCCCGCTTCTCGGGCTGAGAGGATAATTCACTCGCTATAGCCCATTCAATCTTCAGCCTCTCGGCTGACGCTGCCAACAGAAGTGCCAATTAATGCCAATTACAATGGTGACTTTTCTGATATGGGCACCTACTCGTATAGGCCATCAAACAGCCATCATCTATTAATGACTGTCAGTCATTACCAAGATGGGCCAAGTTTGAACTAGTGACCTAGAGGAGAACTGCTCTTCATCCTACTTCCAACTCCCTGAACCGTCCAATTCCCCTCCCCCTTTCTTGGCCAATGTGCTTAATTATAGTTTTGTACCTGAATAATGAATGTGCTACATTTTGACAGTGACAATTGCTGAAACCCTGACAGCCGAAGTACAGCCACCGCCTGCCATTTAGCGAGCCCTGTCACAGCCTTCAGGCCGGGGAGGTCCGGCGCAGACCTTCAGGGGGCACCACTCTTTCCTTTGTCATTCAATCCAGTGTATTTTTATTTTATTTGTCTCTATTACTCCTTAGAAATAAAGAGAGCCTTTGTATGCAGATAAATGTGTCATGGACTCCTATGCAGATGCCACCGTTAGGGCTTTCTTAGTTGCTCATTATTTCATGGAAACTTATGAGACAAAAACTCCCCCATAACAATTAAAGAAGCTGCAAATTAACCTGGAATTGCACCCTTCTGACTCAAAAGGGGAAAGCAACTGAAGCACAACAAACATTCTAAATGATAGAAAAGCTTCAGGTTTCTTTTTTAAAACACACATCTGAAACTTTGTCTCCCTGAATCAGGTTTTAACCCAATTTGGTATGCAACCCCTCAAAGGTCAGTTGCCACTTGCTGTCTGCCTGGAGTCTTAACATGTTTTCAGAAACTCTGAGACTCACTTAACTACCAGAATGCTCTGCAGCCTGTAACAGTCAGGAATATCTATTATAAATTTGGATTGTTTCTAGATCTTGGAAAAAAAACTTTTAAGAGAAAGAAATTGTTACCCAGCCCTTCATTCTACCTTCCAGGGAGCCCAAAGAAGTCTCAGCCCTGCATTCTTCACATGTCAAAAGAACAAAACAAATCACCAAATGGTAGAGTGTACCCTGCTTCCAACTCTTTCCTCTTTCTCTGAAAGTGGCACCAAAAGACAGTTTGTGAAATAATATTCTGGACTTTCACTTAACTTCTCTACACTCCTGATATGTTTGGGGAAATATTTTTTAAAACCGATAGTTCCTTTCTAAAATGTCTAATTTTGAAATATCCATCTAGTTATCTGTCCTATTCACCTAAGGAGGTGGTAGGGGTGGCAAATTGAAGGTTAAAACTCACACTCACTCCAACAACCTACTCCAGATATTACATACACCCAATTCCATATAATTGGCAATCTGAAAAGGAAATACAGTTAGCATCATTTGCAGACAAGGAAAAGGAAACTTGGGGAGGACAAGGCGAACTGTCCCAAAGACATCACAGCCAGGCTGGTAGAACCAGAATGGGAACCGAAATATTGCTGGCTCCATAGAACGTGATTGTTCAACTGTACCATGTAACTTTATCTTGTGCAGATTTATTTGAGAAGTAGGTCAGAATTCCCTAGGTCAATTCAGTTTGCTCTACACAACTGTCAGACAGCCTATGAGATTTCAAGTCACTCCAAGTTACACTAGACCAACCCAGCCAGGCAGCATCTTGGACTACATAAATGTGGCAGAAAACACTCTGGTTTCCATTTTTGCTCAGTGATGTTCAAGCCATTAGGAAAAAAGAGTGAGAGGTGAGAACTGCAGAAGACATTTTTTGTTTGTTGTTTGTTTTCTGTTGATGCTCCAAGAATGTTAATCCAAGGAGATTGGAGACAAGCACGTAGAGAAGGATTTAATACTTGCAATGCATATTTTTACCCCCATTTGACAGATGGATAAACCGAGACTCCATAAGGTTTAGCAGATTGTCCTAATGCACCAAGCTCGAGCTAGCATCTGACCCCACTAAGGCCAGAAGCTCTTTCTCACTGCACTGCTCTTCAACAAGATCTCTGATCTCATAGCTTTCTGGATTTGTTTGTGTTAGGTGGAAAAGAGTCCCAGGAGGATATTTCTAGATAGACTAAGGAGTCTGCTCTTGCCTCAAGGGAATAACAGGTGGATGAGTATATGGAAAAAATTATTTTTGGAAGTATCAACTTTAAGAGAAAATATTTAAAATATTATGAGACAATGCTTTCTAAGGGTAGAGTATTTTAAATAGATTGTTCCAACCTTGAGAGAAGATTGGAGAAGAAAATATGACCAGTGTACACAACAGACTGTAGAAGTCCAGAAAATAGATATAAGCCATCTCTTCCTATCTTCAGCCTGCCTCTCAAAACAATAACTACGTTAGGTTATCTGAAATACAGAAGAAATTCTGTACAGAAGACCCACTAGTAACTGCTTTTTGAAAAACATGTTGAGTTGTTCCTCCTATCACATTGTACCGACTCGAACACAATATTTCCTTTACATCAAATCTAATAAGGCTCAACAATCCCCTCAAGTATTGCATTAAAAATATAAAATATTAGAAATAATCCTGGAGATAGATTTTTCTTTAAGACTAAAATTTGAACCCTTGATGTAATGGACCTTCAAAGGCACAGAACCATAGCCAAGTGAGGCCATTCTGGACCAAACACAAGAATTTTAGCCTGGATGAGAAGTAATTTTAAGGTCACAGTGAGGAAACATCTACGATCCAGGGATCATAAATATTACAGGGGTTGAAATGCAAAGTCATGAAAGAATAAAGGAAATAATAAAATGTTTGTGACTTCAGGAAATCTGACTCTGAGGAAATGTGTCACACCCCGAGGAATTCACTAATAGAAAATCCACTACCGAAAAGGAGGCATTATTTGCTGGTACAGCTGAAACTAAATAGCTTATGACTCTGCAGAAGACTTCTGTGGGGCAGAATGTCAAGAATTTCTGCAATATTCTACAGAAACAACTGAGGGTATCTTTAAAAAGGACAAAATTTTCAATGTGCCCCTCTTGAAGACAGGCGGGAAAATAAATACATGAAACAAGGAAAAACAGAAAGATGGGATTTTTTTTTTAAGTTCTTAGTGAAAAGATAGGAACGTCAAGATGGGAAAAAAAAGATGAAATAAGCTATTAAACAAACTAGTTTAAATTTAGGACAAAGATTAAACGATAAAGATTGAGCTGTATGCCCTTCTCTGTTTTTATTTACAGGAACTAGCAATTCTTCATCTTTTAAGACCTTGAAGCTCTTCCCAGACATCCAAATCTTAGATGACAGCATTTTTTGCCTTTACCTACATTTTCCTTTCTCATTTTAACTATAGTTTCCTGTGTCTTACTCCATTTGGAATGCCACTATTCCAACTTTTAAACAGTTTGTATGCAAGATGTTGTTTTATGTAAAGAAGGGAAAAGATTGACAAACCTAAACCAAACAGGGAAGAATTATAAATATTTTGCTTCACTAATGCAGCTTTCTCCATATGCCTCATATAAAATATTTCCAATTAAGCTCCACTTCTGCAGAAAGCTTACCAACAAAATAAGTCTCTATTAGTACATAACATGTGTAAATGTAATTAGCTTTTTTAAAAGAAACAATTGAAATACGATGTTTATGACAAGGAACTGAGTTTTTTCTTTTTTCTTTTTGCGAATGAAATCTGAAACTGCGCAAGCTATTGACAGACTGATGGCTGGGTCGGTTGCCAGAAGCTGGTTAGGGAAGTCGGTATGAAGGTCACTAATTTCATTCTGTTTTATTTTAACAGGACCTTGAGACAAAGAACACAGCCTTAAATAGATGGTGAGGAGGGATGGGTGATTAAGCCAGTACTTCACTATTGGTTCTGTGTGACTTTTAAAAATCAGGAGGTAGTATTACCACGATGAATGTTCTAAATTTTATCAAAAAGTAAGGTGATTGAGAATGGGATAAGAAAATGATATTCATAGAAGTGTCTAATCATGTAAAAATGGTTTTCATTTTTACAATGTGCCTTGCATTTTCCTTTCTATATGCCCAAATTATGAGCATTTAGAGCCTATCAGCTGGTGTGGGTTTTTTTGTTTGTTTGTTTGTTTTTTTAAGTAGATGTCTGGGTTTTGTAGTTTCTATGCAGACCTCAGATATAGTCTTTTGTTTTGTCAACTTCATTTTTCTTATTAATAATAGAATCATAGTAAGGCAATTCATTTCTCCTACAGTGATCACTCATAAATTATTCTTTTAATAAATTTAACTTGCTTAAAAAAAGAGGGAAAATACCATACTCAATGCCAGTAACAAGTAAATATATTTGTTTTGTTTTTATCTTTTATTAGAATAAGGAACTCACTCTACATGACCTGAGCTGTCTGGTACACACAATAGAACTGTAGTTTGAAGAGATTCTCTTAAAATCTTAAGACAAAACCCTAGACAGTAGAGTTCCACTAAAAATTTGCACTTTTAACTGTGAGTTAAAATATACTTTATGTTGTACACACACACATGCACAGAAGGACTGAAGGGATAAAGCTAGTAAATATTACAAAAAGAAATTAACTGAAAAAATCAGTTAGTTAAAAAAATCAAAAGAAATTCTAAATTGTTCTACTGAGTAGACCCAAATTCAACAGATAAGTCAAGAATGAGGCAAAAATATCCAACAGGGCCTCCAAATCACCATTATCTCAATTTGACATGGATTTTTGTTACTTGAGTCAGCCCTAGACCTGGCCAGTGTCTGAATCCATCCCCCACCACTATGGTATGGGGACCAGGCCCAACCTTTCAGAGACAGTATGGTCAAATCAGGCTCTAGAAATAGGGTCCGCTGAGTATCTATCTGCCTCAGAACAAAAAAGAAAGTAAATTTGTTTTCCCTTCAGCTACAATAATGCATTAACCAATGCCTTTCGAAGAACAGCATTAACTAGTTCATGTGTGTGTGCTCATTTGCTTCAGCTGTGTCTGACACTTGGCGACCATATGGACTGTAGCCCACCAGACTCCTCTGACCATGGAATTTTCTCAGCAAGAATACTGCAGTAGGTTACCATGCCCATCTCTAGGGGCTCTTCCTAACCCAGAGATCAAACCCACATCTCCTGTGTCTCCTGCATTGCAAGCAGATTCTTTACCACCAAGCCACTGGGAAGGTCTGCATCACTTAGTGCTATGGACCAAATGTGTGTGTCCCCTCAACATTCGCACGCAGAAACCCTAATCCACAGCTTGATGGTATTTGGAGATGGGCTCTCATGATGGGACTGCTAACCTTTTAAGAAGAAGACAGAGAAAGCTTACTCTTTTTCTCTCTCTCTGTCATGTGTGGACATAGCAAGAAGTGGTTGCTTGCAAGCCAGGAAGAGAGCCCTCACTTGAAGTTGATCATTCTGGCTCCCTGATCTCAGATTTCCAGCCTTCAGGCCTATGGAAAATAAAGATTTGTTGTTTAAGTTATCCAGTCCATGGCTTTCTTGTTCCAGAATTCTGACTGACTAAGACACCCAATTGGATATGCCATTGATGGGCTAATTCCTCATGGATCTACAGTATCCCCCTCTACTAAAGATTTTTCAAAGCCTAACTGAAACCTCCTTCCTCACAGCTCCTAGGGCCATGTGGCTTCTGGTATCCCTGGAGCTGAAAGTGGAGAATCACAGTACCCCCTTCCCCTCACTAGGCTTATTGCTACCTTGCTCTGAGTTGTCCCAAGACTACAATTCCTCCCAGTGGTATGTTGCAGCAGCTCCTCTGAAACAACTCTACCTTCCTTCTGTGTAGCTAGCAGACCTGAAGGGCTCTTGGCCTAACCTTGCCATGTGAGATAGGTAACTGTATTTCTGCAGTATTTGCTTTTTATACTGATTCTAGTGAAGTCTCACACTTTCTTAGCCCCCTGTTTGTCCTCTCTTATTGTGGCTCAGATGGTAAAATCATCTGCCTACAATGTGGAAGACCTGGGTTCGATCCCTAGGTAGGGAAGATCCCCTGGAGAAGGAAATGGCAACCCACTCCAGTATTCTTGCCTGGAGAATCCCATGGATGGAGGTGCCTGGTAGGCTACAGTCCATTGGCTCGTAAAGAGTCGGACACGACTGAGCAACTTCACTTTCACTTTCTTTCACTTTCATCCTTATTTACCTCAAGAAACCAGAATCCTTATAGCCCAGCCAATGGAGTTCACTGCCTCAAGACCTGTATGTGAAAAGGCCACACTCTTCCTTCTTCTGGCTCTTATTTGCCAACCCACTTTTGATAAGGACAAGCCCCTCCACAAGCTATACATGGAGTGCAGGTTCCTTAGGCTTTCTCCTCCAGACCCTTAAACTTTCCTCACTCTTGAACTGCATTTTTATATGACCCCAGAGCTCCTAGTCATCAAACTCCTCGATCATCTAACATGAGAAACAGACACACACTTTGATCACGTAGACTTCATAGTTTTGGGGTTAACAAGATAATTTCTCTTCTTTCTTTCCAATGCTAACTTAATTATCAGATTGCACATTTTTACAGAGAAATTGTAATCAATTAATTATCCAAAATATCCTTACTTATAACAATGTCCCTATAGTGGGGGGAAAAAATCATTAAAAATTTTAAAGGAACCCAGTCCTAAACAATTTATAAACTATTTGGAAACTTAGAGACACACACAACACTGACTACGCTAGTGACTAGAATCTATAATCAGTGTTGATAACCTTTTAAACTTTGTTGCATATTAACTTCACAAAAGAATATTACATGAAGAACTGCATCTTCATGATTTTCACACACAAAGTATTAGCTTACATATCTTGCTCTTCCGAATTTCTGATTAAATGTTTTAATTTAAATGGAAAATAATATTTAATGTAATATCTAGCTTAAAATGTCCCTGAAGCTTCAATTGCAAACAATCATAATAAAGAATGTTCTTGTTTAATCTACAAAATAAGTACATTTGATTTTAATTACTTGGATAATGACTAAGCAACTACATCAGGCACATCCCTTCCAAGAGATAATGAAAGGCACAGAGGAGCAAACAATATTCCTGCGAACAGACCATCACATTCTGACTCCGAGGATGGTTCCACTAATGAAAATCTGTCTTTGCAAATGACTCATCTTCTGAAGACGGCTCTGAAGATGTTGGAAATCAGAATGATGCATGTGAAAATGAGATTAATCAATATGAAGATGGGGAACAGCAGTCTATCACAGAAGGGCTGTTTGATAATAATGAAATTGAGGAAACAGTCAGTGGTAGAGAAACAAATGAAAGCACAGGAAATGTCAATGATAATAATGAATAAGTAACTAATTCTTGGAAATTCAAGAGGAAGAGTTAGCAAACAAAGACAAATTATCACCCAGAAGAATAACAAAGGCAGAAACTACAATTTTCCAAATTTCTAGAGACGTGTAAACACTAATATGGTAATAAATTTAACAGAAAAGGGGATCTAAAATTTTCAGAACTTTACAGCAATAGTAAAGCTACAAGTTTTACTGTCTAGTTTGGTCAGAGCAATGAAGCATAAAAGGGTAGAAGTGGAAGAGAAGGCTAGAAAGTTCTATTGTACCTCCAGAAGGCTTTTGGAAGTGTCATGTGAATCTTATTTGCTTGACTTTGCCTGTTTTGTGATCACACTGTTTTAAGTCCACAGTCCTAATCAAGTCCACTTTGTCACAACAGTGTGACTCAGGCTCTGTTTTCGGCTGTTCTAGGTTCAGTCTTTAAGAAGTGGATTTTCCATGTCTCAATTTCATACTGTTTATCAATTTCACTTCCCTCGAAGATGCTGTTATTTGTATTAATAGTATCAGTGGTGAACCTCACACATCCATAGAATGGCACCTGGAGAAACGTGACTACTTGTATCTCTAAAGGGCAAATTCCTTCTGCTCTGTTTTGAATGCTGCCTGGAAGTATCTTTGTGCACGTGCAAGCTAATTTGCATCAGTCATGTCCACCTCTTTGCCACCCTGTGGACCGTAGCCCACCAGGCTCCTCTGTCCCTGGGATTCTCCAGGCAAGAATATGGAGTGGGTTGCCATGAAGTATCTTTGCTACTGTGCACATAATCAGTTTTCTATACCGTAAGTATTCCCCCTTCTCACTATCAAACTCCCAAAAATCATTTAAAACTGAGGTTGAGCTTAGGCAGTAGAGTTATTAATAAAACTCAATCAAGTCCTCTGAATATTAGGCACAGTTGCAAATAGTTCATATGTGTTCATTATTTCCAGATTTCACATAAACCTTAAGTTTCTTTCTGTTTATTCCAGATTTCATATAAACTTTTAAGCTTCTCTTTGTTTATTTGTTCTGAATTTTTTTTTTTTTTTACAAACTCAGCATATTACATTTGGATGTTATTTCTTCTTGTCTTAACACTTGCCAGCAGTGTTTTCCTCAAACTGGACCTTAATCAACTTAAATCCTGGCATTTAATCAAATGTTGAAAATTAAGGGACTTACTTTGAAAACTAAGCCTGAAATCTACATACAAATTGTATGTATAGCTCAGGAAAGTGTTTTGCTCCATCTCTATCCAATTTAACAAATCAGCAAATCAAAAGGATATTGGACAATTAGAAAAAATATATTATTACTTTATCTAAATCAACATACTCTCCTGACATGCAGGAGACACTTGACACATTAAAAAGTAAATGGATCAGTATGTAATTTGTCAAAGTTTATGGTGTCATATAAAAGACAAGAAATGAGAGAATTTTAAGGATAAAATAGTAAACACTGTCAAATATTATGAAGAGGTCAGAAATGATGAAACTAAGAAAAGCCAGTGGATTTGGAAGTCATTCATAATGATGAGTGATCTTTGTGAAAGTAGAGATAGTTTCTGCTTTTGAGTCCCCATCCCCCAAAATTTCAGGGAGAAATGAAGATTGATGAATATATTGATCTGAAAAAGTTTAGAAAAATATGAAATCCAGCACTTTGAAATTATAAAGGAGAAAATAGCAGCCGAGCAAAGCACACACTTGGGAACATCTCAACTTTTTTGGATCAGAGTACGTCCAATACAGGGATGAAATAGATGTGAATATACCATGGACACGTAGTCCTTAGTAACACAGTTCTGTGCACCTTGAGAGCTGACATTGCAATGCAATGAAAATGAAATGCAATGAAATAAAAGTAAGCAACATGACAAATTTAACATGCATGTTAATTTCAACTTATCAAGCCACCATAAAAGTGATGGTAAAAAAATTTTAATGTAAAAATACAGGGTAAAAGATGATGGGAAAGGAGAAAAACTTGACAAAGAATGTCCACAAATTTGAGAATAATAGAAAATTAATTGTGACAATGTGATTCTATTACACACACATTTTGGCAAAACTTAAAGTCTGATAGATGAATATGCATGTATCCTTAGCTTAAAGCTTCCTTAATTTTGCTGTTTGGGGAGACACTGCTTTGGGAAAGATCTCTGGTGTTCTACTTACTTGCTGCAAGTAATAAATCTTTCCTTCTGCTTAAAAAAAAAAAAAGGTCTCATAATACTAGTAATAGGATAAAAAATGAGAATACTTATTCTGCTGTTGGAAGTGAAAACTGATCCAACCACTAATTTAAACAACTAATTTAAATAATATTTAAAATAAAAATTATTTAAATTTAGTGGTCCAAGAACTAATTTAACCACTAACTAAAGTTGAAAATATTCATGTATGCTCTGTCACTCAGTCATGTCTGACTCTTTGTTACCCCGTGAACTGTATCCCACCAGGCTCTTCTGTCCATGGAATTTTCCAGGCAAGAATACTGGAGTGGGTTGCCATTTTCTTCTCCAGGGGATCTTCCTAACCCAGGGATCAAACCTGGGTCTCCTGCATTGCAGGCAGGTTCTTTACCACTGCGCCACCTAGTGTTCATACAAACAAAAACTAAAAATTATATATTTTAATATACATACGCAGAGAATTCTCTCAAGTGTACAAGGAGACATACGTAAATATGTCCTTTGCGCACAATGTGATACAGAAAAAACATATATGTCAGGAGTCAGGAAGTGGAAGGGAAACTAAGAGAATGAAAATATATTGCAAAGTAGGATTAAGGAATAACTGCTATGAATGGAACAATAAGCAAAAGTATAACTATTTTGATAGAAATATAAAGAGAAATTGGTAAATGGAACATATTCCTTGTCCTGGAGAAACTTAGTTGATTATGTTTTTAATTACATAACAAGAAATATCAGTCTACTCATAATAGTTTTAGATGTGGAAGCTGCCACTAGATGAAACTGTTGAAAAATTTTAAGTAAGTTCTGTTTTGGGAAAAGGAGTTGAGATGGGGATGGGGGAAGGGGTGAGGAAGAGGGTAGAAAACAGGTGTACCACAAGCAAGCATTACTTTAATTCAACTTTTTAAAATATATCAGAAGGATTATTTAAAAATAAGAACTGAAACACTGCAGTTGGGTTTGGCATTTAGATCATTTGCCAGATCTAGATCATTTCTGTGAGGTTCTGAAAGTATACACCAAGTAGAAGTCTATCAAAACTTGAATATCAAAAATTGAAAGAGAAGTGAGAAAGTAAGAACAGCAAGTGTGGGCAATTCTTTCTCAAGATATTTGAAGGCAAGGCAGAGGAGAGGGCTAACACTGTGTCCAGAGGATCAGGTGAGGACTTTAGGCGAACAGGTGAGTATTGAGTGTGTATAGAAGAGGATTGTTATTGTAGTTCAGTTGCTTAGTCATGTCCGACTCTTTGCAACCCCATGGACTGCAGCACGCCAGGCTTCCCTGTCCTTCACTATCTCCCGGAGTTTGCTCAGATTCATGTCCATTGAGTTGATGGTGCCATCCAACCATCTCATCCTTTGTTGCCCCCTTTTCCTGCATTCAATCTTTCCCAACATCAGGAACTTTTCCAATGAGTCGGCTCTTTGCATGAGGTGGCCAAAGTGTTGAAGCTTTAGCTTCAGTCCTTCCAATGTATATTCAGAGTTGATTTCCTTTAGGATTGACTGGCTTGTTCTCCTTGCTCCAAGGGACTCTCAACAGTCTTCTCCAACACCACAGTTAGAAAACATCAGTTCTTCGGTGCTCAGCCTTTTTTATGGCCCAACTCCCACATCTATACATGACTATCGGAAAAACTATACCTTTAACTAAAGGGACTTTTGTCGGCAAAGTAATGTCTCTGCTTTTTAATATGCTATTTGTTTATGTTTAGGGTTGTCATAGTTTTTCTTCCAAGGAGCAAGCATCTTTTAATTTCATGGCTTTAGTCAATGTCCACAGTGATTTTAGAGCCCAAGAAAATAAATTCTGTCAACTGTTTCCATTTTTCCCCATCTATTTGCCATGATGTGATGGGACCGGATGTCATGAGCTTATTTTTTGAATGTTGAGTTTTAAGCCAGCGTATTCACTCTGCTCTTTCGCCTTCTTCAAGAGGCTCTTTAGTTCCTCTTCACTTTCTGCCATTAGGGTGGTATCATCTGCATATCTGAGGTTATTGATATTTTCTCAGCAATCTTGATTCCAGGATGATGGAAAGAATTAAACAGAAACAAATATCAAGGATACAAGGGAGTGTTGGGACAGCTGATGAAGCACTTCCTTTGCACAGTCCGTGTTGGCAGTGGGTGTTTGGGGTGCACCAGAGCCTCCCTGCCTTTGAGGAACCCATAGGCTGCGAGAAGAGACAGATAAGACAATTCCATACAAGGTGTTACAGGAGCATGGAAGGGATTAGGACTGTCAAGAAGAGATTTTAAAGCTTCACAAAGGAAGTTTAACCAATGTAGAAAAGTGAATGAAAATGCCAGGCAAAGAAAACAAAGCAAGCTGTGCACTTAAAATGGTTAAGATAGTAAATTTTATGTTATTTTTATTTGATCACAATAGAAAGAAAGAAAGAAGGAAAACAACCAGAAAAGACTCATTGGTGTGGAAGAATTATTGTAATATTTGGGAATGTGTTTAACAGAAAATAATCCATATGGGTAAAAGTTGGAAAATGGACTGAAAAGATAAATTAGGTTCAACTGGTAGGAGATCTTATATGCTGTACTAAACAGCTTAAAATATATCTTTCATCCATTCGTTCTTGAAACATTCTGAGAAGGTACATTTTCACTTTCCATTTTATTCACCTTTGTATTATGTTAATACTTATATTCATCATGAAGTATTTATTTAATAAAAGAGTTTAAAGAAAAATAAAATGAAAACCATTTATTGAATGCCAGGCATTGGGGAAAAATAGCATAAACGAAATAAAATCTATACTTTCCAGAAGTAGATAATATGAAGAAGAGATAGGCAGCACCAAATGACCTGCTGTAGGTACTGAAATTGTGTAAGTGGAAGTGACATGTAACATGTGCCACGGGGAACCAAGTACATGCTAGAGTGCTTTATTGTCCAGGTTACTTGGAGGAAGAAATGGCAACCCACTCCAGTATCCTTGCCGGGAAAATCCCACGGACAGAGGAGCCTGCCGGGCTACAGTCCTTCAGGTGGCCAAGAGTCAGACACAACTGAGTACTCACGTTTTCCCTGCCATAGAAACCATGGGAGAATATTTGAATAGGGAAGAGTTGGACTATCAAAGCATTCTGGAATGTTATGCCAGTTCTTTTAAGACAGAATACATTGTGTGAGAAAGAAACCATGGTGGAATGAGCCACAGAGATTCAGGCTTCATTATTCCAGCATAACATAACTTATCCTGGCTGATGCATCGGACAATGTCTAAGTCTCAGAAGTAATTGTCCAGTGATGCTGACATGAAGCTTGTTAAATTCTTCTTTGGTTTTGACCAGTCATGATACTCTGAACTTTGGGCAAACAAAAATTAGAAATAGCATTTTTTCTTAATATATAAACCCTCACTTAATACACATGGGAGCTTATTTTTTTTTCAGATGTGCCGACTTACAAGTATTGCCGGAATGGACACTATTGTTAGGTGATCCAGGGAACACTCACCTTAACACCATCACAATCCTTAAACTTCCTTCTAACCTTATTCTTCACAACTCCTCATCACAAATCCTATGCTCCAAGAACCTAAACAAGCAGATTTTTCCCTTATGCAATTTTCAGCCTCTAATTTCTTAACATACACTATGCTCTTTATCTGGAATATCTTTTACCCACCATTTTCTAATACCCAAATCCAGTATGCATGTATGAAACAAATTTCATACATTTTATAAGTATGCATATACACTCACATACACAATCACACACCTATAATATACAAAAAGTAATCTTTCCAACTAGTGAAAGAAAGGAAAGGAAATGAACGAAACTTTATTGACTGCCTTAACTACTTGCTTGGCATTGTTTGTTGTACACCATTTGTCCATGTACTCACAGAGTACTTTACCCGCTTCTCTCTTGTGATATCCAAAACTGTATACCTTATCATGCTATGTGTGTCTGTGTGTATCTTTACTACCTTTAAGGATAAAATAGTATCATTTTTGGAGTCCAGCTTGGGGTCTGACATGTAGTAGACTTTCAATAATTTTTTTAATGAAAAAAAATCTCCTGAATGCCTTCAACATATATTTATAATCAAAATAGTTGTAAAGGAAAACATATGACTAGAAATTAACAGTTTGCTTATACTATTATGCCTGATTTCCTAGCCTTCAGCCCAATACCAAGCTACAGGATCAATTTAAAATGTCATCCTGTCTGAAAAGAGCAACAAAGAGCTGTGATTCACTGAAGGGACCTTCCTTATTAAGGCATTTAAGACTTTGATCTGAGTTACCTATCTCATGAACATAAGTACTTAACTACTAAAGTAAGACTGACTGCAACTGCAACCACCAACCAATCAGAAAACAGGAGTAAAATTGTGGGAGGAAGCCCAGAGAAACAGTAAAACAGATTTAGGCTTCACAGGACACTAATTAATCATTTTGGCTAGAAAGTCCCTCTCCCCATGGAGCTTAATGACTTCCAAGGAAGGTTTGGATGAAATATTTCACCAGATGGATCCAGTACCTACATTAAGACTCTGCCACCCACATCCTTATGTATTCATTTATCTCTCCATAAAATATTTGATACTGTGTTGAGTCTGTGCTAACAATGGACTAAAGAAAATGTTGTATGACAAGTCACCTTTGATTTTTCATAGGTAAGTGTAAACGAAAATGGAGATTCATAATTAAAATTATGTCACAAAAACTTAACATTTCTATTTTATGCTTTTGAACTAGTGTACCAGGTGGCATAATGATGGTGTCATGCTAGTTCTGCAAAAAAATCAGAGCCTGTTTTGCACTGAATTATTCACATGTAAAGAAATGTCTGATTGACCTCAAAACAGCAGAGTACCAACAAGGATATACTGGACAGCACAGGGATATATAGCCATTATTTTGCAATAACTTTAAATGGCATATAATCTAAAAAATATTGAATCACTATGTTGTTTACCTAAAACTAATATAATATTGTAAATCAACTATACGTCAAAAGAAATCACATGGCAAAAAATCTTTAAAGTACATATTCCCTTTAGCCACTGTATTTAAATTGTAATTTACATAACCAATGTGGCCATTTCCAGAGCACCTACAAGATAGGTGTTGTTATTCCATTGTACAGACGAGGAAAGTGAAGCTTAGAGGCTAAATTATCCAAACTTATTTATTTGTAATGAGAAGGTCCAGTATTCAAACCTAGGTCTTCTATATTTAAAGCCAAGGTTCTTTCCAGAATTATACTTCATTATATAGCACAACATTTTATCAGAGTGTTTATTTAAAAGTTATATCCATATTTGTATACATACAAATATGTAAGAAAACAGATTGGACTTATAAAGAAGACACACACACACATAGGAGAAAATCATTTCAAGAATCTAATCCTCTGCTAAAAACAGGCTGTGATAAAAGAACTCAGGCACAAAATATTAGTTTTGTTTTTACCTAAAAATTAATAATGATCAGCTTTATTTGCAAGGCTTTATAGCAAAGGTTAAAATAAATGTTGATAAATTAAGACTATTAACACAGACTGGTAATAGTCTAAATAGCAATTTACTAACAGTGCCATCTTACACTTTAATGAAATGAAAATGTGAATTGATTGGATAAGGAAAGAATCTCTTGTTTATTCTAATCTTAATATTATGGTTGATAACTTCACCAGCAGTCCTGATGAAAATATACCTGATATAACAACGCCGCAGGAAACTAATGATCATAATGAATCTACTTGTCATTGAAGTACAAAGATAGAGGCTCATAAATCTCTTAAAAATTACTAAAAGCAAACAAGTGATCAGGATAAACAAATGATTATTTTATCATCATTTATTTGTTTTCTACTTTATAGCTACTATCTTCTTTCCGGGGGAAAATGTCAAAATATCTTTTAAATATTTGCACTTTACTTTAACCTTTACTATCTTTACTCCACAGAAGCTCCTAAAGACTGGACTTCAGTAAACCTTTGTCTAATTATTATTATGAGATGGTTGTTTAATCTTTTCTTCTTCATAAGATAATCAGTAGTCAACTAACAAATAATATTAGTATATACCTCTTAATACAGCCTTTTGCCTATTTTTAGGACTTTATAACTTGATTATAAATTATCTTCAAACTTGAAGTACACATGGGTGGCCATGCTTTTTAAAATAATTTTTCCAAAACTGTGTCTAAAAATCACAAAATATATTTTATTTATTATTTACTACTTGAAGTTAGCATTCCATAAATAAAATGAAAAGTTCAATAAATTACTCAGAAAGTTCTATTGCTCCTCTCTCCACTGAAGAAACCAAACTAACCAAAATAAAACAAAACTTTTGCTCAAAGATAATTGTAATCATTTAGATAACTGCCTGCATCATAAACTTTCTACTTTTATTAATGGATAGTCCAAATATGACCAATTTGTCATGAGCAGAAACTAAATCCATGCATGTTAATTTCAGATGAATAGGAGGAAGAAGTCATCAATCTACTTTTACATGGAAATCAGGATATCTTTGATTATTTGATTGCAATATTCACTCTTGTTATAGAATTGAACTTCTCCATAATCTTAGACACTGTCATGTTTATGATCATTACTTACATGATAACAACATATCTAATCACTCACAAGATTATTGGCATAAGGTCATAAGCTGATTACAAAAATCTCTTGAAAATATAAAATTCTGCAAATATTACTATGCTATGAGGAATTCTGATCTTAGCCAGGAGTGATTTTATTTATTTACAAAAATGTATCAATTCTTATTAGTGTGTGCATGCTTAGTCATGTCAGACTCTTTGTGACCCCATGGACTGTAGCCCACCAGGGTCCTCTGTCCATAGGATTTTTCCAGGCAAGAATACTGGAATGGGTTGCCATTTCCTACTCCAGGGGATCTTCCTGACCCAGGGAACCCACCTCTCCTGCATCTCCTGCATTACAAGTGGATTCTTTACTGCTGAGCCATCAGGGAAGCTCAGAATGTGCAAGGCACTGAGATATCAATGCTTATTAGGTATGGGCAAAATAGTATGCAAAGTACTAGTGACAAAAACATCAATGAAACATGGTCTGTAGCCTTGAAGAAGCAGAAAATCGATGTTGTGGAAACCCTCTAAAGTGTCTGTCCAGCCCCGGAACTGACTGTCCCTGCCCAGACAGACAAGAGTCACGTGACTCCATTCCTCTGGACATAGTGGATTGGATAGGAGAGACAAGTGAGCCAAGAATGAACCACCAGATGCGTTTCTCCAGAGAATTTGAAACTGAGATTCAGGGAACACCAGTTCCTCTCTGTAGGTGATTAGAATTGCTGCTTGTCAATTTTGAGTCACCATGTGTCTCAGTAGGGGACAGGGAAGCAGAGAAGCTGGTCTGTAGAATAAGCAAAATAAACCTGACAATGAAAATGGTCCCTGGATTTCTGAAAACTTTTTATTACTTATTTCAAGTCACTACCTGAGCTCGGGAACATTTCCAACTCTTGGGGACCCTGACTCCCTTCTCTCTTCACGTCAGTAGGCTTTAAATTACCTTTTCTCCTAACACTACCCTCTGTGGTTTTATTACCTCCAACCAAAAGAGCATCTCAAAAGGACAATATTCATATATTTAATACTAGCATAAGACAATTAATGTTATAATAAAGGCACATAGAACAAACTGCAGAAGCTGAGAAGTGGCAGCAAATAACTGATTTTGAGATTTTTTTTTACAGAGGAGGTGACATTTGGTTTTGCATCTGCTGATGGATCGTCTAGTCCTCCAACTAGAGAGCCTCCCTCCAGCATCTGCGCTCTGCTTGTGTCCCACCCTAGCGGAGGGATGTTCCAAGCCTAGTCCTAGGGTACCTGTCACACTCTATTTAACTGGACCAGACCAGCTTCAACTCCAACATACAGCACTGTTTTATAAAGCAGGGGAACTAGTTCACCAGTTCTGTGCTTCAATTTGCCCACAACCACACAGTCTTCAAGAGGTTTGACCCAAGAATTCTGATTCCAAATACTTTGATTTTTCTGCAGTCCTTGGGTAGTGACTACCTCCTGTGAGGGCATCCAGTGGCTATAGGGGGTACAGATTAAGAAATCCCATGGTCCTACTGCCTACAGGCTCAAGGCGAAACTCCTCGCGATGACCCTCAAACCCTCCACAGTCTGATTTCAATCACTCATTACTATGTATCTCCCCATAGATCATCACATAACAGGCTTTGAACAGCCCCTGAACTTCTCACCCATTTTCACACTTCTCTTCATATTACACTCTGACAGGCACAGCCTTCCATCCATCTCTACCCTCCATCAAGCCCTTTCCACCTCACATAGGCAGATTTCATCATCATCTCCTCTGCCTGACTTAACACTTCAGTCATCCTTCTGAAACAACAGCTAATCAGGAGTTCTCATTCCTTATTAGACAAGTTGACCCGATTGGCATTTCTACAGAATCACAGGTAGACACACCTACCCGGAAACAGGTAAGAGCAGAGACAGCCCTGGAGAGAAAGTGGATATGATCTGAGGTGGAGCTAACGACTCTGCCACCAGCAAAATATTCTTCCCACCCAAATACCACGGTGCCCGAAATCACCTTGTTAGAGACTTGTTTCTTTGAGTCTAATATTACCTGGTCTTGTACAAAAATATTTAGTAACCTAGGTGTAAATTAACTGGGGATACATTCCCTCTGTGACAAGAGGAACTAAGGCAGGAAAGAAACAGGTAACTAAGAAATGAGGTACAAAAAAGAGAAGAAAGGTCAGAGAAGGGGCCATCCAGATAGCAAAGTCTAACTTGGCAAGCCTTAAGAATCACACATTTAATTGATTAGAATAGCCCATGACTGATCACTGCTATCATTTGGATTGCATTTAATTTTCTCAGAAAATTTGCTGCATCTGAAGGTTGAAATGTTATTTCAATTGATTTTTAATACATGGCAACTTACATTTCCTTTGGCCATCTTGCTGTTGAAATTTAGAAGGCACTGGCTAATAAGATGAGAAATATATGCACTTTATAAAATGATTTGATAAAGTAGTAGAAGTCAACTCAGGTTTTGGTCGGTTGGTATAAGACATGCTAAATATCCACAATTTAGTTCTCATTGCTGCAAATTTCCTCATGTTCTTTTTATAACAGCAGTACGAAAAGTAGTGAAGCTGGCACGATCCAGGGAAGAAAGTAACTCAGCTTCATTTTTACTTTGCCACTAAACCTAAAATATAACATTTATCCCATTGTGTAACCTGCATTTGGGTGACCTCATCTGTAAAATTAGGATAATAATATTTTTTCTCAAACAGCAGAAACTGAGAAATAACTATTTCAGAGTATTAAAAATAGAAATTGACCAATTTTATGATAAACGAGGTGAACAAAATACATCCCTGGTTACAAAACAGCCACATGACGAAAATTATTTAAACAAATATGTATGATCATTTTTAATTTCCTAAACCTTGAAGAAGCCATATCAAAAACAACTTTAAAAGCAAACACACTTCATGACCTCAGATGTAAAATAAAGGTTTGTTTTCATTTTACCCTTTCATGTGGAATTCATGCTGCAGATTATGATTATTAATAGCTGACTGGCAGTAATTATTTTTTATGAATGTAAAAATCCGGTCTCATTATAGCAACAACAATAATAGTAATAACCTTAGGAAATAAAAGGGCACTTTCCTTGCATGATCTCACTTATTTCACGCAATTAACTTTACAGGTGAGGAAACTGGGAGTTGGAGAGTTTAAATAACGTGGTGACAGTCACACAGCCCATGGAATGGCAAGACGCAATGCCCCAGTATGTTCTGCTTTGCCACGGTATTCCTGACATTGGTGGGCTTTCCTCTGGTCTAGGCTTGTTAGGGAACACATAACCTGCTACGATCTGAAGGTTTGTATCCCACAAAATTCATATAAGACCCTAATAGCCAATGTGATGGTATCAGGAGATGGGACATTGGGAGGTGTTTAAGCCATGAGGGTGGAGCCTTCATCAGTTATATTCAGGCTCTTATATAAAAGTGGCTCCAGGGAGCTTCCTACCCCCTTCCACCATGTGGGGACACAGCAAGAAGGCACTGGTTAGGAGCCAGAAAAAAGGCCTCGTGGGCTGGGAAGACCCAGAGGAATCGGGTGGAGAGGGAGGTGGGATGGGGGACCGGGATGGGGAATACGTGTAACTCTATGGCTGATTAATATCAATGTATGACAAAACCCACTGAAAAATAAAAAAATTTAAAAATTAAAACAATAAATAAATAAATAAAATGAAAAAAAAAAAAAAAAAAAAAAGAGCATATGACGATTCTGATGTCTTGATCTTGGACTTCCCAGCCTCCAGAACTGTGAGGCTGTGGTCAATAAATTTCTGTTATAAGCTACCCAATGGCAATCCACTCCAGGATTCTTGCCCAGAAAATCCCATGGACAGAGAAGCCTGGCGGACTACAGTCCGTAGGTTCATAAAGAGTCAGACACGACTGAAGCAACTTAGTACACATATAAGCTACCCGGTCTGTGTACTCCAGCTGCCCACACGGTCTCAGTGGTAAAAAACCTGCTTGCCATGCAGAAGTGTAGCAGGAGCTGCAGGTTCGATTCCTCGGTCAGGAAGATCTCCTGGAGAAGGAAATGACAACCCACTCCAGTGTTCTTGCCTGGAAAATCCCATAGACAGCCCGTGGAGTTGCAAAAGAGTCAGACATGACTTAGCAACTGAACAACAACAAACTAGACTGCTTGGAGCATGCTCTAAGAAGCAGGCAGCCAATGTGCACATCACATCCACGTCAGCCTGCACTGCACAGCCATGCTCTGTTGTATTCAATTCCCAGCAGGCCACTGACTCACAGTATGAACACTGTAGTTCTTAGTTTTCAGACACTATTTCTTTGACATCTCTTTCAAGTCTTTGTATTGTATAAAAAAATACTGATTTCTGGTTGTATGTAAATGGGATTTTAAAAGATAGCATTACAGGTGTGGGTATCAAACAGAATCCCATGTGAAACACACTTTAAACGGAAAATATGCACATATTAACTATCTAGACAGACTCACTGCTGCCTTCTCTATTATAATTGACCAACCATATTGTACGCTTAGTCGCTTCAGTTGTGTCTGACTCTTTGAACCCCAGGGACTGTAGTCTGCCAGCCTCCTCTGTCCATGGGATTCTCCAGACAAGAATATTGGAATGGATTGCCATTTCCTCTTCCAGAGATCTTCCCAACCTGAGGATCAAACCCAGGTCTCCTCTGACTCTTCCACTACAGGTGGATTCTTTGCCATTGAGCCACACAGGGAGGCCCAAATTATATTGCAACAACATTTAAATACTCTAACATTCCAAGAACAATTCCCTTTTCCTTTTAGGTCCTTCTAATTTTTTGTTTCTGCCAGCACACTCCATATCAGTGAACAACTATACTCTTTACATAATCCTAAAATATTGAACTATATGCTAAGTAAGTAAAATATTTTAAGATAATGTCCTGAGGGAATAGTATTTCATATTATAACTCAATATGTCCTAAGGTAATTATTCAGATATCAATATGCAAAAGAGTCGTATGTTGTAGTACCCTATATTTCTTTTTATTTCGCTTCTTTGCAGCAAGCAATAAATTTAAAGATGCAAAGAAAAAAATATTAAAGGAAAAAGTTTGCAGTTGATTTTCTTAATAAGATTGTTTGTGCGGTGAGAGAGGGATTTCACTTGGTCCTTTACTAATTATTCATGTAAATTAAATTCTACAAGTGAAGAAAAATTCATAAAAGTCATACTTACTCATCTGAGAGGGAGATATGGCATATGAATGGGGCCCATAACCTCAGAAGGTGAAATGTAGAAAATATCACAAGCAACTCCCACATTAAGTTAAGTGAACCAAAAAAAAAGGGAGATTCTTAGTGTGAAGGAGACTTCAAGGATATCCTCCCTAATCGCCTCTTAATAGTCTCAAATCTCTGACACAGGAAACAAATCAAGAATTCAGTGAACATGGAATTATTAATCACTTATATCTGATACCAAACGTAAGCAAGACTAGACCCATTTTAAATTTTAAAAACCTTTTAAGTATAACATTTTTAAAAACACAGAACATAATTTACATTTTTAAGGCATTAGTATGTGGTACATTCTAGGAAAACTTAGTTGTATATTCCTTGCATTTCTTCTGAAATCTATACTCTTTTTTCCTCCTAAACAGAATACGTGTTAGGATGAAATTTAACAATAAATGACTATAGACTTGTATGCTGACTAATGTGCAATAGTCAGAGAGAACTCAAATCATTCAGCAAGTATTTACTGACTGCTTCTTGTATGCAAGGCATGGTGCTAAGCAACACAATTGCACATCTTACCTCGGGTTTAATGAATTCTTTCACAAATACCAAATTATTAAACAGAAAGTATGGGGACCAATCATGGGAGTGTTTTAGCTTGCATCAACTCAGAATAAAGTTTTAAACTGTGAAGGAAGGCTAAAACAGAGCTGGAAACTAGTTGATATGAATGATAAAGATGGAGGAAATAAAGATAAAACCAAAAGTACACAAAGATCAAAACCAGGACAGTGGTAGAAACTGAGAAAGAGTTGGTGATACCAGAATGACAATCTAAGTGGCATACGGTTGACCCTTGAACAATACGGGTTTATTCCACTTACATACAGATTTTTTTTTCCAGTGCTGTCGTTCAGTGTTTCAGACGTGTTCAACTCTCTACGACCCCATGGAATGCAGCACACCAGGCTTCCCTGTCCTTCGCAGGGAAGTAATAAATACAAAATAATCCATGGTTGCTGAATCTGAGAATGTGAAACCATGGATATGGGGAAATGATTATAAGTTATACATGGATTTTCAGTTATGCAAAAGGTTAGTGCCCCTAACCCCCAGTGTTGTTTGGGAGTCAACTATATATGTTAAGCTGGAATTAACAGTAACTGTGCTGGAAGTTACTAGAAGTCAACTGGAAGTAACCAAGAACAAATGTATTAGAGGCAGCTGAAGGTATTTGACCAGAACTTGAGATCTTGGAAAGATTGTCTTAAAATATACAGTGAGAAAGAGGTCCCAGGAGTGGAACCATCGGACCCTGAGTTTTGGTCACTCACATCCAGTAAAGAGAACAAAGAAGATACAGGCAAAAGAGTAATTGTTGAGGAGATGGTGGTACCTGCAGAGTCAAAGTACTGAGAGATGATACTGGGTCAAGGAAAAAGTACTAATGCACAAGTAAATAGCAGCAGATTCAAGGAGGTTAGCAGCTGAGAGACACCACTGAATCTAAGAAGTGCTAGTTAGTCGATTCAATAGCAAATTATCCAAAAAGATATACAAATGGCCAATAAGAACATGAAAAGATGTTCAAGATGAGTAATCATGAAGGGAAATGCAAATCAAAACCACAATAAGATACTACTTCACATCCATTGGAATGGCTGTTATTAAAAAAATTTTTTTAAAAAGATGATGAAGAAGAAGGAGGCAGAGGAGGGGATGGGGGAGGAAAGAGGGAGAAGGAGTAGAAAAGGAAAGGGAAAGAAAGGATAGGAAAGGAAAAGTATTGGAGAGAATGTGGAGGAAATGGAACACTTGTGCATTGCTGGGAGGAACATATAATGCTATGGCTATTATGGAAAATAGATAAATGTACAATTACCATGCAATCCAATGATTCCATTACTGGGTATATGCTCAGAAGAATTGAAAGCAGTGATTAGAACAAGTACTTGTGCACCAGTGTTCAGAGCAAAATTATCCACAGTAGCCAAATGTGGAAACAACACAAATGTGTTACATGAAGGGGGAGCCCCTTCCAGAACTGAAGAGTGGGCTCTTGTCTATCACTCAGTAATGAATTGTCCAAGGACACACACGCACTGACAAAGCAAGAGGCTTTATTGGGAAGGGACACTTGGACGGGGTTCAGGAGGGAACGGGAACCCAGGAGGACTGCTCGGCCACTCTGCTCTCTGCCTCAGGTTTCACGATTATGAGTTGGTTTCCGGGCACTTTGGCCAATCATTCTGACGCAGAGTCTTTACTGGTGGTGTGTGCAACACTCAGCCAAGAGGGATTCCAGCCAAAAAGGATTCTGGGAAGTTAGTAAAACAAATGGGCTGGAATCTCCTCTCTCTTTTTGACTTTTCCCAAATTCTTTCAGTTGGTGGTAGCCAGTTATAATCGTTCTGAGTTTCTTACCAGGACCTCCTGTGTAAGATAACTCATGCAAATGTTTACTATGATGCCTGGCCAGGGTGGGCAGTTTTGGTCAGCGATTCCCCTAACAAATATCCACTGACAGAGGAATCAATAAACAAAAGGTACGTATATACATACAATGGCATATTATTCAGCCTTAGAAAGGAATGTAGGTCTGACCCTTGCTACAATGTAAATGAACATCAAGGACACTATGCTAACCAAAATGACTCAGATACATTTGCCCATTAAAATAAATATTATATGTTCTCATTTACATTAAATACCTAGAAAGGGCAAATTCGCAGTGACAGAAAGTAGGATAGAGAATGCCAAACTCTGGAGGGAAGGGTGAGGTGGGGGATAGGGTGTGGGGGGAAGAGAATGGGGATGTTTAATGAGTACAGAGTTCTGTTTGGAATTGATGAAAACGTTCTGGAGATGGATGGTGTTGATGGTTGCACAACATAGTAAATGTACTTAAAGCCATTAGGTACATTGAATTGTACACGTCCAAATGTTTTAAATGGTAAATGTTATGCTATATATACTTTGTAACATTAAAAATAGTGGGGAGAGAACAGGTCAGCAGAAATTTGAGAGGTGAAACCAGACCACAGGGCTCATGAAGGGAGTGTCCAGGTGAAATGGAGTCAACATGTGGCCCTCAATTCATCCACCGAAATTGATGGACAAGGTACAAACACTTGCTCAAACCAGAAAACTGTAAATAATATTCTTTGAAAATAGGAAATGAGACACTTCCTATCAGCTGATACATTCCTTTTCAACCCTTGTGAAGCTTGGACTCTGCTGAGACCTGGAGATACAGACAATAATTTGTGGCCTCTACATTGGAAAATTCACTATCTGTCTAAGAATCCTGAACCTGGGGCCAATTTTATTCATTAATCAAACCCATTGGCTTTTATTAAGCCCTTCCTGTATACTAAGCTAAGAGCTAGTCACTCGAATCACTAGAGGTTACCTGGAAACCTATCAACAGGCAGCTATCAATAAGCAAGATTTCATTAAGAAATAGCTCACTCTTTTCCTTACCCAACTCTCACCAAAAAACACTCAACCCCAGTAAGGCCACTAATTCTTTTATTCTCATAATCATAATAAAAATTCAAAATTCATATTTAACTCACAGAAATGGTACACTGATTCAAATTTCTCTTGCATTTCAAGTGTCAGATATCAGACTTCCTGGAAGAAGAATTCATGGAGATTATCCTTTTTGCTTTCACCTAAGGCTGGCAAATTACTCAACAACATTTAAAGAATCCAAAATTGAAATTGCTGTGAAATTAACTGTGCTAAATACTTTCCATGTAATACCTCTTTTGATTCCTACAACAATCCTAATGAGGTAGATTATGTTAAGCTCAACACAGTAATAAACAGCAACAGATACTAAACATGCCTGTTTTTCTTTGAGGAGCCTACAGCAATTTCATGGATCAGAAGGGAACCGTAATCTCAGTCCTGTAGTTTTAGTGTACCATGGTTCCTTTTGTACTCTGCTATCCACTTGTTTTCAAAAATTTATTTTAGAAACTTTTCTTTTAAGTAAAAATGGGGGGGAATTACACCTTTTTAAACTTTTTTTATATGATTCCATATGATTTTAGCAGTAGATACTACCTCCTAAAATTTCTTTATAAATTTGCTTCTGAATAAGTATTTCTTATACACTCACCATATGTGCTTAGTCACTCAGTCTTATCCGACTCTTTTAGACCCCATGGACTGCAGTCTTCCAGGCTCCTCTGGCCATGGGGACTCTCCAGGCAAGAAAACTGGAGTGGGTTGCCAGGCCCTCCTCCATGGATCTTCCCAACCTAGGAATCGAACTCAGATCTGCTGCACTGCTGCCGGATTCTTTATCAGCTGAGCTATACCAGGGGAAGCCCATTCACAATGCCATCACTTCTTGAGCATATAGTATAAGACAAGCACTGAACTTGGTGTTTCACAAGAGGAAATTGGTGGAGGAGAAGAGAGCCAGGAAGGAGCGGAAGAATAAAAAAGAAAAAGACTCAGAGTCTTTTTTTCCCCTCAATGAACACTCCATCTAGTAGGAGAAATAATTTATACAACAAGTTGTAACATAATTTGAGATGAGCTGTAATACAGATATATGAGAGATCATGGGGAGCTGATGATGGACAGGGAAGCCTGGTGTGCTGCAATCCATGGGGTCGCAAAGAGTTAGACACGACTGAACTAAACTGATGGGAGCCCAGGGAGAAAATAACTAATTATCTCTCTGAGCAAGGCATCATACTAGGTATCCAGCACTTCCTGAATATAAAAGGATTTGTCTCTGCCTTCCCAAAACTTATAATCCTGTACTAAAGTTAAATATATATACAAATAACTGTGTACCAAGGTAGTAGGTACAAGAGCTATTAGATCTATACAAAAATACACATTCTTGGGTTTCCCAGGAGGCTCAGTGGTAAAGAATCCACCTGCCAACGCACTAGACACGGGTTTGACCCTGAATCTGGGAAGATCCCACATACCGAGGGGCAACTAACTCCACATACCATATTATTAAGCCTGTGCTCTAGAGCCTGGGAACCACAACTACTGAAGTCCACTCTCCCTACAGCCCATGCTCCACAAGAGAAGCCACCACAATGAGAAGCTCATGGACCACTAGAGAATACCCTCCAGTTGCAACAACTCAGAAAAGCCCATGCAGCAACAAAGAACCACCACAAAGAACCATATATAACAACTATTAGGAGAAACTATAATCCTGCCCCTTTATAGAAAATTTTCCAAGAATCAGGCACCTTTCAGAAATCCTCATATACTTAATTTTTAAACTTTCAGGCTGAGAACTGTAGCATACAAGTTCTAATATGGATCCCAGTTGCCACTACCTCCTACTATTCACATTCTTACATGATTCTTTGCCCCTTGAGTGTGGACATAGTGTAAAAAATAGGAGACTCTGAATAGTGTGTGTCTGTATGTGTGTGTTTACACACAGAGGAAAGATACAGAAGACCCTAGGAAGACATAAGATCAAGACAGTTTTAATGAGCACTGTGATTGACTCTGCAATATCATTTCTACCCCAGATGATTAAACCACCCAGGCTAATAAACCCCCCCTGGAAATTGACATTAGTCCGGGGAGCACACACTTCCCATCTTGGCCCAATCATATTGAAGGGAAGAATTTATACTCCTGAATAATGAGGTGTTCTAGACATGCCCAAGGCAACATGGAGCAACAGCCACCCTTGGCAGCCACCTTGCACCCATGAGTGAAGCTGATACAAGAACAAAGCCAACTCAAACTGGAGGGAGAAGATAATAGTTCACAGCTCTAACATGCTGTCTAGATTCTACCTCCTCTTGGCTTCTTCTTATGTAAAATTATATATTTTCTTGTGGTTTAAAACCATTTCCTGAAGACAAAATCTTTCCAACCAATAAAATTGTGCAAGTAAGAGAATTCAAATATTGCAGGCAAGGCAAACATGAGAAAAGAAAATTTATTTTAATCAGCCTATTGGGTAGGCTGTATTCTGCTTCATAATTACTTACCCCCACCTCCCCTTACCTGAAAGAAGCCTATATATTCCTATTCCTTGGCGTGTGACTTGCCCAAGCCTCTAGTGAAAGGAGTAGATATCCTCCCTTGGATGTGAATGGAAAATAAAATGTGAGTGTAGGGAATCTCTGTAACATCTATGCAGATACTTTTAGAGACATAGTGAGTTTTATGAGTATTCTTTTTTTTTCTTTTTTTCAGAATTTTTTTTCATTTATTTTTATTAGTTGGAGGCTAATTACTTTACAATATTGTAGCGGTTTTTGCCATACATTGACATGAATCAGCCATGGATTTATATGTGTTCCCCATCTTGAACCATCCCATCCCTCTGGTTCATCCCAGTGCACCAGCCCTGAGCACTTGTCTCATACATCCAACCTGGACTGGCGATCTATTTCACACTTGATAATATACATGTTTCAATGGTATTCTCTTAGATCATGCCAAGCTTGCCTTCTCCCCTAAAGTCAAAAATTCTGTTCTATACATCTGTGTCACTTTTTCTGTCTTGCATATAGGGTTATCATTACCGTATTTCTAAATTCCAAAACATGCATTAGTATACTGTATTGGTCTTTATATTTCTGGCTTACTTCACTCTGTATAATGGGCTCCAGTTTCATCCATCTCATTAGAACTGATTCAAATGTATTATTTTTAATGGCTGAGTAATATTCCATTGTGTATATGTACCACAGCTTTCTTATCCATTCGTCTGCTGATGGGCATCTAGGTTGCTTCCTATCATTTCTTTCTGCCACATCACAAACTGAGGCTGTTTCTTCCCCTGGGTTCTGACAGGTGGAGAGACAGGTAGAGATAGACAGATAGCCCAACAAATCTGAGAAAAATAAGCCAGAGGAGTACTAGCCAACCCACAACAAACCATATGTTATGTGCTTAAAAAATAGTTATTTAAGTGACTGCTAATTTGGGGTTATTTGTTACAGAAACAAGGCTAACTAATGCACCAATAGAAAACTCATGAAAATCTTCAAGAAAATATTTTTTCTAGATTGGTTATGCCAAAGGTGTTTCAAAGGATTTAGAAATGTGGGATGAGGAGCAGTTTCTCTTCCACTTATGAAACAGAGAACCTCAGAACACATCATTGCCCTAACAATGAGAAAATCCAGGCAAATATACAGAAATCACAACTTTTGTGGAGTCCATCACAGGGTCACAGGGCAGCCAAATAAACTACATTCATAAGGTAAGCAAGCCCCTCCAAGGACAGATGCTTCATAAGACTTTCACATTTACTGGAGCATGGAAGAAAGGCATGGTCACCACAGAAGTGGGTAAGAAGTGGATGGGAAAGAAGAGGAGATGTGGGAGTAAATAGCTTACCAATTAACAATGGTAAGAAAAAAGCAAATCCTAAGATTAGGAGAGCACTTGAAGAGAGCAACTTACTGTTCTGCCAAGTTCAGTTTCCTGGTCTAAACAAATTATGGTCAATTACTGAGAGATCTTGCAAAAGGGGTTTCCCAGCCATTGACAGCAATCTTCAAATAATAATCAGAGAGAATAGAAAAGAGAATGTTCAAAGAACAGAGATGTGTGGGGAAGGAGGGGGATGAGTCACAATTAACAAAAAGGAAAGGTAGATTCTGCAAATGCCAGACCAAGACCTTGACAATAAATCTAGGTAAGAATAAATCTAGCAAGTGGCTAAAGGGTTGTTTGGAAGTTCCCAGAAGACAATGTGAGATAACCAAGAAGGATTCACCGCATTGATTTCTTAAATAAGATACATTAGTAGCTCAGTAAAAATCCATTGGCATTGTATTTGTGAACTTTAAGCAAAGCCTGTGACAGTCTTTCACGATATTTATGTACACAGATGGACATATATGAACTCTAGTAAGGGGAGAATAAGCACTTTAAGAAACAGGGGCTATAGAAATTTGAGAGTGGTCCCTATTATAAAGGGGGCTTCCCAGGTGACACTAGTGGTTAAAGAACCGGGCTGCCAGTGCCGGAGATATAAGAGATGCAGGTTCGATCCTTGGGTAGAGAAGATCCCCTGGAGGAGTACATGGCAACCCATTCCAGTGTTCTTGCCTGAAGAATCCCATGGACAGAGGAGCCTGGTGGACTGTAGTTCGTAGGGTCACAAAGAGTCAGACTTGACTAAAGCCATTTAGCATACATGCACACCTCTTATAAAGAGATTCGAGAGAAATTACTTTGTAATTTCTCTGTAATGGGAGGAGACTATTCTATTAGGGTAACAAGTTAATGTAATTTAATTTTAATTTAATAATAATCTAATCTTAATTTAATAACTTAAATTTATTGGAATAAACTTGATAATAATAGTATAGATTTACTTGGACTTCCCTGGTGGCTCAGAAGGTAAGGAACCAGCCTACAATGCAGGAGATGCAGGTTCGATCCCTAAGTAGGGAAGATCCCCTTGAGAAGAGAATGGCTACCCACTGCTGTACTCTGGCCTGGAAAACTCCAGGGACAGAGGAGCCTGGTGGACTATAGTCCTTGGGGTCACAGGAGTCAGACATGACTGAGCAGTTAAAACTTTCACAAAGATCCCCTGGAAAAGCAAAATAGCAACCCACTCCAGTATTCTTGCCTGGAAAATCCCATGGATGGAGGAATTCATGGTGTCACAAAAAGAGTCAGATATGACTGAGAGACTTCACTGTGCCAAGAATGGTCCTGGGCACTTTTCATGAATTAGCATTTTTTCAGTCTTCGTCACAAATCATTTTAGATACATATTATTTGCCTCCTTCACAAACAAAACTGAGACTCAGAGAGGTTAAGTAACCCAACCAAAGGAATACAGCTAACAGATCAAAGAAGGGAGACCAGAAGATGGATCTGAGTATAAGGACTCTTGCTCTTAAATACTAAACTGGACTTGGGATAATGCTGGGGCATTTTTTCAAGATACAACAGAGCAGTGTCAGGCCATGTGGAGAGACCAGTGCAGACCTGATCTGATAGGCAGGAGCCTGGGGAAGAAGACAGCAGTAGAAAGCCAATTGTATCTCAGGCAGAAGGATGATGAGAGGAATGAAAGGAGCCAGAGAACAGGAGATAAGCTAGAGGAACTTGGTTGTAGAGATGCAGAGGGAACAAGTCGGCCTGAATTGTGGCTAATGAGGCAGACTAGAGTGCTGACTTGACCTAATTTTCTTCTAATAAAAACACTAGAAACTGCACCCTCATGAATGTTGCTTTCAATCCAGTTGACACTTTGGCATTGCTGGTGGGAAGGAAACACACTGGTTGGCAGAGACTCTTAGAGTGTTGATAAAATAGATATTCCCGCAGTCTTCTTTAATTACCCTTAATAACTTTATTACTCTTGATAACAGCCTAATGTAAATATTTGATCTTTCTCACAAATCTTACATTCCAATCAAAGAAGATAAAACATCATATAAAGTTTTATATTTTTTAAACGTGTACTCTATCAATATTGTTTGGTCTCTACCAAGGCCATATATAAAGGCAGTTTATTTACATAAACTTTTAAATAGTAGAAGACCATACGATTACATGTTGGGCTTCCCGGATAGCTCAGCTGGTAAAGAATCCACCTACAATGCAGGAGACCCCATTTCGATTCCTTGGTCGGGAAGATCTGCTAGAGAAAGGATAGGCTACCCACTCCAGTATTCTTGGGCTTCCCTTGTGGCTCAGCTGGTAAAGAATCCACCTGCAATGCGGGAGACCTGGGTTCGATCCCTGGGTTGGGAAGATGCCCTGGAGAAGGGAAAGGCTACCCACTCCAGTATTTTGGCCTAGAGAATTCCCTGGATCCACAGAGTCGGACAGGACTGAGTGACTTTTACTTTCACTTTCACTACAAGTTACTGTCAAACAGCGCAATGAATTAAGTATAGTTATTATTCCAAACTTAATGTATAGCAGTATCTGCTATTTAAATAACAAATCTGAAATTTGGGGAAGCAATCCAAGTTTATGAGTAAATAAGAAAAGATTAAAACCAATGGAATTGTTAAAGTTTTTATACTGAAAATACATAGATATTAATATAGCTAAATTATCCAGAGGTAATGCTATAAATTGGGAGCTAACATTATAATACTTGTAAAATGGCAACCCACCCCAGTGTTCTTGCCTGGAAAATTCCATGGACAAAGGAGCCTGGCAGGCTACAGTCCACAGGGCTGCAAAGAGTCAGATATGACTGAGAACACATGCAAATAAAAAAATAATAATAATAATATACATTGTAATATGTGTGTGTTTTATAAATTTAGAGTTCAAACAATGCAAAGGAAATGCTGTTTTTATCTAAACCTATGAAAATAGTGGGTCACCTGCTGACTCTAAAGAGAATCTAAAGTTTTCTGTCATTTATAAGTGGTCTCCTGTCTTAAATATAAAATCATTGGCTTACACAGTGAAATCATTATAAATCTCTCACAAGCTTTTAAACCAATCAGTCAAGCTTAGAATGCAGTGATTTGGAGAATCATAGCTCTGAGGCTTTGGGGCCTCAGCGTGCAAAGGTAATAAATGTAAATGATTTTCTAACTTGTAGAAACATAGGTTAGTTCGTTCTTTACCTCCCAAGGAGCAGCTGAGTTTGACTAAGGAGGTTTACTGTGATCCCAGGGCAAAAAAAAACCTATTATGTCATTTTCTTTCCTGAATCCTGGGAGAAAGAACAACATAAGAAGCAGTTAATCTGTTAAGCACACAAAACCTACTATATAAAAACTGCCACTCAGAAAACCTAGATTCCTTACGTAATGTGTAGCATACTCAGAGAGAGTCTTTCTAACGTAACGTTCTCTAAGTGGTGTCATTTACCCCATTTTCCCTGCTCTGGGCAAAAGAATCTTAATTATAACAATCAGAGAACATTCAGTGGGCATCATTGTCATTCTCAAAAATCAAAAACCCTTTTGTAATCTTTATAAAATAAAATTCAATATTTGAAAACAAATCATATGAAGAGTCTGAAATGATTCTTTTTGAGATAACTTCATGAAGACACTAAAAATGAAAACAATACTTTAAAATAAAATTTTATATAGCTATGTAACTGTACAGTTAACTAAAGCATAATTATATGCATATACCTAATAAATTGTATAAAGTGAAATTCTGACTATACTTAAAATTTCTCCTCATTAGAGACCTGCTAAAATTTCTTAACTCCAAATGGATAATAAAATATGCCCACTTATGTCTGATCCGGATTTGAGACCTTGTGTTCTTTTAATTCTACTGATGGTCTTTGTGTCCACGCTGTTTTGGTCCCCCTACTGTCATCTGCAAGGTTGCGTCATGACAGTGTCAGAACAATTACTCTTTCACTTCTGTGTCCTTTCTCAATGTTCAGGTTTTAAATGACAAATTTCTCAAACAGGCTTTGCCAAGTCCGTTATACTTGTCACCTTTGCTTTCTCAAGACTATCTGAGCCCTTGTGACTCCATCTGCGCCTTCTGCAGTCTTCACCTTAATGTAATGGTGAAGCAAAGGAGTCAATTTTAATGTCCTTTTAGCAGAACTCCTAACTAATATCCAAACTGGAAAAAAAGGGAGGAGTGTGTCTGTGGGCACAGTGGGTAATGAAGAAATGTAGATACCATGAAACATTCCAATATAAAATACCTTCCCACCACCCCACTCTCTCTCTGTTTTTAGTTGATTTTTATTGGAGCATAGTTGCTTTACAGTGTTGTGTTAGCTTCTACTGCACAGCAAAGTGAATTAGCCACATGTATACATATATCCCCTTCCTTTTGGGTTTCCCTTCCATTTAGGGCCCCACAGTTCATTAAGAAAACCATAATTCAAAAAGACACATGCACCCCAATGTTTATAGCAGCACTTTTTACAATAGCCAAGACATAGAGGCAACCTGGACATCTGTCGACAGATGAATGGACAAAAAAGATGTGGCACATAGATACAGTGAAATATTACTCAGCCACAAAAAGGAACAAAACTAGGTCATTTGTAGAGACATGGATGCACCCCACACTCTCTTTACTGTTCTTGCTGCAGTGTTTGAGGGATGCTCTTATTTACCATTTTGTGCCCCATATTATGTATGCAAAACTTACAAATGTTAAAGGATATACGACTTCATTTAAGCAATGATTTCTGCTTTAAAACTCTTTTTTGGAGGTCATATTTCCCTTTTTATAAACATATTCGTTTACAACTGTAGATTATAATATTAAACAGGCTTAGAGATAGTGCTATTTTTATACATTGTGAAGCAAAGATAATTTTTACCCTCTTCTTCTTGAAACCTCTTTCTGCACCCTGGCTTTTACCCTTATTAATCCCTTTGACTCTTTTTGCAAAGAAAAGAAAATCCCTTTGCATTTTCTACTCCCTGCTATACCGATTCAGATCTTATAACACCCAGTTAATATCCCCTTCTTCATGTAACCATTCATAATTATTTCAGCTTTCATTTATATATCTCTTCTGTCCTATTCAAAAATACTACAGTAAAGCAAATAGCACACAAATATTGCTTATTTGCTATTTTTGTGAACTCCTGTTGCTTAGTTGCTGAGTTGCGTCTGACTTGCGACCTCATGAACTGTAGCCCACCAGTTTCCTCTCTCCACGGGATTTCCCAGGCAAGAATACTGGAATGCGTTGCCATTTCCTTCTGCAGGGGATCTTCTTGACCCAGGAATCGAACTCAGGTCTCCCGCACTGGCAGATGATTCTTTACCACTGAGTCACCAGGGAAGTTCCAATTTTGTGCATACATTAGTATTATTACCCCCAATTAGACGGTAAGTCTCTCTCTTATATCTGTGTGTTCATCATAGTATTGTGACACCTATGAGGGATCAATAAGTAAAGATGAATTGATTTGCTTGCTGAATTAAAAATCATTTAAAATATACTGAACATTAAGAGGAAAGGGAAATGCATAATGAAATGTTGATTTAAATTTTGAAATATTTTAGATAGATACATAATGAGTGGAATTATTATCCAAGTTTATTTTTCAAATTACTAGAATGCTAAAATGAGGGAGTTCAAAACTTGGAGAAGTGCATTTAAGACAAATGAAAGTTCTTCCCACAGCAGAGCCTGAGCTCTGAAATTTTGCATCAGGAGGTGGTATAAAATGAAAACAAATGAGATTCATGAGGAGTTGAGATAATTTAATTCATGCAAGAGCCATGACTAGCTAAAGTGAAAATGAAGTCACTCAGTTGTGTCTGACTCTTTGCGACCCCATGGATTGTGACCTACCAGGCTCCTCCGTCCATGGGATTTCCCAGGCAAGAGTACTGGAGTGGGTTGCCATTTCCTTCTCCAGAAAATCTTCCCAACCCAGGGATTGAACCCTGGTCTCCCTCATTGTAGACTGTCGCCTTTACTGTCTGAGCCACCAGCGATTCTTTATCAGCTGAGCCACAAGAGAAGCCCATGACTAGCTAATATTCTTGCAATTCTTATCACATGCCTAGACAATGGGTAAACCAGACTGTTATTTCATTTAATTCTCGCAAAAAGTCAGATCTGTTTTATCCCTATTTTGTAGATGAGGAAACTGACATATACAAAAGATGTTAAGGAACTTGTTCAAGGTAATTCAAAATATGCTGAATTCCTATTTTTACAAAGTCACTAGGCTGGGTGGTGGTTTAGTCACTAAGTCATGTCCAGTTCTTGGGACCTGCCAAGGCTGCCAGGCTCCTCTGTCCGTGGGATTCTCCAGGCAAGAATACTGGAGTGGATTGCAATTTCCTTCTCCAGGGGATCTTCCCAACCCAGGAATCAAACCTGGGTCTCCTGCACTGCAGGCAGATTCTTTACTGACTGAGCTACAAAGGAAGCCCCCAGACTACAGACACAGAAAAACAAAACAGTATAATCCTAAAAGTGACTTGGGAGCCCCCAGGAAAGGAATTGACCTGGATGTGTGAATCAGAGGCAACTTCCAAGGGAAGCTCAGACATTTTGAAGGATGAGACTGTGTTAATCAGGCAAAGAAACAAAAGAAGAATGTCTACAAGAACAGAGGCAAGGAAGTTCAAGGAGGCATAGCTCAGTCTGATAATCACAAGTGGTTGATGTGACTAGCAGCTAACTAGTATGAAATAAAATTCAATAGACCAGGATCCCATAATGATGTACATACGCATTTATATATGCTTGCATACAAAGTATACATACAAATTTAAGGCCTTCAAAAAAATTTTGTTCAACCACATTCATACTGGTTTGGAAGCTAAAATAAATGAAACAAGAAGAGAACAAAAACTAATGCATAATCATATAATCTAAATTATTGAGAGTGCTCAAGATCACTAGCCATCAGGGAAAGGAAAATCAAAATCACAATGAGACATCATCTCATACTTGCTAGAATAACTATAATCAAAAAGACAAGAGATATTAATAACAGTATTGACAAGAATGTGGGGGGAAAAGACACTTGTACACTGTTGGTGGAAATATAAATTGATGCAACGCCTATAGCAAACAGTATGGAGATTCCTCAAAAAATTAAAAGTAAAACTACCACATGCTCCAGCAATCCCACTTCTGGATGTTTATCCAAAGGAAATGAAATCATTATTTCAAATAGATAGTGCACCTCCATGTTTATTGAAGCTTTATTTATAATGGCCAAGAAAAGGTAACAACTTAAATGACCATCAATGAATGAATAGCTAAAGAAAATGTGAGCTATATATACACACAATAATATATTATTCAGTTATTAAAAAAAAGAAGGAAATTCTGCCATATGTGACAACATGCCTTGAGAATATGATGCTAAATGAAGTAAGTCAGGCAGAGAATGACAAATGCTTTATGATCTCACTTATGTGGACTCTTTAAACAAAAAACTCATAGCTACAAAGGACGTGTGCCTGCGTACTTAGTCCTTCAGTAATGTCCAACTCTCTGTGATTTCATGGACTGTAGCCCACCAGGCTCCTCTGTCCATGGGATTCTCCAGGCAAGAATACTGAAGTGGGTTGCCATGCTCTCTTCCAGGGGATCTTCATGACCCAGGGATCGAACCCACATTTCCTATATCTCCTGCATTGGCAGGCAGGTCCCTTACCACTAACACCACCTGGGAAGCCCCCATACAGAGGACAGGAATCAAACCAGGGTCTTCTGCATTGCAATTGTATCTTTGCCATCTGAGCTACCAGGGGAGCCCATACAGAGGACAGATTGGTGGTTTTCAGAGGTGGAAGGTAGAGGGTGGGCGAAATGTGTGCAGATGGTCAGAAGATACAAACTTTCAATCATAAGAAAAATAAGTTTGGGGATATAACGTTCAGCATGGCAACTACAGTAAACACTACTGAAGTGTATGTTTGAAAGTTGTTAGGAGAGTAAATCTTAAAAGTTCTCACCATAAAAATCAATTGTAACTATGAGAGGTTATGGATGTTAACTAAAGTGGTGATCACTTTGCAACATATACATATATCAAATCACTGTGTTGTAAATCTAAAGCTAATACACCGTGACATGTCAACTGTATCTCAATAAAACTGAGGAGGAAAGCCAAAGGGAGGTGTAAGTATGGGATATGAACCATCTGGAGGAAGAAATTTTGAAGACAGTAGGTTTTGTATCAGTTTAAAGGGCCATTTTAAGACAATGTATTAATGAAACTTAATGATAGACATACACAGTTGGGGTATATGAATATATACCATTCTCTCCAGTGAATAAATTTGTCTTGATTTGCTTGTAAAAGTATAATGAAACACCATAATCAAGGCAGAGTATCTGCAAATGTTATTTCTGTAGAAGAATCTTCATTTCTGCAGAAAAGTCAATGCCATCTACATCAAAACAGATTTTTTTTCCTGAAAATTTGTAATAAAAATTGCTTAAAAGTGATTATTAACAGAATATGATTAATTTAAAGCAAATCACCTGAAAATTGGCTCAAAAACAACTTAGCAGAGCAGGAAAATTTATGAAGAAGGTTGTACTGATTCTGAATAGTTTCAGTACTGTGACCTCATTTCTCTCTTTTTTCTTTCAACATGAAATACAAAAAAAAAACTTTATATGTTAGTAAAATATATTTAATGATGTGTGAATAGTATGAATTTCATTGATCATCATAATCTTTAAATTTTGAAAGATGTTTTCTTAAATGATATAAAATATTGTGATAATAGTAAAATTAGTAACATCAGGTACTGGAAAGTCTATCAGCTCTGCTTTCCCAAATATGTACTAAGAGAAAAATAAGTTCAAATAAACTCTTATGAAAAGTTATTGCTAAACATAAGCAAAGATGTTGGCACAATGGAGTATAATGAGATAAGTTTATGAGTGGCTATAAAATGCCTTTTCTGTAAATCTTCCCCCCAAATCATTATTCATGTATTTTTAAAAGTTGAATAACTGCTTTCATGAAAGTAAAAGGCCTGAGCAGATGATTGTTCCAAGAGATCTCTTACTGCTCACGTTTTTGTTTTTATGTGTGTGTGTGTGTGTGTGTGTGTGTGTGTGTGTGTGTGTAGACATGGACCAAATGAATTCTAGTATTCTTCAATACTTATGCTATTGCTAAACTTTATATATGTACTAAATATCCCACTAAGGTTTTATTTCTATGAATTGAGCTTTAAATTTCTTGGTCAAGTTTCCAACCATGATTATGCACAATGATCCAATTACATAGTTTATGAGTTAATTTATTAACATTAATTATTGTTCATGTAAAGCTAGAAAACAGGATCTTGAAAAAAACTAAGCTTAAATATAAAATCACAGAACCAATATTTCAGCAGTAACATGAATCAGGTAATAAATAGCTCCCTTTGATCATTGTTTTTAAAGCCTCTTGAACCATGCTTTGATTAGTTCTATTTAATATTTAACATCTGGTTAGTCAATTTCAATCTGCAGGAAACACTGCTGGAAAAATTCTATGCTGACTAAATACATTTATAATACTACAAAGCTGACATGTAATTGATTTTAGTTCTCATAAAAGGATTATGCTAACTTTCCTTAATCTATATATTTGTATTTTATGCCGTCTAGTGAATTCACACCAGAGATGCTAAATTTTTATTTCTTATCAATATTTTATGTAAAATTGATAGGATTATATTTTAGCCTAAGTACCACTTTCCAATTTTTCCTTTGAAAAGAAAATAACATACTAAAAAATATGACTGTACAGCCATATCACTAATACAGTGAAGGCTGCTTGGCTGGCTACAGTACTTCTTGTAATCCTTGAAAGGCACACAGTCATGTAAGATTTTCTATAGGCTATCAGGTCCCAGAGAGACTTTTAGATTTTTTTTTAAAGATGTAAAAACTTTATTTCCTACAATTCTGGGTTTACTTTTTTTTTAAGTATTGGCAAATTTAGGAAATCACAGATTTTCTCATCATTAAATAAAAGGTGTCAATGTTTGTAAAGTATTTGGTTATTAGTCATTTAATGTCATTTCATATTATCACATATTAAAATATAAAAGTGTGCCAAATCTGTAATAACCATTTCCAAGTAAGCTATGGATTTATTTTTAGTTTTATCTTTATAACGCTGTCTCAATTTCCCTGGTGATCTAATGGTTAAGATTTGGCACTCTCAACTGACATGGATATTAATTTTTTTTAGAAGAATAAAACTTACTTTTTCTATTTGGTTTCAAATACCCACTATGTTGAAATTGGTGGATTTTCTTTTCATTGTAGGATTCACATTCTTCTTTTGGAGTATAATTGCAAAGGGATGTAAAAATTATGAAGACAATGTTCAAATTTCAATTCTTTCACTCTTCTTCTCCAAAGATGACCTAAATTACAATCATAACAAGTTAGAAAGGAAATACACTAAGGAAAGAAGAAACATTTAAAACAAAACTAAAAGAGTCACAAAACTTTTCTTTCTAAAGAAAAAGTCAGCAAGGATTATAATCTCCAGCAGCAAATAAGCTAAAGGAAGTAAACAATTTTCTGTAATTCCAGTGGTTAGTTGTCCCAGCTCTACCCAGCTTTCCCAGTGGTCTGCGATAAACCTTGTCTTCCACCCACTCTTGGATATTCACAGTGCTTGGTCAAATACTGAGCCCCCCTTAATAATTGGGGCTTCCCTCATAGCTCAGTTGGTAAAGAATCTGCCTGCAATGCAGGAGACCCCAGTTCAATTCCTGGGTTGGGAAGATCCTCTGGAGAAGGGATAAGGCTACCCACTCCAGTAATCTTGGGCTTCCCTTGTGGCTTAGCTGGTAAAGAATCTGCCTGCAATGTGGGAGACCTGGGTTCGATCCCTGGGTTGGGAAGATCCCCTGGAGAAGGGAAAGGCTACCCACTCCAGTATTCTGACCTGGAGAATTCCATGGACTGTATAGTCCATGCGGTCACAAAGAGTCGGACATAATTGAGCAACTTTCACTTTCATTTGATAAATAAATACTAATACACAAATACTGTGCTTGGTAAATATTTTAATAAATATTAATGGACAAAGTGTAACAAAAACATGTGTATGGTGAGAAATTGTTTTTTTAGATGCCCATAGTAGTACTAATTTAAAGAAGGTTAACTAGTATTTGATGTTTAAATTCACCATTTTTTCCTTCTAATATGGTTGTATTATGTTGCTAAAATAAAACTTGCTATGTTGCTGAAATAAAACTGATTTTTCTTATAAGAACTTCAGCTTTATTTTGAGTGAAATGGAAAGCACTGAGTTTTGAACCAAGTAAAGACATAATCTGGTAAATGTTTCTCTCTAAGGGGTTGTTGGGTTGAGAACAGATGAAAAGAGACAAATGTGGAAGTAGAAAGACCAGTTAGGAGGCTAATACAATGATCTGGGCCAAAGATGATGGTGACTTGAACCAGGGATTAAAAAAAATTAAAAAGTGATTGGGTTCTACACACATATTTTGGAAGCAACACCAAAATATTTGCTCATGTGGAAGATGTGGTCCAAAAGTGGAAAAGGAGCTGAAAATGACTCCAAGGACATTGGTCTGAGCATGGGGGAAGGTTGAGTTTCAGATACTATTAGACATTAAAGAAGACATAAAGAAGGCTGAGTGCCCAAGAATTGATGTGTTTGAACTGTGGTGCTGGAGAAGACTCTTAAGAATCCCTTGGATTACAAGAAGAGCAAACCAATCAATCCTAAAGGAAATCAACTGTAAATATTCATTGAAAGGACTGATATTGAAGATGAAGCTTCAATACTTTGGCCACCTGATTCAAAGAGCCAATTCATTGGAAAAGACCCTGATGCTGGGAAAGATTGAAGACAAAAGAAGAGGTCAGCAGAGGATGAGATGGTTAGATGGCATCACCGACTCAATGGACATGAATTTGAGCGAATTCCAGGAGATAGTGAAGGACAGGGAAGCCTGGCAAGCTGAAGTCTGTGGGATTGCAGAGTTGGACATGACTTTGCAACTGAAGAACAAGAAGGAAGCTAGCCTTATGGGTCTGAAGTGTAAAGAGCCACTAGCAACTATGGAGATTATTGGACCAAAAGATCTGTGAAGTTTTACTCTTCTCACAGTTTTACCACCATGCCTGGGGCAAAGGTCATTTGACATGATCAGTAGACTTAAAATTGGCCACAATTTGGAGGTTTGGAAGGATACTATATTTGCCTTATAAGATAATAGCTTTGTCAATTCCCACCTTAGTTCAACTGTTGTTTAATGCACTGGTGCTCAGAAACCTCAAGAGAAGAGAGCAAAGAGAGCATGCATTTTCATAGTTATATATATATATTTTTCTGACATTTTGTGAGATTTTCTGGAAGTGTATAAAATGGCAGATACATTTATCATAATTCCATTTCATTTTAACTATATTTATTGAGCATTTGTGATGGGATGGTTACCAAGGGATTTATGAATTAAATAGAAATCCCATAAGTTTTGTAGAAATATAAAATATTATGACTCTCAAGATACCCATAGTCTAAAGAGTAAATATACTCAAAATAAGAGATATGCTTCAAAGGTAGCAGTTCTTAAACTATAATGTGCACAAAAATTTCTCTACACAACCCCAGGGATTTTTTTTTTGTAAGCCTGGTAAACTAGGCCCTGGATGGGCCTAGTGTTGTAAAAACATTCCATGGTATTCTATTGAAGATAACCTGTAGCTCTAAATAATGAAAATTGCAAATGTATCCAATAAAAATTACCTTTATTAGTTTATAATGTTATGTGTCTAACCCAGATATGAGGTGGGGTCAACTTGTCCCTTGAAATGTAAATAAATTGGCTCAAATCCAAAACTTGGATCTATGGAAGTCTGAAACCCTCTTAGAGATTTTTATATTTACTAGGGAAGTAACTTTTCAGTCTTATGTTTAATTCTGCCTCTAAGAAGCCTATTTCTAGATATACTATTTCCCTCCTATACAATTTTGACAGATGCCAACCTCCCCCTCCTACCATCCCATTCTATACACACATCCATGCACAAACACACAGCATTAATTAATAGAATATCTGTAGGCTCAATAAGTCAGTCATGTCTAACTCTGCGACTCCATGGACTAAGGACTACAGCCCAGCAGGTTCCTCTGTCCTGGGATTCTCCCAGCAAGAATACTGAAGTGGGTTGTTATTTCCTTCTCCAGGGGATCTTCCCAACCCAGGGATTGAATCCATGTCTCCTGCATTTTCTGGTAGGATCCTTTTACCACTGAACCACCAGGTAAGTCCAAATTAGTAGATTTTATTAAAGTTTTGGGAGGAAGAGTTGAGAAAAAAAGAGCAGACACTGCAATTCATGAAAAATTGGGGGACCTAAGAGATTAAACAGGAGGTTAGAGGAGGCGTGTGCTTTGGAACTGCAAAATCAACAAAGGATAATTTCAGAAGCCTGTCAGAGAACTCTACACATACAAGACCCATTTCTGTCTAATTTACAGTGCTCACAGCAAAGGAAAAAAGGTGTCCAGACTCTTCAGTTTGGTATAGATAGTGAATGCCTCACCCTGATTTAAAAAGCAATATAAAGTTACACTGTACAAAAATACAAACGCATCCAGGGCATAATCAAGTTCAATAGAACATTAATGATCTACACAGTGTGCTGTTGTAAAGAATGTAAAGAAATGTAAGTGATGTAAATGTGAAGAATGTAAAGAATGTAAAAATAAAAACTAAAGAATGGTAAAGAACGTAAAGAAAGCTGAACACCAAAGAATTGATGATTTTGAACTGTGGTGTTGGAGAAGACTCTTGAGAGTCCCTTGGACTGCAAGGACATCCAACCAGTCCATCCTAAAGGAAATCAGTCCTGAATATTCATTGGAAGGACTGAAACTCCAATACTTTGGCCATTTGGTGCAAAGAACTGACTCACTGGAAAAGAGATCCTGATGCTGGAAAGACTGAAGGCAAGAGGAGAAGGGGATGACAGAGGAAGAGATGGTTGGATGGCATCACCGACTCGATGGATGTGAGTTTGAGCAATCTCCGGGAGTTGTTGATAGACAGGGAAGCCTGGCGTGCTGCAGTCCACAGGGTCATAAAGAGTTGGACATGGCTGAGCAACTGAACTGAACTGAACAAGCTGATGTGTTAATACTGTTGGTGATTAGATAGGTCAGAAGAAGGAGGGAATTACTGGGAAATGCTCCATAGAGAAGCAGAGATGTGAAGCAGGAAAAGGGTGGGCATATTTTTTCAAAAATAAATGGAGGAGTGCAGAATGGAAACAGAGGATACAATGGTGAATAATGACAGGGATATAGACCTGCCTGAAAGATCACACCAGACTACATTATTGGCAATGAGGGTAGGTAGTTTGGGTGGATGCAAGTGGTTCTTGAGGAATGTTAGAAGTTTAATTTCAAGTGCTGCACTCAATGTGCCAGCAAATTTGGAAAACTCAGCAGTTGCCACAGTACTGGAAAAGGTCAGTTTTCATTCCAATCTGAAAGAAGGGCAATGCCAAGGAAATGTTCAAGCTACTACACAATTACACTCAATTCACATGTTAGTAAAGTAATGCTCAAAATCCTTCAAGCTAAGCTTCAACAATGAGTGAACCAAGAACTTCAGATGTACAAGCTGGATTTAGAAGAGGCAGAGGAACCAGAGATCAAATTCTCAACATTCATTGGATCACAGAAAAAGTAAGGGAATTCCAGAAAAACATCTACTTCTGCTTCATTGACTACACTAAAGCTTTTGATTCTGTGGATCACAACAAACTGTGGAAAATTCTTCAAGAGATGGGAATCCCAGACCACCTTACCTGCCCTCTGAGAAACCAAGAAGCTACAGTTAAAACCAGCCATGAAACAAAGGACTGGTTCCAAAATGAGAAAGGAGTACATCAAGGCTATATATCATCACCCTGCTTATTTAACTTATATGCAGAGTATGAGAAATGCTGTCTTGGGTCAATTACAAGGTGGAATCAAGATTGCTGGGAGAAACATCAATAACCTCAGATGTACAGATGACACCTCCCTAATGACAGAAAGTGAAGAGGAACTGAAGTGTCTCATGAAGGTGAAAGAGGAGAGTGGAAAAGCTGGTTTAAAACTCAACATTCAAAAAATAGATCATCTGGTCCCATTTGGTCCCATCACTTCATGGCAAATAGAGGGGGAAACAATGGAAACAGTAGCAGACTTTATTTTCTTGGGCTCTAAAAACACTGCAGATAGAGACTGTAGCCATGAAATTAAAACACACTTGCTCCTTGGAAGAAAAGCTAAGACAAACCTATACAGCATTAATAAAAACCAGAGACACCACCTTGCCAACAAAGGTCAATCTAGTCAGAGCTATGGTTTCTCTGATATTATGTATGGATGTGAGAGTTGGACCATAAAGAAGACTGAGTGCCAAAGAATTGATGCTTTTGAAGTGTGGTGTTGGAGAAAACTCTGAGAGTCCCTTGGACTACAAGGAGATCAAACTAGTCAATCCTAAAGAAGTCAGTCTTGAATATTCACTGGAAGGACTGATGCTGAAACTGAAGCTCCAATACTTTGGCCACCTGATGCAAAGAGCCAACTCACTGAAAAAGATCTTAATGCTGGGAAAGATTGAGGGCAAGAGAAGAGGGTGATAGAGGATGAGATGGTTGGATGGCATCACTGATTCAATGGACATGAGTTTGAGCAAATTCTGGGAGTTGGTGAAGAAGAGGGGAGACTAGCGTGCTACAGTTCATGGCATTGCAAAGGGTAAGACATGACTGAGTGACTGAACAACAAGGCTAGGAACTAGAAGATGATCATTTGGGAGCTTGGGGAGGATTCAATGCAAAATGGAAAAAGGGTCTTGTGCTAAGAATCATTTTTACATTTTAAAAAGATTGTAAAGGGGAAAAAAGAGAGATTATACAGTAAGGGCCATGTGTGACCCACAAACCCTAAAATATTTTCTGTCTGACCCTTTACAGAAAGTGTTTGTTTTTCCTTGGTTTATATCTTTAAAACCTCTGTATACTATTATCAAAAAGGATCGCAGTCATTAAAATGTGAGTTCTGAGGGAATGAACATTCAAGGGTTTTATTAATTTCTGTGTCTTTCAGCCTAGAAAAGTGCATGGAATATAGTAAAAGCTCAGAACAAATTTACTTTATTGAAGAGTACACAGAACATGGAAGTTAAGACATTTCAAAGGATGAAAACCTAGAAGAAACATGGAAGACCACAGATCTGAAGAATACAACTTCACCTCTTCTGTTCACTTTGCTAGCAACATCTCTGGATTTGTTTAAACCTAAAATGTATAGTGCTACCATCCGTGGTGTTGCAGAGAGTCTGACAACACTGAGCAACTGAATAACAACCATGTGTATCGACATTTATTTAATTTTCATATTCATTTTCAAGTAAGTACCATCTTATTTATTTAGAATGTCAAAGAAAGCAAAAAAAGACAAAATTGGAAAAGGAATAAGTTTAAAGAGAAAATTCAATTGTGTTGTAAAAATCAACTATTGGAAGGCTATTGCCTTAATAAGTGTAAAGAATAATAAATGAATACAAGATGATTGCAAGTGTCTTTATAATAAAAGCAGCTAAACTTAATTGAGAACTTACTATGTGCTGTTTTTGTGTGTTCATTTTGTGTTCATTGTGTGTTCATTTTGTGTGTTCATGTCATTCAATGTTCATGTCATGTCAACTCTTTGAGACCCCATGGACTGTAGCCCTCCAGGAGATTCTATCCATGAGATTATCCAGGCAAGAAGACTGGGATGGGTTGCCATTTCCTCCTCCAAGGAATCTTCCTGACCCAGGGATCAAACCCATGCAGCCTGCATTTGCAGGCAGTTTTTTTTATCACTGAGCCACCTGAAAAGCACCCTACAATGTGCCAGGCATGGTTACAGCAACTTTACATGTATTAGCTTACTTATTTCCCTCTACAACCTCTTTAGATAAGTATCATCATTATACCCATTTTATAGATGAGGAAATTAAGGCCAAGGGTGGTTAAATAAGATGCCCAATTTGCATAGTATATGAAGGATCTGGAATTTGAATTCAAGCGATTTGGCCCCTGGATATGACCTGTTAGCCACTATAACTTCCTAGAGTTGCACAGGGATAGAAAGAGAAAGAAACTGAGAATTAACAAATAGTACCAACACAAAGCAGTAAGGATTAAGGGGTCAAGAAAGAGAAAAGAACTGAAGATATCTCCAAAGTTCCCAGTGGGAAGAAAAGGAAGGAGTGATAGGAAGTTTGATAACTAGTTAAGTTTTAAAAGTATGTTAGTGACAAAATAAGAGTAAGAGGTGATGATGCTTTTGCTAATCAAATTGTGAGCATCACTTCTTTTTAGTAAGAAATTTTCCACTTTGAGTAAAAATATAGATTAGGAGTTGATTGTGCCTCTTAGTAGCTTTATTTAAAATTCTGCAGCTATTTTTCATGTGAGATAATACTCTGCATTTATGTAACACCTTTCTTCTCAGGTCCTCAAAGCATTTTACCACAATGCATTACCCTATCCATCCTCATAACATCTCCTTTTGAGAAAGACAGTGTCAAGTCTACAATTTTACAGATGAGAACCCTAAGACCAGTGGAGCTAGTGACTTGCAAAGATCACAGAAAAACCTGTAGCAAAACTAGGTGTAGCACTTGAGCTTTGATGAATTCAAAATTCTTTCCAGTCTCTTCTTTTTTTCATATCTCATTTTCCAATCTCTTCTTAATGATATGTCTCAAATTTGTCTTAACTTTGGCATTCTTTTATCTGTAAATTAGCGTGTAGAGAGTCATGCTAATGATTGTAATCTAATGTTATCTATAAAGTGTGCTTCCTGAATGTGGCATTTTTAATTGGTAAATCTATAAAATGGCTAAAATTAATGCTTCAATCTTTTAAAAGAAAATCAAAACTTTCCTCCTCAATTATATACCTGATTTTCAGGCTTCCCTCATAATGCAGTTGGTAGAGAATCCACCTACAATGCAGGAAACCCCAGTTTGATTGCTGGGTTGAGCAGATCCACTTGAGAAGAGATAGGCTACCCACACCAGTATTGTTGGGTTTCTCTTGTGGCTCAGCCAGTAAAGAATTAGTCTGCAATGCAGGAGACCTGGGTTCGATCCCTGGATTGGGAAGATCTTCTGGAGAAGGGAAAGGCTACCGGCTCCAGTATTCTGGCCTGGAGAATTCCATGAGATTGCAAAGAGTTGGACATGACTGAGCAACTTTCATTAAAATGTCTGATTTTAACCCTAACAAAGCTTTGATATGTGTATAAACCCTCAAAGTCCAAAGAAAATTCTATCTTCTATTTGGAGAAACTTTAGTATATCAAAGCCCCAAATTATCAATAAACAATAAAGAAAAACAAGACAATACACACACATACATACACACACATTCACACAGAAAAAGGTAGTGGTAATAAAGCAAGAAATTAAGCCATCTCTTTAGAGGAAATCAAGTATTCCCTCCTGATAGTAAGAGAACAAACAATAATGCCCTAAAAATCTCAGGAAAATGTCTAAAACACAAAAATTATGTTACTACTCACTTCTATATTAACTATGATTTCCATCTCACTTCATTACAAATGCAATACAAAATTTGTTGATAATGGCTCAGACAGTAAAGAATCTGCCTGCAATATGAGAGACCTGGGTTCAATCCCTGAGTTGGTAAGACCCCCTAGAGAAGAGAATGGCAATCCACACTAGTAGTCTTGCCTGGAGAATTCCATGAACAAAAGAGCCTGGTGGGCTACAAGTCCATGGGGACTCAAGAGTCAGACACAACTGACTGACTTTCACTTTTATAAATACTTAGATGTTCATATCCTAAAAAGAGAAAAGACAGAAAAAGTGTTAACTTAATTTTTTAAGGGAGATAGTAGAATATATTCCCTTTAAGAGTCCTTTAATAAGATCCATATGTACACGTGTGGATGGTGAGCACAGTGTCTGGGGCAAGTTGCCAACCTAAGATCAAAGGCTCTATGATTATCCCATACAATTTAAGGCAGGTATACATTTGACTTTTCCTGCTGAAGCCCAGCTTTTAAAATGTTTAAGTCCTTTTAAAAATTCTACTGGCAGGATATTCTAGATCCAAAAGAAATTGGAACAGCTTTTTCAATGACAGTGAAAAGAACAAGGATGATGAAAAACAAATGATGTACAATGATGTGCCAAAAATAATGTCAAATTAGATTCATTTTTATTCCCAAAGTCAAAGAATTATTGGAGAAGCTGAGTTGGATTTCATGTTTATACCGTTTTCTGTAAAAATTCTAAAGCCTTATAGAAAAATATTTAACATTTTTCTGTTCCGCAAGACTGCCATTATTAATAACTAATTTAACATTCATGGATAGTGGTCAACCACTTCCTCCATAAAAATAAAAATTGTGAGGAATCAGTGTGAGTTTTCTGGATGACTCAAAGCTTTGTGTTTTATAAAATGTTAAATGTAATGGTCCAAAACTTGACAGTAACAAAAAAAAGTAGCTCTTTTAATAACATAAATGATACAATGGAAGACCATTTACTTTTTCAAAAGTACTTAAACACTTGCTCTTTGTCAAGTATTGCTGAGAGCAGTGGGGATAAAAAATGAACAAAAAGAACACTACTTCCATGATGCTCACAGTCCAGAATGTAAGGATAGAAAAGAACTCATAAGTGACTAAATAATTGTATAATACATCTGGTAGAGATAACAGCTGAAAAGAAAAGCAGGCAGCTTAAGAGTCAGAATATTGTAAAGGATGAAGTGTATCATAGACTCTTACACATTTATGTTGCTTAAACTGAGTCACATCTTAAAACTGCCTAAGGAAACCTAAAAATAATTGTATATTATACCTTACCCTATTAGAGAGTTTAGGAGAATCCAATATAGTTGGAAAAACTCATCTGTTTTGCCATCATTTCTGGGATCTCTTCCACATGAAGATGGTGGGCATTCTGTCATCCCATAAAAGTGTATTAGGAACCTACAATGTAAAGGCCACATGTTCAGGAGTGTGTTGGTGAATAAGATCCCAATTTTGTTCTCAAAAAAGTGTAACATCAGGGGAAAAGGAGACACAAAACTAATTTGAGTCGTGTAAGCAACACAAATGCTACCAGAAATGCAAGAAGTTGAAAAACTATCTCATATGAAGCTTCTCTTGAATGGATCTAAGAGGAACTATGGAGGCTGAGAAGAATTTAGGCAAAAAGAACAGCATGAGCAGAGGTGGGGTGAGGAAGACTGTGCAGTCTCTAGGACCTGAAACCCAGGCAGGAACTAGAGATGAGGCTGGAAAAAGTAAATCGAGAACAGATCCTGGAAGGACCTGAATAAATGGCTTAAACTTAATCCTGTAGGTAATTGTGATCCATGGAGTATTTATGAGCCAACGAGACACTATTCATATTTGCATTAGAAAGGTGTCCTTGGCAGCAAGGTAGAGGAGTAGTAGAAAATGGATAAGGATGACTTTAGAGACTGTGAGCTCTCGCACTGAACTCCTGGGAAGTGAAAAGGGTCTAAACCAAGACAGAAATAGGAACTGAAATGAAAAGCTCAAATAGAACTTTTTCTTTGACAACCAGTTTGGTGGGGCATGAAGCAGTGGAAAAGTCTTTTTATACATGTAAACAAAACCTCCAGATCAGAAGCGGGACAAATAAACATCTCAATTTCTTTTTCTGGAATCAATTCAAACATAAACATCCTGCTTGCAAAGTAAATATGGTTTTCTACTTAATAAGTGTATATGAGGTCATAATGGTTGCCCAACACTGATAGGCTCTGTTTGCAATGAAAATATGAAGCCTCAAACCAATTATTACCCCTCAAATAAAGATAATAAGTTGCTGAAGTTGCATATAATGGGGAGTTTAATTATGTAGCATTATCTAAAAGTGTTATTGGGCACTAGCAATTAACATTAACTTTTGAGTAATTGGTAGACACTGTGTTAACCAATCTTAGATTTAGTATCTTTGATGTCTTTGTTCATGAAGAAGGATGGAGTCGAATGACTTGATCAGTCTTTCCACTTACCATAAAACCACTACAATCACGAATCATTTCCCACCTCATTTCAAATCTTCAGAAAGAATAAGTACTTTTAACTTCCTATTAGAAGAGTTTCCCCAAAACTAATGATTTTCAATGTCAAAGAGTTCTTCTGACTAAATTACTCTTGGTAACGTATTCTTTTATATCATTTTAAATAATTCTACTCCCACCTCTTTAACTTGCAAATATTTGTAGAATCTTATAATATACCATGTAGTCATTACTTGCCTAGCTATCTATTTGTCTACTTAAATCTTTTCCTATAAATTAATCCCTTCCTTCTCTTAATCATTGCAATTGCTTTCTCCTGGCCTAGCTCCAATTTTTCTTCAAATTATTGGTTCTGAGGTACCTAATATCTAATGCAGTATTCTAGGCTTAAATGATATCTGGATATTTCCTTTGTATCTATTCACTGCACTGTCCATGTGTGTGTGACTTGCTGTGTACCATTGCTTTTATAGACCCTGGTCTCGGTGGAAATAAACTTCATCTTTGAAAGATAATCATATGTCTCTCAAATCTGATAAAGACGCCTATTTTTATACATCCCTTGTCTACTATTACAAAAAATGTAAAATCATCCACCATCAGCATTAATAAGTTAATTAAATTTGGTGTTGGTGCTTTTTGTGCTTCAGAGTTTATTTTAGCACATATATGTCTTGCTAAGTCATTATAAAAAATGACTGCATTAGAATATCCTATTTCCCAAAGTATGTATCTACTGGAAATGCATATATCTCAAAATCATTTTGTATATTTCTCCTTTTACATTATACTCTATCTAAATAAGTATAAGGACTAAGGAAATCTAATTAGAGCAAACAATTATCTTAGTTTCAATAAAGAAGAATGTGAGATTTTATAGAAAAATTTCCATTCTATGTTTCTTATGCTATAACCTTTAAAATAATATTTATCCAAATTTAAAAAAAATCTGAATCTATTGATTCAGATAAGCACATGATTCCCAACAACAGAGAACTAGAAAGTGAGTTAATATTGCATCTCTGGATTTATAGGATGTAAGAATATGTTTTCCTTAAGCCAGACAACCAAACAGTCCTTCACCTATGTCCCAATCCTTGGCAACACAACTCATGAAATTATACTCTCCATTTGTATCTAAAATCATGTGAAGGAGAGACTTTGTTTTGTCTTTTCCTCTCTCCTCTTCATGTGTTATTGAATCGATTATTTATCCATATTGAAAAGAGTTTCTTCCCAATAGTACTCAGAGCTCATTTCAGGCTAAAACCATATTTCAGTTTTCCTACTACTTAAGCAGAGTATTTGGCATATAGTGGCAATTCAATAAATGCACTGAATTTTATTGAATTCATGAGGTATGAACTAGAGGATAAATAATCATCACTTCCCCAGAGACAACAATCTATGCAAAGATGGACACAGTATTTTCAGAAGGAATGTTTCTCAAAAAAAGAGAAAGGAGCTTTTATTCAGAGAGTAATACTACCATACTTTATTTTTATTATTTTTTCCTTTCCATTTTCTCTGACTCCTAGGAATCAGATGTGTTCCAGGGCATATTTCTAAAATTGTTGACCATTTGATAGAAGTAAATCTCAGACATTAGAAAGCAACTGGTGAGATTTGAATAGCTCTGTAAATTGGATAATGGTACTATATTAACTGTTAATTTCCATATTGTGTACTGTGATTATGTACGAAAATGTCCTCATTCTTAGAAAACACATACTGAAGCAGTTAGGGGGAACAAGGAATTATCCCCACAATTTATTCTCAAATGGTTCCTAAAAAAATCCAAGTAAATAGAGACAGAGGGACTTCCTTGGTGGTCCAGTGGCTAAGACTCCAAGATCCCAGTGCAGGGGGCCCAGGTCTCATCCCTGGTCAGGGAACTAGATCCCACATGCCACAGCTGAGACCCAGCACAACCAAATAAATAAGACCAAAAAGCTTTTTAAGAAGTTGTTTCTTTCTCTTTTTGTTTCAAAGAGAGCAACAGAGACAGAAAAAAGGGAAGGGCTAAGCAAATATAGTAAAAATGGTAACATTTGAGGATCAGGGTGGAAGTCTCTGAAAGTGTTGTACTAATTTATGCACATTTTCTACAAATCTGAAATTATTGTTATTTCAAAACAAAGAGTTGTTTGAAATAGGTGTATTAACACATGATTAAAGAAGACAATTTCGGGGATGCCAACTCTATTTAACACTTTATGGAGCAGACAATCTCCACATGAAGAACTGCAAAATGAGATAGAAGTCAGGAAGCTTGTACAGGATAAAAAAAAAAAAAATGAAGAGCAAGAGAGAAAAAATAGAACATACCTAACTGGCTGGGACCACATAGTCGACCTTACTTAAGATGAGAAGTAACAAGGAAGTAAGTACAGAGCCCAGAGCTGGCTCCACTTCTGGGGATCGGCTGACTACACAGACAGCATTCATGGTCCAGGGGATCATCTAAGTGGCAGAAAGTCATCTAAGATTCGGTTTGTTAGTGTGGTACCCTAGGTAGAAGCAAGTCCATCTTAAAACTAGAAAGTGATCTCAACAGTACACTTTATCTGATTGAAAATTTATCCTTTGTAAAGTGTTTTCACATTCTACATTATTATCTCACTGAATTGTTATCACAGCTCTTTTTTTCCCCTGAGAAAAGAAACAAACTCGGAGAGTATCTACATTAAAAGTGTCAGAACTGGGAGCCAAAGGCTTACTACTTGAAGCACAGAGTTATTTGTTCTACATACCATTCCATATCTCTATAATTAAAAACTTAAATCAGTTCCCTAGAGGCATTTTAAAAGTCTGGCATCACAAATGCCCAGGTATTGCTTTTTTTCACCAAAGCTCCAGATATGTTTCTAATGACCAGCCATGCTAAGAACAACTGGACTATATGATGATTTTTACTTTCATCTAGTTTGTTTCACTTTTTCTATTTCATAGTCAATGCTTCCATTTCACTTAATTTATGTTTTCCAATTTCTCCATCTCTTCTTTTTTTTAATGTTCTTTCTCAAGCCTTAATCAAGTGTAATAGAAAAGTTTTTGTATACACATACATAAATAGTATGTATTATATATATATATATTTTAGAAAGCTTACAAATTTTTGCCTTACTAAAAAATTTATGGCATTTTGATTTCACTTGTTTGACTTAGTGTGAGTAGAATGCTGGATTTCTAATTTAAAAAAAAAGATATGCAACAAGCAACAAAAGTTTACTCTATAGCACAGGGAACTACAGTCAATATCTTGCAATAAACTATAATGGAAAATTATCTGAAAAATAGTATGTGTGTATATGTATAACACACATATACATATGTGTATGTATATATACACATTATATGCACATTATATGCATTGTAGGCATTCCTGTATAATTTCATGACTCAAGTGCATGTGCATGTATCAGTTCAGCCCAGTTCAGTCGCTCAGTCATGTCCGACTCTTAGCAACCCCATGAACCACAGATGCCAGGCCTCCCTGTCCATCACCAACTCCCGGAGTTTACTCAAACTCATGTCCATTTAGTCGGTGATGCCATCCAACCATCTCATCCTCTGTCATCCCCTTCTCCTCCTGCCCTCAATCTTTCCCAGCAACTGGGTCTTTTCAAATGAGTCAGTTCTTCACATCAAGTGGCCAAAGTATTGGAGTTTCAACTTCAACATTAGTCCTTCTAATAAACATCCAGGACTGATTTCTTTTAGGATGGACTGGTTGGATCTCCTTACAGTCCAAGGGACTCTCAAGAGTCTTCTCCAACACTGAAGTTCAAAAGCATCAATTCTTTGGTGCTCAGCCTTCTCTATAGTCCAACTCTCACATCCATACATGACTACTGGAAAAACCATAGCTTTGACTAGACAGACCTTTGTTGTTAAAGTAATGTCTCTGCTTTTTAATATGCTGTCTAGGTTGGTGATAACTTTCCTTCCAAGGAGCAAGCATCTTTTAATTTCATGGCTGCAATCACCATCTGCAGTGATTTTAGAGCCTCCCCTCCAAAAAAAAAGTCAGTCACTCTTTCCACTGTTTCCCATCTATTTGCCATGAAGTTATGAGACTGAATGCCATGATCTTAGTTTTCTGAACGTTGAGTTTAAGCCAACTTTTTCGCTCTCCTCTTTCACTTTCATCAAGAGGCTCTTTAGTTCTTCTTCAACTTCTGCCATAAGAGTGGTATCAACTGCATATCTGGGAATATTGATATTTCTCCCAGCAACCTTGATTCCAGCTTGTGCTTCTTCCAGCCCAGCGTTTATCTTGATGTACTCTGCACATAAGATAAATTAGCAGGGTGACAATATACAGCCTTGATGTACTCCTTTTCCTTATTGGAAACCAGTCTGTTATTCCATTTCCAGTTCTAACTGTTGCTTCCTGACCTGCATACAGATTTCTCAAGAGGGAGATCAGGTGGTCTGGTATTCCCATCTCTTTAAGAATTTTCCACAGTTTATTGTGATCCACACAGTCGAAGTCTTTGGCATAGGCAATAAAGCAGAAGTAGATGTCTTTTTGGAACTCTCTTGCTTTTTCCATGATCCAGCGGATGTTGGCAATTTGATCTCTGGTTCCTCTGCCTTTTCTAAAATCAACTTGAACATCTGGAAGTTCTCGGTTCATGTATTGCCGAAGCCTGGCTTGGAGAATTTTGAGCATTAATTTACTAGCATGTGAGATGAGTGCAATTGTGCAGTAGTTTGAGCATTCTTTGGCATTGCCTTTCTTTGGGATTGGAATGAAAACTGACCTTTTCCAGTCTTGTGGCCACTGCTGAAGTTTCCCAATTTGCTGGCATATTGAGTGCAGCACTTTCACAATATCATTTTTAGGATTTGAAATAGCTCAACTGGAATTTCATCACCTCCACCCACTTTGTTCATAGTGATGCTTCCTAAGGCCCACTTGACTTCACATTCCAGGATGTCTGGCTCTAGGTGAGTGATCACACCATCGTGATTATCTGGGTCATGAATATATGTTTTGTATGGTTCTTCTGTGTATTCTTGCCACCTCTTCTTAATCTCTTCTGCTTCTGTTTGGTTCATACCATCTCTGTCCTATATCGATCCCATCTTTGCATGAAATGTTCACTTGGTATCTCTGATTTTCTTGAAGAGATCTCTAGTCTTTCCCATTCTATTGTTTTCCTCTATTTCTTTGCATTGATCGCTGAGGAAGGCTTTCTTATCTCTCTTGCTATTCTTTGGAGCTCTGCATTCAAATGGGTATATCTTTCTTTTTCTCCTTTGCTTTTTGCTTCTCTTCTTTTCACAGTTACTTGTAAGGCCTCCTCAGCTAGCCTTTTGGTTTTTTGCATTTCTTTCTTTTGGGGATGGTCTTGATCCCTGTCTCCTGTAGAATGTCATGAACTTCTGTCCATAGTTCATCAGGCACTCTATCAGATCAGACCCTTAAATCTATTTCTCACTTCTACTGTATAATCATAGGGGATTTGATTTAAGTCATACCTGAATGGTGTAGTCATTTTCTCCACTTTCTTCAACTTAAGTCTGAATTTGGCAATAAGGAGTTCATGATCTGAGCCACAGTCAGCTCCCAGTCTTGTTTTTGCTAACTGTAGAGAGCTTCTCCATCTTTGGCTGCAAAGAATATAATCAATCTGTTTTGTGTCTACCATCTGGTGTTGTCCATGTGTAGAGTCTTCTCTTGTGTTGTTAGAAGAGTGTGTTTGCTATGACCAGTGAGTTCTCTTGGCAAAACTCTATTAGCCTTTGCCCTGCTTCATTCCGTACTCCAAGGCCAAATTTCCCTTTACTCCAAGTGTTCCTTGACTTCCTACTTTTGCATTCCAGTTCCCTATAATGAAAAGGACGTCTTTTTGGGGTTTTAGTTCTAAAAGGTCTTGCAGGTCTTTATAGAACCGTTCAACTTCAGCTTCTTCAGTGTTACTGGTCAGGGCATAAACTTGGATTACTATGATATTGTATGGTTTGCCTTGGAAACGAACAGAGATCATTCTGTCGTTTTTGAGATTGCATCCAAGTACTACATTTCAGATTCTTTTGTTGACTATGATGGCCATTCCATTTCTTCTAAGGGATTTCTGCCCACAGTAGCAGATATAATGGTCATCTGAGTTAAATTCACCCATTCCAGTCCATCTTAGTTCGCTGATTCCTAGAATGTCTATGCTCACTCTTGCCATCTCCTGTTTGGCCACTTCCAATTTGCCTTGATTCATGGACCTAACATTCCAGGTTCCTATGCAATGTTGCTCTTTACAGCATAATACCTTGCTTCTATCATCAGTCATATCCACAACTGGGTGTTGTTTTTCCTTTGGCTCCATCCTTTCATTCTTTCTGGAGTTATTTCTCCACTGATCTCCAGTAGCATATTGGGTCCCTACCAACCTGGGGCGTTCATCTTTCATTGTCTTATCTTTTTGCCTTTTCATACTGTTCATGTGTTTCTCAAGACATGAATACTGAAGTGGTTTGCCATTCCCTTCTTCAGTGGACCACATTCTATATGTATATGTGTGTATACACATATGTATATGAATCACCTTGTGGTGCACCTGAAATATTGCAAGTTAACTATACTTCACTAAAATATATACATTAAGAAAAAAAAAGGGGTACTGTTGGAACCCCAGGACCTCCTTTTGTGCCCCTTCAAATAATCTCTGACCTTCCCTGGGCTTCCCTGATAGCTCAGTTGGTAAAGAATCTGCCTGCAATGCGGAAGACCTTGGTTCGATCCCTGGGTTGGGAAGATCCCCTGGAGAAGGGAAAGACTATCCACTCCAGTATTCTGGCCTGAAAATTCCATGGACTGTATAAGCCGTGGGGTCACAGAGTTGGACATGACTAAGTGATTTTCACTCACCTGACCTTCCTTAAAGGTAACCAGTCTCCTGCCATTTGTGGTAATTACTTCCTTGCATTCCTGTATAATTTTATGACCCAAGGACACTTTGCTAAATACTGGGGTCTAGTTTTGTCAGTTTTATTATTTAATATAAACAGAATCTTATGGTTTATATTCTTTCTCTCATTATATGGCTATGAGATAAGGAGTTTCTCCCTTTTTATTGCTAAGTAGTATTACATTGCATGACTAACCCACAATTTATCCACTTTCCTGTTGATGGACATTTGGATTTTTTTTTTAACATTTTTGCTATTATTAATAAAGTTGCTTTAAAAAAAAAAAGGCATCATTAAGGAACATTTTTGTAAACAATTGGTCAAACAAACGAACTTAACCTTGTTTCTCCACACCTGAAAACATCAGACTCTTCCAAAGCCCATTCATTCTACCAGGGCTATATTGGGCCACTTGGTCTGCCCCTGATCCTCCATCACACATTCCCTTATTGATCTCTGTGTTCCTGGACTATTATATGTGATTAGAGCAAATATACTCAGAGTATCCATGAAATTTAATCAAAAAGGAATTTGTGCTGGGAGGAGTGAATATCTGGGTGTAGAGCACTTCTGGTTTCTCATTGACCATGAGCACATCTGAATGGTACCCAAGTGCCTTAGAAAAATTAGGAGTGTCCCAAGAGTGACCTCTTCCAGGCCACTCAGACCCTTTAATTAACCCTGACTGCTAGTGGTCTGAAAAGTTAACCACAACTCCACACATGTCTCTCTGGGACTCATTTACTCTCTGAGAGAATATGTATGAATTGGTCTGTTGCTCAGATTTATTGATCTCCGGATGCCATACCTTATTTTCAAGAATTACTTTTATCTCTTTTATTCAAGACTATTGAATGTTTTAACCACATTCCCAACCATCTCCAGTTTTTTTTTTTTTTAATTTTTTGCTGATACACACTGATTTCAATAACCTCAACTATTTTTATATTTAACACACTTTGATGGTAGAGTAAATAATTGATCTAACTAGAGTGGGTTTTATTACCAAGAAAACTATTCTCCCTGCATTTTTTAACTACTCACTAGTTAAATAAAGCTCTTTCCTTTTCTACCTAGAAACACTGACCCTGAACTGACAACAAAACCGTAGGTGGGATATTTAAATCTTAAGTGAGTGGTCAGTTAAGTGCCTGTAGAGGTAAAAGGACAGATAACATATTTGGTATGCTAATGGAACCTATTTACTTTAAGGAAAGTGACAAAAACATCAATCAAATCAGAAGAGGCTATTAAGGATTGTTAACTCCCTTTCAGATGAGCAATGATTTCCACTGAGATTTAAATAAATATTCATGAAAAGGACCAATGACAGAAATTTAACCAAAAAATCATACCATGATAAGTTTCTACACAGCTTATGCCAAAACTTACCTGGCTCCCAACATCACAGGATCTTTGATTATTTGGAACACATCTCTTTTAAAATATTGGTGAATATTAGCATTTTTTTTTCATTTTAAACCCAAAACACATTTATTTAAAATTATGCCCTCGAGGTATTTCTAATTCTCAAAAGATTGCATAGTTCCCCTAACCATAAGAATTACACAATTGCTAATGCATTGATAGTATTCAGAATATATTTCAGTTAAAGCACACACACACAAACTGGAAAGCTTGAAAAAGTTGAAGTCATATAAGGTCATAATTTAAAAGTATATGCAAATTATGTGATAAGCAATTTTTAGCCACCATCTGATGACAACTTTGAGCAAGCCTTTAATAAATACCTTAAAACAAAATTCCATGGGTAGGTTCTACTTCAATCCATTTCAATTCAATAAATATCTATTGAGCTACTACAATATTTGTAGAATTAATTTAGATTCTGTTAGAAGCACATAAGTACAGCATAGGAACTCTTATCTCAATGGTAACTAAGAACTGAGATAGAACGCAAACAAATAAAAGAAGTGATTGCTGTGACCATTATCAAAAAGACAAACGACAACATGTTGACAATGATGTGGAAAAAAGGGAACCCTGTACACATTAGTGGAAATGTGAATTGGTTCGAGCCATTATGGAAAACGGTAAAGGAGCTCCTTAAAAATTGAAAATAGAACTAGTATATCATCCAGCAATACCCCTTCCAGGTATATATTTGAAGGAAATAAATCAGTATCTCAAAGAGATATCTGCACTCCCATGTTCATTGTGTTCACAGTTCATTGTGTTCACAGTAGTCAAAAAGCAAAAACAACCTAAGTGTCTGTCAACAGACGAAAAGATAAAGAAATTGTAATACACAATGGAATACTATTCAACCTTTATAAAGTAGGAAATCTTGCCATTTGCAACAAGATGGATCAACTTGGAGGACATTACACTGATGTGTAATTAAATATGGGCTTCCCTGGTGGTTCAGATGGTAAAGAATCTGCCTGCAATGCAAGAGATCCAGGTTCAATCTCTGGGTCAGGAAGATCCCCTGAAGAAGGGAATGGCAACCCACTCCAGCATTCTTGCCTGGAGAATTCCATGGACAGAGGAGCCTGGCAAGCTATAGTCCATGGAGTCAAAAAGTGTCAGACATGACTGAGTAAGTTACACACTTTCATAATTAAATAAGCCAGACACAGACAAATATTGTATTATCTCACTCACATTTGAAATCTAAAGTATTTAAACTCATAGAAACAGACAGCAGAATGCTGGTTGCCGAGGGTTGTGGAGAGGGAGAAATGGGAAGACGCTGGTCAAAAAGTACAAACATTCAGATGTGCAAGATGAGTAAATTCTGGAGATCTACCTAGAGCAAGGTGAGTATATTAACAAAAACATATTGAAATCTACTAAGAGGGTAAATATCAATATTAAGTAATCTTATCCAGAAAAAGAAAAGAAAATGGTAACTATGTGAGATAATGAATGCATTAATTCACTGGATTGTGGTCATTATTTCATTACCAAGATACCAAGCTATACATCTTAAATATATACAATATTTATTTGTCAGTTATGTCTTAATAAAGCCAGGAAAGTAGAAGCAGTTCCTAAACAGTGTGTGTTCATGCTAAATCACTTCAGTCATGTCCAACTCTGTGTCACCCTATGGACTTGTAGCCTGCCAGGCTTCTCTGTCCATGGAATCTCCAGGCAAGAATACTGGAGTAGGTTGCCAAGCCCTCCTTCACTTAAATAGTATAGAACAGCATTTAGTAATTGATAATAAACACAGAAGAAAAAGGGAAAAAAGAAACCAAATGCAAGGCTGGATTTTCAAACTTCTAGATGATATGTGACTTGATATTGTGTTTAGAAAAAATGGAAGAGATAAGATTATAAAAGTAATTGAAAACCAGCAGGATATTAGACTTGGTGTATGAGATACTGGGAAGCTGGAATATTTTTTTTCTTTTTTCCACTATGGTTTACCCAGGGTATTGAATATAGTTCTTTGTGCTACACAGTCGGACCTTCTTGTTTACCCATTCTATATATATAATAGTTTCAGAAGGCTGGAAATTTCTTAATCACAAGATTATTATAATGAAAGTGGGAATTTAGGAAAATTGGTCCAAGAAAGTCTCCAACATGGACAAGATCCCTTTTGCAGAGGGAGTAATTCACTTTTGAGTTGACAAAAATCTGGGGAGATCAGTAGTAGAAGAAATGGAAGGAAGATAACTAAACTGGAATCTTTCAGAGGAGAATTTAAAAGAATTTGGCCACTGGTATTTGAAAGGAAGACAGAATTCATGACTTGGAACCTGATTGGCTCTGTTAGAAAAAGAAAAGAATGACAGGAAAATATACATGGGAGGATTCAGTTCAGTTCAGTTGCTCAGTCGTATCCGACTCTTTGTGACCCCATGGACAGTAGCACACCAGGCCTCCTTGCCCATCATCAACTCCCGGAGTTTGTTCAAACTCACGTCCATTGAGTCAGTGATGCCATCCAACCGTTTCATCCTCTGTCATTCCCTTCTTCTCCCACCTTCAATCTTTCCCAGCATCAGGGTTTTTTCAAACGAGTCAGTTCTTTGCATCATGTGGCCAAAGTATTGGAGTTTCAGCTTCAACATCAGTCCTTCCAATGAACACTCAGGGTTGATTTCCTTTAGGATGGACTGGTTGGATCTCCTTGCAGTCCAAGGGACTCTCAAGAGCCTTCTCCAACACCACAGTTCAAAAGAATCATTTCTTCAACACTCAGCTTTCTTTATACTCCAACTCTCACATCCATACATGACCACTGAAAAAACCATAGCCTTGACTAGACGGACCTTTGTTGGCAAAGTAATGTCTCTGCTTTTTAATATGCGTCTAGGTTGGTCATAACTTTTCTTCCAAGGAGCAAGCGTCTTTTAATTTCATGGCTGCAATCACCATCTGCAGTGATTTTGGAGCCCCAAAACTAGAGTCTGCCACTGTTTCCCCATCTATTTCCCATGAAATGGTGGGACCAGATGCCATGATCTTAGTTTTCTGAATGTTGAGCTTTAAGTCAACTTTTTCACTCTTCTATTTCACTTTCATCAAGAGGCCCTTTAGTTATTCTTCACGTTCTGCCATAAGTGTGGTGTCACCTGCATATCTGAGGTTATTGATGTTTCACATGGAGGATTAGAAATTACTTTTTTGAGGTAGCAATTTTGAGATGATGACAAGATATGCAGGGAGAGGTTCCAGACTGAAACCCTGACCTTTGCTTTTCAGAAGTTAGTTATTATTGGTAGCATTCTATGGCTCTTCTCCATTGTTCATTCCTTACCAAAGAGTAAAGTTTTACCTCAGAGAAATTTTCATGAAAATGAGCCTTGATAAGATTCATATTCAACTAATTGAGTCTCTCCTAACTGCCAGTCACTGTGGTAGACACTTTCACATACATTATCACATTTATTTCTCACAGCAACTGCATGAAGTTGTTTATCTAGAAATTCTAATTAATTACATTGTAATGAAAATGCAACTGCCAAATATTAATCAAGTATTCATTGAATTAATTAGACATATATTGTTTGATTTCTAATTCAATAGCTCCACTGCCCAGATTCCAAATTTCCTTTTAATAGACATTATTAGCAAATATCTCAGAGAAGGCAATAGCACCCCACTCTAGTACTCTTGCCTGGAAAATCCCATGGACGGAGGAGCCTAGTAGGCTGCAGTCCATGGGGTCACTAAGAGTCAGACACAATTGAATGACTTCACTTTCACTTTTCACTTTCATGCATTGGAGAAGGAAATGGCAACCCACTCCAGTATTCTTGCCTGGAGAACCCCAGGGATGGGACAGCCTGGTGGGCTGCTGTCTATGGGATCACACAGAGTCAGACACGACTGAAGCAATTTAGCAGCAGCAGCAGCAAATATCTATTTATGTTGGGTAATAGACATTAGACTAGACATGTATAGTATAACCTAGTATACTATATATAGTACAGTCTAGTATACTATATTATACTATAGTATACTTTTTGCTATGTAGCAAAAAGAGTAGTTCAACATCAAATAAAGCATGAGAATAAAATGCCTTAGTGAAAACAGAAACATATTGGGAGATGGAGCACCCAACTTACAATCTATGATCAACCTCAGATAATTCACTGGATTTTGTTGAGGCTTAGTTACTGTCACATGAAATCAAGACTCTCATTAAGTCTCTGTTCTTGGATTGTTGTAAGGATCAAATGAAGTACTGGTGGAAAAGTTCTTAACTGAACAGAAGGAGGCAAACCAAAGGTTTAAGAGAGAGGAAGAGGATATTTTTCTTTGGATCCCTCTTCTTCCATTTTTAAAGACTTTCCTTGAGAAAGTCTGTGGATAAGAAGGGTGGTAAGAAAAGGGATTCTTTTGGTTTCCATCACCTCCATTCCTCTTCTATGTCCACCATCCATCCTTTTTGCTCCTGTGTGGCTGAGCCTATATCCAAATATATCTCTGTAACTAAGACTGTCCATACTGATTGCTTACATGGTTTTACTCAGTCTTGTCATCATAACTCTTAACCTCTAGCTTTTGATAATTGATACTTATCACCGTATTAAATGACGAAAGAGTGTCCGTTCTTCATCTCATGCTGGACAGCTCACATGTCCACCTTGATGCTGACATGTTAACATTGAAGAGGTCTCACTCTTTCTGTTTGCAAATGCTCAACATGGAAGCACAGACTTTCTCTCTGAACCACACAGAGTTACTAATTGTATTTCATTTGCCTTTTCCATTTTATTTCAATCTAATGAAAGGTTTTAGTACAAGAACTTTGTTTAACATCCCCTTGTAAGTGTTTTCATATAAATACCATAGATGGACCCCAAAATACCCGATATTGCTGGAGTGAGAACATTTTAGAGAACTCTGTGGTTTTAGGTATGATAAGTTGTATCTCACTGGAGGCTCTCATCTACCACTCAAGGTTTTTATCCAAGGCTGCAAGTATCTTTCCTCTTCACAGTGTCCACCATTCCCCTCCAACTTGCTAAGAGCTGCTTACCATTGAATGGTGCCTCAGTCTGGCCCAGAGCCAGGGCGAACTCTTCCATTTAACTTGGACTGAATGATACAGAGGCTTTGGGTATCAGAACGGCAAACTAGACCTCTTATTTTCCTAAACGTTCTGTGCTCTCTACCCCCATCACTGCGATAAACACTATCTATGGAACCAGGACCTGCTGCACTGCGCTTAGACTTTACAAATACCAGCCACCTGAAATGACCACTTTTGTAGGTCAAATAGAGTCAGTTTCCTCTTACCAATCTCACATTTTTCACTCAATACCCTCTACCATCAAGAAAAGTAGACATAATCATCCCCATTGTTACAGCTGAGAAAATGAATACTCAGATCAATAGGTGACCAGGGTATACTCAGACACCTGGAGAAGTAGTGGGGCCCAGTTTTAAAACAGCAAAGTCACACCTATACTCTCAAAGATAGATTTTAAGGATAGATGAAGGTCCAGAGGAATTCATGAGAGTAACGATGGGTAAACAGTACAGACTAAGATTCAATAGGAAGATTATAACATAGATTATCTCTGGTGGCTCAGAAGATAAAGAATCTGCCTGCAATGCAGGAGATCCAGGTTTGATCCCTGCATCAGGAAAATCCCCTGGAGGTTTAATTGGCAACCCACTCCAGTATTCTTGCATGGAGAATCCCCATGGACAGAGAAGCCTGGTGGGCTATAGTCCATGGGATCACAAAGAGTTGGACATGACTGAGTGACTAACACTTTCCCTTTCATAATATAGAAACAGCAAATAACAAATTTTGAGAATTCTTCCATAAGTAATAACAACACACTCAGAACAGAAAGAAAAAGCATAGATCAAAAAATTACTTTGAAAGTAAAGAAAAAAATCCTAGAGATTTAATTTCTAAATACTGGAATGTCTTACTCACTAAGTCAGTTGACTTGCCCTTTATTTAAAATGCAGAATATCAAGAACCCAAAATAAAAATAAATAGGCAAATGATCAAAGAATACCGATAGGCAGGCTTTCAAGTTTCAAGGTTCTTTTATTTTCTTCTGGCTGTCCTGGGTCTTTGTTGGGTGCATGGGCTTTCTGTAGCTGTGGCTCACGAGCTCTCTAGTTGCAGCATGTAAATTTAGTTGCCCTATGTCATGTGGGATCTTAGTTCCCCAACCAGGAATTGAACCCACATCCCATGCATTGGAAGGATGATTTTTAACTGCTGGACCACCAGAGAAATCCCTCAAGTTTCAAGATTCTTAAGTCAGAATGGAAAATTGCAGAGAACTCGGGAACCTGGTGGCATTGCTTGGGTGCCATTCTGATCCTATCCCCAACAGTCCCTGATTTCATAACTGAGTGGTAAAACCTTGATGTGAGGATGAAGGGAGAGACTGGATAATTTAATTCTATGTTATGGAGAAAGCAGAAATCAAAGTGAAGGATATCAAGGTGAGAAAATGTGGAGGATTACTATCTAGTAAGATTGAATAAAAGTGCAATATCTTGGTAATATATAAAATCAATGAATGCAAGGCTAGTCTTCAGTGAGAAAGTGGAATGTTTGACCCAGGCATTACGCTATGAAGGACACAGGAATCTCTCTTGAACCTGCTACAAATACGCTAAAGGCAGCTGTCATGATGTCAAGACAAACTGCACACGTTCTGTCTAATGAGATCAACTTTCATTCATTCACTTTGCTTTCTCTTTTCTTTTCAGAAACCTCTTAAGTAAAGGTATTTTTTTAAGGGAAAACACTAAACATTTTCATACTAAAATAACTATTTTCACATTTTAAACTTCCCTTCCAGACTTGATCTGTATAACTGTGACGATTGTGAACATAAACTTGTGTTTCATATTTTTATACCTATCACTATACGACTAGTATGTTTCCATGTTTCTAGTTATCACTTTAAAGGCTGACATCTGCGGGGCATTCAATGTAGAAATTATTAAGATGTATTCTAAATATTCAACTGAACAATTTAAAGTGTTTTACCTTTCATTTTTTAAATTTTTATGTTTTAGCTTTGTCTATTTTTTTAATTTGTATTTTATATTGGTCTATAGTTGATTCACAATGTTGCATTAGTCCTAGGCATATAGCCCTAGGCATACAGCAGAGTGATTCAGTTATACATATATATGTATCTATTCTTTTTCAAATTCTTTTCCCACTTAGATTATTGTAGAAAATATAGCAGAGTTCCCTGTGCTATACAGTAGATCTTTGTTGCTTTTCTATTTTAAATATAGTAATGTGTATATGTCAATCCCAAACTCCCAATTTATCTCCCTACCACCTCTTCCCTTTGTTTTCTATGTCTGTGAGTCTGTTTCTTATTTTAAGTGCCAAATTCCAGGAAAGAGATCTGTGATGGTTTCCATTGTTTCACCTGTCCAGCGGAGGGCTGTGGTAAAGGAATCCTGTTTCCTTTGGGAATACCAGACAGTCTCTGCCTTAACCCATTTGGTCTATATAGGGCTGACCCCCAAACCAGTAGTGAGGCAATCACTGGATTATTCAATATCTTCCATCCAGCTGGACAAACCAATTGGATGGGGAAAAATTATGTGACCATAGTCAGCACAGTGAGAAACAATTATGGAAGAAAGGCTCTGTATCTGCCAGATTTAAAGCTGGTAGAATGAAGAGCTGAGTTTACTTACGTCACCACAAGGCAAGAAACTGTCTGAGACTTTAACAGAGAATAGAAAGTTTTGACAAGAGATGTGACAGAGAATGAGAGAAAAAGACCAAGTCCTAACTAACTTTTGAATACCTGGATGCAACTAGGCCTGATTTTTCAAATATTTGAGCTAATAAATCTTCTTTGAGGTTTAAGCTAGTTTGAGTTAGACTTCTCTCACTTGGAACCAAAATAGCCTTGAATGATTCTATCGAAGAAATGAGGCATGAAACTGTAAGAAGGGGTGTCTACACTTAGGGCCTTGGATCTGCAGAATATGTAAAGCTCTCTCTGTTAACAGATATATTTCACCCACAAATGAACTAAATATCATGAATGGGGTCTAAAAACTGGAAATGTATAAAATGCAGGGTCTTGTTCTTGCAAAATGAGCCAGGTAACTGGGATGAGCTTGCACAACTAACGGGGCTGTTCTAGGCTTTGGCCACATAATTCAAATCTGACTTCATGCTAGCTGTTGTTTGCTGCTGTCTGGGAAGGGTTGGCCACCTTGTTTTACACATCGATTCTACATATGCTGACTGGTTGGAACTCCCGATGGGTGACACTGATTTCAGGACTCCAGCTTCATGTTGATGATCTGATCCAAGGTGAATGGGCTAGAAGAATACTGAGACCCAGAGACCGAGCCTTTCGGTGACCACCCTGAGAACTCTCTTCCCTCCAAGTTACTTTGTCTTAGCTCACAATGTCCCACAGAAGAAAAAGAAACTTTAGTTGAGAACAGAGCTGGACACAGGAATGTATCTAATTAGTGCTATTGCAGGGTTTACTGACTTTCTGAGCTCCTTCTCAAAGGCAGAGACCGTGTGAAACATACACAAAAGAAATCTGACTTAATCCCAAGTCTATATTCTACAAGGCAGGTGTTAATGGTATGATCATTTCATAGATGAGGAAATGATCTGGTCTCCACTGGAAATGACCTTGGAAGTTCCATTTTAAGGCACTTATTTTACATGTCAGGACTATAAGCTGAGAGTGGTCAGGACTGGCCCAAGGACATTCAACAAACCAGCAAGGTCAAAGCTTGAACTCAGCTCCCCTGATGCTGTCCTCTTTTCTCTTTCTTGGACTCACATTGCTCTCTGTCTTCCTGTCCCCAAACACTGGAAAACAAATATACAAATTGGGAAGAACTCCTTTGGACAACAACAAGTAGAGGTATTAGAGATATTAGGTAACAGAATACCAAACTTAAAATCCAATGAGAAAGGAATTTATAAAGTTTGGAAACAGGCCATTTTGGAGTCTGATAAATGACAAGAGAGAAGATGTTGACAGGGCCTCTTCAGAGAAGGAAAAAAGTGAACAGGAGAAACTGAACTCCTTATGTTTAACTATCATATTTACAATCTTCTCCTCCAGGTATAAAAATAAGCTTAATGAGGAAAACAGCCATGGGGAAAAAAAATTCAAGAATTGGTAAAACCAAAGAAATGGTGAGAATAAAACAACACCCAGTAAAATAGACAAGAGTATGTAATTGCAAACAGCTGGTAAGTGGGTGGATAGAAAGTGAGAGTGTTAGTCGTTCATTGTGACTGACTGGGACTCCATGGAGCATAGCCCGCCAGGCTCCTCTGTCCATGCAATTCTCCAGGCAAGAATACCAGAGGGAGTAACCATTTCCTTCTCCAGGGGATCTTCCTGATCCAGGGATCGAACCCGGGTGTACTGCATTTCAGGCAGATTCTCTACTGTCTGAGCCATCAGAGAAATCCCAAGTGGGTGGATAGAAATCAGGCATTGTGAGATAAGGGCGATTCCAAAATCAAATAGCAGAAATAGTGGTCATTTACTCACCTAACGAAGGCCAGTTTTAAAACTCAAGTCAGTGAAGCTGGTACGTAAAACATGTGTATGGTGAGTGACTGGAATCACTCTCTCAGCTCTCCTAGTCCATCCCCTCCTAAGGAAAAGAATTTTTAAAAAGTAAAATGCCCAGTTTCTCACCTGTCTTAATGCATCACAAGCACCAGATCCAAGCACAAATCTCTCTTAAAGACCTTGGATTAGCACCTCAGGGTGCCAAGCAGAACTGACATGAAGAACCCCAAGGTGGCTTATTTAACTGGCTAATTGCTAACTGGTAGGAGGTGGGCTATGACAGGGAGTGGGAATGGGCCTGCCTTCTGCATGAATGAATTCAACACATGGAATTCATGCTCGTATTTACATTTATAACTTACAAAATTTCTATGTCATTGACCCCAAGCTGATAAACAAAATTACAAAGTTCATTTTAATTTCATAGTCTTGGCCAATCTCATCAGTCTCCCCATTAGGTTTTCATAGTAAAAGACAGAGAAAAAATAAGAAAGCATATGTTTTTAGCCAAGAATAAATATAGCAAGAATAAAGGAAATAAAAAAGGAAAACTGACCTTGGCCCAATGACTTAAATTTTTCCACCTTTCTCATATGGAGAGTTTCCAAGTTCTACCATTTCAAAGAAAACACCTCATTGAAGAACACGTAATTGCATGTTGTTTCCATTCTTTAAATGTGGGAAATGAAGCCTTTTCACATTCACATCATCAGCTGTGCCCTAGGAAACCTTCCATTCTTTCCAAATTAGTTTTTGTATCATTAAACCAATCAGCATTAGGTGCTTAGGATTATTTTCTGGAATAAACCCTGAATCATTACCTACATCATGTATGTAATAAAGGCAAATAATGACATCATTATATAGCACATGAGCACTGACCCTAAATGACCAAGCCCTAAAAGAAATCAGGGCTGTCCTAATAAGAATCAGGCAGGATGCCTAATGAAAATCAAACAGCAGACCTAATAAGAAGTAATGTATTTTGCTTCTCCTTCAAATTCACTTTTGATTTGCTTTTCATGAGAATCCCTGTTTGAAGTGGAACTCCCGCAGGCTAGAATTCTCAGAGTTAACTCTGCGATGAGTAACTCCCAGGTGGTTCTCTGGGCCATTTGATCTGGGACAAGAACCACTCGCTCATGCAATGAGTATTTGATGGGCATTTACCATAACCATAGGCTTCAACCTGGCTGTTTTCTAATTGAACAAACATTACTGAGTGCCTAGTACAAACATGAATGGAGCTAGACTCAGAAATTGAAGCAATAAATAAGAAGTGTCCTAGACATCACTTAGACATCACTTATATCTTAGACATCACTGTGTGTTTATTACATGCTAGGCACAAATATCTATGCATTATTAATTAATAATCTGATATTCCCAACAATCCTAGGAGGAAGTACATGTTTTACTCCATTTTACAAGTATGAAAAATAAGGCTTTTCCAGATTAAGAGACTTGCTCAAGGTCACATTGCAAGGGAGGTACAGCGATGACGGGAAAAATTCAATCCATCTCCAGCTTAGACACTGTATTATCTTCTATTGGAACCATTTGAAATTGCTGATATTGGACACCACTTTTTTTTTTTTAACCTACAGAATGAAAAATAGGTTTTTCCCTAGAAGAACTGGGGTATGGTATGGAATAAACAGAAACCTTTCTTTATGAAATAAAGGATGATTTGCAGCAGGGTGGTTATCCACATCACCATGTGTGTGCCCGGTCCCAGCCACTACTCTGTAGCCTTAAATATGAGTTCAAATCTCGTCACTTCCTGTCCACACCGGAAATCCAGTACTAACACAATGAGAACACATCCCGTACTCATGTTTTCCCCCCTGTGTTAGTCTGACTGAGATCCCAACTACTGTTGTCATAATACTTACTTATAGGCTTGGAATGGGAATGCAAAAAAGTGTTGCCAATATTTGCCTTGTCATAAAAGGAAAGCAAAGAACCTGGACAGAGAGGATGTGGTATTTATCAAAAAGAGAACAAGATTATGCACGTGTAGAAAGTCAAATGAAATTTTTGCAACATTCTTTTACACAAATTATTTACAAACTTGATTATATGACTCATTCTGTAAAGCACTTTACAAATCTCTAAGAATGGATATAGTTTGAGCACTCTCTTCTGCTTTGAACATACACAGAAGATGGAAACTTTCAAGTTTAAAGATGGAAACTTTCTACAATCTACTGTACACAATGGATGAGCTAAAGTATTTCAAATTCACTCTTTGCAGCCCTTGTTTACTGCTAGTAACTCAACATGCATGAGTTTTGAGGAAAGATTAGAAATGCATTTATTCTGAGTATGATACCCTCTGGGCATTAACTATATAAAAATTGGTGGAATTGTTTCTCAGATTCTTTCCCATTACAGGTTATTACAAAATATTGGATATAGTTCCCTTTATCACACAGTAGGTCCTTGTTTTTTATGTATTTTTTAATGTATAAGAGTGTGTATCTGTTAATCTCAAACTGTTGATTTATCCCACCCCCACCCTGCCCCTTTGGTAACCATAAATTTGTTTCCCGTGCATCTGTGAGCCTGTTTCTGTTTTGTAAGTCCATTCATATCTTTTTTTTAGATTCCATACACAGACACATACAAACACATACACACACACTTTGCTGTACACATGAAATCAGCACAACATTGTAAATCGATTATACTTCAATCTTAAGAAAAGAACTGGTGTAATAACACACAACCAGTTCAACATTTTTAAAAATTAATGCAATTGGTTGATTAGCATAGCTTTTACAGGGAATTAATCTTTTGCTTCCGAGACTATCAGCCTCTTGAGAGCAAGGACCATGTTATATTCTGAATTTCTCACAGGTTAAATAGCATGCAATAAAAATGTATCATTTGGTCGCTTTATTTAACTTACAGTCTTTGTAACTACTCAAGAAAGGAATCAAGTAAGAAATTGTATTTGTAGCCTTGATGTTTGTCATCAAAAAAGGGCTGAGTTGCAGGAAACTATGTTTTATCAGTCAACCATTAAAAATATCCCACATAGTAGCAGGTCTCTGCAGAGCCCAAACTGACCAACATGAAATACTTCATCTCCTTGGACAACACATCCCGTAAATTATGAAAAGAAAATGGTATTTTATGAGAGCCAGGCAACCTCATTTTCTAGGCAGCACATTTCATTCATATCTCCGTTATTAATAGGTCACTTACAGGATTCATGACTGGTGCCACTGCGTGAAGGTACCCATACATGGACAATCACCGTGGCGAAAAGTAGTATATCTCAGTTCTTTCTAGAACAGTAACTTTATCAAAATGATCACAGGTGTCCTTTGAACTCCACTCAAACATTTTCTAATTGGAAATGTTTTAGGTCATGCTCATCAGAGTTCCTAGATTTCTTTTTAACTTCAAAACTTTCAAAAATCTCCTTTTACCCATGAGTTTTGCCTACTAAGTTTGCATTTCCGCCATGGATTACTGCAGGCAAAAGTGCCTAGTTGTACTTTTATAACTCTCAAATCAGCTCATCTTTTGCATGAGTAAACATATTCAATATTTTTAAAATTAGAAGCTGAAGAACACAGGATGAGATGGCACTATAAAGAGAGCTAGGACAGATAATTAAGGATTAAAATCTAAACCATTGCCTCTCCGGCTCTCACACAAGGCAGAGCAAGAAGTATGCATGACTTCCATCTCCTGAGTGAAATACAGATACAAGGGGCCTGCCAGACGAGGCCTTCTGCAGTTTTCATTATAAAGTTAATATTTATCTTATAGCACTGAGTTTATCTTACCAACTTATCTCATTCAAAAAAAGAAGAATTCCTTGATTTACCACATTAAAGTAAATATTGCTATGAGATATGTGTTAAATTTTTAATAAAAACCACCCTATCTTGGTTGGATCAAAGAGAGCTGCTTCAGCTGAGATGTAAACAAAACCAAATAAAAATACGTAATTCCTAATACTGGGCATTGCTGCACGTATCAACCAGCCCACCCATGACAACTTACAGTCTTAAGGGGCTATTTCAGAACTTCAGTTTATTATAAGTCATCATCTTTGAACTCAAATGGGCAATCACCTGCAATGCTGACCCACAGGATAGCATTTCAGAACTGTATACTTCTCGTGTCTGAACTGTGACCCCTGAAAGGTACCAAAGTGAAGTGTAATTCAGTTAGATTTATAAACAGCACCCTTTGCCTTATATGCATGTGATTTTTGTATGGTAGATTTATTAGCGTGCTATGTTCTTCTTTGTACAGAATAGTTCAGTTCAGTTGCTCAGTTGGGTCCGACTCTTTGTGACCCCATGGATGGCAACACACCAGGCCTCCCTGTCCATCACCAACTCCCAGAGTTTACTCAACTCATGTCCATTGAGTCAGTGATGCCATCCAAACATATCATCCTCTGTCATCCCATTTTCCTCACACCTTCAATCTTTCCCAGCATCAGGGCCTTTTCAGATGAGTCAGTTCTTCACATCCGGTGGCCAAAGTATTAGAGTTTCCGCTTCAGCATCAGTCTTTCCAATGAACACCCAGGATTGATTTCCTTTAGGATGGACTGGTTGGATCTCCTTGCAGTCCAAGGGACTCTCAAGAGTCTTCTCCAAGAGTAGAGTTAGATGTAAAGAGTAGAGATGTACAGCGTTGATCTACAGAGTAGTTAGATGTACAGAATAGAGTTATATGTAGGACCCAGGTTGTCTTCACTAATCCCATATTCTTTTGGGGCTTCCAGGTGGTGCTAGTGGTAAAGAACCCAGTTGCCAATGAAGAAGACATAAAAGATGCAGGTTCGATGCCTGGGTCAGGAAGATCCCTTGGAGGAGGGCATGGCAACCCACTCCAGGATTCTTACCTGGAGAATCCCATGGACAGAGGAACCCAGCGGGCTACAGTTCATAGGGTCACAAAGAGTTGTGCCCAACTGAAGCATCTTGGCACATAGCACACATATTTTTTCAGTTAGCAATAAAAATCCTATTACTGAAGAGCAAAAACAACACAATATGGTGATCCAGATTTTCAACCTCATATGAAGGAGAATGAAAAGTCAGTGAGCCTAGGGAAGGCTCCACATGTGTACGAAGTGAGCCACCAGCAGCTTGTAGCTGATGCTCACAGAATTACTTTTCCACCCTGGAATAAGCTGCATGGAGGGGAGAACACAGGACAAAATGGCCAGAGAATATAGGACCACTTCAAACCTCCAGGTTCAGAAAGAGAATAAAGCCAAGTCTTTAAACTCAATCCATAAGTTAAATATATTTTGGACCATGCTGCTCCCTGTAACAAGCCCCACAGCCTTAATACCACAAACTCTTCAACCAGACCCACATGCGTTTGAATCACAGCTCTGTCACTCACTCTTCAGGAAAGTTATACAACCTCTCAGGCCCGTGCCTAGATTTTCTCATCTATAAAATGGAGACAATAATCATACCTATCTCTTAGAGGTGATAGGAGAATTAAATGAGTTAATATTTGTTAAGTTCTTGTAAAGAGTCTGGCACACAGTAAATGGCACTGTATTTAATGAATATGCAACATATTTATATAAATAATTATTACTGTTGTTTAGTCACTCAGTCATATCTGACACTTTGCGACCCCATGGACTGCAGCACGCCAGGCTTCCCTGTCCGTCACCAACTCCTGGAGTCTGCTCAAACTCATGTCCACTGAGTCGGTGATGCCATCCAACCATCTCATCCTCAGTCATCCCCTTCTCCTCCTGCCTTCAATCTTTCCCAGCATCAGGGTTTTTCCAATGAGTCAGCTCTTCGCATCAGGTGGCCAAAGTATTGGAGTTTCAGCTTCAGCATCAATCTTTCCAATGAATTTTCAGGACAGATTTCCTTTAGGATGGACAGGTTGGATCTACTTTCTGTCCAAGGGAATCTCCAGAGTCTTTTCCAGCACTGCAGTTCAAAAGCATCAGTTCTTTGGCACTCAGCCTTTTTTATGGTCCAGCTCTCACATCCGTACATGACTACTAGAAAAATCATAACTTTGACCATATAAGTCCTGTCTCTGCTTTTTAATATGCTAGCTAGTTTTGTCAGACTGTAAAAAACCAGGCTCCTCTGTCCATGGAATTCTCTAGACAAGAATTCTGGAGTGGGCAGCATTCCCTTCTCCAGGGGAATCTTCCTGACCTAGGGACTGAACAAGAATCTGCCTTCAATGTAAGAGACCTGGGTTCAATTCCTGGATTGGAAGATCCCCTTGAGGTGGGCATGGCAACCCACTCCAGTGTTCTTGCCTGGAGAATCCCCATGGACAGAGGAGCATGATGGGCTACAGTCTCAAAGAGTCAGACATGACTGAGCAACCAAGAACAGTACAGGTAGGTTCATCATTTCTTTTCTTCCAAGGAGCAAATGTCTTTTAATTTCATAGTTTCAGTCACCGTCCACAGTGATTTTTGAGCCCAAGAAAATAAAGTCTGTCACTGTTTCCATTGTTTCCCCATCTACTTGTCATGATTTGCCATGAAGTGATGGAACCAGATGCCATGATCTTCATTTTTGAATGTTGCGTTTTAAGCCAAATTTTTCACTCTCCCCTTTCACCTTCACCAAGAGACTTTTTAATTCCTCTTCACTTTCTGCCATAAGGATAGCATCATCTGCGTATCTGAGGTTATTGATATTTCTCTCAGCAATCTTGATCTCAGTGTGTGCTTCATCCAGCCTGGCATTTCACATAATGTACCCTGCATAAAAGTTAAATAAGCAGGGTACCAACAAACAGCCTTGACGAACTCCATTCCCAATTTGGAACCAGTTCATTGCTTCATGTCCAGGACTAACTGTCGCTTCTTGACCTGCATATAGGTTTCTCAGGAGGCAAGTAAGTTTTTCTGGTAGTCCCATCTCTTTAAGAATTTTCCACAGTTTGTTGTGATCCACAAAGTCAAAGGTTTCAGCATAGTCAATGAAGTAGAAGTAAATGTTTCTCTGAAATTCTCTTGCTTTTTCTACGATCCAACAAATGATAATCTGACCTCTGGTTCCTCAGCCTTTTCTAAAACCAGCTTGAACATCTGGAAGTTCTTGGTTCACATACTGCTGAAGCCTCGCTTGAAGGATTTTGAGCATCACTTTATAAGCATGTAAGGGCAATTGTGCAGTTGTTTGAACATTCTTTGGCATTGCCCTTCATTGGGATTGGAATGAAAACTGACCTTTTCAGTCCTGCGGCCACTGCAGAGTTTTCCAAATTTGCTGACAGATTGAGTGCTAGACCATTCAGGTATGACCTAAATCAAATCCCTTATGATTATACCACAGAAGTGACAAATAGATTCAAGAGATTATATCTGATAGACAGAGTGCCTGAAGAACTAAGGATGGAGGTTCATGATCTTGTACAGGAGGCAGGGATCAAGAACATCTCCAAGAAAAAGAAATGCAAAAAGGCCAAATGGTTGTCTGAGGAGGGCTTACAAGTAGCTGTGAATAGAAGAGAAGTCAAAGGCAAAGGAGAAAAGGAAAGATATACCCATCTGAAAGAAGAGTTCCAAAAAATAGCAAGGAAAGATAAGAAATTGTTCCTCAGCAATCAATGAAAAGAAATAGAGAAAAACAATGGAATGGGAAAGACTAGAGATGTCTTTAAGAAAATTAGGGACACCAAGGGAACATTTCATGCAAAGGTGGGCACAATAAAGGACAGAAACATTATGGACCTAATAGAAGCAGAAGATATTAAGAAGAGGTGGCAAGAATACATGGAAGAACTATACAAAAAAGATCTTCATGACCCAGAAAATCATGATAGTGTGATCACCAACCTAGAGCTAGACATCCTGGAATGCAAAGTCAAGTGGGCCTTAGGAAGCATCACTATGAACAAAGCTAGTGGAGGTGATGGAATTCCAGTTGAGTTATTTCAAATCCTAAAAGATGATTCTGTGAAAGTGCCACACTCAATATGCCAGCAAATTTGGAAACCTCAGCAGTGGCCACAGAACTGAAAAAGGTCAGTTTTCATTCCAATCCCAAAGAAAGGCAATGCCGAAGAATTCTTAAACCACCACACAATTGCACTCATCTCACATGCTAGTAAAGTAATGCTTAAAATTCTCCAAGCCAGGCTTCAGCAATACATGAACCACGAACTACCAGATGTTCAAGCTGGTTTTAGAAAAGGCAGAGGAACCAGAGATCAAATTGCCAACATCCACTGGATCATTGAAAAAGCAAGAGTTCCAGAAAAAACATCTATTTCTGCTTTATTGCCTATGCCAAAGCTTTTGACTATGTGGACCACAACAAATTCTGGAAAATTCTTAAAGAGATAGGAATAACAAACCACCTGACCTGCCTCTTGAGAAATCTGTGTGAAGGTCAGGAAGCAACAGTTAGAACTGGACATGGAATAACAGACTATTTCCAAATATGAAAAGGAGTATGTCAAGGCTGTATATTGTCACACTGCTTATTTAACTTATATGCAGAGTACATCATGAGAAAGGATGTACTGGGCTGGAAGAAGCACAAGCTGGAATCAAGATTGTCGGGAGAAGTATCAATAACCTCAGATACGCAGATGACACCACCCTTATGGTAGAAAGTGAAGAAGAACTAAAGAGCCTCTTGATGAAAGTGAAAGAGGAGAGTGAAAAAGTTGGCTTAAACTCAACATTCAGAAAACTAAGATCATGCCATCTGGTCCCATCACTTCGTGGCAAATAGATGGGGAAACACTGGAAACAGTGACAGGCTTTCTTTTGGGGGCTCCAAAACTACTGCAGATCTTGACTGCAGCCATGAAATTAAAAGATGCTTATTCCTTGGAAGAAAAGTTATGACCATCATCGACAGCATATTAAAAAGCAGATTCATTACTTTGCCAACAAAGGTCCGTCTAGTCAAAGCTATGGTTTTCCCAGTGGTCATGTATAGATGTGAGAGTTGGACTGTAAAGAAAGCTGAGCACAGAAGAATTGATGCTTTTGAACTGTGGTGCTGGAGAAGACTCCTGAGAGTCCCTTGGACTGCAAGGAGATCCAACCAGTCCATCCTAAAGGAAATCAGTTATGAATATTCATTGGAAGGACTCATGTTGAAGCTGAAACTTCAATACTTTGGCCACCTGATGACTCATTTGAAAAGACCTTGAAGCTGGGCAAGATTGAAGGCAGGAGAAGAAGGGGATGACAGAGGATGAGATGGTTGGATGGCATCACCAACTCAATGGACTTGAGTTTGGGTAAACTTCAAGAGTTGGCAATGGTCAGGGAGGACTGGCATGCTGCAGGCCATGGGGTCACAAAGAGTTAGACATGACTGAGCAACTGAACTGAACTAAACTGTACTGAGTGCAACATTTTAATAGTATCATCTTTTGGGATTTGAAGTACCTCAACTGAATGTCCAACTCTTGTGACCCCATGGACTGGGCTCACCAGGCTCCTCTGTCCATGGAATTCTCCAGGCAAGAACAGTGTAGTGGATAGCCATTCCTTTCTCCAGGTTCTCTTCCTGACCCAGGGATCAAAACTGGGTCTCCTTCATTGCAGGCAGATTCTTTGCATCTGAGCCAAAAAGGAAACTCCATTAATCATCATTAAGAAGATATATTAACAAAATTTTAATGTATTTATTAAAGCAAAACATTCTTCCTATTAACTTCTTTGATTTATATAACAGTACACAGAGGATGAGATGGCTGGATGGCATCACGGACTCGATGGGCATGAGTTTGAATAAACTCCGGGAGTTTGTGATGGTCAGGGAGGCCTGGCGTGCTGTGATTCATGGGGTCACAAAGAGTCGGACACGACTGAGCAACTGAACTGAACTGAACTGACTAGAGATAAATTCAAACCTTACCTCCTTCTCCAACTCTATGCTTTTTCCCTCCCCCTTTACCCAACTCATTAGCCTTTTAAGCATAGTAGGAGAACTTTTTCTCTTTACAACAATAACTCTAACATTTCGTAAACACTCTGTGTGTACTAGGTTGCTTACCTCATTCAGTCCTCATGAAACAGTGAAATGAGTCTTATTATTATCCCCACTCAACAGATGAAGCAATGAAGGCATTGAAGGATATGTAAATTATCCAAGATAACAAAGTTAGTATGGAACAGAACCAGGATTAGAATCCAGACAGTATAGAAGTTTGCTTCATAGAAAGTAAATATACCACACCAGAAAAAAAAAAAAAAAATCCCTGTTGAACTGACCACTTATAAGACGAATCCTCAGGCTTCCCTGGTGATCTAGTGGCTGAGAATCTGTCTGCCAGCAGGGGGGCCACGGGTTCAATCCTTGATCCAGGAAGATACCCAATGCCGAGGAGCAACGAAGCCCACGTGCCACAGCTGCCGAGCCTATGTACTGCAGCTACTGAAGCCCATGCACCAAGAGCCTGTGCTATGCAACCAGAAGCCCCTGCAATGAGAAGCCCGTGCATGAAGAACAGCCCCTGCTCACACAACTAAAAAAAGGCTGCATGCAGCAATAAAGACCCAGCACAATAATTAATCTTAAAAAAAAAAAAACTAATCCTCATTCAAAACTCCCTCCTACCTCTACTCACCGTATACCACCTAATACCCAGGCAATCTGCATATCCATGAGAACTACTGATTGCTGTTTTAAGCCACTGAGTTTGGGCTTAATTTTATTGATAAGGGTTTTGTATGCTTTTAATAAATGGAAACAAAATTGAATTTGAAAATGCTTATAAAATATTAAACAGACATATGTTGAAAGCCTGTATATTTTCTTATAGAATATATACACACACACGCATACACAAACAGGTTTCAGGCCAATTGTTTATACAGCTTAAATAAAGCTTCTCCTAGAAAATCAATTCTTTTTCCCAAAATATTAATGTCTATACCCACACTTCAGATTAACATGCTTTTGCTAATAGCAAAACAAAACTGCAAATCTTACCAAAAATCCAGGCTTCCATGAAGTCAAGGGGCACACTGTCATAAGATTTTCATAGCACCTGAAAGCCACTGTAGGGTTAAACCAGTCAACAATTGAAAAACAGAAATGTCAACAAGTATAATGACTCCACGTGTTTCTAAAGAGATAAATTCAAATATCAAAGAATTAAGGGATGCCTATGTGAACACTGACAAAGTCCTTGAATAATTTTACAAAAATAATTTTTTATGATTATACTATGCAAATAAACCAAGAAATGAGCTCTTCCTCCAGGAGGCAGAGCTGAATCAACAAAACACAAACTAGAATCTGTCCTCCTCCTCTCAAAAAAACTTGATTCATTTTTTGATACATAGTTGAAAAAAAAAATCTAAATTTGATTATAATATAAGAGTCATTGAACATATTTTTATAACAGTTAACTTTATTTTTCAAGATAAAGTCCACTCAAGACTTTTTTTCCTGATTACATTTTGGCCAGCATTTTAAAAAGGATTCACTCAAGAAGGCTTTTTTCTCTACTACCAATTATCCTCAGAGAAAAGAAAAGAGGATTTCTTTTCCCACATTTCTCTATCAAAGAATCTTCAAAAAGTAAACCCATCTAAGTCATAAAAAGATTTTAAGAGTAATTCTGCTATCTGGTGGCAAAATGCATAAACAACCAGAGCAAGAGATGGGATTACAAGTACCAACAAATGGGTCTGAATTTTTCTTACATTTTCCAAAAAAACAGACTTTTCTAACCTGAACTAAAATTAAAACACTCAAACCTTGTCAAAGAATCATTAATTTAGGAATAAAGAAAGGGAAAGAATAGATTATTATTGAATATTGTGTTAGCAACTATTAGAAACTTTGCATTCAATTTCTGAGAAAATTTGAATCACTAAGAGTTTCCTTCAATGATAAAGAACAACTCTCCAAAGCAGTATAATTGACCCAAAGATAAGCTGGTCAATTGCCATTGTGATGCAAATGCTCCCTGTGACTTAAAGTCATACCAAATAAATTTTAAAGCAGGAAGAGATCTTAAATATTACATAGCCTGACATTCTCATTTTACAGATGAGAAAACTGAATCCAGGAGATTAAGTGACTTGTCTAAGACCACACAACTAGTTAAAGTCAACACAGGGCCTAGAATCTAAGTGTCTTGACTTAAGGGCCAACGATATTTCTCCAATTCTTGGGCTTCCCCAGTGGCTCAGAGGTAAAAGAATCTACCTGCAATGCAGGAAATGCAGGAGGCTCTGGTTCAATCCCTGGGTCAGGAAGATCCCCTGGAGAAGGGCATGGCAACCCACCCTAGTATTCTTGCCTGAAAAAGCCCATGGACAGGGAGTCTGTTGTCGTTGTTGTTCAGTCACTCAGTTGTGTCCGACTCATTGCAACCCCATGGACTGCAGCACACCAGGCCTCCCTGTCCATCACCAACTCCCGGAGCTTACTCAAACTCATGTCCATTGAGTCGGTGATGCCATCCAACTGTCTCATCCTCTATCATCCCCTTCTCATCCTGCCTTCAATCTTTCCCAGCATCAGGGTCTTTTCAAACGAGGCAGTTCTTTGCATCAGGTGGCCAAATTATTGGAGTTTCAGCTTCAGCATCAGTCCTTCCAATGAATATTCAGAACTGATTTCCTTTAGGAGGGACTGGTTTAATCTCCTTGCAGTCCAATGGACTCTCAAGAGTCTTCTCCAACACCACAGTTCAAAAGCATCAATTATTCGGCGCTCACACATCCATACAGGACTACTGTAAAAACCATAGCTTTGTCGGCAAAGTAATGTCTCTGTTTTTTAATATGCTGTCTAAGTTTGTCATAGCTTTTCTTTCAAGGAGCAAGTGTCTTTAATTTCATGGCTGCAGTCACTGTCTACAGTGCTTTTGGAGCCCAGGAAGAGGAGAGTCTGGTGGGCTACAACCCCTGGGTCAGGAAGATTCCCCTGGAGGAGGGCATGGCAACCCACTCTGGTATTCTTGCCTGAAAGAGCCCATGGACGGGGGGTCTGGTGGGCTGTAATCCATGGGATTGTAAAGAGTTCAACATGACTGAGCTACTGAGTACGCACACGCTTCACTTGAAATGGTAGCAGTTATGAGAAAGCATTTCAACCAAAGCCTATTGCATCCCACATGTTTTCCTCATTGAGTCTGTTTCCCCTCTTTGAAAAGAATAGTGGGTTGTATCAACAGTGAGTTTAATATTGTTTTCCATATTTGAAGGTAACAGAATCTTAAACCCTCAAACGAGGGTTGCAGGGGCTCCTTGATGGGACTTCCAGGCAAGACAACCTGTGGATTTCATTCTTGCTCACCCCCATCACCAGGAGTCCCAGTGCAGAACACAACCTGCACAACAGTTCTCAAAGTGTGGTCCCCAGAACTACATCATCAACATCAACGGGGACCTGTTAGAAATGCACATTCTTGAGTCCAATCCCAGGCCTACTTGATCAGAAGCTCTGAGAGTAGAACCCAAAACAATGTGTTTAAAAAGACTTCAGGTGTTTCTGACATGCTGAGGTCTGAGAACCACTAGCCTACACAACCAAAGCAGTAGCTACCTTAATAAAATCTGATGTTCTCCACCTGAGAGGCACTTCTTTGCCATATAAAAAAATGCCAGCTCATTTTAGAGTATGTCTTATTACCTAAATTTTGAAGCACTGGCACAAAACTTTCCTGACAACAATTGTTCAGTTTACTAGTGGAATCCCATCCCCAGCTTTATTCAAGACTTGGAAGGTTAAAAAGGAAATAATGCCATTTGCAGCAATATGGGTGGACCTCAGGATTATCACACTAAGTGAAGTATTAATAAGTCAGACAGAAAAAGACAAATATCATACGATCTCACTTATATGTGGAATCTAAAATATGACACAAATGAACTCATCTATGAGACAGAAACAGACTCACAGACATAGAGATCAGACTTGTGGTTGCCAGAGGAGGGATGGATTGGGAGTTTGGGATTAGCAGATGCAAATTCTTATACATACAATGAATAAGCAACAAGGTCCTACTGTAGTGCACAGAGAATTACATTCAATATCCTATAATAAACCACAATGGAAAAGAATGTGCAAAAGAATATATCAGATGGTAAAGAAGCCACCTGCAATGTGGAAGACCTGGGCTCGATCCCTGGGGTGGGAAGATCCCCTGGAGGAGGGCATGGCAACCCACTCTAGTATGCTTGCCTGGAGAATCCCAGGGACGGCGGAGCCTGGCAGGCTATAGTCCATGGGGTCACAGCCGGACACAGTTGAGCGACTAAGCATAGCACAGCACGTAAAAAAGAAATCATTTACTGTAAAGCAGAAATTAACACAACATTGTAAATCAACTATACTTTAATAAAATAAAACTTTTTAAAAAGACTTGACAGGTTTTTGTTTTGTTTTGTTTTGCTTCATTCCCCAAAGACAATGAGTGTATAAAGCAGAAATGAGAGAGAGGAGAAAATATTGCAAGAGCACAGAGGTGGCGGTGAGGATATCTTCTCTTCCTCTTCCTTTCCTTCTTCCTCCACCCACAGATCCAACTTAGCCCTCCCTTCAACCACTATCGGCCCTTGTCTTATTGGCCCCTTATTGGTACTCTCATCGCTGCTACCTCTGTTGCTCCTCCCTCCGCTGTTTACTGCCATGACTTCTATTCAACTGCCCATTCCTTAGCTTTGGAGCATCAAGAAATCTCAGTACCTAGGAGAGAAGTACCATCTAGTCAGGTCCCTCTAATACAGAAGAGAAAAATCTGTGATCTTGGAAAGTTAAAAAAATTATTCTTTGCTATATAACTCTTTCAACTCAATAGCTGAGATTATATATTTTTTCTATTATGCTTTAAATTTCTTGCTTGAGTTCAGCATTTTAGTCCCTCAAAAATGAAGTTAAAGTTGGTTCTTCTTAAAGCAGTTCTTCCTTGCTTAGGTTTATCAGAAAGTATTTTTCAGCCCACCTTTTGTATTCTCAACAGCCTTTAATGAGAATAATCAGAGCTATAAAGTACTTAGTGCACCCAAGACCTTTCTTGAGATTGTCTTTAGGACACTGATCATTCAATCCAAGTAACAGTGTTATCATTCAGTCTGTATTTCAATTTCTTCACAGAGATATTTCTGCTTTCAGCACCTAGTATGTAGCATGGACTATCCTAGATGCTGAGAATACAGCAGATAAGAGAACAGCGTTGGGGAAGGGGGAAAACCTTTTTTAGTGGAGTTTACATTCTAGAGGAAAGCACAAAATATGTAATAAAATAGTATCTCAGATGACAGAAAGTGCTAAGGAGAAAAATGAAGCAAGGTGGAGAATACAAAATGTTACAATTCTAAGTAGGGTGATCAATAAAGGCTCATTAAGGTGGGAATATTTGAATATCTTGGGAGACTCTCATACGTGTTATTAATTTGTTGAGTTCTAAGAAGTACCAAAAGCCATTTGCTTTTCAATTACTCAAAAACTGTTTGTTTAGCCACACATTCTGGAATTTTCTCAGAGTTAACATCAACCTTATAAGTTATATTTTCTTGAATTAGCCCTGTGTTTCCCCAGAACCAGCCATGTCACTGATACAAATAAGAAAACAATAAGTACCAGGATATATAAAAATAGAAAATGTAAAGCCACATCTACACAACTACATGGAAGAGTATCATGAAATTTGTTTTAAAAAAAAAAAACACAGGTTTTTCCCTTCTGCACTTTTATCTACTGAAAGAAAAAAAATGCATGTTTATTATTATAAATTATTATTATTATCAGCTAGCCAAGTTCCTAAGAAGTCAGCAATAAACTGTGAAGTGTTCACCTGGGTAGATGAGAAAATTTGGGGGAGGAAAAACAGAATGAACCTTTAAAACATCTTTTGCAGAGAACTGAATTTCATCTTTTTGCCCTAGACTGAACTAATAAAGACATAATTTATTTAGCCAAAGCACCTCAAGTCAAATACAGAGTTTTCGTGGCCCAGGGAACTTCTTTTTCATGCCACCTTACATTTGGTTCACAGAAGAACAATGAGTTGAAATAATTTGGCCAAGGTCACATGCCAAGTTTGTGGTTTTGTCTGTTTTAAAACTGGAAAACTTAATGTTTTCCCCTTCTTATTATACTCATCAGAATCCATTGTCTCTTTCTTCACTTCTCTGCCCAGTTCTGCAGAAAACACTTAAAATCCATAACTGCTTTGGTTATTTTAGTTCTTCCAAACTGGGCAGTCACACAATTTTTTCATGTTCAATATAGTTACTATAAAATGTCCAGAAAAAATGGGCATTGTTGCTATGAAAAAAAGGGGGGTGGGGGGGAGGGATGTTTACGTGGTTACAGGGTAAAACAAAATAAAAGGAAAGCAAAATCGAGCCAAAACTCTTTATATAGAATAAAAATTAATATCTTTGAATCAAACTTCCCAGGATCATGCACAAAATTTGATGATTTATTGAGTTCTATTTAGGGAAAACATCAATGATGAGTCAAAAAATTAAGCTATCCCCTCTTCCCGATAAGTTCTATTAAAGAATCCATAGCCTGCTTATTAAACTTCAAATGATACTGGCCTTTGTATAACAGAAAATCTTTACTTTTTGTTTTCTTTTTGTTTAGCAATTTTTCAAGGTGATTCATTGTCCTACTACAACATATTAGAACTTACCATCTAGAATTTCTTTTCTCCATGTTTGAATTCTCACCTCTGTTTTTTCCTAGGTTTTGGAATCAGTCCTAGATTCAAATCCTGTGTCTTTTGGTTGTGTGCTGGATGCTGTGTGTGATGTGGGCTTATTTATCTCTCTGAAATTCACTTTATGCTTAAATGGCAAGAAATAGTAACAAACTCTTCAAATGGTTATTTTGAGAACTAGATAAATAATAAATATGATACCACTCACAGTTATTGTTAAATCAATATTAGTTTCATTTCCTCCTCACCAGAAATTTTCCTTGTTTGCTTAAAACAGTATTTCTTCTTGCAAAAATTTTACAGTATAATTGTCAAACATCTAGAAAACAGAGACAACTAAACTGAGAAAATTGAAATTATTTCTATTCCTCATAATCAAAGATAATCAGATTAACATTTTGTATATATCTTTCTACTCTTTCCTTCTTTAGGTATATAGAATATTTTTTAACTGTAGCACTAACTTAAGTATCAGATACATACAAAAAATTGCATAAATCAAATTCTCACAAAGTAAACACCTAATATCACTACATTTGATGTGTTTTTGACCTTAACAATGCATCACAACCCCAAAACCGTGGGAGCCAGACTCTGAGGCCATATCTCCTGAGGTTGAGTTCTGCTCTCCAGTTAAAAACTTTAAACTTTTAAAGTCACAGTTAGCTACTAAATAGTAACAGTTTCTCCAGTTATGAAGATTACATGAGTTAATTTATGTAATTTACTTAGAACAATATGAGACATATAGGATGTACCCAGTAAGGTAAAACATTGTTATTATTATACACTCTCTGAAGAACCTTTTCTCTCCCAATAGTTACACATTCCCTGTGTGCATGGAAGTCATTTTTCTCTTGAAGAATTTGGTTAGCTCCCTTAAAGTCGTCTCTGATTTCCTCATATGCAATGAATCAAATGGAAAGCAATCACCATCCTCACAATACGCCGCATATTTCTATTTGTGATCAAATTTTCTCAGCTGGTATCAAAACTGTAAAGTGACCCCCATCACACCCTAACCTATCTTCCCAAACAGAAATCTTTTTACTCCCATCTACAAACATTTCTATCAGGCAATTCATTCTCCTTTCAACATGTCTTATTCTTTTCCACCTCCTGCTTTGGGTTTATATCTCCCAGCTTTCTTGAAATGCCGGTTTTTTTCCCTTCGTTTTCAGCATTTCCCACACTCCTCGGGAAGAGCTGCCTCCCACCTCCACATCGCCCTCAGCTGGCAGTAATCAGGCACTGCCTTCCTCACAAGAAAGCCCTTCGCCTGTATATAAAGCACTTCACAGCTCACAAAACGCTTTCACGTTACCGTCTCTTTTCATCCTCACAGCAATCTGATGAAATAATGAAACAGTGACTATCATCCACATTTTACCATCAAGGAACTTAACTCCTCATCATGAAAATGCATCCAGTCCCTGCCTAGCGTGAAAGCTCCTCCAGACCAACGACATTACACTTTTCGTTTTCTTGTCCTCGAGACATATTTACTTTGGAATTGATCTACTGCCCAAATCATTGTTATCAATAAAAATAGCAAACACTTTTGAGTGCCTTGTACATATCTCTGGGCTAAATACACACAGGTTACCGTTTATTTATTTAGCGGTGTATTCAACATCTGCCATGTGCCAGCACTCTGCTCCATCTTTGGACCCCTTGCTAGGAGACTCTTTGATTCTCTCTATATATTGAGATTATGGGAAAGAGCACTGGGGTACCTTCTGGAAAACCTTGTGTCCAGTACTGCCTCACTAACATACATGTAAGGTTATCTTGTGCGTCTCTGGACCTGAGTTTCCTTGTCTACGATATCTCTGATCTGACCCCCTCATGAGATTATTATGAAGGTCAAATAAGATTTGCAAGTACTTTGTATGCTTTATGAAAATATAAAGGTATCAATGTTGCATGATTATTAAAAAATGGCTCGCTCTTGCCCTTGCCTTCCCACAATCCAGTTAGGAACATAAGGAGTATCCATAAGACTAGTTCTAATATATAATGACATATTTTCAGTGACAGAAGATACCAATGTATAATAACCGAGAGAGAACATGAGACAGTAACATTGCACTTGTAAATTCAGAAGATTAAAACATTCTTCAAAATCCTAGTTTGTCCCCTACTTTATCAATAGGAAAATATTAATTCTTCTTGTGGGAATTAACTTTCCATCAGAAATTGGATTACTCATTTGGATTCTTTAAATGTTTTTAATGCCCTGGATTACTGTGGCAGTACCTTATCCAGGTTCATTTCGTTCTTTTACACTTATTCCAATGAAATAGTAAGTTATTGCCCCCCGGTTTCTGAGGGAGAAAGAGTAGGAGCAAATGTAAGGAAGCTGCTCTTTGATCTCTGTGCACATCAATTACAGGTAATAAATCCCCCTGCTGTTAGAGCTAAGACAGGATCTCAAAAGCACATGGACTTTCCTATTAGAAAATATAAACCAAATAGTGACTATTTGTTGTTTAGATTTATTTTGTGAGTAATGTAACTGAAAAAACAACGCAGCATTGAAGGATGTATCATTTTTAATCTCAGCACTTTTAGCTACTGCCAACACCAGATAGAGTATCTTATTGCAATAATTCAAGGATTTCTCTATTAGTTTCTCTAAGCCCTTAAAGCAAATGAAGCTCTTATGATATAAAACACCTTCTTTCTCTATTTTTTTCTCAGCTCTCAAGCCTAAATGCATTTCAGGGTAGAATTTTAAATGAACTAGATAAATGAAATTCTATCTAACTGTATTAATTTTTGACACTCTTTTTATGATTCTTTTAAAAAGAACATAGAAACGAATTGCAGCGCTGGCTGCCGTACAGTCATGATGAATAGCATGCTACAAATAATTTTTTTTTCAAACTTTTGAAAGAACAATTTAGATGTTTAATCTCTTAGGTGGCTTTACAAATACCCTCCACTGATAATTGACCAAGGAGCTAGCAATGAGGTTTCTTAAACAAAGAAAAGCACTCGTATATTAAAGGAAGCATTTTCATACTTTTTCTCTCTATTGTTTAACCTTTTGTTCCCATCAGGAATACCTACCCGTAGTTCTTATCTCTGACCTTGAGGGGCTGTATAGCTTTATCGAGACTTCCTTTTAGCTCACAGATGACCTTCAGCGGATGTCATTGAGCTCTGACCTGCCTCAGTGATCAGCTCACACAAAATACATATGCTGAACAGTGCTGCTGTGTGCAGTAGGGGTAAGTGAATTATTTACAAAAATTTGAGTTGACACCTTTTATCAAATGTGGAGAGATGAAGACAAAACAGCTGCTATTGCTGTCGTAAGCAATCTGCTGGTGATTGAATAAAAGTGTCAAGAAAATGGCTGCTTGATGGCCTTTTGTTCTCCCTCATCCAGCTTGATGTTAGTTTGAGCTGTCAGTTAGGAATCACGGCAGTGTGATTTATCAATAGACTGAGTGACCTTCTCTTTTAGCTTGAGGTAGACCTAGAAGACAGCGCCCTCTACTGTGAATACGCGGCGCTTCCTTTTCGTGTGCCATTCTGGTGATGGGTTTGCATTTGCTGGAAGCGACTCACTCTTGTGATAATTAAGGCTTTTTAAATTTTGTCCTGTTTCCATTGCCTCCACACGTGTATTTAAAATTAGAAAAATAAAAATAAAACACCTTCAATCATATTTCTCTACCTTCCAGCAAACTGAATTAGAAAATCAGTATTTCAGATAAAATGCTTCCTCCTTGCTAATTAAACTGCAGAATAAGGAAACATTATCTTTGATAGCAAACTGAATCTTTAAATAGTGTTTGGACGATATTGATATTAATATCCGTTAGCATTAACTCAAATTATTTTATAGCCTCTATAAAAAGATGGATTTAGACTTATTTTTCTGTCATACTATCGTGGTCTCCTCAAGAAAGATATTATTATCAATCAGAGCTTTGTGGATCTTTGAGTAGTATGAAACCAAAACGGAAAAGGACCTTACAAATGAATATTCCCACTGCCATTGTGTAGATATATGTGTTTATTTAAAGTAGGACTTTCTAATTTAATAAATATTTCTTTGATCTAAAACCCAAAGGAGAATAAGGTTTTTCTAGCAGCTATTGAAAAGGAAATAGTGAATCTATTTAAAAGAATTAAAATAATATTATCTGATTTCCAAAAACACATAATCTTTTAAGAGCAATGAGGTCTAACTTAGGCAACAAACTTTTGTGCTTTAAAAAACTGTTAGATATACACAATTTAAATATACTTAACTTCTCCCTAGATATTCCACAATAATTTTTTATTTTAACTTCTTATTTTGTATTTTTACATCAGACATGAAAAATCATTGTGGAAGTATTATCTTGCTGGCCAAATCACAGACTTAACTATCCAAAGATACTTTGTTAGGGCATTCTCTCCTCAGCCTCTCTTAGTTGTTTCCAAACACCACAGATTAGGGCAGACCAGGTTTGGAAACTAAAATGATGTGCTTCCCCATTTCACAAAATGTCCACTTCGGACTCCCTGCCTTTTCTTCCCTAATTTAATTTCAACCATTAGGGTGAACTCAGTCTCTCTTAAATGAACAGAAGCACCAGGCTTAGGGTTCAAACCTCAGTTCCTGGCACAAGCTTTGACTTTTTCCTCTCCATCCTGATATACATACACACCATGACTTGTTCATAAAAGATCTGCAGCAAAGTTGAATAATATGTAAATTTTATGTTGTAATGAATTAGGTCCTAAGATCTTTAAAGGTCAGACACCTGGTATAATACATCACATTCTTTAATATCAACTACAAAATAACTGTAATAAATTTTTCCAACACCACATCCTCACACGCTGCTACCCACAAGGAAGCACCAAAGGAAATGTGTCATTTGTCAAAACATGCAAAAAAACTGGCATGTGTACAAGTCACTTTAAAAATAATTCTCAGGTTAGAAATAGCTTTCCAAATGAATATTTTGTGGTTAAACAAAGAAAAACACATTAGTGCTTGACTGAAATCATCTCCTGATATGTTAAAAGAATGAGGAGAAAGAAACAACTAACATTCTAGGATATATGATCAAATCATTTTAATTAGTTACAGGATAAATGTACAATTTATAGGCAAAGAGCCTTATTTGATTATCTTTAAGGAAAAACTCAACAAGCATGGAAATTTAAGTATGGATGAGTGAGTGGTCTATTATAAAAATGTATAGCTTCTTGAGTTATCGAAATTTTATAGTTGCTATTAAAATTAAAATATTTATTTCTTTTATAATGCTATTTGCAAGCTTCAATTACAAGTCTCTATTATAGGAACATATCTCTTAGCAAGGGAAGGAAAAGAGATTTGCTCACTGAAAGGGCAGACTTTAGAGATTCTTTTTAAAGTGCAAACCCACATGAGTACTTGCTCTCATTCCCACCCACCCCATGTCCCTATACTCAAATAGTATATTTTATTGACTCAAGATACAGTGAAATGCACATATAAGCAAATATGTTCATCTTTAGAATTCCTAGTGTGACCCCAGGTAGGTCTCTGATATGTATTTGTAGCACTGTTGAAGGTATGCCCTTAGAAATAAACATTGGTGGGACTTCCCTGGTGATCCAATGGTTAAGAATCTGCCTTGCGATGCAGGGGACGTGGATTACATTCCTGGTTAAGGAACCAAGATCCCACATGCCAAGGAAAAACTAAGCCCGTGGGCAGTGAAAGATCCTGAATGATGCAGCAAAGATCCAGCATGCCGTGACTAAGACCCGATGCAGCTAAATAAATAAATTAAAAACCTTTGCCAAAAAAAAAAAATATATATATATATATATAAACATTATTTTAAAATGCATACACACACACACACACATATATATATACACACACAAAGTGGTTATTTCATATACCTCACCACTACCACCAATCTGGTGAATTTTCAACAGGAATTGAGACTGTATTTGAGAAATAATTGAAAGGTTTATTAATTTAAATAGGATTCATGTTTTAAAGCTGCATATGCTTACTGAAACACTGTGATCACCTGAAACATCACTTCTAATTTTTTCAACCTATTCTATGGTTGAAAACAGGACCTATTCTATGGTCCTGTTCATATGTATATATGGCATCAGTCAATAGTTAAAAAGTGAAGTGGAAATTTTGTCTAGATCATTAAGAGGTACCCTATAAAAAGGAATTGAACCCGGTGTAGTTTTAGTATTTGAAAGTTTCTGGAAAACTGCCCAAATCCCACCCTTTTTAATATATATACATAAAGTTAATCAAAATATTCATAACCTTTGTAGCCAGATATAAAATGGACTTTCTAGGCTGGGAAGAATGAACAAGCAGCTGAACACCTGTGTTCTTGCTCCCTGTGAGTCAAACATAGAACTCCTTAGACAAACTGAAGGGACTAAAGACTTCTAGAATGAAGCTTTCTGGGTTTCAATTAATTTGTTCAAAGTGGGAAGAGGATGTAAAGAAATAATTTAAAGAAAAGAAATGCACAGTAATCAAAGAAAAGCAATTTAGGTAAATTGACTAAAATGAAATTTTAGGCCATTGACACATAATGGTCATGAAGGTGTTATAAAAAGTGCATGTTCATCCTCTGCTGGTAGAAGTGTAAATTTCCTTAGCTTTCTGGAAAATACTTCCAGAGAGTAAGAATTTGGTAAACAATTTGGCAGTATGACCCATTCATTCATTCAGCAAATGTTTATCCAAATGTTTAGTTTGTGGCTAACAGTAAGTAAGCACAAAAATATCCCTGCTTTCTTAAAACTGATATTCTGGTGAAGGAGATAAACAATAAGCAAGCAAATGATTAAATAGTCAGCATTTCAAATGTTGGTAAGAGTGATGGAGAAATTGTTTTAATAGGTAGGGAAAGGAGCAGAGGTGTGTGGCTATTTTAAGTAGAATGATCAAGGGTAGCTTCCCTGAGAATGTGGCATTTGAGCAAAGACCAGAAAGAAGAGAGAGTTATTGAGGGAGGAGCCCCAGGCATGGTTGACCTCTAAATCCCACCTAGACTCAGCTCCATGCCATCAGATTGGTTTATTGCCAGTCACAGGGATGGGGGACCACCCCTCTCAGCATGCTCTCTGCTGGGGTGACCAAGCGGCAGACCCACCACCTGAATATCCCTGTATTGGAGAACCCACCCATCTCAGCCAGTGAGATGCTGGCACCCTGCACTCAGGATGCCCAGGCCCTGGGGAACCACCTTCAGCAGCTGGGCCCTGGTGCTGCAACAGGCAGCAGGACAGAACTAGCCCCTTGTAAGCCTCTGAGCAGTAGGGCAGTTGGGGGCAGCGGGCCCTAAGCCCACTATGCGTATTCCCATAAGTAGTCACCTTGGCTTTCCCCTTCCTATCCTGGCTCTGAGTTTTCTCTGAAGGAACTCACATTGGTGTGTCTCATTTATCCTAGGGAAATGGGCAGAAGTCAAAACCGAATATCTGCTTCCCTGGTGGCTCAGATGGTAAAGAATCTGCCTGCAAGGCAGGAGACCAGAGTTCAATCCCTGGGTCGGGAAGATTCTGTGGAGAAGGGAATGGCTACCTACTCCAGTATTCTTGCCTGGAGAATCCCATGGACAGAGGAGCCTGGCGGTCATGGAGTTGGACACAACTGAGCAACTGTCACTTTTCAGAAAACCAAATCTCTAAACTCTTTATCAGTTATTTACAATAGAAATACCCAGACAATAGAAATATACAGTGAAAGGGAGCACTATGACTTATATTTACAATGATTTAAACATCAATATTCATAGAGAAAGAAAGAAAATAACTTCACTAATGTGTCAAGTTATAATTTATAGCCTCTGATAAAGCAGGTTAACAAACTATGGCCCAAGGTGGCAAATCTGACCCAAGGCTTGTTTTTTTTTCCCCCCTAAGTTTTCTTAAACACAGCCCTGCCCATTCATGTATCTGCCTTTGTAATAAGACAACAGAGCTGAGTGGTCACCACAGAGACCACGTAACCTACAACACTAAAATATGACCCTGACAGTTTGCTAGTCCTTCATCCAGTCACAGATATTTTCATTTCTTCTTTGTGCCTCTGTATTTTTATATTCTTTACAGGTAAAAATATATGATATTTATAGTCAGAAAAGAAAGATAAGTAAACAGTTTTGCTCTTTTCTGTTGTCTGGGAATATTTTCATACCATAAAATGATAAGCAGCTATTTATCAGCTCCAGCTTGGTCCTCAGCCATAGTTAAATAGCTTGTTGAAAGTGTTAGTCACTAAGATATGTCTGATTCTTTGTGGCCTCAAGGACTGTAGCCCACCAGGGCTAAATGTCCATGAAATTCTCCAGGAAAGAATACAGGAGTGGGTTGCCATTCCCTTCTCCGGGCATCTTCCTGACCCAGGGATCAAACCCAGGTCTCCTGCATTGCAGGCGGATTCTTTACTATCAGCGCCACCAGGGAAGCCCTTCAAACAGCTTTGTAATGGGGACTATAAAGTTACTATTTATATCAACAACATCTGTAGCTCATAGTTACCACATTTCAGGCAACTAATGCTTTGCAACTATTAACTCTCTATGAGATAGAAATGATTATCTTTTACAGATGAGGAAACTAAAAAACAAAGGAGTTAGGTAATTCACCCTGAGTCTCACGTTCGTACAAGGAGCCAGGAATCAAATCCAAGCAGGCTGGAGCCAAGATATGTACTCTAAATCCTGTACTGTGCTGCCTCCTTGTGACTCTTTAATTCAGGGTAAAAATTAGTCATCTCAAGTTAATACTTGAGGTCCAAAAACTTCTGCAAAGGCTGAAAGGGGAAAAGAGATGGATGGGGAGAGAAGAAAGAAGGAATAGATGTGGAAGTTTGACTTTTCGTAGTCCTGACTGTGTTATCAAAAGTGAGTCATGGAAAGTAGTTAGGTGTATTTATTACTCAAGGTTTTCCAAAGAAACAGAACCAATAGAATGTGTGTATATATAGAAAGAGATTTAAATTTTAAAAATTGGCTCTCATAAGTTTGTGGGAACTGACAAGTCTGAATTCCATGGGCTAGCCAGCAGGCTGAAGACTCAGGGAAGCTGTGATGTTGAGCTTGAGTCTGAAGGCCATCTGGAGGCAGAATTCCTTCTTTCTTGGAGAATCTTGTTCTTTTTCTCTTAAGGTCTTCAACTAATTGGACAAGGACCACCCAACAAAATGAAAAGTAATCTGCATTACTCAAAGTCTACTGACTTAAATGTTAATCTCATATAAAAAAAATACCTCCACAGCAACATCTGCACTGACACTTTACCAAATATCTGGGTACATGACTTTACCAAGTTGATACATAAAATTAACCATCATTCTAAATTATGATGCAGGAGAAGACTCTTAAGAGTCCCTTGGACTGCAAGGAAATCAAACCGGTCAATCTCAAAGGAAATCAACCCTGAATATTCATCGGAAGGACTGATGCTGAAGCTGAAGCTCCAATACTTTGGCCACCTGATATGAAGAGCCAACTCATTGGAAGAGACCTTGATGCTGGGAAAGATTAAAGCCAAAGGAGAAGCAGATTGCAGAGGATGAAATGGTTAGATAGCATCACTGACTCAATGGACTTGAGTTTGAGCAAACTCCGAGAGACAGTGGAAGACAAAGGAGCCTGTCCTGTTGCAGCCCATGGGGTAGCAGAGAGGTGGACATGACTTAGCAACCAAACAGCAACAACTGAGTAAACAAATGAGAAGAAGGAAAAAAATAGAAAGAGGAGAGAACTAAGGGGCACAGCTACAGTAGGATTTGGGGTTCTAGAAGGGAACACACACTTCTCTTCCCTCAAGAGTTTCCAATCTATCAAGAGTAATAGATAAGACGATAGAAAAGTCACAGTGGTAGATAGTCTTGTGCCTTGACTCCAAACAAGGATTTTGACCCATCTAAGCAAAGGTGGTCAGTGGGGGGACACGCAGCCCAGGAAGCAGGCTGGACAATCAGCCTTAGGGTTTAACTTAGAGGGGCAGGGAAGCTTGGCCATAGGGGACTGTGGGTGGGATAGGAGTTGGAAAGAACAGCCAGGAGTCTAATATTTTATCCTGTGTCCTATGCTGCAAGTAAAAGCAGAAAAACTTTTCTTCATAAGACATTCTGTGATCCTCGGGAACATCAACCATGCTGCCTTGGTCAATAGGAAAGCATGTATTGAAAATGGAGCAGTGCAGCCTGGCTTCAGCTTCCTTTTGATGAGGGCTTCAAAGACCCTCTTCACCACTTTTATCCTTCCAGAATTGACAGCTTGGGTAGGGAAGATGTCCTTTTCATCACAGGGGACTGGAATGCAAAAGTAGGAAGTCAAAAGATGCCTGGAGTAACAGGCAAATTAGGCCTTGGAGTACAGAATGAAGCAGGGCAAAGGCTAATAGGGTTTTGCCAGGAGAATGCACTGGTCACAGCAAACACCTTCCTCCAACAACACAGGAGAAGACTCTACACGTGGACATCACCAGATGGTCAATACTGAAATCGGATTGATTCTATTCTTTGTGGCTGAAGCTGGAGAAGCTCTATACAGTCAGTAAAAACAAGGCCAGGAGCTGACTGTGGCTCAGATCATGAACTCTTTATTGTCAAATTCAAATTTATATTGAAGAAAGCAGGGAAAACCACTAGACCTTTCAGGTATGACCTAAATCAAATCCCTTATGATTATACAGTGGAAGTGACAAATAGATTCAAGAGATTAGATCTGATAGACAGAGTGCCTGAAGAACCATGGATGGAGGTTCATGACATTGTACAGGAGGCAGTGATCAAGACCATCCCCAAGAAAAAGATACACAAAGAGGCAAAAGGGTTATCTGAGAAGGCCTTGCAGATAGCTGAGAGAAGAAGAGATGCTAAAGGCAAAGGAGAAATGGAAAGATATACCCATTTGAATGCAGAGTTCCAAAGAACAGCACAGAGATAAGAATGCATTCCTCAGTGATCAATGCAAAGAAATAGAGGAAAAAAACAGAATGGGAAAGACTAGAGGTCTCTTCAAGAAAATTAGAGATTCCAAGGGAACTTTATGCAAATACGGATACAGTGAAGGACAGAAATGGTATGGACCTAACAGAAGCAGGAAATGTTAAGAAGAGATGGTAAGAATACACAGAAGAACTATACAAAAAAATATCTTCATGACCCAGATAATCACACGGTGTGACCACTCACATAGAGCCAGACATTCTAAAATGTGAAGTCAAGTGGGTTTTAGGAAGCTTCACTACAAATAAAGCTAGTAGATGTGATGGAATTCCAGTTGAGCTATTTCAAACCCTAAAAGATGATGCTGTTAAAGTGCTGCACTCAGTATACCAGCAAATTTGGAAAACTCAGCAGTGGTCACAGGACTGGAAAAGGTCAGTTTTCATTCCAATCCCAAAGAAGAGCAATGACAAAGAATGTTCAAACCACCACACAATTGCACTCATTTCACAGGCTAGCAAAAGTGAAAGTGTTAGTCACTCAGTCATGTCCAACTCTTTGTGACCCCATGGACTGTAGCCCACCAGGCTCCTCTGTCCATGGAATTCTCCAGGCTAGAATACTGGAGTGGTTTGCTGTTCCTTTCTCCAGGGCATCTTCCCAGCCCAGGGATCGAGTCAGGTCTCCTGCATTACAGGCAGATTCTTTACCATCTGAACCACCAGGGAAGCCTGCTCAAAATTCTCCAATCCAGTGTTCAACAGTATGTGAACCGTGAACTTCCAGATTCAAGCTGGATTTAGAAAAGGCAGAGGAAGCAGAGATCAGGTTGCCAACATCCATTGACTCACAGAAAAAGCAAGAGAATTCCAGAAAACATCCACTTCTGCTTTATTGGTTATGCCAAAGACTGATTGACTGTGTAGATCACAACAAACTTTTGAACTGTGATTCAACAACAAACTTTTGAACTATGGTGTTGGAGAAAACTCTTGAGAGCCCCTTGGACTGTAAGATCAAACCAGTCAATCCTGAGTGAAATCAGTCCTGAATATTCATTGGAAGGGCTGATGCTGAAGCTAAAGCTCCAATACTTTGGCCACCTGGTGCAAAGAACTGACTGATTCTGGGAAAGATGGAAGGCAGGAAGATAAGGGGATGACAGGGGATGAGATGGTTGGGTGGCATCACTGACTTGATGGACATGGGTTTGAGCAAGCTCCGGGTGTTGGTGATGGACAGCAAAGCCTGGTGTGCTGCAGTCCATGGGGTCTCAAAGAGTTGGACACGACTAGGCAGTTGAACTGACCGACTGAGGGCAGTGCTGCCAGGGAACAGTACTTTGCCTCTCCAAGGGGTGTGGTAGGTCCCCAGACAAGTATCAGAAGAGTTGCAGAGCCACAGATATTTGTGAGGCCAGATGGGAGATCACCATAAGTAAGCAGATGTCAGGCAGAATCAGAGACTCTTCAGGATACTGGTGAGCCTGTGCCTGGGGTTACAAGAATTTAGGGTTGAATTAATACTACTGTTACCTAATAAGGGTTAGTGCACCGAGGCTGAGGAGCTTTGGGTGACAGTGGTGTGTGATGCTTGTTTTGATGGACCTAAGAACAGAATGACACTGAGCAGGGAGGCTCAAGAGATCTTTGGAGTTCTGGCTGTTGTGCATAATTCCATGTAAAGTGACCACGAAATATATGTGGGCCTGAAGATCGAAGTGGGAATTACAGCTTCTCTGACTCCATAGACTTTTTCAGATTGAGCCTTTTCCAGATGGAAAGTTATGGAGTCATTGAACCACAGTGATTCTTCTTTCCATTTCCTTCCACCCATAACCCTCCCCAATCCCCACTCCCATCCCTTCACTGAAAATTCATTTTCCTTATTGTGCACTCTCCCTCAGGAGAAAAGCTTCATGTTCCTTTGCAGACCAATAATTTCCTAAATTGCTGGACTGGAAACAAAAGCAGAATGTAAACTCCATCAAGGCAGGAGTTTTGTTTTGATTGTTCCCTATTTTATCCCTGGTGCTTGAAAGAGTGTTGATAGATAAGACATATTGCTAAGAAAAAAAGTCAACTCAGTTTCCTTTTATTTTGGAGATCATAACAATCTCTGATACTAAAGAGAAGCTCAGGAAGAGGTCAAATTGTTTAGCAGGATATCAGGTATATGTTGTTGTTGTTGTTTAGTCACTAACTTGTGTCCAGCACTTTTGTGACCCTGATAGACTGTAGCCCACAGACTCCTCTGCATTAGTGGTCAGCAAATGTCAACTGCTATTATTTATATAATGAAAAATAAAAAGAACAAAAATTTATTTTCCAGTGAAATATTAAGTAGCTAAACATATAGGGGCCTGGTTATGGAAAGCCTCCATGCCATATTGAGGTGCTCAAATTTTATTTAAAAGCAAGGTTTTCAGAGAATTTAAAGCAAAGCAGTAAATGGTAAGGGTTCCATTTTAGAAAGACTTCTTTTGTGGTAGTGTGAAGAATGAAATGCGATGGAATTTTGAAATAGCAGAATGGAAAAGAGGTGGGAAATTGGAAAGGTATTTGGGAAGTAAACTTGGCAGGAATTGTTAAGTAATTCAAGAAAAGGGTGTGGGGGGGGAGCTAAGAAAAAATGTAGTAAGAGTACTTTGGGATCAAGAGAGCATATCTTACAAATAAGTTTGTAAGTGGCTTACCAAGAAAGGTCATACAATCTGGTTTTCTGGGGGGTGTTTAAAAATGAGATTGAGCTATCTGTGTTTGGTAGCTGAAAACTTGGGCTTGGTCAGAAGTTGGCCCAGGCTTTTGATGTTATAATTTCAACAGAAAGCCAAAAAACAGACATTTCGGTATATAGAATTAATATATAATATTTGAAAGGTTTGAATCATACACATATCTTATCTTCATATCTTCTTGTATTGTTTTTATTTACCTACAGAATTTTTTCCCATTCACCTTTAAATATGCTATCATTCTCTGCCCATGATTTTTTTCCAATCATGTTCTCATTATGTCCCATCATTTTATGACAATGACATTGCTGCCTAGTGACTTCATTACTGTAAAGAAACAATATGAGTTTACACCTGAAAAAGGCATAATTAAAAGCGTAAATTATGGCTGCTGTCAGGACAACAGACATTAACACTGAAACTTAGAACATAATACTGAAATAGGTTAGGCTTATGCTACCTGAAATCACTGTGAACCTTGAGTGTTTTCTCTACAAATAATCCACCCAAAAGTTATGACATTTTTTAAAACTAGGAAACTAGGTGAATCATCCTATATTGCCTCTTTTTCGGGTCTTTTTTTTTCTTGATACATGCCATGCTGATATTAAAAGGTGTTATGAGACTATATTAAAGGCTGCTGAAAAAGATATTAGTATAAAGTGATGTCATAAAAAAACCAACAAAGTTATGAATATAAGCACTAACAGAAGTCTTTAATCTTGTAGAAAGGTCCAGGAAACTTAGCCAACATCTGAAAAATGTGATGTCTCAACTACCATCTGCTAAGTAAAACCACAGCTGTGTCAATTCTCCCCTATTCTGAGATGGAGCGGTACCCCTGCTTTCACTTACACATCATCCTCTTGAATCATATTGAGGTTCAGAAGGCCACCCCTCATTGCCAGTATGCTTTCAGACTACAAAGTAGAGACCAAAATTTCAACATAGGCATTCAAGAACCCTGCTTAGAGAAGAGAAGCATGGTAGAATTTTGGTCCTGGGAAACTTTGACAAACATGTTTTGCCTGGAATGATAAGCCTCATAAACAGAGATCCACAACAAAAGCCTGTGTACAAATAGAGGCTACTTGACTACTTCATTCGGGATGTTGCAGTGGATCTTTCTGAGGGGCTAGAATGGCTGAGGTCTAGCAGGGCTCCCCAGGTGGCACTAGTGGTAAAGAACCCCCCTGCCAATGCAGGAGACATAAGAGAAGCTGGTTCAATTTCTGAGTTGAGAAGATTCCGTGGAGAAGCGCATGGCAACTGACTCCAGTATTCTTGCCTGGAGAATCCCATGGACAAAGGAACCTGGTGGGCTGTAGTCCATGGGATTGCACAGTCGGACACAACTAGAGCAACTTAGCATGTAGTATCAACTACCACTCTGTCTTCAAATCTAAAGAAATACATACACACACACTGAAAATTTTGGCACTTCAGAACAACAAACAACCTTCCCCTAAAAACTTCAGTGTTTTCTTTTGTGCATGTGTGAGTATCTTTATCTATTTATCCATGTGAATATATAAAAGATATAGGGGCTTCCCGGGTGACCCAGTGGTAAAGAATCTGTCTGCCAGAGATGGAGCTGTGGGCTCAATCCCTGGGTCAAGAAGATCCTCTGGAGGAGGAAATGGCAACCCACTCTAGTATTCTTGCCTGGAAAATCCCATGGACAGAGGAGCCTGGTAGGCTACAGTCCATGGGATCACAAAGAGTCGAAAACTATTGAGCAACTAAGCATGCACACATGCACACACAGTAGGCAAAAGGAGAAGGCAGCAGCAGAGAATGAAATGATTAGGTAGCATCACCGACTCAATGGACGTGAATCTGAGCAAACTCTGGGAGATGGTGAAGAACAGATAAACCTGGCAGGCTACAGTCCATGGGGCGACAGTCAAACATGAGTTAGGAACTGAACAACAAAAACAGCAACAACATATATATACACACACATATATCTTTGTGATTTCTAGATTCTTGAGTATTTTATTTTATATATTTGTATGTGTAAATAGACTTCCTTGGTGGCTCAGATGGTAAAGAATCTGCCTGAAATTCAGGAAACCTGGGTTCAATTCATGGATCAGGAAGATCCCCTGGAGAACGGAATGCCTACCCACTCCAGTATTCATATGTATAGATAAGTATATAGACACGTCAAATAAAAATATGCACCCTGATTCACCAGTGCATTTGAGCCTGTATATACACATGATCCTATAGAAATAATAAAATGGTATATCTAATCACAAAAAGAATAATAATAGATAAGATAGAAGGGAACTTTTGAGTATGATGAATAAAGCTATGGCCTAGATTGTGCTGATGGCTTGATGAATATATGCTTAGCCCCAAACTCAAGTGCACACATTAAACATGTACAGCTTTTTATACATCAAAAAAAATGCTTTTAAAGAAATGAAGTATTGTTTTACATGCTACATTTTACTTGAAATCTCAAATGTTTACATGAAAATCTCTTATTTTGGTCAAAATATTTTTATATTAGTATATGATACACTGAAGGGAGCAATTTAAATTTGTTCAAACCTTCTAAAAAGCAATTTGGCAATGTATTATATAAGAATTTTTTAAAGTTCATGCAATTTGGTCCAATAAAGTTATGCATAATAATATTCTAAGGCAACAATAAATGTAACAAAAACACATAGATGTGAGTATTTTCTTTACAGTATTATTTACAAAATGGAAATAGAAGCAATAGAGCAGTATGAAATATTAGGCAGCCATTATAAAATTATTATAAAAACCCAGAAAATAATATAAAGAAAATGTATCTAATAGTTTGAATTTCTAAATATATGAGAAAATTCTTGTCTTATATACTCTCTGGCCTTGAGAGCTGCAAATAGGACATGCCCCAATGTGATTATAATATAAGGAAATACCAGGTTATATATTATATATTTTCAGAAATATTTTCCATTGTTTTTATTTTTATTTGTATAAAGTCCTGCATAGATCATAACTATTGAAGATTTTGCAGACAGGAAGCTAAAAGGATTATTCCAACTGAAACAAAGCCATATTTTCCTAATGGATAATATGAAAAGCAGATTATTTATTCCTGAAATTCACTATTTCCCCCCTAAAGAATCTGCATTTGTGATAAACAAGTAGATTTCTTGAGGAATGATTTGCCATGTTTACCAAAATGTGAGGTCTAATTTCTTTTAAAATATTTTTCAGTATTTTTAATGAATTTTAATAAAGGTTTATCAGGCACTTGTTATGGTGCAGAACTTTTATTAAATTCTGTGATCCATAAAAGGTTTTTTTTTTTTTTGAATGACACATAGTTTAGTTTTTCATTTAGAGGCTATAAAAGTGTTCACAAAAGTTATGTTGAAAAAAAAGTGATTGAAAGTGCTAAAACACTGTACAGAATATAAAATCCTTTCATAGACTTTTTATGACACATGAAACATGAGTCTTAAAGGTTTAATGTTACTGACTTTTATACAAGGCTTTTTAATTCTTGATTCCAGTTATGGTTCTGCAAATGAACTGTGACATTAAAAGGAATCAGGCTGGAACTGCCGGGGCTCACTTTCTAGATGAGTTCCCACCGGCCAGAAGAGGTTCTCTTTAGGACCTAACCCGCCCACAGCTGATTAACACACACTCACTTTCCAGGAACCAAGGAGGGAGCACACTTGACAGTTCCCTCCTCCCTGAATTCAGTATGAATATTGGGGAGGGCACCAGATTACTATTAGTAAACATGAAGTATTAAGGGTGACTACACATTCCTCCTTGCTTCCTTAATGTCCTACACCATTTTCAACTCTAATTGTGGTGTTGTCTTGGCCAATCTACAGAACCAACATTGTTGTCTGTTTCATTAACATCACGGATAGAAATTCCCCTTGGCTTTACTTTTAGGGAATTTTGCATCACGGTACAGGCTTGAATCCAGTAGAGAAGACACATTCACTCTTTTGCTAATTTCTAATATTTAGGGTCACCCATACAAAGTTGATATTTTGGTAAAAAACAATGAAATCTTCAACTTTTTTATGGCTCATCTTACTCTTCCAAGAATGTCCAAAAATTAGTGAAAGTCACTGTGGCTTTTAAAAGCCAGCCATAGTGGTAATTTAGGATAAAGAGTAGAACAGAGTAATATGGATGAGTTGGGTCGATGTAAGAAGTCAATTTGCAGCATTCGGATTAGAGTTCAGAGTGATACGCTTAGCTTAAATGATCTTCAGTGGTGCCTGAACATTGCATGTTATTTTGTAAGTGTAGACGGTTGTTCTTTTGTTGGTTAATTTCCTAGAGGACTCAAACAAAGTTCCAGTTTCCATGTGTTGATACTGCACTTTGAAAATTGCACACAAAAATGCTTGTGTTTATAGAAGAGAATGGAAAAAGTATGATATTGAATAGCTATTCCAGATATCCTTGTGCTGCTTTAGGAGTCATCAATGGTACACTCCAAAAGGTTGAAATAAAATACCTGTGCTATATATGATATTCATGATTCATCTGTTTGTTTTAATAAAAAGTATCTTTCTTATTTCAAAAGTATTTTAATATGAAAGGGACTAGACATTGGATTTCTCAAAATGAGTCATACTTAATATCCTGAATGTAACCAAAAGAATGATCAAATATAATGAAAATGTCTGCTTCATTGTAATCTGTGATGTTTCTAATTCAAAGCATGTGAGTCTAATTCAGTGAAAATTATAAAATAATTTCTTTCTCTATATTCTTCAGCACTACATATTTTAAACCAAAAGCTCACAAATTTTACAATAATTTTAGTGTACTTTAGAAATTATTGAAAGACATATTTTTGATATATTACTATACAGTGCATTAAAGACTTTGCAAATTGTAATTTTTTCTTAAACTTCCATGATTCATGTATTATCCATTTGTAGCTTAGTTTATTATAAGTACTGTGTCTGTAAGATACTAAAACTGCAGTTCAGCTAGAATATCCTGTGTGAAGACTATTCTTTAAGACAGATTTGCCTTCCTCTCATGTATCCTAAATTAGTAAATTTTTACTAAATTGACAGATGATTTCTGCACTTTCTGACCTTTGAATATCATTTACTTATCTATTACTCTAGAGATAAACAACACAAAATTCACAATACTTAATCCATTACAGCCAAGAGCTAATAAGCAAAAATTCTGCCTGAAACTTAAAAAGAAAAAAAAAAAAAATAGAAATCTGTCTAAAGAGAGAAGCGTCTGAGGTACATGAATGGAAATCTGGGTGAGCAGGGGGAAGGAAAAGGCCATTGCCAGCTTTATGAATATTAAAGATATTTTTAGAACTATCAAACATTGCTAATTTTAAAAAGAGAGAGGCAGTTAAGTTAAGAAAGTATAAGCAAATCTAACTTCTTGGAAAACAAATTTTCCAAAGAGGCAGTATTCCCTAAAAATCATATCTTAATTTTTCAGTAGGTATTGCATATAGATTTTTGTTTTTTAGGACATAGTTATATGTCTCCTGCTTGTTGTGTCACTGGATTTTAAAATTATAAGCACGATAGAATGAAGACACCTGCATTACTTCCACTTGTAGGCAATATGATCAGGTATGAGACCCCCAAGCTGTCATCCCCGCTTAGAAGTCACGGTTGACTTGGCAGAGTCACAGAATGGAAGAGCCCTGCATCCTGGGGTCGCTGAGCAGAGAAGAGCTACTCTGGAGCATCACCTGACCTGCGTCGTAACTTGCAAGAGGAAGAAATAAACCTTGTCATGTTCAGTCACTAATATTTCAGGATTTATTTGTTACTGTAGCAAAACTTAACCTATCTTTTATTTTAATGCTGTTTATTGTAGTGAAATCACATAATAAAAATACTATATTAATCATATTTGGCAGTATAGCTTAGCAGCACTAAGTACATTAACAAGGTTGTACAACTTTCACCGTCATCCATTTCCTGAATTTTTCAACTTCCTAAACTGCAGCTCTGTCCCCATTAAACACTAAGTCCCATTCCCCTCTCCACTGCATCCCCTGGCCCCTGGCATCTACCAATGTACATACTGACTCTAGGAATTTCAGTATTCTAGGTACCTCATATAAGTGGAATCAAACAGTATTTGTCTACACGTAATATATATTGGGGGTTTCCAGGTGGTGCTAGTGGTAAAGAACCCACCTCCCAATGCAGGTAGATGTAAGAGACCAGGGTTTGGTCCCTGGGTCAGGAAGATTCCCCGGAGAAGGAAATGGCTACCCACTCCAGTATTCTTGCCTAGAGAATCCCACAGATGGAGAAGCCTGGTAGGCTGCAGTCCATAAGACTGCATAGAGTTCAATATGACTAAAGTGACTTAGCACACAATATATATTAGACTGCATTTTTAGGGTTACCTTACTATATGTCCAACCTTCCCTGGTGGCTCAGAGGTTAAAGCATCTGCCTGCAAAGCGGGAGACCCAGGTTAGATCCCTGGGTTGGGAAGATCCCCTGGAGAAGGAAATGGCAACACACTCCAGTATTCTTACCTGGGAAATCCCATGGACGGAGGAGCCTGGTAGCCTGCAGTCCATGGGGTCACAAAGAGTTGGACACGACTGAGCGACTTCACTTCACTCACTTTACTATATGTCCTATAAAAAGAGTGTACCTTCTATTTTTCTCCCCTGCACTATACAGTAGGTTCTCCTTAGTTATCTACTTTAAACATAGCAGTATATATACGTCACATCCCACTCTCCCAATCTTGAGAGCACGCTTTCTTGTAAGCTAAAAATCTCGAGGCCATCCTCAATCTCTGCCTCTTATCTCCCTACATCAAATCAGTTCACATGTGCATTTAGCCTATAACTACCTTCTTATTACTATTCCACCAAATTCTGCCATGTTCTAAGCACCAAGAATACAAAAATAAATAAGATAGAAGCTTACGTTTTTGTGAGTGAGACATAAAATCTGACAAATTATTTGAACCCAGTGAGACTAGATGCAATAATATAAGTTGGTACAGTGAAGGCACGAAATGAGAGCTCTTCCTTTCCATAAATCAGGTGAGGCTTCCCAGAGCAGAAAACATTTAAGCACTGTCTGAAATGATGAATAAAACTTATCTTCCCCCCAGTGCCTGCTTAGCCTGGCCTTCTCTTAATCTTAGACTATTAGCATAGCCTCCTCATAGGTCTCCCTGCCTTCAGACTTCTGCTCTAAGCATCAGTTCTCCCAAATGCCAACTAGGTTATCTTCCTGAAACTCAAAATTAAGCAGGCCGTTCACCTGCAAAAAAGCACTCTACAGCTGACCTCTCCATCTCATTTGCTACCGCACCTTCCTTGTGCTCACCGCAGTGCGTATGTGCATGTGCTCAGTCGTGTCCAACTCTTTGGGACCCCATGGACTGTAGCCCACTAAGCTCCTCTGTCCATGGGATTTCTCGGGCAAGAATACTGAAGTGGGTGGCCATTCCCTTCTCCAGGGGGATCTTCCCAGTCCAGGGATTGAACCCCTGTCTCCTGTGTCTCCTGCATTGGGAGCTGGACTATTTACCAGCTGAGACACTGGGGAAGCCTATACTCACCAGACAACTCCTCATCTTTCCGTGAACACTCCCAACTTTTCACACATCAGTGCTGTCTCTTGATCCCTCTGACTTGATGGCCAAACCTCTCCTTCCCCTTCTCTTCTTTGGCAAATTCCTATAATAAAACATCAATAATTCATAGATCCCCTGCTCAGATGGTAAAGAGTCCGCCTGCAGTGCAGGATACCTGGGTTCCACCCCTGGGCTGGGAAGATTACCTGGAGAAGGAAATGGTAACCCACTCCAGTATTCTTCCCTGGAGAATCCCATGGATGGAGGAGCCTGGGGGGGCTACGGTCCATGGGGTGGCAAAAAGTTGGACATGACTGAGTGACTAACACACTTTATAATAAAGCACTTCCTGGCACAAATCTGGCAGAATACATCCTACCTTTTGCTTGTGCTCTGCAAATCTACCTCTTATAATAATAACTAATGTTTATTGAGAACTTCCTTTTTGTCAGGCATTTAAGCATTTTCTACAGAGATTATTCCATTCAGTTCTCACAAAAGACCTAGGTGGTAGTCATTATTATTATGTCCCTTTTACAAATGAGGAAACTAAGCCTTGAGTTAGGTAGCCAGCATACATTTATATACAGACAGTAAGGGATAGAACTTCCCTGGTGGCTTAGATGGTAAAAAATTTTCTTGCAATGCAGAAGGCCCAGGGTTCGATCACTGGGTTGGGAGGATTCCCTGGAGAAGGGAATGGCCACACAGAGAGAAGCCTGATGGGCTACAGTCTATGGGGTCACAAACAGTCGGACACAACTGAGCAACTAACACTTTCAGTTTTCACTTTTAAGGGCTAAAATCAGCATGAGAACCTATCAGAGTTGGACAATTGGATTCCAGACTTGTACACTTCACCAGTATGCCTCTTAGTCCCCATTCAAGTTAAAAATCCCTTGGTTTGCATTCTGTCTTAATCTCACTTCTTTTCCTGTTTTTCCCACATATACCCCAAAACCCAGCTATTGTTAGGTCAACAAATGCTTAGCATCTTGTTCCTTCATCTTGAAAGACATTTCTCATTGTATTTATCCAGTTTACTCCTGTTCTTTCCATTCATCAGCCTTGGCATCCTCTCTTCTCACATTGCTATGTGAATGCCTACATGGTGCCTTAACCATTGGTCTTTCTCTCAATCTCTCTCTCTCTCTCTGTTCCATTCCCAAAATGTGCTTGAGGGACTCTTACTGCAGCACTTAGCTAAGTGTCTGGCATACAATAAGTACTCAACAAATGTTTTTGAGAGAATGAATGAATGATGTAGGTCTTGCTCTTTGCATTTTACCACTATTAAAAATGTGGTCCTCCAAATGATTAACCTTTTATTTTTGAATGAAGGACATTTTGTCCCTTCTTAATAACTTCCTAATGAAAGATTCAATTTGTGAGTTATGTGACCCCATTCATATTCTATTTCTTAATTCATTATTTATTTCTCTCTTATATGTATGAGCAGATATATATTATAGAAAATTAAAGCTCCAAAGTGAAAGTGATATTTTCTCCTAAACTTTTTATTTCAAAACTTAAATTTTCAGACTTAACCTTAAAATATATGTTTCCAGTCTCTCTTTTTTCTCTTGTGGTTTCCAAAAGGGTTCAAAAGTTACCTGATCAAGCAATAATAATAATGGTTAAAAAGTATTAAACTCATTATATGTGACAGTCTCTGTTTTATATAAAATAACTCATGCATTCCTCACATCCACTCTATGAGGTTTATAATAGTATTATCTCCTATTGATAGATGAGGAAACTGAGGCCCTTTGAGATTAAGGAACTTTCTTAAGGTCACACAGCTAGTAAAAACAAAAGATGAAGACTGCTTTCAAACTCTAAGTGCTCTGATAGAGTATTTTGAAGGAGCTGATATTTTGCATGTTGATACCTATATTTCTGAATAAACTAACAAGAATGAGAGGAATAGAAGTAACCTATGTTGGTAATGAAAGCCATATATGATAAACCCACAACAAACATCCTCAATGGAGAAAAATTGAGCGCATTTCCCCTAAAGTCAGGAACAAGACAAGGGTGCCCACTCTCACCACTACTATTCAACATAGTTTGAAAGTTTTAGCCATAGCAGTCAGAGAAGAAAAAGAAATAAAAGGAATCCAGATTGGAAAAGAAGAAGAACTGTTTGCAGATGACATGATCCTCTACATAGAAAACCCTAAAGACACCACCAGAAAATTACTAGAGCTAATCAATGACTACAGTAAAGTTTTAGGATATAAAATTAATACACAGAAATCCCTTGTATTCCTATACACTAACAATGAGAAAACAGAAAGAGAAATCAAGGAAACAATTCCATTCACCATTGCAGCAAAAAGAATAAAATACTTAGGAATAAATCTACCTAAAGAAACAAAAGACCTGTATATAGAAAACTATAAAATACTGATGAAAGAAATCAAAGATGACATAAATAAATGGAGAACTACATACCACGTTCATGGATCGGAAGAATTAATATAGTAAAAATGAGTATACTACCCAAAGCAATCTATAGATTCAATGCAATCCCTATCAAGCTACCAACGGTATTTTTCCCAGAACTAGAACAAATAATTCCACAATTAGAATGGAAATACAAAAATCATCAAACAGCCAATGCAATCTTGAGAAAGAAGAATGGAACTGGAGGAATCAACCTGCCTGACTTCAGATGATACTACAAAGCTACAGTCATCAAGACAGTATGGTACTGGCACAAAGACAGAAACATAGATCAATAGAACAAAATAGAAAGCCCAGAGATAAATCCATGCACCTATGGACACCTTATCTTTGACAAAAGAGGCAAGAATATACAATGGGGCAAAGACATCCTCTTTAACAAGTGGTGCTGGGAAAACTGGTCCACCACTTGTAAAAGGATGAAACTAGAACACTTTCTAACACCATACACAAAAATAAACTCAAAATGGATTAAAGATCTAAGTGTAAGACCAGAAACTATAAAACTCCTGGAGGAGAACATAGGCAAAACACTCTCTGACATAAATCACAGCAAGATCCTCTATGACCTACCTCCAAGAGTAATGGAAATAAAAGCAAAAATAAACAAATAAGACCTAATTAAATGTAAAAGTTTTTGCACAACAAAGGAAACTATAAGTAAGGTGAAAAGGCAGCCTTCAGAATGGGAGAAAACAATAGCAAGTGAAGCAACTGACAAAGAATTAATCTCAAAAATATACAAGCAGCTCATGCAGCTCAATACTAGAAAAATAAATGACCCAATCAGAAAATGGGCCAAAGACCTAAACAGACATTTCTCCAAAGAAGACACACAGGTGGCTAACAAACATGAAAAGATGCTCAACATCACTCATTATCAGAGAAATGTAAATTAAAACCACCATGAGGTACCATCTCACACCAGTCAAAATGGCTTCTATCAAAAAGTCTACAACCAGTAAATGCTGGAGAGGGTGCGGAGAAAAAGGAACCCTCTTACATTGTTCGTGGGAATGCAAACTAGCACAGCCACTGTGGAGAAAAGTGTGGAGATTCCTTAAAAAACTGGAAATAGAACTGCCATACAACCCAGCAATCCCACTGCTGGGCGTTCACACTGAGGAAACCAGAATTGAAAGAGACACATGTACTCCAATGTTCATCACAGCACTGTTTACAATAGCTAAGACATGGAAGCAATCTAGATGTCCATCAGCAAACAAATGGATAAGAAAGTTGTGTTACATATATACAACGGAATATTACTCAGTTATTAAAAAGAACACATTTGAATCCGTTCTAATGAGGTGGATGAAACTGGAGCCTATTATACAGAGTGAAGTAAGTCAGAAAGAAAAACAGCAATACAGTATATTAATACATATATATGGAATTTAGAAAGATGATAACAATGACCCTATATGCAAGAGAGCAAAATGGATATAAGAACAGGCTTTTAGACTCTGTGGGAGAAGGCAAGGCTGGGATGATTTGAGAGAATAGCATTGAAACATATATATTACCACGTGTGAAACAGATCACCAATCCAAGTTCGATGCATGAAACAGAGCACTCAAAGTCAGTGCACTGGGACAATCCTGAAGGATGGGATGGGAGGGCAGTAGGAGGGGGCTTCAGGATGGGGGACACATGTACACCCACTGCTGATTCATGCTAATGTATGGCAAAAAAAAAAAAAAAACACACCACAATATTGTAAAATAATTAGCCTCCAAATAAAATAAAAATTTAAAAATTAAAATTAAAAAAAAGTAACCTATGTTGGGGCCATGAGAGTATTATGGGGAGATGAAAAGTTCTCACACATTGCACTAGACCCTGATTGTGAATCTCTATGATGCCTTGGCAAACTGTAGTATCGTTAATCAACTACTCCATCCTTTGATCTGGGTGTGAAAAGCTAGGTTTGTAAAGTGATTTCTTTTTCATTCCTGCCTCAATATTGTTGTGCTTAAGCCTTTCACTAACTGATTGACTTGATAATTTGTATAGAGAGATTCAGGAGGACCAAGACCTCATGACCAAGTTCATTATTTTGTTGATCACTTATCTATGGCAGTTCACTGATCATGCACATAACCAGTACTGCCTCTGATCTTATCCTCAAAGATGTTATAATCTATCAGGAGAAATAAATAACTGGAATATAAGACAGGAAAGTGGACATACGATAGAGATACAGACTATAGCTAAATAGGTTTGCCAGGTGGCACTAGTGGTAAAGAATTTGCCTGCTAATGCAGGAGACACAGGAGATGATCCCTGGGTTGGGAAGATCCCTGGAGTAGGAAGTGGAAAACACTCCAGTATTCTTGCCTGGAATAGTCCATTGGCAAAGCAGCCTGGCAGGCTACAGTCCAGGGGGTCACAGAGTCAGACACAACCAAGAACACACATAATAGCTAAATGCTACTGGGAGAGGGAGACAGGATTTCTACTCTGTGGAACACATAGAATTTGAGGTGGAACTTGAAATCAGGGAAGAATTTCAACGAGTAATAATAAAGGAAATGCAAATATAAATGAAGGCAAAGGGTAGAGGAGAGAAACACAAGACCTACTGAAGAAACAGAAAGCAGTTCAGATGGCTGGTGAATGAGTGTCTGCCAAGGAGGACTAGGAAGCAAGAGGAGATTTTCTCTGAAAACCTTTCATGGGGTCTTGAGTAACAAGCGAAGATGTGGAATAAGATTCTTCAGGGTTTGAGAAATCAATGAAGGTTTCAGGAAGATATTTTCTGGCCATGGTATCTAACAGGGAGAAGGGAGAGGTCTAAACCCAAACGTTTTGAGGATACAGCAATACTTCTAGTTGATAGATAATAAGGATTTAAAAGGAGCAAGATGAGAGACAGATTCAGGAGATGATATGGAAATGGAAGCTACAGGACTTTATAACTCTCACGATGTTCTCAGAGAACACTCAAGGTTTCAACTCTTATTGATCTTGGGACTATTGATGGCTTTATTCATCAATAGTAGGAAACATAACAGCAGAATAAATAAATCTCAATGGGAACAATGACTTTCACATCTGGACATGTTCCACTCTGTGAGGTAGGAACAGTCCAGGGGAGATGCCTAGCAGACAGGAGTTCAGAAGAGTCGGCACTTGGACATATGCATTTCTCAGTACTCAGAAAGGAATGCCTTGAAACCATGAGATGTGGACAGATGTCCAAAAGAGAAAAGATGACTGATAGAAGGTGGACATTAAGAAAGAGGCAAAAAAAGAAGAAGAAAGAAAAGGAGCCGGCAAGGAAGAGATGACCACCCTGGGGAGAGCAGAATTATGGAAAAGGAGAAGATAGAAAATATGGTCAGGGGTGTCAAATGTTGCAAAAACGTCTCTGAGAATTACAATTAAGATGAAAGTGAAATGAGGTGCTGACTAATGGGGCATGAGGAGAAGACAAAATCTGGGACTGTGGTCACCCTAGTAATAATTAAAGAAGTAATTGGTAAATTTCAAGAGATTTTCTGCTCAACTAAATCAAGTGAGATATTTCATAGCAGAGCTTATTATCTAGACTCTATCACAGTGTTCTTTCCCATTACATGTCCCTGAAAGAAGACAAATAAACAGAAACAAGAGAAAATGACTTAAGACTAAGAAATTGACATGAAGTATTTTTTAAAAAGAGAAATGAAAAAAAAAATTCTTTAGCAAGTGTTTGTTGAGCAGTTAGTGCAGGAGACCTGGGTTTGATCCCTGGGTTGGGAAGATCCCCTGGAGGAAGGAAAAGCTACCCAGTCCAGTATTCTGGCCTCAAGAATTCCATGGACTCTATAGCCCATGGGGTCGCAAAGAGTCAGGCACAACTGAGCGACTTTCACTTTCACTTTTAGTGTATGTGAGACTTAGATGATAGAAATTGATATAAAAATTTATTTCTAGATATGCTCTTTAAATGCCATTGTAAATGGGATTTCTTGATTTTAATATTTAATTTCTAATGTTTACAGATGCAACTGAGTTTTGTATGTTGATCTTGTATCTTATAACTTTATCGAGTTCCTTTATCTGTTCTAATTATCTTTCTGTGGAGTCTTTATGGTTTTCTACATAAAAGATCATGACATATGCAAAGAGAGATAATTTTACATAGTCATTTCCAATTTGGCTTCCCTGGTGGCTCAGACAATAAAGAATTTGCCTGCAATACAAGAGATCCAGGTTCAATCCCTGGTCTGGGAAGATGCCCTGGAGAAGGTAGTGACTATCCACTCCAGTATTCTTGCCTGGAGAATTCCATAGACAGAGGAGCCTGGCAGGCTACAGTCCTTGGGGTCACAAAGAGTTGACATGACTAAGCAACTAACACATTTTTACTTCTTTTCCTTGCCTAACTGCTCAAGATTTCCAGTACTATAATAAAGAGAAATGGCAAGAGTATGCATTCTTATCTTGTTTTAAATTTTACCAGAATGCTTTTAGTTTTCACTACTGAGTATGAAATTAGTTGTGAACTTTTCATATTGACCTTTGCTATATTGAGGTAAGTTTCTTCAGGATCTAATTTATTGAGAACTCTTATCATGAAAAGTTGTTGAAGTCTTCTAAAAGCTTTTTCTACATCAACTGATATGATCATATGATTTTTATATTTCATTTTATTAGTATGGTGTATCACATTGATTTTTTTGTGTTGAACCATCCATGTATCCCAAGAATAAACCCTCTTGGTCATGATTTATGATCCTTTAATGTGCTATTGAATTCTGTTTGCTAATATTTTGTTAAGGACTTTGGCATCTATGTTCATTAAGGATACTGGCCTATAATTTTTTTCTTATAGTGCCTTTGTCTGGATTTTTCCAAAGAAATAAAGCTTGTACACTGAAAAATATAAAAAAGTAATGAAAGAAATTTTAAAAGACACAATTAAATAGAAAAACATCTCATGTTCATGAATTAGAAGAATTAATAATTGTTCAAATGTTCATACTACCTAAAGCAATCTACAGATTTGGTGCAATCACTATCAAAATCCAATGCAATGTCTTATGGAAACAGAAAAAAAAACAATTCTAAAATTCACAGAGGACCACAAAAGATGCTGAATAGCCAAAGGAATTCTGAGCAAGAAGAAAAAAGCAGAGGTATCAGATGTCCTGATTTCAAAATATAAAACTACAGTAATCAAGATAATATGGTACTAGTGTAAAAAAACACACATAAACCAATAGATCCAGAAATATACCCTCATGTATATGACCAACAGATTTTCAACAAGGATGTCAAGAATAAACAATGAGAAAAAGATGATCTCTTTAATAAATGGTGTTAGGAAAACTGGACATCCACATGCAAAAAAAAAATGAAATCCCTTATCTTACACCATACTCAAAAATCAATTCAAAATTGTCAAAATTGATAAAAGACTTAAATGCAAGATCTGAAATGATTAAACTCCTAGAAGAAAGCATAGAGAAACCTTTTGTTATCTTGACATTGGCCTTGACAATGATTTCTTGAAAAGCATAGGCAGCAAGAGAAAAAATAGACAAATGGGACTTGTCCATTAAAAAGTTTCTGCAGAGCAAAGAAAGCAATCAACAAAATAAAAAGGCAACCTACAGAATGGAAGAAAATATTTGCAAACCATATATCTGATAAAGAGCTAATATCCAAAATATATAAGGAACTTCTGCAACTCAATGGCAAAATAATAATAATAATAAACCAACTAAAAAACATAGAACCTGAATAGATACATCTCCAAAGAAGACATATAAATGGCCCTATAATAGGTACATGAAAAAGTGCTCAACATTAATAACCATCAGAGAAATCCAAATCAAAACCACAATAAGCTATCACTTCATACCTTTCAGAGTGCCTGTTATCAAAAAGACAAGAGATTAACAGTGTTGGTGAGGATGTGGAGAAAAGGAGACCCTTATACACCTTATCACTGTGTTAGCCTAAATATTACCATTAAATAAAAGAGATGTACGATATGGAAGAATACTACTTTTGTGGTTTGCATTAACACATAAATACATTCTTTATGGCTTGACATAAGCTTATAACATTCATTGGAATGTAGAGAAAGCAAAGGAAAATATCTACTGCTTCATTGACTACCCTAAAGTCTTTAACCGTGTTGATTACAACTGTGGAAAATTCTTAAAGAGATGGGAATACCAGACTGCCTCACCTGTCTCCTGACAAACTTATATGCGGGTCAAGAAGCAACAGTTAGAACTGGACATGGAATAGCTGACTGGTTCAAAATTGGGAAAGAAGTATGTCAAGGCTGTATATTGTCACCTTGCTTATTTAACTTACATGCAAAGAGTGTGTGTATGTGTGTGCGCCTGCCCAGGCTGAGTCATTCAGTCAAGGCCCACTCTTTGTAACCGAATGGACTGTAGCCCACCAGGTTCTTCTGTCCATGGAGTTTTCCAGGAAAGAATACTGGAGTGGGTTGCCATTTTCTCCTCTAGGTGTTCTTCCCAGACCATGAATCAAACCAACATCTACTGCAGCTCTTGCATTGGCAGGCGGATTGTTTACCACTAAGCCAATTGGGAAACATGTGCAGAGTTCAGTTCAGTTCAGTTCAGTCGCTCAGTCGTCTCCAACTCTTTGCGATCCCATGGACTGCAGCACGCCAGGCCTCCCTGTCCATCACCAACTCCCGGAGTTTACTCAAACTCATGTCCATTGAGCCAGTGATGCCATCCAACCATCTCATCTTCTGTCATCCCCTTCTCCTCCTGACTTCAATCTTTCCCAGAATCGGGGTCTTTTCCAAGGAGTCAGTTCTTTGTATCAGGTGGCCAAGGTATTGGAGTTTCAGCTTCAACATCAGTCCTTCCAATGAACACCCAGGACTGATCTCCTTTAGGATGGACTGTTTGGATCTCCTCGCAGTCCAAGGGACTCTCAAGAGTCTTCTCCAACACCCCTGTTCAGAAGCATCAATTCTTTGGTGCTCAGCTTTCTTTATAGTCCAACTCTCACATCCATACATGACCACTGGAAAAAAACATAGCCTTGACTAGACCGACCTTGGTTGTTAAAGTAATGTCTCTGTTTTTTAATATGCTGTTTAGGTTGGTCATAACTTTTCTTCCAAGGAGTAAGCATCTTTTTATTTCATGGCTGCAATCACCATCTGCAGTGATTTTGAAGCCAAAAAACAAAGTCAGCCACTGTTTCCACTGTTTCTACATCTATTTGCCATGAAGTGATGAGACCAGATGCCATGATCTTAGTTTTCTGAATGTTGAGCTTTAAGTCAAATTTTTCACTCTCCTCTTTCACTTTCATCAAGAAGCTCTTTAGTTCTTCACTCTCTGCCATAAGGGTGGTGTCATCTGCATATCTGAGATTATTGCTATCTCTCCCAGCAATCTTGATTCCAGCTTGTGCTGGAATACAGAGAATACACCATGGGCAGAGTACATCATGCTAAATGCTAGGCTGACCGAATCATAAGATGGAATCAAGATTGCTGAGATTATCAACATATCAACAACCTCAGATATGCAGATGATACCACTCTAATGGTAGAAAGCAAAGAAGAACTAAAGATGCTCCTGATGAGGGTGAAAGATGTGAGTGAAAAAGCTGGCTTGGTACTCAGCATTAAAAAGCTAAGATCATGGCATCCAGTCCCATTATCTCATGGCAATTAGAAGGGGGAAAAGTGGAAGCAGTGACAGATTTTATTTTCTTCAGCTCCAAAATCACCACAGATGGTGATTGCAGCAAAGAAATTGAAAGATGCTTGTTGCTTGAAAAGAAAGCTACGACAAAAAAGCAGAGATGTCACTTTGTCAAAAAAGGTCCATATAGTCAAAGGTATGATTTTCCCAGTAGTAATGCAGGGATGTGAGATTTGGACTACACAGAAGACTGAGTGCCAAAGAATTGATACTTTCAAAATGGGGCGCTGGATAAGACTCTTGAGAGTCCCTTGGACAACAAGAAGATCAAACCAATCAATCTTAAAGGAAATCAACCCTGAATATTCATTGGAAGGACTGATGCTGAAGCTGAACTCCAATACTCTGGCCACCTGATGCAAAGAGCTGACTCATTGGAAACGACCCTGATGCTGGGAAAGACTGAAGGCAAAAGAAGATGGGGGCCGCAGAGGATGAGATGCTTAGATAGCATCATTGATTCAATGGACATGAGTTTGACCTAAGTCTGAGAGATGATGAAGAATAGGGGAGCCTGAAGTGCTACAGTCTGTGGGGTCACAAAGAGTCGGACAGCACTTAGTGACTGAACAACAACAAATACACTGTTAGTGGTAATGTAAAGTGATTTGGCCACTATGGGAACATTATGAATATTCCTCAAAAAATTGAAAAAAGAACCACCAGTTTTCAGTCCATGGGGTCACAAAGAGTTGGACTTGACTGAGCGACTGAACAACAAGTTTATGATACATTGGTCTAACTTCTGGTTATATAGCCAAAGGAATTGAAATCAAGATCTTAAAAATGCATGTCATGACCATTGCCATGTTCATTGTAGCACTATTCACAACAGCCAAGACACAGGGAAGCAACTCAAAGATTCATTGAGAATGAATGGATTAAAAAAAAAAAAAAACTATGTTATTTACATATAATGGAGTATTAACATGCACATATAATGAAACGTAATATTGTAATAAAGAAGAAAATCTTGTCATTTGCAGAAACAGATGAATCTGGAGGACATAATGCTAAGTGAATAAGCCAGACATAGGACAAATACTATGAGTCCACTTAACTGAGGTATCTGAACTAGTCAAACTCATGAGAGTAGAATGGTGGTTACCAACAATTGGAGGCATGCAGAAGAACAGGGAGGTGTTGGTACAAAGGTACAAGCTTTGGAAGGTGAGGAAGTTCTAGAAGTCTATGTACATCACAGTGCCTAGAGGTAACAATACCATAGTGTATACTTGAAACATGTGCTTAGAGGGTAGATATTATGTTTAGTATTCGTATTTTGACCACAAAAGTAAAGATGGTAGGAAGAAGCTAGATGTGATGGATATGTTTATGGGCTGATTGTTGTGATGGTTTCACACTTCTAAACTCAGCATCACCACGAACTTCTAAACTCATTCTTCTAAACTCAGCAACACTATGAACGAAGCTAGTGGAGGTGATGGAATTCCAGTTGAGCTATTTCAAATAATAAAATATGATGCTGTGAAAGTGCTGCACTCAACATGCCAGCAAATTTAAAAAATGCAACAGTGGCCACAGGACCAGAAAAGGTCAGTTTTCATTCCAATCCCAAAGAAAGTCAATGCCAAAGAATGCTCAAACTACAGCACAATTGCACTCATCTCACATGCTAGTAAAGTAATGCTCAAAATTCTCCAAGCCATGCTTTAACAGAACATGAACTGTAAACTTCCAGATGTTCAAGCTGGATTTAGAAAAGGTAGAGGAGCCAGAGTTCAAATTGCCAACATCCATTGGACCATCAAAAAATCAAGAGAGTTCCAGAAAAACATCTACTTTTGCTTTATTGACTATGCCAAAGCCTTTGACTGTGTGGCTCCCAACAAACTATGGAAAATTCTTACGGAGATAGGAATACCTGACCACCTTACCTGCCTCCTGAGAAATCTGTGTGCAGGTCAAGAAGAAACAGTTAGAACTGGATGTGGAACAACAGACTGGTTCCAAATTGGGAAAGGAGTGTGTCAAGGCTGTATATTGTCACCCTGCTTATTTAACTTATATGCAGAGTACATCATGCAAAATGCTGGGCTGGATGAAGCACAAGCTGGAATCAAGATTGCTGGAAGAAATATCTACAGCCTCAGATACGAAGATGACACCACCCTTATGGCAGAAAGTGAAGAGGAACTGAAGAGCCTCTTGATGAAAGTGAAAGAAGAGAGTGAAAAAGCTGGCTTAAAACTCAACATTCAGAAAACTAAGCTCATGGCATCCAGCCCCATCACTTCATGGCAAATACATGGGGAAACAATGGAAACAGTGACAGACTTTACTTTTTTGGGCTCCAAAATCACTGCAGATGGTGACTGCAACCATGAAATTAAAAGACACTTGCTCCTTGGAAGAAAAGTTATGACCAACCTAGTTCAGTTCACTTCAGTTCAGTCACTCAGTTGTGTCTGACTCTTTGCAACCCCATGAATCGCAGCACTCCAGGCCTCCCTGTCCATCACCAGCTCCAAGAATTTACTCAAATTCATGTCCATTGAGTTGATGATGCCATCCAGCCATCTCATCCTCTGTTGTCCCCTTCTCCTCCTGCCCCCAATTCCTCCCAGCATCAGAGTCTTTTCCAGTGAGTCAAGTCTTTGCATCAGGTGGTCAAACTATTGGAGTTTCAGCTTCAGCATCAGTCCTTCCAATGAACACCCAGGACTGATCTCCTTTAGGATGGACTGGTTGGATCTCCTTGCAGTCCCAGGGACTCTCAACAGTCTTCTCCAACACCGCAGTTCAAAAGCATCAATTCTTCTGCACTCAGCTTTCTTCACAGTCCAACTTTGTTATTAAAGTAATGTCTCTGCTTTTTAATATGCTGTCTAGGTTGGTCATAACTTTCCTTCCAAGGAGTAAGAGTCTTTTAGTATATTAAAAAAGATCCATCCTAAAGGAAATCAGTCCTGAATATTTATTGGAAGGACTGATGCTGAAGCTGAAACTCCAATACTTTGGCCACCTGATGCGAAGAACCGACTCATTGGAAAAGACCCTGATTCTGGGAAAGATTGAAGGCAGGAGGAGAAGGGGATGACAGAAGATGAGATGTTTGGATAGCATCACTGACATGATGGACATGAGTTTGAGTAGGCTCCAGGTGTTGGTAATGGACAGGGAAGCCTGGCGTACATGGGGTCGCAAAGAGCCGGACACGAATGAACGACTAAACTGAACTGAAAACTCAGCAAGCTGTATACATTAAATATGTACAATTTTCTGTATGTCAATCATACTTCAATAAAATTTTTTAAATTAGAATAAAAAGTGGTCTCTACCATTGGGGAACTTATTATGCAATTAGGAAAGAAAGTGTTAAATCAAGCTCAAAGGTACAGAAAATAGATTAGTTAGAGGTGAGGATGAAGTGGGTAAAATGGGTGGAAATGAGTCAAAACTTAAAACCTTACAGTTATAGAATAAATAAATCATGGAAACATAATGTCACAGCATGGCGACTGTAGTTAGTAAACTATATTGCATATTTACAAGTTTCTAAGAGAGTAGTAATCTTAAAAGTTCTCTGTACCTATGTATGGTGCCAAATGTTAACTGGGCTTATTGTGGAAATCATTTTACAATATATACAATATTAAATCATTGTTGTACACCTGAAACCAATATTTATTGTTGTTTAGTTGCTAAGTTGTGTCTGACTCTTTTGCAACACCATGGATTGTAGCCCACCAGGCTCCTCTGTCCGTGGGATTTCCCAGTCAAGAATATTAGAGTGGGTTGCCATTTCCTTCTCCAGGGGATCTTCCTGACTCTGGCATGTAACCCACATCTCCTGCATTAGCAGGCAAATTCTTTACCACTGCCACCAGAGAAGTCCTAAGCTAACATAATGTATGTCAATTATACTTCAGTAAAAAAAAAAAAAAAGTGTAATTAGAAATGTGAGAGGCCTTTAAATAAGATTCAGAAACTTCGAATTGATGGAGGAAATGAGTGAAAGAGAAAAGAATATTTTTAAATATTATTATTCAAGCAGGATTAAAGAACACATCTGAGATAAAGATGAGAGTAGGCCCCTTAAAAGGGAAAATGGTTACTTAAGCAAGGTAAGACACACAAAGGAATTTTAAAGAATGTTTATGCTACATTAGCTTGAGTTAACATGTTCTCATATTTTCATCATTAACGGCAAAAACAATATCACGAGCACCTAGTCTCTTGAGAGCACTTGATATCTGTGACATAGAAACTAATTAATTAATTGAACATTGAGTTGCATAGCATCGTTAAACCTAAAATGTGATTTGGGAATGTTAGGATCTCTATATTTAAAGTACAGTCTTCTGCGAATGATTTAAATACCCTAAGAGCTGGCAATAATTGTTCATATCACACAATTGACTAGCTTTTAGAACGTATCAATAGTCTCATATATCCACAGAAAGCAAAAAGTAACAACCCCTGAACTTCTAGGAATCTCTAGTGAAAAAGATTTTAATGATATTAAAATAAGTTGAGTTAGCAAAAAACGACTCAAATTCTCCAGACTTATTTTTGGAAAGGGTGAGCAAATGAATTAAATTGTAGACAAATACATCTGAGATGCAAAGTAGTAATACAGGTAACAATCCATTTTTCATAATTAAAGCTTAGCTAAACTATCATTTGGCCACAATGATAATTTTGTATTGAACTCTAAATAACAACAGGAGATTTGTAGAGAAAAATTGCCTTGCAGCATTTTTGGAAAAATTAATGTATATCCAATATTGATCCTGATTTGTGCATGTTAAACTGTTCCTTCTTGAGTAAAGTATTCTTGAAGTCAATAATATGCCATAATCTCATATGACACTAATAAAATAATGCAAATGACAATTCATTTTTGTTAACTTGTCTATATCTTAATGGATGTATAAATTTTGTTAAAAGAGGAAGCAAGAACTTAGTGCATAGTAGGCATATCTGTAAAACAATTGTGATTGATTTTTTTGGGGGGGTCACTTTCCTAAGAGACAAAGTGAAGCAATCAATCTCTTGAAATTTTTCCCAAAAAGTGTTTTTATAGTTGTTGATATGAATTTCAGAAAACCGAAGCCACGTACATTAGGTAGTTTGTTTTGTTCGCTAAGAATGTGATAGAGTAGTAGTGTCACCAATAAAGTCCAAGGAAGCTAAAAATATGCAAAACAGCAGCATTACAATGATTTTATATGTAATACTTCCTTAGTGGCTCAGTTAGTAAAGAATCTGCCTGCAATGCAGGAGACCTGAGTTCCAACACTGGGTCAGGAAAATCCACTGGAGAAAGGAATGGCAATCCACTCCAGGATTCTTCCCTGGAGAATTCCATGGACAGAGGAGCCTGACAGGCTACAGTCCATGGGGTCACCAAGAGTCGGACACGACTGAGCGACTAACACACATACCAATTTTAGTACTCAAAATTGTTGAAATTAGTAACACTAAAGTTGTTTTCTTGTACCCAAGGGACACTAGTAAGGGAAAAGAATAGATGAGCAGTGAGAGAGCTAGGTAAAGTCGTAGATTCAAGGAAAAATATAGAGCAAGAAAGAATTATTTTCCACCCAATCCAGTTTTCCTGTGTACTCATTGTGAGAAAGGAATGAAATAAAGACTTGTGTTTGCACAGTACACCAATTAAATTTGCAGGAGAAAATACAAACAGTGTAACTTAAGAAAATAAATTTATGTTTGAGTCTCCCTGGTTATTTCCTAGCCATCATTTAACTCTTGAAAATGCACCTTAACTCTTTCAAGGCACTTACAATTCATTTAGGCAGAGGCAGATACTTTACAGTGAGAGCTAAGGTACCATTTAATCCAAGACTTTATAACCCAGGAGTGCCATGGGCAATGAGAATTCCTCGGAGGCATGCTTTCTTTGGAGAAAATATTGTTTGACCACAGTGTGAATTTGGTCAAGATGTATACAGAACTGGAATGTTAAACAGAAAGGTAACTTAGGTAAAAGGTCATTTATTGGTGGAAAAAAAAATTGGCTCAACTATGTAACACTAGGACTTAAAAATAAGAAGAATGTCCTGCCTCTTCTTGCTTTACTGGGTCTCATAGATGAAAGGGAAAATTCAAATTAGTAAATTAGTTATCCAAATTAATAAATCTTTTTGCTATATAAAATATGTTACTCAAAATGAATCATAGACCTAAATGTGAAGACTAAAGCTATAACATTTCCAAAGGAAAATTTAGGAGTAAAAATCTTTGTGAGTTTGGGTTAAACAAAGATTTCTTAGATGTAATACCCAAAACATGATTTATAGAAGAAAAAAATGGACTCTATCAGAAACAAAATCTGCTCTTTTAAAAGACAGTCTTAAGTGAAGGAAAGGACAAATCATAAATCTAAAGAAAAATTTGCAAGGTATATATTTGATGAAGAACTTGCATATCTATAATATATAAAGAACTCTTAAAACAATAATAAAACAACTAAATTTTTTAAATGGACAAAAGATTTGAACAGACATTTCACTGGAGGAGATTGCAATACAGATTGCAGATAAAGTCATCAAAAAATGCTAAACATTAGCTACAAACGAAAGCTGAAATAAGATACTACTACATACCTGTTAAAATGTGTAAATTCTTTAATTTTTAAAAGCTAACCTTGACAAGCATTGACAAGAATATGGGGTAACTGGAATTTCATATGTTGCTGATATTTTCTGTGTGCTTAGTTGTTCAGTCATGTCTGACTCTGCAGCCCCACGGACCTTCTGTTGATGGGATTTTCCAGCAAGAATACTGGAGTAGGTTGCCATTTCCTCCTCCAATGGATTTTCCCAATGCAGGATCAAATCTGCATCTCCTGCATTGGCAGGCATATTCTTTTACCACTAAGCCACTTGGGAAGCCCACAGTACTGATGGGAATGTAAATTGGTATCATTACTTTGGAAAACAGTTTGACAGTTTCTTAAAATGCCACATAATCCAGCCATCCTAATCCTAGATATTTACCCAAGAGAAATGAAAAATACACATCTATACAAAAACTTATATAGGCTACTAGGAATCACAGTCTGGGGAACAGGCAATGTCCATCAAGTATAATTAGGTGAAGGGAGCTTAATAGAGGTTTTTATAGAAGGCTACTGGGTCCAGAAGAAAGCAAGTTACTCAGGAAAGGGGATAATGATCAAGGAAAGCCTGAGATCATTCTTAAAAGACAAAGTCCTGCAAGACAACAAAAATTAGAAAGAGTGTTTCAGAATGTGCAAAACTGAACTCAAAACACCCCAAACTAAACCCCCATTTTTCCAAAAATCTGCTGTACCAGGAGCAGTCCTTGTGTCACACAATAGCAGCTCCATCTTTCCAGTTGCTCAGAACAGAAAACTTAGAGTCATTCTTGACTCCTCTCTTTCTCTCTATCTCTATCCAACCCATTAGGAAAGACTGCTGTCTCTGCTTTCAAAATATTAGCATCTCCACAATCTGTCAACATTTCACCATCTTTGCTGTTCCCAGCTATCATCATCTCTCACCTGCAATAGACTCCTACCTAGTCTTGGTGATTCTAAACTGGCCACTGACTGTAGCCCATTCTCAACACAGCATCCAGCATTATCATTTTAAAATGTAAATCACATCATGGGAGTCCTCTGCAATGACCTCCCAATCCCTTTAGAGTAAAACTAAGGTCTTACAATGGCCTAAAAGGCCTTCACAAGCTAGCCTCTCAATCTTTCTCACTCTCTGCCAGCACTGTTCTCTCTGTGACTCCTTGCGTCTCCTCACTCTTCTATTCCTTGCCCCTCCCCAGCCTCACCGATCCCCTTGCTGCTTCTAGAACAGGACAGGCAGATTTCTATGTAGGGTTTATTGCACTGCTGTTCCTTGTGCTGGAACGCTTTTCTTCCACATCTCCAGGTGGCCAATTCTCATACCTTCCGCAAGTCTTACTCAAATGTCACCTGCCTGAAACACTCGATATGAAATTGCATCTCGTCTTTCCTCCCAAACTACCATTCTCAGTTCCCCTTGCTGAGTCACTCAGTCGTTTGCAACTCTCTGTGACCCCATGCACTGCAGTGCCCCAGGCTCCCCTCTGTCCCTGGGGTTGTGCCAGAGGAGCCTGGTGGGCTGCATTTCCCAGGCAAGATACTGGAGTGAGTTACCATTTCCTTTTCCAGGGGATCTTCCCAACCCAGGGATCGAAACTGCATCTCTTGCAAGTCTTCTGCATTGCAGGTGGATTCTTTACTGTTGGGCCACCAGGGAAGTCCTCAGTTCCCCTTACTTTGCCCTAAACTTTTCCCCATAAAACTCACCACCTGCTAACATACTGTACTTATTTATGATGCTCATTGCTAGTTGGTCTCAGTTCTGGAATGCAAGCCTCATGTTCCGTTAATTGATGTATCCTTAGATACACTGCCTATTACATAATAAAGGTTTAATTTTTGTGTGTTCAATAAATGTAAGTTTCATGAAAATGAGAAAAATAATCATTCCAGTGATTGCAAATAGTGTCACTAGAGTGTTAAGAGCACATGAGATAAATGCACATGAGAAGGTAAAATTAGAGTTGTAGAAGATCTTTCCATCCTCTGCAGAGTGCCAGCAAGTGGGGAACCACTGACAAGATTTGCACATGGAATTAACATGATTATATTTACATATTACATCACTCTTGCAGCAGTGTGAATCTGACATCTCCGAATTTCCAGGGTCGCAAAATAAAATTTTAAAATAGCTTTTTTATGTTGCCATAAACCTGACCCTTCCTGAGTGCTATAGAATCATAACTGTTAGAGAACAGATTCTGGAACAGACTGCCTGGATTTACATTCCTTTTCTACCAGTAGCTCTAGGATTTAGCTAGTTACTCAGCCTCTCTTTTCTTTATCTGTAAAATAAATAAATAATTCTTTTTAAAATGTTGTTGTGGTCCTTTAAGAGTTATAATAAATAAGACAGTTCATGCTTGAATATGGTAAGCACTATAAACGTGCTTTAATATTTTTAATACTAAAAGGAAAAAACACATTTCATAGATGCTTTATTTAACGGCAAACTATTGCTTCATCTTTCCTCCAATAGTTTTGCATTTTCTAAATTGAGCAAGCCTTTCATACATAAATATTGGCAGTATTTTCATATATTTTAAGTTAGTAAAACTTAGAGATGTGATCATTGAAATGAACACTTCAAAGAATAAGTGTTCTGTTGTGTTTTGACTTTAAACGACTCCTGTCTCATATTTCCACAAATTCCAATCTAGATGAGCAATATTCATTAAAATACCCACCGCTTGTTTTATTATTTATAGTTTATATGTCTTGCCATTGAAACAAAGAGACAGATTGTCTTCTAGCTGAGACACCTGGAAGGTGCTTGAAGTACAAAGGCCATGATTCAAAAGTCTGTAGTGCAGTCAACAAGCAATTACTTTTGCATGTGATAGGAGACTGTCAGCTTCAAACACAGGACATTCTTTGGGAAGATTAGTCCAAATTACATTTTATTACATTGGCCCACTTGAATGGCCTAAACTTCATATACTTCTTATTCTAATGGAATTCCAACTGAGGCATTAATATATTGTTTATGACATGTTTGGAGTTCTTGTGTTATCAGCATGCATTCATGAGAGAAGCTTCAAACAGTATCAGATAACAGTGAGCTGGATGTTGGCGGTGGTACAGCGTAGGGGATTTTATCATCTTGTTGAACCAGTGGCAGTGATTAAATTAAACTGTCTGAACAAAGCTTTTGCATGTCAGACCGTTGAATGGCAAAATGAAAGAGTGATACACTTCAAAGATCAGAGGAAAGGAGCCAGGGCTAGAAAAACACAGTTATATAACTGTTTATTTACAGCATTCAGAGACAAAATCAACAGTTTTAAGCTGTTGGTTTTCATGTTACTTCATCTTTAAACTTTTCAGTATCATTTTGTATGTTTTCTAGGCATATTTCCCCACATTCTTTTCCATGTAACAAACTTAATTTAACTTGGAATGTTGATTGAACGATTAGGTAGTTAGAGGAAGATTTTTTTTGTTCTGTTTCTTTGTGCATGGATGATTTTTAATTTGGTTTAATTTCTAATTTTTCTCTTATTATTCTTAATTAGATATTTTAGAGAAAAAAAATGTCCAGGAAACTAAGATGTTTCCATAATTTTTATCTAGGGAGAGAAACACAGGGCTTTTATTTTTCCACTTCAAGAGACAAATCAAAATTTTAAGGGAGAAGTTTAATACAGTAGAACTAAACTGAAATTATTTTTATAAGCTGAAACATTATAATATATGAGTTCTCTGAAGGAATTTATGAGTAAAAAAGTTTTACGAATATAAATGTATCTGAGATACAAAGTTAGCTTTAGAGGAATCCACATGTTTTCCATCCAACGAGATTTGTAAATCAACAGACTGTTCTGACACTTATTTATAATTATTATTTTTGTTAGAAAAAAAATAGTTTTGTTAGTCTTGAGAAAATGTTATTTCCTCTCACACAAAATAAAACTGGGAAAAAATCCAGAAAAAGCAAATTGAGTTTTAGTGCTGTTTCCATTACAAAGTCTACATAGTTTTAGATCATTGTTTAGACTGGTGATTTCCTTTTTATTTAAAGACCCTAAGTCAACCATTTGGAAACATTTAAGAAACTTCCAGTGTCTCGAGGTAGTTATAGAAGATAGGTATTCAGATGATACTAACCCTTGTACATTAGTTTCTTCAGTTTTGATTTACACAATTTCCAGAGCTTTAAGATAATGTTCATTTTGAAATAAATGCTGGTTCTTAATAATGCATCTTCACACTTTGTTTTTCATTTTCATTTATCATGGAAGGTGATAGACTTTCAGAGAGATTCTAAGTACTCAGTGACATCCACTAACATTTTAAAGTACAAAACACTTTAAATTCAATTCCTCTTGAGACACTTAGTGATAAGGGGGAAATCATAGAAAAAATGAAAACAAAGTCAATGTGTCCTTTTAGAATATTTCACCACATACAACCATATCAGTATGCATCCTTTACAAATTTACTTCTTCAACCCACCAAATATTTAGGACATGCTGAGTGCAGTGAAATACAAGAAAACCAACAGAGGATAATCAGGATTATCTACAGATAAAAGAAAACATGAATTTTTACTTAGTTATGTGACGTACTTTTGGAATTGGACTAGAAACATTCTCAATTAGAAATTTGTAAAGACAGCAAAACAATTCCTAAATTCATAGATTTCAAAATCCTGAAATCTATATGATTATAAACTTATTCAGAGTTTCATTTATAAATTGTATTTTCATAGACTATATTTTTGATTAAAATAAAATTAGGAAGAAGTTACTTTTGGCATTTTCTATTATACAGAATGATAATGTTTATATTTATTCAAAGTGTTTTTGAAATTTTCTATTCACTCAAAGTCTACTGTGATCTAAAAAAATTGAGAATTTAAATATTGTAAGTAATGAATTGTTATTTAATCAATATAATACAGTGTCAATTATCTTCAACTAAAAAATGTTACTATATAACATCAATATTTACACTCTAAAAACGAAAAGTAAATTTTTCAATTTCTCACTGCACTTTATAAAAATTATTCATGAATTAGACAATGAAGTAAACCTCTGTGAAGTCATAAAAACAGAAAAATGTACATCACCTGGTAAAAATACAATAAAAAATTAGGAATGAATAACAAAATTTACATAAACACTCAACATGTTGGAAATTTTAAAACACTCTCTAAGTAAATTTTGCCTCAAATAAGATATTATGAGAACAACATGAGTCAAAACTCATGAGATATCTTCAAACATTTTTCAAAAGAAAGTCATACTCCTGGATGTTTATATAATACAAGAAAGGAAAATAAGAACATATATTAAATGAGCACTCAGCTAAAAAAGTTAAAAGAAAAGCAAAAATATCTTTTAAAATATAAAATGAAATTAAGGACTTATGTTTAAAAATTAATAAATAAAAAAAAAACTTTGGAAATGATAACTTCATCTAGAAACTGATATTTAGAAAAGAAAGACAATTCCTTAAAAGTCTATTCAAGAGAAATAATGAAAAAGCAAATACAATGTTAAAAATCAAAATAGATCTATACCAATTAAATTCTCAAATTATAAGGAAATATTATTAACACACAACTCAGAAGCCAAAAAAAGAGAATTGTTGATGTTACTACATCAAAACACAAGCATTTTGTTTGGCAAAAGACATCCTCAGCAAATGTATAAGACAAATTCAAAATTACAATCTGGGAGAAAAGTTTGCAACCTACATGAAAGACGAAATAAGTGAAATAAGAATAAACACAGTTCAGAGGAAATAAACATGGTTACAGAGCTCTAAAAACATCACTCTTCTTTGATCTAGCAGTTCTATTTTTAGTAATTTATCCTGTAAAAAAATGTTTCAAAAGATACAGTCAGACATTGCATTTAATTTAAAATATAGAAAAATGAAAAACAACTATATTGGTGAAAAAGTCAAAATGCACACAAAGAAATAATATGCAGTCATTAAAAGAGTTCAGTTTAGTTCAGTCACTCAGTAGTGTCTGACTCTTTGAGACCCCATTGACTGTAGCATGACAGGCCTCCCTGTCCATCGCCAACTCCCAGAGTTTACTCAAACTCATGTCCATTGAGTCAGTGATGTGATCCAACCATCTCACCCTCTGTCATCCCCTTCTCCTCCTGCCTTCAATCTTGCCCAACATCACAGTCTTTTCCAAGGAGTCAGTTCTTTGCATCTGGTGGCCAAAGTGTGGGAGTTTCAACTTCAACATCAGTCCCTCCAATGAATATTCAGGACTGAGTTCCTTTAAGATGGACTGGTTGGATCTCCTTGCAGTCCAAGGGACTCTCAAGAGTCTTCTCCAACACCACAGTTCAAAAGCATCAGTTCTTTAGCACTCAGATTTCTTTATAGTTCAGCTCTCACATCCACACATGACTACTGGAAAAACCATAACTTTGACTAGATGGACCTTTGTTGGCAAAGTAATGTCTCTGCTTTTTAATATGCTGTCTAGGTTGGTCATGGACTTCCCTGGTAGCTCAGACGGTAAAGCGTCTGCCTATAATGCGGGAGACCTGGGTTCGATCCCTGGGTCAGGAAGATCCCCTGGAGAAGGAAATGGCAACCCACTCCAGTATTCATGCCTGGAAAATCCCATGGACCGAGGAGCCTGGGGGGCTACAGTCCATGGGGTCACAAAGAGTCGGACAGGACTGAGCAACTTCACTTTCACATTCACTTTCAGGTTGGTCATAACTTTTCTTCCAAGGAGTAATCGTCCTTTAATTTCATGGCTGCAGTCGCCATTCATAGTGATTTTGGAGCCCCAAAAATTAGTCTGTCACTGTTTCTACTGTCTCACCATTTATTTGCCACAAAGTGATGGGACCAGAAGCCATGATCTTAGTTTTCTGAATGTTCAGTTTAAGCCAACTTTTTCACTCTCCTCTTTCACTTTCATCAAGAGGCTCTTTAGTTCTTCTTCGCTTTCTGCCATAAGGATGGTGTCATCTGCATATCTGAGGTTATTGATATTTCTCCCAGCAATCCTGATTCCAGCTTGTGCTTTATCCAGCCCAGAGTTCAGAAACAGATATATAAAACATAAAATAAAAAAAAAATGGATAAATAAATGATAATAGAGTTCAGAAACAGATAAATAAAAACATCTCCAAATCTATTGTTTAATGAGAACTAAGAGGGAGGCAGGTTACAGAACAGTAGGCAGAACATGATCAAAATTAGGATTTTATAAAAATGAGGTAGGAGAGGGGTTACATACGGCTAAGCAGGCCTAGAAGACTACACATCAATCCAGTAACTATGATTTTCTCTGGGAACTGGCATTATGATTATGCAGGTTCAGTTTCCTTCCATCTAAAGCAGTCTCCCTTTGTTTCTATGACATGGGTTGAAGAGATCTGAGCCACTTATGGATGAGAATGTCCCACCTCAGGACTTCCTAGCAGTCCAGTGGTCAAGACTCCACATTTCCAATGCAGGGAGTGTGGGTTCAGTCTCTGGTTAGGGAACTAAGATCCCACATGCCATGCAACGTGGCCAAAAAGGTTTAAAAAAATAAAGAAAATAAAAGGATATAGTTCTGATCAACTTGTTATTTGACTGTTCCATCTCACCTCCCCTGTGTTTTCTGTAACTAGAAGCTAAGTCTGCAATCTTGATTAAACATTTAGATTAGATGTTTTTGGCAAAATATAAGCAGTTTACTCTGGAGACTAGGATTACAGTGAAGGCACAGAGAGTATATTTACTTTCTACAATACATATTTCAATATTATCTCAATTTTTGCAATAAAGTACATGAGCAGCTTTAAAAAATGAGACATTTGCACTGACACAGAAGAAACTTAATAATATACAGATCAAATATTTAAAAGGAAAAAGGAAGGTACAAAGTAAGATCTTTCTTTAAAAAAAAAAAAAAAAAAGGATTGTGTGTGTGTGTGTGTGTGTGTGTGTGTGTGTGTGTTTCTGTATATACGCACATGTGTCCAAGCAGGCATTTATCAAGAAAGAAGTGAAAAATGTTAACAAAGGTTGCTTTTGAGGGTGGGGTTATTGATTTTCTATAGTGCTTTATTTTATGCTTTTGCTTAATTCTTTTTTCTTCCATGAGAAAAAAGGTTTGTGAAGGGGTGAGATTGTGAAGGGTGAAATTTATAATTATTTAATGAAACTAATTATTTTAGATGTAGAAAATAACAACTTCTAACAATGAGGAGGAAGAAAGAACAAACAGAAGAAGTATACACAGGAACTCAAAAACAGCAATGTTTGAGGCAACGGCCTGATTTTCCAAGGAAATACCAAATTATATTCAACATAAGTGACTCTTATTTTCCAAAACTGTGCATTCCCAGAAAATGCATTCCTAAACATGTCTTCACTAAGTAGGTCATATTTCATAATATCTTCACTGCAATTGTATTTGGGGACAAGAAGCAGGGTAATATATTTATTCCATGGAACTTTGCTGACCAAGTTTCAATAGAATCATAGCAGTAATAATAATCTGTTAAAATAACTTAAAATATAAATTATATTCCAAATAGTAAAAACAAAAATGAATGTTGCGCTGATTAGGGCACAAGAGCCATAGAAGAAGATAAATTAACACATAGATAGGTTTTAATTTATAAACTTAACCTTTTAACCTTTATTTTGTAATTTATTGTTACAAAAATTTTCATAAGCATCCTTCTATACCAAGGAGTGGTGTTCAAATCATTCTGACTTAAGCTGGCATTGAGACCATTCATGTAAGTGTTTACTAGGCATTGCAATGGAATCTTTTATGCGTTCTTTTAAAATCTGAAGATATGAAGTCTTGGGGGAAATGAATAGGTAAATCTTTTCTACTTTTTCCTTCTTTTCTTGATCTTTCCTACCGTTAACAATGTGCTTGTGCTCAGTTGTTCAGGCAAGCCAGATTCTTTGTGATTCCATGGCCTGTAACCCGCCAGGTTCCTCTCTCCACGGAATTTCTCAGGCAAGAATACTGGAGAGGGTAGCAATTCTCTTCTCCAGGAATCTTTCCAACCCAGGGATTGAACTCAAGTCTCCTGCATTGCAGGCAGATTCTTTACCATCTGAGCACCAGGGAAGCCCAAAAGTGAAAGTCGCTCAGTTGTGTCCAACTCTTTGCAGCCGTGGTCTCCAGGCGATCATCCCAACCCAGGGATCAAACTCAGGTCTCCCGCAATGCAGATGGATTCCTTACCAGATGAGCCACCAAGGAAGCCCAAGGAAACCCAAATTAGCCCCAAAACACTGGAGCTAAAAGAATAGACACCTATTGTCTCACAGTTTCTGTGGATTAGAAATCTTGGAGCATTTGATCTGGGTGATTCTAGCACAGAACAGGCTTCCCAGGTGGCACCAGTGGTGAAGAATCCACCTGTCAATGCAGGAAACATAAGAGACATGGGTTCAATCCCTATGTTGGGAAGATCCCTTGCAGGAGGAAATGGCAACCCATTCCAGTATTCTTGCCTGGAAAATTACATGGATAAAGGAGTCTGGCAGACTACAGTTCACTTTCACCTTCATTTATTGAGTTAAAGAAGGGGGGGGTGATTTTTTTAAAACCCAGAATTAATGTAAGGATAACAGTCAATTTCTGTCTTTTAATTCTCATTTCTTAAGGTTTCCTATCTGCAAACCATTTTCTGCTTGTCCACTGTGCAAGTTCTTCAGTTTTTTTCTGGCAACATTTTGAACCAATTTCCTAGAGGCAATAAAAGGTTTTCAATCTAAAATATTTTTTAAAAAGAACTACTTCCTGGTAAATGGCAGTATGCCATGCTCTAGTTGACATCCCAATTTCAACTGATTCATCAGAATTCATCAGAACTGAGCCTGTGTGTGTGTGGAAGTTGCTCAGTCATCTCCAACTCTTTGAGACTTCATGGACTATACAGTCCATGGAATTCTCCAGGCCAGAATACTGGAGTGGGTAACCGTTACGTTCTCCAGGGGATCTTCCCAACCCAGGGATCCAAACCAGGTCTCCTGCATTGCAGGCAGATTCTTTACCATCTGAGTCACCAGGGAAGCCCAAGAATACTGGAGAAGACTACCCCTTCTCCAGCAGAACTTGTTGATCCAGAACTGAACCTACTATTAAGTAATTCCTGATGATTCACTTAGGTGTCCCCAAGGATCATTGGCTCAGCCTGTAGTTGCATCTTAGAACCTGCCACTTGTGTTGCAAAAACACAAAAACCTGCCACTTGTGTTGCAAAAACACAAGTGCTAAAGAGGCAGTCCAGCACTGAAGAGGAGAGTTTTTGCTGTTGTTGGTGTTTTACTTTACACAAAAGTGACACCATCTTCTTCCAGCTGTGTCTGATCCTTTGTGACCCTGTGAACTATAATCTGCCAACTTCCTCTGTCCATGGAATTTTTCAGGCAAGAGTACTGGAGTGGGTTGCCATTTCCCCCTCCAAGGGATCTTTCTGACCCAGGGATCAAACCCGCATCTCTTGAGTCTCCTGAATTGGCAGGCAGATTCACTCTCCTCTCAGAGCGAAATATTTCACTAGTTACATGAGATAATTCTTGTGAAAAATGAATTAACAGGTACCACACTTATGATTTATTCAAGAAATAAGTATGATACTAATAGTAACCCTTAAAGATTTGTACCCCAGGTAGTTATCCAACCAGCTCATCACTTAGCCCATTCTCAGTGTTTGAGAGAGGGAAGTGCAGAGACCAGAGAAAAGGCTGCAAGGAGAAGTCTGAGATAGTGCCCACGATGCATAAGAAACCATGAGATGGAGAAAAGAGCCAGCCAGTTGATTAATTAGTTGCTGCAAAAGTGAAGCAGAGTGTTGTTGCCTCAACAAAATGATTAACCCTAGAGGAGGAGGCAAGATGAATCCATTGCCCAGAGAAAATCCACTAGGCCCATGAACCATCGAGTCACTAGGGCTTTGACTGGATGATCAAGACCACTGCTGAGTCCTGAATGACTTTGCAACTTCCATGGGGTTGTTCTCCTCCTTCTCCATGTACCTTTAAAACAAGAGCCTAAAACCTGGTGGAACTTAAGTATGTCTCTGTTACTTACACCTGTAATAAAATCAGCCAATACAAAAACTTTAGATATTGTCAGATATTGAAAATTATGAATATGTTTTCACTTCAGTTCAGTTGGAGAGAGAAGATTATTTTCAAATATCAAAAACAAAGACTATTTTCAAGCCTAGGACTAAGATAAGCCAGTGTTGAATAACACTTTATGGTTTATAAACCACTTCCATGCTCCTGCGGCCATGTAACCTTCACAGAGTAATAATGTTGCCATTATTATCTCTACAGATGCAGAAACAAGCACAGTGTATATTGGAAGGGGGAAGAAGCAAGGGATGGATGAGTATTGTATACTTTACACAGGAATTTTAAAAATTTCTATACCAATTGAGAAAACTAAGGTCATGGCTATGACAAGTACGTTCTCTTGGCAAAACTCTATTAGCCTTTGCCCTGCTTCATTCTGTACTCCAAGGCCAAATTTGCCTATTACTCCAGGTGTTTCTTGAGTTCCTACTTTTGCATTCCAGTCCACTATAACGAAAAGGACATCTTTTGGGGGGTTAGTTCTAAAAGGTCTTGTAGGTCCTCATAGAACCATTCAACTTCAGCTTCTTCAGCATTACTGGTTGGGACATAGGCTTAGATTACCGTGATATTGAATGGCTTGCCTTGGAAATGAACAGAGATCATTGTGTTGTTTTTGAGATTGCATCCAAGTACTGCATTTTGGTCTCTTTTGTTGACTATGATGGCTACTACATTTCTTCTAAGGGATTCTTGCCCACAGTAGTAGATATAATGGTCATCCGAGTTAAATTCACCCATTCCAGTCCATTTTAGTTCGCTGATTCCTAGAATGTTGACATTCACTCTTGCCATCTCCTGTTTGACCACTTCCAATTTGCCTTGATTCATGGACCTAACATTCCAGGTTCCTATGCAATATTGCTCTTCACAGCATTGGACCTTGCTTCTCTCACCAGTCCCATCCACAACTGGGTATTGCTTTGGCTTTGGCTCCATCCCTTCATTCTTTCTGGAGTTATTTCTCTACTGATCTCCAGTAGCATATCGGTCACCTAACGACCTGGGGAGTTCCTCTATCAGTATCCTATCATTTTGCCTTCTCATACTGTTCATGGGGTTCTCAAAGCAAGAATACTGAAGTGGTTTGCCATTCCCTTCTCCAGTGGACCACTTTCTGTCAGACCTCTCCACCATGACCCGATCATCTTGGGTGGCCCCACACGGCATGGCTTAGTTTCATTGAGTTAGACACGACTGTGGTCCTGTGATCAGATTGGCTAGTTTTCTATGATTATGGTTTTAGTGTGTCTGCCCTCTGATGCCCTCTCGCAGCACCTACCGTCTTACTTGGGTTCCTCTTACCTTGTACGTGGGGTATCTCTTCACGGCTGCTCCAGCAAAGCGCAGCCACTGCTCCTCACCTTGGACGAGGGCCTCATGGCCGCCCCTCCTGCCCTTGAACGTAGCTCCTCTCGGCCCTCCTGCGCCCGCTCCTTGGAGGTGGGGCAGCTCCTCCCGGTCGGGACCCCTGACCTCCGGGGTAAGGTAGTTCCTCTCGGCCGCCGCCCCTTACCTCGGACGTGGGGAAGCTCCTCTCGGCTGCCGCTCCTGTGCTGTCGCAGCCTGGCACTCTCGGTCACTACCCCTGACCTTGGGCGAGGGGTAGCTTCTCTCGGCCACGCTTCTGCGTGGTCCATCGCAGCTGGCAGGCTTCTCACTGAAATCAGAATGATTATATTCTTTGCAGCCAAAGATGGAGAAGCTCTATACAGTCAGCAAAAACAACACTGGGAGCTGACTCTGGCTCAGATCATGAACTCCTTATTGCCAAATTCAGACTTAAACTGAAGAAAGTAGGGAAAACCACTAGACTATTCAGGTATGACCTAAATCAAATCCCTTATGACTATACAGTGGAAGTGAGAAATAGATTTAGGGGACTAGTTCTGATAGAGAGAGAACCTGATGAACTATGGACAGAGGTTCATGACATTGTACAGGAGACAGGGATCAAGACAATCTCCATGGAAAAGAAATGCAAAAAGGCAAAATGGCTGTCTGAAGAGGCTTTACAAATAGCTGTGAAAGGAAGAGAAGCAAAAAGCAAAGGAGAAAAGGAAAGATATACCCATTTGAATGCAGAATTCCAAAGAATAGCCAGGAGAGATAAGAAAGCCTTCCTCAGTGATCAGTGCAAAGAAATAGAGGAAAACAACAGAATGGGAAAGACTAGAGATCTCTTCAAGAAAATTAGAGATACCAAGGGAACATTTCATGCAAAAATGGGCTCAATAAAAGACAGAAATTGTATGGACCTAACAGAAGCAGAAGATATTAAGAAGAGGTGGCAAAAATACACAGAAGAATTGTACAAAAAAGATCTTCATGACCCAGAAAATCACAACGGTGTGATCACTCACCTAGAGCCAGATATCCTGGAATATGAAGTCAAGTGGGCCTTAGAAAACATCACCACGAACAAAGCTAGTGGATGTGATGGAATTCCAGTTGAGCTATTTCAAATCCTGAAAGATGATGCTGTGAAAGTGCTGCACTCAATATGCCAGCAAATTTGGAAAACTCAGCAGTGGCCACAGGACTGGAAAAGGTCAGTTTTCATTTCAATCCCTAAGAAAGGCAATCCCAAAGAATGCTCAAACTACTGCACAATTGCACTCATCTCACATGCTAGTAAAGCAATGCTCAAAGTTCTCCAAACCAGGCTTCAGCAATACGTGAACCGAGAACTTCCAGATGTTCAAGCTGGTTTTAGAAAAGGCAGAGGAACCAAAGATCAAATTTCCAATATCTGCTGGATCATCAAAAAAAGCCAGAGAGTTCCAGAAAACATCTATTTCTGCTTTATTGACTACGCCAAAGCCTTCGACTGTGTGAATCACAATAAACTGTGGAAAATTCTGAAAGAGATGGGAATACCAGAACACCTGACCTGCCTCTTGAGAAACATGTATTCAGGTCAGGAAGCAACAGTTAGAACTGGACATGGAATAACAGACTGGTTCCAAATAGGTAAAGGAGTACGTCAAGGCTGCATATTGTCACCCTGCTTATTTAACTTATATGCAGAATACATCATGAGAAATGCTGGGCTGGAAGAAGCACAAGCTGGAATCAAGATTGCTGGGAGAAATATCAATAACCTCAGATATGCAGATGACACCACCCTTATGGCAGAAAGTGAAGAGGAATTAAAAAGCCTCTTGATAAAAGTGAAAGAGGAGAGTGAAAAAAATGGCTTAAAGCTTAACATTCGGAAAACTAACATCATGGAATCTGGTCCCATCACCTCATCGGAAATAGATGGGGAGACAGTAGAAACAGTGGCTGACTTTATTTTTCTGGTCTCCCAAATCACTGCAGATGGTGACTGCAGTCATGAAATTAAAAGACGCTTACTCCTTGGAAGGAAAGTTATCACCAACCTAGACAGAATATTAAAAAGCAGAGACATTACTTTGCCAACAAAAGTCCTTCTGGTCAAGGCTATGGTTTTTCCAGTGGTCATGTATGGATGTGAGAGTTGGACTGTGAAGAAAGCTGAGCACCAAAAAATTGATGCTTTTGAACTATGGTGTTGGAGAAGACTCTTGAGAGTCCCTTGGACTGCAAGGAGATCCAACCAGTTCATCCTAAAGGAGATCAGTCCTGGGTGTTCATTGGAAGGACTGATGCTGAAGCTGAAACTCCAATACTTTGGCCACATCATGCAAAGAGTTGACTCGTTGGAAAAGACCCTGATGCTGGGAGGGATTGGGGGCAGGAGGAGAAAGGGATGACAGAGGATGAGATGGCTGGATGGCATCACCGACTCAATGGGCATGAGTTTGAGTAAACTCTGGGAGTTGGTGATGGACAGGGAGGCCTGGCGTGCTGTGATTCATGGGGTCGCAGAGTCAGACACGACTGAGCGACTGAACTGAACTGAACTGAAGATCATGGCATCTGGTCCCATCACTTCATGGCAAATAGATGGGGAAACAGTGGAAACAGTGGCTGATTTATTTGGGGGGGGGGGGGAGCTCCAAAATCACTGCAGATGGTGACTGCAGCATGAAATTAAAAGATGCTTACTCCTTGGAAGGAAAGTTATGACCATCCTAGACAGCATATTAAAAAACAGAGACACTACTTTGTCAACAAAGGTCCATCTAGTCAAGGCTATGGTTTTTCCAGTGGTGATGTATGGATGTGAGAGTTGGACTGTAAAGAAAGCTGAGCGCTGAAGAATTGATGCTTTTGAACTGTGGTGTTGAAGAACACTCTTGAGAGTCCCTTGGACTGCAAGGAGATCCAACCAGTCCATCTTAAAGGAACTCAGTCCTGAATATTCATTGGAGGAACTGATGTTGAAGTTGAAACTCCCATACTTTGACCACCAGATGCAAAGAACTGACTCCTTGGTAAAGACTGTGATGCTGGGCAAGATTGAAGGCAGGAGGAGAAGGGGATGACAGAGGGTGAGATGGTTGGATCACATCACTGACTCAATGGACATGAGTTTGAGTAAATTCTGGGAGTTGGCGATGGACAGGAAGGCTGGTGTGCTGCGGTTCATGAGGTCACAAAGAGTTGAACAGGACTGAGCTACTGAACTGAACTGATACCAGTTGAAATATATCTTATGCAAATATTTTGTGTAAGGGTTTTGTAAGAGTTAGATGGATAATATTTTTAGTAAGCAGTTTCCATTACTCCAGATCAAATTGTGATGCATGAACATCTAGTAAGTTATGAGTGATACATATGCATAAACCATTCAGGAGAGACTTTTTAATCATTTTGACTACAGCAAGAAATTTACAATATTATTAGTGATTATTATTAGGGCCATAATAACACATAAATAGAAGTTTTCATCTTTCCAAGGATTTTCAAAAACAGTTAATATGTAATCCTCTCTGGGTCTATTGGAGGTTACTCTTTTTACTTGGTGTTTTTATCAACATAATATTTTATCAAGATGCTACTCTTTAAAATTGTCTGTAATGGCTTTTCTGGACAAGAGTTTCAGTGTGGTGCTTAAAAGCATAGATTTTGATTCAGAATGCTTGGATTTCAATCCCAACACAGAGAATTACCTTAGGCAAATCATTTTATTTCTCTGCGTCAACTTCCTCATTCATAAAGTGCAAGGGATTATAATAGTATAAACCTAATAAGATTTTCATAAGGATTAAATGATTTAGTACCCACAAACTCTTAAAATATGCTTCAAAAGAACAGCATGTATATTATCTTTAGTGAAACAGATCACCAGCCCAGGTGGGATGCATGAGACAAGTGCTCAGGCCTGGTGCACTGGGAGGACCCAGAGGAATCGGGTGGAGAGGGAAGTGGGAGGGGGGATCAGGATGGGGAATATATGTAACTCCATGGCTGATTCATGTCAATGTATGACAAAACCCACTGAAATGTTGTGAAATAATTAGCCTCCAACTAAATAAATAAATAAATAATATTAATACCCTGCACAGAGTAGTCTCTCGGTATTTGTGAGACATTATTAGTATAGTTATTCTGTACATCTGACTTATAAGGAAGTTCAACATAAGCATATTTAACTTGAGAGCAGAGCAGTTTTCCAAAAATTTGTGCACACATTAGAATGCATTGCCTCAAATAAATGGTGTTGCCCATGGAGAATAAGAATCCAGGGAAACCTACAAATGTCCCTTTTGTCAATGATGTGGTTGAGATTGTATGGTACTTTCAAGCTCTGCACTCCCTGAGCCCCTCTAAGTTCTAGGGAGCAAGTTACAAAGTATGATGGGAAATGTGGGTGTCACCAGACACATTGGGGAGCACCAAGGGGTCATGGAGAAGATGGAGGTGGGGGCTGTGAGGGCAACAAGGCTCCAACAAAGGATGTAGGAGAACTCTTCCTTCTGATATGTGAGGAAGGCTAAAGATCCAAGACTCCAAGAACTCCAGTTCAGTTCAGTTCAGTTCAGTTGCTCAGTCGTGTTCGACTCTTTGCGACCCCATGAATCGCAGCATGCCAGTCTTCCCTGTCCAACACCAACTCCCGGAGTTTACTCAAACTCATGTCCATCAAGTCGGTGATGCCATCCAGCCATCTCATCCTCTGTCGTCCCCTTCTCCTCCTGCCCCCAATCCCTCCCAGCATCCAGGTCTTTTCCAGAGAGTCAGCTCTTCGCATGAGGTGGCCAAAGTATTGGAGTTTCACTTTCAGTTGCAAGAAAAGACTCCAGATTGCTGATACAATAGCATGTGTGTGTGTGTGTGTGTGTGGTAAGCCGCTTCTGTCATGTCAGACTCTTTGTGACCCTGTATATGGACTGTAGCACGCCAGGCTCCTCTGTCCATGGGATTCTCCAGGCAAGAATACAGGTGTGGATTGCCATGCCTTCCTCTAGGGGATGTCACCACCCAGGGATCAAAGCCACGTCTCTTATGTCTCCTGCATTGACAGGAGGGTTCTTTACCATTAGCACCAACTGGGAAGTCCACAGTAGCATATTCAATGATTTTAGATGTAATTTACTGAACTATCTGCTGCAAGCATTATAATTTTCAAGATGTCAAAAGGAAGTACCAAAAGGTCCCTGAAGAATTACTTCTGATTTTTGTTAAAAGGTAGGTTTGCATAAGAGGTAGGGGGGAGGAGCGTGTTTTCTCTTGGCAACAAGTCTTAAAACAGGGTTATGAATGGAAGAAAAAGGAGAGAGTTTTCGATAAACTTCTGGGTTGGCACTTTGTCTCCTTACATCACATGCTTCCCAGTTGACCCTAATGGTAAAGGATCTGCCTGCCAATGCAGAAGACTCAGCAGATACAGTTTCAATCCCTGAGTGGGGACGATCCCCTGGAGGAGGAAATGGCAACCCACTTCAGTATCTTGCCTGGAAAATTCCATGGGTAGAGGAAACTGTCAGGCTACAGTCCACGGGGTCATGAAGAGTCGGACACAACTGAACACACACACTCCTTAATCACAGGTTGATTTGTCCTGGGCATAGTACTCTTTGTCATGCTTTTGTCTCCTCCATTTTTCTCAGACCTTTTAGGAAAGAACCTTGACAGACCAGAAAGACATACAGTGCAGCATGGAAGTAATAAAGAGTCTGGGCTTTTGCACCTGCTGTTCCCTCTGCCTGGACACATTTTTCAAACCAAACCTCTCTCTCTCTATCTACCTATATACAAGGGGGCTTCCCTGGTGACACAGAGGTTAAAGTGTCTGCCTGCAATGCAGGAGACCCGGGTTCAATTCCTGGGTTGGGAAGATCCCCTGGAGAAGGAAATGGCAACCCACTCCAGTATTCTTGCCTGGAGAATCCCATGAACAGAGAAGCCCGGTGGGCTACAGTCCACGGGGTCGCAAAGAGTTGGACACGACTGAGCGACTTCACTTACTTACTTACTTACTTACTTATCTCTCTCTGTATATATGTATATGTGTGTATGTACATATACATACATACATATATATGGGCTTTGGGTCTTATCTAGAAATCCCTGGTTCCAGAAAACAGCTTTCCAGATCCCTCCAAACTAGCACGCGTTTCCTCCTCTACGGCAGTTGTGCACTGGCTTGGAATGTCTTGTTTGCTGGTCTTTTCTGAGCTCCTGAGAACAGAGACAATGTTCCACTCACCTTTCCATCTGCATTACCATTTGTCATGACTTTCATAGGAGGGACTCAATAAATCCTGGCTATCCGAGTGAAGGAAAGTGGGAATCTCAAGGAGATAGAAAGATGGATTCCTCAGGCCTTTCTTGTTCTTCTTGCTTTGTTTTGAGTTGGAACTGAGTGTACCCAGATCCTTTTCACCTATAAAGTGGAGCTAATAGACAGTCCAGAGAAAAAGAATGCAAGAAACGGGTGCTAAAGGCCAGTTCTGATTGAGGCTGTAAAGAGGAAAGATAAAGGGAGGATCACGGATTCTGCAATATCCAGACAAGTTGACTAGAGTATGAAATTGGAATTGTCAGAGCAAAACCACTGCCTGGGAAAGAGCTGATATCCAGTTACAGTAACCTTTGCCTTCTGTGTCTTTAAAGAACGCAAGTTTAGAACCAGGCAGATGAACAGACATTGATCAAATAGAGGAATGAAAACCTCAACTGTGGACACTCAAAGCTCACTTCTGCAGAGGGGGATCTGTCTTCCACTAACACCCCAGATTATGTGAGCATTGGGACTGAGGAAGGAGAAAACCTAATTCTCCTTTCCTGGTTAAGTTCTCTCCCCACCTGCTAGGTGGACCATGTATGAGACCTGCTTGTGGGAATATGAAAGTTACTCTTCTTAGTGCTGCTAAAATAGCTTTAGGTCATTCAGCATATTAATGGAAGGAGCTGGTCTCAGAATTCGAGATAAGCAAATGCCACTATATTCCAATTATGGAAATCAAAGCTCTGAAGTTAAATGCCACTCAAAGAGATGTTTTGCTAGCTCAATAGAACTAAGGAATGCTTAGCTTTTAAACTCGGTTGTATCAGATGGAAGGAAGTATTATTGGAGAACTGGGAGATTCAATGTCAAGACTAAAGCCATATCTACATACAGCAAGTGTATCAGCCAAAATGAAGTGAGCCCAATATATTTTGTTGCCTCCATGATGAAGCTGTGCAGTGATCAACCATGTCAACTGTGCTGTGATCTAATTCAGACTATTAGAAATAATCCAATCAACTCTAAGCAAGCTAGTGACTTTCATTATGATTTTAAATTGACAGTCTCTGGTATTCCTTTAAAATCTCAGAGAAACAATTTAGTCAAAACAGTCAAATCTTTTCTCAAATATTAAAAAAATGTGTATTTAAAATGTAGGGTTTCTGCAAACCACACATGCATTCTAGAAAAGATTGCTTAGTTAAACATATTCATTATAGTTTATATTTTCATTTTAATTACTGTTATTTTCCCATGTTACACAGTTATTTCTCCAAGTATAAGTTTTATCACATTTGCCACATCACCTGATGAGCAAGATGTTGGGTTTTGACTACATTTTATCTATCATTTTACAAAACATGATTTACATACTGTTCTCACACATAGCATAACAATAGAAGCAAATGTGTAACAACTAACAATAACATGGGTGACAATAACTGGGAACTGACTATTTAGATAAACACAAACAAACCACTCCTTCTACCTTTTCTAAGAATTTAGAATTTAAATTAATCTTACTGCCTTTGATGTGAAGCCTTAATTTTCTCTCCAGTTCTCATCACTTAGCTCTTGCAACTTTCTTACTTCCCTGTACACATTCAAAAGAAGTTAAAATAGATGGGAAAAAAGTGGAAACAGTGTCAGATTTCATTTTCTTGGGCTCCAAAGTTAATGCAAATGGTGACTGCAGGCACAAAATTAAAAGATGCTTGTACCTTGGAAGAAAAGTTATCACAAAGCTAGACAGCATATTAAAAATCAGAGACATCATTTTGCCAACTAAAGTCTGTATAGTCAGAGCTATGGTTTTCCCAGTAGTCATGTATGGATGTGAGAGTTGAACCATAAAGGAGGCTGAGCACCAAAGAACTGTTACTTTCAAACTGTGGTGCTAGAGAAGACTCTTGAGAGTCCTTTGGACAGCAAGGAGATCAAATCAGTCAATCCTGAAGGAAATAAGTCCTGAATATTTCTTGGAAGGACTGGTGTTGAAGCTCTAATATTTTGGCCATCTGATGTGAAAAGCTGACTCATTGGAAAAGACCCTGATGCTGGGAAAGATTGAGGGCAAGAGGAGAAGGGGGTGACAGAGGATGAGATGGTTGGATGGCATCACCAACTCAATGGTCATGAGTTTGAGCAAACTCAGGGAGATATGAAGGACAGGGAAGCCTGATGTGCTGTAGTTCACGGGGTCACAAAGAGTTGGACATGACTTAGCAACTGAACAACAATGACAGCAACATCTCTTGAATGCTATTTATGTTCTATCAATGGTGTCATTTTCTTTGTAGACTATATCTTCTCCCCAATAACCCTATTATTATCATCTCTATATAAGACATGAGAACATCTGGACTGATTGCTGTTGTTATTCAGTTGCTCAGTCATGTCCAACTCTTTGGGACCTCATGGACTGCAGCACTCCAGGCTTCCCTATCCTTCACTATCTCCCAGAGTTTGCTCAAACTCATGTCCACCGAGTTGACAAAGCCATCCAGCCATCTCATCCTCTGTTGCCCCCTTCTCCTCCTGCCCTCAGTCTTTTCCCAGCATCAGAGTCTTTTTTGTTGAGTCAGCTCTTTGCATCAGGTGGCCAAAGTATTGACATTGAGGGACTGATTGAGGGCAAGCTATTTATTCAACCACAGATAGTTTTCAAATTATTGATCAGCAAATAATCTCTCTCCTTCCCACTCTGTGAAGAGTAGACTTCCCTGCATTTCTGATATAGACTTTGACCATGTCATGATATTGGACTTACTGGATTTATGGAATGTTAACAGATATGAAGTGAGCAGAGATCTTAAATGTGTTTCATGGGTTTGGCTTGTTTCTTGCATCCTGGCCATCTTCCATGAGAAAAACATGATCCAGATGGATGCCACTCTTCAGCCTGGGTCACTTAATGAATACACAGGGCAGAACCCCTGCTCCAGGAAGCTGTTAATCCTAGAAGTATCAAGACAGGTAGTGTAAGCTTCAGTTAAACCTGTAGCTTATAGCCTAGAACCTAGCCCAGCCACTGACTTGCAGATCTGTGAGCAAGAGAATCTGTTGCTGTTTTATGCTACTAAGTCTGAAAACACTTTGTTGGTATGGACTGAATGAATGTTTGTGTCCCCCTGATCCAAATTTGTATGTGGAAGTCTAATTTCCAATGTGATGGTATTTGGAGTTGGGGCCTTTGGGAGGTAATTAGATTATGAGAGTGAAGCCCTTTTGAACACGAATGTAGGCCAAGAAGCAACAGTTAGAACCAAACATGGAACAACTAACTGGTTCAAAATTGGGAAAGGAGTATGTCAAAGCTGTAGACCATCACCATATTTATTTAACTTATAGGCAGAGTGCATCATATGAAATGCCAGGCTGGATGAATCACAAGCTGGAATCAAGATTGCTCAGAGAAGTATCAACAACCTCAGATATGCAGATGATGCCACTCTAATGGCAGAAAGTGAAGAACTAAAGAGCCTCTTGATGAGTGTGAAAAAGGAGAGTAAAAAAGCTGGCTTAAAACTGAGCATTCAAAAAACTAAAATCATGGCATCCAGTCCCATCACTTCATGGCAAATAGATGGAGAAAAAGTGGACACAGTGACAGATTTTATCTTCTTGGGCTCCAAAATCACTGCAGGCCATTACTGTAGCTACAAAATTAAAAGATGCCAGCCACTTGGAAGGAAAGCTATAACAAACCTAGACAGCATATTAAAAAGCAGAGACATCACTTTGCCAACAAAGGTCCATATAGTCAAAGCTATAGTTTTCCAGTAGTCATGTACGGATGTGAGATTTGAACCAGAAGGATGAGCACCAAAGAACTGATGCCTTCATAATTGTGCTGCTGGAGAAGATTTTTGAGAGTCCCTCAGACAGCAAGATCAAACCAGTCAAACCTAAAGGAAATCAACCCTGACTATTCATTGGAAGGACTGATGCTGAAGCCAAAACTCCGATACTTGGCCACCTGATGTGAAGAGTCAACTCATTGGGAAAAATCCTGATGCTTGGGAAGATTAAAGGCAAGAGGAGAAGAGGATGACAGAGGATGAGATGGTTGGATGGCATCATTGACTCAACGGACATGAATTTGAGCAACATCCAGGAGCTAATGAAGAACAGGGAAGCCTGGAGTGCTGCAGTCCATGGGATGGGGTCACAAAGAGTTGAACAGCAACAGGAAGAAACACGAGTGAGATTACCTCTCTCCCTCTGCCATGGGAGGATACAGTAAACAGGTATCAACTTAAAAACCAGGAAAAGGACCTTTACTGGGAGCTGATTGACCTTGTTCTCAACTTCTAGACCTGTGAGTGATTTGTTCCATGCCAAGACGTTTGCTGTGCAGCATTATTGAGATAGTGTAGGTGCTAAGTTGCAGCAGTAGGATTCACATCCATATCTGTAGGTACCAACGCTGAAGCTCACTTGCTCAACATTGCCTATCTGAGAAGTGACAGACTAGTAAATAGAGCACAAGACATATGGCTCCAAAGCCTGAGGATTACAGGCTGAAGAATTCAGAAAGGCAATGGGAAAGAAGCTAGGATAATGAATAGGGAAGCTGTGGGACTTAAAAGCACTTAAGGGGAGGAGATAATCTATGTGACCTAGTTCCTCTTCCTCCTTATGCTCAGTTCCCAAACCCACACCTCCTCTTTTACCCTCCTGCCCCAATTCTCACCTCTGGATAGTGCAGAGAAGATAGAACCAATATATGTGCCAGTGCAAAGAAATCAAAATGCTCCAGAAAAATCCTGAAGTGTCTGTTTTATATATATTTCCTTCATCTTTCATTTCAGAAGATTAAAGAATACTTCTACCCATATTTCCACAGATTGCAAGGATCCAGAAAACCACTTATGAGTCAGTATTTCACAAATGTTCAAATATAAAGTGGATTCTTTTTGATAGCAATATCACTTTCTGATGAGATGGAGACCCAGAAATTCACAGTAGTGGTTTTCGTTAAAGAGCATCCTTGGCACTTTTTATGGCAAAAATTATTAGCAATTGTCTTTTGGCAAAATTCCAAGCCAAGAAATTATATTATACCTGTTCATACTCTTCTCATGATTTCAAATGTTATTCTTCTTGCTTTCTTCCTTGAAACAATATGATGTTACTGTGAATGTCTAATTCAATTCCAGAAGTCAGTGAGCCTTGGTTTCTCTTTTCTTAATACCAGGATTATCTAATTGTTATAATTATTATCTAATTGTTATAAAACAATCATATGAAAGAAAATATGGTATTATAACATTGATATCAGCAATATTTGATATAAAATTTGATATAAAATTCCTAATATTTAAAGCCAATAAGACCATAGAGACAGGTAAACTAGAAAACCTCCTAGATCTTTCACCCCCAATACCTATGATATTTGAGATCACTCTTGCCATATTTGAGGCCTCTCTAGCAATACTTACCACTTAACCAATATTTCAGGTTCACTTGCTAAAAGGTAAAACCACTTTAGGGTACGTATAAGTGAGACTAAATTTTATTTTACTTTGGAATTCTAAATATATTATTATTTTTAACCTGGGATTTACCACAGTGCATCACATCATGCCCTCCTACAGGTTGAAAATGCTTCTCTAACTCATACTATTCAGGATTCTCCAGAGAAACAACATCTATAGAATGTGTATGTATGTGTGTGTGTATATATTCCTTGTATTGATAACATTTATTTTGTAGTCATTTTTTAATTTATTTCATCTTATATATATAGCAGACACATTATAATCTTATAGGTTATAGATATAGAACTCTCAGTTCAGTTGCTCAGTCATGTCTAACTCTTTGCAACCCAACAGACTGCAGCACGCCAGGCTTCCCTAGTCCTTCACCATCTCCCAAAGTTTGCTCAAACTAATGTCCATTGAGTCGGTGATGCCATCCAACCATCTCATCCTTTGTCGCTTCCTTCTCCTCCCGCCTTCAATCTTTCCCAGCATCAGGATCTTTTCTAATGGATCAGTTCTTTGCAACAGGTGGCCAAAGTATTGGAGCTTCAGCTTCAGCATCAGTCCTTCCAATGAATATTCAGGGATGATTTCCTTTAGAACTGAACTTTTGGTCTCCTTCCTGTCCAAAGGACTCTCAAGAGTCTTCACCAACACCACAGTTCAAAAGCATCAATTCTTTGGCACTCAGCTTTCTTTATAGTCCAACTCTCACATCCATACATGACTACTGGAAAAACCATAGCTTTGACTGGACGGACCTTTGTTGGCAAAGTAATGTCTCTGCTTTTTAATATGCTGTCTAGGTTGGTCAAAACTTTTCTTCCAAGGAGCAAGCGTCTTTTAATTTCATGCTGCAGTCACCATCTGCAGTGATTTTGGAGCCCAAGAAAATAAAGTCTGTCATTGTTTCCATTGTTTCCCCATCTATATAAATATATCAATAGATAGATAGAGAACATATTGATTGATTTTAAGGAATTGGCTCACAATGTGGAAGCTGGGAAATCTGAAATCCTAAGGGCAGGCCACCAGGCTGGAAATTTCAACAGGAGTTGATGTTGAAGTCTTGAGTCAAGGACAGTCTGGAGGTAGAATTCCTTCCTCTTCCAGGGACCTTGGTCTTTTCTCTTAAGGCCTTCAACCAATTGGATAAGACCCACTTACATAATGGAGGATAATCTGCCTTACTCAAAGTTCACTGCTTTAAATGTTAATCACATTTAAAAAATACCTTATCAAAAATATCTAGACTGACATTTGACCAAATAACTGGATACCATTAACCTGGCTAAGCTGACACAAAAAATTAACCATCATACTCACTGATCATTAAAGTGGGATGACTGTATTCCAGGAGCTGCTTTAGATGATCAAGTGGTGTAAGGGAATTAAAAAAATAGAACTTCTTTTTATCTTTATTTTGATCAGGAAAAATTGTATCCTTACCAGTAGTTAAAGCACAGATTGGCAGCCACACCATTCTCAGGCCATATAAGAGATGTCCTATGCCATGACTCTGGTTCAAGGTGTTCTGGGGGAAGGAGAGGGAGGTCTGGGGCACAGAGCATTGACACAGGTCACTTGTAGCACAAGCCACATTCTCGCGTTTACCTGAGCCACTGTGGTAGATGGAATGAATAACAGCCCTCCAGAATACAACCAGGACCTCATCCTGGGAACCTGTGAATATTCACTTTTCAGGACAAGAAGAACTTTGCAGGTGTGAACAAGTTAAGGATCTGAGATGGAGAGTTTATCCTGGCTTATTCCAGTGGGCCCAACATAATCACAATTCCTTATAAGAGAGATGCAAGAAGAGCCAGAATCAGAAAAAAGGGGATGTGACAACAGAAGCAGAGACTGGAGTGACGCCCTCTGAAGATAGAGGAAGAGGCTACAACCCTAGGAATACAAGTGGCCTCTAGAAGCTTCAGAAGGTGGGGGAACAGATTCTCTCCTGGTTTCCAGAAGGGATGCAGCTGTGCCAGTCCCTTGATTTGGCCCAGTTTGCAAAAGCAATGTACTAACAAGAGAAAAGGGAGAAATTTCTTGCTAATTTCAATGAAAACCTCTGCATCATTTTTGAATGGAATTTTAAAATGTAGATCATGATTTTTAATTAGTACTGCACTTCTGCAAGTATAGCTAGTATCTTCATGAGTTATTTCACCTACAGTGTTTATTAAACTTTGTATCCAAAACCCCTTAGAATCAGATCTTATCTAACTGCAAAGCGGGTAAAAGATTTAAAAAGTGATGTTGCATATTCATCCACATTGAGAGCCTAAGATACCACAAATCCATTGCTGATGGCTGTGGCTTGTCACCACCCAAGCAGCCAACTCTGCTGGTCAGGATTTCACCTTTGAACTTATAGGCAAAATCAGCATTAGGAGGGGTAGTCTCCTCAGCTAGAGCTCCAGCAGTTTTGGAATTGTGAAGGGGGAAGAATAGAGGATGAAAGCCCAGGAGCATTTGGTCAATGCACACCTGCACATCACTGACCCTGGGCACCAGAGGTCCAGCCTGTGGCTGCACATTTCTAGGGTGAATGAGCAGGTAATGATTTTATCAAGGCCACCTGAAAGAAAGAAAAGAGAAAAAGTAAACCAAACCCTTAACATCCCTCCTAAAAGGCCACACATCTGCTAAGACCATCAAGACCATCCTCTACCACTGGTAAGAATGCCTCTAGTGATTTACCCCTTCTAGGGCCCTCATATTCTCACCTCCAAACCATTTCCCAGTTTACTTCCATATCAAGGACATCAGCTTGAATTCCTCCGTGTTCTCTGCCTTCCATCCGGATATGTTTTCCTTCATTTGAAACGAGAGGAAAGAAGGAAGTGTCCCTTCTCTTTTTGAAGGCTAGCCCTTTCTTCTTTTCCTCTGACCTTGCTGTACCCACAACTCCTTCTCTTCCTTCCAGATCTGCTCATTCCTTTCTACTGGGTCCTCTTCTTTCCCAAGCATAGAAAGGCAGCACTCACTCTTAAATACAAGTCACATCCTTAATTTTGTTACAACCACAAGCCAACACGCTCCCTTATTCTTTCTTCTGATGTTGAATTTCAGGATAATGATGTCCTCGGTAAACTCTACTTCCTCTCCACCCCTTCACTCCTTCACCCTAGTGGAGAAGGAAGGTCTTTGACTATTTCCTAATATACAAACCAAAGTATTTTCCCATTTTTTCTAAGATCCAGTTAAAGATTTGAGACTCACTCCTTGTGAGTCCCTTCTTCCTTAATTATATCCCCCAGGCTTCCTTGCTACCTTTTTGCCATCTTGATTTTTCTCTCATCATTTCTTACCCCCTGATGCATGGGGTCTTAAACTTTAATGTTGGGACTTCCCTGCTGGTCCCGTGGTTAAGACTCCAAGCTTCCCAGCTTTATAGCACAAGGATCTCAGCTCGGTGCTCTGGGATGACCTAGATGGGTGGGATGAAGGGGGCTGGGAGGAAGGCTCAAGAGGGAGGAGAGATATATATACTTATAGCTGACTCATGTTGTTGTAAAGCAGAAACTAGCACAACATTGTAGAGCAATTATCCTCCAATTAAAAATAAATGTTTTAAAAATATGTTACAAGAAAATGAAGACTCTGTGCTTTTAATATAGGGGGCACAGTTTCAATCCCTGGTCAGGGAACTAAGATCCCACAGTTTGGCGAAACAAAAACAAAATTTATTGTGTGTCAGATAAATATTGACAACTTGTTAAAAATATAGAGTCCTTAATGTTACCCTCACATTCTGATTGAGTAAGAATGAATGGAGTCTAGGAATCTGTATTCAATAAGCCTTTCCCATTTGGTCCTAAGGCCTCCCTCCTACCCAAGTGAAACACTCTGTGATCCTGTCTATGCCCCCAGGCCTCAGCTAATTCTGTATCTCTTGGTTTTCAACCTCATTAAAGCTCTAAACTTGCATTCCCAACCAGGTGAAAACTCTCGCTAATTTTAAAGCTGATGCCTTACACTTCGGTAGCGTTAGAAAGAAACCCATCACCTTCCCCCCAGCCCCGTTTCTGCTCCCATCTTCCTTGTCTTTACTAAACACCATTTTTCCAATTATGTGGGCTCTGAAACCTCAGGAAACCTCAGTCATCAGCAAGCACTTACTGTCCCAAGAAAATGTTCATGATGGTCCTCTCCTTGGAGTTCGCAGGGGACGATAATACTACCTTTCAGCTGATCTTGCCAGTATCCTAACTGGTCTTTATTCTCCAAATAACCTGACTTGCTGCTGCCATATTAATCTTCCTTAGGAACAGTTCTGTTTCTAGAAAACTTTAACAACGCTTTCTTTTCAGTCAAATTTAATTCAAACACTTTTAACTTGCAATCAGCATCTTCCTTCGAGGCTCTGAAATTCCTCTCCTAAAGGTGTCACATGTGTACATTCTCCTCCTAGTTGTCCTAGATGCAGGATATTAATACTTTTTCAACTGAAGGTGTTGCAAGTATTTTTTTGTTTGTTTTGTTGCCTGTGGATTTTTATGGTATTTTTGTGTTTGTCTGAAAGTTTGAATTTCTATATCACCAAACTTGTCCCCCTTTACTGTTTCTTTTTTAAATTAATTTATTTTTTAATCGAAGGATAATTGTTTTACAGAATTTTGTTGTTTTCTGTCAAACATCAACAAGAATCAGCCATAGATACACACCCATGTCCCCTCCCTCCCGAAAACTCCCTCCCATCTCCCTCCCCATCCCACCCTTCTAGATTGTCACAGAGCCCCTGTTTGAGTTTCCTGAGTCACATAGCAAATTCCCATTGGCTATCTACTTTACAAATGGTATTGTAAGTTTCCATGTTATCTCTCCATACATCTCCCTCTCCCACCTCCCCTCCCCCCATGTCCATAGATCTGTTCTTACTTTGCTTTAAGAAACATCTGTTTCTTACTTTGCTTTAGGTGGCTTTTTTGTTCCAGGTTTTTGCAGATCACTCTAAGATGAACTCTGTCTTGTTTTATGTTACTCTTGTGCCTGTCTTCTCTTAGACCTTAGATTGCAAATTCCCTAAAGGTAATATGTTATCTTCTTTTTAGAGATGATGAGCATATTAATGAACACTTATTTTGAGCTATTATTATTATTTTTAGTCCCTGACAAGTACGAATTGATTTAATCCTCATATCAACCCTATGAGGTAGGTACTACTATTGGGCCTTTTATATTGATGTGGAACCTTAGGTAATTTGTCCTAAGTCAAATAACTATCATATAACAAGGTCACACAGCTAGTAATCATGGTGGAACCAGGTTTAGAACCTAAGCAGCTTGACTCTGGAAACTGATTTGAACTACTACCTTACGCTGCATTCTCATATGTGGAAGTGTTAGTCCCTCAGTCATGTCCAACTTTTTGCAACCCTTTGAATTGTAGCCCACCAGGCTCCTCTGTCCACGAAACTCTCTAGACAAGAACACTGGAGTGGGTAGCCATTCCTGTCTCCAGGGGATCTACCTGATCCAGGGATTGAACCCAGGTCTTCTGCATTGCAGGCAGATTTTTTAACATTTGAGTCACTAGGGAAGCAGGAGACAGGGGTTCAATCCCTGGGTTGGGAAAATCCCATGAAGAAGGGAATGGCTACCCACTCCAGTATTCTTGCCTGGAGAATTCCATGGACAGAGGAGCCTGAGGGGGCTACAGTCCATGGGGTTGCAAAGGGCTGGACATGATTGAGTGACTAACACTTTCACTTGTGGAAAAAAATAATGGGTATTCCATGAGCACTTGCTGAATGAATAAAATGTAATATGTAGGCTTGGTGCATATTTCTAGGCTATACATAGTTTCTTAGAAGACCTCATGAGCGCTTGAGAGGCCGTGAGAAATGGTTAAGCAGTCATAATGTGAAATGCCGAAGGACCCAGAAATGAAGCTCCAAGTTATGAGGCTTTTAGAGTACCAGTCTGCACGCACCCGGTTGGCTAAGAGGGAAATCCGATGATGAATGGGAGGAGCAGAAAAAACGTGGAATCCAACGCAATGGGCAGTTTTCCACATCATTATAGCAGTATTTTGTAACAGTTTCTTTGGCAACTGACAGCAGGCATTTAAATCAGCTATTTCCTCCTCAGAATTCCTCTCCAAAGAATAATAATGGCCTCTGCGACTCTGAAGGAAATGTAGCCCCTACTCGGATACAATCTTATCTGGGAAATTGCCGTGGTATTCGTCACAGCTGTCACCGAGCTGAGCCCATTAGAGATGTGTGAATGGAGATCTACAGGGTTGTGGGCTCTGAGTGCTCCCAATCCACAATCTTCCTGGGTTTCACCAGGAAAACAAACACCACCCAACGTTTTGGGGACAGAGTCTCCTCAGAGTGGGGTCAGCATGAGAGCCATTCAGTACAGCTCTAAGCCCGTAGAAGTTGCTCTGTGGCTTGGGTTGTAGATTTACAGCAACATTTGCAGTGATAGGGCTTTCCTGGTGAGCAGAACGTGAGAAAGAGTTCATGAAGAAAGCCCAGACTTCTACTTCTTTAATTGGAGAGCATGAGGGGAGCTAAAGAACTAAAGAGTTGGGGTGTTTGGGGTCAGAGGTTGGCACTGTGACCTTGGACCTAGTTCTTTTTGGTTTGTTTCAGTAAAAGAGTGAGATGTTTACCGCTCTTGTTCTTCTCATGCAGAGAGTGTTAGAGCAGAAAGTATAACTCTGGATGATACATAATTTCAGTAACTCGGGCCCAGAGATGTCCAGTGACTGGTCAGGGTCCTATATGCAGCAGGTGGCAGGACCCACAATGCCTCGATTTGGGCCAGGTGGGACTTATTAAAATGTGGTTCTGTGAGGGAATACTCCTAAAAATCTAATGTAAGTTTTCTTCATTAAGAAATAAGGACTAGGGACCTCCTAGTGCTTCCGTGGGTACAGCTTGGTGCTCCCAATGCAGGGGGCCTAATTTCAATCCTTGGCCAGGGAACTAGATGTCACATGCCGCAACTAAGACCCAGTGCAGCCAAATTAAAAGAAATACATAATTTTTAGAAAAATAAAAAATAAGGACTCCAAATCCAATTCTCTTTTATTTTCAAATTAATTTTGTTTTTAACCCACAGTTGGCCTTACAAAGAAACAGACACAAAAATAGTCTTCTATTCAATAGACTAAGGGAGACAATTTACTCCAAAATTGCGCTGTCCTAGATACCAACTTACTGCACCATGGGAGTTGCTTAGTCTCAGAAAGTTGTTTACCCACTTTGACTCAAAACCAGGTCTTTGCCATACACAGCACAGCCTGGGATTTTCTAAATTAAAGACTGGGTATCACTTACTTTGCACAGAAGCAAGTTACTGGGGTGGGTGGGTAGGGAAGAGACACTGCCTGATGTAGTTCCCACCTTTGGCCCTCTCCTCCTACCTAAAGACCCTCCTGAGGCTCCTGCAGACCGTGGGCCTTACCAGCAGGCTCCGGCTTCCCTTTTGTTTTTGTTTAGTAAAGAGGTGGGTTTCCCCAGTGACCCATCTGGTAAAGAATTTGCCTGCAATACAGGAGACAAAGGAGGCACCTGTTTGATCCCTGGGGCAGGAAGATCCCCCAAAGGAGGAAATGGCTACCCACTCCAGCATTCTTGCCTGAAAAATCCCATGGATAGAGGAGCCTGGCAGGCTACAGTCCATGGGGTCGGAAAGAGTCAGACACCACTGAGCAACTAAGTGTAGAGAAGAGGCAGTCAGCAAAGGCAGAGAGAGGGGAGGTAGCTTAACAACACCATGGCAACTGTCCCATTATCTCATCAGTTCTTCTATTTCTTCCCATTTGCTCCCCTAACATCTCCCTTCTTCTATTACTTGCTCTCATTTTGAGCAAAGAAGTCACATTTCCATCCCCACCCCACTGCTTGACCAAGAACAAGCACTCAGCCAACCGTTTGTGGATTACACCAGTGACCTGACTTCTTTCCATCACTTCCCATTTTCCGTTCTTTCTTTTTTTCTCCTCTTTTGCTGATGGTCCCAGTCTTCAACTCTTTGAGAACCAGTTGTAAGATAAACAGTAGCAAAAATAATGACTGAAACAGGGACAAAAGTTTCTTTGAGCCAGTTTTTATTTTCTAATTTGTTATTACATTTTCGAATGATGTCTGTGTTTCCCAATGCATTTTGTTGTAGAACTCACTTCTTAACCATTTTGCTCTTTACAGGTCAATAGAATAATTTTTTTCTTTCATGATAGATGAACCAGAGCAAGGGTACAACTGTTTGTATAACCCTTCTCAAGTGCTTTGCAAAGTATTCTGATGACAAACACCCCTGAAGTATTATTATTGATAAATGGTAACATGACACAAGAAATCAGAGTAAAATAATAAGAGCCACACTGAAATTATTAACATAGAAAGAAAAAGATATACCATGCTTAACTTTTGTGCCACATTTACCTAGATCACATAGTTTTAATTCTCTTCCTTTATTAAAAAAGCATTTTCAGTTTATAACCATGAATGTATCATCAACATTTTTAATAATATTACTAAAATTCTCTTCAATGTATCATAATTCAATATAGTACAGTTCAATGGTACACCTAATTATATCCAAGTATATTGTAAAAGTTTCTGTACAAGTTAAAAAATATATATAAACACTATCTTTAATAAAATAAAGGTTAAGAAATGATAAAAAAGCAAAAATTTGCATTAAAAGGGCTTGGCAGTATGCTAAAGCCAATGAAATTCCATCATGTATATCTTAATTGAGTTGTGTGGACACATATGTACATATATAACCACAAACTAATTTAAAGTTTTCTCTTTAATTTTAAGCTTAATATGATTAAATTAGTTTTAAAATAATCAGTTGTCTTATAATCATATTCTACTATTCAAACTAAAATGAAATGTATCTCCCTTTATTAAAAAAAAGTCTACAGAACTGATTAAAGAGATGACAATGTAATTTCCATTACAAGTGCTTTTTCTGCCATCTAGTGGAAAAATGAAATCTATGAGGGGTCACAATTTACAGTTTTAATTCTATTGTCTCAAATTATTAAACAAGGGCTTATTTGAAATCTCAAGAAAAGGAAAGAATGTGTTCTCTCCCTGGTTCGGGCTTGGTCTGCAGGTGGACCAAAAGTGGGTAATCCTGAACATTCTTCATATTGCCAAAGGGACTACAAACAAAAATGTAAGGGGTGCTTTGGACTTTCTATAAAAATCACAGAAGCCATGGATTCCGAGCAAGGAACTAGCACCCACTATACTATGTAATTGGATCATTGTTCATTGTCAAGGTGATGAAAGACGCCTCTTACCTTTCCATTCGTTTCTTTTCATGTCTCGCCGCTCTAGTCCTATAAAGTGAAGGAGAAAGTTTAGACTAGAGAGATGGTTTGTTGAGCACTGTCTAGATCAGTGACTCTCAAACATTTTTAAACTGCAACTCACACTGAGTATTTGACATTGCAACTCCGTGTGTGTACATAAAAAAGAAGACAAATTTCCACAAGTAATAACCTTAAAATGAGTGATCACTGTGATATTTCACATTCTGCTCTGCTTTATTCTATTTCACTTTTTGATATTTTTTAATAATATTTTTAATTGACTTCATGATCCACTAATGGTTCTGAAGATTGAAAAATCACTGGTAAGAATTTCCTGAAAGTGAGAGTGGCTTAGTCGTGTCCGACTCTTGTGACCCCATGGACTCTACAGTCTCCAGACCAGAATACTGGAGTGGGTAGCCTCTCCCTTCTCCAGGGGATCTTTCCAACCCAGGGATTGAACCGAGGTCTCCCCACATTGTAGGTGGATTTTTACCAGCTGAACCACACCTGAGATGTCCTAAGTGTTTACTTCCCCTGCCTTAAAAATATATGATTCTACATCTGAAAAAAGTTGACTAAATAAAAAGCTCAATGAAAAAAAGATGATAGAGATTGGTTAGTTAGTACAAAGACCTTTGAGTTATTCTCAAGGATTTCTTATTTGGTGAATGTTCTCTATTATACCACTAGCATCATCCTCTCTGTCACTCAGAATAGAAGGCTTGGCTTCGTTTTCATAGCCACCTCTCTCATTGAATAAATCATCAAATTCTGTGTATAATATCATCACAATGTGTCTCATATCTTTGTTCCTCTTTTCATCTGGTTTAGAAGCCTTCCCATTTGTTCCTGGATGGTCACAGAAGCTTCCATACTCCTCTTCCTGACTCCATCACTCAACCCTCTGGACCATCCTTCACACAGCTGCCAAGACTGACCCTCCTCCTTACAGGTCAGATGACATCATTCGCTGAATTCTGTAACTAATGAAGGATGGCATTAAAAATCCTCCTTGCTTAGCCCTTTGTTGGAATTTAATATTTTAGATTAGATTATTGTTCTCTCCATTGCATTCTGAACTAGAACTGTATCTGTATCTCTTTGAATGCACTATATTTGCCGCAGCAAATACTTAATAGGTATATGTAAAAGGCACTGAACCAAACAAATCAAAAAAACAGCAAAATAAAAAGAACAAAAACAAAACAACACAATGAAACAGCACTAAACAAAAGTTCCTTTATTAATATCTTAGGTTTTTTAAATTTTATTTTCTTTCTTAATTGAAGTATAGTTGATGTAAGGGCTTCCGTGGTGGCTCAGTGGTAAAGAATTTGCCTTCCAATGCAGGAAACGTGGGTTCAGTCCTTGGGTTGGGAAGATCCCCTGGAGGAGGAAATGACAGCTCACTCCAATATTCTTGCCTGGGAAAGCCCATGAACAAAGGAGGCTGGTGGGCTATAGTCCATGGGGTCACAAAAGAGTCAGACACAATTTAGCGACAAAAGAACAAAAGTTGACGTGTAATACTGTATGTTACTTGTGAACAGTATAGCCATTCACAATTTTTAAAGGTTATACTCCATTTATAGTTATTAGAAAACATTGGCTATAGTCCCCATGTGGTACAATATATCTTGTAGCTTATTTTACACATAAGCTCTTAATTTCCTACCCCAGCATTGCCCCTCCCCACTTCCTCTTCCCACTGGTAACCAGTAGTTTGTACTGTATATCTGTGAGTCTACCGTTTTGTTACCTTCACTAGTTTGTTGTAATTTTTACATTCCACAAAAAAAGTGATATCATAAAGTATTTATCTTTCTCTGTCTGATATCTTTCATTTAACATGATGTCCTCTAAGGCCATCCATGCTGCTGCAAATGGCAAGATTTCACTCTTTTTTGTGGCTGAGTAGTATTCCATTTTATATATACATTCCACATCTTTATTCACCTGTGAACAGACATTTCCCATGTCTTGGCTATTGTAAATGGTGCTGCTATGAGCATGAGGGTGCATGTATCTTCTTGAATTATAGTTTTCATCTTTTCCAGATATATGCCCAGGAGTTGCTAGATCATTATATTGCTAGATCATATGGTAGTTCTATTTTTAGTTTTTTAAGGAACGTTCATACTGTTCTCTATAGTGGATGCACCAGTTTCCATTCCCAGCAACACTGTAGGAGGGTTTACTTTTCTCTGCATCCTCTCCAGCATGTATTGTTTGCAGACTTTTTGATGTTGCTTCTTTTAAAGAATATGCATATGCTCAAGCTTTTTCTTGGACCGCCTCATTTTCTATGTTCTGCCTACAGAAAGCCTTGTCACCCTTTAAATATCAGTTCAGATATCATCCCTTGCAAGAATCTCTCTTGGTCCCCAGCAGACTGAACATCCACAGTCTAATAGTAACTCCAGTATCTATTCACTGCTTAACATCATTGTGCCAAATTTAAGATTTGTGAGTGTGTCTATGTGTCTATCTCACTTGACTGTGAGCATCTTGAGGACATGGAGCAAGCCTTGTGCATTTTTCCAGCCCTTAGGGCTATTCCAGGTGTCGAATGTTTGTTCATTTATTTGAACACATGTGTTATGTGTATCTTTTTAAATAGGAACTGGAGATTGCTGATAATGATGTTTATGTAGGCCAGCCGTAGATGGGCTCTTTTAAGTTTCAGAAAAGGGTTTGACCAAACTTTTCCTTTTCAGTTTGAATTATTGGTCCACCCACTAACGATTTTTTTTTTTTTTTTTTTTTTTTTTAGTCTTTACTAAGCACTATATCGGAGAAGGCAATGGCACCCCACTCCAGTACTCTTGCCTGGGAAATCCCATGGACAGAGGAGCCTGGTAAGCTACAGACCATGGGGTCACTAAGAGTCGGACACGACTGAGCGACTTCACTTTCACTCTTCACTTTCATGCATTGGAGAAGGAAATGGCAACCCACTCCAGTGTTCTTGCCTGGAGAATCCCAGGGACAGGGGAGCCTAGTGGGCTGCCGTCTATGGGGTCGCACAGAGTCAGACACGGCTGATGTGACTTAGCAGCAAGCACTATATAGGGCTTCCCAGGTGGCTGAGATGGTAAAGAACCCACCTGCCAATGCAGGAGACATAAGAGACACAGGTTTGATCCCTGAGTCAGGAAGATCCCCTGGAGGAGGGCAGGGCAACCGCTCCAGTATTCTTGCCTGGAGAACCCCAAGGACAGAAGAGCCTGGGGGACTTCAGTCCATAGTGCTGCAAAGAGCCAGATAGAACTGAAGTGACTTAGCACACACACAGGCACAATATGCTTCTGAGGAAAAAAAAGCAAACAAAACAGGAAATTGCAGAGCCATCTCCCAATGCCCCGTTGAATGGCTCTTCACTGTGTTGCCAGAATAATCTATATTTTCTTCTGTCACTGAACTTCCTCCCTGCACTGTATGATGATTACTTCCACGAGATCCTTGAAGGTAGGGAAGCTGTCATTCATTAGTATACTCAGAAACCAATGAAGCACTTGCACTTAGCAGATGTGTGCTAATTGCTCAGTCATGTCCAACTCTTTGCAACCCCATGAACTGTAGCCTGCCAGGCTCCTCTGCCCATGGAATTCTCCAGGCAAGAATACTGGAGTGGGTAGCCATTCCCTTCTCCAGGGGATCTTCCCTAGCAGATGGTCAATAAATATTTGTTTAATGAAAGAACAAGAGACACAAAGAATTATAATGAGTAAAAAAGAAGTATTAGATATTATGTCCATCTTCAAAGAGCTGAGGCACCACTTAGGGAAGTAACTACCTAAATATTCTGACCATCGTGTCCTACAGTTAATAGGCATTTAATACATTTTAATGGATTACAATTAATAAAATGAGAGTCCATTTCTATGTGCAGGAAAAATGCGAAATACTTATTAAGAAGTACAAGTGCTGTCTCTGTCCTCTAGGAGAGCATAATCAAGTGTGAGGTAATAAAAATGTTCACAACACATTACTCAGCAGGTTGGTTTCCTGCCAAATGTATTTTGGAGATATCACTGTAAGCTGGAGTGGTTAGATAAGACTTCCCAAAGGAAGAAGGTCTTTGTCAAGAACTGTGGAAAGTTTGAGATGTTAGCCTATTTGCAAACTGAAAAGGTAGTCTGCCACATTTTTATAGATGCTGCCAGAGATCACAAAACTCCTGGGTCAGAGGCGATGGCCTCTGTTACTCTGAGCACAGCTAGCAGCAGGGGCTTTGCCTCTACACTGGTTCTCTTTATCCTCCATGGCCCAGGGAGGTGTTAAAGGAGGGTGCTGTACACTCCACGGGTTTGCACCACAGCTGATGGACCCTGAGCTAAGGAAACCTCAATCTTCTATAAAGAGCCAGCGAGCAAACCTGTTCAATCTTCATCCTGGAGGGACACATTATCCCTACCTTCCTGGTCAGAAAACAAATCTGTTTTCTTTCAGAGGGAGATTCTATCTTTGTGTCCCAAGGCTTTTTGCTGTACAAACATCCTTGAAAAAAATGGCCCAGAGCAAAAGCTGTCAATGCCTTTCCTTAGAAAATGGACAGAAACACAAGAGAACCATGGAGAATGCTTTTTCAACATTCTTAAATTGATTCTTAAAGGTCAGGTGTGATTTGATCAAGTAATAGGAAGAGAATAAATATTTTGAGAGAACAAAGAATTTCATGTGCACATATTTATTTGGTGACGGATAATCTCCAGGTCCTAGTTTCCCTACATCTATAATTGGAATAATACCTACGTCACAAGATGGTTGTAAAAATGACACGAGGTTATGTGTGATTACATGTAACATTCAGCCTGGTAACAGACACTTAACAGGTACCAAACTGTTAGTTCTTTCCCATTTTCTCCAAGAATATGTACACTGTACTCCAAGAGACTCTACACTGCTCTGACATTAAGAAAGGTAGAAAGAAAGGCCCTTAACCAGTAAATCTGCAAAATCTTTATTGCGCATCGTCTGTGTTTCAAGCACCTGGCTAGATACCATGCCTGTCCTCTTAAAGTTTACCTTCTACTCCGTGGAGAAACTAAAAGAAAGTAGAATTATCTTGCTCCCATCAACTAAATTCCTTAAAGGTATACCCCCAAAATTTTATGGCAATGTCATCTGACTAGGAAACCAGGGAATTTGAGACAGAGTAGCAGCATTAATAGAACAGAGAAATGACAAGACTTCAGTGAGAGCATACACCAGTCAACAGTGGCTTTTCAGGATGATGTTGAAAGAAGGATACGAACAATCACAGCAGGAAGATTTCATGTGAACATTATCAACACCTATGTATGATTGTCAAATCATTCATTTAACAAATGCTTATTGAACGTTCACTACATGTTATGCTATGTTTACTAACAGGTGCTAGAATTCCAGGATCAAGAGTGGGGATCCCATTGAGGGTGAGATGGCCTCCAGGAAACAAGGGATTAATTTTTCATAAGTTGGTGTCAGTGTTCATCTATGTATGGATGGAGAGAGAGGTGTGAGAATCTTGGAGATACTATCAACAAGATGTTCAATGCAAGGGTGATTAGATTATTGAATCATTGGACAAACTTAAATTAGGACTTGATTTAGGAGAAAAGGGAATTGTTAAAATTTCTTTCTTTATCGATGGAAAGGGCAAACAATTATTTGTCATATCATAGACCATATATATTGGAGAAGGAAATGGCAACCCACTCCAGTGTTCTTGCCTGGAGAATCCCAGGGACGGCGGAGCCTGGTGGGCTGCCATCTATGGGGTCACACAGAGTCGGATACGACTGAAGCGACTCAGCAGCAATAGCAGCAGATCGTATATGGGCTTCCCAGGGGGCTCAGTGATAAAGAATCTGCCTGCCAATTCAGGAGATGCAGGAGATGTAGGTTTGGTCCCCGGGTTGGGAAGATTTCCTGGAGTAGGAAATGAAAACCAGCTCCAGGGTTCTTGCCTGGAAAATCCCAAGGACAGAGGAGCCTGGCGGTCTACAAGCCATGGGGTCACGAAGAATTGGACATGACTTAGCAACTGAGCATGCATGTACGCAGGCCATATTTATGCCTGAACTATTTAATAGTAATAAAATAATAATTTTGAGAGAAAAAAAGAGAGTTTTAAAGACCATCCCTATTTGGGAGTGGATTGGGTCTTGGTAATGTAACCACAATGTTAAGCCTGCTTGAAGTAGAATAGTATAAGAAAAAGCATTTCCAGTTGAGTTTTCTGGAAGAACAATGGTAGCAGTAGTTTTTTCCTATTTTGTTTCCAAAGTGAAGCAGACTAGATTTCAGTTATGTGTCAAGAAGCTACCCAAGGGGCTAGATTGTGAGCGATGGCATGTGCTGTTTGACAGCTGAGTGATGCGGGCTAACCAAGAGGAGAAGTGAATTACATTTGAAATGAGAAGCTCAGACAAGGGAAAGGGAAAGCCAAGCCAAAGGGAGCAGCGTTCCATCTTCAGTTTCTATTACTCATGGATCATGAGATGAACTTCAGCTGACACTGAGTTGGTCTTACATTAGATGGCTTCAGAGAGTGTTGGGTCTAGCTGTCAAATGATTCAAAGGACCTTAAAACTCTCCATGCACCAGTCTCATCCCCTCCCCTACTGCCTTGTACAGCTAGCTGGCTGCTAGCTGAATGCTTCTGCTAGGACTTGGCTTTCCCCAGAGAGGGGAGGTGCATTATCAGTAACATCCTAGTTTGAATTCTATTACTCCGACCTGAGTTTGTGAAGGAAAACAAGAAATCTTGGCATAAGATGCTGAAAAGGAGAACAGAAAAGAGCTGAGAAATCCCAGGTGTGAAAGCATCTTCTCTTTTCCACACATTGTTTTCCCTAGGGACTCCCTTGTTAACCAGATTTACTGCTAAATCCCAACACACATTCTAAAACCTCTCCGAACTGATGAAAGTGACAGTGCAGAAGTCATAATAATCCATCACAACAGCTCTCTTCCTTTCTAAGTCATGTTTGCGGCTGCTACCTTGAAAGGTCAAGTCCACACCAGTTTTTCCTAAGGCTACGGAACCCCCAAGGTCTTTGTGCAATAGCATTTGAAGGTAAGAACAGTTCAGGTTACAGAGCCATTTTTGTGAAATGGAAGCACTTTTGTCTTTGTTCCACGCAAAGTGCTTTTCTCTCACTTTTTCTGAACCTGGCCCTTTCCATTTCTATCAGGTAAAGATAGGTAAAAGCAGGAACTGTTTATCCATGGCTAAAATGAAACCTTACAGACCTCCCTCTCCCTGACAATTTTCTACTAGTAGACTTCCAAAGAAGCTCCTATCTGGCCAGTTATTTGCTCCTGTTTTACATGGTGATTGTCAATGTTCACCAGGAACAAAGATCACTGATATTTCCACTGGATTTTTCAGAAGCAACTGAATGGTGAGCTCTTTTTATGTTGAAAATAGAGATTTAAACATTATTCATAAACTTTCTCCCAACACATTCTCAGCCTCATGGGCTTCTTTCACTAATTAGCTATGCAAGTCTTTGCACTAACATTTAGCTACCTATTAATCCTTGATTTTCCTTGCTATACAAACACAGTATATGTTTATATATAAATACATTTTATCTATGTTTCCAAAAAAAGAGTATATAGAAGCAAGAGTTTATAAAAACATTAGGTCTGACTCCATTGGTGAGAAACAAATACGCTTTGAATTTGTGTATTCAGAAACACTGAGGCACTCTGTAATACAGAGGAACAAATCTGACTCCATATAATATCTGTATAATATCTGTTTCTTTTACTGTAACCTTTGTATTCTATTGATTTTGCTTCCAGTAAAGAATGTACATTCCAAAGTGTTGCAAAGGGTCGGACATGACTAAGCGACTGAACACACACACACAAGAATTTGCCTATGGCTTGAATGTTGCCTATACATAATAGCCCATTCTCAAGGCTCTGACCTTTAAAGGTATAACACTTTCCCCTTCCGTACAGAGATAAAAAGTTGCAGGACAGAGCATAACACTTGTCTTGTTGGAGGTTTACGGGAACATCATGACCTGAGATCAAACCACACACCCTATCCTGTTATTATGCTGTACTCAGTCGTGTCTGATTCTTGGCAGCCCCATGGATTTCACCAGGCTCCCCTGTCCATGGAATTCTCCAGGCAAGAATACTGGAGTGGATTCCATTTCCTACTCCAGGGAGCCTTCCCGACCCAGAGATTGAACCCACATCTCTTGCATCTCCTGCATCGGCAGGTGGATTGTTCACCACTACTGCCACCTGGAAAACCACCCTGTTCGTATGAAGGAAGCCAAATTCTGATTTGGGCAAGATGGTTCTCAGGATATTAGTCTACCATCTTCTTGGTCTATTGACTTTTTGAATAAAGTTGTTATTCCTGGTTCCAACACCTCGTCTCTCATCTTATTGGCCTGTCCTGCGGCAAGTAGGACTCAGTAACAACTCCTGAAATTAGGTTGCTAGATGAGTCCAATTAATGTAAAATGTAACATGAAGATTAACTTTTATGAAACTCCTAGTATGTGCCAGGTAGTATGCTATGGGTTTTAAGTATGCCCACTTAATCTTTGTAACACTGTGAACTGTATTTTATTATCCTTATCCTATAGATAAGGAAACTGAAATTTGAGTAATGCATATGGAACTCATGCCTGTCTAACCCCAAAGCTTGAGCTTTCTTATAAACTATGATTAGAGCCAAAAGGAATCTTGGGGATTACCTAGGATAGTGGCTTTCCAAAATGTAGGATGGGTGTCAAAGGGGGTGGTACATGGGAGAGTACATTTCAAATGCAATATGTGCCATAGTGAGGAACATTTTTTTCAACTCTTTTCATATTTTTAATAACTCAGTTCTCTGTTGCTAAAACTTGTTTATCTCCTTTTCTTTCACAGAAATATCAGGTCTCAGTACCACTGGTTTTAAGGACAATACCCAACTAAGATGTAAGTCTATGTTTATTTTTCATTATAGTTATTTTTATAGCTGTTTTCTAGCTAGGGCAAATGAGGCTGCTTTTCCTTTTTGTAGTCATGTAAATTTTTATTTTAAAAGTCAACATATATAGATTATTTAAAGCTAAGCTACTTAAAGAAAAAAGGTTATAAGTAATAGTTCAGTGGTGTATACATGTGGTAAAAATCATGAAGATGCCCTAGGACAGCAATCCCCAACTTTTTGGTGCCGAGGATTGGTTTTTTCAGACAATTTTTCCAGACGGGGATGGCACATTATGTTTATTATGTTGCTGCTGATCTGACAGGAGGCGGAGCTCAGGCAGTAATGTGAGTGATGGGGAGCGGCTGTAAATACAGATGAAGCTTCACTCAGTCACCTGCCACTTACCTCCTACTGTGTGACCTAGTTCCTAACAGGCTAAGGATAGTACTGGTCTTGGGAATTCCTGCCCTAGGAAAACTAGATTTTGGGGGCATGGTTTCACGGATTCTAGGCTAAAACTCACATGATACAATTGAAATTCATTTTGGCCCAGAGAGTCTTAATGACCCAGATAACCACGATGGTGTGGTCACTCACCTAGAGCCAGGCATCTTAGAGTGTGAAGTCAAGTTGGCCATAGGAAGCATCACTATGAACAAAGCTAGTGGAAGTGATAGAATTCCAGCTGAGCTATTTAAATCCTAAAAGGTGAGGCTGTTAAAGTGCTGCATTCAATGTGTCACCAAGTTTGGAAAACTCAGCAGCAGCCACAGGACTGGAAAAGGTCAGTTTTCATTCTGATTGCAAAAAAAGGCAATGCCAAAGAATGTTTAAACTACCATACAGATACACTCTTTTCTCATACTAGTAAGGTTATACTCAAAATCCTTCAAGCTAGGCTTCAGCAGTATGTGAACTGAGAACTTCCAGATGTACAATCTGGATTTAGAAAGAGCAGAAGAACCAGAAATCAAATTGCCAATACTCGTTGGATCATAGAGAAAGCAAGGGAATTAAAAAAAAAAAATCTACTTCTGCTCATTGACTACACTAAAGCTTTTGACTGTGTAGATCACAACAAAGTGTGGGAAATTCTTAAAGAGGTGGGAATACCAGACCACCTTACCTGTTTTCTGATAAACCCATATGTGGGTCAAGAAGCAACAATTAGAACCAAACATGAAACAACAAACTGGTTCAAAATTGGGAAAGGAATATGTCAAGGCTGTATATTGTCACCCTGCTTATTTAACTTATATGCAGAACACATCATGCAAAATGCTGGATTGGATGAATCACAAGCTGGAATCAAGATTGCTGCGAGAAAGATCAGTAACCTCAGATATGCAGATAATACCACTCTAATGGCAGAAAATGAAGAGGAACTGAAGAGTCTGTTGATGAGGGTGAAAGAGGAGAGTGAAAAAGCTGGCTTGATACTCAACATTCAAAAAACTAAGATCATAGCATCTGGTCTCATTACTTCATGGCAAATAGAAGAGGAAAAAGTGGAAGCAGTGACAAATTTTATCTTCTTGGGTTCCAAAATTATTGCTGATGATGACTGCAGCCATGAAATTAAAAGATGCTTGCTCCATGGAAGGAAAATTGTGACAAACCTAGACAGCATATTAAAAAGCAGAGGCATCACTTTGCCGACAAAGTTTCATTTAGTCAAAGCTATAATTTTTCCAGTAGTCATGTATTGACGTGAGGGTTGTACCATAAAGAAAGCTGAGCACCAAAGAACTGATGCTTTTGAATTGTGGTGCTGGAGAAGAGTGTCCGTTAAGAGTCTTGAGTCCGTTGGACTGCAAGGAAATCAAACCTATCAATTCTAAAGGAAATCAACCCTGAATATTTATTGGAAGCACGGATGCTGAAGCTCCAATATTTTGGCCACCTGATGCCAAGAGCCAACTCATTGGAAAAGACTCTGATGCTGGGAAAGATTGAAGGCAAAACGAGAAGAGACAGAGGATGAGATGGCATTGCCAACTCAATGGACATGAATTTGAGCAAAATCTGGGAGATTGTGAAGGACAGGGAAGCCTGTTGTGCTACAGTCCACACGCTCACAAAGAGTCGGACATAACTTAGTGATTGAACAAAAACAAGAACAGGCCAAACGATGTGTGATTGTGTCCATAATTACTGAATTGCTGGAATATGATCATTTACCTTTTTTTAAAAAAATTGAAGTATAGTTGATGTACATTGTTTCAGGTGTACAAAGTGGTTCGGTTATATATATATATATATGTATGTATGTATTCTTTTTCAGATTTATTTCCATTATAGGTTATTACAACATATTGAATGTAGTTCCCCGTGCTGTACCATTTATCCTTGTTGAATCATTTATCTTTCAAAACATACAATGATCTCCCCACCAGCAGGTCAATTTCCCCTGTTGGTTTCCTGGTGGGGTTTCAGACATCTTTTAACTACACATACAAACTAGAATGAAAGAAAGCAAATTGTTTTCTTCTGGAGCAGTCACATAGTTTCAGTTTTCTTCTGGTGCTAAAAAGGTGTGAAATAGAAGTGGGTGGCATTTAAATTATTTGGACAACTGGGACTTTCAGCTTCCATGAGAATTAGATATTTCATATTTTTAAAAAAAAAATACACATTAGTTTATTTAGGTATTTCAACATATATCGACAAGAACATTCAAGTATAAGGTGTAGCTGTTACCACAAAAAGGACTTATATTGGTAGGAGAGCAAGTAGATTGTCTAAAATATTTAACATGTGAAATGGTTCTCTGACCTTCGCTCTTGAAAACAGAATTACCAGAACAATCTCTTCCAAGGGTTGGGTGTAAAGTGTGCCTCTGACGATCTGTCGTTTTCAGTAGCTGGAGATGATAATGTGAGCACTTCTGATGTAACACAGCTGAATTTCCATTCAGTTCCTGGGGACCCAAAAGAGACCCCAGTTTTCTGCTCTATTCTAACAGACAAAGCATTATTACTTAAGAGGTAGACTTCCCGAGGCTTCTATTTAGGGCTGTCAAATGTCCCTTTTCTCTTTTTTTTGCACACTTAAAATACCTGGTGTATATAAGCTCAATAGCAAATTTCCTAAGAGATTTTTGTTGCTGTTATTGTTAAAAATGGGATTTCCAAGGACAGTATTTTTGGGAAAAAAAAATAAAAGAATGTTTTTAACCTGTTATTGAAAGGCAGTAATGTAGATCTGCAGAGATGTCACAAAAATTCACAAGCCCATTAGCATCATCAATAGCATGCTGGTTAGGAAAAGAACCCTGGAGAAGGTAAGCAACTATCATTGGTCTTTTGATATATCCTCAGCATCTGCTTCCTGTTTCAGCTAATACTGTCAGGCATCTGATTTCCAGCCTCTTTCAGCTCCTCCCATGTTCTCTTCACCCAAGAAGGTGATGGATAGTGAGCGGCACACGGTGTGTGGGCTTTGTAGTCACTTTACCTGGCTTGGAATCCTGGCTTTGCCACTTTCCTGATTAAGCTATTTCTTTACCATCTGTGCCTCAATTTCCTTACCTGTGATGATGTGGTGGTGGTGGTTTAGTTGCTAAGTCATGTCCACCTTTTACAATTCTATGGACTGTAACCCACCAAGCTCCTCTGTCCATGGTGATTCTCCAGACAAGAATAGTGGAGAGGATTGTCATTTCCTCCAGGGGATCTTCCTGACCCAGGGATTGAACCTGGGTCTTAGGTCTCCTGCACTGGCAGGCAGGTTCTTTACAACTAGTGCCATCTGGAAAGCCCCTATCTGCAATGATGGGATGGTGCAATCTCCTACAGTAACAATTTGAGACAAGTCAAGCACCAAACAATGTTTTACATGGAACAGGTTCTCCATGTGTGTTAGTCATTATTTTTCAAGCACATGGTGGATACTGTTTCCTGGGTGCCGAGTCTACCAATGCTTTCAGCTAACACATTTACTGAGCACTTACCATGTACCAGTTCAAGATGCTTGAGATCACTGAACAGAACCCCCCAAATCCCTGCCCTTGTGGAGCTTCTTCAGGTAGAAGACAGAGTAATCAGTAAATATTGTAACTAAGTAAATTGCATTAGAGTGATAAACACTATAGAAAAAAAAAAAGGTTATCAGTATGGGGATTGGGAGGTGGGCAAGAATGAGATTTCATACATATGTTCAATATGATATTCCTAAAATAATACTCATTTTTCTGGAAAAATTAGATTCCCTCTCTGATTTTCATTTATTGATAAATCACTCTCTTTGCTGCTCAGGTTAAAAACTCAAGTCACCAGGGAATTTCCCGGTCATCCAGTGGTTAAAACTCTGCTCTTCCACTGCAGTGGGCACGGGTTTGATCCCTGGGTAGGTGATAGGGAAGAATTCAGTCCCTTTAGTTTCTTTTCTACATTCCTCCTAATGTGCCACTACATTTTATGTGTCTTTCTTCATTGTCTCTTCAATCTACCAACTTGAGCCTGAGGCCTGAGTTACTGTCTCCTGTCACAGCCTCCTAACCAGTGCCTGCCTCTGGCCTCATCCTGAACTTCACTTGCAAATTCCTTAACAGTTCACCCTGTCTCTTCCTTTCTCTGATGCCTATGGAATGAAGATGGAAGTTGTTCAGGGATGTAAATTCAGGGATGTTCACAAATCTGGTTCATCCTGTCTTTCTAGTCCACTCCCACCCCGCCTAAATATCACTTTCCATTTCAGTAAGAATAATCTACTTCTATGGATTCACCCTCTGTGCCTACACATCACACTAGGTTCTTTTCTAACACTATTACTCAGTGTTTGCTTTCTCTTTGTAAAAGTATCAGAAATTTCATTAAATTTAAAATTCTATAGAAACTTCATGTAGTTTGACTTATCAACGTATCCCAAGACATTCCCGAGGGAAGTGGTGTGGACCTGACCTCAGCAAGGAGGATGTGCTGATGGAGGGGCTCACAGTTTTCTGGAAACTCCTCAAGCTTTTGATATCTTTATACTCAGCTTACTCAAGGAGATTACCAGCTAACTAGTTTACGCCAAAAATGCACAAATAAGATCTTTTTCTAGACTACCTGAATTCTCCCCTGGCTTACAAATCCTGTTCTCTCCTGTTCTTTATCTCAATGATTTCCTCATCTGAGCAATTTATGTAAAAATAGTACCTGCTTTTTGAATCATGTTAGTCACTCAGCACGTCGGACTCTTTTTGATCCTCTGGACTGTAGCCCAGCAGACTCCTATGTCCGTGGAATTTTCTAGGCAAGAATACTGGGGTGGGTTGCTATTTCCTATTCCAGGGTATCTTCCCGACTCAGGGATTGAACCCGGATCTCCTGCACTGCAGGCAGTTTACCATCTGAGCCACCAGGAAAATACATATAGAAATTATTTTACATTTTAAAATGTTTCAGGCTTCCCTGGTAGCTCAACTGGTAAAGAATCCACCTGCAAGGCAGGAGACCCCAGTTCAATTCCTGGGTAAGCAAGATCCCCTGGAGAAGGGATAGGCTACCCACTCCAGTATTCTTGGGCTTTCCTGGTGGCTCAGACATTAAAGAATCCACTTGCAATGTGGCAGGTAGACCTGGGTTCCATCCCTGGGTTGGGAAGATCCCCTGGAGCAAGGCATGGCAACCCACTCCAGTATTCTTGCCTGAATAATCCCCATGGACAGAGGAGCCTGGTGGGCTACTGTCCATAGGGTCACAAAGAGTCAGACACGACTAAGTGATTCACAGCACAGCAGTGATTCAAGTAATGAAGTCTTTAGAAAAGCAAATCCATCAATTTTGTTATGCAAATAAAATCCAACTCCATTTGGATGGAGTTTGTGTAAATATACTTTCCACTGGTAAATATCAAAGCACTTTTATTAATCTATTTTCTTCTGCGAGGTCCTAATCCAGTCAGTCACCATCTTGGTTTCTCAGCAATACAGTCCACTTGAGACTCTTCAAGCTGCCTGCATGTAAATGGTTCAACAATTTCTATTCTTTATATGGGTCTCAGTACTAGTGAAATACACATTTGTCTCATAAAAGCCCTTTCCCAAAGATTCCTCTTAAATATTAAATTGTACCAGTCTTTAAAACCACAGGGACCATGTACTGGGAACTATCACCAACCAAAACTATTCTTTCAGATTCAGGTTTCTCAAATGGCTGGCTATTTTCAGCTGAGCACCTAAGCAGGACTATAGGGTTCCTCTTCACCAACATGGGATAAGGCAGCCATCAAGGCTTTGCTTTAAAAAAAAAAAAAAAAGCAGAAAAGAAGCCTGTTTCATCTTCCGTTTGTGCAGCTTTGCTTTAGATTGACTACAATGGTTTGTGGGTAACAGGCACTTTATATTTGTTCCTTTATTAGTCTGTTACAGTTGCCATAAAAAAGTACTACCCACCAGGTAGCTTAGACAGACATTTCCTCACAGTTATGAAGACTGGAAGTTCAAGATGAAGTTGTCGGTGGCTTGCTGTCCGGAGCCCCTTTCCTCGGCTGGTAGACGGCCGCCTTCTTGTCCTCACAGGGCTTCCTCTGTGCACGCGCGGCCCCGCTGTCAGTGTGTGTCCGGACAGGACAGCAGTCAGCTTGGGTGAGTCCTCACCCTGAAGACCCGTGTTCAACTTACCTCTTTCAAGGCCCTTACCCTAAATATAATCACACTCTAGAGTAACCGGACATTATTGTTTCAACATAGGATTTAGGGAAACACAATTCAGCCCAAAGTTCCCTAACAGAGATCCCAACTGTCACTTAAACCATGACTTAAAAGATTTGGGCTCTACTGTTGAGGAAGGTGTTAAAGTGAATATTCTTAATGTCACTGAACTGTACAAATGGTTAAAATGTGAAGTTTTATGTTGTGTACATTGTACTACAACAAAAAATGTGGCTAGTGTGAGACAGTAAACTTTTAATTAGTTTAAATATGTTTAAAAAACATACAGTATGTTTAAAACATATAAGTTTCAAATTGTCCACTATGGTAAGCTCTTATTTTAAATACAGAAAAACATAAATCTTACCTTGTTGAAACATCAACCTTGTTTTTAAGCCTGGGTAAATGTTCTAACTATCACCTTTTACTACCGGGGGAAAAGTATTTCATTTTACTGCCTCAAGCCTAATTTTAAACTGTAAGTTATAAAGCCTACCTTTAAACAGTCTTCAACTACACATAACTAAAAAGCATTCTCTGTCCCTGGGATTCTCCAGGCAAGAATTATGGAGTGGGTTGCCATTTCCTCCTGCAATGCATGCATGCATGCTAAGTCGCTTCATGTCATGTCCAACTCTTCAGTCGTGTCCGACTCTGTGCGACCCCATGGACAGCAGCCCACCAGGCTCCTCTGTCCACAGGATTCTCTAGGCAAGAATACTGGAGTGGGTTGCCATGTTCTTCTCCAAAAAAGCATCTAATATTTACCAAATACTTATAGAAACACAAATTGAATTCGCAGAAACATACTTTAAATCAGAAGTACAGGCCGATATCACCAAAACGGTTTTATTTCGGACACTGACACCATGCGCAACAATGCAACTGTATCATTACTTTGTTTGGTTTCCTTAAGTATTACTTAAGTATGCATTAAAAATACGTTTACATTTAAGAAATGTAACACATTAAAGTCCTCTGTAAACAGAACTCCTTCTCAATATATTTTCCTGCTTTGTTTCATACATAAATAACATAATCTCTAAGTTATAAATAAAACTATTAACTCTTATGACCTAAAAGTATATACAAATTTTGGAGCCTGACAAGAGTGTTTTCTTTCTGATTTTATATAAGTAACAACATGCAGTGTCTGCAATGTTTTCAATCATATAGATGACTTATAATCAAAACCTTTATTGTCTCCCAACCTGTTCTCCCTATAACAGACGTTCCATGTACTTGGTAAAGATGCCACCATTCAAAAGTCAACGCAGTCAAAAGACTAGATTTTAAAAATAGAACAGAAGGTTCCCATTAAATATTATTAAGCCTTATTAAAATCACTTTAGTTTGTTGGAAGAACAAAATATGCTACCAAAGAGTATATGCTTGTACTATCATTTAACTAGAAAGCTAACACAATCTTAAAAATTCAGATTAAATTTGTAGTAGTCTTGGGAAAAAAGTTCATGGAAATTCTGTTAGAGGAACAGAAATCATATTATCCTAAGTTATCTAAACTTTATTTTCAACCATTACTTCAATTAGTTAAAACTTACAGGGTAAAAATAATGACACACAAAAATGACCTTAGAAAGGTATATTCAGAATTCCTGATGCAGAAAACATGATTATTTAGTTTTTGTTTAATGACTGGAAATCTTTATTCCTTCAGAAAATAGTAACATTATTTATTGAATGTCACCACCTGTTTGGTGATTTACTAGATAACCACTCAAGGTATTTAACTAAGTAAGCACTCAAATTATTTTTATTTAACAAAAGTAAAAAGACTTTTCATGTTGGAATTGTTTCACTATGAATTAAAAACTTAGAAAAACATTCTCAATTAATATCTTCCCTATTTAAAGGAATCAAATGACAAATACTAAGCTAAGCACTGTCATTACCTTTAAAATTTCAGTTTTCTAAAAGTTTTACTCTTCAGTCAATATTAATATGATCTGGGTAACACTACTAACTGCCACTCAAACTTGATGTTTAAAAAAGGAAATATTCTTTGTTAAAGAGCAGATTAACAACACGTTTTCCATGTTCTTATAAAAAACAAGATTCTGATATGCATAATGAATCTAAATCAAAAATCCACACATGGTAGCGGAAATTCTGTCAACTTTCAGCTTAATACAACATAAATCCACAGTTATTTTGCATAAACAATTCAAAATTTAAGTTTATAATGGAAATGTCAACAAGTCTTAACTACAACATTACTGCTGATGGGTTCCACTATAGTTCACCCAGGCACAGCAGATGTGCACATCTGATAGACAGACTGCTTAGAAAATTAAAGCTATCAGAGCTATAAATTAGGAATACATAAATATGAACACAGCAATGCCAAAGCATTAGAGCGGTTAAAGAAAAAAAAAAAAGATGTGATGTAAACACAACTGATAGTTTTCTCTGTAAGCCACTTTCCACTGATTTATAAAGCTATGGATTTATAATTCTTTTAAAAAGGACAATGTTTCCACATTGCTACATGCAGTGATTTCATCGTATGTTCTTGACTACAATGCAACCTTCAATCTTCTTACACAGCTTGACATAGCCCATCAGGATTTCTTCAGAAAGTCAGCTTGTCATATTTTCAGCAGCCTAGAACAAGAAAGTATGATTCAGTATAACAAAATCATAGGGGGGTGGGGGGAAACACCATGGAAATACATTTGTCAATATTGCACTGTCATTAACAAACAACTCTTCCCCCACATATAGCAAAGCACTTTTATCAGCATGATGCAGTAGCTTTCACTTTTTGTAGTACATTATTAGAACTACCACTTGGACTGATTGCTAGGCTAACAGTAGAAAATTATTGTGTTTGTGCTCAGTCACTCAGCTGTGTCCAAATTTTTGTGACCCTGTGGACTGCAGGCCGCCAAGCTCCTCTGTCCATGGAATTTTCCAGCAAGAGTACTGGAGTGGCTTGCCATTTCCCACACCAGGTTATCTTCTCAACCCAGGGATTGAACCCATGTCTCTTGAGTCTCCTGCATTGGCAGGTGAAGTTTTTTACCACTGCACCATGCGGGAAGTCCAAACTGCTATATAATCTTAAATAAGAGTTAATGTAAAAATATAGCAAGCACTACTTGAAAAATTAACTTAGAGAAGTCCTCATCCACAGTCTTTATTAGTTTGTTTCTATATGTTTTGTTACAGTGCGAAAAGGGAATTAAGAACAAAAAAGACCTTTCTGTTATGCTGTAATGCAAAGCAATAAAAAAGGCAAAAGAGGAATAATGAATACGTGGCTAACACAGCTTTACCGAAACCACCACCCATTACCCTTTCCCTGATTATTCTGTAGAAATTTCCAGACACCATTATCATTCATCAGAAAATTATTTTATATGCACTTCTAAAAGATAGGATTTAAACAGGCAATTTCTCAAGGCCAAATATGGAAATGTTGAATTTAAATAAGTTTAATCTTAGAAGTGCACGGTAAACTCAATTCATTTATATTTCAACCTCCTAATTAAAACTTGTTTTTTAATATTCAGTCTAAGTTCAGAGGTCCTTCAAGGAAATTCCTTAAGATACTGGGAAAGTTGTAGGTAACTAAATATGAAACATTCTTGTCAACAGAACCTGCTGTGTTTTTCTATATAGCTGGGTGTTCATCTTTCTCTTCCTGGGTTTCCTATTCACAAGAATTAGGACGTAGTTTGAACAAAAATTGCCCCTTTTTCAAAAAGGCTTCTTACTTCTTTCCACCCTTATAGGTTCTTATGACCCTTTAAGCAGTCTTCTCCCTGCTCCAATTTTCATACTAATTTTAGAGCTTCCTCTCCCAAGATACAATGCAACATGTTTTTTCATTTGAATTAGGCAAGCCGTCAACCTTGTAGAGCATTCATGTTAAATGTGTGCGGAACTACTTTGCAGCTGAAAGGAAGACAGCAATCCTAAAAACTCATACAGTTTCCAGACAGTCATTAAAAGTGTATATACAAGTGTATATACAGTGGTCCTGGGGAAAACCCACATTAAAGGTCTTCTCTCCAGACTTCCCACTGCCCAGGTTTATTCCCTCCGTTGTGAGGATGGGTGGGACACGGGACTTCCTTCGTCCCTCACTTCTCTGCCAACTACAAATTCTACAGCGCCGATGTCCTCATGCTGCAGTGAGGAGATACATCACATGCTCTAAGATATCAGTGATAGTACAGGACGGCTTCAAAAGAAAACACACGGCTTAGTGGGTCTGAAGTCACCGATAGTGTGTAATTCAAGGCACCATGGCAAGAAAGTAGAAACTATGGGAAAATGAGTTTTGCCCACAATTTCTGAAATCTCAATCTATAAATGACTGCCAACACATAAATACTAGCATTGAGGAGACAACACAAAAATTCAGTGTTGATAAAAGTAACATTCATAAAATCTAAAAGATTTGGAAGAGAAAAACAAAATAATTAATAAACTTATAATTTTCTTCATATTGAAGAACAGAAGAAAAAACTACGTTTCAGAGCAACAATTCCTTGCAACATTTCATCACATCCTTGATTTATATTGTACATGGTCTAAAACAGAGATGAGTACCATACAATTAAATTCTAATCACTAGGAGGTCTAGGTAAAGATAATACAATGAAGCAAGAAGAGTTTCTCCTTACTTTATTTATCACACTAAGAGAAATAAAAAATATGAGGAAAAAAATTCATGAGCAGCAACCACACACAAGAGAGAACCTATGCATATTAAGGCACTAAGGCTGGGACAGGATAAGGTGGTCAAGAGAAGACACGTGTGGCTGAGTGCAGTTCTGAACCAACCAGCTCCCAACCCAGACCCAGCAGGAGCAGTTAGGAGAGAACAGACTTTGATCTGGAGAGAATCAACCTGAGGAAGTTTATTCATTTTTAATTCAATGAGATTAACTATAATATATTTGTTTTCAAAGTAGCATGAGACCAGCTAGGATGATGTTAACCAAATATTACCAGTGGTTATCTACTGGTGATCTTGAATGATTTTTGTCTCCTTCTCTGTATTTTATGATCTAAATATTTAAAAATTACCAACATGTATTACTTTTATACAACTTAAATAGATTTCAAACATTACTTTCAAGAAAAAGTTCTAATGAACATTTCTTCTTTACTGGATACTTTTCACACTCTCTTCCCCTACCTAGTTTTAGAAAGAGTCTGGTATACCAATTTTAGATTAAGGGAGAAATGTGTTTTAAGAGGCTCTGTGTGTGTATGAGACTGATTTTCCATTCAAATGGGCAACACTTTCTGATTTTTGTTCAACTTAATTGTAGTAAGTCCCCTACATGCAAATAAGTTCTTTACTGAGAGTGTCCAATTTGTTCATAAGTCCAACAAAGTTAGCCTAGGTACCCAACTGACACAATATAGAACTGTACTATAGGTTTATAATAGTATTATTATAACTGTATAACTGTATTTTAGGTTTATAATACTTTTCACACAAATAATACATAAAAAAACAAAGACAAAAAATAAAGAAGCACTTTGAATCTAACAGTGCAGTACCTTGGAAAGTACAGGACAGTGGCTGGCACATAGGGAATGGCATCGAGTGAACAGGCAAGAATTACTTATGGTGAGGGAGAGGATGTGGGAGACGGGAGAGCTGAAGGATGGTCAGCAACAGGAGGCAGAGGGCAAGCTGCAATTTCATTAACACCTGACGTTCACAACTTGAAAGTCTGCTATGTAGCGGAGTTACTGCATTGACTTTGCCTTCAGAGTTCATTATAATTCACTGAATGAGGAATAACCAGTACGTCAAAGCTGAAAAAGTTATGTTAAACAGGCACTTCTGAATCTCCTAATACCTTGATTTAATTCTAAGAAGCTATGTTGTCTGCCCCCTACCTTTCCAGCTAGGTTACCTGTCTCTGCTTCCTTCACATCAGTCAATCTGCGTTAATACAAAAATTTCTTGCTATTCTGCCTCCCTATTCCCTTTCAAACTCCAGCATAGCTGAATAAAAATTTCTGTGGTTGTGGAAAATGTATATTAAATAAATCATCTTCCACTGAAATTTCAGAAATTTACTAATAAAAGGCTATGATACCTCTTATGTTATGAAACAGTATTAAGCCAGGGAAGGTACTTGGGCTCCAGTCCACTGGTTTGGTTTTAATCATTTCATGCTTTTTCAAATAGCAGGCTCAGATATTTTTTTAGAACTTACTGTAGGCAGAAACTTAGCAGGTAACAACTCTGACGTCAGAGGGTCTGAGCTCAAATCCTAGCTCAACCACTTAACTGTAAGTCTGGGGAGAAGTAAGTAAGCCACCACAGCTTCAGTTTCCTTAGGGGTAAACTATTACTAGTAGTCGTAGTAAACATCCTTGCATTGACTATAAAGGAAACAGTGCAGGGAGAGTTTAGCAAAAGTAGAGTAAACACTAGCTATTCTTACTGTATTATGTAGTCATTTTTCTTTCTCTCATATGAAAGCAACAGTTGTTGAGTTAAAAAGAAATAGAAGCTGCTGGACAACACAGGGAGCTCAGCTTGGTGCTCTGTGATGGGGTGGGAGGTGGGTGGGAGGCTCAAGAGGGAGGGGACTTGTGTGCATTTGTGGCTGATTCAAGTTTGTATGGCAGAGGCCTCAGTTCAGTCGCTCAGTCGTGTCCAACTCTTTGCGACCTCATGAACCGCAGCACGCCAGGCCTCCCTGTCCATCACCAACTCCTGGAGTCCACCCAAACCCATGTCCATTGAGTCGGTGATGCCATCCAACCAGCCTACACAACTGTAAACTGTGTTTACAACACAATGGTAAAGCAATTATCCTCCAATTAAAAATACATTTTAAAAAAATAGAAAATTTGAATAGTTTTCATAATTACTTAAAAATTCTGATTAGAAGCCTTACATCTATATCTGACAAAAGTTCATTTCCAAAATATTTAAACAAAGACTACCCACAAAGAAGAAAAGGACAGATAACCCAGAAAAATGGGCAAGCTACATGAAAAGATATTTCACAAAAGAAAATGGCTCAAAAAAATTAAAAAAAAAAATTCATTTGATCTCACTGGTACTCATAGAAATGCTAATACACAAAAAGAAATCCAAACACAGCTACCAGAATGACTAAAATTAAAGACACCAACAATAATAAGTATAGACAAAGATGAGACGCAAGGGAAATTCATTTGCTGCTGGTGGGAATACAAATTCATATAACCACTGTAGTCAAGTCTGCCTTAATTCTTCACGTTGAAGATATACATAAGCTATGATTCAGCAATTCTAGTTCTAGATACACACTCAGCAGAAATGCCCACATACATGTATCAGAAGACACAGACAACTAAGCTCAGAGCAGCATGCTCATGATAGCTCTGGACAGGGAGCAACTTAACATCCATTCATAGTAGAAAGGATAATTAAAAAATACTATGTCTGTATAATGAAACATGATTATTACAGTGAAAGGGAATGCACTACAGCTACATACAACAGAAATGAACCTCACAAAAATAATGTCAAATGAAAAAACTCAGTGGAAAAAAGAAACTGTGCTGTAAAATCTCACTTACAGCAAGTTAAAAATTTTTTTACAAAATTAAACTGTTCAGTGATCCATGCTTAGTCAGTGAAAATGTTAAAGTCTCTATCATAAAAATTAGGACAGTAGTTATTGGAATGGGGAGCAGGAAAGAGAGGCAAGTGACAGGGGGCATAAGGGAACTTCTAGGGTGCTGACGATGAGAACTGTACAGATACTCTATTTATGATACAATTTTGCTCTGTAAATGTGCCTTGTTTACCTTTTGGTGTTAGATTTAATGAAAAAAAAAAAGTTTTAAAAAGCACAAAACCAATGACCCAGATCATTGGAACTTATCAGAGATATTAGTGGAACTTAATCTGAGATGGGTAAACGGCAGGTCTCCTCAAAGGAAGACAAAAGGGTAGACAAAAGACAAAAGCCACCTTCTGGCGGCTGCCAACAATCCTTGGCCTTCTTTGTCCTGTAAACGCCATCACTCCAATCTCTGCCTCTGTCATCACACAGCATCCCCTGTGTCCTGCCAGGGTAGTGCTTTGTGTATCTGGGTCCAAATTTCCCTTGTCTTTATAAGGACATTGGTCATTTACCCATTATGATCTCATGTCAATTTGATTATACCTACAGTTACACTGGAGAAGGAAATGGCAACCCACTCTAGTATTTTTGCCGGGAGAATCCCATGGACGGAGGAGCCTGGTGGGCTACAGTCCACGGGGTTGCAAAGAGTGGACATGACTTAGCGACTTCACTTTCACAGATACACTATTTCCAAACACGGTATATTCACAGGTACTGCACACTTAAGCATATCTTTTTTTGGGGGGGTAGAAACAATATCACCCACAACAAAAGCAGAATTCTAAACATAACCAGAGACTTCTACAAAAAGATAACATGGTTCAGATAGAGAATTTTGTGATCTGAACAAACACTACTGAGATCCTGGCCTTCAGAATTTCTCCTGATGATGACAGATGTTAGTTTAACCTTGTTTAGAATCATTCACATAAAATTTCAGCATTATTGTTTTTTAAACAAAAGCATCTTCATTCAGAGTGAGTGAACATATGCATCTCTACCTTTAAGGCTTCTGTGGCCTTGCGAAGTTCCTTAATAACTGATGATAAAGCTTCTGGGTTAATTCCTTGTTCACAAAGCCGCACACAGATAGACAGAGTTTCCATATCTAATCCAGTATTCAAAATTCTTGAAATCTCAAGTAGGACTGGAAAAAGACAAGAAAATGTTAATAAAATCTTGTAACATTTTAAAAATGCACATGAATACTTCTGCTTTTAATTCATGTAATAGTGCATAACGCCAAAGAATAGCACAGCATTCCTAGATTTGAAAACTGGCATGTAATACTGGAAAACCAGCATATAATACTGCCCTTACTTAGCTCTAGAAACTTAGAAATAAATTTATAACCTCCCTCCACACAACTTTTCCATACCTTGGTTTATATTCTACTACTCATTTAGTATCTGTCTAAAATTTACTTATCATAGTCAAGATTATTCTGAACGTTTTCCCACTTGTTAGCATTCTCTTACAATGTAATTTAATCATTCATGTAATATTCCATTTTAAGGAAATAACATACATTACTTAACTGCTCTGCTGTTTTGTTATGTGGGTCTCATGTTTCCCTGATGAAAATAATAATGTGACAAATATCTGTACAAGGAACTTAATTTTATCAGAATAAATTCCTAGAAGTGGAACTACTTAATCAGTAATATATCATTTGGATTTTGATATGAACTATATGAAAATGACACTTTATTTTGGGATGAATGGATAAATGAACAATACTAAGCCATCCTTCAATTTTAGTCTAAGTCCTTCTGAAAACTTTCATGATATTCATGATTTTTGTGATATGGGCCCGGTTCCACTTTTTCATACTTTATATTCATTTTCATCTCGAGAAGTTCAATTTGTTTAAAAAAACCTTTCTTCCATTCCTCTATTTAACCTTCTGAACAGATGAAGTACCATTCTAACGTTTTCACCTGCTAATCCTGACATCTCTATCAACTGTGGGTCAGTTTTAACAGATTAAAATTTATTATCCTTGGTCACATTCTTCTGTTTTGCATACCTGATAATTTCTGACTGGATGCCAGACACTGTGAATTTTACTGTGCTGGGTGTTTGACTGTTTTGTATTTCCATATATATTCTCAAGCTTTGTAACGAGATACAGTTATCTAGAAACAGTTTGATCCTTTGGTGTCTTTTTGGAGTACTTTCCTTGCACACTGATCAATGCCACGCTGAATACCTGAGGGAGAACATTCCATGGACCTCCAGAATTCTCTCTAGGTGCAGGTTCTTTCCTCTCAGGTACTCTGTCTTAAAAACTCTGCCTGCCTTGGTCTCCCTGAACCCTAAACTCCTGCTCAACTCAAGGTGTCTGCTGGGTTTTGCCTAAGTTACTCCCACCCTGCCACTGCACTGCAGCCTTGAAGGCAAAATCTTAAAAAAAAAAAAAAGAGTATCTGATCTTGTCACATTCCTGTTTTAAATGCAGTAGCTTCCCAGAGTTCTCATATCTTCTATAGGGCCTTAGTATATTCTCATGTCTGCCTCATCTCATACTTCACAACCATTTATCCCCCTTAATTACACTGTCTTTACATGAGCCTTTCAGTCTCATTTACCAAGTTCTTCCCAGTGTAAGTTAAGACCTGGGGAGAAGGAGTCCAGATAAGTTATTGCAATAATGGAGAGTCTGGTAGGTGGCATGGACAGGAGAGATTAATACAAATGGTCAAATCGGAGATGAGTGAAGAACTGAAGAAGCTTAGTGAAGGAGGGACGTAGGGAGGCCTCACATTAGTGAGTAAGGGGATTGAGGGCGGGAGCACGGGCTATATGTTTGCTTCACTGACACTGCCTTGCACGCTGTGGACTCTCTTCACTCCTTTTGCTAGTTTACAACTTGATACAAGTCAACAGTGGATTGAAAATATTTGGGAAAAAAAATTCCAGAAAGTTTGCAAAAGTAAAACTTGAGTTTGGCGTGTATGCGCAGGCAAGCATTAACGTAGCATTCGAATTTATTAGGAATTATAAATAACCAAAAGATGATTTAAAGTACACAAGAGGATGCTGCTGCTGTTCAGTCACCCAGTTGTGTCCGACTCTCTGTGACACCATGGACCGCAGCCTGCCAGGCTCCTGCCCATGGGGTTTCCTAAGCAAAAATACTGGAGCAGACTACCATTTCTTTCTCCAGGTGATCTTCCCGACCCAGGGATCAAACCCAAGTCTCCGGCTTGGCAGGCAGATTCTTTACCACTGAGTCACCGGGGAAGCCCCTATATGAGAGGATGAATGTAGGTTATAGGCAAACACTTAGCGATTTTATATGACAGACTTGAGCATCCACAGATTGTGGTACGGGTGGGTGGGTGAGGGTGTCTTGAACCCAATTTCCCTGCAAATACTGAGGAACAACTGTATCACATTGAAGCCTCTAGTAGGGAAGAAGTAAATTTTAATCACCATTGCCAAAAACGTCATTTGTTGTTACTGTCGCTACGGCTAAGTCATGTCTTACTCTTTTGTAACCCCACGGACTGTAGCCTGACAGGCTCCTCTGTCCATGGGATGTCCCAGGCAAGAATACTGGAGTGGGTTGGCATTTCCTTCTCCAGGGATCTTCCTGACCCAGGGATCGAACCCATGTCTCCTGCATTGGCAGGTAAGAGTCTTTACCACTGAGCCACCAGGGAAGCCCCTTATCCAACAGACCCTATACTAAATCTGGCCAGGATCAATCAGGTTTCTTTCAGTGATCTGTGCAGATAATAACAAAGTCCACCACTTCCGTCTAAAGTATCTTTATCGAAACGCTTTCATTTTCACAATAAAATTACAAGTGTTCATAGCTCAATTTTATAATCCTTGCAAATCATCTGACATTAATTAAAAGATGAAATCACTTAGCTGACTCTAATTCTGATGGGAGGGAGGAAGGAAAAGGATGAGGAGAAATATACTAGATCTTAAAGCAGCGCTGTCAGACTCAAAAAGTTTTGAACACTTCAGTTTGGGTCTCATGGATATATTTAAATACATGGAAACTCCACATTAACAGAATTTCAAAAAGCACTGGTGCTTATGTAGGTCAGCCCAGCCCCTTGGGCAAATTAAAGTTCTATTTCTGGCAATGAGAGTGGAGAGAGGTGGGATTATTAAAGGATTGCACTGAGGACTTTTTCAGTTGAATACGTGGTCAGTTCTTAACAGTGCAAGTGTCACTGTTTCCCTTTGTGCCTCAATCATTATAGACAGCCTGGAAAATATTTTCATTAACTTTGCAAAACTTCGCATTTTGACTGACTGTTTTGGATTCAATTATGATTCAAGAGATGCCAGTTTGATCCCTGGATTGGGAAGATCCTTGGAGGAGGAAATGGCAACCCACTTCTTCGCATTTTGGCTGACTGTTTTGGATTCATTTATGATTCAAGAGATGCCAGTTTGATCCCTGGATTGGGAAGATCCTTGGAGGAGGAAATGGCAACCCACTTCATTATTCTTGCCTGGGAAATCCCACGGATAGAGAAGTCTGGAAGGCTATAGTCCATGGAACGGCAAAGAGTCAGACACACCTGAGTGACGGAGCATGCATGCATGGCATCATACCAATAGACACGACAGGACCTAACTGCCACATTTAATGGTGTTGATACACTGCCAACCTGGGGCCTTCCTTTTTACCTTCTGATTTGGGGACCCACTGTGCATGGAAGAGCAGTGTTCTCTACTTTGCACACTCTCTCCTCCAGTGTTGGTTGAGAAAAAATAATCTGGTCTTTCTTCACTTTTTCATATTCTAACACTATAGTCTTCAATGCTCTCAGTGAAAACCTTGATGATGCAGCCTAAAACGATCAGTTCTCATTTCTGTATCAGTAGTTTCATCACAGAGAAAATGCCGGCTTTCTATTCAAATAGAATCCTGTGCCCATATAATAAGGAACAGTTAATCTAAGAAAACTGACTAGAAGTCAGGCCTCAAATACACTTCACACTGTTCAGAAACCACATTGGTTTCCAAGCAAAGATGTAAGACAATAATGGTGCACACTAGTTTCTAAGTGCACAAATCCACTTACAAAATAAAATAAGCTCTGCTATTTCAAGAAGGATGGGAAAATAGGATGAATATGGTATTAACAAAATTCCATTTTTCAGAAAAAGAGAAAAACAGATACTGAGTAAAAAAATTAGATGCAAAGGCTCTATTAATTAAAAAAAAATTCTTTTAAAAGCGGAGCAGCAGACAGTGCAAAGAAAGTCATAAGCCTTATCACAAGTCCCCATAAAGAAGGGGCTCTAACAGGAAGTGGAGCCTACAGTGAAGGAGCCAGAGATAGGACATGAAGGCTGACACTGCTTGAGAATTTCATGGTTTGAGAGAGAGCAGTTCATGTGGGTAGCCCTTGGAAAACGCAAAAAGCAAAATTTAACATCTATCAAACACACATATACAGATACAGGCAAATAAAATGGGGACAGCAAAAGGGATCGTTGAATGATGTTTATACACGAAAACAGTGCAGGAACTACCTGTTAATGGTCACCTTCGAGATGCCTTTATCAGGTGATCTTATATAAATATTTACAGTAATCCTAGGAGGTAGTATGGGGCTTCCCTGGTGGCTCAGACGGTAAAGAATCTGCCTGTAATGCAGAAGACCCGGGTTCGATCCCTGGTTGAGAAGATCCCCTGGTAGAGGGCCTGGCAACCCAACCCACTCCAGTATTCCTGAGTTAAGAATCCCATGGACAGATGAGCCTGGCGGGCTACAGTCCATGGGGTCGCCAAGAGTCGGACATAACTGAAGCGACTTAGCACTCACGCAGCACGAGGTAGTAATCTTGTTTTACGGGGGTTTAAAAAAAAAAAAAAAGCAGTCTCAAAGATGTTTAAATGACTTGTCCAAGCCTACACCAGGGCTATAAAGTGTCAGAGCCGGCAACAGAAAGGAGGGAGAGGATAACTCCGAGACACTTTTTCCCCCTATTACTTGCGGGCAGTTTTTACCTGCGTGCTCCCTGCTGCAAAACAGGTAAATACGCCCACGGTCTCCGGACACCGGCATCACCGGCTCCAGGATTAAACGGGGGCAACTCTGATTAAAGCACATGTTCCTTCAAGGGACAAGGAGGGATGGAGCGGTGACCAAACATCGGAAGCCACTGTCCACAAGAAGCTCAGTGTGGGGCGCTCCGGAGGCGCTCCCCTCACTGGACGCGGCGCGCGGGGTGGGCGGGGCGCGCGAGACCAGCGCAGGAGAAGGGATGCGGGGAACCGGGGCGGAGGGAGCGTGGTGCAGGGACCAGCCGTGACTTGAATCGCGCGAGAAAGGTCGCGGGGACTGGGCGCGGGAGCGGGTGCGAGATGAGCACTCCGGGGAAAGCACTCGAGGCGGGAAACGGGCGGCGCGCGGGGTCTGGTGCGGGAGGGACCAGGCGCGCGCCGGGCTGACGTGTGGCCGCAACGCCGTGCGCGCGACAAACTACGCAGGAACGGAGAGACGACTCTCAAAGGATGGAGCCATCAGCTCTGGGGCCCTGGAGGGTCCCTTGGGAGGATGTCCAAAGATGCCGATCGGGGCAGGAAGTGGACCTGAAGTCCTCGTGGGCCCAGCCCCGCCCCAGGGCCTTGGCTCTGGGGAACAGAGGCAAGGTAAAGGGGGCGAAACGGGCACTCACTGTCCATGGTCTCCCTCACCGCATTCAGATTCGCTGCCGCTGCCGCCGACCCGGCGCCACTGCTGCTAGCCATGGCGGAGGCCGAAGGAGGCGGGCGAAGGGCCTGACCCGGAACTGGAGCGCCTTCCTTTCTCCTGGGCAATCACACCGCGCGTTCCCGGCTCACGCCGGGCTGGCTCCGCCCCTCGCGCTGATCGCCAGCGTGAGGCTGCGTTGATTTGAATTTGGAGCCGCGATACTCTGGGCGGAACGCGAAGCCAGGAGTTGCCATTCGAATTTACTACGCGGCCTCGCGGAGATTGGCTGGTTCGCGGACAGCGGTACGACGCGATTGGCCAGTCGCGTCCAAGGCCCGTGCCCTGGTTGGCCTGAGGCAGCGCGGAAGCGGGGAGTTAAAGAGTCTGTGCCTGTCGTGGGAGCTTACCCGGCACCGTCGGGAGCGCCCTGGAGCCGCTTTAGGGGGGGCTTCCTTTTTATACACACAACTAGGTATGTTCTTTGTGGCTCCTGGCCTTTCCTCCTGTCTCCAGTTGCAGAACTCCCTTTGCCCTGCTCTGGACCAGCTGCACGCTCGCCTCGGGATGAATGAGAGCTGCCGGGGAGTGGGTGCGGAAGAGGGGGGCCCAGGAAAGAGTGATCGAGTAGGGATGGGAATGACACCGGCGTCAGTGTCCTCCTTTGCCCGTCACCCGAGGAGGCTAGCTACACACAGCCTTCCGTGGAGTGGGTTCTTTTCTCTAGTTGTACCCCCCCCCCCAACGGGAAATAATGTAGTCTCGCTTCCATCGTGGGAGGGTGGGGGTCTTAGCCTTTGGCTAAGGGTGTTTGAGAAGAAGCAACCCAAAGCGGTTAATTTCATACCCCTAATCAGCCATTTCTTTTCTCGTGGGGGCTAAAGTGCAAGACAGGCACCTATGCACAAAGAGACCAGAGATTTCCTCGTCTCTTATTTGCTGCTGCTGCTGTTCAGTCGCTCAGACTTGTCCGATCCTTTGGGAACCCCGCGGATTGCAGCACGTCAGGCTTCCCTGTCTTTCATCATCTCTGGGGTTTACTCAAACTCCTGTCCATTGAGTTGGTGATGCTGTAAATAACTGTTTAGTAACTGCAGTTTGTTGGGTAATTGTTGGGCTGTTGGAATTATGTACAAAGTGTTTGTTTACAGACTTGAGATAATGAATAAAAAGCTGTAGGTCTACTGTACTTTAGCAGGAAAAGCTTTTGTGCCTATTAAAACGTTTAGTTGTCCCGAAGGGGGACCTCAACTCGTTCACATTCGGTTCGAGTGCTACTTACAAACCAGTTGACTTCTCTGAGCTTGTTAATTCTCCTGCAAAATTCTGTCACTAATACTTTACCCTTCTAGCTTTCAAGATTATTTAGAGCATCACACTTGTGTAAACTACAAAACAGCCCCAAGGAGCTTAGGTTTTGAGTTAATTCTTTTTGTGACATGTATGTTTGGTAATGGGGCTTCCCTGGTGATTCAGCAGTAAAGAATCCGCCTACCAAAGACAGGAGTCGCGCATTCGATTCCTAGATGGGGGAGATCCCTAGATGGGGGAGATTCCCTGGAGAAGGAAGTGGCAACCCACTCCAGCATTTTTGCCTGGGAAATCCCATGAACAGAGGAGCCTGGTGGGCTGTACTCCATGGGGTCGCAAAAAAGTCAGGACTCCACTTGAAGACTAAACAACAACCTTTGTTGAATACATTTTAGTTGTCAAAATGAATGTCTGTGGAACTTTGTACTTTTATTACATATGCTTATGATTTCTTTGTAGTTTTTCCTCTGTGCTATGGGAGATGTCAAAGAATCAAAAATGCAAATAACACCTGAAACTCCAGGAAGGATTCCTGTTTTAAATCCTTTTGAAAGTCCTGGTGATTATTCTAATCTCCATGAACAAACTGTCTCCAGTCCTTCTGTTTTTAAATCGACAAAATTACCAGTAAGTTAGTTTCGACTACTTTTTCTAAATAACTTTAAATGTCAATCTTTCTTTACAAGTGGTAAACTGGAGTGCACTTTTTAATTCTAATGGTTATTGGCTATTATAATGTAGTGACTGGGCTAAGAATGACTTAGCTAGTTATACTAATATTGTATATACTAGCTATACTAATATATACTAGCTATACTGATATTCTTTTGGATTTTTGCCACCCATTCTTAGCTTTCAACTTGCTTTTTTTTAGTTAGCATTTCTTTTTTATTCATTAGTTAGCATGTTTCTCACAGCCATAGTGCCACTTATGTTGATGGTCTAAGGACTAATACCATAATAGAGAAGAAACTGTTTCGTCTAATTATTTTCAGGTATTCAGCAAATTTTGTTTGAATGCTATGTGTCAGGTACAGTTCTTGACTACAGAGGTTACATCTTGAACAAGTCATAAAACAGTAATTCTCAGAGAGCTTGTACTCTGTATCAGGGGTCAGCAAACTTTTTCTGTTAAGGGCCAGAGAGTAAATATTTTAGGCTTTGCAGATCATCTGGTTGCTGTTACAATTACTCACCTCTGCCTTATATTATAGAAGCAGCCATTGGTAGTATGTTAACAGTAAATGTGGCTGTGTTGCAGTAAAGCTTTATTTATGGACACTGAAATTTGAATTTCATTTATAATCTTCACATGTGAAATGCTAATATTATTTTGGATTTTTGTCACCCATTCTTAGCTTGCAGATTGTTTGAAAAGAAGTCAACCTGTACTCTAATTAGATAGGCAAGACTAGACTGGCAACCTCAAGAGAGTATGTTATGTGCTATAACAGAAGGCTGATATGGAGGGGAATAGTGTCTTTAATAGATTAGGGAAGGCTTCCTCTCTTTAGCTTCTTTTTACTGTTTTTGACTACAATGGAGAAGTTCTTTTGAAGTCTGATCTTCTGACTTAGCAAATTATCTAGAAAACTGCAAACTGTGTCCTTTTGATGCTAGCTATACCTGCGTATCTACGTGAAGTTAGTTACGCACTAGAGGAAAGTTTTACAGTTATACACTTTATATTGAATCATTATGTGACCTCATGATTTTAAATTGAATGGTATTCAATTTTAGTTAATTTTAATAAAAATAACAAAATGACTGCAACTTAATCCTCAAAGCAAGAGTGCATGACGGACATCTTGGATTTTTAAGTCTGATTTTTCAAAAATATATTCCAAATTTACAAATTAGAATTTGGTTTACAAATTCTAATTGTAGAATTACAAAAATAAACTCTTGGTTTATTGGATAGTTGAATACAGAAAAGCAGCACTGGTTACCACTCATAATTATTTATTGCATATTTTATGAGCTTTTGCAAATATGAGCTTTTTGTAGTTAGGATTTTGTATAATTTCAATTCATTCCTAGTGAAAATAAAGGCTTTTGATAGCTCTAAGGGATTTTTAGTTTTATTTGGGTGTGTTGCATCACTGATGAGAGTTATTTGTGGAATTTCTGTATCTTTAATATGATGCGATTTTTCTATTATTATGTAATTTCAGCAGTCACCCAGATGGAATGTCAAGTCAGTTGATTTAGTGTGATCTGCTTACCATTTGCCTTTTAATTTAGTGGTAAAGTCAAATATCTGTAAGATATTTTTATATTATAACCGTTCACATTGTTTTTGATGCTGACATTTGAAGTTAGCATTTTGATGCACTGTTATATGCTTTTGCTCATAAGATCACTTTCTTTTGTTAAGACTCCAGGGGAATTTAGATGGTCTATTGATCAACTAGCTGTAATAAATCCTGTAGAGATAGACCCAGAGGACGTTCATCGTCAAGCTTTATACCTAAGTCGCTCTCGGTAAGTTTTCCTTTCTTGCTCCTAAGTGTAATAACATGTCTTATCAGTCCAAGGTGATGAATAATTCTTTTCCCTTTAATTTTAGAATTTGATCACCCAAAGATGTACACATGTTGAGGTGCTCTTGCAAATATTCATCTGGCTGTTGTACCCCTTCTTCTCTTGACTTGGTAGCTTGATGACGATCCCCTTGTAATTAATCCTCATCCAAAGTGCTCAAGAAAGGGGCTAGAATGGGGATAGAGTGTAAATGGATTTTACTTAACGCTGGATGATACCTTTGATAGGAAAAGTGAAAAGTATATCAAAAAGCAAATGTGTCACAAATGAGATGAATTTTTTGTGTTACGCAAACCATATGTCTTATTTTGCCTCCTCTCTTCAGTACGTTGAAACATGAACAGCCAAGAGAAATTTATTGAGCGCTGTAGGGGAACCCAAAGCAGTACAGGAGGTTATTCCTGCCCTTTAGACTCAACAAGTTGTGAAACAACATTTGTATGCTAGTAAACGAGGTGTCATCTGAGCAGGTTTATGAAAAGACTTGGTGTATTTCAGTAAATAGATCTTTAACATAGAAGAGGGGACAAGACCCTGATTTTAATTTAACTCATGTAATTCAGTAAATGGTTATGGTTTCTACCGGGGATAGTGAGTATACCCTTAAAAGATGTTGATTCATTCTTAGAAATAAGCATAGGCTTCCAGTGCCTCTTCCTCATTAACCCAAGTTCCCTATTTCAGAGCTTCCCACCTTTTTCATGCCATGCTATATATGAGAACTGCAAGTTCTCTAAAAATGAGAGCTGCAAGATATCCTGGTGTAAACAAATGAGTCTGTCCACATTGGAGGTGAACAGTCCCAGAATCCCTTCCCTGCCTCGCTCACCAAGGGTCCATTCAGGGCACACCAGTCCTAGTGAACAGTGTGTGCCTTATGCTGGTGTTCTGTGGTGTACGGTGAGGACGCCCTGCCCTGTGTGACTTCTCAGACCCTTCCGTCATCTAAGTACAATATTTGGCCAAAATGCTTTTCACAGCTTCTAGCCATCACCTGAATATCCCAGGTTGTTGAAGTCCTCTGATGAAGCAGCAGTAGGTTTCTGAATTAAGTATTGCTAGATCAGAGCTTACTAATATTGTACGCTGTTTTTATGCACTGAGATCTCTGTGATGTCCACGATAAAAGGAAGAGCCCTGAGTTAAAAGTCTCGTAATGGCTGTTCAAATGGAGATATGTGGATTCTAACTTAGTCTTTTTTCTCACAATTCCTTTATTTATAAATCCACTTGATTTTAATTTTTAATACATGTACATTATTATAAGCTTTGTTAAGGTACAAATTAGGTAAAAAAAAATTTGGACAGAAAAAGGTGTCTTATGGAGTTATTCATGGTAGCAAATACTCTCTCTGGGGAAAGATTAGGGAAGTGGTCCTTCAAGGCTAACTGCTGAGTCCTTGGCAAGTATATGCCTTGTCCTTGAGACCTGACAATATTAAATCTTATAAGTAATAAATTTGTGGTGCTATAATTGCATATTCTATCAAAGTGGGAAAAAAGAATTCATTTGGACAAAGTTTTACATTTCAAATTTTACAGTGTTGATATTTAATCTCATAATTAATAATTTTGCCTGTTTATTTAGAACTGTAAGGATGATAGTCTTTTTTTCATTTATGTCAAAAGTAAGAATTGATTCCAGAATTACAGCTATGATAAGCTTGCTATAATAGAAGAAAAGGAATTTGAACAGTTTTTAGATTTCTGTGGAATGACATACTTCTTAAATTGTGACTAAAGGGCACAGTTTATTCAAATTACTTTATTTCTATTGTTAATAGTAATTTAAAAATTGTATCCATGTAAGCCTTTTACTAGAAAATATTCCATTCAAACTGTGAATGGAAAAGGGGGGGCAGGTAAGCCTAATAGCACAAGGCTGGCTCTCCAAATACTGTCATTTACAAAATGTGATAAGATCCCAATTTTTCTTTTAAAATGAGCTTAACATTTGCCAGTTTCTAACATGGAAGAAAACTATTTCTTTGAAAGGTTATTATTTTAAATGTTCAGTCTGCTGAAGTAATGGTATGGTTATTTTTCTATCTCTGCATAGAATAGATAAAGATGTGGAAGACAAAAGACAAAAAGCCATTGAAGAGGTAACTTGACGCGATTACTGATGGTGAAGCCAGTTAAGCATCAATTCTGCATGCACAGCACCTCTAAGAGAGAAAGAGTTCCTTCACATCCTTTCCTGTCTCAACTTCCCCAAGCCTGTCCGTTCCCAGGAGCCCTCGGAGCTCCCCTAAGACTAGTGTTTTTGAGCTGATCCAGCGCCTTTCATTGTAATAATCGGTTTAATGCTTTTCTCCCCCAAGACTGAATTCTTTTCCGGTCAAAATTCATCTTTTCCTTCCCAGGACCTAGCATAGTTTGTCTTCTTGTGCCTTTGATGAACACGAACCATTGTTTCAAGTTGGAGTAGAGAAAGCTGGGTATTTTCAAGCCTTGAAAATCTAGCCTGGCCTCAGGAATGGTTTTATCTTTTGTTCTTGTTAATTCTTTAGATTTTTAAGACATTGAATATATTTCATGAAATACAGTATACTGCTAAATAGAAAAAGTATATCACAAAGGTAGGGTTTTTTGTTTTTTTATAAAGCTAATAAACTAAGCGTTTCACTTTTTGCTTTCCTTTTTTGCTAAAATTCTTTAGAATGTAAAGGTTGTCCGTCTTAGTTATTTTTCAGAAAGTGTTCAGGCCATGGCAGCGGTTTTTTGTCCTTCCTTTTTCCCCTTACTAGTCTTCCTCTGACCTCTTCTATTTGCTAGCTATGCTTGGTTCTTTTACACCCCAAAAGACTTGAGCTACGGTATGTTCAGAGATTCAGTGAGCCCCCACATTTCAGATATAGCCTGTTTCTTAGGAAACAGTTTCATAAACTTTACTCCTGCTAAATATTACCTACTTGTTAATCTATCTAATAACTTCAGCATTTTCATTCTAATCCAGTCACCTGATTCCTCCCTAGTTGAATATTTTCAGACTCTTCCCCATTTCCCAACATTTTGGGAAAATATGCTTCCTATTTCAAATTCTCAACTTAATTTTAAAGGGAAATTTAAGAAAAAACTTAAGAAAATTAATTCAGAGTGAAGAGTATGGCTAATGTAGCAGAAGTTAATGTATCAGTAGCAAATTAAATTCATGTTTATATATGTGAAATACAGTAAATACATGCACATAGTGAAAACAGAAAAATCCAAACTGCAAAGAAAAACACATAAAATGAAAACAAAGAGCCTCTCATTCCCTGTCTTACTCCTTGAAAGTAATTGCTATAATATTTCTTAAGTATACTCTCAGATTCATTTTGTGTATATAATAGCTCATGTTCTTTAAATATTTGCACATAAATAGGATCATCATTCTGATACTCTTATGCCTCCTTCTTTTTCTGCTTAATCAATTAGGTTTTATTTTTGATTATCAGCACATAGCAATTTTTAGTAAATAGCGTAGTATTCCATTATATGAATGTATCATCATCAAATCCAGCCCCTGTTGACAGATGTGTAGGTTGTGTTCAGTGTTTTTCTGCAATGAACACACTTATATCTTTATGGACTTGCCAAATCAGAGGGTTTGTGTTTTCAATTTTGGTATATTTTACCATATTGCCTTCCCTAAAGGTTGTACCAATTTGTTCTCCTGGCCATGTTACGATGCTTCCTATATTCTCTTGTCTGTAATACTGGCTGTTAGCAAACTGCTTATAATGCTATTCTTACTACTTTCAAATTTTTATCTTGTTATTGGATTTCCATCTCTTTCATTTTGAGTGAACTTATGGTTTGCTTCATGAGTTTGTGGGTCTTTTATATTCCTTTTTTTGTCTGGGAACTGTCTGTATGTCTGCTCCCTACCTTCATTTTTTTGTCTTTTCTTTATGTATTCCTAGGTAGTTTAGTCAGGAAATTAGTTTTTTGTCATAAGTGTAGCAAAATATAAAGAAAATGTTGTGTGTTACCTTCAAAGCATAGAGATGGGAGGGCAAAATACTGTATTACTCACTGTATTAGAGCGTTTGTCTAAACGTCTTTCCTCTTTCATTCCGATATAAAGTGAATTAAGCCTAATACAGTAATACAGCTTTTATCCAAATGCTCTGTCTCCACTTTTTAGAGTGCACTCCCAGTGGTGTGCTGATAGATATATAACACCTGGCCCTCTGACTGGGGGGGATGTATGAGTTTTAGTGATCTGCTGTCCATAGCACAAATACTCCAGCCATGGCCAATTTCAATTTAGTGATGATGACATCGCTGAATGGGAAAGGAAATGTATCTGGTACACCATTATATGCAGGCATTCTACCACACAAATAAAAAAGACATACAGTAAGTCCCCTACTTTCGAACCTTCAAGTTGCAAACCAGAACCCGTGCCATCAACGTCAGGCATGAGTGAAACCGCAGCGTGCCCTCCGTCTCCTGTTGCTGACGATCCTTCAGCTCCGCATCTCCCACCTCCTCTCCCTCCTCCGTTCAGCAGCTCTTCTTGCCTTTTCACTGATGTCAGCTCCTGTATGCCAGGAGCTGTACTATTGTACTTTGCAAGGTACTATACTGTAAGATTCAAATGTTTTCTTATTTGCTTTTTCTGTTATTTGTGTGAAAAGTATTATAAATCTATGATAACATAATATTATATAGATGACTGTGTTAGTTGGGTACCTAGGCTAACATTGTTGGACTTATGAGCAAATTGGACCTGCAAACTTGCTCTTGAAACAGAACTCATTCGTTTGTAGGGTACTCTCTGTAAATAATCTCAGGAGCATAGATATTGTTACATGTAGTAAAAGAATTAGCCAGCGATGATTTCAGTTTTTATTTTATTTTTTAATAGAATTTATTTAAGTTTACATAATTTTAGTGTTGGCTTTGTTTGACAACTGATCTGAAGTATTCCTGAAAATTTTGAGGGTCAGGGCAAGGTAGCTCCAGCACACCTCCTCTTGGTTTACACATATACATCTGTCTTCCTTTATTCCTTCCCTCTTTATCCTCTCCTTTATTCCTTCCCTCTTTATCCTCCCTTTGGTCAACCTCATACTTCCCTCCAAAAAAATTGGGGGAGAAATGAAAGAGATTTTCTTTATGAATAATACCCTTAGCTTAATTTGCAAATTTCAAATGTAAGTGGTTGATTTGAAGCTTTAAACTTTCTCTTTATATTTTCTTTAAATTTCTTCAATTTCACCTTTGCTCACTTGGGCTTTAAGTATTAAATTTTAAAATATAACTATAAAGTCAGTATGTAGCATGTTTGATGGTTATTTCGCACAGCTACCTTTTCCTATTTCATATGCCTAATTGAAGGACTTTTAATTCTAGTTTTTCACTAAGGATGTCATCGTACCCTCTCCTTGGACTGATCATGAAGGGAAGCAGCTTTCAGAGTATCATGCCAGTAAATGTGAGTGTATTAAAGATTGTATGATTAAAAATCATAAAAATAGAAAGCAGTGAATATAAAACAACATATATAGTGAAATATCAGTTTATCTGCTTTGGTGAGAAGCTTGCTATAAAATTAAATTTCTGGGATGCCAGGTTTAACTATTTAAAAGTAAGGATTCAAAACTTAACTAAAATTTACAAAATTCTTTTTTTTTAGCCATTCTCTTCTGAATTTAATTTTTTCTTCATGATCGTTGTGAATATCAAGTTATAATGATGGTTATAGAGACCCATAGATGCAGAAATAGTATTGGATATAGATCTGAGTTGTTAATGATTTTTGCAGTGATTTTGAAGGTTAGTTTTTTAAATGAAATCCTTAAATTGCTTTGTTTTTTGCTAGTTTGCTGGTTTCTTATAGTAGTAGAGGAGGAATGGGCATTTATATGACCTCTGGGGTGGTGTAATACAGCCAGTTATCTGCAAAGTTAATAAGGAAATTGAAGGTCAAGCCAACAATCTTTCAAATGTTTTTCTACCTTCAGGAAATGGTTAGCTTATATTTGCTCTCACTGTCCTCTGAGTTGTGAGCAGTGTCCAAATACTGCTTTTATATACACATCCCTCATTTCAGTGGAATTGCTCCTTTTCAGAATAGCACACATTAATAGAATTCAGTATAAGAGGGAATATTTGTCCTGTTCTCTATCAAAACACAACAGTATTGGAAAGATGGGTCGATCACTTTTCATGGACCCAGTATTCAGTGCTTTCAATATTCTTGCAACAGCTTGTATGAAATAGGTGCTGTTATTGACCTCATTTTGTAAGTGAGAAAACCTAGTTTTCAAAAGGTTAGAGCACCTGTCCAGGGTTACAGAAATAGGGTGTCAGAACCTGACTTTAAAGCCAAGCATTTCTCAGTTCAGATTCAATACTCAGTTCAGATTCATTACAAACTAAAGGTGGCGTGCGATAGCCAGTGGAGACCTGGGCTGTAGACCTTCTGTATTATAAACCAGAAGGAGTGATCTTGATCAACTTTTTCAGCACCTTTGCTGCTGCCGCTGCTGCTGCTAAGTCACTTCATTCGTGTCCGACTCTGTGCGACCCCGCAGATGGCAGCCCACCAGGCTCCCCTGTCCCTGGGATTCTCCAGGCAAGAACACTGGAGTGGGTTGCCATTTCCTTCTCCAATGCATGAAAGTGAAAAGTGAAAGTGAAATCGCTCAGTCGTGTCCGACTCCTAGCAACCCCATGGACTGCAGCCCACCACGCTCCTCCATCCATGGGATTTTCCAGGCGAGAGTACTGGAGTGGGGTGCCATTACCTTCTCCTCAGTTTTTTATTTCTAAAATCAAGGAGTTAAACAAGATGGTTATATGTTAGCATCGCTCCCAGCTCTGAAATTCTGTATCCAAGGTAACATCTTCATAGATACTAGGTTCCCTGCCCGCAATTTTTTAATGTTGGATTTTCGAACAGGTGAATCAACCTTCTTATGTGATCTTATTTTTAAACATTATTTTACACTTAAAGTATCCTGTTTTAAAGTGATGTGAATCAGAAAGATGCTAGAAATACCACATATAGCCTCTCTGGTATGCTCATCAAGCCCATGACAGAGTGTTGTGGCTGATCAGGGGAGCTGTGCTGTCCAGGATGGTGTTGGAAGACAGTTTAGTTCTCTGTGGGTCTCTCATTTCTATACGTGTCATGAAGGGTGGCACGGACAGGTTTTGTTCCAAACTATCTTTTCAAGGATGTTTGTATTGTGAACATCCTTGGAGAACAGAGATAGAGCCTCCTTCTGGAGCAAAAGGTAGGTTTGTGTTGATGTCTAATATAACAGTGGTACTATCTCCCTCTGGAGCAGGTTGGGTTGCAGCTTATAAGAATGGGATTTCCTAAGCTCAGGGTTCCTTGGTGGAGATATGGACCATCTGTGTGTGCTGCATCCGCCAGGGCTGTTTCGTATCACTTCCTTAGGATTGATGGTCAAAGAGAACTGATGTGAACATGAAGCTCATGCTGCCTGCTGTGCTGAGAATAATGAAGTTCTTTGTCTTTGACCCAAAGCCTTATGTCTTCAGCCAGTGTCCATGGAACGTTGACATGCTAACTTGTCAGACCCTTCATAGTTCTTGACATATAGTAGCTATTAGCTACATGTAGCTATTTAAATTTGAATAAACTAAAATTTGAAGTTTGGTTTCCTGGTCATACATTCACATTTCAGGTGCCCAGTAGCCACACCTAGTGGCGACCATGTTGGCCCCAGATACAGAACTTTCTCCATCATCACAGAAAAAACTCTCCTGGAAAATGTGACCTTAGAATAGAGGATGGCAACCTCTATCTGTAAATTATCAATTATTAAATATTTTAGGCTTTGCAGACCATCCTGTTTCTATTGCAGCCACTCAACTCTATTGTACCATGAAATCACTGATGATACATAATGAATGAGTGTGGATGTGTTCCAGTAAAACTTTATTTACGAAAAAAGGCAACAAGACAGATTTGGCCCATGGGCAATCATTGGCTGACCCTTTATCTGGGAGTAATACTGTCTGAGTTTGAGCCGTGCTGTATAGCAGTATAGTTTAGTAGCTGTGTGACTTCACGTGAGTTACTTAGCTTTTCTGTGCCTCACTCTCATTACCTGTGAAATGATGGTTGTTGGGATGATTAAATGAGATGATACCTCCAAGACCACATACTTAGCACATGGTAAGTGCTGTGTTATTTACCTAAAGAATAATAAAGGAAGTTGTGAGTTACAGGGGAAAATGATTTTGTTTGTACACGTGGGCTTTATGCTGTCAACTTTTACTATTACCAATATTTATGTAGCTGCTGCTGCTGCTGCTAAGTCACTTCAGTCGTGTCCGACTCTGGGCGACCCCATAGATGGCAGCCCACCAGGCTCCGCCGCCCTTGGGATTCTCCAGGCAAGAACACTGGAGCGGGTTGCCATTTCCTTCTCCAATGCATGAAAGTGAAAAGTGAAAGTGAACTCGCTCAGTCGTGTCCGACTCTTTGCGACCCCATGAACTGCAGCCTACGAGTCTCCTCCATCCATGGGATTTTCCAGGCAAGAGTACTGGAGTGGGATTTATGTAGCAGGGTGCTTCAATGAGTGTACTTGTTGTGTTTTATTTATGGACTTAAATGAGAATTTCTTAGAAAAGTATACACAGGCTGAGAATTGCTGAGCTAAAGACAATGTGTTTATCTGACTTGATTGTGCAGAGCTAGAGTACTCTCCAGAATGACCACACACCCCGCGTGCCTACCTGCAGTGTTTAGGATTCCTGTGTCTCTATAACCCTGCCAACACTTGGCTTTCAGATTTGTGCTGTTCTAATATGTTGGGGCTTCCCTGGTAGCTCAGTGGTAAAGAATCCACCTGCCAATGCATAAGACCCAGGAGATGTGTTTGATCCCTGGGTTGCTAGAGAAGGAAATGGCAACCCACTCCAGGATTCTTGCTTGAAAATGGCATGGACAGAGGAGCCTGGCAGACTACAGTCCACGGTGCAACAGAAGAGACATGACTTAACAACAGTGGTTTGTTTGACATTCTCAGTGGTGGTTTTAATTTTCATTTCTCATATGCTCACAGCTTTTTTATATCCTTTTGTAAAATGCCTATTTATAAATCATTCTTATTGGAGTTGCCTTTTTCTTTTTCCTTTTAATTGCTAAGATACTTTGTGTAGTTACATTGGTAGTTACATTGGTTCTAAGCATTTCACATGTCATCTATCACATGTGTTACTTTTGTTTTGATGTCTTTGGTTGGGTAGGAATTTTTATTTTGCTGTAATTGAATCCATCTATGTTTCCTCATTTGATTGTGGTCTTAAAGTTATGGAGTTCTTTTAGAGGAAAAATGTGAGACAATTGCTATACAGTTGAACAGTGTTGTGATAATGCCAGAGTCAGGGAATTGGGAAGAACAGTCAGGAAAGAGTTTTAGAAATACCTAGAAGTAAGAAAGAGAGCCTGTTTGTTTTTTATGTTACTCAAATAATGTCTGGTTGGAGGAAAAGTGCTAGGTTTGGAAGGGCTTTATTTACACTATTAAGATGTTTGGTGAAAAAGTATGAAAGTGTTAGTCACTCGTGTCCGACTCTTCTCTGAGAGCTGTGGATGGTAGCCTGCCAAGCTCCTCTGTCCATGGGATTTTCTAGGCAAGAATACTGGAGTAGGTAGCCATTCCCTTCTCCAAGAGACCTTCCCAATCCAAGGATTGAACCTGCGTCTTCCACATTGCAGGCAGTTTCTTTACCCTCTGAGCTACCAGGGAAGCTCCTGAAGGTGTTTGAACTCGAGCCTAAAGACCAAGGATGTTATAGGGTTTTTGCAGCAAAGCACGTTTATTACATTTGCCTTATAGAAGCTCACACTGCCTACAGCAAAGAAGGCATTTTATTTATTTTATTTTTTACCCATTCTGATAGTAGACATTTAATGAGAGACTTTAAATTATCCACCCACTCACTCATTCACCCATTTATTTACTACTTGGTGATCTTTCAATTTAAGAAGCTTAATACTAGTCATTACCTTTATATTTTTTTTAAAAAAAATTATGTGCACCCATTTTGACTCCTGTCTTGAGGGGAGGAAAAGAACTGAGTGCAGTTTTGCTGATCAAATTGCAGTTTCTGTCAAAATGACCTGGCATTTTAATTCCAATAATGTATACCCATTTAAACAAACATTTATTTATGGCAGCCCTGGGTCTTTGTTGCTGTGTGTGGACTTTCTCTGGTTGCAGCGAGCAGGGGCTATTCTCCAGTTGCAGAGTGAGGGCTTCTCATTGCGGTGGCTTCTCTAAGCACAGGCTCTAGGCTTAGAGGCTTGTAGGCTCAAGTAGGCTTGTAGGCTCGCAGGCTCTAGAGCACAGGCTCAGTAGTTGTGCACGGGCTTGGTTGCCCCACAGTGTGTGGGATCATCCTGGCCCAGAAATTGAATTGGTATTCCCTACCTTGGCAGGCAGATTCTTAACCACTGGCTCACCAGGAATGTCCTGTCCATGCCTATTTTGAAAAAGCATCTAGCCATGGAGGGTCTGCTTGAGGACATTGACATTAGCTAGCATGTGTCCCCAACCTTTGAAGGTTGACATAGAGACCAACCCTGCTCGCCTTAAAAAGGATCTTTTGGTGCCTCCTTACTTGCTCTGGTAATCCTTGAGTTTGAGCCTTGTGGGGATTCCCTAGTGGCTCAGATGGTAAAGAATCTGCCTGCAGTGCAGGAGACCTGGGTTCAATCCCTGGGTTGGGAAGATCCCCTGGGGAATGAAATGGCAAACAACTCTAGTATTCTTATCCTCAGTTCAGTTCAGTCATTCAGTTGTGTCCAACTCTTTGTGACCCCATGAACTGCAGCACACCAGGCCTCTCTGTCCATCACCAACTCCTGGAGTCCACCCAAACCCATGTTCATCAAGTCGGTGATGCCATCCAACCATTTCATCCTCTGTCGTCCCCTTCTCCTCCTGCCCCCAATCCCTCCCAGCATCAGGGTCTTTTCAAATAAGGCAGCTCTTCTCATCAGGTGTTCAAAGTATTGGAGTTTCAGCTTCAACATCAATCCTTCCAATGAACACCCAGGACTGATCTCCTTTAGGATGAACTGGTTGGATCACCTTGCAGTCCAAGGGACTCTCAAGAGTCTTCTCCAACACCACAGTTCAAAAGCATCAATTCTTCAGTGCTCAGCTTTCTTCACAGTCCAACTCTCACATCCATACATGACCACTGGGAAAACCATAGCCTTGACTAGACGGACCTTTGTTGGCAAAGTAATGTCTCTGCTTTTTAATATGCTGTTTATGTTGGTCATAACTTTCCTTCCAAGGAGTAAGCGTCTTTTAATTTCTTGGCTGCAATCACCATCTGCAGTGATTTTGGAGCCCAGAAAAATAAAGTCAGCCACTGTTTCCCCATCTATTTGCCATGAAGTGATGAGACTGGATGCCATGATCTTAGTTTTCTGAATGTTGAGCTTTAAGCCATCTTTTTCACTCTCCTGTTTCACTTTCATCAAGAGGCTCTTTAGTTCTTCATTTTCTGCCATAAGGGTGGTGTCATCTGCATATCTGAGGTATCTAGGCAATCTTGATTCCAGCTTGTGCTTCCTCCAGCCCAGCATTTCTCATCATGTACTCTGCGTATAAGTTAAATAAGCCGGGTGACAATATACAGCCTTGACGTACTCCTTTTCTTATTTGGAACCGGTCTGTTGTTCCATGTCCAGTTCTAACTGTTGCTTCCTGACCTGCATACAGGTTTCTCAAGAGGCAGGTCAGGTGGTCTGGTATTCCCATCTCTTTCAGAATTTTCCACAGTTTATTGTGATCCACACAGTCAAAGGCTTTGGCATAGTCAATAAAGCAGAAATAGATGTTTTTCTGGAACTCTCTTGCTTTTTCAGTGATCCAGCGGGTGTTGTCAATTTTATCTCTGTTTCCTCTGCCTTTTCTAAAACCAGATTGAACATCTGAAAGTTCATGGTTCACACATTGCTGAAGCCTGGCTTGGAGAATGTTAAGCATTACTTTACTAGCGTGTGAGATGAGTGCAATTGTGCAGTAGTTTGAGCATTCTTTGGCATTGCCTTTCTTTGGGATTGGAATGAAAACTGACCTTTTCCAGTTCTAGCACTCCAGTCCTAGGTTCTTTCTGTAGCACTCCCCCAAATTGGAAATTAAATTTAACAGAAGCTTGTCAAATTATATATTTTCATATGCAGGCATTTATTTTTTAAATATAAAATAAAAGCTCCCACACTTTATTTTTTTGTTCTGGAGAAAGTAACCCTAAAGTAAATGAAGAGAAAATTTAAGATTTTTCACTTAGAATGTTTTATAGGTATCAACACAAATAATGAATCTCCGGTTGGAAGAAAGCTGACCATCCATTCTGAGAAAAGCAATGGTGAGTATGAATATAAACTGGAAAAGAAATATGTTCTATACTAATGCAACATTTAATATTAAATTCAGTTCATGTGATAACGTTTTACTCTGGAATTGAAATTGTTTGCTTTTTATAAGCAAGCTTTATGAAAACTGACCTTGAGAAACAGAATATTAAGAGATCTATCTGGCCATGTTTGAGAAACGGCAATAGTGTGTTATGTTGTGATGCAAAGCCTGTAGATTGATTTTTGGTTTTAGAAGGCATTGTTTTGAAACTTTGTTAATATTGGGAAATCTGTCCCCAAATTTAAGCTGGCCGCTTTTTTAATTCACGTGCCAACAGCACAACCAGGAGTTAACCTTTACCATTGATGGGTTTACATCAGCGTTAGAAAGTAAGGGAACCTGTCTATGGGAAGATGGTATGGAATGGGATGCATAAAGGAAATGACCGAGTTTGGCTGGATCATCTTGGGGAGACAGTTGATTGGGAAGCCCGTACTGAACTGCTTGCCTTGATTTAACCGTGTTTGTATTCATTTATCTGCTTGCTTCCAGTTGCTTGCCAGACATTGCTGTCCCTTCCTGTGGATTTTAATTTAGAAAAGATATTAGGTAAGTATTGTATTTGTATTTGTTTAAAGCTTTAATAACTTAAAGATTTTCTTTTAATGCTTTTTTGTAAATGGGAATCTATGGCAATACCTCTTTTTAAAGAGGTGGGGAAGCCATCCTGGAATTTCTTATTTTTCTTTACTAAGGCCTGAATTAGCCTTTTTGTCATAATGAACTTAACTATAGACATAAACTATTCACGGACACATCTTATTGATACTACCCATACTAATAAGAAAACACACAAAAAAGGATTTCAAACAGCACCTATGCAGTTAAACTTTTGCCCTCTTTTTGAAAAAAAATTCAAACATAATACAAACTGTTTTTAAAAAAAAATCAGACAACTAAAATATAACTGCTCTTCCGAATGACTAGCTCTGCCTTTTATTCTGTTAATATTAAATGTAGGTGACTATTTTAGACCTGATGAATTTGCAGATCAGTCTCCTGGAAACCTCAGTTCTTCATCCCTCAGAAGAAAGCTCTTTTTAGATGGCAACGGAAGTATCTCTGACTCCTTACCTCCAGCTTCTCCCAGAAGTCCTCATAGTGGTGCCCAGGCGTCACTTGAGGTTTTTTGTTCAATAGAGTTATCTCCTGTGCAGTGTAGGAGCCCTGTGCAGACCCCGAGTTCGGTAAGAAGTGGACTAACAGTGTCTGGTTGGTTGGCTGTAGGCATCTTGGACCTAGAAGTTCCTGTTGCTCTCAAGAGGAATGATTCATTGTCTGTTGGCTTTTCTATCTCATGTGGGTTAGCCCAGTTCACATTTTGTCGTTAGGTATAGGAATGGTTTTGGTCACTCTCCAACTGTATATTTAGAGGTAAATGAGTCTCAGGAAACTTCAGTGTAAGTTATTTACTGAATTATGGAAGATTTTCAGCATAACACAACTAGATTGGTAGTAGTGGAGTAACTTAATTTTTTTCATAAACTGCTACTTAGTATAATGGTTTGTGTAAATATGGTGTATTTATATTTTATCTGTCTAGTATATTCTGTTTCAAAATTTTGGAACAGTCTTCTTAACTATCCTCACAAGATGCCTTGCCTTTTGGTGTCTTTTTTTCTTTTTTTTAACCTTTTTTCTTCTTCTTATAGTTGAATTACATTGTTGTGTTAGTTTCAAGTGTACTGCAAAGAGATTCAGTTATACATACATATGTATCTATTTTTTTCAGATTCTTTTCCCATGTAGGTTATTATGAAATATGGAGTATAGTTCCCTGTGCTATACAGTAGGTCCTTGTTGATTAACTATTTTGTATATAGTAGTGTGTATGTGTTCATCCCAAACTCCTTGTTTTTCCCTCCCCGCCTTCCCCTTTGGTAACCATAAGCTTATTTTCTGTGTCTATGGGTCTGCCTTTTGGTGTCTTGCCTTTGGCCACAAAGCAAAGGTGGCATCTGGCTCTCTGATGACTAACCAAAATTATACAACTCAGCTTATAAATGTGTTTTGAAAATAAAGAGAAGTAGCACTTAGTGTAACAGAGCTAAGCAGGAGAACCCTATAATTTTTTTTATTTAACTTTATCACAGGGACAGTTTTCTTCTAGCCCTATTCAGGATAGTGCAAAAAGATACAGTTTGGGAAGCATCACCAATCCTTCACCAATTTCTTCACCCACTTTCTCACCAGTTGCGATTCAAATAGGAAAGACACCACTCTCAGGTATGTCTTGTAATAAAATGCCCAATTAAAATTATTATATTATCAGTGTTTATTATTACAGAGGCTTTTTTTAGCTTGTTCTAACTATAGATTTCTAAATGACTACTAACCCTTTTGAAATTTAGAAACCTCAGTTGTTGTTGTTGTTGTTGTTGTTGTTTTTTAACAAAAGGAACAGTTTACTTTCAAAGACTGAAATTCTCAGCAAGGTTTTGCTCTCATGTCAGATACAGGTAATTTGACTAGCACTATTTATATCAAATATCGTATAAGCAGAAGCAAAGAAAGATGGCAGTTGTAAAGATAAGTTGGTTTTGGAATGCCTTTCACTGTGTAATTCAGACTTTGATAATCAGATATTCGGGCTTCTCAGGTGGCCCTGGTGGTAAAGAACCCATCTGCCAATGCAGGAGACATAAAAGATTGAAGGACAGAGGAGCCTAGCGAGCTACAGTCCATAGGGTCGCAAAGAGTTGGACACAACTCAAGTGACTTGGCACACACATACAATCAGATATTTGTATTTTGTAAAAGTGTATTTGTTTGCATAAGGTTTTTAGGTGAATATAGTGTGAGGGGATTTACATATTTCTCTTTATACTATATCAGTTTCTTCTAAAAAAATTACAGCACTTGTTGAAAATCAATCACAATTTATAAACATCTATTCATGGTAAATACAGTTAGAAAACTGAAAACTATTTTTGTTAGTCTCCCCCTTATATATGTACATGGGTATATGTGTATGTATATCTCCACTCATATATGAGCACACTCACATAGTTCTATATTCTGCTGTTTTCACAAAGCATTTTAAGTATTCATAAGTCATCCAAGTCATTTATTATTGTTTGAAACCATGATTTTGAATCACTGTATGATATTTCATTTCATGGATGTACCTTTGTTTTTACTCATTGGCAAACATTTAGATTATTTCTAATTTTTCCTTGTATATACGTTGTATTGTATATATTTATTTCTTTAGGTTAAAATCTCAGAAGTAGAATTATTTGGTGAGCAGGGATGACTATTTTTAAGCTCTCGAGGAATTTTGTCAAATTTTCTTCCTGAGAAGTTGCACCAGTTGAAGTTTTCATCAGTGGTGTGTGAGGAAGTTATTTTTCCCTCATCTAGCAACACTGCTCTTCCCAGTGTTCTTTTTGATGTTTTTTGATTGTTTGATTCTTTATGATATTTGTTGATTTGGTGCATTACAAAAAGGTCTTTTACTGCTTTAATTTCTGCATCTTTAATTTATTACAATGTGGAATTCTTTCCAAATGTTTATTGGTCATTTGTTTGGGAAGGTGAAGGAATTATTAGTTCAGACATCAGCACTTTTGTTCAACAAATGGCCACTCATTGCTTTAATTTCCCTACTCTCTGTTATTTGTGTGGCCAAACACTTCATGAGTTCATTTACTATTGGGAGGATTGTTTATGTGCTTTGCCCATTTTTAAAACTTTTGTTTTTATTAAGCTAATGAAGTGTTGTAAAAAACTGTTAACTTTTAAGGCATTTTTATAATTTCGTTTACCATCGTTAAGCTCTTTATTTTTGCAGACATTGTTTGGCAGTCTTTTGTTTGCCTTTTCATGTTGCTTACAGTGCCCACCTGGGGCTTCCCAGGTGGCGCTAGTGGTAAAGAACCCACCTGCCAATGCGGAGACATAAGAGACACAGGTTCAGTCCCTGGGTTGGGAAGATCCCCTGGTGGAGGGCATGGCAACCCCCTCCAGTATTCTTGCCTGGCGGGCTACCGTCCATAGAGTTGCACAGAGTCGACACGACTGAAGTGACTTAGCACTCAACCAACTTAGCACGCGAGCGTGGGTAGAGAAACAGATTCTTACGTATTTCATTTACCAGGTTATTTTGCAGCTGTCAGCTGGTTTGTTCTATATCTTGGATTTGAACAGCATTGCTGTAACAATATGTTTGTGAGGAAATGATTTTCAGGGAATAAAACGTTTTGTTTAACTACAAAAGGGAAAACGCCAGAGGAATTATTTTTGAAGAGCCTCACCCTGCCTGTGGATACACATTTGTTTGTGCTGTTATTTTTGACACCAAAATTTCACTTCAGGAAACACCACCACTGTTAGAGACGTCCGGTTTTGCTGTCATGGACTGTGATGATGGCCATTTAGCAATGGCTTTTCCATTCCTCACGAGGTGATTTTTCCTTCCCCATCTTCTCCCCCCATCTTTTAGAACAAAGGAAGTTTGCTTTTCATTCTCCTGATGCTTCATCTGGAACCAATTGTAATGGGATTACCAATCCATATATCAGAAGTCCTTACATCGATGGCTGCTCACCGATTAAAAACTGGTCTCCTATGAGGCTGGAGATGTGCAGAGGGGGTGCTCAGTATCGGCCCTCCCTGATTCGGGTCCCTTTCACTCTCGAGGCTCCTGGCGAGGATGAAGAAGACCAGGCAGCGGCTCCTTGCGCAGACGCCTCCTCCCCCGCCTCGGGCCTGGCCGGAGCCCCCCTGCCGCCGTTGGGCGGCGACAGCTCGCGCGGCGCGCGCGTGGTGGTGACCGCCATGGCCATCACCCAGAGCCAGGCCGGGGCTTCGGAGAAAGAACTGGAACTGCTGCAGGATGTGGAGAGTGAGAAGGAGAACAACACTGTGGATATGGTCGATCCCATCGAGATAGCGGATGAGACCACCTGGAGCAAGGAGCCGGTTCATAACGGGAGTTCACCCGCGGCGGATTCCGTGAGCGGGATGGCATTCAGTATTGAGAACTCCCATATGTGCTTGTCGCCTCTCGCAGAAAGCAGTGTCCTTCCCTGTGAAAGCAGTAACATGCAGGTAAGGTGTTCGACTGTCCTGGAGTCCTTTTCCTTGCTCCCTTGGTGTTCGCTAGCCTTTCCTTTATAAGATAGTAAGAAAGCAGATGGGTTTGGGACCTAGCCTTCCCGTGATTAAGACTCCTGGCTTCCACTGTAGGTGGCGTGGGTGTGATCCCTGGCCAGCAACTAAGATCAGACATGTCCTGGGTCATGGCCAAAAAAAGAGAGAAATAGGTTAAATGTGAAACCTACATACAGCATTATATATTATTTTTTTGTCAGCACTAGATGATATCAAGAGGGTTGTTTTCTTTGGCCTGGTGATGCATATTTAATAATCATATTTACTGATAATTCTTTGGAGTAGGAAAAGAGAGCAGAAAAGAAATCAAGCTGCTCTGTTTTTACAAACTGCTAGTGTCTGGCAGCTTCTCAGGGTTCACCTTTCTTTCCTGTGAAGCTAGTTCCAAAGGAATTCAGTTTGTGGTGTAGCTTTGTATTCTAAAAATAAAATAGTTTTGGTTTTTCTTTTATATGATTTAGGGAGAAGACATAGTTGAGAATAATTTTATGTTTCTTTTTTTTTGTACTTTTAAAAAATGTGATTTATAACCACCATTTTTCATTTAATCATACAGTTCCAATTTTGTATCAAATATCAGGAAGGCATGATTCATTCGACAAACAGTTTACAGCTAGGAACTTCCTTTCAAAAAGACATTTGTTTCATTAATTGCCATATTCTTTGAGTTGGGAGTTTTGAAAGAACTTTAAAATAGTCAGAAAGGCAATTCTACCTCCCATTTCATAGTAACAATGTCTAACAGTTACTTAGCTCTTAAAATATACCAGCCATTATTTCAAGTACTTGACATGTGTTACTTTGTTTAATCTTCACAATAATCCTATGAAATAGATGTACTGTTGTCCCCATTTTACAGATGAGGAAACTGAGGGTCAGAGAGGATCAGTAAATTGCCTTTGTAGCTAGTAAGTGCTCAAGCCGAGATTCAAATTCTGGCAGTCTGGCTTTAGAGTCCATGTTCTTTAAGTTAATACTGATTTGTAGTAATAGTTAATACTTACTGTCTTCCACTGTGCCAGACACTCTCCCAACCTCTTTATACTAATCCATCTAATCCTCAGAACTCTATAATGCTATAGTGCTGTCAGTTTTGACATGACAAAGTTTAAAACTCATGGAGGGATTTTTAAATGACTCCAAATTACATATACTCTTTTGCTCATATTTAATGCCTATATTGTCTATCCTAACTTCTAGGATTGTTGCTCAGAAAAATACACTAGAATCACCTTTACACATTCCAACTTCTAAATCTGATTCCTAAATAAAGAAGCATATCAGGTCAAACTTAGTCTTAAAAGTATCGTTAATTTTTTGCTCTTTTTTTCTTCCTTTCTTTCAGAACTCTTATAGAAGCACTAGAAAATACTTTTCATGGACATACAAATTAATCATCCAGTCCAACCACCCATTGGGAGCCTGTCTTACTGCTAAATTGCCATCCACTGTCTCCCTGAGTACCTGCAGGGATGTCCCAGCCTGTCTTAGAGGACTTCTCTCTGCATTTACAAGTCTCCTTCCTTAGCAAGCTAGAGCATAGTTCTTTCAGTCTTGGTATCTACCAGTCAGTGTCAGTTTTACCTTTTGGGCTTTAGCAGAAAATTTCGTAGTTTAAAAATATTTTCATACACCCTTTACTTCCAACCACAGAGGTAGCTCCTGATATTCAAAAATGGCCATGTTTCTCAGGGCCTTTTGACTTGCTTTATTGTGACAGGTTGGCCTCCAGGCATGGTACACAGCTGTATTCCTGGAGTATCCCTTCATCCTGAGAATTTCCTCAACCTCTCCCATGTTCTGTGCCCCGTTCTTCTCTTTCCAGGCTTGCTTCTCACTTGACTGGAACACATTTTCCAGTAGCTTTCTGAGGAAAAGTCCATTTTTCAAGATACTGCACTTCTGCTGATACATCTTTATTCTGTCACATTTGAGAATTTGGAAATAATTGCCCTTCAGACTTTGACGGCGTTGTTTCATTGATTCTATTTTCAATGCTGCTGGTGAAAGATCTGAAACCATTTTAATGCTTCATCTTTTTGCACTGGTCTCACTTTATCCCTCTCTGGAGTAAAGGGTCCTGACATTTCAGTGATTATTTGGTGTGGGTCCCTTTGCCTCAGTCGTACTGGGCACTCAGTTCCTTATGATCTGTAAACTCTTGCCCTTCACTTCTTGGATCTTTTCTTGAATATCATCTTTGATTTTCACTGTTCTTTTCAGAAGTTCGGTTGATTCTCTAATTTAAACAAATCTTTTCTGTTTTTTAACTCCCTTTTGTTCTAATGTTGGGGAAATTTGCTCAACTTTATATAATAACCCTTCTATTGAGTTTTTATTTCTGCATCTTGAATTTCTAAGCTTTTTTTGTTATTGTTGCTTGTTTTGCCCTTGGTATTAGTTCAGAAATCTGTAGCATGGCTGGCAAAGCGTTGCGTGGTCTGGCCTTGGCTTTACCCTCCAGCTTGGTTTCCCTTTCTTCTCTGTTTCGGTCACATTGGCTTTCCAGAGCGTGAAATACCGTGTTGCCTCCCCTGCGGCCTGTGGGGAGTGGCGAGATGACCTGTGTCGTCTGGTTGGCACACAGCATGCGCTGATATTAGTAGTGGTTGGGTGGGCGCTGGCAGGGGGCGAGGGAGGGGGTCAGCCACCAGGTTACCTTTGGGCACCTGTGATCCTTTCCTTCCTAGAGAGTGGGACAGATGCCCTGCATACCGTCCTCCCTACATCACAAGGGTTTTGTTCAGATGGAATGTGACTCCCAGGGGTGAACATGCATCCATCCCTGAAAACTGGAGACATTTTTCTTAAGAGATGATAGAATGGACTTTGGGCCATTCTGATGTTGGTGATGGGGGCAAATGTAGTTTTCTCTTAGCTGATCATAGATGGCATATCAGGGGGTTAAGTGCAAGATGACTGCCTTGTGGGTTGTGTTGTTTGGGGCTCAGCATTGTGTGGTTAAGTGCAGTGAGTGGACAGAGGCAGGGGGGCCTCAGCTCTTCCTCACCTCATTCCACACTGTGAAAGTATCCTTCCTGAGCCTCAGTCTGCTCATCTGTGCAGTGACTAGGGTATCACAAGGAGAAAATGAGAATGATATCACACTGAGTACCATATAGGGCCTGGCACTTTTTTAGACCCTCACAAAATAAATATTTGTCCTATTTGTACCAAAATTGAAGTTTGCTAGAATCCCTTTTTCTTTTGCTCTTTTGGGCTGTAACAGTGTGTTGTAGAATGCTACAATTTTAATTAAAATGAAAAGTTGAGCTAACATTTAGAGCTATTATATGTACATGGTATTATTATGAAGGTAAGATTTTTTATTTCAACAATAGGGTAGAGTATAGGACATCTTTTAAAAATGTGTGTTGTTTTGAATCCTCTTAAAGGCAGCATGCCTTTTAGGTAAATTTTATTTAGAGATGCAAGTAAACCTTTAGAGACAAGCTTAGTAAATAAAGTGCAAGAAGTTGATTGTAATTTTTATTTTCATCCACCGGGTGTGAGCACAAAGTAACAGAAAAGTATGTTCTTGGTGCCTTGTTCACTGATTTAAAGAAAATTACAAGATGTATTTTATTAGAAGGAATTGTAGTAACTACTTTGAAGAACAAACAGTTCTATGTAGAACTACCTTTTATGTTTATATATTGCTTTTAAAATTCAATATAATCAATAGTAAATATTACTTGTAGTATTCAGTTGTGAATGATATATATAAAGTGATTTTAATGTTTTTAAATGGTCTTTATATTTAATTATATAAGCCATATCATATATATAATATTTTATATAAATAGTCTAAAATAAATTTACTTAAACATAAAAGTTTCTGAAAATAAATTTTGTGGTTAAGTGAATTAGTTTGCAGTGTTATCTGTGGTGGTTTTTCTCTTTCCTCATTCCTGGCAGATGGATAGTGGCTATAATACACAGAATTGTGGAAGCAATATTATGGATACCGTTGGAGCAGAAAGTTACTACAAAGAAAGTGATGCACAAACCTTGGAAGTCGAGAATAAATCTCGAGTTTTTAATACAAAGGTATGGAAAAAAATACAGCAAGTTTGAAATGGTTGTAGTTTATAAGTATTTTACTAAATGTGACTATTATCAGCCTGTTTCTTTTCCCCATTTTGCTTAAAACTCCAGTATCATTTTTATGCCTCATCCGGTCTTCATTTAACAGCAGGAGAAAGTGCTTCAGACCACTTCATTTTCCTAACTCTTCTGCTATGAGGGAGCATAAGAAGATGTTGGGGTTGGTGGGGTGGGGGAGGTAATGCTACTTTGGAAGTTGAGCTGAAATCAGTTCCTTTAAGCAACAGGGCAACAGGAGGAGAGGGTGTCAAATAGGAGGGAGGTGGACCTTTTTGCCTGATATTGTCTCAAAGCTAAACATAAAGAGTTTTGATTATTAGAGAGGGAAATAGTACAATTGAGAGATTACACATCAGTTAAGAACAGGCAAAGGTAAGGACTCTTAAAACCCGAGCCTTCAGAGGTAAGATACATGAATCTAAAAAGCCTTGTATTTATACAAAAGTACACTGTTGACGTTGACATTCACTGAACCTCCAGGGAGGACAGCTATGACTATATACAGGAGACCCTCCATATATCTGCCAGTTCCACATCCATTAATGCAGCCAACCTCAGATAAAAAATATTCAAGGGAAAAAAACTCCAGAAAGTTCCAAAAGCAAAACTTGAATTTGCCATGTGCCAGCTATTTACATGGAACTTATATTGTATTTGCCACTATTTACATAGTATTTATACTGTATTAGGTATTATAAGTAGATTAGAGATAATTTAAAATATATGAGAGGATGTGCATAGGTAAATATCAGTACTAAGCCATTTCATATAAGGAACTTGACTATCCACAGATTGGGGTATCCTTGGGGGGGTCCTAGAACCAATTCCCTGTCCATATTGAGGGACAACTGTATTCATATTTGAAGAATTCCATTATTACTTTAGGCACTAATCAGGAGAATCTGATTTTTATATGCCAATTTAATATGCAGGCCACACTGTTTTACCTTTCCTCCATTTTGTCATGTGGTATGGGGGATAGTAGTTGTCCATTTAAATGCAAGCATTAAGATACAGGAAGTACTTCCATGATACAGAACATTGATTTGTAACAAAATGTCTCTTCACTATCTAGAGGGATAATCTAGAGGAAATTTGCATCTAGGTTTTAAAGACAGTTCATATAATTGTTGTATCCTTGAATGGTCCTGTTTAAACTGAAATTAAGGTATTTCTTTTTTCACAGCAAGATCACTCAATGCAAAGGTGTTGGATGAAAACTTCAAACCTGCCTCAATGCAGCAGTCCTTAGGATACCTCTCTCAGAACCAAAGACTATCACTGGACAGCTAATTATATTTTTTATGCATGGGATCAATGTGATCATAATTGGGGAAAAAACTGCTTCAACTAATATGCTGAGCTTTTTTCTTTCCCTCCTTAATGTGAAAAATCAAGGGCTTAATTCAGTGACACAGAAACAACAGAAAAGCTCCTGGAACTTTCAACAAGTTACTTCAGTACAGGTTCGATTTTTTATCAATAAATATTTTTATATTGACGTTGAGTGATGTATTTAATAAAAACTTGAGTGATAACTTTGCTTCAGTCCTGTAGGGTCGGTGAACTGCTGCTTAGGGAGCCTTACTGACAGTACTGACTTAGCATTAGTCTGGGAAGGTGTGGAACTGTGAAGGTGCTACGTTTTATTTTACATAAAAGTATGTGAATATGCAGATGAATTCAAATTTGTAACCTTTGTGAAAGGAATAAATCTGATTAAGAAGGGAATTTACAAACTTTGTATTCATGTTCACAGTAGAATGGGTATATAATTTTAGAGGGAAATATTCTTTATCTCTGGAGAATGTATACTCAGATTTTACAAATCACCTTTTAAAAACTGTCTCATTTAAGGAATAATTCACATGCAGCCCTAGGAAATAAAGACCTCCTCTCATTGTGTCACATCCTGCCTTCCTCCTGTCCACCTCATGAAGTTCCTGCCAGCCTGCAAGGTTTATTTCTTGCCTTGTACCTGGCTCATCCCCCCCTCAGTACACTAACCATTAAAGCCCTCAGCCACTAGTTCCCACTGCTGGTTAGTCATTAGTAAGTCGAGTCCTCAATCACAGGCTTTTGAGTTCACGTGTGTGGCTCAGTCCTGTCCGACTCTTTGCAGCCACATGGACTGTAGCCTGCCTGGCTCCTGTCAATATGATTTCCCAGGCAAGAATACTGAAGTGGGCTGCCATTCCCTTCTCCAGGGGGTCATGGAAACTTAAAACAATCATACATAAGAGGAATTCTAGATCCCAAGAGTAGGACTTCCTTGGTTGTGTTTTAATAGCACAAGGCAAGAAAAAAATGTAGCTGTGATTATAACTTGAATTCAAGTCCCTCCTCTGTCACCTAATTACCCGAAATAGGCCATAAACCTCTGTCAGTCTCTTACCTGTTTGTTACATGGGGATGAGTGTCTTTATCCAACAGGGCCTTTTAAATGAAATATTTCATTTATGCTGCTTACCCTAAGAAATGGCATTTGAAGCATCTTAGATTATCAAGGAAGAGGCTTCAAGGGTGAAAATAAGGTTTCTGGTCATTTTGAGCTACTCAGTAGGGTCATTTGAGCTACTCAAATGAGCTACTCATTTTGAATTAGGCCTTCCTTATAAAAGGGGCACAAGAGAAGAAGTCTGGAAAGAGATATATGAGGTCAGTGTACCTTGTTTTAACCTGAAACCTCCCTTTTCCTCACCTGTAGGGAGACCGCGGCCTATGGGCAAAGAATCTTTAAATGGTTGGGAGAGGCGCCGCATGGAAATCAGTTTTGTTAAACACATGAAAATCATGAAATTTAAATTTCCCCGTGTGTAAGTCAGGTTGGAAGGTAGCCATGCTCATTTGTTTACATCAAGAGAGAGCAGTCCATGGCTGCCTTCTCGCTGCAAGAGCAGAAGGGTAGAGAGACACAAACCACCCGGCTGGTGGAGGCTGACATGACTGGCCTTTATAGACAAGGCTCGCTGACCAGCACTCTAGGGGTCAGTTCACTCATGGCTCTTTTCTTCTGACTGAAACAAGTTCTGTCACACTGGATGGATGTTTTCTTCAGTCCCAGGAAATGGGAACAATCATTTTATCAACTTATTGACCAGAGATATATTAGTACATCTTTTGTTACCTGGAACGTTTCAATATTCACTTCCATAACAAATTGCTGGCCACAGGCGGTGGTTTCTGCAGAAATCCCTGGGTCAGTAATGTATTTACAATCACTGCGTGCCTGGGTGACTGTACATCTTGTCGCTGCTCCCACTTCCTACACCTGCCGGTGTGTGCGCTAGTCTTCTCCCTCAGTGCCCTGCGAGCTCCGGCGGAGATCGTTTGCTTGACTGGTGACAAGCCTGGTACACTGTCAATACTTTGGGAATTGAATGAGCAAAGTGAAATGTTTTAGGGTGTCTCTATCCCAAAATATTCTTGGAAATACTGACTTTATCATTAATAATCTTTGTGGTTGACAAAGCAGTTGTCACTGGCACGCCAAACAGCAACACTTCAGTCAGACCTCATACAACCCCTCCTTCCCTGCATAATCTGACATATATATATGCAATTTTATAAGCTCTTTTTATAAGTAACATGCTGTGACATTTAAAGTGCCATCTCTAAGCTTTCTTTGAACCCTAATGTGTTATTTTCAGGGAGATATCCGAACTAAAGGTCAAGGATTGATGATCACATTTATCTGGTATTTAAAAAAATAACTATTTTCCCAGTCAGATAATATTCTACTTCACCTTCCTTCACCAAATTCCCAGTCACATCTGTTTCAGTTCAGTCGCTCAGTTGTGTCCAACTCTTTGCAACCCCATGAACTGCAGCACGCCAGGCCTCCCTGTCCATCACCAACTCCGAGTTTACCCAAACTCATGTCCATCGAGTTGGTGATGCCATCCAGCCACCTCATCCTCTCATCCCCTTCTCCTCCTGCCCCCAATCCCTCCCAGCACCAGGGTCTTTTCCAACGAGTCAAGTCTTCACATGAGTATTGGAGTTTCAGCTTCAGCATCAGTCCTTCCAATGAACACCCAGGACTGATCTCCTTTAGGATGGACTGGTTGGATCTCCTTGCAGTCCAAGGGACTCTAAGAGTCTTCTTCAACACCACAGTTCAAAAGCATCAATTCTTCGGCTCTCAGCCTTCTTCACAGTCCAACTCTCACATCCATACATGATCACTGGAAAAACCATAGCCTTGACTAGACAGACCTTTGTTGGCAGAGTAATGTCTCTGCTTTTTAATATGCTGTTTAGGTTGGTCATAACTTTCCTCCCAAGGAGTAAGCGTCTTTTAATTTCATGGCTGCAATCACCATCTGCACACCGGTTTAGGGACCACTAATAAAATGCAGGAGGTTTTTAATAGTAGAGGAACACAATGTAAGTTGTGGTCATTGTGTGCAAGTTGCTCAGTCAAGTTCGACTCATTGTGACCCTTCCCCCACCACCCCCTGCCCCACTGGCTGTAGCCCACCAGGCTCCTCTGTCCATGGAATTTCCCAGTCAAGAATACTGAAGTGGGTTGCCATTTCCTCCTCAAGGGGATCTTCCCAACCCGGGGACTGAACCCACGTATCTTGAGTCTCCTGCATTGGCAGGCAGATTCTTGACTACTATGCCACCTGGGACGCCCTAATATGAGGTAAATTAAAGATGGCAGAGGAAATTACAGGCTGAATTCCCTGACAGCTCTTGACTTCACTGTCTTGAAATCTTTTAAAAATTGCCATCCCATACAGTGACAGCTTTCAAGACTTAAGATTGTTCCTTGCTTCTAAAAATGTTATATTTTCTCCATAGGAAAATGAGTTTTTTCTGTCAATAGTAGATAATCAAATTATGCAAGACTCATCTCCTCTTCAGTGAGCAGGTGAGCGCTCCCTTTCAGAGATCTTCACAGATCCCTCAGTTGCTGTCCTGCCACTATATAAGTGATGGTTATTCAATTGAGTTTTTCTGCATAAATAGTTCTTTAATCCTGAAAGAAAGCAGTATGATGGGACAGACACAGTCAACGGTTCAATAAAAATGCAAATTTTAAAAATTATTAAAATGCACTTAGAAGTAACAAACTGTATCAGACACTTCTTAGGTTTACAAGTGTTCTCTCAAGATTCTTTTTGTTTTAAAGGAAACCAATCCTTGAAGTTTTTTTGTTGTTGTTGACTAAAGCTATTTTTGAAGCTTCTTCTTCTTTCTCTCTGGTTCATTAATGTCCACGTTTGAAGCATCAGCAGAAACGCTTATGCCTGGTATCTAAAGTAATGCAAAATGGGAGAACAGGTGAGTAAAAGCATAACATAAGGAAGAAACCTCAATCTCATCTTCCTCTTCTTCACTGACACTTTGAGGTTCAAAAAGATGGACGGATGGTGGAGGGAAGGGGAAACAGTAGGTTTTCCACACAATGCACATATGTATGTATATCACACGCAAAGGAATAGTGGTTCAGAATGTAACAGCAGACATGATCTCAACAGACAGAAGCCTATCATTTGGAAAGAGTGTGTTTAGCCATAACACATTCAGCTTCTCCTACTGAGAGCCACTGTCAGCCTTACAGGCCTCAGGTGTGGTGGGGGCAGAACCAAGGTTAAGATCCAATGCCTTAGGGTGAATCACACTTTAAACTGCTTTTCAAAAGTGCAGATTTCAAAACGTAAAAATGAAGAACTAGGCAGATCTCAGGATTCCATTTGTGGAACCAAGGAACTCAGAAGGAGCCCAGGTGCCTGGGTTCCCGCAGCCTAGGGAAATCAGTGAGAAAATACGATTTCCTCTATAGATACCTGTCCTGCACACAACTTTTAAGATTCTATAACTAAACAGAAATACCTCAGGACTGTATCACTCATTTCACAAAATATGTACTATTTATTCCACCACAACATGAACAGTGTAAGTCTGGTCTTACCTGTGGTTCTACCAGGGACATTCGGATTTTCTGATGCTGAAGATTGGATGAGTCTAACATGATTTTCACTTTAACTTTATCAAATACATGAAATACTGTATCTTCTATTTTAAGTGATGGTATCTAAACAAAACACATGTTACTATTTTTAATTGCTTTCTTCCACTTGAATCTTGGTTCTAATTCTTTATAATTTATCTTCCAAATTAAAAGTTTAAGTTTAAAAATAACTTCAATATTTAATAAGCACCTAGGTGTTTAACATAACCAAAACCTCTAATCTAACACCCTTACATACAAATGACCTATTTATATGCACACTTCTCCCTTTCGCTCTGTGGTTCCAATATATTATTCATCAATCGCAGGATTCTCAACCCTTTTATTAGCAAATTGTTGGTCTTGTACAGGGGCACACAGGTAATTCGGCAGAAATTTGTTTTGTACTTCTACTAAGGTCAGGGAAGTAGGGAGTAAAGTAGGGAGTAAAGTCAGGTAAAACACACTGCGAACTGGATGAAAAAATTCCCTTCTTGGAGCTATCAACAGCCATTTATGCCTTTACTTTAATCCATTTGTCCACCAAGAACAAAGCATAATCCAAGTTTTCCTTAGAAGGGAAAACTTTATAGTGTAGAAAGAAATTAATAACTTTTGTATAGGAGAACATACTGAGGTGAGAAATTGTGAGTAAAACGCTAAGCTTAGTAGGCATAAAATTCTGTAGGGTACAAAAATAATTTTACCAGTTAGAGTACCACTTGCAACCTACTGAAGAAAATGTGTTCCCCACTCCCACCAAAAGAAAAACCCCAAAATAAAACCATCAGAAATATTGTACCTCATCATCATATATAAGCCGTGGCTTTGGTTTGTCCTTTTCTTCAAAAAACACTGTACCTTCTAAACCATACTTTGGAATTAATACCACAATAGCATTCTTTCTTACAAACAGAATATAAGCTTCTTCACTTACTATTCCTTTGCTTTTGAAAAATAACTGTAAAAGAGCAGACAACCTTATTAAGGATTACCTTAAAGTATTTTGAAGTTAAAAAAAAAAATTCTGCAGTCAAATTAAAAGTGAACAAAACTTCATTTCTGCTAACATTAGTGACAGAAGGCAAATACCTGGGTATGAAAAGCCACAGATGCACGCTGAGCATACTGAGCCATTTTGTGCCGGAAATTGAGATTTTTACATAAATCTGCAAGCTTGTGTTTGTCAGTCAACTCTGGATAAGTACAGTCAGCTCCGATAGCCACAGCCAACAACCGATGAACAATGATGTCTGCATATCTAGACACACAAAGAAAAAATAAGAATCGTGCCATGATGGCATTTAAAAATCCTTTTACAATTCAAAATAAAGTATTTTCTATCTCTCATTTGTTAAGGAGAAAAAGTACCTTCGGATAGGTGAAGTAAAATGTGTGTATATTGGGGATGCTAAGCCATAGTGATGAAAATCATTGTCCATTCCAGAGCAGAAGTACACAGCTTGCATCATACAGCGAGTTGCTAATATTCTTAACAGGGTGTTTAGATAAGGGAAAATAGGTGAATCTGCCCGGTCCAAAGAGTCAGCTAAAGCCTTGGCTGTATCAGTTTTAATTTCCAAATTCTGTGAATAAAGAACAGGGAAAAAGTGTTAGTCGCTCAGTTGTGTCCAAGTCTTTAGGACCCCATGGACTGTAGCCTGCCAGGTTCCTCTGTCTATGGAATTCTCCAGCAAGAATGCTGGAGTGGGTAGTCATTCCCTTCTCCATAGGCTCTTTCTATGGAGGGAAAGACCCAGGGATCACACCTGGTCTCCTGCATTGCAGGCAGATTCTTTACCATATGAGCCACCAGGGAAGCCCAAAGAATAGGGGAAAAGGATCAAATTAAACATTTTAAAATCAGTACCAGTCGTGCCTTCAAAGTATAACTTATCAGGCTGAAAAAGTATAGTGTCTTCTGACCAGATGATAAGTGTTTATGCCTTTTATCCTTACCTAGGAGAACTGAAAATAAATTTAGTAAAAGTCATAGTGGTTTTGTGTAGTATCAAACCTTAAATTTTTCTGAATTCATTTGAAGGTACTGAAGTACCAACATTCTCAAGAAGTTTCAAGGGGGAGAGAATAGTGGGAGCAGTAGCGCTACCTCTCAAAGTCCAGCTGTACTTGCCTAATCTTTGCTGGGGCAGAAAAACATCAAAGCAGATCTGGTTCCGCTTCCACATGTTGGGATTTTCTCTACAGACCCTTTTCCTCCATTCAGTGTAGAAGTAAAGGCCAGAGGCATTGGTGACTACAGCTCAACATGCTGATACAGCAGTTAACTGCCTATTCTACTTTGCAAGATGAGGCAAAAATACAGAAACTCCTTCCTCTACTCAGGTCACACAAAGAAACAGGACAGTAAAAGAAAATCCTCCAATTTACAGAGTAAGCCTTGGAGGAGAGGAGAAGCTGATACTGTTCTGATGGATACAATAGGTGCCGGCCCACCATAAAGGTCTGAAAAATGAGAAACCAGCATCCTCCTGTTAGAATAATGCTCTGAGATCCAACACCCATTCTTCCCTCTCTTCCGGACAGGAAGAAGTGGCCTGAGCAAGTGACCCAAAGGAAACCAATGTAAGCCACAGTCACCCCAAAAGCAGGGGTAATCATGTCTAAACAAAAGTCTACTAACCAGAGGCAGGGGGTATAAGGGGCTGAGGAAATGGGCTCCCCTTTCTATGTGTTTCCTTTTTTTCATGTTTGCAAAAATGGACTTCTTTCTTAGGGATGTGAAATAGAGAGGACTGAAGTGAGTTGAAGATAAAGAGGAAAAAAATAACTAAGTCTTAAGAGGTCAGCAGTTCAGAGGAGACATGAAGTAACAGGCATGAAGAAAATGCGCAAAAGCACAGAGATATGGAAAAGTTTAATATGTTCAGGATATTATAAATAACATAGTTTGGAACATCTGGCTTTAGTATAGGGCAAATGATTTCAATGTGTGAAGAGATGACCATACCCAAGTTAGACGATTTCTTTTGAAAAGAATTACTGGCACATTTTTGCATCAAGAAACAACAAAACTTTTATGGAAATGTGACTATAGATTATTCAGTGCAAACACTACATCACAACACGAATACAGATGATGTTTCTAGCTATGGAACCATACCTTGGATTTAGCTGCCTTAACAAGAATTTCGTAATTTGATGGAGGAGGAGCAGGATGTTTTCGAAGCAGGGCATGCTCAGAAAATTCTTCATGAATTTTTTTTGCAACAGAGATATTGGCAAGTAACATAAATTCTTCCACCATGGAATTTGTTTCTCTGCCAAATGAAAAGACATTAAATAAGGAAAAAGAATGAGACCTATATATCATTCACAAGTTATTTTTTTCTGTCAATGAGATAATGAAAATTCCTATGCAAACATTCATGTGTGTATACACATGCATAGTTTTAAGAACTAAACATCCCTTTCATTTCTCAGTTACTATGCTAACAAATCTCTTACAATTCACCTACTGCATGAGTAAATCTTATGCTAAAGGATAGTTTACAAGCGGCATTAAAAAACAGAAGCTTTATTAACTCTAGTAACACGTAAAATCTAAATCGTAAGCATTTACACTGAGTCCAAAGAGATTTTTATTTAATTCTATATCTACAGAAATACAGTTTTCTAAGAATTAAGAGCTATTTAGGTCATATCAATATTGGCTTAAAAAAAATGGAAACTTTCACCAACAAATCCCCCAAATGAAAAGATATTTAAAATAGTTATTTTGGATGTTTATTACATCCCAGGCATTGTGCTATGAGTGCTGTTTACATTGTGGTATGTGTGCAGGTATATACATACATATACATATATGTATATACATACGAATATAGGTATTAGTCCTATTTTGTAGATGAGAAAACTAAAGATGTGTAATATTAATCTCTCGCTAAAGGTCAGAATTACTAGTGTAACAGGATCCGGGCCCATTATGACCTGACTTCAAAACAACCAATTTGATACTGTTTTTCATCAAACACAGTAAATGGTTTGTGATCTGCTGTTTTTTTAATAATTTTATTTATGTGTTTGGCCGCACTGGGTCTTCATTCCCGTGAGCAGGTTTTCTCTAGCTGCAATGAGTGGCGGTTATTCTTTGTTGTGGTGCACAAGCTCCTCGTTGTGGTGTCTTCTCTTATTGCAGAGTATGGGCTCTAGGGTGGGCAGGCTTCAGCAGTTGTGGCCTGCAGGCTCTAAAGCACACGCTCAGCAGTTGTGGAACATGGGCTTAGTTGCTCCAAGGCATGTGGACTCTTCTTCTCAGACCAGGGATGAAACTCATGCCCCCGGAATTGGCAGGCAGATTCTTAACCACTAGATCACCAGGTAAGTCCCTGTGTTCTGTTTAATAGGCTTCCTCCCAAGTTACTGAACATGCACTATCAATCTGTCACTCATGTTTCCTTCTTTAACAACATAACTTCTTGACAAGACCCCTGAAGTATATTAATTGTTTTTTTTTTAATTAGGAAGACCTCCAAACATGTCTTTAAAACTATGGGAACAATCTCTTAGAAATGTGGTTTTTATTCTTGGTAAGAAGAGATTGTGATGTTCTACTTTGGTAAAACAAGATTCAAGATTTTCCTCAAAAGAGCCCTTGGTAGTGGATGTACTGTTCCTACTAACATTAGACTTATTTGCATAGTTCACCCAAAGGTGTTTTTATTTATTTTTTTTTAATTTTTTTTATTAGTTGGAGGCTAATTACTTCACATTGCAGTGGGTTTTGTCATACATTGACACGAATCAGCCATAGAGTTACCTGTATTCCCCATCCCGATCCCCCCTCCCACCTCCCTCTCCACCCGACTCCTCTGGGTCCTCCCAGTGCACCGGCCTGAGCACTTGTCTCATGCATCCCACCTGGGCTGGTGATCTGTTTCACCATAGACAATATACATGCTGTTCTCTCGAAACATCCCACCCTCACCTTCTCCCACAGAGTTCAAAAGTCTGTTCTGTACTTCTGTGTCTCTTTTTCTGTTTTGCATATAGGGTTATCGTTACCATCTTTCTAAATTCCATATATATGTGTTAGTATGCTGTAATGTTCTTTATCTTTCTGGCTTACTTCACTCTGTATAATGTATATATATTGTACATATATATATATATATATATATATATATAAATTGTAGCTCTAAAGCTGTAAAGCACACCCTGGTTCTAACTAACAAACTTGAATATAATCCCATTTTTAATCCCTGGTCATCTGCTAGAAAAATGTAAACACATGCTTAATTTCAGAATCACCTTATATAATAGGTATAGAAAGAGGCCCAACTCTGACTTAATCAAAATCAAAATCAGCCTTGCCTCAGGGACCGAACCCAGGTCTCCTGCATTGCAGGCAGATTCTTTACAATTTGAGCCACCCTGCAAGCCCTTGCCTCCTAAACCTTAACCCAAATCAATAAAACAATAACAAGGCTTAACCTCTGACTATTCTTCACAACACCCTATGAGTGTGTACCACTACCAATTCTATTTTACTTACAAATAAATTGAGGTGTAAAGAGGTCAAATAATTTGTTTGGAGTCATTGGCAGAAATGGGATTCAAATTGAGGCAGTGTGACTTCAAATTCCAGGGTTTTGGCCTAGGTCTGTCCTATCACAATATATTCTCTATTAAATACTTAAGAAATTAATGAGGGCAATCCTCTTTTACTTACCATAACTATTACTAGTCAAGTTCTAATACACCACACATTAAGACAAATGAAGCTGGCAAGTTTTCTTCATAATACAAATAAGGTATTTGAGTTTTCTATGAGACTAGAAAGTAAAATCATATTTATTTTTCTCTACAGAAATTATAACTCCACTAAAACAGATATTTGGGAGTACAAACGTTTTATTAACATATACACTAGTTGCTGCTGCTGCTAAATCACTTCAGTCATGTCTGACTCTGTGCGACCCCATAGATGGCAGCCCACCAGGCTCCCCCATCCCTGGGATTCTCCAGGCAAGAACACTGGAGTGGGCTGCCATTTACTTCTCCAGTGCATGAAAAATATTATATTAAAATAAAAATCTTACCAACTACCCATCAAAAAATTGCATACCTGAGTTCCTTGGTCTGCAGATCTATAGGATCATGAGTTTCACTGTCCATGTGGAATCGAACTTCTGGAGAAGAAAGAGTCAAAGCCCTAAATAAAATAAGGAGGTGAATCAGTTCTGTGAGCAGTAACATATAACTCTGGAAGTGACTCTTAAAACAGAAATGATTAAAGCAAGTGTTGACAGTTTCTCTTTTGAAAGCTTTATGACCACCTGCTAACTTTTATGTTCCTTTATATTTTCACAGATGGCCTAATAGTTTACACTTCTAAAATCCATTTTAAAAGGCAGGACAACAGCAATATAACAAAATGAGTCCTTACGTTTCTCAGGATAAAGAATGTCTTCTGTACCCAAAATAAGAGGGTTTGATCAGTTTCATACATAAAGAACGCAATCAACTGTATCTTATTTACTACAGGAAACAATGTATTAGGGTGACGGATGGTGGAAAAAGGCAAAAGGGAAGCTGCCCTGGTCAATGAGTAACACCAAAAGATCCTCAGTTCAAAAGTATCTTCCACATACACTCAACCAGTCAATGAGAAGACTGATAAACCACAACTCACGTTACAGATACTGATGGCTACTGGTATCTGAGTACTACATGTCAGATAACACACCAGGCTAAGTGCTTTACATGCACAGCTCAATTAAAGATTTGGCAAGTTCTTTATAGAAAAGTAAATTCCCACAAGGCAAGCATAATGTGTTTCTACACACCATGAACCTATCTGCATCTGGTCAGCTCCAAATCAACCAAAACCTAAGAATTTCATTGAGGCTGGGTAACTGTGGACAATCACAAAGAAGAGGAAAAGATGAGTTGGGGCAAGTGGGATTCCAAGTCCTTTTTCCCCCGACTCACCTTTACTGCAAGAACTATAGAAGGAATACTAGAGAGGGAATCTGACAAATATGCCTTTCTTTCCATGACAAATAACTCGAGAAATACAACAAGGTTCTACACTACAATTAATGTTAATTAATACAGCTTGACCTAAAGAGCAAGGTATACTGACCATATTTTGATCATTATTTCTTCACAGAACATTTAAAACATAATGCTTATCCTTTAAGATAGACATATGACAGATATAATTTAAGACAAAACATATCCTTTAAGAAGGTGGAAGGTAACCATTTTTTTTAACTGATTGCTTTCTCTATTCACCCTAAGACTGAGAAGACTCAATGATAGGTTTTACCAGTATATGAGTATCTACTTTCAAAACTAGAAGTACAGAGTGTTTTTCAAATTAAATAAATAGCTTTTCTGTCCTAATAGCAATCTACATAGATACAAATCTACATCTCTTACTTTAAAACTGCCAAAATAGTTTTAATTGGTTTTATTCACTTTGCTTTTACAACAAAACTTCTTCTGATACCGGGCATATTATAAACTTTCAATAAATGAATATGATGAAAAATGTGTTGTTTTTCATTACAAAAGAAATCTAATTATAGTCATCTTATTTACATCTTAAAGACAAATTTGAGCAATAAAGTTTTCATTGGGTTTTACTTCATCCAAATTATCCTTTCAATTTCTTTTCAAATCAGCTTCAAGTTTAGTATTTAGGATCATAAGAAAACTCCCAGGAAACTGAAATATAAGTAGAGTTAGGTAGGGGTGGCTCAGCATAAATACCTAGAACACCACTGTCCAATGGAACATCCTACAGGGATGAAAATGGCCTCAATCCACCCTATCCGATATGGTAGCCACCAGCCTACATGTGGCTCCTGAGCCCTTGGAATATGGCTAGTGTGACTCAGGAACTGAATTTTTAATCTTCTTGAATTTTAGCTTTAATAGGCACATCTTATGAAAACAGCAGAGATCTAGAGTTTGCACTACCCAACAAAACCACTTTCAGTAACCACTGTGACTCCACTGTGGATGGGCATGGGCATCCAGAGACCAACATATGAAAGGCTCAAGGCTTTACTCTGGCAGTTGATGATGTTTTTCAAGAATCAAATTTCTTCTGACTACTTCAACAGATTTGGGTACATGGATATTCCTTAAAATTCCTTTGCAGTCAGGCAAATGCAATGATATATAACAGCTAAAAGATGTCAATCTGCCACTAGTGATCAGATATTTCGTAAGACTGCTTCAATGTAACCCCTAATCATTTAAAAACTGAAGGTGTTGGATTAAACATGCTCTAAAAATCTCTTCCAACTCTAAGTGCAAGAAGGACTTCATTTGTCTTTATTGAAACATCTGAAAAACAATGTTCAGTCTTGAAATTCATTGCTAATTAAAATCAGGAATAAGCCATAGAAAAGTCTCAAGAAGATCTTCCCTTCCTACAATTTCTTCAAGATCTTTAACTCAGACATATCAAGGTCTGCAACATAACAGAACTCCTGAACAAACTTCAGTCCAGAATCAAGTTGCTAATATTTAAAAAGATAGCTAGAAGAAATAGAATATATCTACTTAAGAGTCCCTACTCAGCCTATTAAATAATTCATCATTGTCCATGATAAACACTTCATAAAGAGTTCACAAGTTATCGTAACAGCAGGATAGCTGAATTAAAATAAATCTTAATATTTTTGAAATGTACCCTTTTTCAATTCTTCTTTTTTTCAAAATTTTAGCTAGTTTATTTAGTCCACGGAGACTAGTAGTAATATTATCGTTCATGGCTGCTGAATCAATTCTCATCTGAGCTTCAGCATATGTAAGGGAAGCCTAAAAAAAGAAACCATATATTAATACAAATGCTTATAAAAATCTGGTTTACTTTTGAAAGTTTATGTTTCCACTATAAAATATCCATGATTTCAGAAAACCTAAAATCAATAACAAAAGAGATTCCTAGTTATAATATTTATATTCCACACCGATGATTTCTGGTTCATTAACTTTTATCTGATGCATTACACAACATAAGCAAATTTACATTAAAACAAAATAAAATGGTAGAACTGTTAAATGCTCATTTCTTTCATTGTTCTTTTAATTCATAAATACTTAGGAAAAATTAAAATAAGATAAAAGGAAGGTTAGATTATTCTTTGATAACGACTGTAAAGTGAAATCATTTCCAGATGACCAGTACTTCCTTACACACAACAAATAATAAAACTGTACGAGTCTAGACATCATGTTTTGTAGGAAATCTACTAAATAACCCAAATTAAATATTTAATCCATGAACTGGAAAGTCATAGTAGAAAAGATTAATTTCCAGTTACAATCCAAATAAACAAACAGCTTTCTGTTCTGCTCCTATATTTCCCTCCTCATGGAAAAATGCCATTTTTTAGCCTTTTTTTTTAATAGTTTTATGAGTAAAAATCAGGAATAGTAAAAGAGTTAGGTGATACAGATCGGGACAGATTCTTGGAAGAACCAACTTATCCACTAGGAGTTAAGTGTTCCTTGTCTAAAAATGTTTTATGTTACACGTTTACTAAGTTTTTTTCATATAAAATTTTGCTACACTAACCAACTTTGGAAGAATTATAAACTCACCTTATTTAAAAATACAGATCTAGGAAAATTTAAATCATTCACACATGACTCCTTGTCAGTTTCACACTAAGCTTTATTTCCAACCACTAGCTAATCAGAAAAGAATGGTGTTTAAAGGAGAGAAAAAGCAGGTAAACCTTAGAAAATAGATCACTGGAAAAAGAGGGTTTCCACCTCCCAGAATATTGGAAATAAAAGCAAAAATAAACAAATGGGACCTAATGAAACTTAAAAGCTTTTGCCAACAAAGGAAACTATAAGCAAGGTGAAAAGACAGCCCTCAGATTGGGAGAAAATAATAGCAAATGAAGAAACAGACAAAGGATTAACCTCAAAAATATACAAGCAACTCCTGCAGTTCAATTCCAGAAAAATAAATGACCCAATCAAAAAATGGGCCAAAGATCTAAACAGACATTTCTCCAAAGACATACAGATGGCTAACAAACACATGAAAAGATGCTCAACATCACTCATTATCAGAGAAATGCAAATCAAAACCTCAATGAGGTACCATTACACGCCAGTCAGGATGGCTGCTATCCAAAAGTCTACAAGCAATAAATGCTGGAGAGGGTGTGGAGAAAAGTGAACCCTCTTACACTGTTGGTGGGAATGCAAACTAGTACAGCCACTATGGAGAACAGTGTGGAGAGTCCTTAAAAAACTGGAAATAGAACTGCCATATGACCCAGCAATCCCACTCCTGGGCATACACACCGAGGAAACCAGATCTGAAAGAGACACGTGCACCCCAATGTTCATCGCAGCACTGTTTATAATAGCCAGGACATGGAAGCAACCTAGATGCCCATCAGCAGATGAATGGATAAGGAAGCTGTGGTACATATACACCATGGAATATTACTCAGCCATTAAAAAGAATTCATTTGAATTGGTTCTAATGAGATGGATGAAACTGGAGCTCATTCTACAGAGTGAAGTAAGCCAGAAAGATAAAGTATACCAATACAGTATACTAACGCATATATATGGAATTTAAAAAGATGGTAATGATAACCCTATATGCAAAACAGAAAAAGAGACACAGATGTACAGAACAGACTTTTAGACTCTGGGAGAAGGTGAGGGTGGGATATTCTGAGAGAACAACATTGAAACAAGTATACTATCAAGGGTGAAACAGATCACCAGCCCAGGTTGGATGCAGGAGACAAGTGCTCGGGCTGGTGCACTGGGAAGACCCAGAGGGATGGGATGGGATGGAGAGGGAGGCGGGAGGGGGGATCGGGATGGAGAACACATGTAAATCCATGGCTGATTCATGTCAATGTATGGCAAAACTCACTACAATAAAAAATTTTAAAATAAATAAATAAAATTAACCATGAACCAAGAAAATAAAATTTAAAAAGATTTCAATTTTGTATCAGAGGGAAAAAAAAAAGAGGGTTTCGCAGACATCAGAGGAAGATTCAGAGCAAAATGAGAACATAAGGAAATTGGATGAAAGGTACAAAAGAAGGAAAGGAGTGAAAAATGTAATCTGGCTCCATTCTGTTTGAACATCAATTTCAGACTAGTTCTACTAGAATTCAACTGTGGCTTATATCATTTCAGTGAAAAAATGTGAGGAGCAAGAAGATGGTTTTACACACCATCTTTTAAAATACTAACCAGTTATAAATTGGGATAACTTCAAATACTGGAGTTCCTACATTAGGGCTAAAAGAATCTACTTGGTCACCTAAGCATACAGGCTTTCTAAGTTTCTGAAGACAGAAAAATTGCCACATCAACTCATTTCTGCTGCTGCTGCTAAGTCGCTTCAGTCGTGTCCGACTCTGTCTGACCCCATAGACGGCAGCCCACCAGGCTCCCCCGTCCCTGGGATTCTCCAGGCAAGAACACTGGAGTGGGCTGCCATTGCCTTCTCCGAAACTCATTTCTAGATAACATCAAAAATTAAGCAGATAACTGAAAACAACAAGATTTTGTGGCAAAACTGGGGGAAAACTTCTTATTAACAAGCCTAACGTTTTCAAAACAATCTAGACCATTGTTAAAAGTAAAAAAGATGTGCAACATGAAATATTAAACATGAAACCAACCTTAGAATTAATGACACTTTTGGTAAACCTCGTTTTTAAGATTTCAGCATTGTGATTCATTTCCCAAATACATGAAAATGCCAACCTATGGAGAAAAGTAAGACAGTATTCATTAAAGGGAATCAGTTAAAGTAGTAAATATTATGTTTTTATGAAGAAGCGTGCATAAATACCTGTCAACGTTAGATCTCAGGGAACATAAGTTAGAGCTAAGCAACTCTGGAACCATGTCAATCCTCTGAAACAGATAAAACAAGAGTAGCAGATTACTGAGCTATATCCATACATTTATTTGAGGTTCTATTCTCAAATAACACTGATGTTGGGGGGGTGGGGTGGGAAGCCCCCTCTGTAAATAGAATTGAGACAATGTTAAATGTAAAAAAAATCTATTTCTAGAGAAGTAGCTACATACAATTTTCACAAGAGGGAAGCAGCAGGCTTCCCTGATAGCTCAGTAGGTAAAGAATCCGCCTACAATGCAGGAGACCCTGGTTTAATTCCTGGGTTGGGAAGATCCGCTGGAGAAGGGATAGGCTACCCACTCCAGTATTCTTGCCTAGGTAATTCCATGGACTGTATAGCCCATGGGGTTGCAAAGAGTGGGACAACGACTGAGTGACTTTAAAAAAAAGCAATGAAAGAAAACTGATTTCATGTCAGCGGTAAGTTCTCTACACTACCCACTACACTAGCTGTGCCCTGAAAGTCTGAAATCTCTGCTCCGTACAAAATGTTTGTACTAGGTAACAGACACAAGCCCTAATAACTCTACAACGGGACCTTCCTCCAATGCTTCACACAAACTCCATGGTATTTTCAACATCCTTAAAAAAGAGAAACAATGAATTCTTACGGAAAAAAGGTACACAGAAGAACTCTGACAGTTAATTAAGCTTGACTTTCCCTTCTACTCTCACAATTTTTCTCTGTAAGTTTCTGGGAGCACACTTAATGAAGAAGAAATAGTAATTGTGACAGAACAGACTCATGACTTAACTATATATAAAAAAATGGAAAAATATTAATTACTCAAAGACAAGTTAACACTTCACAACAACTGATATCAACTACATCTACTTGTTATTTGGCTAAGTAACAAAAAACACTGCAATATTTTCACTGATTTAAGGTCGCCTTATTCTATGTATGTCTTTTAGCTAATTCATATACTATTCCACTGTTTCAGAATCCAAAAGTGCCCATGATTATGACAAACTATACAATTAACAAAGTGATTACTTATATTTCACTAAATACTGAGGTTCTCCCTTCCTCAGGAAACACCTCAGATGACTTTATTAAGAATAAAACAGACGATAGAAAAGATGTATCAAAATTCCACTTTAAAATTACCACATTTACCTTTTCACAAAGATATACAGTTGTTCCCCTTCTAGCTGACTCTTGATCCAAAGCATTTCCTGGCCTAATAAAATGGCTAACATCAGCAATATGAACACCAACCTTAAAAAGATAAAAAGGATGTCAACATGCTTAACTGGGTGGTACTAAAGGAATTCTAATGAGAAGAAATTCAGCTAAAAGGAAAAAAAGACGTCAGTCACAGTTACCATTTCAGCTTTTTCATGGCCATGAGTCTCTGCAGCTACAAGACTCTACCTGACATGAATAACTCACAAATTCTACAGTGGGTCAAAAGAAAATTAATTCAAGACCAGAACTATTTTTGAATAGAATGTCATCGTAATTACAAATACCTCCAAATTTCCATTTTCAAGTTCTCTACAATGGAGAGCATCATCTATATCAGTACATCCTGGGGGGTCCACACTACACACACAGAGATGTCTCAGGTCTTCTCGGTTTTTCATGTCCTAAAAAATGCCATATTATTGAAAAATAAAAAAACAATTTTGGTGGTACAGATATAACACAGCTCTATAAAATCAACAATAACTATAATAAAAAGTGGCTTTATTTCTCAGTGATAACAACACTTCATGATTTATAATTTGTGAACCCCTTGCCTTTGGAAAATGTGGTATCACCCAGTGTCTGTCCCCTAGAAAAGTCTGTCTTTTAGTAAAGTAAATGATTTTCATGATAACCTGAGCATTCTGTAGCAAACTAAATGCAAGGGAGGAGGGGAATAAGGTTTCTACATGGTTTTTAAAAGACACATACAGAAATCAAATAAAACTAGTAGGTCAGATACAGTAATTCATAAAGTCACAGAATTCTTTTCAACATACCTTCTCAGTGATGCTCCAGGGCATCTTTGGTAGAAAGCTAAGAACAGCCTGTGAAAAAGCCTGATGGGGAACATCATGCTCAAGTAACAAAACTTCTGTTTCAGTCTCTTTGTCTCCAACTTCACCTAAATTTTTTACAAAGTGTCCCTAAAACCAAAAGGTATTATAAGAACAGTGCATTTTACAGCTTTCTGTTTATTAACTTATATTTTATTATCACACTAAATGGTTGAACATTCTCCACGATCACTTAAATATTTCTAAATTTTCTCCACAATTCTTTAAGAATGACCACTAGGTAAACTAAAGCTAAAAATGACAAGACTTCTCAAGTGATTTATGGTGGAGACCTTCTGAGAGTTCAGTCCTGACATAACAAGGTCTCTGTTTAGTTCCTATTATCACTCAAGTTTAAAAGTTACTTCAAATGTCTTAGTTTCAAAATTTGTTTATTAGAATCTACTTAGGTCTCAAACACTAATTTTGTAGTCAGTGTCACCAAAAATTACTTGTTAGTAAGTCTGAATAAAATTAACCAAATGATTTACATTGGAATTTCCTAGGATTAATTTTCAGATTGGATGTACTACTTAATTCTCCTAAATTTCAGCATGCATTTTATATAAAGATAGATTCTATCTTCAGTAAAAGAAGCAACTTTATTCCTAAAGTTTTAGTTAAATATTCTAACATAAAATTATTAATTCAAGCTTACTTACATTTGGATATCTGGAATTTCTTGGCCAACCATCAACAGCAACAATAATTCTCCGTCCTTCTAATGTAGAGGCCTGTCTGGTTTCTATCCGAATTCTAGGGATTCTCTTATCAGCAGGAGTAAAGAGATGTCTTCTTGACTAGAGAACATTAGGAAGAAAGAATTTACACACAAAAGGCTGGGGATGGGGGCAAGGTGAGGGCTCTAAATTCTACTCAATGTACATCATTTTCCATTACATAGCAACATGCTCTCTACTCACCTCCTTAATATCAGACTTGGAAAGCATGCCACAGTATGGTCTCCAGTTCCTTTTTATTATCCCAACAACTCTACCTGTAGGCTTTAACATTTTTTCATTTACAGCAGTCTTAAGCTGAGATGTAAAAATAAAAGTAAAAACCTTCAGTTATCTGTCCTGTGAGGGTAATGAAACAATTTTCCTTCACAATTAGAATACAGACACTAATACTTTTTCAGGCAGTAAATTATGACATAAAACTATGGAATTTTGATGTTTCAAGATTCTAGGCAAGAGCATGCTAAACAAAATCACAAAAATAGTTCCATAATAAAGCACTACCAAAAAAAAAAACAATCAAAAAGAGAAAACTGAATAAACATGTGAGAACCCAACTCTCCAGTTTTAATGTGAGGATTTACTGACACATACAGACACACACATGCTCATGCACAGGTCTGGTAATTAATAGGATTTTAGTAGTAGTTTCCAGCAATGAGCAGAGTGGTACTTATTAATTCATTTTAAAAAAAGAGATATATCTTTAAACGCTTATCTTATTCAAAATATAAACCCAAATAGATAATAGTTCTTACTAGAAATAGCAAAAGAAGCCTATGGTATTTCACCTCTAATACTCTCCTATGGCCTGGACCTTGCTAAAGAGAGTGTTATAGTAAGACTCTAAAGCAGTGATTATAATTCATATAAAGAGAAGAACTACTAATGCTCTGTGAATTCCAACTACTTGTATCATTCTTATAATTCTAAAATGGAAAAATACCTATCAGGTAGACTTTAGGTCATAAAAAACAACGGAAAGCATTTTCTTCAAAATAAATATAGTAACAGAGAAGGAATTATTAAACAGACCTATTTTTAAGGGCCTAGAAGTACATCTATTATGTTGAGGAGATTATAAACATTGCATAAAAACATTTTGAAAAATTTTAAATCTGTAAAAGAAGAAAAAAGAAAATTTTATTTACTTAAACCTAATTCAGCTAGATCATATACCTGAATGTCAGAATTCAAGTTTCATACTCAAGTTAAGTCTTTTTGTATTTTGTATTTCAACCTGTTTATTTGAGCACAGTAAGACATTAATTTAAAAGAAGGCTAAGTTAGAGGAAAAGAAATCAACTATGTATATGACATACATTAAACCTATAGGACTATAATTTTATTCCATAAATCTGAACGCAATGAAACTTGTTTAATTTTCTCCAAAGCTAATACATTAACAAATTATTCAAAGCTACACAGACAAAAAATAAAACCTGCTTGGTTTCATACAATGCGTTCTCTCTCCTCTTCTTTCTCTATATCATCTTCATTTTGACCTTCATCTTGTAAAACCACAGAAGATGGAGCTACCCACTGATGCCTGGGAAGAAGCTCCACAGCCACAATATCTTCATGAATAGCTCGGTTTAAATTTTTAAGTCCTTGTAAGATTATCTGTGTGAATAGCAAAGAACACATGCCCAGATATTTTCAAAGGCAGTATAATAATGGGAAGGTTGCCCTCAAGAAGTTGAGATATATTCTGATGTCTGTATGTTTCTATTTCACTTCCTTTATATTTTTTCTTCCTTCATAGTGTTCCTTTCCTCTGCCCTCTAAATTTTTCAATATCAAATAGAAAAAACAATGTCAGAAAATACGAGTTGTGTTCATGTGTTCCACATAACTCTTACATTAATACTAGAATTTTTAATCTCTCTAAATCTCAGGGTCCTGATTGGTAAAACAAAACAGTGCCTACTTTTATAAGCAGAGTTGAAAATTAAATGAAATGCAGAATTCCAAGCACTAAGACAAGTACTTGGCAAATAGTGAGCACCCCAAAATGACTGCTGTTTGCTTTAAAGTGTGGGAAGCCCTCTGGAGCAATTATACATTAGGTAAATAGTATTTCCCATAATAGATCATAATGCAGAAAATAGAGGCACCATAGCGGGGTTTGGTTTTGATTGATTGTATTCTCTTAAAAGGGGTTAATAGAAAATCTTTTCCTTAATAAGCAGTTTTCTGAAAAAATGATTAATTCTATCATCTGTGACCTCTCACATAACTTACTTCAAGCTCACAAACTAGGAGGATAAAGCAAATTTAAATTCTTGTACAAAAATCTGAAACACTTATGAAAGAAAAAATGAACAGAAAATATTTTAGTGTGAAACGAATTTAGGTACACACTTGCCTCTTTATTGTCTTCGTCATCGCCATGGACCCACACTGTAGCTTCTAAGTAGTTTTCCCTGCTGGCTCGAAATGTCCCTTGAAGGTATGTGCCAGATTTGATGCCCTGTTGTAGCTTACTTAACGGAAGATGCTCTGAAAATATTGTTTTTCCACTTTCTATTTCATTCTGTGAAATAAGCAAACCAAGAGATATAGTTAGTGTGTGAGTCTTTGGTATGCTCCATATACAACTATTATCACTATCAGGTATTTAAACCAACCATCCATGTTACATTAGATACAACTCATGAATTTCAAAGAACATAGCACAGTAAGAAAAAAAATGCTTTTTATTCTTAAGGCAACGTACATTTCCATTTCGTTACATTTGGTATCAGCCACCGAAGAAGAAACTCTTTGTACCCCTCCAACCCCATCCAGGCCTCCCCGAATGAAGGTGTGATCAAGTGAGCGGGCAGGAGTATATAAAGGGTAACAGGAAACCTCAAATGTATGAGAAGACTGTGGTTCCTGAAAGCACAAGAAAAGCTATTTTTACTTAGATTATTTTAAACAGCTAAGGCAGTCAGACAGAGGTAGGCTGGGACCTGCTGTAGATCCACCACAATACCTTCCAGGATCCTCTGAGTCCTCCAACATCCAACAACCTAACTGCTCGGCTCCTTTAGACTTCTACACTTCCTAAATTTCCCATCTTCTAAGGAGATTACTTTATACCTTCTCTTCTGCTTAACTCTCCAAGTTCCTTGTCTTCCTTCCTCACTCTCAGATAAGGGACCTCCACCTCCACAATGAGAACCGGAAGCAATCAATCGAGACTTGCTTCATCTCTCCATGCTGAATCTGCTCACCTATGAGCATCTATCCACCGCTTCCTCTCCTCTACTCAAGACCTTTGTTCTTCTCTCTCTGGAATCAAATTCCCCCCTGTACTATAACATCCTCACCACCATATAAACATAACCTATTAAAAATAAATATGGACCTATTAAACCTATCATGAACATGACCTATTAAACAGATTAATGATATGACCTATTAAAATAATTAACTGATTAACTAATTGTACCCTCACAGCCCCATATGACCAAACCCTAATATCAACAAAATATTTATTATATCAACAAAATACACACAACATCCGACTTCTCACTACCTTAACTTCTGCTACCATGATCCAATTTTCTGTCTTGTCTCCCAGGGATACTAAAATATCCGTCTAAGTGGAGGCCCCTGCTTCTAACCTATTCTCCTTAGAACACGGAAATAGGTATATTATTCTGCTCAATAGCTGTCCAGTGCTCATGAACTAAAATTCAATTTTTTTCCATGACTTACTACATCCTTACATGATCTCATCCCTGCCTATATTTCTGACTTGATTCCTAACATTTTTCTCCCTTGTTTACATCATCCCATCCACACTTTTAGGGGTTTCTCCATCTTGCCAACTTATTCTAACCTCAGAGACTTTGAACTTGCTATTCCTTCCACATGAAATGCTCTTCCCCTAGTCATTAACTCCTTTACCATACAACACAGCTAAAATGTCTGTCTCAAAGCAACTTGCTTTAACATCCTTCCCATCTCAACTTAGATACAATTTTATCAGGAAGCCTTGACATTTCAAATCTGGGTTGGATGCCTTGGCTAAGTGTGGTTAGCTCACCTATCATGCTTGTTCTGAAAACACAAATGTGTTCCAATGCAATTGGTAAATTAGAAAGCTACCAGTGAGAGCAGAAGACTGCATCCATCTGAACCAAGCTGAATCCACAAAACATTCACACACACAAACATATGCCTCAAACACCTACTGGTTACTTCAGATCACCATGTTTTACTAGCCACACCATCTTCATCTGGTGTGACAACTTTCTGTTCAAATTGAGATAATCCTCTTTCCACTGCATCACGAAGTTTCTGCGTGTCCCTAATCACATTTTCCCTTAAGCTCTGTGAAAGTGAAAATGAAGTTGCTCAGTTGTGTCCGACTCTTTGCGACCCCCATGGACTGCAGCCTACCAGGCTCCTCAGTCCATGGGATTTTCCAGGCAAGAGTACCGGAATGGGCTGCCATTTCCTCCTCCAGGGGATTTTCCCGACCCAGGGATCAAACCTGGGTCTCCTGCATTAGAGGCAGACGCTTTACCATCTGAGCTACCAGGGGAGCCCAGGCTCTGTAGTTTTCATTATATAAAATTTTACATGACACAATGACCTTAGGGAACACACACAGGTACTATAATAGAACTGCACTGCAGTTTCACTGTATTCTACACTTACTCTACTCCATCAGAGTACATAGTCAAGTACTGTGAATTACCAATGTTGGATTACTTCCTGTTTCTTCATTTAGACCCATCCACTTCATTTAGTGCTATCCAAATCAACTCTGTGATAAAGCAAGTGTTCTTGTGATCTCCAACATGGCAGTCACTAGGCACAAGGGGATCCTGGACACTTGAAAGGTGTACAGCACAACTGGGAAACTGAATGTAAACTGAATTAAATTTAAACAGGTGCATGCAACTAGTGCATATATACTAGATGGGGTAATCCTATTACCTGTACTCTAAAAATAAAGTCCAGCTTTTATTTTTTCACTTCTATTTAGGTTTGTGAAGTAGCTGGCTGAAAACAGGCCGAGAAAAAAATGCTGTAAAGATTGGATGCACATATACTATACTACTGTACAAAACCTTATAGTATCTACCATTTACATTTACCATAATTATGTGCCAGGCACTGAGATAAGAATTTTATTAACACTACTATTACCTGAGCAAACTCCGGGAGACAGTGAAGGACAGAGGAGCCTAAGGTGCTGTGGTCCATAGAGTCGCAAAGAGTTGGACACGACTTAGCGACTGGACATTATCACCATCCGACCCTAACAATGCTATGACATCGTTATTGCCAAACACACTTCACATTCAAGGAAATAAGGTTAAGGACTCCCTCTCACATCCATCCTGCAGTGACCCTCTACTCCTGCCTCTGCTTCTAAACTTGCTGATACAATGTATCATCTTATAATAGAGATTAGAGTGGTTTTCCAAATAAGTAACATTTCTGATTGTTCTCCATTCCTACTAGCCACACTCTCATCAACCTTAAAAGTTTTCAGCCTAGGAGTATAAGGTAGGGAGCCCAAAATCCTATGTGCTAACTTCTCTTAGTAGCAGCCCTTTAGGGAGACCTTTATATGACAGTTTAAAAATTAATAACAGGATAAATGGCTGAGTCCTCACTATCTGGCCCCTTGCCTTCCTGTTCTACTTCTCACGAGCCCTCCCTCCACCTAAGGAATTAACACTACAGCTGGATGCTCGCTCTCCACTGCCCACCACTTGTTTCTTTATCAAATACCTACTCCTTTCACAAGCCAGCCATGAACTCCTTCACTATTAATCACACAAATAGTGCCACCGTGTGCCAGGCCCTACGTGGGTCGCTGAGGATGTATCAGTGAACAGTGGTATCGTAGAAGTCAAGACTTTAGGGACGCCATTTTGGTCAAAAGCCTATTGCAGCCATTTGTGTTGTTTATCACCCAACTCCTGTTTCAATTCCAGCTTGCCCACTGATATTTCAATTTCTAAATCTGGTAATTATAAGCTTAACATCCCAAAGTGGCTACGTTAATCTTTCACATCTCAAAAACAAAATAAAGCAAACTCAAACATACCCCTTCTTCAGACAAACAAGCAAGACGATCTATGAGTTCAGGGTTAGCAGTTAGGCTTTTTATATATTCTTCACCTGAAAAATAAGTTTTTTGTTCTTAATAAATTTAAATGTGTTTTTTATCCCCCTTAAATTCAGAAGAACATGGGTTATCTTATTTGTGACAGTACACATGTCAGTTTTTTTGGAGGGGAGGGAACCTCTCTGTTGAGGTGGTCAAGCCCAGGAGGCAGTGGATTAAGTGTGTCTATGAACTTTTATTGCTAAGCCCATTCCAAACGTTGACAGGGAAATTAACAGCCACTGGTGGCACAACTCGCTTAGCTCAGCAATGTTGAACAAATTTTTTAAAAAAATACAAAAATATCACATTAAGCCATATAGGACCATGAAAATACCAAATAGTGAAATGAACATCTGACCGTGGGCCTGAGGATAATTTTTGCATGCGTCTGCAAACATGAACTAACAGTCCGGTTACACGGAGACTTACACGTGAATGCTGGTATCCCTTCTTCTACGGCTTTCTCTTTGTTTTTCCTGTCATTGGTTATGAAGATAACTCGCAGCTGACTCTCTGCCGGCATTTTCTTCAGATGTTCATTGTACCACTTTGCAGCTACTCGGATGGCTCTATCATTCCTGTCGTTAGAATTTTCTCCCTGTACTTGTTCTACGTAAGTTTCTCTTAAGTGTAATAAAAAGGGGGAAAAGAGAAAGATAAGAAATGGAAATCAACAGAATCAAGAACACGTTAAAAAGTCTTTGACATATATGCTTAATGACCACTGAACTTAAAAGTCAATATACATCTTTTCCCCTGAATGTATTCACATTTATACCTCACAGAGGAAATAAATAAGATCCTTCTAGTGATGTCTTTCAGACAACAGTTTGCTTGGAAAGAAGAAAATCATATTATTAATGGAATAATAAAAAGCTAAAATAAATTCATCTCAAAAGAAAAACTCAATATCAGAATTTATTCTATAGGTTGGGACATTAAAAAAAAGTAACAGTTTGTTGAAAAAAAAAACTGTACTAATATTTTACAGGTCTGATAATGAGATTTCTTATTTATTTATTTATTTATTTATTTTTGATAATGAGATTTCATTCAAACTGTAGATTAACAGAAATTCCTAAAAGCTACTAATTGTATGATTAGATGACTTGTGATCATATGATTAATGTAGTTATTAAATACATGATGCCTGTAAATTATCCATGATAAACTCGCAATACATGACAAGGGCATCAAGATAATGAAAGACAAGACCCAGATATGACTGCATATTCCTTCTAAGTCTAGCAACTCTGAGCTATCAAATGTCAGTATACTTATTTCTTTAAATCTGTTCTTCAAAGCTAAATTTAAGAACAATTACAAAATTCAGCACAATAACTTCTACCTACTTCTTAAAGGTTAGAGGTTCAATTTTAGAGTTTTACAATTAATATAAATAAATCTGCTTTAATATAAATTAAACACATCTGTTAATGTTTTTAGAATTATCAAAGACACGGTCATAAATTTCTGAATTGGTTTTAGCATGCCTGAGTGTCCTAATTCTTCCTGTCAACCCCAGTACTGCTAAGCTCTATTCACTGCACTTAAGCCAAGAAAAGTGTTAACTTTGGATTAAAAATCTGATGGTCATGCTCCACAGAAACTAAGTCTCTGAGTGCTGAAAAACTGTGAAGTTCCTGTTTTTGGATTTTAAAGAAGAAATAGAAACAAGAAGTCTACAAGTGCTTACCTGATATTCTTTACATAAATAATATTTAAGTCTGGGATATAAGAATAAGGAAGAGAAATTTGAGATATTAATTATTTTTAAGGTTGAATATGCCCATGGGATTTCATTATCCAATCCACTGTCTAACCCAGCAGTTCTCAATATCTGGGGTAATATTGCCCCTGATATCCTCCCCCCTGGAGGACATTTGACAACATCTGAAGACATTCTGGGCTGTTACAGCTCAGGGGACTGGTGGTGGTGGGTGAGGGGAGGGTTTGCTACTAGCATAGTGAGTATAGGCCAGGGATGCTGCTAATCACCCTACAGTGCCTCACATAGCCTTTTCATAACAAAGAATTACCCAGTCCAATTGGTCAATAATGGCAACACTGAGAAATCCTGATTGATAAAAGTAAACTGGATTCGTTATAAATTATTTATGTAATACAAGAAATGCATGCTCCGTCCGTCAGTCGTGTCTGACTCTTTGCAACCCCATGGACTAGCCTGCCAGGTTCCTCTGTCCATGGGATTTGTCAGGCAAAATACTGGAGCAGGTTGTCATTTCCTCCTCCAAGGCATCTTCCCAATCCACGGATGGAACTCACATCTCCTGCATTGGCAGGCGGATTCTTGACCACTGAGCCACCCAGGAAGCCCAATGTAATAAATACCATATTTTCTAAGATCACACAATAAGTTGAAATAAACATCTTGAATCTGAAACGAGTTATATTTCTTAACCTTACTGTCATCAAGGTGATCAGTTATAAGGTATTAGTGTAACTTTTAAGAGCCCATTAAGAATATACCTGCCTTATATTTTTAAAGTTCTCCTTCACAAACTCCTATATTTAATTAACTTATGCTGGTTATTCATATAACATGGTACATCAGAAACCTAGGCAAATCTCATCTTCCAAAAATCCTACTGCTCAACTCACGCTAAAACCAATTCAAAATGGAAATTTTGAAAATTTTGAAAATTTTGGAAATTAAAGGACCTATCACTTTCTAGGAACCAGGAGACTTTGGTTCTGGCTTTGACCCAATCGATGCCTATGTGACCTTAGCAAGGTCTGTAAACTGTGTAAGAATCAAACATTACTCCCAGAAGTATGAAACTTAAAAGTGTATCTTCCAACAATGTCACAGATGACAGCCAGGAACTCTCACCCCCCAATTTAGCGAGTACTAGTTTCTTGATAACTGAGGTAATTTCCCCCCTACCTATGATGCTCATTAGTAAATGTGTAGAAATGCTTCTCCTGGTTATTAGTCATATCTCGGATTCGTTTGTATACTGGAGCACTCCTATTTCTCACTTCTTGGAGAACTGTTTGTAGCACGATGACATTTCTGATGGCAGGGTCCTCAAGGACATCAATCTTTTAAGTAAATAAATAAATAAATAGTTATTTTTTCCCGTGTTCATTCATAAATTGCTTCTGTTGAACCTAAAACTGCAGGTTTTGTTTTTTTTTTTAATACTACCTGTACATTAAACTAAGGAGTTATTATGCAACAGAAAACCCTTCAGGTCGATTAAAAAAGAAGACGTGTAAACAAACTAGTTACAAAACTTTGTAGAATTAATCATTAATAAAGAAATACGTTGGCCCACATGGTTTTCGTTCGTAGGCACTTACAAGCTGCCTGGGGGTCGCAGGCAGGAGGCCACAGAAGCCCAGGTCCCCGGCCTGCAGACATTAAAATCTAAGGCAGAAGAGATAGCAGGAGTTAGAAAGTTGACGTATCTAAAACTCTTATAACTCCAAGAACTCAAAAAAGTAAAGATTGGGGAAAAAAAAAAAAACCAGTATAAGGAAAAAGAACCTCGGCCTGGGGGCAGGAGGCATGGGTCCCGGTGGGGTTGCCTCTCCCTGAGTACGTAATGCTGCCCGAGGCGCTCGTCCTAGGGTCTCAGTGTCCCTGTCTCCCTTTCTCCTGGTGGGGCAGCGGTGCCCGCGGCTCCGCCCGCCTATCGGCGCACCTGGTGGAGCAGCACGTTGGTGTCCGGCAGCAAGTAGTGTGGCTCCGGGCAGAGGCTACTTGCCCGGTCCAGGGGCTGCAGCTCGAGGACAGGCCCCTCGTGCGCTCCGCCGCACGCCGCGCACCCCGACGCACCGCAGCCTATATCATCGCGCAGGTAGTGCTCGCGCACAATCTTCATCACGCCACCCGCCCGCGTCTTTTTCAAGAAAGTCTTGGACTTGAGCATCTCGCCTCCCTGCTCGGAATCCCGACCCGCTATAGTGCTCTTCCGGCGGAAAGTGTCAAGCTCGGAGCCCTGGTGCACAACCACACTTTAACCAGAATTTCGCTCCTTCCTCCTCCAGGATATTAGTGAACCTCTCTAGCGGAAAAACTTCGGGCCTGCTGTTGGTTGGCCCTCTAAGGGCTGTGCGGATTGGGCGAAAGCGGGCAGATGGGCGGAGCCCAGAGCCATTTCCGTCCTTGAAATGGGCGAGGCCCCCTCTGGACTCCAGCTCCCAGCATTCTTTGCTTCCCGCGCCGGGGTGGACCGGGGAGCGCTGAGTTCCGGCAGCGTGGGCGTCAGCCAGGAAGCTGTCTCCTCTGTCCTCCCGGCGCGGAAATGGTTGTCTTGGTTACCGGTGCTAACCGTCTCCCACCTGTGATTCCTTGTTGAGGGGCTGCAACCCGAGCTGCCCTCTGGAGACACTTCTAGCTCCTCCAAGAGGCGGCTGCTCGAGTCTTCAACGTGGAGTAATTGAAGCTTTCCAGGTAGCTCGAGGCTACTCCGTTTTCGCATTGGTGTAGGAATCCTCTGATGCTGCCAAATTCGGGCTTTATCCTTCACGCAACACGTGTGGGCAGTGCCAGTCCCTCACCCTTTGTAATCCAGGTGATGTTACCTGTCTTTGATTCGCCTTTGCTTACCTACCCCTGTCCCTTTAAAAATGAGGGAAGCCGATCCATCCAGAGTTCTCAGGTTTCCCCTACACACATTTTTCCTAATCCATCAGTTAAAAAACAAAAACCCAGTATCTTCAATACTATAAGTACTTTATTATATTGTGCAAAATTAAAGGAAGATAGTTGCTGAAATTTGTGTGAAAGGGTAGAGTTTTAGATCGAGGAATTTTTCTGTTACCATCTTGTTTAATTTTGCTATCTGCAAGTCTATAAAAATGTGTTTTATCTCAGCTTCCGGTTTTCAAAAAGCTTCAGTGATGCATTACCTGTAGAATACATTTAGAACATATTGAAATATTCAAGGACCTCCAGAGTCTTGATTATGCATAAAGGACTACCCTTCTGTGTATTTCTGTTTGGGGGAGTGGGGGAGGAGTCACTAGTCACTTTCACATAGGCTTGGCCCAGCCTGAGTACCATTATCTCCTGAGGTTGTTTTCCTGTTTCATCACCTTTATACCTTCATATCTGCATGCTTTTCATTTTTTATTACTCCTCTCCAAATCCTTCAAGATTCTAAATTCTCCCTCTGTATAACCTTTCCCTGATCAGCTCAGAAGTAACTTCTTTATCTTACATGTGTAACTTTTATGAGTAGCATTCTTGGATACTAGCGATTTAAGGTTTCATTGTTTATCTCTTTACACCCAAGTAAGAGACCTGCCCCCAGGAACTGAGTTTTTACTTATCAAAAGTGTGGGTTCATAATAGGATTTAATGACTTTGATTTAATATGTTTGATTTGAGCAGTAATTTACCAATCTGTCTTAGATTTGGGGGTCCTCCCATTTGCCTAATAATCTCTTAGGGAATCCTTAGTATCTCTTTGATAAACTTTCTGCTTTCCATAAAAAATATTTGAATATATTTAAATCAATATTTTTTAATCTACAGAAAATTGAAATAGAATTGGAAACGAAAAGTGACCCGTATTAATTTAAAATGTCTCGAAAAGTTAGCAAGGCATCAAAAAAAATGAACATCTCTAGCTCCCTGGAATCTGAAGATATTAGTTTAGAAACAACAATTCCTACAGATGATATTTCCTCATCAGAAGAGCAGGATGGCAAGATCAAAATCACCAGGCAGCTAATTGAACGGAAAGAACTGCTTCATAATATTCAGTTACTGAAAATAGAGCTATCACAGAAAAATATGATGATCGATAATTTGAAGGTTGATTATCTTACAAAGGTAAGATCATGTGTAAATTTTGTTATCTGTGTGCTTTGTTGTTTTCAAACTGCAGATAAATAAGAATTAAACTTATGAATATTTAATCTGAACTTGATACTTCTAACATTTTGAGAAAATAATTATCAGTGTTTTTTTCCTAGCCAAGTTGTTTTTCTGCTTCACTGAGAATTAGCTTTGATATGACTAGTTGGGTAGGGAGAATCAAGATTATTATTACATTGTTGAATCTGTTTAATCCTTTACCGTGGAGATTTGGTTTCTTTTATATCCTGCTATTTGATAGTTACTGTGTCATAGTACAAGTATAACAAATTCAGTTACCATAGCTTTAATAAGTTATCTGCCAAATAAGAAGGAATGCCTCAGTCCTTGCTTTTCTGTCTTTTGTGCTTTTTTTTATAGTTAGGGTATTTTATGTAAGACCTGGTAAGGTTGTCACTAGTGATAAAAAAAATTTACAGTGATTTCAGAAAGATAGGAGACTCTTCTTAAGTCTTACTATTCTATCTTCTGAGAAAGTCTTCTCTTTCCACAGAGAAGAGATATGGAAGATGGAAAACCCTCCATCTTTGCTTTTGACTTCCTGCTCTACCTATCTCCTCCCCTCCCATTTTGTTTCAGTTATGTCTTATTTTTTCTCTGTTAAGTCAGTCTTGGGTAGTTCTTGCCTATGTATAGGGATCATGCTGCTAGAAAAATTTCTTGACCACACCTCTCTAGGAAAATGAAATGTCCTAAACCCCAAGGTCTTGGTGATATAAAGAGATCGTTTAGGTGCATTTTTAAAAAACAGTAATAGTTAATGTTTATCGAGTGCCTATTCTGTGCCAAACTCCGCTCTGTGAGCTTTTCATGCATTATCTCATTTGAGCCATACAACTGTTTGAGGTACAGGTGCTTTTAGGGCATCTTCTCTGACCCATCAAATTAAATGAACCATAGAATAAGTTAGATGGATATTTCGTTAAGTACACAGTAAGTATTAGTTATTGTTGTGGTTATTGACTAAAGTAATATTCTCATTGTTTTCACCCTGTTTATTTTCTGTGCCTTATACGCGTTCATAGTATACTTGCCTTGTTTGTTGGGTATTTGTCTCTCTTAATAGAGTGTAAGGTTCCTGAGGACAGGAACAGGGGTCCCTGTTGTAGCTTCAATGCTTAGAACTGTCTCTGGCACCTAGCACATGCTTGGCTGTTTCTTATATGAGTAACTGAACCCCATTTGCTCTTGAAAAAATGGAACCACAACTGGTTAATAGCTTACCAGAGCCATTCACATAGAAGTGATGGAGCCAGGTGGGATTAACACCAAACAGGCTAAAGCCTGTGTTCCATCCAAGCCAGTCTCCTAAGACTTCCTTTTAGGTTCTCTGTGGTGTCACCGACCAAGACTAGGTCACTTGATATTTTATCAGTGTGTCCAGTGGCTTCCCATTTCTTTTCCTTGAGTCATATTTTTTCTCCTCAAATGGATTCCCATGGTGATACTGGCTTGTGTATCTCTACCCTTAAGATCTCCTTCACTGGAACTCATTGAAGAACCCCAAGGTAGGTCTCCATTCTTTTGCCCAGTCAGTCAACAAATAATCTGTTTTTTAAAATACTTATTCATTTATTTTTTGGTTGTGCTGGGCGTCTCTTGCTGTGTGTGATGAGTGGGGGGGACCACTCTCTAGTTGGGGTACGAGGACGTCTCATTGCTGTGGCTACTCTTGTAGCAGAGCACAAACTCGGGTGCGTAGGCTTCAGTGGTTGTGGCCGGGGGCTGCCTCACTAATTGGGGCACACGAGCTCCATTGCCCCGTTGCATGTGGGGTCTTCATAGACCAGGGATCAGACTGGGGTCCTTTGCTTTACAAAAAGGGTTCTTAACCACTGAACCACCAAGGAAGCCCTAAGTATTCTATTAAATGCCAGCTGTATACCACATTCAAAATTGCATTTTGTTTGGTTACTTTTTAAATCGCTCATTTTCAACTTGCATGGTGCTCAGTTGTCAGTGGTTTCTCTTTTTAATGTGTGATGTTTACATTATTGGAATGGTGGCTTATTCTTGAGACGCTTCCAAGTATAGCAAATTAGAGCTGCAGTCCTAGATACACACAGCTTGAGTTTGAATCCCAGCCCTTACAGTTACCTTGGACAGATTCCTTAAGTTTTTTGTTCCCTGATTTCCTGTAAAATAATAATCATGTTTTGTACTTCATGGAGTTGTTAGGAAGATTAATCAATGCACTTAAACTCTTAGATGGCTGTGATGGAGTGTCTGCTCAGTCATGTGTGACCCTTGTACAATAAGTAATAGGGGTAGTTATACTTGATCAACACTATATTATTATTATTATTATTACATTGTATCCCATGGTGCTTTATATAATTTTTTATTGTGATGGTTTTCTGGTTGGGTTGAAAATGTAGATTAGTCATATTCCTGAGTTTATGATACATAATCATCATTGATCCTTGCAAGATAACTTCTTAGTTTGTATGTTTATTCTTTTATTCCTGTCATTCATTTCCCTTCCTCCTCCTCTCTATGTTTGCCTTTACCTTTTAACACTTATTCTTTAAAAAATTTTTTTTCTTGAGGTATATAGTTGATTTATAGTATTATATGTTTCAAGTGTATAACATAGTGTTTCACAATTTTTATTTTTCAAATTATGGATTTATAAATAAAAATCAGTCAATTGATTAAATTAATAAATAAATAAATTCAGCTGTGCGGAATCTTTAAACCGCTCACATGGTTTCTCCGGTTGTGGCTGATGGGGACTGCGCTCTAGGTGCAGCGCGTGGGCTTCTCACGGTGGTGGCTGCCCTTGTTGCAGAGCGTGGGCTCTGGGACGTGCAGAGCGTGGGCTCGGTAGCTGTGGCACACAGGCTTAGTTGCCCCACAGCACGTAGGATCTTTCTGGACCAGGGGTTGAACCTGTGTGCCCTGTATTGGCAGGTGGATTCTTAACCACTGGACCACAAGGGGGGCATCTCATAATTTTTAAAGGTTGTACTCCAATTGGAGTTGTTGTACACATTTATCTTGAAAATGAGTATTTTTCTGATTTTTTCCCGTACATAAATCTAAATGACATGCTTTGTTTTTGATTTTATTCCTTGTATAGTTTTTCCTTTCAACTCAGTGCTTTTAAAAATCCTTCATGTGACTACATGTGCATGTAGTCTTTTGCTTCCAGCAGCCACACCGTCCTGGTGTCTGCCCATCTGTTCACCCCCTCCCACAGTGCTGGCCCGCAGGTTGCCTCCAAACCCTTGCCACCACATGTGGTGTGGCCTTCTTTAGACATTTCTCTTCCAGACCTGATTTGAGCAATTCTTTGACATAGATTGGAGAAGGAAATGGCAACCCACTCCAGTATTCTTGCCTGGAAAATTCCATGGGCAGAGGAACCTGGCAGGCCACAGTCCTTGGGATTGCAAAGAATCAGCCATGACTGAGTGACTGAACACATTGACACGTGTCCTCTGGAGTGGAATTTCTGGCTGCAGGGTATATGTCCACTTCATTTAAGTGTATTTCCACATTCCTCTCCAAGGTAGCTGCCTACTCTGCATTCCTGTTTTTTTTTTGTTTGCAAGCACTAGAGTTGTCCTGCTTGGAGACCCCTCGGGGGTAATATATTTGCTGTCAAATATGGGAAGAAGTGAGACTCCCCGTGGCCAGAGGAGCCTGCCGGGTTATAGCTCACAGGGCTGCAAAGAGTCAGACACGGCTGAAGCGACTTAGCACGCATGCTTGGGAAGAAGTATGATAAGGTAGAAGAATTAGTCTTTAATTTGTCAAATCCAGGGCACCTGGATTATAAAGCGGACCATTGCGTGTACTGCTAAGGTTAAACACTGCCAGATTAAACTGTTATGTGATGTAGTTTGTAAGATGCATTCTGGCTGCAAAGATGAAAAGTGTGAAGATGTGTGAGTCTGGGATTGATGAAGGAACAGTATTTTTAGCCACTCATTCATTCTCCAGAGCTCACCGATGCATTGAACATCATGTATATGAAGGTGAAAATGTCACGTTCAGCACTGAAAAAAATGAATTTTCCTCCAGGGACTGTAGTGCCATGAAAATGGTTGGAAATCACGGGGAGGGTAGGTTTCTGCTGAACTTAACTTGTTGCTATTAACATTTAAATGACCTGATTTTAAGTTATTGCGGTTCCTGTCATCAGAAGCTTTCAGGTAGTCCTGAATGATCGAGTGTCTTGAATATTATAGTTATTTCTTCTATGGAAAAAGGTTGAACCACCTGTCCAGTGTTCAGCTCTTAGCATGAGAAACTTGAAAAACATTGGTTGCCACTCACAAAAGTGTGGAAACCAAAGCTTAAGCAGGATAAAGATTTTGTTTCTCTGGTATAACAGAATTCTGAATATAGGCAATTTAGACCTGGTATTTACTGTTGATATCATTAGAAACCCAGGCTCCTTTTAATCTTCTGGGTGGCTGTAAAAATAGCATATGTTTTTCACCTCAAAATCACAGATGGTTGATCTGCCTCCACTGTTGTGTCCATGTTCTAGGCAGAAATAAGGAGAAGGGTGATGAAAAAAATGCAGCATATACCAAATGAATTTGTTCTTTAAAGAGCTTTCCTAGAGCTAAAGCTGGTGACCTTGATTGACTACACTACATGTAGGTGCCAGGAGAGGGAAGCTGGGAAGTGTATATTTTTAACTGGACATGTTGCTGCTAATAAAAATCAGAGTTACTTGAGAAAGAGAGACAAGTAACAGTTTTTTCCTCTCCTCAAGGTCTTTCTTAGTTCAGAAATAAGTGAATCTGTATAATCTAACATCTCTCCACACCAACATGGGAACAATATAGTGCTTATGTTTATTACAACTTGTTACTAGTGGTATGCTGTTGTTCAGTTGCTCAGTCGTGTCTGACTCTTCGTGACCCCATGAACTGCAGCACACCAGGCTTCCCCGTCTTTCACTATCTTCCAGAGTTTGCTCAAACCCATGTCCATTGTATCGGTGATGCCAGCCAACCATCTCATCCCCTGTCACCCGCTTCTCCTCCTGCCCCCCATCTTTCCCAGCATCAGGGTCTTTTCCAGTGAGTTGACTTTTCTCATCAGGTGGCCAAAGTATTGGAGCTTCAGCATCAGTCCTTCCAGTGAATATTCAGGGCTGATTTTCTTTAAGATTGACTGATTTGATCTCCTTGCTGTCCAAGGCACTCTGAAGAGTCTTCTCCGACACCAATTTCGAAAGCATCAATTCTTCAGCGCTCAGCCTTCTTTATGGTCCAACTCTCACATCCGTACATGACTACTGGAAAGACCATAGCTTTAACTAGATGGACCTTTGTCAGCAAAGTGCTGTCTCTGCTTTTTAATACTTTTCAAAACTAATGGTATAGTTTATTACTGGGACTCATGTTGCTTTGATTTCCCCATCTCTAAAAACCCAAGCAGATTGTTCACAGGAAACTTCACAAGCATTGATTCCCACTCCCCACTCAGCTGCTTGCTGACTGAGAACCCTGGGAGGAGAGTTGCTCAGGCCAGGCTTCCTGGTCTTAGAGGACTCTTCATTGCACTTTTATGCACACTTATTGCTGCCTAAATCTCCTTGCTTACTCCACTTCCTTATTCCTCTCCTCCTCACTCTTCTCGCCTGTCAGTTTTTAAATGCTAAAATCTCTTTTTGTTTATCTCTCATTAATGGTCCCTGGGTTCCTCATTGCTTGGGAAGTGCTGGAAGCTTGACTGTCTCTGAGTCGAGGGACTTAAATCTACAAGTCAGTTGAAATTGTTAAAGTTCTCACCCTGAAAAAAGTAGAAGTTTCACTTCTTGTGGTAACAGTCTTCTTGATTTGCAGAATGGTAATTATGAGGAATGTGGTCATCATTTGTTGATTTAAGACATGTATTGAGACATGTGGCCAGGAATACAGCAATGAATATGACAAGAGTTCCTTTTTTTATGGAGATCATATTTAAGTGAGAGACATCATCAAACAGCAATTAAATAAGCTGTCTTCAAGGTCATGTAACATAGCATTGCTTAGCAGTGGGAATTTTCTGCTTTAGATAGGAAGTCAGCAAACTTTCTCTGTAAAGACCTGGGCAAGACAGTAAATATTTTAGGCTTTCCAGCTTGCATATGGTCTATTACGTATTCTTCCTTCTTCTTTTTTTTTCTTTTTTTTTGGTCTCTTAACAACTTTATAAATGTAAAACCTGTTCCTAGCTTGTGGGCTATATAGGAACAGGACATGGGCGGGATTTGGCCCGTCAATTTGATATGTTAACTCTTGCTTTCAATTGTGTGTTAGATAAGCCATTTGAAGAGTTTAGGCAATTGGACTTATATGTCCTGATTTCTGTTTTCAAATTATCACTGAAGCAATAGACTAAAAGCAGATAAGGTAGAAGAGGAAGACAGTACTAGAAAATTGCCTTGTGCAAGACTCCAAGTTTTTGGCTTCATCTCCTGGAACCATTTATTGAGAAATAGAAAGCTGGAAGAAAACTGATGTAGGAGGTAAAATATAAGTTCTGTTTTGAACACATTAAACTTTAAATGACAATTGGACTCCCAGATGAAATTGTCACTTTGACTTTAGAGGAAAGTCTATGACTGGAGGTAAGGTAGATATGTGTGTGTGTGTGTGTGTGTGTGTGTGTGTGTGTGTTTGTATGTAATATACATCAGCGTGTGAAAATGTTAGTTGCTCAGTGACTCTTTGTGACCCCTTGGACTGTAGCTTCCAGGCTCCTCTGTCCATAGGATTCTCTAGGGAAGAATACTGGAGTGGGGTGCCATTCCCTTCTCCAGGAGATCTTCCTGACATAGGGATCAAACCCAGGTCTCCTGAGTTGCAGGCATGCAAGTACCACATAAAACTTTATTATTGGATGACATTACCTGGGGAGAATAGAGGACCCCAAACCAAGCCAAGGGGTAGTCAAACATTAGAAATAGGGTAGAGCAAAAAAACCCATCATATGAACCTGAGAAGCTTAAGAGGGTCCTGTGAGTTAAGGAAGAAAACCAAAAGGAGTCTATCACATAAGGTGAAAGAGGATGGAGTGGTCAACTCTGCCAAATCATGCTATCATGTAAGATAAATATCCAGAAATAACCATTGAACTGGGCATTATGGGGGCGGGGGGGATTCATAACCTGAACAAGTATTGTTATTGGAACAGTGTGGGACAAAAACCGTATGAAAGGTTTATTAAGGATTGACTTATGTTAATCTGCATATTTTAAAGGGCGAACAGAAATTGCCTGGGTTGAAAGGGAGAGAGTAAAGAATTTTTTAAATGGACAGTCAACTCAGGTGTATGGAGAGTTAAGAGAGAGCATAACATATTTGAGGAGTGGCAAGCATTTATTTTGGCTAGAATAGAGTTTTCTTTTAAGCTAGTGCCCACAGGCATGGTTGGCAAGGGCCAGATGCAGAAGGAGTAGTGGAGGGACTTCCCTAATGGTACAGTGGATAAGAGGCCACCTGGCAATGAAGGAGATACGGGTTCGATCCCTGGTCCAGGATCCCACATACCATGGAGCAACTAAGCCCCAAGAGCCAGGACTACTGAGCCCAGCTCCTGAAGACCTTAACGCCCTAAAGCCCATGCTCCGCAGCAAGAGAAGCCACCACAGCCAGAAGCCCACACACCACAGAGAAGAGTAGCCCTGCTCTCCACAACTAGAGAGAGCCCACATGCCTCAATGAAGACCCAGCACAGCCAAAATTAAATAAATAATAAATTTAAAAAGAAAAAAAGTGTAGTGGGAATGGTAACCCACCCCAGTATTCTTGCCTGGAGAATCCCATGGACGGAGGAGCCTGGTAGGCTACAGTCCACGGGGTCGCAAAGAGTCGGACACGACTGAGCGACTTCACTTTCACTTTTCACTTTCAGAGTGCCATGAAGTTTGGAATTTATTCTGAAGACAGGATCCTCTGAAGGATTTAACACTGGGAAATACATTTTTGATAGCATTTTTAAAAGATAAGGTAAAGGAAGATAGTTTTGGAGATTTGCAAAGCTGAAGGTAGGGAAAGAGTAGGAAACCATTGTCGTAATCTAGGTAAGACATGGCAAGAATCTAACTGAAGCCTTGTCATTGGATGTTAAAGAGGATGGTTTAGTTGTGACACCTTTTTATGGAATAAACTCAACAATAAAAAAACAGTGATTTCTGATCAGGATAAGCAATGGGAGAGATGTATCAAATGTGACTGAGATTTTTTTGCTTTGGAGACCAAGGAGATGCAAAGAATATAAGATTCAGTGAGGTGGGTGATTTGGTTCATTTTGGACATTTGTGGCATCACCCATGTAGTAGTTAATTGAAGACATGTAGCAGTCAGATAATATGGATCTACAATATATGCAGAGTCTGGCCAGGAAAAAATTACCTGGGCAAGGCACCAGCATATAAACCCCAGTTGTCAAAGAGTTTTTCAGTGAGATTAGATTAAGGGAAAAATAATCCTAATGACAGCCTGGTTAAAAAAATGATTTATGAGGCAGCAGATTCAAAGCATAGTTTAACAACCATTTGTATGAACAAACAAAGTTTTATTAGATTTGCAAATTGACCTTGTTATTTACCTTTTTCTCTTGATTAAGATTGAAGAATTGGAGGAGAAACTTAATGATGCACTTCACCAGAAGCAGCTACTAGCCCTGAGATTAGACAACCAATTGACTTTCCAACAAAAGGATGCCAGGTAAAAGTTTTAAAAAGCAACAATACCTATTTAGCAGTTAAAAATAATGTCATTACCTATTCATGCATGTGATTATGAGCTAAAATAGAGAAATCTTAAAGACAGTAATCATTTTTACATCCAGACTAAGAAAAAACTACTTGATATAATACACAAAAATACAGAAAGCCAGAATTTGATATTCATTCAATAAATATTGCAGATATAAGTGAACCATACATGAAAATGGAAGCACTCTAAACTTATCACCACTTAACTTTCTGTCTTTTTTTCTCAGCTGTTTGTAAGACCTCCTCAGATAACCCTTTTGCCGTTTTGCATTTCCTCTTCTTAGGGATGGTCTTGGTCACTGCCTCCTGTACAATGTCACGAACCTCTGTCCATAGTTCTTCAGGCACTCTGTCTATCAGATCTGTTCCCTTGAATCTATTTGTCACTTCCACTGTATAATCATAAGGGATTTGATTTAGGTCATACCTGAATGGGCTAGTAGTTTTCTCCACTTTCTTCAATTTATGTCTGAATTTGGCAATAAGGAGTTCATAATCTGAGCCACAGTCAGCTCCCGGTCTTATTTTTGCTGACTGTATAGAGCTTCTCCATCTTTGACTGCAAAGAATATAATCAGTCTGATTTCTGTATTGGCCACCTGGTGATGTCCATGTGTAGAGTCTTCTCTTGTGTTGCTGGAAAAGGGTGTTTTGTGTGTTCTCTTGGCAAAACTCTATTAGCCTTTGCCCTGCTTCATTTTGTACTCCAAGGCCAAGCTTGCCTATTAACTCCAGATATCTCTTGACTTCCTACTTTTGCATTCCAGTCCCCTATAATGAAAAGGACATCTTTTTTGGAAGTTAGCTCTAGAAAGTCTTCTAGGTGTTCAAAGAACCACTCAGCTTCTTCAGCGTTAGTGGTTGGGGCATAGACTTGGATTACTCTGATATTGAATGGTGTGCCTCGGAAATGAATGGAGATCATTCTGTCATTTTTGAGATTACACTCAAGTACTACACTTTGGACTCTAGAAGAGAAATTGAAGGCATAGGGGAAAAGTAAGATGTACCCATTTGAATGGAGAGTTCCAGAGAATAGCAAGGAGAGATAAGAAAGCATTCCTCAGTGATCAGTGCAAAGAAATAGTGGAAAACAACAGAATGGGAAAGACTAGAGGTCTCTTCAAGAAGATTAGAGGTGTCAAGGGAACACTTCATGCAAAGATGGGCTCAATAAAGGACAGAAATAGTATGGACCTAACAGAAGCAGAAGATATTAAGAAGAGGTGGCAAGAAAAAGAGAACTATACAAAAATATCATCATGACTCAGGATAACCCAGATCACCCACCTCAGCCAGACATCCTGGAATGCAAAGTCAAGTGGGCCTTAGGAAGCATCACTATGAACTAGTGTAGGTGATGGAATTCCAGTTGAACTATTTCAAATCCTAAAAGATGGTGCTGTTGAAATGCTGCACTCAGTATGCCAGCAAATTTAGAAAACACAGCAGTGGCCACAGGACTGGAAAAGGTCAGTTTTCATTCCAATCCCAAAGAAGGGCAATGCCAAAGACTGTTCAAACTACCACACATTTGCACTCATCTCACATGCTAGCAAAGTAATGCTCAAAATTCTCCAAGCCAGGCTTCAACAGTATGTGAACTGTGAACTTCCAGATATTCAGGCTGGTTTTAGAAAAGGCAGAGGAACCAGAGATCAAATTGCCAACATCCGCTGGATCATCAAAAAAGCAAGAGAGTTCCAGAAAAAATGTCCATTTCTGCTTATTGACTATGCCAAAGCCTTTGACTGTGTGGATCACAACAAACTGTGAACGATTCTTAAAGAGATGGGAATACTCGACCACCTTACCTGCCTCTTGAGAAAGCTGTATGCAGGTCAAGAAGCAATAGTTAGAACTGGACACGAAACAACGGACTTTTCCAAATCAGGAAAGGAGTACGTTAAGGCTGTGTATTGTCACCCTGCTTATTTAACTTATATGCAGAGTATGTCATGAGAAATGCTGGACTGGGTGAAGCACAAGCTGGAATCAAGATTGCCGGGAGAAATATCAATAACCTCACATATGCAGATGGCACTACGCTTATGTCAGAAAGAGGAACTGAAGAGCCTCTTGATGAAAGTGAAAGAAGAGAGTGAAAAACCTGGGTTAAAACTCAAGATTCAAAATGCTAAGATTATGGCATCCGGTCCCATCACTTTATTAGCAGGCAGATGGGGAAACAATGGAAACAGTGAGAGATTGTATTTTCTTGGGCTCTAAAATCACTGTGGACAGTGACTGCAACCATGAAATTAAAAGACGCTTGCTCCTTGGAAGAAAAGCTATGACCCACCTAGACAGCATATTAAAAAGCAGAGACATTAGTTTGCCAACAAAGGTCTGTCTAGTGAGAGCTGTGGTTTTTCCAGTAGTCATGTGTGGATGTGAGAGCTGGACTATAAAGAAAGCTGAGTGCCAAAGAATTGATGCTTTTGAACTGTGGTGTTGGAGAAGACTCTTGAGAGTCCCGTGGACTGCAAGGAGATCCAACCAGTCTATCCTGAAATCGGTCCTGACTATTCATTGGAAGGACTGATGCTGAAGCTGAAACTCCCAATACTTTGGCCCCCAAAGAAGTGACTCATTGGAAAGGACCCTGATGCTGAGAAATGTTGAAGGCAGGAGGAGAAGGGGATGACAGGATGAGATGGTTGGGTGGCATCACCAATTCAATGGACGTGAGTTTGAGCAAGTTCTGGGAGTTGGTGATGGATAGGGAAGCCTGACGTGCTGCAGTCCGTGGGGTCACAAAGAGTTGTACATGACTGAGTGACTGAACTGTACTGAACCAGCTGTCTTAACCTTTCTTCATTTGCTTTGTAGAAAGTATTGATACATTCTGTGGACCTTTGGTTTCTTTCGGGCTGAAGTACCTTCTGTTTGCCTGCCTACTTTCTCCAGCTCAGTTGTGCCCTTATCCAAAGTTCCTTGTATTGTTCTCAAATAGACCTATGCCACTTGTGCTTACTATACTTCTATAGGGGCTTCCCTGGTGGCTCAGAGGTTAAAGCGTCTGCCTCCAATGCGGGAGACCTGGGTTCGATCCCTGGGTTGGGAAGATCCCCTGGAGAAGGAAATGGTAACCCACTCTAGTATTCTTGCCTGTAGAATCCATGGACAGAGGAGTCTGGTAGGCTACAGTCCACGGGGTCGCAAAGAGTCAGACACAACTGAGTGACTTCACTTTCACTTTCTTTCATACTTCTGTAACTTAATTAAAATTATATTTTAAAATGAATACAAAGGCATATACAGTTCTTTGTAGATTATAATGAATTCTTTGGAATGGTTCAATAAAAGTGAGTGACTAAAATATCGTCAAATAAGTGTAAGCAAGAGATGTTTAGAGATTAGGGGTAGATTAGGGGTAGAAATCAAATCTATAAAAAATATGCTCAGATTTCTTCTCAAGTGTCTTTTTAAAAGGCCTCCTGCCATTGTAAAGAAATTGAACTTGGAAATCATGAGAAATGATTTACAGATAAACAAGGCACATCTCCACATGACAAAAAATCTAGACCCTGGGGAAAAAATGTTTCAGATGAATGTTTATTTCTGTATTTTAATTATAGGTAGATGTAAAAGGAGGCATCTTTCCCGTTTGTAAGATTTTACTATTTAACTGATATATTAAAAAATTATCTGACCAGTTATCAGCCACTGTCACATTAGATGAGTGTGGTTCTCAGGTTTGACCATGCATCAGAGCCACCTGGAGGGATTCTGGGAAAAGACTGTTGGGCCCACTCTGGGATTCTGACTTGCACTGGGCCCTGAGAATTTGCATTTCTTCCAACTTCCCAGATGATGTGAACGCTGCTGCTGGCTTGTGGATAACACTTTGAAAACCACTGCATTGGGTAATAAGGCTTCTATTCTAGTTCTTTAGACACTGATCAAATTAAATGAAGTGGGGAGGGCAGTTAGGAGGCTATTGATGTAATCCTCTTGATGGTAAAAAAGAGGTGGTAAAAAGAGGTTGGATTCTGAATATATTTTAAAGGTAAAGCTGGTAGGATGTCCTAATGGATTCAATGTGGGGTTTAGGAGAGAAAGAGGAATCAAAGATTGTGCCAGCCCTTGGCGTGAATAAATCACAGGATGGAGTTGCTATCAACTAAGATGGTGAAACCATAATGGAATAGGTTTGTGAGTGAAGAGTGGGAGTTTAGTTTGGAACATGTTAGGTTAGAGTTATTGTATTAGACATCCATGTGGATATATATGAGAAGTCTGATCTAGAGAGATAAATCTGGGAGCCATTAGGATACAGACAGTATTTAATTCATAAGACTGGATGAATTCCCCAAGGGAGTGAACCTAGACAAGAGGAGAGGACCAAGTAATCCCAACATTAAGATAAATAAGAAAAAAAGACTGGGAAAGTATCGCCAATAAAACAGGAGAAAAATGAAGAGGAAAATAATATGGTATCTGGGAAACCAGATGAAGGAAGGAGAGGGCAGATGTCTCAAGTGCTATTGATGGAGATAAAAAGAAATGAGAATTGATTATTAACAATCTGGATTTTTCAGTTCCCTGGAGATTTTGGTGGAAGTGTGAAAACCTGGTTAGCCTTTGTTTAAGAGGAAAGGTGATGGAGAGAGTGGATATAGAAAACTTTTGAGAACAAAGTGGACAGTGAAATGGGGTCAACAATTGTGGGGGCTTTTTTGTTCATTTGTTTTAAGATAGGACAAATAACAGTGTGTTTGTATGTTGATGGGATACAATGGTGGGGGGGGGCGGGATTCATATGGTCCCTTATTGCTCAAAATTTTCTGGTAGGCAACTAACCATGTCTACTTCATGTATTCCTTGAAAAAGGTGCCGATTACTGTTTTCATTACCTCATTGTCTGTATTGACATTATGGTGGTTCAGTGTTACCATCTTAAATTACCTGGATAAAGACAGTGAAAATTACTTCAGTGAGTAGGGTCTAAAGCAGATATATCAGATTTACACCTTAAGCAGAGGAAATGTATAATTTTATAATTTGAATTTTTAAAGTTATTAACATTTTCTACTTAATAATTTTTGTGGCTGCACACTTAGTAATTAGTATAACTGTCATTTCGTGTTTAACTGGTTAAGTGAGCATTTAGCCGGAGCCAAAAATATTAAGTTTCTCATTTAATTTGATGTTACTGTAAAATAGGAACTTTGAGAAAGTATGTCTCCATGATTTTTTTAACCTTACCATACATTCTCTGATATTGTAGAAAATATCAAGAACTAATGAAACAAGAAATGGAAACTATTTTACTGAGACAGAAACAACTAGAAGAGACAAATCTTCAGCTAAGAGAGAAAGCTGGAGATATTCGTCGAAACCTGCGTGACTTTGAGTTGACAGAAGAACAATATATGAAGCTAAAAAGTTTTCCTGAAGACCAGCTTTCTATTCCTGAATATGTATCTGTAAGTGTCTTGTATCATTAAGAACAAAAAAACTGTGTTTTCAGACTAAAATTTGCCATTTCCATAATAGCCATAACTTTTGAAGTACCCAATTGATAAATTAATTTATGGCTGTGATCTGAAGGTAGTGAAATGGTGTTCAGATGACCAAATTTTAAAGTGTGTTGGTCATTGAGCTCTGAAGTCAAGCAAATAAATAGGGTTAATGGCTGGAAGCTCCATAGAAATAAATTATTTTATCATGAACTCTGGCAGTTTGTAATGTGTATAGAGATACCAGTGGTTGCCAGGGGTTAGGGACAGCAGAGGAGAGGGGAGTGGTGTGATTATGAAGGGATAGCTTGAGAGAGATGGTTGCAGATCTATGTAGGTCAAGATTTCAACTGTGGTGTTGGTTACACGGATATGCACGTAGATTGATCTGTGGGAGTGGTCTCAAATATTTTTAGTATCAGTATCGTTTGCTCTCTAAAAATTACTGAGGACCTCAAAGAGCTTTTGTTTATGTGAACTGTATCTGTTAATACTTATCATATTTGAAGTTAAAACTGAGACATTTTTAAAACATAAGAGTACATAAGCACAAACTTCATTAGTCTTAAGAGCAATGATACTATCACACATTGTGTAGCCACTGGCAGATGCCACTTAACTTAAGAATAAGAGTAAAACAGGCAAAACTAAACAACAAAAAAAAGTAAAGCAGGCAAAAAATATTAGTCTTACTAAGATGGACTGGAATGGGTGAATTTAACTCAGATGGCCATTATATCTACTACTGTGGGCAAGAATCCCTTAGAAAAAATGGAGTAGCCATCACAGTCAACAAGAGAGTCCGAAATGCAGTACTTGGATGCAATCTCAAAAACGACAGAATGATCTCTGTTCATTTCCAAGGCAAACTATTCAATATCACGGTAATCCAAGTCTATACCCGACCAGTAACACTGAAGGAGCTGAAGTTGAACAGTTCTGTGAAGACCTACAAGACCTTCTAGAACTAACACCCAAAAAAGATGTCCTTTTCATTATAGGGGACTGGAATGCAAAAGTAGGAAGTCAAGAAACACCTGTAATAACAGGCAAATTTTGGCCTTGTAGTACAGAATGAAGCAGGGCAAAGGCTAATAGAGTTCTGCCAAGAGAACGCACTGGTCAAAGCAAACACCCTGTTCCAACAAAACAAGAGAAGACTCTATGCATGGACATCACCAGATGGTCAACATCGAAATCAGATTGATTATATTCTTTGCAGCCAAAGATGGAGAAGCTCTATACAGTCAGCAAAAACAAGACCGGGAGCTGACGGTGGCTCAGATCATGAACTCCTTATTGCCAAATTCAGATTGAAATTGAAGAAAGTGGAGGAAACCACTAGACCATTCAGGTATGACCTAAATCAAATCCGTAACGATTATACAGTAGAAGTGAGAAATAGATTTAAGGGACTAGATCTGATAAGACAGAGTGCCGATTAACTGTGAATGGAGGTTTGTGACACTGTACAGGAGACAGGAATCCAGACCATCCCCAAGAAAAAGAAATGCAAAAAAGCAAAATGCTGTCAGAGGAAGCGTTACAAATAGCTGTGAAAAGAAGAGAAGTGAAAAGCAAAAAAGAAAAAAAAAGATATACCCATTTGAATGCAGAGTTCCAAAAATAGCAAGGAGAGATAAGCTTTCCTCAGTGATCAGTGCAAAGAAATAGAGGAAAACAATAGAGACTACAGATCTCTTCATGAAAATTAGAGATACCAAGAGAACATTTCATGTAAAGATGGACTCAATAAAGGACAGAAATGCTATGGACCTAGTAGAAACAGGAGCTATTAAGAAGAGGTTGCAAGAATACACAGAAGAACTATACAAAAAAGATCTTCATGACCCAGATAATCACAATGGTATGATCATTCAACTAGAGCCAGACATCCTGGATACAAAGTCAAGTGAGCCTTAAGAAGCATCACTAAGAACAAAGCTAGTGGAGGTGATGGAATTCCAATTGAACTATTTCACATTCTAAAAGATGATGCTGTGAAAGTGTTGCACTCAATATGCCAGCAAATTTGGAAACCTCAGCACTGGCCACGGGAATGGAAAATGTCAGTTTTTATTCCAATCCCAGAGAAAGGCAATGCCAAAGAATGCTCAAACTACCACACAATTGCACTCATCTCACACACTAGTAAAGTAATGCTCAAAATTCTCCAAGCCAGGCCTCAGCAATATGTGTACCGTGAACTTCCAGTAGTTCAAGCTGGTTTTAGAAAAGGCAGAGGAACAAGAGATCAAGTTGCCGACATCCACTGGATCATCGGAAAAGCAAGAGAGTTCCGGAAAAACATCTATTTCTGCTTTATTGACTATGCCAAAGCCTTTGACTGTGTGGATCACAATAAACTGTGGAAAATTCTTAAAGAGATGGGAATACCAGACCACCTGACCTGCCTCTTGAGAAATCTGTATGCAGGTCAGGAAGCAACAGTTAGAACTGGACATGGATCAACAGACTATTCCAAATAGGAAAAGGAGTACGTCAAGGCTGTATATTGTCACCCTGCTTATTTAACTTATATGCAGAGTACATCATGAGAAACACTGGGCTGGAGGAAGCACAAGCTGGAATCAAGATTGCTGGGAGAAATATCAAAACCTCAGATATGCAGATGACACCACCCTTATGGCAGAAAGTGAAGAGGAACTAAAAAGCCTCTTGATGAAAGTGAAAGAGAAGAGTGAAAAAGTTGGCTTAAAGCTCAACATTCAGAAAACTAACATCATGGCATCCAGTCCCATCACTTCATGGCAAATAGATGGGGAAACAGTGGCTGACTTTATTTTTCTGGGCTCCAGAATCACTGCAGATGGTGATTGCAGCCATGAAATTAAAAGACGCTTACTCCTTGGAAGAAAAGTTATGACCAATCTAGATAGCATATTAAAGAGCAGAGACATTACTTTGTCAATAAAGGTCCATCTAGTCAAGGCTGTGGTTTTTCCAGGAGTCATGTATGGATGTGAGAGTTGGACTGTAAAGAAAGCTGAGCACCACAGAATTGACGCTTTTGAACTGTGGTGTTGGAGAAGACTCTTGAGAGTCCCTTGGACTGCAAGGAGATCCAACCAGTCCATCCTAAAGGAGTCAGTCCTGGGTGTTCATTGGAAGGACTGATGCTGAAGCTGAAACTCCAATACTTTGGCCACCTCATGCAAAGAGCTGATTCATTTGAAAAGACCCTGATGCTGGGAGGGATTGGGGGCAGGAGGAGAAGGGGATGACAGGATAAGATGGTTGGATGGCATCACTGACTCAATGGACATGGATTTGGGTGGACTCCGGGAGTTGGTGATGGACAGTGAGGCCTGGCGTGCTGCTGTTCATGGGGTCGCAAAGAGTCCGTCACGACTGACTGACTGAACCGAACTAGGCAAATAGTTTTGATCTTGTGGATTTCCTGAAAGTGTCTCAGCATGGCAGCAGTGGGGTGTGGGTCCCAAGAACACACAGAACACACACACTGCAAGTTTGTGATACAGAGAAGTCATTTCACCCTAAGAGGCTTGAAGTTTTTCGTCTGCAAAAAGCTTAATAATAATAACAGTATCTTTATTCAGTACCTTATAATAATCTATGATGAAAAAGAATCTGAGAAAGAGTATATATATATATATGTGTGTGTGTGTGTAACTGAATCATCTTGCTATACACCTGAAACTAACAGAGCGTTGTAAATCAACTACTTCAAGTAAAAAAAATAATAACAACACTTTTCTGTTGAGGTAATTGTGAAGATTAATTGTGAATATGTACGTAGAAAGCTTAACAGTGCTTAGAACTTAGTAAACACATAATAAATATTACCTATTATTTTTGCTGGAGTGGTAATTGCCTCTCTTGCTCCTCATTTGGATAAGATTTCCAGATTAATAATTTCCTATAAAATGGAGTACTGTTTTGTTTGTCCAGCTTTTTATTTAAATAGCTCAAGCATAAATTTTTCTGCCCCCAGTACTGTCCAAAACCAATGATATACCTCAAGTGCTGTCACTGAGGCTCTTTATTCATCATAGCTGGAAAGTATTCCATTAGTGGCAGTCATACATGTTTTTGTTGTCTGGTTTCTTCTTTGTCTTATCTTTTGTTTTCAGACAGTATTGTCCTAATTAGTTAATTATACACAGATTCATTGTGTTCAGTACTAGCTTTAGTGCTGGCCTCTTACCAAATGTGGTACTCCTGCAATTCAGCACTGCATTAAGGAGTTTCAGGTTGTATGACTATACAATAATTAGTCCCTACTTGCCCTCTCCTAATTTGCGGATAGCTTAGTTTTGTAGAAACTTGTCAGATGGAACACATTACTAAGTTAGGGCAGGCAAATTCCCCTGAGAGAATTGAGAGTGGAAAGAGAAATCTGAACTGAATGGGAATAGTGACAGGAAAGATACCTCCTGATTATTTATCCCCTACACGGCATTCATAGTAAGCAGAGCTTCACCCAGAGCCTAGGATGGTGGTAGTGGTTTAGTTGCTAAGTCGGTTCTGATTCTTTGCGACCCTGTGGACTGTAGCCCACAGGGCTCCTCTCTCCATGGGATTCTCCAGGCACGAATACTGGAGTGGGTTGCCATTTCCTTCTCTATATTTATGAAATATAGAGGCTTTCATATTTCCAAGGCTTTGCATATATATGTATTTAGGCACTGGGGACAGAGCAGTGTACAGACCAGACATATATTCCTGTCTTCCCAGAGATTACATTCCTGTGGAGCAACACACACAGCAAACTAAAACCTGTAGCATATTTGTCATAAATGGTATGGAGAAAAGAGCAGAGTGAAAAGTTGAACTGCTGTCCGTGAAGGTACTGTGTTAAATCAGGTTAGATGAGGGAATTCCCTGCAGTCTAGGGTTAGGACTCCGTGCTGTCACTGCCACAGACCTGGGTTCAATTCCTGATTGAGGAACTAAAATCCCTCAAGCAGCGTAGCCTGGCCAAAATATATTTATATATATATCAGGGGAGTCAGGGAAGGTTTTACTGATAAGGTCATATCTGATCAGAGGCCTGAAGGGAGTGAAAGCATGAACCATACATTTACATGTGGGGAAGAGCTTGCTTTCCTATCAGCGGAAATAGCAAAAGCAAAGCTTTTGAACACTTCATGTGTTCAGGAAATAAGCCGATAGTGTAGAATGAGCTGTAGTAGGAGGTGAGAAGTAAGGAGGGAGTGGAGTGTTGATAGAAGAGAAAAGAGAGACCCATGTCAGGGCCAGGGATTTATAGATAATCTGGGCCTTAAAGGGACTTAATTGAACTCAAAGTGTTAGTAGTCAGGGTCAATTAAAGACCACCTTGTTTTAGTTTTGAACAAACAAAATTTAGTGTATAGGCCATAATCTGAAACCCCTTAACACTTTCTTTTATTACCTTAATACTTTTATTCATACTATTGATAATTGAGAGTGCTATTAATCAGCAAATTTTAATTGTAATTTGCATTTCACGACTGCTTTTTTTTTCTTTCTTTTTTTTTTTTTTTTTAAGATTCGGTTCTATGAACTGGTGAATCCATTAAGGAAGGAAATCTCTGAACTACAAGTGAAGAAGAATGACCTGGCGGAAGAGTTAAGTGCAAACAAAAGTCAACTGAAACAACTGACTGAGGTTTGTCTGATTTTGATCCCTGGTGGTAAGAGACTCCAAAGAGGTCTTAAGATTTGTGATAAGGAATATAAAAGTCAGTGATGGAAAAGTGGGACTTGAGCATGCTGACTGCTATGATTCTTCATAAGTAGTGGGAAGGAGATGAGACTGCAAATAGCCATCCTAAAGATTGATAGGGTACGTCCATGATACTGACCTGTAATCCCCAGCTTAGCGTTTTGTTCTTGTAATTCATTTCATTCTCAATTCTTCATTACAGATCTACCTCGTGGGTGATACGAAAGGGAGGCTGGTCCATTTATTAGTCATTTAGTCTCTTCATCAAATACAGTTACTGCCCCTAATATCTGTTCAGAGCACGTGCACTGATACTAGCATCCATCCCTGTGAGGCCAGGTGCCGACAGTGGTGAATACAAGAGTCTGCCCTTCCAGAGTTCAAATTCTAGTAAGGTGGAGTTAATACCTTGGATGAGATCTTGACACTCATTTTTTGTGTGACCTTGAACAAGTCATTTAGTGTCTCCTGCTCTGTCAAATGGAGAAAATAATCTTATTTTTCCATTCATTTCATTGACATGCCCACACTTCTGTTTCAAAGTGGAAATGTGATTTTTAGTAAACTTGCATATAAATAGCTGTTTTGTGTTCTACTTCAAGGGCAACTTTTACCAAAGATCTACTTTCCAGAAATAAATTATTGCAGTTTAATTTATATTCTGATGCTCTGATTTGCTGCACTATTAGTGCTGGATGAAATCTACTTCTGTTGTTAGTATAGAGCCTCTATTGCAGGCAAATGAAGGCTCAGTCTCCTTCTTCTGGTAGGCGCCCTGAAGTCATCAGGAGCGATGCCAGAGAGCCCTGCAGGGGTCTGTTGTGGTGGTTTTATTTCTGCTGCTAACCTGCCACATTGTTGTGCACATTTAGAAAGATAGCTCTTAATTTAAAAAAATCTGCATCCAGAGTCACAATAATAAAGGACAAAGTCAGAAGGCCTCCGTTTGTCTTCTGACTGATTTTGTAGTCTTGGGCAAGTCCTTTACTTCCTGTTGTCTCTGTTAAATGGCCGGGGTGGTGGCGGCGGTGGCACAGGGTCTGTCCGGGACAAGGCAGACGGATTTTCAGACTTGGTTCTGCAGCACGTTATGGTACCTCAGCATCCATCACGGACTTCTTGTATTTTAGAGGGAGTCTGGAAGAGCTTTCTATCCTCGTTTCTATCAAATCACCTCTTTTTAAATTTGCTTTTGACATTTGGGGATTCTATAAGTGATTTCTCCTGAACAAAGGATTCTTTGACCACCCCACCCCCCCCAAAAAAGTCCTGAATCTCTAAAATTATCATATTTTTACTGTGTGGTAAAGCAAGTCTCTCTACTCTCAAGGGTTAGTAATTATATCCCAGATTTTAGTTTGTTTCAACCTTACTAACACCTTTAGTGTTTTACTGACATGAAAGCATGGATAGTTAACACTGCTTTCATTCACAGGCTCCCTGAGTGTTTTTAGTGCACTAATAATTCTTAAACACAGAAACAGTTTTATTTGTGAACATCTTTGGGTTCTCCAGAAAAAACAAAACCGATAGGACATATAAATATTTATGGATAGAGATATATTTTAAGAAATTTGCTCACATAGTTATAGCAAACTGTGCAAACTTACGTGCATGTATGCTAAAGCACTTCAGTCATGTCCGACTCTTTGCACCCCTATGGACTGCAGCCCACCAGGCTCCTCTGTCCATGGGATTCTCCAGGCAAGGATACTGGAGTGGGTTGCCACACCCTCCTCCAGGGGATCTTCTAGACCCAGGGATCAAACCTACGTCTTTTACATCTCCTGCATTGGCCGGTGGGTTCTTTACCAATAGCGCCACCTGGGAAGCTCCTGTAGAGGCTTGGCGAGTCCCAAATCTTAACAGCGTAAGTTGGCAGCCTGGAAATTCAAGAGAAGGTTGCAGTTTGAGTCCACAGACTATCTGCTGACAAAATTCCTTGTTATTCAGTCTCAGTTTTACTAAGGCCTTAACTGGTTGGATGAGGCCCCCCACATTATGGGAGGTAAACTGCCATCCTCAAAGTCTACTGGTTTAAATGTTAATCTCAGCTTAAAAAATGCCTTCACAGAAACATCTAAAATAATGTTTGACAAAATATTTGGGTACCATGGTCTAACCAAGTTGACGTAAAAAATTAACCATCACAGAACCTTTCCATCTACGAGTTTGCTTCTTAAAGTTTTACCACCTTTCAGCTAAAAATACAATCCTATGTCTTAAAACTCTTCCTGAATTTCATACTATATAAAGGGAAAATTGAATCACGTTCAGGAAAAAACAGTTTAATAATGCCTTATCTCTATAATAAAAGGTCTTAGAAACTCAGAGAATATGGTTTAAACATAATGGAATTACTTTTGTATTGAAACCACCCTTAAAGTTAGATTTTCTGCTCTGTCAAGGGTCAATTACAGATCAACTTACCCAACACAAAGAAAACATAGAATGAATGTTTTTATTTTGTTTGTATTTTGTATTTTTATTTTTTGGCTACGCCATGTGGGATCTTAGTGAAATTTAGTTCCCTGACCGGGAATCGAACCTGTGCCCTCTGCAGTGGGAGTGCAGAGCCTTAACCACTGGACCACCAAGGAAGTCCCTAGACTGAATATTTTTACATGAAAAGTTAAACCAGCAAGGACTTTTTTTTTTTTAATAAGGGTATAGTGAATAAATGTTAATATTTAATGTTAAAAGACATTTTGTTTGGCACTGTTTTGTGGAGGTTTATTTTTTGAGGTAGTTTGTTAAATTATTTACTGCTTTGATATTTGGGGAGTTCATAGATACTAGTTTAAGTTTCAGCTCTGCAGTTTGATGATGGTGTGATGATCTCGGATAATGAACTGAGTCTTCTTTACTCCTCCCTTCAGTCCCCATGATAAAAATACGGATGAGAATATGTAACACCTCCCTCACTTACATGGTCATTATTATGATAATAAAATTCAGTCAATAAATATTCACTGTACATCTGTTATGTGCCAAGCATTGTTATAGGTATGTGGGGTACCTCAGTGAATAAGGCAAAGATCTCTGGCCTTGTGAAAATTATATTTTAAAAGGAGTGCAGGGAAACAAACAGTAAACATTGTATTAGAAAGGAAGCTCAAAGTAAGCTCTCAAATTTACAGACAGCAGAGTTTTTGAGGGGTAGAATACTGGTACCAGTAAGGCAAATTGGAGGACCATCTCAGAAGATAAGTAAACATGTGTTTTCTTTTGTACATCTCATAGCTTATGATCCCAAAATTAGCACATTCAAAATTGATTAGCAGCCCTAGAGAGTGTAATTTTTTTTCTGTTTTATTATGAAAGTTTTCAAGCTATAGATAACTAGAAAAAAATTTACAGGGAACACCTAATTTCTGCCTGGTAATTTATACTTCCCTTAGTTTATCCATCCACCAGTAATATTTATTTTATGAGAAATTGCCAGATTTTTTTTATGTATCAGTAGTTCCTTTATAATGTTGGGGAATATTTAGTTGTATGGATATATTCATTCTTCCTTGATGGGTTTTTGAGTTATTTCCACTTTGAACACATAAGTGAAGCTGCTGCAGACTTTTGAACATTGGCTTTGTGTGGACATACATTTTTGTTTTTGCTTAGGTAAAATTTAAGAGTGATATTTTTTACTTCTAGATTTCTATTTGTTGTTTATTATTTTTTTTATTGCTCTGGTATTTGTTTTTTCATTATGAGCATATTTTCCTTTATACCACTGAGAATAGTTAAAACCTCTACCTGAAAATCTTTCTCTGCCAATTCCAAAATCTGGGTCACCTCAGAGCTGGTTTTTGTTGATTGTCTTTTCTTTTAAGAATGGGTCACATTTTCCTGTTTCTTCAAAGGTCAAGTAGCTATTTAAATTGTTTATTTAAATCATAAAGTAAATGTAGATCTTAACAATACCACTGCTATGTTGTATAGACTGCATTTTGACAGTTACTGATGTTTTTGTTGTAGCAGGAATTTAACTGATTATACTCAAGCTGTATACTCTGTCTCTTGGGCAGCACCTGAAACTTCAGTTGAGTTTTTTTTTTTTTGGCCTAAGTAGGACTGCTTGGGTCTGTCCTACATATATGTTGTTCAGAGGTCAGCCAGATATTTGGGAGAGATTATCTACAGAATAGAGTTCCCCTTCTCTGTCTCTAGAATTCCCTCCTTACTTTAGAGCATCTGAGTTGTCCATACTCTGTTTTCTGATTCTTCAAGCTAGAAAGGTGAAGGATTTTCTCTTATACATTTGTCATCTAACTTGGCACGTGTGGTTAGGTCTGCCTTCCAGCTAAAAGGCTTTTTTTTTTAAAAGGAGACAAGAGGAAATTCACCCAGTGCTGTTCCATTCTTCCTCTTGTAGATTATATCCCTCCAGAATCTGCCTGATTGGGTCACTTTCTTGTGTGTTCAGGTGGTTGTTTTATATTCTGCCAGAATATGATATTGTATTGCCAATAGGGTTGGTCAGATGGGAACTTACAGATTCATCACCAGAAATGGAACCATCTTGCAATTTTGTCTGAAACACAAGTGAAGAAAAAGAAAATACATTCTGTGCATGTGAAATATTTGGCTTTGAAATCCACTGTTTTCTCTAAAAAGAAACTTGGCTTTGTTAGAGAGTCTTTCTCTCAACATTTTTAACTTTGTACTGACATGGGTGATGACTCATGATGCATTATTTGTTGTTGTTGCGTCGCTAAGCAGTGTCCAGCTCTTTGTGACCCCATGGGCTGCAGCACACCAGGCTTCCCTGTCCTTCACTGTCTCCTGGAGTTTGCTCACATTCACATCCATTGAGTCTGATGCTGTCTAACCAGCTTATCATCTGCCGCCCTCTTCTTCTTTTGCAATCTTTCCCAGCATCAGGTCTTTTCCATTGAGACAGCTTTTTGCATCAGGTGGTTGAAGTACTAGAGCTTCATCTTCAGTATCAGTCCTTCCAATGAATATTCAGGGTTGATCTCCTTTCGGATTGACTAGTTTTGATTTCCTTGCAGTCCAAAGGATTCTCAAGCACCACAATTTGAAAGCATCAATTCTTCGGCACTTAGCCTTCTTTATGGTCCAACTCTTATATCTGTACATGACTACTGGAAAACCATAGCTTTGACTATACAGACTTTTCTTGACAAAATGATGTCTTTGCTTTTTAATATACTGTCTAGGTTTCTAATAGGCATTATTAGGGAAAATAGTAAAAGTAAAATAAAATACATCACTAGACCTTGAACAAAATGTACAGTTTTGGACATTGTGACTTTGGTTGTTTGCACATCTTATTTATTAATAATTACTGAATTCCTTATATAGCTATAAAGTTCAGAGTTTAGAAACTAAAATCTGGTAATTGGGCAACCGAGTTTACTATCTGAGGACATACAGAGATTCAGTTCAGTTCGGTTCAGTTCAGTTCAGTCGCTCAGTTGTGTCCGACTCTTTGCGACCCCATGAATTGCAGCACGTGAGGCCTCCCTGTCCATCACAAACTCCTGGAGTTTACTCAAACCCATGTCCATTGAGTCAGTGATGCCATCCAGTCATCTCATCCTCTGTCGTCCCCTTCTCCTCCTGCCCCCAATCCCTCCCAGCATCAGGATCTTTTCCAATGAGTCAACTCTTCGCATGAGGTGGCCAAAGTGCTGGAGTTTCAGCTTCAGCTTCTTCCGATGAACACCCAGGACTGATCTCCTTTAGGATGGACTGGTTGGATCTCCATTAGGTGAGGATTGACTTGCAAGAGGATAAACTCAAGACAAACACAAGAAGGTAGTGTTATTTCATAAAACAGTTCAGTTCAGTCACTCAGTTGTGTCCGACTCTTGTGACCCCATGGACTGCAGCACGCCAGACTTCCCTGTCCATCGCCAACTCCCAGAGCTTACTCAAGCTCATGTTCGTTGAGTTGGTGATGCCACCCAACCATCTCATCCTCTGTTGTCCCTTTCTCCTCCTGCTTTCAGTCTTTCCCAGCATCAGGGTCTTTTCCAGTGAGTGAGTTCTTCACATCAGGTGGCCAAAGTGTTGGAGTTTCAGCTTCAGCATCAGTCCTTCCAATGAATATTCAGGACTGATCTCCTCTAAGATTCACTGGTTGGATGTCCTTGCAGTCCAAGGGACTCTCAAGAGGTTTCTCCAACACTGCGGTTCAAAAGCATCAGTTCTTGGTACTCAGCTTTCTAGAAAGAAACTCTCACATCCATACATGACTGCTGGAAAAACCCACCGATATGAGGTGAAAAACTGATTTAGAAATGTAGTAGAATGTGATTTTTTGACCTTTAAAAAATAGAACATAAAACAAGTAGTAAATTAATAGAAACTTAAAAGAGGGGGCAACAGTTGGCAAACATAAATGCCTCAGAAAAGACAGGATCATGACAGTCCCATGTGTACTAAGAGAAACTAAGATATTTGTTACTTATGTCTCTGAGTTTTGTAACTGGGAGTTAGGGAAACAAACTTTCCACTTTACTAAGACTTTGGGATTTTTTCCAAAATGGTCTTAATTTTCTTTACCACATGGTGGCAGTATATATCCATTGATTTCTGTAATCAGTTTTGGGCTACTCAAAAAACACTGTCATTGCCAGAGCTTTACTTATTTTCCTTTATATTTCTTATTTCAAATCTGTGTCCTTAAACCAATCATATACTGTGTCTTCCTAATAAAATTCAGTTGATCTATAACTGGAAGATAGAATTTTAAGAAACAAACTTTTCTGGCATAATATGCCAGATCAGAGGTGTCTCAGTTATTAGCCCTGATATCATAATTATACCTAACAGATACATTCAGAGATGTTAAAGCTTTACAAGTACACAGTTAGTTATGCTTTTATGCATACATTCTGCTACTTCATGGTAGATATGAGGTGAAAAACTGATTTAGAAGCGTAATAGAAAGTGATTTTTTGACTTTTAAAAAAGAAGTCACCAAGTTTAGTAGATTTCTTGAATTTTCTTTCAGTAATTTTTTCTACATCTTTAGTTACTTGGAAATAATATCTATTGTAGATACACTGGAAAATAAGGCTCATCTTTTACTTCAAGTTTAGAGTCTGTAAGTGTCAGTAACATAGTCTAATTATAGCATATTTTGAGCTGTTAGGTACGTGAGCTTGTGTATAGTACTTAGTGTTTTCATAAGTGCTGTACTTTTATTTTCTATTTATGAAATCTCTTTATAACAGGTCAGAATTCTGGTCCAGTTCATGTAGTTAAGCTATTTGCACCTGTTATGCTATTGCAGTTATTTTCAGCATGCTTCTTTCATTTCAAAAGAAATGAACGTTAATACTAATAGGGCATTAATGAGTCTCTGTGCATGACATTAAGTTTCATGTTGTTATTTAGTCCCAAAGCTGTGTCTGAATCTCTAGCTATCCCATGGACCACAGCTCTCAAGGCTCCTCTGTCCATGGGATTTCCCAGGCAAGAATACTGGAGTGAGTTGCTATTTCCTCCTCCAGGGATCTTCCCAGACCAGGGATCGAACGCACATCTCCTGCATTTGCAGGCAGATTCTTTATGACTGAACCACCTTTTCATAAGGAAATGATGAAATATTTTTCTCTTATGAGAACTTTAGTAACTAGGAAGCAAAAGTGTTTTGTTCAAGAGAACTTCCTTGTTTAGGAAACATAGTTACATTTGTTGAGAAAACTGCAAGATTACCTTGAGGCTCATCTAAAGTATTCATACGTGAATAATCCTGTCTTTATTTGAATGAAAATGAAGTATTTCATTAATGATACATACTTGTTATTCAGGTTTTTTTTCATTTCAGGGATTGTTTTAACTATTTGTTTTCTGAAGTTTCTTTTTTATCTTGCCCATTGATGAATTTAAAATTCCTTTGTTAGATACATGCTATGATGATACTCATCAGTTATAATTATTTTAGAGTATCTGACAAATTCATTAGTAAACAGTAGTAGTTTTCCCTCTCTACATTACATTTAAGTTGAATAAGCGCTGCTTAAAACTTAGTTTCCTAGATGCTTTGATAAGTTCTGATTTTGGTTTGAGATGAAGCTGAGAATCTCAATTTTAATAAACAGCCTACGATTTTATGGTGGCAAGTTCATGGACTGTGAACACAAGTCTCTTGTTGTTGTTTACTTATTGGGTTACAGAAACACTTTATATTCTTAATTACATTTAAATTTTTTATGTATTATTACTTCCATTAACTTTCAACATAATTAATATTTTTAATGTATTTATAACACCCCCGAATCTAATTCGCTGTAGTATTACTACTTTGGAGTTTCTACTTTGGGTTTAATTCCTCCTAGGGGATCTAAGATCCCATAAGCTACACAGGGCAGCCAGTAAATAAATTAATTAATTAAATTCAATGAAAAGTTTACAAAACTATCATGTATATACTTGGCCACATAGTAAAAGAAAAAATTTTAAGGACAGATTTAATAGTTCGTATTTTTATTTTAACTTAGTAGTGGTCATTTAAAGGGAACTGAAAATAAATTTGGAAATTAAGAAACATTTTTTTTTAGGTCAAAAGTAATAAACTAGAGAAACACTTTTTAGATCATAGAGTAAGTAAAAATAAGAAAACAGTGAAAACAAGAATATTTTACATCAAAATCTTATAGACACATTTAAAGCTGTGCCTGAGGAAAATCTATAGCCTTAAATTACCTTTATAATTAAAGAGAAGGATGATAAATAAAAGCATGTAGTAGTCCATTTTAGAAAGAAAGAAAAGAACAGTAAAAATAAGGAATTTGGAATTATTGGACATTAATTAATATTGCATGTAGCTCTGTGGTGACAGTCTTAAAAATTGAAAGAAATGTCCCAACAAAATGTAGATTACCACAATAAGTAGAAGTGGAGAACTTGAATAGAATTACCACAGAGGTATTACACAGTGAATTCATCACTAGTCATGTCTGACTCTTTGCGACCTCTTGGAATGCAGCACGCCAGGCTTCCCCTTCCTTCACCATCTCCCTGAGTTTGCTCAAACTCATGTCCATTGAGTCACTGATGCCATCTAACCATCTCATCCTCTGTTGCCCACTTCTCCTCCTGCGCTCAATCTTTCCCAGCATCAGGGACTTTTCCAGTGAGTCGGCTCTTCACATCAGGTAGCCAAAATTGGAGCTTCAGCTTCAGTATCTGTCCTTCCAATGAATATTCAGGGTTGATTTCCTTTAGGATTGACTGCTTTGATCTCCTTGCTGTCCAAGGGAAACAGTAAGTAAAGGTACATTATTGATGAAGTTACCAGGTTCGCCCGACTTCCCAGGTGAGACTGGCAGTAAAGAACCTGCCTGCCATGCAGGAGACATAAAAGATGCAGGTTCAATCCCTGGGTCAGGAAGAACCCCTGGAGAAGGGCTTGGCAACCCACTCCAGAATTCTTGCCTGAGAATCCTATGGACAGAAAAGCCTGGCAGGCTACAATCTATAGGATCATGAAGAGATAGACACAACTGAAATGACTTAGAGCGCACACTCCAGATCACAAATATATCACGCTGATAGGGTCAGTTGATTTCTATAAGGATAGCTGATTCCAGTTGATTAAACTATTGTTGTTTAGTCGCTAAGTTGTGTCTGACTGTTTGCAACCCCATGGACTAAAGCCTGCCGGGCTCCTCTGTCCATAGGATTTCTCAGGCAAGAGTACCGGAGTGGTTTGCCATTTCCTGCTCCAGGGGATCTTCCCTACCCAGGATCTAACCCACATCTCCTTCACTGGCAGACAGATTCTTTACCACTCTGTCAGCCAGGAGGCCCATAATTAAACTATACCAAACTAGTACTGAAAAAGATGGAAAACTCTGAGAAAGATGGTACAAAACACATCCATCAGCCACTTTTACTTACTACTAAAGTTGCTAAATGTTCAAAAATGAATTCTAGCATTTTATCAAAAAAATAGTGCTTTATATCTGATACAGTATATTTTAGGACAGAAAGGATAAACCATTGCATCAGCAAGTTAAAGATGAATAACCATTTAATTGTATCATTAAATGAGAAGAGATGATAAAATTCAGTGAACATTCCTAATAAAGAGACTAAGTATTTACTTTAAAAAAAAATGTTAGCAAAATACTTTATCCTAAATGGCAAAACAATAGAACTTTTTCTGTAAAAATCAGTAACTAGACACAGACTTGTGTTGCTTATTGTTATCTAACATGGTCTTGGCGGGCCCTAGCAGATGCACTAAGAAGGAAAAACTATCCATGTAAGATTTTGGAAGGAGATTAAATTTTTTTTCTATTAGAAACCACCTAAATTTAATGCAGAAATGTATAAATGATCAATAAGATTTCTTTAGGTTTAGAGAAATAACTGGTAGAGATGGACTTGGGGGAAAATAATTAACTCATGATGCAGATAGTAGGCTTATATGAAGAGGACTATTAAACTGTATTGTTGAACCTGGAAGCACCATGTCTTATGAGAAAAAGTCATAAAAGTAGCATTTTTTTCCATATTAATGCATTAATTAACTTCAGTTATTCTATATCCCAAGAATTTTCTGATTTTCTGTGTTTGATTTTTTGGTGGAAGACAGATAATTCTGTCCAAGGATTGGGCTTGGATAAGTAATTTTAGCTTATATGAAAAAGTAAGTGTTCTGAAATTGCCAAGAAAAATGTGATGGAAAAAATGTGTAAGGAAGGGGACGTTGAGATTCTGTTACTACCAAGATCCCACTTTATACTTCAAAGCTAAATGTAATATTGACATATAAACAAACATCAGTAGAACAAAATATAGAAATAGATCTAATTACTTACTACAATATTTGCCAACAAACGTCTGTCTAGCCGAAGCTATGGTTTTTCCAATAGTCATGTATGGATGTGAGAGTTGTACTGTAAAGAAAGCTGAGTGCCGAAGAATTGATGCTTTTGAACTGTAGTGTTGGAGAAGACTCTTGAGAGCCCGTTGGACTGCAAGGAGATCCAACCAGTCCATCCTAAAGGAAATCAGTCCTAAATATTCATTGGAAGGACTGATGCTGAAGCTGAAACTCCAATACTTTGGACACCTGATGCGAATAACTGACTCATTGGAAAAGACCCTGATGCTGGGAAAGAGTGAAGGCAGAAGGAGAAGGGGACGACAGAAGATGAGATGGTTGGATGGCATCACCAACTCGATGAACATGAATTTGAGTAAGCTCCGGGAGTTGGTGATGGACCGGGAGGCCTAGCGTGCTGCAGTCCATGGGGTCGCAAAGAGTCAGACACAACTGAGTGAGTGAACTGAACTGATTCACCACAATAGCTATAGTTCAATTCAGTTGAGAAAGAATGTTTTTTTAGTATAAGGGTCCTAGCACAAGTGGATGATACTCATCTGTTAAAAAAAAGGTGGTTGTCATGTTTTATACCATACACATATTAATTCTAGTTGGAATAAAAATTTTTAGAAGGAAACCTAAGCCATTACTTCAGCAATCATGCCAATTCTTAAATCAGGGTCCATGTCCCTCTAGGTGGAATGGGAAAAACACTATTTTCACTTCTCACTGAAATTTAGAGCTTCATTTATGAATATAAATGCCACAGTAGGTTTGTCACTGCCTAGAGCTCTGTCAGCATTAGAATTCAGGTATTTTCCTATCACAGTGCAGTTACCACAAATATCTTTAGAGATAAGGCTCATCACTATCCCAACCCTAGTGTAGTTGTTAGCCTCCTCACTAGATCTTATCTGTAATGCAGTAATGAAAAAAACGTCGTATGTCGGGCTTCCCCAGTGATCCAGTGGTTAAGAATTTGCCTTGCAATGCAAGGGACTCTGGTCTGATTAGTGGTCCGGAAGATCCTAAGTGCCTCCCAGCCTGGGAGGTACGACGGCTGACCCCACGCTCTAGAGGTTGTGAACTCCCCACAACTGAAGCCCTGGTGCTCTGCAACAAGAGAAGCCCGTACACCACAGTGAACATTACCTCCCGCTCACTGCAACCTGGGAAAGCCTGAGTGCAGCAACAAAGACCCAGCATGGCCAAAAAGTACATCTGTATTTGAAAATACAATAAAAGACTCAATTTTTTAAAAGAACATGTATAACTTTAAAAAATATTTCAGTAGTTTTACTGCAGTATACAATTAATACTTGAATGACATGGGGTGAAAATCTGCATAGACCTTCTAGTTAGCCCTCTGTACCAGCAATTCTGTGTTTGTGGATTCAACCAACCACAGATCGTGTAGTACTGTAGTATTTATTATTGAAAAATTTCGTCATGTAAGTGGACCTGCATAGTTCAAACCTGTTTGTTATTCAAGGGTCAGCTATAATTTGTTTCCTTTGTAATTCTGCATTGTTTTAATTTTTGATTTTAGAAACTTTAGTCTCCGAAGGGGTTCGCAAGACTCACCAGATTGCCAGTGGGGTCCAGGGCACAGAAAAGTCTTGAAAATTCCTAATTTATATGACTATTAGCAGTACTTCTCAAACTCTAATGTAAATACAAGTCACCCGGGGATCCTGTTAAAATGAAAACTGACAGAGTAGTTCTGGGTCGGGGCCTGAGACTATTCATTGTTAGGATGCCTCCATGTGCCCCTTCATGGATTGAACTATGAGAAGCTAAGTTTTGGATTGAGTTGTCCAATATAGTGGTCATGGCCACCAGGTGCTATTTAATTGAAATTCATGTTCTCAGTTTTACTAGCCACAGGTGGTTAATGACTAGCCTATTGAATGGTACAGATGTAGAACATTGTCATCATTGCAGAAAGTTCTACTGGACAATGTTGTTCTAGAGATTGGAGTAGTCTTAGCCAAGACAGAAAAACAAAAAGCTTTAAAAGAAAAAAACAAAAAGGAAGCCACAGGCAAAGTTTAATATTTAAAAGACACATTTGGTACAAAAATTGTAATGTAAATGATCCAGAGTTGGTATCAGCGCTGTTTAAAGCTCTTAGAAATTAACATGAAAAAGACAGCCCAATGGAAAAATAGAGAAAAACTATAAATAGACATTTCACAAAAAGTGCAGATCCAAATGTCCAGGTGCTCAAACTAACTAGCATTTTGGGAAATATTATACAATTAAAATAACAATGAGAACTCAGGTTGGCAAAAATGGAAAAGGTCTAATATCTATGTAGGTATAAGAGAAAAGATACAAACATTGCTGGTGGAAAAGTGAACTGCTGTAGTCTCTTGGAAAGATATCTTGACAACATCAGTTAAAATGAGAAGCATTCCTCAGCACAACAATCCCAGTGGTGCTCAAACCTTGTCCCATGGAGTAAAATACTAACTTGTAAGACTGTGTGCACAGGGAGGTTTGCTACAGCAGGTGCTGGAAGGGGAAAGGAAGGACAGGACACAATAAATTCTAGTCAATAAAACAACAAGAAAATGGTTACATAAACAATGTACAGTGTACACTAGAATTTTCTGCAGTCATTGACAAGAAAGAATTAGAGAATATCAGTTCTTTTAGGATTTACGCAAGGTACCTATCTTCCCATTTGTGTTGTTTTCATGAGTATATGAATATAGAGAAGAGGGAAAGATTCATGTTATTTAATATGAATTACCTGAGGATACAGATGGTATGTCAAAGAGAAGGAAGAAAGAGATCAAAAATATGAAATTTCCTTCTCTTTAACTAGTATGTATGATAGTTCCACAATATATATCAATCGCTCAGTCATGTCTGAGCAAGTAAGGATGTATGGTTCAACAACAGGTGATTTATTAATGGCAAAAGAAAGTCACCTTTGCTTTACTAGTAAATTATCATAGTTATTTTAAATACTTCAACAGTTTAAGTGTGCACAAAAAAATTTATATAAATAATTCTTAGTGACTCCATGGACTGTAGCCTGCCAGGCTCCTCTCTTTATGGAATTTTCCAGGCAAGAATACTGGAGTGATTTGCTATTTCCTACTACAGGGTATCTTCCCAACCCAGGTATCAAACCCACATATATTGGGTTTCCTGCATTGGCAGGCAGATTCTTTACCAGTGAACCCCCTTGGAAGTCCAAATTTTTCCCTTTAGAAAAGCTTAAACTTTTGTTTGAGCTTACATTTATTGAAAAGATATTGAAAACTATCATGTAATATATTGAAATTTTCATGTTTTTTTTAAACTTACTTTTAATACTTCAGTTTTGTCTTTTTTTTTTCCTAAGACTTTAAAGAAGTCTAAATTTTTTTGAAAAAGATTGTTTTTCTTGAGGATCTTAACAATAAGTAGTCTCTGGCAGCAAACAGATGGTTGTTTCTTAAAGGAACAGTCTTTAACAATCAAAGACTAATTAGGTTTCTTGTTTTTCAATATTTACTTGTTGAGAGTAGCTTATAGGCAATGTGAAACTTGTAAGAGTTCTGAGGAGTGAATTCTCATGTTCTCAGAATAGCTGTATATTCCGTTTCTACTTCTCTTAGCCAGTCTCTCTCTCCCCAGGCAAGAGATCACTTCATTTATTAAAGATTTATTTTGACTTGTAGGTTACCATTCTTTTCTCAGTTCCTGTGGTGTGAGAGACAAAAGATTTAAATGATGCTTAGAAATTGTATCTAAAGTATTCGCCTTTGGGTTTATGCAGCTGCTAATTGTTTAAAATATGCCTATTTAATTGAATCTTTGAATACATTTTTATTTTTGTGGAAAACATTTATTCAATGTTATCTTATCATGATTTTTATATGTTTTAAGGAATAATTGTAGTAATTATTTTAAAGGAAGGGAGTCTAAAATTAACTATGAATTATGCATGTGCCATATTTTAACCTGTAAAATTTGCAGTTAAAGTTGTTTTTTTTTTAACAGCCTGGATTTGGGCAGTAGATAATATTAACATCCAGTCAATGGTTTTATAGGTTCCATGGATAGAATCTGTAAAAATCAGGAACTTGAAGTTAAGAAAGGAATGAACTATTTATGAATTCAAGAACCTGAATTCTAGCCCTATCTCTACTCAATCTGGAATCCAGGACAAAAACACTTAACCCCTCCAGGCCTTAGTGTTCTTATCTTGGAAATAAGAGGATAGTAACAGATTATCTCCAGTGTTTCTTTCATCTCTGAAATTCTCTAATTGTGTCCTGCTCAGCTGCTGTTGTTTGGAAATAAAGAGTCTGGGTGGAGGAGAGACCTCATTTTAAATATAAAAGCTTTTACAGTTGATAACTTTGCCAAAACACTGTGTAACATAATTTTTTTTGTTTTTATATGGAACAGCAGAGGAACACGTAGAGTGAAAAACTAAATGTTTCTTCCATCATGCCCTCTTCCCTTGCGCTGTGACTCTCACGTGAATGTCTCCCTGTCCATTCCTAAGACCAGCATCCCTGCAGAACTTCTCCCCAGTTCTGGTTTTCTTGGTTGAAGCCTCTTGCTTTACTTTTTTAAAGCTTTTTAAAATTTTTCTTTAATAAAGAAATTGTGACTGACTTTTTACACAGAGTATACATGTTTAACCACTATCCAGACTAAGAAATGGAAGCTCCTTTCATGCAGCTTTTCTCAAAATCTTTGAGAAAATATTGGTTCATATACATTGCATTGATATCATTGTTTCAACTGAGGGTTTTTCTTTTCTTTTTTTTTTTGCAGATGATGATAATCTTTCGTTTCAGTTAGGAAACCAATTTATTAATCCTTAATTGTTAAAGTCACTTTTTCTACAACTTGAGCTTGTTGTCTTAAATGCTAGTGCTGTATAGTTCTTTATATATCAACATTACTTGACTCTGCAAGCATTTCCAGTGTAACTACTATGTGAGGTTCCTGGGTGTAACCAGAGATCCGACAGGATTTCAGGGAACTTCAGAGTGGGTGTGTAGAAAACTGAGGGTTATAGACAAGACAAGAAACGTGCAGCCACAATTACTTTTTTCAGGCTAGAGGTAGCCTTGTATTATTTCCTATCATGAATAATTTAGGAGATGGAAAAAATGACATTAAGCCCAGCAATCAAAATCAGTTCCACTCTAGATATGGAGGAAACCTGCAAACAGTGAAATCTTCTCAGTGACCTGGATTGTCCTTGATATTCCTGTGCAGTTTTTTTTTCTTTATTGAAACAGGACACTGAGACTTGCTGTTAACCAAACCTGTTTACTTTTTATTTAGACATTTTCTGTTAGAAAGAGTTGTTGATTGGAAATTTTATGTTTTCTTTTTTACGTTTGAAAAAATTAAGTTTTTTACTTCTTTGAATTCAGTCAATTTAATATCCTGGTTTGCTCCTTCTCTTCCAATTTTTGTTGTTGTTCAGTTGCTCAGTCGTGTCCAACTCTTTGCGACCCCATGGACTGCAGCATGCCAGGCTTCCCTGCCCTTCACCATCTCCCGGAACTTGCTCAAACTCGTGTCCATTGTGTTGGTGATGCCATCCAATCATCTTGTCCTCTGTCATCCCCTTCTCCTGCCTTGTATCTTTCCCAGCATCAGGGTCTTTTCCAATGAGTCAGCTCTTCACATCAGGTGGCCAAAGTGTTGAAGCTTCAGCATCAGTTCTTCCAAGGAATATTCAGGACTGATTTCTTTTAGGATTGACTGATTTAATCTCCTTGCAGTCCAAGGGACTCTCAAAAGTCTTCTCCAACACTGCAATTCAAAGCATCAATTCTTCGGTGCTCAGCCTTCTTTATGGTCCAGCTCTCACATCTGTATGTGACTACTGGAAAAATCATAGCTTTGACTATCTTTAGCCTTAGCCTTAAAGTTTTCTTCCTCTTGTCAGTCTTCTTTCTCTTGTCGATTTTCTTTCTCTTGTTTGTGTTCTTTCTCTTGTCAGTGTTCCCTGCTTCCTCCCTGTCTTTTTATTGAAACTGCCTGACAGAATCTCAACTCGTGATTTTTCTACCTGAGTGCTACTGAAGAAAATCACAGAGGCAGTAACACAGCTGTAAGTTTACAGTTACCGACTTCGAATGGACCCACATGATTGTGCTGTAATTCATTTTTTTTTTCTAGTTTTCCCCTTTCTCACAGCAGTTATTTTAGGCATTCAACACTTCATATTTCCAGCTTTCAGCTTTCCTTCTCTCTCTCAGCTGAATGGTGTTTCATGCCACAGAGAAAATATAAATCTTCAGATGAGAACTGCCACAGTTTCTTGCCACAAACCTATTTACATTTGTACTGTTTCTGTTTTGTTTGTTCTTACTGTTTGTGGTGGCAAGAGACTTGCTTTTAAAGAGTAGAAAATCGTATGCCTCCAGAAACCAAGAGATAATATAAAACCTGTGAAGCAGTAGGGTAAGAAGTGGTTCTGTGGCTTGCTGAGAACTGATAGGAGCTACCTGAAGACATCCAAATGCAAGTTTTTAATACTCTTTTGTCAGCTGGAGCAAAGCCTGCCTTGATGAGCATGCCTGCTGGGCTAAGACTAGAGAAAATGGAGCCCCCTCAGGGGCTTTATCCCAACCTTCACCATGCCTATCTTCTCCAGTATCAGTACCTCTTTTTCTATTCTTTCGTATCCATTTTTAGATATTCTCAAGCTTATCCCATTTTTGGAACCTTTCATTTATCCCTATTTTCTTCTCTAAGTACTCTACTTTCTCTGCTTTTAAACTGAAGGGAGAATTGTCTACTGCTCTGGTGTTCGACAGATTTCAGTTGGAGTCTTTACCATACTGTCCGTGAGCTCTCAGGGTCTTATCCTCTCCAAGCCTACTTTCTTCAACCAAAGATGAAGTGAGGATAATGTTAATAATATGCCCAGCCGTAGAGTTAAGTATTAAATGAAAGAATGTAGGTATACTATTCACAGCACCAAAGCGGTCATAGTGAGTCCTCTGCTCACATACACCTGCGTCAGCCCCCGGCAGTCTGCCTTCCGTTCCCGTCCCTGAAGCCCTGTTGTGTTGTTTGTGGGTTTTGTCCCCCGTTGTCACTGGTACCCCTGACAGCCTTGCCTCCTCAAAGCAGTTCTTCTTTGGATGTCCCTGCCACACACCCCAGGCTCACGCTCTGCTTCTGTGAATCCTCCCTCGGGTTCCTTCGACTCTGTCCTTTCCCCACCCTTTAAATGCTTATCTTCTTCAGCATTCTGTCTCCATCTTTGTACAGTTGAGCTGTCAGTTTGGCTGGAATCTCTCTGGTAGCCAAAGCAAAGGAAGAACATTGTGATGATATTAATGTATAGTTCATGATCATTTACTATGTGTTAGGCATTTTTATAAGCGCTTTACATGTATCACTTGATATAACCTGCACAGCAACTCCATGCGGTCGAGGAGGTAGAATAGAGCAGTGGACTGCTGAGAGGTAAACCTGCTCCAAGTGCTGCTGCAGGTAATTCAGTTCTAGGCAGATGAATTCTGGAGATCTCTTTCCTAACCAGAACAGTGTACGTTCTCCCTCAGACAGATGATTAGTAATGTTTAGAAAGGTGAAAACATTCTTCAGGAAACTACAGCATCTTCTGGGACATAGATCTGAAGTGGCATGTGTGGTGATTCTTTGGAAGAGATGAGAAGGTTTCCTCAGCTATGATCTGCTAATAAATACCTCTTAGTAACATTTCATTCTCATGGAGAACGTCAGTGCAGAATACTATAATATATTACCAACGCAGAACACACCCAGTGTCATTTTTCCACGATTACATTTTTCAAATAGCCATCTGATAGAAATTTGGAGCTAACATTTCACAGTCAGGCCTAATAGTTTAAAAGGGACATGAACAGTGTCTTAGTCTTTTTTGTATCTACAGTATATAGCCCAGGACCAGTCAGGCCTAATAGTTTAAAAGGGACAAAAACACTGTCTTACTCATCTTTGTATCTACAGTATCTAGCCCAAGACCAGTCACTTAGAAATAGTTGAGTCAGTCTGTGACCTGCATGTGACCGCACTGAGCTCGTCAGCTCCTTAAAAAAGAATGACTTGGGACAGGATGTATTTCACGTGACAGGTTCTGGGGGTAGAACTGATGATCGCTTGCAAGATCTGCTGAGTTCAGAGGGTCAGAAGAAGTAGGAACTCCATCCCTGTGTCCTGCTTCTCCTCTCCATTTCCATATTCATGTTTTTCTTTGTATTTATTTCATTCTTACTGTACACCAAGTCCTGTATAAAGTAATAGGGATCCAGTGGTGAACAAGATAAAGTCCCTGCCCTTAAGATGTTTACACTCTGGTGTGAAAAAACTGATTTGATAATACACTAAGATCAGTACTCTGAAGGGAGTGTTGAATAGTATTCGGCTCTTCAGGCAGTGAGAACAGGTTAGAGGAAGCAGTGTGTTCAGAGAACCTCAGATCTTTATTAGGGTTGGAGGTGAAATGTGAATGTGAGAAATGGTGAGAAATGAGGCTCACGGGAAGCAGGGCCAAGTGTGTATTTAAGGTTTGTACTTCCACTCCTCTTCCACATCTCTGCAGTCCCTTTCTACTAGTTTGATGAGTACGAGGAAACTCAATGTAGAAATGTATTCCAGGCGCCATAAAACTCCTTTTTTGCTGAATACCACAACGGAGACTGCACAATTAATCTTTTCAGTAACTATTTTTCATTATGAATGTTTGATATTCATGTGACTCTTTGCCTGTCATTGTGAACTCTTCAAGAACAGGGACAGTGTTTCATTCATTTCTGTGTCTTTAGCATCTAGTAGTAACTCAATAAATGTTGAAAATTTCATTCACATTTGTAGTCATTTTATGTGTTATACTATTCACCAAAACATAGTTGTCCTATTTTTCTATGAAAAACAGAGTTCAAGTTTTAAACAAATGAACTTATAGACTACTCAGTGAGTTTAAGATTACCTGTCTTTGAGTAAGGAAAAATTACTAAATAGAAAAATAGAGGATTTTTTAAAATTACAAAGATACAGTTCAGCGAAAGAATGCAATACGGAATTTGGTCAAGTATGTTTAGTTTGAATGGTTTGTTACTGTTTTTGATCTATAGACTTATGAGGAAGATCGCAGAAACTACTCTGAGCTTCAAATTAGATGTCAACGTTTGGCCTTAGAATTAGCAGACACGAAACAGTTAATTCAGCAAGGTGACTACCGTCAAGAGAACTATGATAAAGTTAAGAGGTAAGTAGTTAAAATGTCTACATTACTTGTTCTCTTTTTTGGCATGCCTCAGTCACTTGAATTCTTACCATCACCATCATTAATGCTATTTTATTTCTCTTTCTTCTGTTTCCATAGTTTTTTCTTTTCTAAAATGTCATATAGTTGGAACCATACCATACGGAACCTTTTCAGATTGGCTTCTTTGACTTAGTTATATACATTTAAGTTTCCTCCATATCTCTTCATGGCTTGATAGATCATTTGAATAATGAGTAGTATTCTATTGAATAGTACTCACTGAATAATAATATTCCATTGAATGATGAGTAATATTCCACTGTCAAGATGTAACCACAGTTTACTTATCCATTCACCTGCTGAAGGACATCTTAGTTGCTTCCAAGTTTTGGCAGTTAGGAATAAGGCTGATATAAAAATTCATGTGCCAATTTTTATATGAACATAAATTTTCAACTCCTCTGGGTAAATACCAAAGAGTGTGAACATACTTGTATGGTAAGAGTATGTTTAATTTTGTAAGAAACCAGCCAAGTGTCTGTCCCAAAGTATCTGTACACCATTTTGCATTTTCACCAGCAATGAATTAGAGTTCCTGTTGCTCCACACCCTTGCCAGTGTTCGTTATCAGTGTTCTGGATTTTACACTGTAATAGGTGTATAGTCATATCTCATTGCTTTAATTTGCATTTCTCTGATGGCAGGTGATATGGAACATCTTTTCATGTACTTAGTCGCCATATGTATATCTACCTTGGTGAGGTGTCTGTTAAAGTCTTTGGCTTATATTTTAATTGGGTTGTTTGTTTTCTTACTGTGAATTTTAAGAGTTCTTTGTATATTTTGGATAATAGTCCTTTGTTTATCAGATACATCTTTGGGAAATATTTTCTCCCAGTCTGTGCCATGTCTTCTTATTCTCTTGACATATACCTTATTCTTTATTGTATGAAAGCATGTAGTTTTAGCAGCTTGGTGAGTTTAGATTGTATTTTTAAATCAGTTGTTTTTATTTTATTTAGAAGTTGCTTTTGCCTTTTTAAATGTGATAGGAAACCAGGGAAATCCTATGTGTATAAATATTTTTGAACTCTTACTTGATTATTTTTATTTTAGGGAGTGAATGTAAGTACTTTGCAGTTTTATCTAAAGTTTTTTCAGCTATTTCTTTTCAACAAAAGGCACATACACTTTCAAGAAAATGATGCTTTCTGAGGATATGTTTCCCATTGTGTTGCTGCTAAATAGCTATACTATATAATTTTCCTTTTGCTGGAATAGACTAATGAACCACTACTCTTGAGAAATCTGTATGCAGGTCAGGAAGCAACAGTTAGAACTGTACATGGAACAACAGACTAGTTCCAAATAGGAAAAGGAGTCCGTCAAGGCTGTGTATTGTCACCCTGCTTATTTAATTTATATGCAGAGTACATCATGAGAAACATTGGGCTGGAAGAAATACAAGCTGAAATCAAGATTGCTGGGAGAAATATCAACAACCTCAGATATGCAGACGACACCACCCTTATGGCAGAAAGTGAAGAGGAACTAAAAAGCCTCTTGGTGAAAGTGAAAGAGGAGAGTGAAAAAGTTGACTTAAAGCTTATCATTCAGAAAACTAAGATCATGGCATCTGGTCCCATCGCTTGATGGGAAATAGATGGGGAAACAGTGTGGAAACAATATCAGACTTTATTTTTCTGGGCTCCAAAATCACTGCAGATGGTGATTACAGCCATGAAATTAAAAGGTGCTTACTCCTTGGAAGAAAAGTTATGACCAACCTAGATAGCATATTAAAAAGCAGAGACATTACTTGGCCAACAAAAGTCTCTAGCCAAGGCTATGGTTTTTCCAGTAGTCATGTATCGATGTGAGAGTTGGACAGTGAAGAAAGCTGAGCGCCGAAGAATTGATGCTTTTGAACTGTGGTGTTGGAGAAGACTCTTGGGAGTCCCTTGGACTGCAAGGAGGTCCAACCAGTTCATCCTAAAGGAGATCAGTCCTGGGTGTTCACTGGAAGGAGTGATGCTGAAGCTGAAACTCCAATACTTTGGTCACCTCATGCGAAGAGTTGACTCATTGAAAAAGACCCTAATCCTGGGAAGGATTGGGGGCAGGAGGTGAAGGGGACAACAGAGGATGAGATGGCTGGATGGCATCACCGACTTGATGGACATGGGTTTGGGTAGACTGAGCAAGTGAACTAAACTGAACTGAATTTAGCTATATGCCCTTAGGAAATCTCTAATTATTCTAAGCTGAAGTTTTGTCATTTGTGAGTTGGTGCTAATACAAAAACTACGCTGTATAAATTTAGAAGATTGAATAATTTTTATGAAAATATATATGTGTGCATATATACACATATGTAGAGAGAGATTATTCTAGTTGTTCACTGCTATGTCTACTTGTACCTAAAATAATTCTTGAACCATTGTAGTCACTCAGTGAGTGTTTGTTAAATGGATGAATGCTTTATAAACTGTAAAACACCGTAAGTAAATTTGCAAGGATTTGGGAATATAACATTGGTACTCCTACTGCCAGCATGACTGACATGCAGTGTGTGTTACTATGTATGTATTGTTATCATAATGTAGTGATTGTTAGAGCTTGAAATCCATGACAGCTGTACCTTTGGGTTCTCAAATAAAGCTAGATTTAAAAGAATCATTTCAAAATGAAGTAAATTGCGATGATAAGATGATACTTTGAGTTGGTGTTTTGATGATCTCTCAGGGCTTCCCTTGTGGCTCAGCTGGTGAAGAATCCGCCTACAACGTGGGAGACCTGGGTTCGATCCATAGGTTGGGAAGATCTCCTGGAGAAGGGAAAGACTACCCACTCCAGTATTCAGGGCTGGAGAATTCCATAGACTTGTACTGCCTGTGGGGCCATAGAGTCAGACACGACTGAGTGACTTTTACTTTCTGCCACTATAAACCTATAGCAACAGTAGGTAAAATATGAAAGGAGAAAACTGAAAGGCATAGTCATCAGAATAATCCAGAGTGGCCATGAAAGGATGGGTGAGTGAACCGAGATGAGCCCATGAGTTGATAATTCTTTATGGTGAGTGATGAAAACAGTGAGTGGGGTGGGGAGGTGTCTCATTTTATCATCTTTATATATTTATATATGTTTTCTATAATGAGAATCTAAGAAATAAGAATATAATAAACATCATCATGTACTGGAAATGGAACAGGAAAACAACCAAGCAAGGGTGGCTCAAGCTGAGAATCCTTTGGTTTGCTCAATAGAAAGAATGGATTTTTAAAAATTGGTCTGATCACAAAAATATAAACTGGGAGGAAAAATCACTTTAATGTCCTTGATAAATTCTCACAAATGTACAAAAGAGAACAGGTATGTGGAGATTAGCTGCATCATTATTAGAAAGAATTCAAATGCTTTTTGACAGCAGCATGGAAAACAGATTATAAAAAAAAAGAAAATAGATTGTAATTTATTTCTATAATGTAATTCTGTGTAACAATTAAAATAATTAAATTAGATCTGAATATATATATTTGCTCACTCAGTCGCTTCAGTCATGTCCAACTCTCTGCGACCCCATGAACTGTAGCCCACCAGGCTCCTCTGTCCATGGGATTCTCCAGGCAGGAATACTGGAGTGAGTTGTCATTTCCTTCTCCAGGAGATCTTCCCGACCCAGGGATCAAACCCATGTCTCTATATCTCCTGCATTGGCAGGCGGGTTCTTTACCTCTAGTGCCACCTGGGAAGCCCCTAACGTATACATGGATAAGTCAAATACATTTAATTTTAAGAAGCAAAATGCATATGCCCATCTTTCTTTTTTACACTAAAAAATCATAGCAAAAGTCATTACCTTGTGAGAATAAAAACATTTGTATGTAAAGACGTAAAATACTTAACATGAACCAGAATGTTAATACTAATAGTCATCTTTAGTTAGTGGGTTTATGGGTGATTGCTATTTTTTAACTTGTGCTTTGCTCAAGTATAAATACACTATTTTGTTAAGCAGAAAAAATCTCAGAAGTCATCTTTCTAAATGAGTTATTGAAAATCTAATGAAAAGAAAAACAATTTTTAATAGCGCTCCCCATGGAAACACCAGGAGAGTGTAAACGGCAAAGGAATTGATTCTGACTATAGTGGACAAGTTAAGAAATAGTAATCTGTTTCTCTGCTCATTTTTTAAGATACCTGTTTGTAGTTTTGGTCCAATTCTTAGTTTTGCTGTGTTGGGAAAAGAGCTGATCTGAGAATGGAAGTTAGAATCTCTGGGTAATCATGAACAATTTGTGAATGAAGCAGTCACAAAAATGCCTGCCTGTGTATCAGGAACACAATCTGAGTAATGAGTGAGGGGTTTTTGAGCCTGACAACTGAAAGCCTAGAGCCATGTTTAAATTCTTTAGAAGTTTTGACTTCCAGATTAGATTGAAAATGATTAGTGAAAAGACCCCAGAGTATATCTTTAAAAGTTTTATTGTTTACTTTTGTCAGTGTAGCTTACATATTTATTTTTTACAGATAATAAATTTATATTTATCTGAGCAAGATCTCAGAGAGTCTCCTAAATTTGAAAAACAAATTCTTTTTTTTTTCACAGAATGACACTGAAGTATCTCTGTTCAGTTTCCTGAAATATAATCAACCCTTTTAAAATGCTTGTTATAAAAAGAGATGTAGAATTTGCATATGTACTTGAGTTCTAGTTTAATAAAAATAAATGTATTTGAATTTTATAGTGAGCGTGATGCATTTGAACAGGAAGCAACTGACTTAAGGAGAAAATATGAAATACTTGAAGCCTCTCACATAACTCAAGCTAAAGAAAGAAATGAATTATCAAAAGAGGTAAGCTTATAGAGTCATTTGTTTGTGTGTTCGTTTTTATTTATTTATTTGACTGCGTTGAGTCTTCATTGAGGCACGCAGAATCTTTATTGTGTGATGGCTATGCGGGATCTTTGTCCGTCGCATGTGGAGTCTTAGTTCCCTGACCAGGGATTGGTCCTACATCCCTGCACTGCAGGGTGGATTCTTTAACCACTGGACCGCCAGAGAAATCCCGAGTTACTTGTTTTTTATTGTACAGTGATTGTGGACATAGCCCAGGGCAAGAGTTGTGAGAGGCAAATTGTTTCTTTTTTGATGTAGTTGCTGGAAAGAAGGGACTTCTTGGTAGCTCTGTTTGGATGGAAAATTTCATGGTAAGAATTGGCCTCTTTATGTGTTGAGCACAAGCACAAATGAAAGAGATAATTCAGTAAACCTTGAAAAGTAGGATGACGTTGCCCTGGACACTCTCTCTCTGCCTGCGTGCAGGTGGCCACGTTACGACAGACTGTGACTTTGCTGCAGAAGGATAAAGACTATCTCAGCCGCCAAAACACGGAGCTCAGTGTGCGCCGTGCCCACGAGGAGGGTCGTCTGGAAAGACTGCAAGCTCAACTTGAAGAAACCAAAAAGGCCAGGGAAGAGATGTATGAAAAATACGTAGCATCCAGGCAAGGCTTACATTATTTTCCATATAAATAGATATAAATCAAACCATCTTCTTTGAGGGAACTCCTGGCTTTGGGGACAAATAATGATTTGTTGATAAGGTTTATAGGATAATGTTAAGATAATTGTTTTTGTTTCTTCACAAGATACTCATATTCTGATTTTTTTTCTTAAGACATTTTGTTTTTTTCCAAAAGCCTGTTTCTGTTACATAGGGATATATATACACTGTTACTGTTTTTATTTATTTTTTTCTTATAATCTTTTTGGCTCCCAATAACTAAGATCTCTATTTAAGTGTTTTAAGAAAGTATTTATATACTTTCATATATTTAGTGTTAGTCGCTCAGTCATGTCCCCATGGACTGTAGACTGCCAGGCTCCTCTGTCCATGGGATTTCCCAGCATAGGTTGCCATTTCCTACTCCAGGGGATCTTCCTGACCCAGAGATAGAACCCAGGACTCCTGCATTGCAGACAGATTCTTTACCATATATTTATATGCCTCATATATATCTCTTCAGAAGGTATTTATTTTATCAGCATTTTTGTGAGCATTTCAAAAACTAAAATTCTAGATTTTATCCTTAAGACTTCTTATATTCATAACATTTTTCTCAGCTTGTGATATTTTTCATCAGTTTGTGCTTCTGCTAATACCCTATGTAATACTTTGTGACTTTGCTAAGAGATCACAGTGACTGTGGTTGTTGTGCTTAGAAGGAAAGTTTTTGTAAAGAGTCCACGAGGGTCTTTTGTTTTTTTTTTTAAGATTGTTCCCTAATATGCACCACATCAGATAATTATTTCTAAATGAAGTACATTCCACAATGCATTGGTTTTAAAGTCTTTGGCCATATGCATTAAAAACTATTAGTAAAATATTTTTGAAGGTGAGTAATCATCCAACATGAACTAACATTTTTTATAGTGATTAAGCCTTTGCGGCAATATGTTTAATAGGAAATCTTAGATGGAACTACTTTGAAACGGTATTTTTAGGAATTATAAAACTTTATATCTAATACTGTTTTTTTAAGGAACATTGTATGTAGAGCATATTTCATGTAAGGTATTAAAATCTTACATAAAGGGCAAAGACATTTCTTTTACAAAAAAAATAATAATAATGGATATTCCTTTTGACTCCTTTCAGAGACCATTATAAAACAGAATATGAAAATAAACTACGTGATGAACTGGAACAGATCAAATTGAAAACTAATCAAGAAATCGATCAACTCCGAAGTGCCTCTCGGGAAATGTATGAACGGGAAAACAGGTAAAAAAAAAAGAAAAGTAGGACATTTCTGTGATATTTTATTGGTGTTTGAAGCTTATAGTTTTATTGAAATTAAACTTTAGTTCATGATGTAATGTCTTTTTTAATATGTTAAAGTTTGTCATAAATCTAAATCTAAGTATAATGGAATATTAAAGTTCTCAGGCCTTTGATAACTAGCTTACAACAGGGTTTGTCAGACATTAGGCCTGTTTATTCTGTTATTCCTATTATCTTTTTATTACCCTGTTAACTTGTCCTTTTGCCTTTATTAAGGACAGAAATGAAAAGGAAATTAGAATTAAGAGATATTAGTTCTTCCAGTAACATGCCAGTGATTTCTCCAGGAAATTTCAAAGACTGGAATAATAATAAGAATTATTGCCTATGCCTCATTTAGCTGCTGGACCTAAAAGAAATCATATTTTTAGATAATCTTAAAGAAGGATAGGTTTTATTCATGCAGTTACTTTGGCATATATCAGGTTTCCTTAGTGATTAGCAGTATTAAGGGAAAAATAAATGCTACTTATTTCAATAGCAGTTATTTTTATATACCGTCATTATGATTCATATGGCTTTTCAAAGTTGACATTTAGAGGGAAATTTATTTGGAAATTAATTGTCATACTAATTTATTAACACTGACTTGAGTGTGTTTGATCTTTGCCAATAAGCAAGACTTTAAATCAGACTGTGACTTTTGGACTCTGTGGGAGAAGGCGAGGGTGGGATGTTCTGAGAGAATAGTATTGAAACATGTGTACTATCAAGTGTGAAACAGATCACCAGCCCAGGTTGGATGCATGAGACAAGTGCTCAGGGCTGGTGCACTGGGAAGACCCAGAGGGATGGGATGGGGAGGGAGGTGGGAGGGGGGATCAGGATGGGGAACACATGTAAATCCATGGCTGATTCATGTCAATGTATAGCAAAAACCACTACAATACTGTAAAGTAATTAACCTCCAACTAATAAAAAGAAATGAAGAAAAAAAAAGAGAGAGATGCCAGGAAAAAAAAAAATCAGACTGTGGATGGTATTAGAGAAGTTTACACTTGTACTCTCAGAACAATAAATTTGTTAGCAAATATTTACTAACCATGTACTAATACATGTCATGAGCCATAGATACAGTGGTGACCTTTACCTTCACAAAGCTGGCAGTCTAATGGAGAAATAAAGGAACAATGAGCAAAAGTATGATGATGATAGAGCAAACGGCAGGATACTCAGAATGAGACCATATAGACTCAAGGTGTATCTAACTGAGCCCTGGGAGGAACTGGGGAAGGTTACCTGGAGGGAGAAATGTGTATGCTAACATCAGCATGGTGACTAAGAGTAAGACTGTCAGTTATGGAAGGGAAGGAAATTAGGGGCACTAATGCATACCCTGGAGACAAGTCAAAATGAAGTTTTTTTAACAAACTGCAAATAATTTAGTATGGTTAGCCCATAGACTGAGAGGCAGTGAGTTGTAAGAAATGAAGCAGAAAAGGGAAATGGGTCCTAATTATGCATTTGAGCCATTGTCTAACATCATAAAGGGTTAGAAGATTTTGAGACTATGCGTGATATGATCTGACTTTATATAAGAAGTCCATTCTGTGATGTGGAGGAAGACTGAGTATATAAAGCTGTGGACAAGGAGGCCTCTTTTAGAGATTGTTTCCCTTACCAAGGTGGCAAGTAATGATGGAACTACAGTAATAGCAGCAGAAATGGGGAGGATTGGGCCAGACTGGGAAAAATGCTCAGGAGGTAGAACTAAGCTAACTGGATAGTTAGGAGGATTCAGTGACTAGACTGGACTGGGGAGTGAGAAGGATGTCACTAAGTTCTTGATTGGGCAACCGTGGGGACAGTGATGCAGTCTTTAAAGCATCAGAAAAACACATGGCTTCACCTGAGAAAGATGACAAATTTAGTTTAGTTTCATTAAGTGTATGTGACATATGTGAATAGAAAAATTGACTGTATAAGATCTGAATCTTAGAAGAAAGATCCAGACATGCGCTAAACCTGTGGCATAGGTAATGCTACTATTCTCTTTTACAAAGAAGTACTTTTAGTCCTGTGACTCAGTTCTGTTATGGGATTTTGTAATAAAGGCTTTTATTGGTCAACTTAAAAATCTTAAAATTTATGGGATTGTTTCTATGATAAACATGCATGATTGCTTCCAAATAGTACACATAGCCACATAAACCTTAGTATGTAGCCATTTTGAGAATGTACTGATTTTTTAGTTTTTGTTGTTGTTATTGTGGGTGGTGGTAGTGATTTTCATTTTTTCTAAAGTCCTTTAAAATACAGCTCAGGTATTTGCAATTTGTATTTACAAATTACAAATGCAATTTACAAATTGTATTTACAAATTTACATGTATTTATAAATTGATGTAAGCTAGCCTCTCTTCTCTAAAATGACTGGTAGCAGTAGGTTGGGAAACAGATGATGGAACCATTTCTGGAAGCAGGGAAAATGAACAGGTTTCCTTTTCCCCTGTATTCTGACTCCATAGCCACGTCAAAGTGGATGCCACCTAGTCAGGTTCTTCTGGGATTGGGGCTGCTGCTGCTGCTGCTGCTAAGTCGCTTCAGTCGTGTCTGACTCTGTGCGACCCCATGGACGGCAGCCCACCAGGCTCCCCCGTCCCTGGGATTCTCCAGGCAAGAACACTGGAGTGGGTTGCCGTTTCCTTCTACAATGCATAAAGTGAAAAGTGAAAGAGAGGTCGCTCAGTCATGTCTGACTCTTCGCAACCCCATGGACTACAACCTACCAGGCTCCTCCGTCCATGGGATTTTCCAGGCAAGAGTACTGGAGTGGAGTGCCATTGCCTTCTCCAGGGATTGGGGCTACCACCCTAGATACCCCAGCCAGCCACCAGGATGACTGCATGATAGTGAATCTAGGATGGATGGTTGCCACCAGGTGGAGCCAGACTGCAGCCTGGGCCCCCAGCCAGCTGTGATACAGGCTCACCTGTATCATTTTATTAACCTCACAGTAATCTAATCGTATGTTTTATGTGGCTGAATTCTTTTGAATCCCAGTTTCCTCATTCTGGCAGGAGTTAACTGTAGTTAGAGCTTACATTCCACTTGTCTTTCACAAGGTAAAAATAAATTGTAAATTATTTCCTTTGAAACTTACAGCAAAATAATTAAGGAAAGGGTTTTAGTGTTCCTTGTTATGAAACATGATATCCCGAAAACACAAGAGTACTCATTTAGGTGTTTTTGTGTCTGAGCAAATTGATCACTTGTTCTTGACTTAGATGTTTATGCTGATTACTTTTACTTCATCAAAGTATGCTGTCATAATATGAATTAAAATGGAAAAAGTACTTACACTTGCATATATGTACTTAGTCTCCTTGCCCCTTGGGCAGTAAGCATTTTTAGGAGAAAGTTAGATTAGAGAAATATGTTTTGCTTTTGGTTTGTTTTCTATGCAATGGAGGATATTATAAGAGAGTGCCTTTTTAAAGACTTAAATATAAGTCATGACACTGTAAAACCCCTAGAGAGAAATACAAAATATTCTCTAACATAAGTTGTAGCAATCAGTCTCTCAAGTCAATAGACATAAAAGCAAAAATAAAGAAATGGACCTAATCAAACATAGAAACTTGTGCATAACAAAGGAAACCATAAACAAAATGGAAAAAATGGCATATAGAATGGGAGAAAATATTTGCATATAATACAGCAAGGCTTCATTTCCAAAATATACAAATAGTTCATATAACCCAATAACAAAAAAGCAAACAACCCAATCAGATAATGAGCAGAAGACCTAAATAGACATTTATCCAAAGAAGACACACAGATGGCCAGTAGACACATGAAAAGATGCTCAATGTGTCTAATTATTAGAGAGATGCAAATCAAAACTACAGTGAAGTGTCACTTCACACCAGTCAGAATGGCCGTCATTTAAAAGTCTAAAAATAACAAAAATGATGGAGAGAGTGTGGAGAAAAGGGAATCTCCTACATTGTTGGTGGGAATGTAAATTGGTTGCACCCACTACGGAAAACAGAATGGAGATTCCTTTAAAATCTAAAATTAGTTGCTGTATGATTCAACATTCCTACTCCTGGGCATGTATCTGGAGAAAGCTCTATAATTGAAAAAGATATGTGCACCCATGTGTTCATAGCAGCTATACAATGAAATAGTACTCAGCCATAAAAAAGAATGAAACAGTGCCCCTATGTGGCAGCGTCATGGACGGACCTAAAGATTATCATATTAAGTGAAGTAAAGTGAACAGACAAAGATGAAAACTGTATGACATCAGGTATATGTAGAATCTAAAATATAATACAAATGAACTTATTTACAATACAGAAACATTCTCACAGACATAGAAAATAAACTTAGGGTTACCAAAGGAGGGGCAGGCATAAATTAGGAATTTAGGATTGACAGATACAAACTACTCTATAAAACAAACAACATCCTACTGTATATTACAGGGTACTATATTCAATATCCTGTAATAAACCTAATGGGCTTCCCTGACGGTTCACTGGTAAAGAATCAACCAATCCTGCCAATGCAGGAAATGTGAGTTTGATTCCTGAGTTGGGAAGATCGCCTGGAGAGGGAAATGGCAACCCACTGCAGTATTCTTGCCTGAAAAATTCCATGGACAGAGGAGCCTGGCAGGCTACAGTCCATGGAGTCACAAAAGAGTCGGACACAACTGAGTGACTAAATAGCAACAACCATGAACCATAATGGGGAAAAAAAAATATGTACTGAAGGTTGAGATTTAATGAAGTAATTTTGCTACTTTAATAAAGAGAAAGAGTGCCTTTTTATGTCCTCTTCTTAGATGTAAAAGAAAGATGGAACTCATTCCATCCAATCTTGATCTGCCTCTGCAGTCAGTCATATCAGTAGTTTGTGAAGTTAAGGGGTTGAGAGGTAAGGGGAAGAGAAAATAGAGATGAAGACTTAAGAAATGGCTGAGATAAGCAAAAAGAGAACTTATGTATTTGGGTACATCTAAAATACTTTATTTAGAATTATTATGTGTATGCATGCTTTGGCTCAGTCTAGGAGTTGGGTTTCTTGTCTTTTTCTGGACTTTATTCTTCTTTAAAATGATACTTGGGAGTTGTGTGAAATAATGAGTGAAACTCACTCTGGTGGTGAGATTTACTATATAAAAGACTTCTTACTTAGTAGGACCCTCTTGTGCATTTGGAAGAAAAGCATTAGTCCCTGAACAGGGAGTATAGTGTGAGAGAGATTTGGAATGAGACAAATTCTGGCTGTACGACTTTATTAGCTGAGTGAATATGTTACTTAATATCACTGAAGTTTAATTTTTTGTTATATAAAATGAGCTAGTATATTTCACAGGGTGATCTGTAAGTTCTAAATGAGATAAAATATGTAAAAAGTACACTATAATTATAAAGCTGTATATAAATGGTAGTTATTTAGGTACCTTTTATTTATGCTGCTGCTGCTGCTAAGTCGCTTCAGTCGTGTCTGACTCTGTGCGACCCCATAGACGGCAGCCTACCAGGCTTCCCCGTCCCTGGGATTCTCCAGGCAAGAACACTGGAGTGGGTTGCCATTTCCTTCTCCAATGCATGAAAGTGAAAAGTGAAAGTGAAGTTGCTCAGTCATGTATGACTCTGCGACCCCATGGACTGCAGCCCACCAGGCTCCTCCCATCGATGGGATTTTCCAAGCAAGAGTACTGGAGTGGGGTGCCATGGCCTTCTCCGTTTTATTTATGAGAAATGCTTAAAAAATTTCTTGTATCCATTATGTTGACAGTTTAAGTAAAATGAGCATTGTATAAAAGAAAACCAGTAACATCATGGAATTGTTTGCATGCCTGTGAGCTCAGTTGCCAAGTCATGTTTGACTGTTCGCAGCCCCGTGGTCTGCAGCCCACCAGACTCCTCTGTCCATGAGATTCTCTAGGCAAGAATACTGGAGGAGGTAGCCATTCCCTTCTCCAAGGGATCTTCCCGACCCAGGGATCAAACTCAGGTCTTCTTCATTGCTGACAAGTTCTTCACCATCTGAGCCACCAGGGAAGCCCTGGAATTGTTTATCATCACTTAAAGGCAGTATTATAAAATATGTAATTATTCTTAAGTGTTGATTTCCATGGCATTTAACCATTTTTGTTAAATAAGACAATATAAGCATAGAGGGTCTGCATGCCATTTGTTTCAGTCTAAATTTCTGCATTAAATGGCTTACTTACTGTTGATTAATATTGTGAGATGGTGAAATAAGAGGAGATAAATTCAGCTGATTAAGTTTTTCCGGAACGTAAAACTGATTCATTGTTATAACCACAGAAAGAGCTATACGCATAGTAATACTGTAAAAAGAGTTGAGTAAAGAAGAGCTTGTGAGAGATGCTCATTATACTTTTTTTTTCTGCACAGAAAAATGTGAAAATGCAAATTGCTTTACAGTTATTTAAAAGGGGGAAAGCAGTAGAGAAAAGGAGATCAAAAATATGCTTTTAAGTGTAACAATTAGTATTGCTTTAGTGATTTTATTTTCTCACCATATCACTGAAAACCATCTTGACCACAATTTATCATCTTCCAAAGTACTCAAGAAGAAATTTAAAGAAATAAAAAACTTAAGTTTTGCGTAGAATCTCAGAGTGATATTAAGCACCTTTGAATCTTGGATCTGTTTATTTACAAAAGTTAGTTGAGTATACATAACACATTACAATAGGTGAATTGCAACTAGTGTACAGGGATTTCGTTCATGATTTGAGAAGTGTATGCCCTCATTAGCACTTAAACAAGCACACGTCTTTCACTCTTATCTTAACAGATATGGGGCAGGGTGTGGGGGGGAACATGCCACATGACAGTGGGGTCTTCCCACCAGGGGTTGAACTCATGCTCCCTGCAATGGGAACTTGGAGTCTTGAGCACGGAGTCTTAAACCACTGGACTGCCAGGGACGCCCTGTATGTTTTTAAAGTTCTTCTATGAAAAAACTTAACCATATTAATACTGTCTTTGCAGTTAGACTATGCTGAAAGTATGTGGCTTTACAGATAACATCTCAAATAATTGTAAATGAAGTTTTATTATTAGCTATTTGTTATTGTACATTATTTTCTTTATGCACTGTCGGTGATTACCACAGGTGTTCACTGCTTAATTGATATTTAAGAATTCTCAAAGTGTTTAGGGTATTCCAGGTATGAAGCAGTGAGAGTTTGAGTTATGCAAAAACTTAGATTTGCCTGCACTGTTTAGTTCATAGGATGGTGAGAGAGGCTGGTTGAAGAATAGGGTCAGATTTTTACACGTTCTGTTGTCAGGTTATTTTAGGAGATTTTATAGTAAAAGAGTGACATGATATATTCAGTTTTTTGTAATCACAGTTGGCAGTGTAAGGTGGATTATGATTGTAAAGGACATGAAGGCAGGAAGACTGGTTAGGGGATGGTTGCAAAATTTAAGTGAATATGAAAAATGGAAAGAGAAAATAAAAGTTGAAAGAATATTTATAGTAGAATTGACAAGACCTGGTGATTGGCAGGAAGTGAACAAGAATGACTCATCTCTTCTGCTGAGTCTCTATTCTATTCTAGTCTCAGAGAGATGACTAGTTAGACACGGCCATTAACTCAAGGTTATAAACAAAATTGAGAAAGGAAGATAATTAATTTCTGATGTTTTACAGATATGACAGCTCCGATCAAGCTCCAGAGTACCTTCTCTAAGATCATATTGTTTGTCTGTTGTTCATTAAGACAATTTTATTATTTATTTTATTATTATTGGGGTAGCATTTGATTGGTGACATTATATACAGTTTCATGGATACAGTAGTGTGCATCTACTTGTGTACAGCGGTGTATACAGATACCCTGCGACATGCTTACCACCAAAACCTTGTTTTTCATCTGTCATCATACAGTTGGTCACTTTTACCCGTTTTGCCCTTCCCTTCCCTTTCTCCTCTAGTAACCACCACACTGTCCTCTGTATGTTTGTGTTCGTTTCTGTTTGGTTTGGCTTGTTCATTTACTTTGTTTTTATTTATTTACTAGTTTTTTATAGTCCACGTATGAGTTAGATCATACAATATTTGTCTTTCTCCATCTGACATACTTCATTTGGCATAATAACCTCAAGGTCCATCCATGTTATTGCAAATGGCAAAATTTCATCTCTTTTTTATTGCTGAGTACTATTCCATTGGGGGTGTGTGAGTGTGTGTGTGTGTGTGTGTGTGTGTGCAAATTAGTGTTTTCTTGTTCTTAGACTATATATCCAAAAGTGAGATAACTGGATCATATGGGAGTTCTATTCTTAGTTTTTTGAAGAATCTTCATACTGTCTTCCATAGTGGCTGCACCAATTTACATTCCCACCAACAATGTTTAAGGGGTCCCTTTTCTCCACATCCTCTTCAACACTTGTTATTTCTTGTCTTTTTGATAATAGTTGTTCTTATCCGGTGTAAGGTAATAGCTCGTTGTGGTTTTGCTTTGCGTTTCTCTAATAATTGGTGATTTTGAACATCTTTTCATGTACCTATTGAGCACCTGTATGTCTTCCTTTGAAAAATGTCTGTTAAGCTCTTCTGCCCATTTTTATTTGGGTTGTTTTTTGTTGTTGAGTTGTATGAGTTCTTTATATATTTTGTATATTAATCCCTTATATTGTGTGTATCATTTACAAACATCTTCTCCCATTCAGTAGGATCATTGTTGTGTTATTGATGATTTTCCTCACTGTGCAGGTTATTAATTTAATGTTATCTATTTGTTTATTTTTGCCTTTGTTTCCCTTGCCTGAAAAGACATATCTGGAAAAATATTGCTAAGACTGATGTCAAAGAGCATACTGCTTATGTTTTCTTTGAAGAGTTTTATGGTTTCAGGTCTTACATTCAGATTTTTAATCCATTTTGAGTAAATTTTGTTTATGATGTGAAATAGTTTTTTGCATGTGGCTGTCCAGTTTTCACAACACCATTTATTGAGGAGGCAGTCCTTTCTCTACTGTATGTTCTTTGCTCCTTTGTCATCCCACATGTGTCGGTTTATCTCTGGGCTCTCTATTTTGTCACACTGATCCATGTATCTGTTTTTCTGCCAGTACCATTCTGTTTTGATTACCGTGGTTTTGGAGTATAGGTCGAAGGCAGGATGTGTGATGCCTACAGTTGTGTTCCTTTTTCTCAGGATTGCTTTGGCAGTTAGAGATCTTTTGTGGGTCTATGTGATTTTTAGAAAGTTTTGTTCTGTTTCTGTGAAAAAATATCCTTGGGGTTTTCATAGGGATTACCTTGAGCTTTAGACTGCTCTAGGTAATAAGGACATTTCAACAATGTTAATTCTTCCAACCCATGATCCCAGAACATCTCTCCACCTGTTTGTGTCTTTTTCAGTGTCTTTCAACAATAAGATCACATAGTTTATAACTAGGAATTTTCTCTACTGTGCCCCAGATATAATTCCCCTGAGCCCTCAGGAAAGACCCTGAGGCAAGAAGGGATCTTAAGCTGCTGAAGCTTCTGTAGCAGTTTTCTCTGTTTTCCCCAGGATACTCTTACAAATATTATTGTTTTATTTTTATACAATAAAAAATCTTGGGAAACATTGCCCTAATTGTCATTCTCTAAATGAATACCATCGTATTTTTAAAATTTTTTATTAAGTATAATTGACTTGTATTATATTAGCTTCTGGTGTACAGCATAGTAGTTCAGCCTTTTTAATAGATCCTACTTGATGCAAAGTAATCACAAAATCATGGCTATAGTTCCCTGAGCTGTACAATACATTCTTATTGCTTATTTATTTTTTACATAGTAGTTTGTGTCTTTTAATCTCATACACCTATCTATCTCCTCCCCTAGATTTTCATATTTAGATTATATACTAACTAGAGCTACTATTTATTGAGTGTGCATAAATAGATGTATCACATACATTGTAGAGAGAATTAAATTGAGCATTTTATGAGGTTGTAGGTATTAATATCTCCATTTTACAATGTAGAAACTGAGACACTGAGAGGTTGTGATTTTTCTGTAATTGTAGACATTTTAACTGGTGAAACTAGATACTTCTGACTCTATAATGTAATGAAGATTCCCATCTTACTGGCCAAGTCTATGAAAATTGACAAAAAATTTCTTACTGAAACTTATTTTAGTGATAATGTTTTGGGGAAAGAATCTCAGCCTTTTCAGAGAATTTGCAAATCTTGAAAGCTTCGCAGGTGGTGCTAGTGATAAAAGAATCTGCCTGTCAGTGCAGGAGACTTAAGAGATGGGTATTTGATCCAGGTTCAAGAAGATCCCCTGGAGGAGGGCATGGCAATTTGCTCCAATATTCTTGCCTAGAGAATCCCCATGGACAGAGGAGCCTGGTGGACTACAGTCCACAGGGTCTCAAAGGGTTGGACATGACTAAACCAATTTAGCACGCACATACGCACACAAACCCTACTTCACACTTGAAGGCTGAGTGTGAATTATGAGAACTGTATAAAAGCATTTGTGATTTTGAAAATTAGAGAAGAGACCTTTATTTTTCTATACAATGGTGTTTTTGGGGAGGGCCTGCCTCTCTGAGACTCCTCTCCTTAGTCCCGGGCCCTGCACCTGTAACTAGAGCCGGTCCCCTCTGCTGCACAAGGGCGCACTCCAGCAGTTCTCCCTTCTGTCTCCTACACTAGCAGTTTCCCCCTTTCCCCATGGATAAGCATATTGTTTCTCCTCTCTTTAAAAAACCTCTGTATCTCCCTTCCCACCCTAACCCCCCATTTCTAATCACTGTCCCCATTTTGTTCTCTGCTTTGCGGCCAGATTCCTGCAAAGAGGTTATATGCTCATTTTTTGTCGTTGTCAGTCAGTCGTGTCCGACTCTTTGTGACCCCATGGACTGCAGCATGCCAGGCTTCCCTGTCCTTCACCATCTCCCAGAGTTTGTTCAAATTCATGTCAGTGATGCCAGCCATCTCATCCCCTGTCGTCCCCCTTTCCTCCTGCCTTCAACCTTTCCCAGCATCAGGGTCGTTTCCAATGAGTTGGCTCTTCGCCTCAGGTGGTCCAAAGTATTGGAGCTTCAGCTTAAGCATCAGTACTTCCAGTGAATATTCAGGGTTGATCTCCTTTAGGATTGACTGGTTCGATCTCCTTGCAGTCCAAGGGACTCTCAAGAGTCTTCCTCAGCACCACAGTTCAAAAGCATCAGTTCTTCGACACTCAGCCTTTTTCATTGTCCAACTCTCACATCTGTACATGACTACTCATTCTTTACCATTTTAAAAGTTCACTAGCAAGCTTTGCCCTCTTCCCCCATACCAGTCTAACAAAGCTACTCTTACCACAGCTCCCAGAGACCATGTTGCCCAAAGTGTAGTGGTCAGGTTCTTAGTTCTCATCTTACTTGACCACAGCAATGTTGAATGCAGTTGATTACTCCCTCTTCCTGGAAACATAGTCTAACTGCCTTCCAGGATCCCGCACCGTGACTTTTGCCCTTCGTCACTGGCTGTCCTTATTTTCTTTACTGGTCCTCCCCGTCTCCTCGACATCTTTGGCAGCTGCTTCCATGGCGTTTCCACTTGGTTATGTAATAAGCCGATCTTTTAATTTAATGTGTCTGGAAGCAAACTTCCCTCCAACCTAGCTCTGCCTCAGTCTGCTGCTGCTGCTGCTAAGTCACTTCAGTCGTGTCTGACTCTGTGCAACCCCATAGACGGCAGCCCACCAGGCTCCCCCATCCCTGGGATTCTCCAGACAAGAACACTGGAGTGGGTTGCCATTTCCTTCTCCAGTGCATGAAAGGAAAAGTGAAAGTGAAGTCGCTCAGTCGTGTACAGCTCTTCGCGACCCCATGGACTGCAGCCTACCAGGCTCCTCCGTCCATGGGATTTTCCAGGCGAGAGTACTGGGGTGGGTTGCCATTGCCTTCTCCCTGCCCCAGTCTGACCCAGTGCAATTAAAGACAACTCTAGTCTTCTCGCTCAGACCAAAAACCTTGAGATCCTTTTCAAAATCTCTTTCTTATTTTCCATGTTTTAGTCATTCTAAGATCCTTTTGATTGTGTCTTCAGAATTTATTGATCTTTTATCATCTCACAGATATAGCCTCGGTTCAAGCGACCATTATCTCTTGCTCTGATTACTGCAAGAACCCCTTAAGTGGTCCCAAATCTTCCTTCTGTCTTCCTGTTAAATAGTAGGTCAAATTGGATCACTCCTCTGCTCAGGTAAAAAGGCATTCCATCTTACTCCATCAAAGTTTAAATGATTAAAAACGAAATTATAAGTGATTAATATGACCTGTGATAACTACATGTTCTATGCCTAGTATCCCCAAATTTCTTTCACAGCCTCTGTTCTAAGCACTTGCTTAATCACCTTGCCTCCTCTTCCTCTGACTGTTAGGTGTGTTTCCCACCTCCTTTGTATTTACAGTTCCCACTGCTTAACCACCACTTCTGGATGTCCTGGAGCCCTATCTCCTCACTTTCTCCACACCTTCAGATGTCACTTGCTCTCTTCATTTTTCCTGCTGAGTCTGTTTAAAACTATGGAAGCCCCCTCTTCTCCTGTACTTGCTCACCCACACTCATTAACCCCTTCTCTGCTTTATTTTTCTCCAAGAACTTAGGACCTACTGGCATATGTTTGGTTTCTTTCCTATTACAGTGTAATCTCCATATGAGTAAGGACTTTCATCTGTTGTTCAGTGTCACACTCCCCTGTGCCAATGTCTGATTTATAGTAAGTGCTCAATACATACTTGTTTAGTGAAAGAATGATTTATTCCTACTTTAGAGAAATCAGACTATGGGTTTAGATGAAATGAAAACCTGGACAAGATTTATAATAAGATGGATTTACAGGACCTAGCTTGGCAATTGACATTTATAGTCACTCAGTTAACTGTCCACCAGAGTCACCTAGTTTCATTTTAATATATTCCATTTTATTCCATCAGCTACTTGTTAAACCTCAACACATTAATGGAACAAGTGTTTTGCATTTTGGTACTTACCATTTTTATAATTTTAAAAGATCATTTATCTACTTTTGGCTGAAATTTTCACATCTATAAAATCAAGAAAATCTACTTGGGAACCAACTAACATAAAGGGAAGAAAAGTCTAGCTTGTTCATTTGACAAATAATCTCAGTAAGTTTCCACTCTTAGAATGCCTAGCTTCCCCCAAGAAAGTATGTTATATAAGATTTCTACTTTGCTTTTTTTTTTTCATGTCCTGTTCATTCACTTGTCAACTATCTATATTAATTAAAGGACAGGTTATCAGTCATTGATTGTATAATAGCAGATAATCCACTTAGAATTCTTTTATTTCATGTCATCTTAAAAACAAATACAAACGAGCAGTTGTATGTTTTGTCCTGGAGGAAGAATCTGAAGGTAGAGATTAATTCAGATGCTTTTCTAATAAGTAAGCTTGTCTTATAAACAGCCAGTTTCAGTCCCTTTTTTGTTCCAACTAGAAAAAATATGTTCATTTTTATTAAACAAAAATATTTTTATGTGGAGACGGAAGGAGGAGAATGGGTTGCTTAGCCATGCTTGCTGAAGTCTTCTGATGACCATGTTTCTTTTGCTGTGTATCCTTGGTCAGTTTCAAGTTCTGAGGCATTTGAAATGTTTATTCAGACTAATACATGCTCTTGGCATTGTCAAATTCTATTTTTTTCCTATTAGAATTCTAAAAGTTCCTAAAGTTTTTCTCCTTCTTGTCACAGTCTTCTTAACACTTTCTAAGTATGTATTTCAGTTTGGCCTATTGATACCATGAAATTTTATCAAATGTATCTTGCTGCTAAAAAAGTAAGAAAATACTTTCCTTCCTGTGCAGAACTCTAGTATTATTGTATAATATTTTGTACTGAGGTTTGCAGATTTCAGTTGTGGGATTATTATTGTTATTCAGTCATTAAGTCGTGTCCAACGCTTTTCCAACCTCATGGTCTGTAGCCTGCCAGGCTCCTTTGTCCATGGGATTTCCCAGGCAAGACTGCTAGAGTGCTCCCCAAGTGACTGCCTAGAAGGGTAGGATAGGGTTGGGAGTTGGGGAGAGATTCAAGAGAGAGGGGACATATGTATGCCTATGGCTGATTCGTGTTGATGTGTGGCAGAAACCAACATAGTAATATTGTAAAGCAGTTATCTTCCAATTAAAAATAATAATTAAAAAAAAAAGAACCCTGAAGTGGGTTGCCATTTCCTTCTCCAGGAAATCTTCCCAGACCAGGGATCAAACCCATGTCTCTTGCATTGGCAGGAGAGTTCTTTACCACTGAGCCATAGAAGCCCCAAAAGCCCATACTTTTGGATAAACTTACATATTCGAAGTCATCTCTGCCCAGATACACTAGGTTGCATATGAAATATATCTATTTTGTTGTAACAGTTAAATTCTTTTGTTGGAGAAATAGTTAAGAACTTAACTCTTAAAGTTTATTGTTTGAATGTTATAATTTAAGTGATATCTTCCAGTTTTTTTTCCATAGAAGTCCTGGTTTATGTCTATTTCTTTGGCATAATCATATTTTTTTTGTTTTTGGCTATGCTGGGTCTTCGCTGTGGTGCCCAGGTTTCTCTTGTTGTGGTGCTTAGATTCTAGAGCATGCAGACACAGTTGTTGCGGCACGTGGACTTAGTTGCTCTGTGGCATATGGGATCTTAGTTCCTCAACCAGGGATCGAACCCACATCCCGTGCATTGGCAGGCAAATTCTTAACCACTGGACCATGAGGGAATTCCCTGGCATAATTATTAACAGCACCTTCTTTCACTCAAAAAGCACCTAAGTTGAAAGATATATTATTTGGACATGAATGATAATACTAGGCTATTTACTTTTTTTTTGCATTTTGCATGGAATTGATAAGATTTCTTTTCCCTTTTCTACTATCTTTCCTCTTAATCGACCTCCCACGTGCAAATATAGAATGATGGGAAGAGATAAGCACATGTGTATGGAAGATGGAGCTAGTAGAAAGCAACATGAAAGAATTATGAAAAACAGTTTAGGAATCAAATGCTAGCTTTCTAAAAAGCATTTCTAAGGATGAAATATTTGAATTTGTGTAATTTAAAACATTTGCTATAATGTTGGCCACCTTCCAACATCTTTCTCTGTTATTATATTTGATTATATATACTCAGTTTGAACTTCGAAAATTTTAACTCCATTAGCTTGTTCATGCTCTTAATTTTTCAAGTTTGTCTTTTGAAGAACATTTGAGTTCCTGCTATTTGTCCTGTAATTGTATTTCTTTTACATTTTCTAATACATTTAACATTTTCAAGTGGATAGTTTATTAGTTACATGGCAGTTACGGTCTTAGCTGTGACAGGAATCAGTCCATCTGGTGTTTCATCAGACCAGCTTGAGTTTGCAAGAACATGGACCATAAATACAAATGTATAATATAGTCACAATTATTCTAAGAATTGTTTTTGACTTAACATCTATTTGTATTAGGAGATAATCATATAATATAAATCTCACAATGACAAGATTTCCCAAAGAGAAGATCTCTGTGAGACAAGGGTACTCTTCAGAGAGGCGGCCTAGTGTGATGAAGAGCATGGACCCGAGCACCATACGGTTTGGGTTCGAATTTGGGCTCCAGAGTTTATTTAGCATGTGACTATTGTAGGCACATACTTCTCTGTGTTTCAGTCTTGTCCTTTGTATTGTGGAGATAATGATACAACCTGTCTATACCTTGTGGAGTTGTTGTGAAGGTTAGATGAGTTATTATTAATATACGTACAGTGCCTGCCGAAGTTCCTAGTACAGCATGAGCACTCTCTGTTACTGTCACTGTTATTGTCAGTGGAAGAATTGCAATTTCTCTCCCGGACTAAAACATTAAATGTCAATTCGTAACATTAAAGGAAGTATCTCTAGTCTTTATGTTAAAAGGAATTGTGCTATTTCTTACTGAAGTATGCAGGTTGTGGCAGGATGTGGAAGGCATGGTACCTGATAAGACCGGTTTACACAGAAATCTTACCAGCAGACACCTGTGGGAAGACTTGTTGGTAGAAACTTGAGTTTCAAGCACTTTCTCCCACTCATTTTCTTTTTCTTTTTTTGAGTTAACTTTATTTATTGGTCCTTCAAGGGCCAACTTTCATGTCTTTCATTCACTCATCTGTTCCTCTGGTTAAAAATAAACAACTCCTCTTCTTTGTGGCCATAGAACTTGTTTATGCATTAATATAGCACTAATGATAGTCAGTTTCCCTGGTGGCTCAGCTGGTAAAGAAACCTCCTGTAGTGAAAGAGAGCCGGGTTCAATCCCCAGGTTGGGAAGATCCCCTGGAGAAGGGAACAGCTACCCACTCCAGTATTCTGGCCTGGAGAATTCCATGGACTGTATAGTCCATGGGGTCACAAAGAGTTGGCCACAACTGAGCGACTTTCACTTCACTTCACTTCAATGATAATTAGTTGGATGATACAGACTTTCTTTCTTTCTCTTCCGGTTTTACTGAGATATAATCGACACAGCACTGTATAACGTTAAGGTATATAGCATAATGATTTGACTTTTATACATCATGAAGAGATGACCACATGAAGTTAAGTGAACACCCATCATTTCACATAGATAGAAAATTAAAGAAATGGCATCACTGACTCAATGAACGTGAGTTTGAATAAGCTCCAGGAGTTGGTGATGGACAGGAAAGCCTGATGTACTGCAGTCCATGGGGTCGCAAAGAGTCAGATACAACTGAGCATCTGAACTGAACTGAACTGATGAGAACTCTTAGGATTTATTCTCTTAACTTTTATAGGTGATGTACAACAATGCTAATTATATTTATCATGTTGTACATTACAGAGATGCAAGTTTGATCCCTGGGTTGGGAAAATCCCCTGGAGAAGGGCATGGCAACCCACTCCAGTGTTCTTGCCTGGAGAATCCCATGGACAGAGGAGCCTGGCAGATTACAGTCCATGGGCTCTCAAAGAGTTGGACATGACTGAAGCAGCTTAGCATGCAGGCACATTACTAGCACTTGTTTACCTTATAACTGGAAGTTTGTACCATTTGGTCACTTTCATCCAATTTCCCCTCCTCCTACCACTCCCCCTGCCCCAACTCATGTACACTGATCTTTTTTTTCCTGTAAGTTTGTTGACTTGTTTGTTTCTGTGGTATGATGACCTACAATACTATGTTAGTTCTTGTTACACAGCTTAGGGATTCCATGCATGCATGCGTGCTTAGTTGCTCAGTCGTATCTGACTCTTTGCAACCCTGTGTACTATAGCCCGCCAGGCTCCTCTGTCCTTGGGATTCTCCAGGCAAGAATGCCGGAGTGGATTGCCATTCCCTTCTCCAGGAGATCTTCCCGACCCAGAGATGGAACATCAGTCTCCTGCATTAGAGGCGAATTCTTTACGGTCTAAGCCACCAGGAAAGCCCATAGTGATTCCATATTTCTATATATTTCAAGTGATCACTATGGTAAATCTGATTATTACATTTGCTTTTATTTCTAATGTCCATTTCTGCAGTAAAGGAAATATAGTTAGAGACTGGAGCTTTTCCACCTACCAACTAAGCTTTTATGATTAATTAGTACTGTAAATGTATCTACTTGGAATTTTGCAACTGAAATAACTTCTAGGATTAAAAAAAAAACTATATAGTATTTGAGAAATGAAAATTGCAACCAGTTTTGGATTACAGTTTACCTGTGGCAGGAATCAATCCTTCTGGTATTTTGTCAAGCCAGTTGGAGTTTGAAAGAGCGTGGGTCATAAAAACAAGTATATAATATATTCACAATTTTTCTAAGAATTGTTTTTGACTTAACATCTATTTGCATTGAGATAATCATATAATATAAATCTCATAATGACAGAATAACTAAAATATGTAGATCATTTAGTGATGAAAAACATGTGTGTTTAATATATTCTGAGGATATCATTCTATCTATAAAATTAAAAATTTTGTATCTCAGTTAATTTAGTAATAATCGAATATTTTTGAAAGTCTTTACAATCAAGATGATACCAGAAAATAATGGCATGCCATTTTGTGATGTATCTTTTAAAAGATACCTCCACTTAGATAATAATATGCAGAAGCTATTTTCTATTTAGTAAGAGTTGTCTATACTCCAGTTTTTTTTTTAATTATTTTATTTCTGGCTCATAAGGTATTTTACTAATGAATCTCTATTTGTTGACACTTTCTGAATTTTGAATTTCTTGTTAGCATCACTGTACAAAAGATGACATCAAGCCACTGGCACAACAAATATGACCCCTAAACATTTCTGTCTAATAGTTTTTAGATAGATTTATTCAAATTGTGTGGGTTTTCGTGGCTCCCTCCTGACATTCTCCATCAGTAATAAAAACCAAATTCTAATATCCAGTCCTGTTCTTTATGGGAGATAGGTGATATAATGTAGAAAATACTCACTTTGGAATAAAACAGAGCTGAGCTCAATTTATGGCTTTAATACTAAAACTCCTACTTGGACCCAGGGATTTAAGCCCTCTAAGCAATTTACTCAACCGTAAAGTAGATTAGAAAATACGACACCAAGGATTTCTAGGCATTAAGTGACCACAATCATTTACATTATACTCCAAATTTATTAATGTTATAGCTCTATTAGAGAAGAGGATTTAAAAAAAAAAATTGAATGACTCTGAAAGAAACTTACTGTTGGTATTTTTCTTGATCCAAACTTCTACTATGATAAAAAACCAAATAGGATTTGATTTTTGAAGGCCCCTATCTGGCTGTATACAGTTCATGCTGTTCATGAACAGTATGAAAAGGCAAAAAGATAGGACGCTCAAAGATGAACTCCCCATGTCGGTAGGTGCACAATATGCTACTGGAGATCAGTGGAGAAAGAACTCCAGAGAGAATGAAGTACAGAGCCAAAGCAAAAACAATACCCAGTTGTGGGTGTGACTGGTGATGGAAGCAAGATCCCATACTGTAAAGAGCAATACTGCATAGGAACCTGGAATGTTAGGTTCATGAGTCAAAGCAAATTGGAAGTGGTCAAACAGGAGATGACAAGAATGAACATCAACATTTTAGGAATCAGCAAACTAAAATGGTCTAGAATGGGTGAATTTAACTCAGATGACGATTATATCGACCACTGTGGGCAAGAATCCCTTAGACGAAATGGAGTAGCCATCATAGTCAACAAGAGAGTCCACAATGCAGTACTGGGATGCAGTCTCAAGAATGACAGAATGATCTCTGTTTGTTTCCAAGGCAAACCATTCAGTATCACGGTAATCCAAGCCTATGCCCCGATCAGTAAGGCTGAAGAAGCTGAAGTTGAATGGCTCTATGAAGACCTACAAGACCTTCTAGAACTAACACCCAAAAAAGATGTCCTTTTCATTATAGGGAACTGGAATGCAAAAGTAGCAAGTCAGGAAACACCTGGAATAACAGGCAAATTTGGCCTTGGAGTACAGAATGAACCTGGTCAAAAGGCTAATAGAGTTTTGTCAAGAGAATGCACTGGTCGTAGCAAACACCCTCTTCCAGCAACACAAGAGATAACTCTACACATGGACATCACCAGATGGTCAACACTGAAATCAGACTGATTATATTCTTTGCAGCCAAAGATGGAGAAGCTCTATACAGTCAGCAAAAACAAGACTGGGAGCTGACTGTGGCTCAGATCATGAACTCCTTATTGCCAAATTCAGACTGAAATTGAAGAAAGTAGGGAAAACCACTAGACCATTCAGGTATGACCTAAATCAAATCCATAACGATTATACAGTGGAAGTGAGAAATAGATTTAAGGGACTAGATCTGATAGACAGAGTGTCTGATGAACTATAGATGGAGGTTCGTGACATTACAGGAGACAGGGATCAAGACCATCCCCAAGAAAAAGAAATGCAAAAAAGCAAAATGGCTGTCTGAGGAGACCTTACAAGAAGCTGTGAAAAGGAGGAAAAAAAAAAGATATACCCATTTGAATGCAAAGTTCCAAAAATAGCAAGGAGAGATAAATCTTTCCTCAGTGATCAGTTCAAAGAAATAGAGGAAAACAATAGAATGGGAAAGACTAGAGATCTCTTCAAGAAAATTACAGATACCAAGGGAACATTTCCTACAAAGATGGGCTCAATAAAGGACAGAAATGGTATGGACCTAACAGAAGCAGAAGATATTAAGAAGAGGTGGCAAGAATACACAGAAGAACTGTACAAAAAAGATCTTCATGACCCAGATAATCATGATGGTATGATCACTCAACTAGAACCAGACATTGCCAATAGATGGGGAAACAGTGGCAACAGTGGCAGACTTTATTTTTTTCAGCTCCAAAATCACTGCAGATGGTGACTGCAGCCATGAAATTAAAAGATGCTTACTCCTTGGAAGAAAAGTTATACCAACCTAGACAGCATATTAAAAAGCAGAGACCTTACTTTGCCAACAAAGGTCCGTCTAGTCAAGGCTACGGTTTTTCCAATAATCATGTATGGATGTGAGAGTTGCACCATAAAGAAAGCTGAGCACTGAAGAACTGAAGCTTTTGAACTGTGGTGTTGAAGAAGACTCTTGAGAGTCCTTTGGACTGCAAGGACATCCAACCAGTCCATCCTGAAGGAAATCAGTCCTGAATATTCTGAATTTCAGGAAGGATTGATGATGAAGCTGAAACTCCCATACTTTGGCTACCTGATGTGAAGAAGTGACTCATATGAAAAGACCCTGATGTTGGGAAAGATTGAGAGCAGGAGGAGAAGGGAACGACAGAGGATAAGATGGTTGGATGGCATCACCGACTCGATGGACATGAGTGTGTATAGGCTACGGGAGTTGCTTATGGACAGGGAATCCTGGTGTGCTGCAGTTGATGGGGTCGCAGAGTTGGACATGAATGAGCAACTGAAGTGACTGAACTGATCTGGTTGTATCACTCCTGATTTCTCACTGTTGTTATCTTCCACCTTTTGGACGTCCTTTAACTGTCGCTCAGTGTATCTTTTTGTCAATTTCACTTCCTGTTATCATCGGCACTGTAAGTGAATGACTAATACTGTGGCCTCATACTTCCTTGAACCCTGCATGAACATTGACCTTCATCTCAGCTCTGCTTCATTTAGCTGTTCTTATGTCACACCCTCCATTTTATGAACTAAAATTCCAAGGCTGAAGGCACTACTCAACCTCTGAATCACCATTCTTTGACAGCAGTTTCTGGTCTTCCATCCTGCCTGCACAACCACTTCCAGGTAATCTTTGGGTTATCTTATCAGGACCTCAAGTCCTTTGTCCCTTGCCTTCTAATCTCAGTCCTGCTGTGTTCTCTTCCTTTCCCCTCCACGTGAGACCCAGGATCCATCAGTTCATCAGTTCTCTTGCTCATATACCAAACTTCATTTCCATTTGGATTTTTTTGATCTCTATATCTATATCTCTCACTGTGAAATTGTATTTTATATTTACTAGCTTCTCAAATCCTCAGTTTTCTTGTGGATAATATCTTGGTAGTTATACCTACCTCATTACATTATGCAGAGAAGGCACTAGCACCCCACTCCAGTATTCTTGCCTGGAAAATCCCATGGACAGAGGAACCTGGTAGGCTGCTGTCCATGGGGTTGCTAAGAGGCGGACACGACTGAAGTGACTTAGCAGCAGCAGCATTACATTATGGCAGGGTTAAATAAGTTGCTATATATACAAACCAGCCAGCCTGCCTTCAAACATGTTGAGAAAAATTGTGGCGAAAGGTAGCATGACACTTAAAGATTAGAGCTTATTTGTACCTATGCTGCTGTGTGCTGCTAGAGAAACTCACCAAGCCAGGCGTATTCATATTACTTGCACTGTGGATCACCCAACCCCTAGGGCATCCCTAAGATTATCAGTTAGTCTGACTCCATTTATGAGTCTTTAAAAGATGGATACTGTGTGTTTGAAATAACTGAAATGTATATTTAAATTTTAGAAACCTCCGAGAAGCAAGGGATAATGCTGTGGCTGAAAAGGACCGAGCAGTGATGGCTGAAAAGAATGCTCTAGAAAAACATGATCAGCTCTTAGACAGGTAAGCATCTTGAAAACAGAGGCGTTGAAACTTTGATTTTTGTTCCTATTACTCTTTCTTTTATAATATATCTTTTTAATGGAAGTTTAATTTTCCTTTAAGTATTATGTACATGTAATAATTTACATATGTGATAATTGTATATATTGAAACAAGATAGAGAACAGTGTAGTCACCCTAAGGAGTTTCCATATGTCCCTTTGGTCAGTCTCAGCCGCCACCCATCAAGAGGTGAACACTTTGTGATTTCTCTCACCATAGTTTAGTTTTGTTCTTCATGGACTGAAAAGAAATGGAATTGTGAGGTGTGTACCCTTTTGTGTCTAAGTTCTTTCAGTCAGCATTGTATGTTTTCATCCATTTTATGTTATACCAGTAGTTCATTTCTTAACTTGCTGGGCATGAATATACATAAGTTTGTTTATTCATTCACCTCTTAGTGGATGTTTGTTTTTTTTCCCAGTTTGGTGCTACTATGAATAAAGCTGCTATGAATGTTTGTGTACAAGTCTTTTTGTGCGTATATGTTTCTGTTTCTCTCGTATAAACACCTAAGAGTGAAATTGCTAATCATCAGTAGATGATTGCTTTACCATGAAAGACTTGGAAGCTGAAATAACTCCTTGACTCATGGACTACAGAATCAGTTATGTGTTAGCAGACATGAAAACAGCATTCATGTCATTGTGCATCTGTCATTAGAACTGTTGGTTAACTAAATACATTGTCATTGAGTAGTAATATTTTGAAAAGGGTTTTTCTTTTCTTTCTTTTTTTTTTTTGAGCAGTCAGTCTCAGCAGTGGGCTTAAAATATTCAGTGAGCCTTGTTATAAACAGATCAGGGTCCTCCAGACTCTGCTGTTCCACTTATAGAGCACAAGTAGAGTAGGTTTAGCACAATTCTTAGGCCACCTAGGATTTTCAGAACAGTAAATGAGTATTGGCATCACCTTAAAGTCGACAGTTTCATTAGCCCCTAACAAGAGAGTCAGATTGTTCTTTGAAACTTTGAAACTAGGCATTGACTTCTCCTCTCTAGCTATGAAAGTCATAGGTGGCGTCTTCTTCCAATAGAAAGCTATTCCATCTACATTGATAATCTATTTTTAGTGTAGCCACTTTCATTAATTATCTTAGCTAAATCATCTGGATAACTTGCTACAGCTTTTACATCATCACTTGCTGGTTTGCCTTGCACTTCTATGTTATGGAGATGACTTCTTTCCTTAAATTTCATGATCCCGTGAACCAACTTCTTCAAGCTTCAGACGTTTCTTCTGCAGCTTCCTTACCTCTCTTAGCTTTCCAAAAATCAAAGAGACTTAAGGCCTTGCTCTGTACCAGGCTTTGGCTTAAGGGAACATGGTAGCTGGTTTGATCATCTGTCTAGACCATTAGAACTTGCTTCATATCAGCAGTAAGGCTATTTTACTTTCTTATCATTTTTGTGTTCACTGGAGACACACTTAATTTCCTTCCAAGAACTTTTCCTTTATATCCGCAACTTGGCTAACTCTTCCGCACAAGAGGCCTAACTTTCAGCCTATATCAACTTTCAAGCTATATCAATTTTCAGTTTGCCTCTAAGCATAATCATTTCTAGCTTTTGATTTAAAATGAGAAATGTGTGCCTCTTCCTTTCACTTGAACACTTCGGAGGCCATTCTAGGGATAATTTCAGTATCGTTGTGTCTCAGGGAATAGGGAGGCCCGAGGAGAGGGAGAGAGCCTGAGAAGATAGGCAGAGAGCCTGTGAATGACTTTGAGTACTAGTCTGTGCAGTCTGTATGCCATTCTGTTGAATAACATGATCAGAGCCCCCAGTTCTAGAATAATTACCCTGGAAGAATGAGTGATGAAAGTAGTACTAAGCTAATAACAGGAAGATAGTTCAGAGAATATTATAAATAGTTTGTTATCTTATATAGCCAAGATTTCTGAAGCCCCCAAACAATTACAGTAGTAACATAAAAAATCACTGATCCCAAATCACTATAATAAATATAATAAGTTTAAAATATTATGAGAAATTTCCAAAATGTGACACCAATATGAAAGTGAGCAGATACTGGAAAAATGGCACTGGTGTACTTGCTTGGTGCCCCAAACCTTCCGTTTGTAAGAGGAAACAAAAAAGTTCAGCATGTGCAAAGCTCAATAAAATGAAAGTGCATTAAAAGGAGATATTAAATAGTGGAACTGTATGTAACCTTGTTCTGTATGAACTGTATGAACCTTGTTCATAATTTTCCAGGTCTCCTGTAAATGTGTTATCATACTTGCATAATTTAAAAAATAAAAAAATATTAAAAAGGAGATATTAATATTTCTGTATCAGCTTAGAATAAAATACAAAGACAACTTGGAAGATTTTCATATGGAGATACTATTCTATGGTAATAGAAGTTATATCTAGAATGTGATCAGGAATTATCTTGTTCATAGAATCACCCTGGGTCTGGGCACCCAAGCTCTAAACCAAAGGTCTTAAGAGGAAATTGATCAAACCTACTCAAAAGATTAGAAAACATCCTATTAGTGCCCAGATTATAACTGTCTACAAATATTTGAAGGGTACTCTTCTCACTTGGTAAGGTCTAAAGTAGTAGAATTGGAACAACTGAGTAGGCATTACAAAAAAGAGTAAAGATAAGCTTTCTGGTGAAAGTGAAAGTGAAAGTCACTCAGTCGTGTCCGACTCTTTGTGACCCCATAGACTATACAGTCCTGGAATTCTCCAGGCCAGAATACTGGAGTGGGTAGCCTTTCCCTTCTCCGGGGGACCTTCCCAACCCAGGGATCGAACCCAGGGCTCCCTCATTGCAGGCAGATTCTTTACCAGTTGAGCCGCCACGGAAGCCCAAGAATACTGGAATGGGCAGCCTATCCCTTCTCTAGCAAATCTTCCTGATCCTGGAATCGAACCAGGGTCTCCTGCACTGCAGGCGGATTCTTAACCAACTGAGCTACCAGGGAAGCCCAAGCTTTCTGACAGGGCTTTTCAAAATGTCTTGGCATTGAGTGTGTTCTCCATCAGCAGAAATGTGCAGGCATCAACTGGCTAAGCATTCAGTAGGATTGTGTTTATAAGGATTGAAGTATCAAGTGGATAGCTTGATGAGTTTAAAGTCTCTCTCTCTCTCTCCCTCCTTTTCTAAGTATTGATTTGGCTGCATCAGGTCTTAGTTTTGGCACAGGATTTTTTCACTGAGGCACATGGACTCTGTAGTTGCAGTATGCAGACTTGGTTGCTTAGCAACATGTGGGATCTTAGTTTATCAACCAGGGATCAAACCCATGTCCTCTGCATTGCAGGGCGGATTCTTAACCACTGGGCCACCAGGAAAGTCCCTGAAGTCCATTTTAATCCTGAAATTATCTGTAACAACAGTTCAAAATAGTTAATACACTGATTAAGTTACCATGTAAAAGAAATGGTGAACCCAGGCTATTTTTGTATCTTATAAATCTCCGTAGTTCACTTTTCCTATTTTTTTTTTTTCAATAAAAACCTAGTGTTTAACACAATATTTGAAAAAGATACTCTCTCTATATATATTTAAATATCCACTGAAGTTCTTTTGAGTATAGTTGGCCTAGGAATATTTTGGGAATATCATGTATATGTTTTGTATATGTTGAAACCCCAGGAAAAATATTTGTTTTATTTTTCAGAGGTTGAGTTTTTACTCTGGCTTCCTTTGTGTCAAAATCAGAATAAACAAATGTGTTTCATTCTTTACATGCACTGTGATTTCCCTGAATTGTGCTTAAGTAAAGCCTGAGACATGTCTATACACAATTTTCTAGTCAAGTATAACTAATCACAACTTTTTTATTTTGTTGAAAGTTTTACTTTATCAAATGCTTCATTTAATGATTAAACAACCTGTGTTATTATAAAGAGAAATGTAAGGAAGTGGTATGCCACTTTCAAACATGAATGAAAAAGGCTTTTTGCTCAAGACTTTTTAACTTTCTACAAAACAAATCGGACTTTTCTCAGGCATAGAAAAGACCTGTATATGTCCCAATTCAAGTTAAATAATTTATTTAATAAGTAACAAATACCCAGCTTTCATGAGCAGAAATAGTTATTTACCTCTCCTTCTGTTGCTTTGAATCTCTATAAGCACTCTGAGGACTCTTTCTGCCCCAAGGGGAAATTTTTAAACTCAGTCAGTGTGAACAGAATAAATTTGAATACACTGTTACATCTGTGGGATCCTACAGGAGAGGCCTGTGTTTGAATCTTAGCTTAAGTTTATAATCCAGCTGCTGCTGCCAAGTCGCTTCAGTCGTGTCCGACTCTGCGACCCCATAGATGGCAGCCCACCAGGCTCCCCCATCCCTGGGACTCTCCAGGCAAGAACACTGGAGTGGGTTGCCATTTCCGTCTCCAGTGAGTGAAAGTGAAGTCACTCAGTCGTGTCTGACTCACAGTGACCCCATAGACGACCGCCCACCAGGCTCCCCCATCCCTGGGATTTTCCAGGCAAAAGTACTGCAGTGGGTTGCCATTGCCTTCTCCAGAGTTAATTTTAATAGTCTTTCTTTTTCAGTTATAGTTATTTTAATTTTTTTTTAACTATGGTTTGATGTATTTGGAATTTTTTTTTCAGTTTGTAGGTATTGTTAAATGAATATTACTTGGCATTATGATTTCAATCCCTACAACTTCTCTGGTGATAATAGAATTTTGTCCTTATTTTTTACTTATAGATGACAGAAGATAAGAGAGAATAGGACATCTAGTGAGTAGATTAAGAGAGTCATATGTTATATTGGGCTAATTTAAAGCTTGATATAGCAGCCAGCTGTCCTAAATTTCCATTCAGTGCTTTATCCCCAAGAGTAGAACAGTTTTGACATGCCTTTATTCTACCTTTTGTCATATTTTTATATTGTTTTATCTTTGTTTGTTTTTTAGTCTTGCCTTGCTCCTTCAGCAGGCACATAAATGTTAGTGTCATTTGAGATGGGATAAAGGATGTTGAAATTTGAAATAAAAATTATTTATGCTGTGTTTAAACTTTGTTTACTTAATAAATTCTGTGGTAATTTTATTCACATTATCCTTAGTTTTCATGGTTACATAATATAATTCACATCTTAGTTGTTATTTGAATGCAGAAATGCTTGATTCTCAATGCCTATATATTAAGTTACTCTTTTGACATATTTCTCTATGAAAGAAAGAATATATAATAAATTCATGCTTCTTAAACAATTTTTAGTATTTTTTCTTTGAAAATTTGCAAAGTGCTCTCTTTAATTGTAAGCTACTCTGATGATTTTTCAGAGTTTATAAAATTATGTTTTATTACTTGAGTTCTCTTATTTTTTGAAATGTTCTGTTTGCCCATTGGTTTGTTTCACTTACATTGAAACAGTCAAGCTCCATGTTCTCAAATTTTCTTTCGGCTTTAAGCTGCTGTTCCATCTGACATATATTTGGCCACTTGTATAGGATATTCTAAACTGGTTTCATTACATCCTAAGTTACCACAAGTGACTCTATTCCTTTCCTAGTAAAGGCTTTGGAATTAGTAGTATAGAATGTCATGTATGTGAAAGCATTAAGAAATTTATTGCTGAGAAGAAAACTATTTCTTCCTTCTTAGTCTAGACACAAGGCTTTGAAAAGACCTGATGAGAAACACCCATATTCGGATCACAGTGGATGGATTTTGTTTTATCCACCTCTCATCTGTCTTTCTTTTTCTTTTTAAGATATTGGTCTGATCTGAAATTCCTTATCCCACCAGAAACAATGGCCCAGGGGGTCCTGTAGCCACTCATGGATAGTTTGTTGCTTATAATTGGGCTTAAAGGGTACTAGAGGTTCTAAAGTGATATACCTATTCTCCTTCTCAAAAGAATACATCTTGAGTATTTTCATGCAGCGAGTCAAAACACACACATGCAGAAAACAATTAGATATTGTTTTCTGTCGGTCTGTTTTTTCTCAAAGAAGGACTGGGTGGCTTCTGTAGCCAAAAAACAGAAAAAACTACATCAGGAAAATTAATGATGGATGCCAGTATTGTTAGTCTGTGGGACAGAACATCTTTATACAGTAATAGACTAGAGTTATCAGCATATCTTGTTGTGTAAATGGAACAATTGATATAGAGAAAGCTGTTTCCATTCCTGGCAGCATAAACCTCTTCTCTCCTCAAGCCAGAATAACTTTCAATGGATATCACTCTCAGAGGATCAATTCACTGTTGATGTTATCAAATCAAAACTGGGCTTTAGCATTCTATCTTGGTCCCTATTCTTTTTTAACTTATGTCAAATTTCGTTTGTGCACAAAAGCTACAAGAATGATGCAAAGAACTCCTCTAGGTCTTTTATCTAGATACGCCCCTTTCTAGCATTTAACTACATTTGTTCTATTATTCTTATTCTCCCTCTCTCTCCTCTTTCTCTCCCTTCTTTCCCCACACATTATTTTTTTTCTGCGTAGTTTAATGCATCATATACTTCTGTATCTTCACAGTTTATTTTCTAGTAATAAGAATATTCTTTTATACAACCACAGGACACTTGTCAAGTTCAGGATAGCATTAATAATAATAACACCTTTATTCATTTTTGTCATTGTCCCAATAATGTCCTTTTATAACAGTTTTTTTCCTGGCCCAACATCCCATCCAAAATTATGCTCTTCTTTTAGTTATCATGCCTCTTCAGTCTCCTTTAATCTGAAACAGTTCATTTTTTTTCTTTTCTATTTTGTTTTCATGACTTTTGATTATTTTTATTGATATGTTGGATCATATGCATATGTATGTATGTCTCTTCTTTCTGGAATCTCTTCTACTCAGCTTTTAACTGTCACTTTAGGGAATGACCAAAAGTGCTTTGAAACTCAAATTGTATATTTTCTTACGTTTTGTAAACTGTATTTCCAGCTATGTGATTGACATTTTTACCTCGATGTTTTTCTGGGACTTGAAACTCAGTATTTCTGAAACAAACTCAGCTTCCACCCACATTCACCCTCCCAAAACAAAAAGTGGCTTTAGCTGACCTGACATCAATAAAGTATACCAGCATGCTTAAGTCATTTATTTCTGTTTGACCTTCCAGAATAATACTCCTTTCCCCTTGTTCCTCTGTGTAATCTTGCTAAATTTCATAGCTTCTAAAACCCCTGTCATATCTGTCTAATCCTCTGCATTCCTGCCGCCATCATCCTGGGTCAGCTTTTCGTTGCTTCTTGACTGGTGTCATGTTGTAATTGTGTACAGTAGTCTCTTAATTGATTGCTCCATCTCCCCCTCAGTCAGTCCTCTTGCCCAGACCTGTTTCTCCTCCCATAGTTCTGCATTCTGACTAATGTCATTATTTGCCCAGGCACTTGAACAAGAGAGCTGGTGGTTCACATCTATTTTTTTTTCCCTCACCCCTCTTCCCTTTATTCAACCAAGAAGTGTTTATTGACAACTACTATGGGCCATTTGCTGTGCTGGATGTTGATGTACATGAATAAATCAGTGAAGGGAGATTGCCCCTACTGAGAGTCAATTGAGGGAGACAGAAAAAATAAACAAACAGATTCATAATTATTATAATTATGTGTTTTGATGATTGCTCTGAACTAGATTGGAGGAGGAATAATGCCTCAGGCAGGGTATATCGTGATAGGATAGTCCAGAAGGGCCTCTCTGAACACTTAAACTAAACAAATGTCATGTTATTTCTAATTTCTAAATATATCTAATCATGTCCCTCCTCTTAAACCCAGGTGCCTCTGCTTTAGTCAAATCTTTCTTTTCTCTTGCCCAAACTATTTACAATAGCCTCTGAACCATCTTGCCACTTTCAGTTTAGCCCTATTTTCATCACTCATTCTTCGAGAATAATGTTCTAAAACTGAGAGCTCTAATCATGTCATTCAGAAGAATGGCATCCAGACTGCACACAACTTAGCATTTAAAGTCATTTCACAGACTTCCTGCCTGTCTTCCCAGTTGCAGATCTTTCTTTTGATTCTCCCCTTATACTCAGGACTAGTTGATCTTTTCAGGTTTTACAAGAGTGTGGTGCTTCCTCGCTCACCCTTTTATATGTATTCTTTGCTAAGAATGACCTTTTCTTTCCCTTTTCTCGTGTATCTTACCTTTCACCTGTCAGGTAGATGCACATTCATGAGGTAAGATTGAAATCACTGATCTTGTCTTCCGTGCATGCCTTAAGTTCCTGTCAGAAATACTGACATCTCTTCTCTCTATTTCCTAGCATTATAATTGTGTGTTTAGTTTACAAATCTTTCCCTCTGAAGTGTTGGGGTTTTTTTTTGAGGTCAGAGGTTTTTCTCATCCATATCTTTGCCTCTCTAGTGAGATAAGGTCTCCATTCAGTGTCTTTGATATAAGTAGTTCTCAACAAATATTTATCAATTTCAATTGATCAGAGCTTACCATGTTCCTTTTGACTCTTTCCATCATGAAGGCAGTTTGAATGCTGAAAAGAGTGTCCCAGACTTGATTTTACTGTATCAGCGGTTCTCAAATCTAGATGAATTTCAGTTACCTGGAGAGACTTTTTTATTTTGTTTCGGAAGACTTTATTTTTTCTGCCTCCCTCTACTTCGTAGAGGGTCCCCAGGAATTTGGACTTCCTACAAAGCTCCCCAAATGATCCTGAGCTATTCATTCCTCAAATACGTGTTTGGGAAACACTACAACAGTATCTATCACTGTGCCCTTCTTGGTGCCTTAATTAACCAGTAATCTCAAAGAAAATATAAGCTTTTTCTCTAAGGCTAATGCCCTTGGTACCCTGAGATTTGAAAGAACTTTGTAACTGCTGTTTGTCTTATTCAAACTGTTATCAGACCAAGTTCTAGAAGATGGGAAATAAGCAAATGTCACTATGCTCTAAAGACAGAAGAGGAAAGATTCCAGTACTATATGCATCAGTAAACTTAAATGTAGCCCACCATGAATATTCTAAAACAGTTTATTAAGCAGATAGTAAACATTTATAAATGGAAATGGTGAAAACTGGAAGTTATCATAAGTTAATTATCAAGCCTTGGCAAACAACTTCTACTTTTTGTGTTGTTGTTTTTTTGTTTTTTGTTTTTTTTGAGGGATTTACTAGAACTTCTAGAGAAGAATGCCAATGATAGAAGTGTTAGGTAGTTAGAATAGGGGAAAGGAGTCTAAAATGGCAGTGGCTAAAAGACAAGGAAGGGAAAAGCCCGCAGAAATAGAACAGAGGAGGGTCCGAGGACCGGAGTGAGGACTTCAGGTAGAACAGCACTCCTGCCTAAGCCCAATTTGCATAGGGCAGGCCCAGGGGAAGAAAAAAAACACATAAAAAGAGGAGCCAAAGAGGGCTCTCTCTCTCTCTCTCTCTCTTGTGCACTGGGGCGCTCTTCTTTTCGCGTCTTTGGATTAACGTGCCCTCACGCCTTGAAGATGGATTGGCCTGCTATCTTCTAAATAACATAGAGCTGTAACAATGAGCTGTAACACTGATTTGTCTAAGAGCTATGACACAGTCCATTCGAGACCTGAGAGCTATAACACGGTCTGTTCAAGACCCGAGAGCTGTGACACGCCGAGGGGGCTTTAATGTCTGTCACTCCAAATCTTTGTTGTGACGAGACAAAAACCGAGGAGCATACACTCGCCTGACAGAAGATATCTCAGTTTCAGCAAAACTTTTTATTAAAATTAAGGACATTTTGGTAGACACATGGGAAATGGGAAGTTAATGACACTATAAATAAATGAATTGAAAACAATTTAAATATGTTTCAGAGGATGTTGCTTAGCACATCAATCTAGAAAGACATCACTGATTAAATGTTTTAGGCTTTTTACTTAATTCTTAACCAGTCATTGGTGATTGGTTAAACCTGATGTAATAGTGAAGCCAGTGGGTAATTCTCTTCAGCTCTAGGATTCAGTGGGGTGGATGGTATGTAGAAGAAATTCTTAACCACTTCTAGGACTCTCTAATAGAACTTTCTATTGTAATGAAGATATTCTTTATCTGCCCCGACCTCCCATACAGTACCCACTAGCCACACAGGGCATTTGAACGTTTGTTAGTGTGGCTGAGAAACTGAGTATCTTTTATTATTTTAATTAATTTAAATTAGCTACTTGTGACTTCAGGCTGTTGTATTAGACAGCTTAGCCCTAAAGTGAAGGGGTGAAGGCTGGCAATTACAAGCTCTTCCTTCATCAAATATCTGCAGGAATGCCAGGCTAGGAGGGAGCCTATTTGGCTGTACTCTATCTTATTTTCTTTTGGTGTAATTTAGATTCCCAACCAAGAGAGATGGGTTGGATTAAAGCAAATAAATGTGCAGAAAAAAATGCTTTGCCATAGGTTGAATGGGGATTGTCTAAAATCTGAGGGGTTCTGATGAAATTTTTAGTCTGAACTGACTTTTTGCCAACATGACTAACTCTTCTTGAAAGAGAGAAATGAGTACAAAATACGAGAAACAAGGCAAGAAGTATAGACGTACAATCTCAGCTTTCTCCCCTTCTTTAAGCAAGGAAATTACTGATCAGATAATATCTTCCTTGTTCTCCAATTCATTGGATAAGGGAGCAATACAAATAATGTCTTGTTAAACAGAAAAGGGACAAAATGAAGGCTTGGTTAGAACTGCCTTCATTCAAAGATTATTAAGGGTGATTTGGGGAAGGGAAGTGTTTCACAGAAGACAGGAAGGGGATGTATGTAAATGTTTTTAAGTGGAAGGAGACAGCAGGAGTACTATGAAAGCTGTAGAAAATAAAGAGAACATTTTAAAAGATCTAGGACTCTAAAAAGATTTTTTTATTATTACTTTATTATTTATTATTTATTATCACAACTTAAAAAATTGAAGAAAGCACAGACCTCTTTGAAACCAAAGATATTACAGAAGATAAGATGGAAAGAAGCTGGCAAAGTTAAAGAAAAAAATTATCTAGAAGTATGATGCACTCCCTTAAGATGGCAAAATAGAAAGACGTGCTCTCACCTTCTCCTGTGAGAGCCCCAAAATTACTCACTGCTGAAAAACCGTCGACAAGAGAATGTTGGATCCCACCAAAATAAGCTACCAAAGGAAGATACCAAATAAGATACCAATAAGATACCAAAGATACCACGTCCAAAGGAAAGGAAAAGCCCCAGCAAGATGGTAGGAGGGGCGAAATCGCATTTAGAATCAAACCCCATACCCACCAGAGACGCTCAGAGGGCTCCAACAAGCCTGTGCACACCAGGACCCAGAGACCCCCCGAGACTGAGCCAGACCTGTGTCTGAGGGTCTCCTGTGAAGTCCGGGTCAGCAGGGGCCTGCCGCGGGGACAGGGGCTCCGGGTGCAGTAGACCTGGGTAAGGCATGAGCCTTCTTAGAGGCGGTTGCCATTAACCCCACCATAGCGCTTCCAGAACTTACGCAGGACTGGGATACAGACTCCTGGAGGGCACAAACAAAACCTTGTGTGCACCAGGATCCAGGAGTAAGGAGCAGGACCCCACAAGAGACTGACCCAGACATGCCCGTGAGTGTCCAGGAGTCTCCAGGGGAGGGATGGGTTGGAGGTGGCCTGCTGCAGTGTTGGGTGTGCTGAGCGCAGCAGTGTCTGCATGAGACCTTTAGGAGGAGGTCGCCATTATCTTCATTACCTCCACCATAGTTTGACCTCAGGTCAAACAACAGGGAGGGAGCACAGCCCCACCCATCAACAGAAAATTGGATTAATGGTTTACTGAGCATGTGTTGGTGTTAGTCACTCAGTGTGCAGACTCTTTGCGACCCCATGGACTGCAGCCCACCAGGCTCCTCTGTCCATGAGATTTTCCAGGCAAGGATACTGGAGTGGGTTGCCATTTCCTTCTCCAGGGGATCTTCCCAACCCAGGGATCAAACCCAGGTCTCCTGCATTGCAGGCAGATTCTTTACCGAGTGAGCTACAAGGGAAGCCCCTTACTGAGCATGGCCCTGTCCGTTTGAACAAGACCCAGTTCAGGAAACTTCCATAAGCTTTTTATCCTTCTCCATCAGAGGGGAGACAGGATGAAAAACACAATCACGAAAAACTAACCAATCTGGTTACATGGACCACAGCCTTGTCTAACTCAATAAAACTATGAGCTCTGCCATGTAGGATTACCTAAGACAGACGAGTCATGATGTAGAGTTCTGACAAAACGTGGTCCACTGGAGAAGGAAATGGCAAACCACTTCAGTGTTCCTGCTTTGAGAACCCCATGAACAGTATGAAAAGGCAGAAAGATAGGACACTGAAAGATGAACTCCCTGGGTTGGTAGGTGCCCAATATGCTACTGTAGATCGCTGGAGAAATAGCTCCAGAAAAAAGAAGAGACAGAGCCAAAGCAAAAACAACACCCAGTTGAGGATGTGACTGGTGATGGAAGTAAAATCCAATGCTGTAAAGAGCAATATTGCATAGGAATCTGGAATGTTAGGTTCATGAATTAAGGCAAATTGGAAGTGGTCAAACAGGAGATGACAAGAGTGAACATTGACATTTTAGGAATCAGCAAACTAAAATGGACTGGACTGGGTGAATTTAGCTCAGATGACCATTGTATCTACTGCTGTGGGCAAGCATCCCTTAGAAGAAATGGAATAGCCATCATAGTCAACAAGAGAGTCCAAAATGCAGTACTTGGATGCAATCTTGAAAACGGCAGAATGATCTCTGATCGTTTCCAAGGCAAACCATTCAATATCACAGTAATCCAAGTCTATGCCCCGACCAGTAATGCTGAAGAAGCTGAAGTTGAACGGTTCTATGAAGACCTACAAGACCTTCTAGAACTAACACCCCAAAAAGATGTCCTTTTCATTATGGGGGACTGGAATGCAAAAGTAGGAAGCCAAGAGATACCTGGAATAACAGGCAAATTTGACCTTGGAGTACAAATCGAAGCAGGTCAAAGGCTAACAGAGTTTTGCCAAGAGAACGCACTGGTCGTAGCAAACACTCTCTTCCAACAATACAAGAGAAGACTCTACACATGGACATAATTAGATGGTCAATACCGAAATCAGACTGATTATATTCCAAAGAAGGAGAAGCTCTATACAGTCAGCAAAAACAAGACCAGGGGCTGACAATGGCTCAGATCATGAACTCCTTATTGCCAAATTCAGACATAAATTGAAGAAAGTAGGGAAAATCACTAGACCATTCAGGTATGACGTAAATCAAATCCCGAACAATTATACAGTAGAAGTGACAAATAGATTCAAGGGATTAGAGCTGATAGACTGCCTGAAGAACTATTAACGGAGGTTCATGCCATTGTACAGGAGGCAGTGATCAAGACTATCCCCAAGAAAAGGAAATGCAAAAATGCAAATTGGTTGTCTGAGGAGGCCTTACAAATAGCTGAGAAAAGACAAGACGTGAAAAGCAAAGGAGAAAAGAAAAGATATACCCATTTGAATGCAGAATTCCAAAGAATAGCAGGGAAAGATAAGAAAGCCTCCCTTAGTGATCAATGCACAGAAATAGAGGAAGACAGTAGAATGGGAAAGAATAGAGATCTCTTCAAGAAAATTAGAGATACCAAGGGAACATTTCATGCAAAGATGGGCTCAATAAGGGACAGAAATGGTATGGACCTAACAGAAGTAGAAGATATTGAGGTGGTAAGATTACAGTGAAGAACTATAACAAAAAGATCTTCGTAACCCAGATAACCACGATGGTATGATCACTTACCTAGAGCCAGACATCCTGGAATGTGAAGTCAAGTGGGCCTTAGGAAGCATCACTACAAACAAAGCTAGTGAAGGCAATGGAATTCCAGTTGAGCTATTTCAAATCCTAAAAGATGCTGCTACTAAAGTGCTGTACTCAATATGCTAGCAAATTTGGAAAACTGAGCAGTGGCCATAGGACTGGAAAAGGTCTATTTTCATTCCAATCCCAAAGAAAGGCAATGCCGAAGAATGTTCAAACTACTGCACAATTGCACTCATCTCACATGCTAGCAAAGTAATGCTCAAAATTCTCCAAGCCAGGCTTCAGCAGTATGTGAACCGTGAACTTCCAGATGTTCAAGCTGGATTTAGAAAAGGCAGAGGAACCAGAGATCAAATTGCTGAGATCCGTTGGATCATCAAAAAAGCAAGAGAGTTTCAGAAAAAGCGTCTATTTCTGCTTTATTAACTATGCCAAAGCCTTTGACTGTGTGGATCACAGTAAACTGTGGAAGATTCTTAAAGAGATAGGATTACCAGACCACCTTACCTACCTCCTGAGAAATCTGTTTGCAGGTCAAGAAGCAATAGTTAGAACTGGACATGGAACAACAGACTGGTTTCAAATCAGGAAAGGAGTACATCAAGGCTGTATATTGTCACCCTGCTAATTTAACTTATATGCAGAGTACATCATGAGAAATGCTGGGGTGGATGAAGCACAAGCTGGAATCAAGATTTTCGGGAGAAATATCAATAACCTCAGATATGCAGATGACACCACCCTTATGGCAGAAAGAAGAACTAAAGGGCCTCTTGATGAAAGTGAAAGATGAGAGTGAAAAAGTTGGCTTAAAGCTCAACATTCAGAACTCTAAGATCATGGCATCCAGTCCTATCACTTCATGGCAAATAGATGGGGAAACAATGAAAACAGTGAGAGAGTTTATTTTGGGGGGCTCCAAAATCACTACAGATGGTGGCTGCAACCATGAGATTAAAAGACCCATGCTCCTTGGAAGGAAAGTTATGACCAACCTAGACAGAGTATTAAAAAGCAGAGACATTAGCTTACCAACAAAGGTCCGTCTAGTCAAGGCTATGGTTTTTCCAACAGTCATGTATGGATGTGAGAGTTGGACTATAAAGAAAACTGAGCGCTATAGAATTGATGCTTTTGAACTGTGGTGTGGGAAAAGACTCTTGAGAGTCCCTTGGACTGCAAGGAGATCCATCCTGTCCATCCTAAAGGAAATCAGTCCTGAATATTCATTGGAAGGACTGATGCTGAAGCTGAAACTCCAACACTTTGGCCACCTGATGCGAAGAGCTGACTTTTGAAAAGACCGTGATGCTGGGACAGATTGAAAGCGAGAGGAAATGGGGATGACAGAGGATGAGATGGTTGGATGACATCACTGACTCAATGGACATGAGTTTGAGTACGTTCTGGGAGTTGATAATTGACAGGGTGTCCTGGCGTGCTGCAGTTCATGGGGTCACAGAGAATTGGACACAACTGAGCGACTGAACTCTACTGAACTAATGATGCACAGAACTTAAAAAGGAATTAAAGTAAAAAGTGAGGATAGGAAAAGGAGGGAGGGTGATCCAGAACATTGAATTGATAACTTGAAAATGGAGGTTTCTAAAGCAGAAACGGACCAAAACAAAACAGAAAGAGAAAGAAGTCATGCAAACATTTAGTGATGTGACATTAGACATAGAGAACAGACAAAATATATCCATGTTCAGAGAATTAGTGAATCAAGAAGAATTTTTTTTTTAAAAAAAGGAGAAAGTTAGTGTGTCAGGATAAGAAAACAAAATGGAAGAGGAAAAAATATTTAGAGATATAGTAGAAGAAAATTCTTTCTGAGATAAGGATCTGCAGTTTAGCAGAACTCACCACATTCTGGGTGGTGTGGAGAGAACAGGAACAACAACAGTACAGTAAATCCAAGTGAAGTTGTTAAATATAACTTAAAGGAACATTATTAGAAGTATCTGGACTGGATAAGTAAGTCATTTGCTAAGGAACAAAATACTGGTTGAGCTTAATTTTCTCTTTCCATAATTTTGTACTTTATTTGTTTAGCAGTATTATTTTTTAAAAAAATATATTGATTGATTAGTTGATTGCTCTGGCAAACCCAAGTCTTAGTTGCAGCATATGCGATCCTCAGTTGCAGCAGGCATAGTCCTAGTGGTGGCATTGTGGGATCCAGCTCCCTTACCAAGGGTCCCCCAGTCCCCTGCATTGGAGGTCGGAGTCTTAGCTACTGGATCACCAGGGAAGTTCCTGACAATATTTATTAACCTTCTGTTTTAAGCAAGCACTTCTTGACAGTGGAATTGAAGATTTAACAAAAGATCTCTGTCTCAGTGGAATTCACATTCTTATGGTGTAAATCAGAATGCGTGTAAATAAGCAACAAATAAAGTAATTTTTAGAAAGTATCAATTATTTGAGAGAGATAAAATGAGAGTGTGATTCAAGGAAGTGAAACTATGTGAGGGGTGACATTTTTGCATACTGAGTGATGAAAAGTCACTAGTCCTATGAGGACTCAGGAAACCTGTTACCCATATGGCCCTCCTTAAAGAAACCTACTTAAAACTGTAGCCTGCGCTTCCCCCCTGGCTCAGCGGGTGTAGGATCTGCCTGCAGTGCAGGAGACATGGGAGACTCAGGTTCGATTCCTGAGTCAGGAAGATCCCCTGGAGAAGGAAATGGCAACCCACTCCAGTGTTTTTTGTTGGATAATTCCATGGACAGAGAAACCTGGTGGGCTGCAGTCCATGGGGTCACAACAGAGTGGGACATGACTGAAGCCGCTTTAAAAGCATGTCACCACAGCCAAAGAATCAAAGAACTCATGATTTGAGATGTTAAGGTGTAAAAGAACTGGCAGTGAACACTTAATGTAAAATTAAATCATAATAACTGTTGTCATTCTGGTTTCAAAACACATTGTAATCATAATAGTTAAGGGGGAAACTACAGCATAAAAATAATAATTTAACATAAGTAAAGGCAAAAATAGCGACTTGCAACTAAAATTAGAGAATTGATGGTGAGAGGAAAATAGTGTGTATATAATATATATAATATTGTATAATTATAATTTCGTCAAACTTCATAAGAATCAATAGCTTTATCAACAAATATATATTTAAGCATATTGGTTATGAAAGAAAACATTAATTAAACTGAAAACAGACAATATACTAGCATATTGCCAGAGGAGAAGGGAAAAGAAAAAGAAAGCATAGACTTTATAACAAAAGATAGATAACAAAGCAAACATCAAAGAAGCATAAAATGGAAAATATAAATTCCTAAGATGACAGACAACTGAATGTGTCTTTTCTGGCAATTTTAATTGTGATGGACCCCCTAGTATATAGGAAAGGAAATACAGTTTGGGTCAAAAATTAAACTATATTCTTTTCACAGTATGTAACTCCGGATATTTTAAAGAGGAAAAAGAGGGACTATGATTGTGATCCAGTGGTTAAGAATCCACCTTGCAAGGCAGGCTCCAGATTCATTCCCTGGTCGGGGAACTAAGATCCCATATGCTGTGGGGCAGCTAAGCCTGCGTGCTCTAGAGCCTGTGCGCCCTGCTACTGTCTGCAGGCTGCAGAGCCCATGTGCTGCAGCAGGAGAGGCCTATGCGCTGCAATGAAACAAAGCCCTTGTGCCGTCACGAGGATCCAGTCAAAACAAAAGAGAGGCAAAAGATCTTTTTTTTTTAAGTGAAAAATAACACAGGATCTAAAACTATCCTGGAATAATGCATTTATTAAAATTGTTTTAAAATAATTCAGGGCCTTGAGAATCCCTCTGTCATGACAATATACACACAATGAAGAGATGCTTCGGAATATTTAGGCATCACATTTGCCACAGGGAAAGGGCACACTTTTTCACTGAATCTAGCTTACGGCCACATTAAGTTATGATCAGAGATATAATTCAGTATGTAGCTCATTAATCAGCTTAGTGAGAATATGGTGATAGTAGGATCAAGGTTTCAGGTCCATTCATCTTGCAGACCTTTTATTTTATTTTTTTTGTAGAGGTAAGTGGAGGAGGATGATAGTGTTCTGTCCTCTTTTCTAAATCTAACCAGCTGCCTCACAAATTGTGATTTTTGGTCCCAAGTGGAGAGAGTAGATAGAATCAGTACAAATATGTAAGTGTTACTAGAAAAAGAACTCAAACACATGCTCTGGGTGACTTATCAATAACATGTGTTTGTAAATGAAAGAAAACACATCATCCTATATCTGCACATTTTTCAAGATGCTTTCTTAGAAATCCAGAGTCATAGCTGGTCAGTCTTTATGTATATGAATTGAATCAGAGAGAGGGGTATGTGTGGGTGGGTGTGTGTGTGCGCACATGCATGCGTTTGTATAGCTTTCTTTATAGGCTGCTGCTCTGTTGCTTAGGGGGAAATTTTCATAGATTTACATTTGGTAAATATATCCATGTCCAAAAAAAGATATGTGTAAAAAGTTGGAATGCCAACTGACTAAATCAACTCATAAAAACTTCAGTTAAAAGTAAGATATTTTCCACGATTATTTTAAAATATGATGTTTACTGGAAGGAAAGTCCAGAGAATTACCACAGATGAAGTGTGAGTGTATTTCTCCCACTTGTAAATGAGCTCTTATTTCCTACAGTGTATATTCTGGTCCACAATGAGTCATTTTCAACATGTTTCAATTTAACTCCTAATACATTTTTAAACTTGGCAGGCATATTTAGATGAACGTTACTTCCAGTTTTAGAGACTGCTTCTAAATTATACTTCAGTACTGCAGTCATTATGAAAAGTCCTTTCAGTAAAAAGGAAACAGAATTGATTGGAAGTTTTATGTTTTGAAGGAATAAAAAATGGTTGCCATGAATAAAAATCAGATAGTTAAGCTTTTAAAAATTTTGTTACTGCATAACCCTCCTAATATTATCTTAAAGTGCTATAAGGTTTTTCTTATTGATAGAAGGCACTCAAGAAAAAATAAGATTTATTCTAGGTAATAAAGTTTATATTTATTGATCTCTTACTATGCCTAGCACTGTTTAAGGGTTTTAAGTGTATTAACTTTTTTAATGGCCATATAATAGGTAGTAATTCAGTTTCTATAAACCATTCAGACTTTTTTTCTATGATATTACATGGATCCTGACACATTTCTGGACATATAACTGGTGTTACATGAATGTTGGTAAAAGTTAATATTTTATGGAGAATTTTACATATGATGAGTATTTAATAATTCCTGTTTATAAATTTGTACAATCCTGTGAATCTTACAGTCTTCTGGCAGATTTCAGTTAACCAAACTGTCCATTGTTACAATTTTAATATCTTTATTTTTATCATAAAAATGTTTACACTCTGCTTTTTTATTCCTTTCGGGAACTTTAAAAGTTCCCTAAATTTTAGAGCTGGGAAAAGCTTAGTTATTGAAAACATTCTACCCATTTAGCAGATGAGGAAAGAATCCTAAATAGGTTAAATGACTTGTCCTGAGTTATACTGTTATTAGGAGCAGCATTAGAAGTAGATATGTGTTCTCTTTGTTCCTGTCCTGGTGTTCATTCTGCCACAAAATTGTGTCATTCCGTCAGTAAGCAGAATATGAAGCACAACATGTGTGATGTTAAACAGCATCAATATGTACATTTTTGCTCTCCAGTATGCATGTTAAAAACAATAACAAAATTCACAATGATACTGTATTAATTTCCTGTGGTTGCCATAATAAATTATCCGAAACTTTGTGACTTAAAACAGCAGAAATTTATTCTGTCAGTCTGGAGGCTAGAAGTCTGAAACCAAGGTCTCTGTAAGGCCATGCTCTCTCCACAAGCTCCAGGGACACTCCATTCCTTGCTTCTTCCATCTTCTGGAGCTCCAGGCATTCCTTGCTTTCCTTGGCTTGTGGCCACATCTTCTCTAGTCTCTGCCAGTCTTCATATCACCTTTTCTTCTGTATGTGTTTTATAAAGATATGTGTGATTGCATTTAGGGCCCACCCAAATAACCCAAGGCGGGCTCTTCCTCTCAGGATATTTGCTTAATCACATCTGCAAAAACCCTTTTTCCACGTAAGGTAATATTCACAGGTCCTAGGGATTAGAACATGGACATACCTTTTGGGGACAGCCCACCATTCAACACATTCCATATGCCTTTTAAGTCATTTGAATTAGTATAAAGTTGGATTATCTTTTCAACCTACTAATGTGACATTTAGCAAATTACTTGATTTTAAATGACACCTTATAGATTCTAGCCTCTGTACCATATGATGTGTGACATATATTTATTCTGCATTAAAAGACATCCTACTTCTAATAATATTTTTTTAAGAACATCATGGCAGTTACAATCTGAGTTAAAGAAACAGAATTAGATGTTTTTAACAGAGTGTAAAAATACAGCTTTAAGCTAAGCTATATTAACTTCATTTAGACCATATAATTGCTTTCTTCTATATAGCAAGTACTTTTTGCTTTACTATACTTAAGATTCAATAAGTAAGATCTTTTAATAATATAATGACTTCCATGTTTTATTTTTGTTATACTCATTTTTTTTTTCATTCTGCAAACTTTTAGCCCTTCCTGGTTTTAATAAATATGTGTGTAGCCTGTTTATTTCTATGTCATATGCTGGATACGTGATCATTTAGTTTCTCCTTCTGTAGAAATCATTGTTACTAGTATGAAGAAATTCCAGAAATCATTGTTACCAGATGTGAAGATATTCTCAATTCCTTTTATCCATTAAAGGGTTTTACTGTAAATGAAGGAACATAACTATACATTATATAATTCTATGCATCATAGAATTAAATGATATTTATTTTGCAGTTTGAATTCTCAGTAAATGTTAACTATTATTATTTATTCTCACCATCCAGTTAGTTGACTTTTAAGCTTTAACTGTGTGTTCTCTGTTCAGCACGATAAAGACAAAGTGCTGGAGCAGGCTCTGACTAGATCTGGTCAAACTACTTCATGCAGGTGGATAACCTTGACTGTTACAAAGCTCTCGGAAGAAGGAGGTCCCTTTCCTCAATTTACCATTTGTTTTAGTGATTAGTGATTCATACTATTGGGATTTCCCTTGCATTATTTGAGAGTTTCAAAACATCGTGTTGATAAAAAAGTTTGTTTGGATTTTGCCATAACATCTTATAGAAAAACTTTTTAGCCAGCCCACTAATATATCCATGTGTTTTTTTTAATGGACTTTTTTAACTCAAAGGCAATAATGTTTTTATTTTACAAGTTAGAAGTCTAATCTGTACATTTGTCAAAAGTAGGAAATGAGTTAATAGATCTTCAAACAGCGAAACTTAACTGACATCCACATACCTATTATTAGGATTCAGATGTTTTCCTTTAATTCACTGGTAGCCCAAATATAAATTTCTGTTAGCAAGAATATTCAGTTACTCCAAATGTAATGATGCCTATCATTTCTAACATACTTTTTATCCAAAATCACAGAGGTGGAAAATGACCAAAAGAATACATCTCCCAGCCTCCAGGCAAGGGTGCACACAGATCATTCAGGTCAGATAGACTGTCCACATGTAAACATGTAGAGGAACTCATATTCCTGTAAATGACAATGAAATGTTAGCTTTTAAATAGTTTTTTAAAGTAGTTTAGAGGAAAATCACAGTATGGTTAATAGCCTGTCACTTATGAGAATGGAATGTTCTGTATGTTGGTACCACAAGACATGTCTATTCTTATTCATTTCTCATCTTTTGCCATTAGTTAAACTGTGCATTTGATCCAGAAATAAGTCAACAGATGTTTAAATGGAAAATGCGTTATGAAATCCAATCATTTGTGTATAGTAAACATAGATTTTTTTTTGGGGGGGGGACCTCAAAGTAATAGCACTTGTAAAATATAAATCAAGTTCTTTAACTAAAATTCTGGTCTCTAATTTTTGAAAATTAAAACCATGAACTGAATGCTTCTAAAGGATAACAATTTTTTAGCCAGTTTTCCATGTTACTAGCTACTGTACAATTATGTTATCCAATAGCAAATAATGACTCTTATCATGATAGAAACCACTTCTTGCTCAGCTTTATTGTCTCCCTTAAATATTAAGCATTACGCTTATAAGAAATTGTAAGCTCTAGTAGCCTTTCTGCAGGCTTATGTACCAGTTTTCATCCCACAAATTTTAAGCAGAACTACCTTTACCAATTAAAGTATACACAATAAACTGTGGAAAATTCTTAAAGATGGGAGTACCAGACCACCTTACTTGCCTCCTGTGAAACCTGTTTGCAGGTCAAGATGTAATAGTTAGAACCGGACATGGAATGACGGACTGGTTCAGAATTGGGAAAAGAGTATGTCAAAGCTGTATATTGTCACCCTGTGATACATTATTTAATCTATATATAGAGTACATCATGCAAAATGCTGGGCTGGATGAATCACAAGCTGGAATCAAGATTTCCAGGAGAAATGTTAATAACCTCAGATAAGCAGATGATACCACTCTAATGGAAGAAAGAAAAGAGGAACTAAAGAACCTTTTGATGAAGGTGAAAGAGGAGAGTGAAAAAACTGGCTTAAAACTCAGTATTCAAAAAACAAAGATCATGGCATCCAGTCCCATCAATTCATGGCAAATAGATGAGGAAAAAATGGAAACTGTGACAGACTTCATTTTCTTGGGCTCCAAAATCACTGCATCAGTGACTGTAGCCATAAAATTAAAGGATGCTTGCTCCTTGGAAGAAAAGCTGTGACCAACCTAGACAGTGTATTAAAAAGCAAAGACATCACTTTGCCAACAAAGGTCCATATAGTCAAAGCTATGGTTTTTCCAATAGCCATGTATGAATGTGAGAGTTGGACCATAAAGAAAGCTGAGCAATGAAAAATTGATGCTTTTGAACTGTGCTGCTAGAGAAGACTCTTGAGAGTCCCTTGGACAGCAGGGAGATCCAACCAGTCAATTATAATGGAAATCAACCCTGAATATTTATTGAAAGAGCTGATGCTGAAGCTGAAACTCCAGTACTTTGACCACCTGATGCAAAGAGCTGACTTGTTGGAAAAGGCCTTGAAGCTGAGAAAGACTGAGAGCAAGAGAACAAGGGTGCGACAGAGGATGAGATGATTGGATGGCATCATCGACTCAACTTGAACTCTCAACTTGAACAAGCTCTGGGAGACAGTGAGGGACAGGGAAATCTGTCATACTGCAGTCCATAGGGTCACAAAGAATCAGACATGACTGAGAATCTGAACAACAACAAGATACAGCTGATGTTTATGCCGTCTTAAACTATACATATGTCTTTGATGGTAGAGAGTGCTAGAGCAATGTTGAATTAATGGCTCACACTTTTTATAAGCTTTCAATAAAATGTTTAGCAATTGTAATTCTTGGTGTTCATTTGAATAAACTATGAAAAAGGTGTCATTTTTCTTTTTATGAATTTTATTTATAAAAATGATACAATTTATAAACACTTCTAAGAATTTTTAATTGCTGATACTATCTGATAAGTGTTATAAATTTGTACATACATGATTGTGTACCCAAAGTAAACTCCATACAGCTAAACTCATTTTCCTGTATCATTTGTGTAATGGAATATTGTTGTTTAGTCACTAAGCTGTGTCTGACTCTTTGTCACCTCTTGGACTATAGCCTGACAGGCTCCTCTGTCCATGGGATTCTCCAGGCAAGAATACTGGAGTCTGCTGCCATTTCCTCCTCTGGGAGATGTTCCCAACCCAGGGATCAAACTTGCGTCTCCTACATTGGCAGGCAGATTCTTACCACTGAGCCACAAGGGAAAATACACTGGATATGATCATGACTGCCTCTTCTCTGTGAGGATTGAGTATCCACTGCACAGTTTTATGAGATGCTCTCTGCTTCCCTCAATTCCTTAATATCTGATCGAATCTGAGGCCTCCTTCCTGTCAATTTCAAATGTGTAACATTGCTTACTTTATTTCTTTTTATTTTAAATGTGAGCCAACATTATGAACCCAACCTCGGGAAGCAGAAGAGAAATATCTCTCTCCCTATGCTTTCAGAGAAGAATGTAGAGAAAAATATGTATGTTGTACTCAGATTTCTCTTTGGTGAAGTGTGGACTATGACGAGAGTAATAGGTAACATCTCTAAATTTTTCTTACAATGGACCAGAAAGTGTTCAACTCAACAGTCTTTGAACCTTTGTGCATAACACTATGAAAAGATTTCTTAAGATATGATTTCTGTTTCCAAAAAGGTAAAAGAATAACTGTATATACATATTTATATTTTAAAGCAAAATGTTCTGTATCTCAAGGATCTATACTGGTCTATGAATGTCCCTATTTATTTTAAAGTAGTATAGGGAATGACCTTTTAGAGGAGGGGGTCTGTGAAACAAGCCTCTGAAGTTTAAATTGTGATATGCAGATCTGAGAGAAGGGCATTCCCTAAACTTTATAAACCTTCCTAAATGTAGAAGGAAAACAATTAAAGGATTATCAGGAAATAACAGATAATTCAGTCAACTGATTTGGCATATGTACATTTAGGCAGAGGAGACAGATAGTTTCATATTCTGGTAGGCCTGAAATTAAAAACAACGAGCTTATATTCATTTCAATGAGCTGTGAGGGGTAATGTGATGAGAATCATTTTAGATAATTAACTTGGTATTAATATATATTCGGAGAAATATATATATTTTCAGAGTAATTCAAGATACCATGAATGGGAGCACCTGACGGTCAGGTGACAGGTAACCATGGCCTCAATTGGTGTGATAGCCCAGGGAATAGATGGGAAAATTGGTTTTAGAAATACAGCTAGGGGCTGGTGACTTGTGGAGATTTCTCTACCCTGTTCTCCACTCACCACACTTCCTTTCCCAGAGAACAGAAATTCCTAATATGTTTGGCTCCTATTCCAAGATTGTTCAGGTATTGTTTCTAGTTTCTGGTCTCTAATCTCTCACAATCATGAGGACAGGTTGCTCTTCCATTTCCTCTTTTCCTGTGACTAGAAAAACAGGGTCGGAGATCACTTGCACTTCTTTTTAGTCTTTGGCAATGTATACACACACACTGATGTATTTAGTATCCAGGAGCCATCCAGAGTTGAGATTCTCCGCTGCCACCTACCAGAGACTTCTAAATTGCGGTTTTCACTGTTGAGCCCAGCTGAATAACACAGTCGTGATTTTGTTTCCCATTTGCTCCTGGCCTCTTTGCACCTGGTTTTTTTTTTTTTTTTTGGAACATCATGCTGAGGATGCTCATTTTAATGGATTATTAACTATCTCTTGGATTTCCCTAAATGTCGTCTTAAAAGCACCCAATCCCACCATCTCCACAAACAAGTGGATCCTATGGTCTGCACATATTAGAGGCAATATAATTTATGTTTCAGATTACTATTTCCCGATGTAGATTGCCCGAGTTGTGATACTTGCTCCATCATTACTGAGTACATGACTTTAGGAAAGATGTTTAGCCTCTGTGCCTCAGTTTCCTCATGTATAAAATGACAATAATAGTAACTTAATCATAGAATTGTTGTGAAGACCAAATTAGTGTTTGGCATAGAGTTTGCCACATAATCAACATTAAACAATAGCTACTGTGATTAGTAAAGATTCAGTAACTTAACTAGGTTTGTGTGTTTGGGGCAGTTATCAGTGATTTCTACAAAATTTGGGGTAGTGAACTTGACAATAATTTCATAATCAGAAATAAGATTTTGTGAAAGCAGAAGTAATTCATGGATGAATGAGGGTTATGATACTGATTTAGGACTTGTACTTGAAGCTCTAACACATCATTGACATAATAAAAATATGGTAAATGGGAATAAGGATCTCAAGCCCAGGAGAAAGATTAGGACTATAAGATAAAAACTGGGGACATGTCAACATTACTGAATCTTATAGTAAGAACTCTGAAATTTGAGAAGAGATTTAATAAGTGCTAAATACTTTCTATGGATTAGATACTGTGTCAAATGTTTTGAGAGGGGTTTTTTCCCCTTTGATTTTTTTCTCAATTTTTATTATTTCTCATAAATGGCTATTTTTTAAGTGAGGAAATTAAGGCTGAAGTAGATCGTTCCCTTAAAGTATCATAGCTGAAATCTACAAGCAAGCTGTTAAACTAATCTCTAGCAAGATTATAGAACACAGGGTCATGATGAAAATAAGTCGATTATATTTCTGTGTACTAGTGATAAATAGTTGAAATTTTTGAAAATTAAAAGTTTTTTAGTACTGTTTGTAATAGCATCAAAAAAAGGATAAAATTAACAAAATATGAAGCAGGTACATGACACTGAAAATTAGTAAATATTGCCGAGAAAAAGTAAGGCAGACCTACATAACTAGAGATACATCACATTCCTAGATTGGAATGCCGAGTATTGCTAAAGTGTCAGTTGTCATCAAAGTGATTGATAGATTCAGTGCAATTGTGATGAAATATTCAGCAGGTATTTTGTTGGAAATGAGAAGCTAACCTAAAATTTACATGGAAATTTACAGGACCCAGAATATCCAAAATAATTTTTTTTAATATTATTTTATTAGTTGGAGGCCAATCACTTCACAACATTTCAGTGGCAAAATAATTTTTTAATATGAAAATACCAATATAATTCAATAAAGAATTGTATAATCTTTTCAGCAACATGCTAGAACATTTTGATATCCATGTGCAAAAAACTAAACCACAATTCTTACCTCAAAATATAAAAATTAATTTGTATTAGATATGGTTTGGGAAGATGTTTTCTCCAACTCCATGATTTGTCTGCCTTTCCCTTTGTTTTCAGAAGAGCAAAAATTTCCTTTTTCATGAAGTCCAGTTTAACAACTGTTTTATTTATGGTTCAGCAGCATTCATAGATCTAAATATAAGGACAAACACATACACACACACAAAAAAAAAATACAGAAAAATCTTATTAACCTAGGGTTAGTCAAAGAATACATAAATAGGACACAAAGAATGTGAACCATAAAGAAAACAGTTGTTAAGCTGGACTTCATGAAAAAGGAAATTTTTGCTCTTCTGATAAAAAAGGAAAAGGCAGACAAATCACGGAGTTGGAGAAAACATCTGCCCAAAACGTATCTAATAAAGAACTGGTATCCAGAATACTTACAACTTAATTAAGAAGGTAAACTTTCCACTTTAAAAAAAAAAACAGTGGCCAAGGTTTGACTAGACATTTCGTGAAAGGAGAAATGGAAGTAACCAATAGCAAAAGAAGAGACACTCAATATCATCACTCATCGGGAAAATGAAAACTAAAACCACAATTAGATACCACAACAACCAGAATTCTACAATCTAGAATGGCTAGACTTTAAAACACAAATATTACCAGATGTTGGCAAGATTGTGGATTATCTGGACTGTCTATACATTGCTATTGTGAATGTGGAGTGGTGCAATCACTTTGGGGAACAGCTTTGGCAGTTTCTTATAAAGTTGAGCATTAACTTACGGTATGATTCAGCAGTCCTACTTCTGGTTATTTACCCAAGAGAAATAAAAACATGTGTCCACAAAGGGCCTGAATAGAAATGTTTACAGCAGCTTTATTCATAATGGTCCAAAGCTGAAAACAGCCCAAATACACATCAGATAGTGAATGAATGAGCAAATTTTGGTATATTCATTCTCTGAAAAACTACCCAGCAAGAAAAGGAACCAACCACTCAACACGCAATTCCGTTGGTAAATCTTTTTAAAACATACTATGTTGAATGAAAGAAGACAGTTAGAAAAGGCTGCATACTGTTTGATTTCATATATGTGACATTCTAGAAAAGGCAAAACTAATGACTGATGATCAGTCACCAACAGCCAGAGGTAGGTTGAAGGAACTGACTTCAAAGTAGCACAGGGAATTTGGAGGTTTGATGATAATGTGGTTTGATTGTGGTCATGGCTGCATGACTGTAAACATTTGCCAAAACTCATAGACTTGTATACTTAAAATTGATTTGGCTGCTCTAGGTCTTAGTTGTGACACGTGGGGATCTTTGGGCATGTGGGATCTATTAATAGTTACCTGACCAGGGATTGAACCCAGGTCCTCTGCATTGGGATCATGGAGTCTTAGTCACTAGACCACCTGGAAAATCCCAAGCTGATTTTTTTTTTAAAGGTGATTAAAAAAGGTATAACCAATGGGTGGTTATGCCAATATTCAAATTGATTTCTTTACTTTTATGGCAGGCGTGGGAGAATCAGACAAAAAGTAATAGAAATTTTAAGATCTCTATTTTTAGTTGACTTGTAGGAGTGAAAACTAGTAAGAGGCGAAATTGTGACGATGCAAAACCAGCACTATAAACAAATAGGAAAGAAGGGTCATTAGTTTAAAGAGCTGACAGAGTTAAGAAAAAAGTTGAGCTTTTTAAAATTTTTTAGGACACAGGAGAGCTTAGCAGATTTGTGAGCAGAGGAGACGCACTATGACAGAGAAAGTTTGAATACGTAATCAAGTGATAATTGAGGAAGTCGAAGTGTTTTGGTATCAAGAGGTCAATTGGAGATCTATGATCCTTCGAACCTGAAAAGGAACATTTTCAGAGATAGAAGAGTTAGAAAAGAAAGAAAATTAGGTTACAAAGAGATTTAGGGTAGAGAGGAGAGAATTGAAAGAAACATTTGCTGGATAGGTAACTGATCTTAGCAAAGGAGTCATCAAAGGAGAGTGAAGAAGGCTCTAAATGACCCAAGGTCTTAATAAAAGACAGCATTTTTTTTGGAGCACTCAGTATAGAAAATAGAATATTCTAATAGATATGGATACATTTATTCCAAGCATCAGTAAGAGTTGGGTCATAAACTTGGTTTGCATGTTGTCACTAGTGTTCCAGAGCTACTCTTAATTCAAATCAGAGCCAAAGCAAATCTAGCCTGCCATCTGTTTTAGTACAGCCTGCAAGCTAAACGTAGATTTTTATATTCTTTAATTATTAGAAAAAAAATCAGAAGAATATGTCATGACATATGAAATTCAAATGTTAGTGTCCATAAATAAAGTGTTATTGGAACACAGCTACAGTCATTTCCTTATGGATCATCTATGGCTTCTTTTAAGCTACAGCTGCACAAAATCCAACTTTCTTGCTTCTAGACCTTTACAGAAGTTTGCTGATTCCTCATCTAAAGCATTTATGCCAGCATTTCAGTAGCTCCCACAAGTAGCAGTGATTATTATCCATCTTCTCTGCAGGCATTCCCGGTTCTGAGTAGGCGGGTTACCATTTGTAGATTTCTTCATGGATATCAGGGTGCTCTTCCCAATGCATCTCTTTAAGCTGGGCAAGTGAAAAATTATTTGACTTTGAAGACATAGTTCTGTGGCTTGATAAGAATAAGTATTCACATTCTATTAACTGGAAACAAACAAAAAGACAAGTTCTGTGCTTGCAAAATTTCTGTATTTCAAGTAATTAGAATGTTTTATGGTTCATGTGAAACATAGTGCAACATGTAGGCCAGTTGAAAACTGAAATTTGTTGGCCAGGAAAGCATGTAAGGTCACCTATCATTTCATCCATGACAGGCCTTTTTTTGTTTGTTATTAGAAAAAGGGTTGGCGATCTTGAGTGTTTAATTTCATTCAACAAATACTTAGTGTTTACTATACCACCACAGTTTTAAGCATTTTACTGGTATGAGCTCACTTAATCCTCATAACATGATGAAATGACTATAATTATTCACATTTTATAGCTATGGAGACTGAGGCACAGGTACTAAGGGGCAGTTGTGCATCCATTGCAGTCTAGCTTTAGAATCCTTGCTTAATTTAATTATATGTAAATATTTTAAATTGCAGTTTATAAAAGAGTACTTTAGTCTCATCACATGAACCTTCAGTATCACTTGAGACACTTTTTGAATCAATTAAAATGGTTTTCCAAAACATCATCTGCACTGCTTTTTGTATTTTTTCATTTTTGGAATCCTTAGATGGTACTGTTGCCAAATTTTCTCGTTTGCCACAGTACCCTTTCTAAAAGGTGTTGTTGTTTTTTTTCCATTTGTTCTTTTGGTGTATTTGTGATCTTCACCACATGATGATTATGTTTCATTTTTAAGATAATCTTTGACATCTGCTTTGGTTGTAAGGCAGCATCCCAGAAATAATTATTAACTGTGTTAAATGTCTGCCTCCATATTTATTGATTCCTTCAAGAGGACAGTATCAGCATCAAAATTTGCGTTGATTATGGTCTTTACAAGCCAGTGTGTCCTTCCTACACAGTGTTTTACTTTTGAAAGTAAAGTTATTGAGAGAATTCTCAATGGAAAGGATATTATAAAAACTCAAAGAAAAAGTGACCCTTTTTGCCTTCAGGATGGTTTTTGAAGGAAAGGCCTCATCTTACATTCACATTCATACTATAGGTGTTGGTAGGCAGAGAGCCAACTTTGTCCAAATCAAGAGAAGTAGCTTTTCTCTCTAGGCTTCCTTCTAGGACATCCATAATACCTTTAATGCCTGAGCCTCCTTAAACCCCACACCTAAACCCAGGTTTACTCTGCCATGAGGAACCACCGTGTGTTTGATTCTTTTCCTGAGCAGCACTAGCCTGTTTTATCTTCCCTTTCACCTTTGTCTCTGCAGCCTTCCTTCTGTAGTCATGTCTATCCACACTTACCTGCCAACAGTATGTTGCTGGAGATTGAGTATGTCTTTTTGGTACATACTTACTTTCATTTGAATTTTTTCCTCTCTTGGACACAGGATGTTCCAGAAGAGCCCAGAAATGTGAGGCAGATCTGGGTGCAAATTCCAGCTCTGTTACTTACTTGGGCAAGTTATTAACTTTTTTAAAGTATCAGCTTCTTTATCTGTGACAAGAGAGTAATCCACAACTCTGTGTTAGTTTTAGAGATGATTAAGTGAAAAAAAATATGTATACATGGATCGCAAATACAAACATAAGGCACTAAATTATTGAGCTTCTTTCCTTTGTAGTGGTCTGTAACATCCTGACAGGAGTCATGCCAGTTCAAGTTTTCTTACAGTAAAATCCTTTAGAGTTCATCTCTGACTGATTTGTTGAGTCTCTCTGCATTTATTTGGCTGTGTCAGGACTTAGTTGTGGCATGTGGGCTCTTTTTAGTTGCGGCGTGCGAACTCAGCTGTGGCGTGTGAACTCTTAGTTGTGGTGTGCGGGGTCTAGTTCCCTGATCCGGGATTGAACCCGGGCCCCCTGCGTTGGGAGTGCAGAGTCTTAGGCACTGGACCAGCAGGGAAGTCCCTCATCTCTGACTTTTGATCACAAGCCTCCCTCTAGCTTAATAAGTGGAGGCCTTGGGTCTTGGTTAGAATAACAAGTAAGAAAAAAGGAAGAGGCAACAGACCCTAATAAAAGTGCCAACCTTTTCCCAGCCTGGGGCTTTCCTGGTGGCTCAGACAGTAAAGAATCTGCCTGCAATATAGGAGACCTGGGTTTGATCCCTGGGTTGGGAAGCTCCTCTGGAGAAGGAAATGGTTACCCAGTCCAGTATTCCTGCCTGGAGAATCTGTGGACAGAGGAGCCTGGCAGGCTATACTCCATGGGATCACAGAGAGTTGGACCCAACTAAGCAACTAACACTTTCACACTTTTCCCCCAGCCTAGTGAGACGGAGCTTAAGGAGCAACAAACACCTCCTGGGCTGGAAGGGTACAGGAAACATGTAGGGAGAGAGGTGGGCTTCCAGGAAATAGTTAAGAAGAGAAAGCATTTCTTCACAGTACTAATGTGAGATTTTAAAATGTTTATTTTTTTCCATTCAATTAATATTTATTTTCTTTGATTATATTAAATACTTTATTATTGTACTTTCATCCTGATGTATTTATTAGCTATAAGTAGACACTTAAATAAACATCTTAGTATGCAGAGATTTTCTGAAATTTTATAAGCATTTGACAGCCATAGAAAAATAAAAAGTATGATCATAGCATGATGTGTTAACTATGCTAACTGGCATGATATTTTACTGTATATTCACTTGTTTGAAAATCCTGAAGTAGGATTGTATAGGAAAACTGGTAAGCAATTATTTAGTCCGTTAAATCTAAGGAGAGAACTTTAGAGAGGAGAAAGTAGACATAACAGTGATTTAGTTCTTCTCATTATTGTGTTTTCATTTTCTTCTTCATGTCTGTTTTATATGCCCTTATGATAGACATTCTTGTGGGTAAGCTAGTGAATTGCACTTATATTTTTTAAACCTTGTGTACATTTTGCAACAATTTTAATTTATTACAGAACCTAAATGTATCGTGCTATATACTATCGATTCACACAAACTTTGTTCCGTTTGCATTTCTGCTTTTGAAATATTTTTTGAATGTTGTCCCGTCTCCATCTACCACCTTAGTCATTAGGTAACCTACATTTTTAGAAACTTTAATCTTTCTTGTAGCTCATTCATACCTATCCTATCATTTTGGTTTTCTTCTTCCCTTCACTTCCTGTAATTTGTCTTTATGTTAAACTGACACCCAAACCTGGAAATAGTCATCTTAATTCACTGGTTTTGTCATATTTCAGGAAAGACTGTCGCTCATCAGATTAGTTTATGATACTTTTGTGTTTTCTATCCAGGCTTGGATCTGCTTAGTAATTTCAGTTTTGTAACACCTAAAATGGTTAATATGAGTTTGTTTATTCAGTAAAGAGTCATTAAGAGCTTATTACATATCAGCTGATACACTAGATCCTAAGAATCCAGAGATGCATTAAACTTGAATAACTAGAACAACTTGTATTTTAATTGTACAAGGCACTGTTGTATGCTTTTCACGTATATTTGCTCATTTAGTCAGCTTGAACTCAACAGTCCTAAGTCTGTCCTCAGAGATGGAGCCATGGCATCTGAATTCTTACAGGTTCCAGAGGCGATGCTGATGGTCATCTCTGGTTGGACAGATAGAATCAAGCTCCCCCTTAGAACAGAAAAATGTCTTCCTAGTGATCCAGCTGTGCTATCAATCTGTATGATTTTGAAGACCCAGAGCTCTGGTTTCTAGATTTCTATTCAGGAATTTCTCTAGAGTTCTTATGGAATTCTTTAGCCTATTTTCAAAACACGTTCATATAAGTTAAGTTGTTGATTTTGCCTGTTAATAGGAAGTTTGTCTAAATAAATGACCTTTATTTTCCATTTTGCCTTATACAGTACTTTGTATGTTAGCTGTAATAAATTGGTTTCCATTCTTTGCCCTATATCTTGGGGTAAAATGGGGCAAAACTATGATTAGCCTACATTCTGCTACTGTTCATACCTGACACTGTTCTTCATAAAAGCTCGCCCCAAAAGTGTTTTTTCTTAAGACATTTTTTTTTAAGACATATTTTTTTTAGAGGAGTTTTAGGCTCACAACAAAATTGAGAGGCAAATACAAAAAGCAAACTACATAACTATTTTTAGATTTGACTTTTTAATGTTATGATTATTTTTCTTTAATGTAGCTTCACACTACATTAAAAAGTCTATATTGAAAGCAGCATGAAATAGTTTTGAGTACTCTGATGCACTGATGTAATAAATACTCTTAGTTCAGAGGATGATTGAAGTTGAATTTTAAGTGTTGTCATGTTGCCACAAAAGAGAAAACAGCCACGCATTCAAATACTGTTATAAAATATTTTACTCTAATTTTATCTCATGCATCCTTTGAGTTATTTTAGGGCAGCATTCCTTTCGTTATATTTGTTTCATTTAAGTACTTACTTTTATCTTCACATACCTGTACCAATTTTTATGGCCAAATATTACTACATGTTGTTTATTAATGACATTACATATTTTATTTGATCATGATATGATAGATGCATTGAATTACTCTTAATGCATGCTTGAAATTCTTATAAATCCATGGTACAGTTGTTAAACATACTCAGCGTTTTTAACTCAGCAAAAGAAGCTCTCTCGCATTCATTGAAGAATTAGCTTGTAAGCCAAAAATGACAGATGTAGTATTACAGCTGAGACATGGACTTGTTGAAAAAACCATCTTAATGGCAGAAACATTTGGACAAATACCCAAACGCCTTTTAAATTCCTTTCTCATGTCCTATCCTAATCATTGTTATAATACTGATGATTGTTTTGTAAGTTTTTACTACCTGCTTTTTTTTTTTTCAGTTTAGAAAATTTCACACTTGAAATGACCAGAGTTACTAGAATTCTCTTTCTCTGTAACATAATATGTGTATCTTTAAACTACTCTTCTAATTTTCACTGAAAATAGTTTGGATTCAGTATCTAAGTATATATTTTAAAATTTTGCAATACTGAGAACACAAAAAAATGCAAGAGAACAGTTAGTAGAACAATAGGTAGCAATAATGTATGAAAGTAAAATCTCTAAAATTACGTTTTTCATTTTAATGTCAATGAAAAGAAAGCAATTTCAAATATATTCTCTAATATATATTCATAATTCTAAACATGTTTTTGTTCTTTAGAACTTTCACATGGGCAACTTGGTCCTATTAGTAAATTTCTTTCCTTACAAACAGCGATTCTCAATTAGAAAACAAATCATTCCCTCTGGGTCAGTATATTACAGCGTAGCAAGTTGGTATGTAATCTGAATAACACAAGATTTGGTATACTCACCTTTCCAACTGATATATATATATTGATATAATTGAAGAGTGTAACTATATATTTGAATATTAACCATGTATTGATATGATGTTATTTATAAAGAAAAAACTGTAGATATTTGACAAATCCTCCTTTGAAAATTCACTTGTAAGTTGTGATATCAATATGTATAAATATAAATGTGTATATAAATGTGCATTAATTTGAAATATATAAAACTACATAATATTTTGGGGTTTGTTTTGTTTGCTTTTTAAATATATTTATTTATTTTTGGTTGCACTGGGGTGTGCAAGGCACACAGGCTTCAGCAGTTGCCACACCCAGGCTCAGTTGCAACTCGCAGGCTCTAGAATGTGGGCTCAGTAGTTGTGGCACGTGGGCTTAGCTGCTCAATGTCATGGGGAATCTTCCCAGACCAGGATCGACCCCATGTCCCCTCCATTGGCAGGTGGATTCTTATCCACTGTACCACCAGGGAAGTCCTGTTTACTTTTTTTCTTTTTTAATAATTTTATTCATTTATTTATTTTTGGCCATGCTGGGTCTTTGTTGCTGCCTGGGCTTTTCTCTAGTTGCAGCGGGTAGAGACTGCTCTTTGCTGCAGTGCACAGGCTTCTCATTGCAGTGGCTTTTCTTATTGCGGAGCACAGACTCCAGGGCTTCAGTAGTTGCAGCATGTGGCCTCAATAGCTGTGGTTCCCAGGTTCTAGAGCACAGGCTCAGTAGTTGTGGCACACGGACTTAGTTGCTCCGTGGCATGTGGGATCTTCCCAGACCAGGGATCAAACCCTTGTCTCCGGCATTGGCAGGTGTTTTCTTTAACACTGAGAAGCCTGGGAAGCCTCTGTTTGCTTTTTTAAAGAAACAAATTAGAAGTTGGAGATTGGGTCTGGTAGAGCAGGAGTGCTTCTTTCTGTTTTCAGAGATCTTTCAGGTGTTTTCAGGATATTAAAAAACTAAACCAACCAAAGACTTAACTTTACTAGACATTGCTGATACAGTGTACTTCATCCCTTACTTGGCTAATAAATAAACACTTCAATTTTGAGAAGTAAAATATATGTCAGCCATAATTATTTAAATGGAAGGTGCTTAAGTTTACATTTTTTAAATTGCTCATATCAAACATTTTTAAGTTGCCTTTAAAAATTACTTTTAAGTAAAGCCATATAATGTCAAAACAGCTTTCTTTCCAACCTTTCACATCTCCCAGATACTGTTACCTACAGTAATACCGTTTCGCCAGGATGCACACTTTTCATGTTCTTATGTGATTTTGGATATATCTATAATACATGTCTAAATATGTATGTAAGTCATGAATCAAGCTTGTATTTTTTAAACAAACACAATAGAATATATGGATCTAAATGATAATATCCTCCACAAAGTAGGCACTTTTGGGGCTCATACAATGCTTTTCCCAGCTGTTCAGTCATTGCTCAGTATAGTTACTTTTTAGCACAATCCTTAGAGTAGCCTTTAATTGTAAGAGCTTTCTTCCTTCAAAGATGTATTTGTCTTTGGAAAATCATACTTAAGCTCATTGCTTTGGATGGCTGAATAAACTGGGCACTACTACTAGTATAAAAAATGAATTGAGAAATTGGGGAAGGGCTAAATATCTTGACAATCGAGGAATAATTAAGAATGGAAAATTATGGGGCCAATAAAAATAACACTTAAAAAGGGGTAGCATAGGAAGAATTTTACATTCTATTGAGGGGTAAAAGGAGAGCAAATTCTTTATGAAGGTGTGATTACATATAGAATGTACATAACAAGCATGTTTATATATGATAAGATTAAAAATTGGTGAGAAACCATATTTCATACACCTGTGGGACCATTTTTAATTGATATTGCCACTTGGGAGGGCAGTATGTCTTAAAATTTAAAATCCTTTGATTCAACAGTTCCACTTCATGATCGTTCTTAGAAAAACATTCACTCCCATGACTGATTCATGTCAATGTATGACAAAAACCACTACAATATGAAAAAAAAAAAACATTCACTCATGAACTGGAGGCATTATTTAAGATCATCTTTGAAGCACTCTGTGTAATTATAAAAATTGGAAATAATCTAAATGGTCATCAGTTTAGTACAAAATAAATGAATTTGGGAATTAATTAAATGATTATGTCCACATTGTGATCTGCTACATAGAAAATGGAAAGAATGAGGTAGAGACATGGAAAGATCCCCATATTCTTAGATGAAAAATAGTTTACAGAGTGTATGTGACATGCTGCCATTAAAAAAAAAAAAAGGAGATTGATATATCTTTCTGTGTACATGTATTGTTTAAAAAAAAAGAAAACCTCAGTGAAGATGCACAGAAAAGTGGTAAACAGGAGGTCTTTAATCTTTACTTGGAGCTTCCCAGGTGGCACTAGTGGTAAAGAACCCGCCTACCAATGCGGGAGACATAAGGAGATGTGGATTTGACCCCTGGATCGGGAAGATCCCTTGGAGAAGGAAATGGCAACCCACTCCAGTATTCTTGCCTGGAAAATCACATGGACAGAGGAGCCTGGTGGGCTATAATCCATGGGGTCGCAGAGAATTAGACATGACTGAAGCGACTGAGCAAGCAAATGTTTACTTCTAATATTTGAAGTTTTTGCCTAAGGATGGATGTGATATAGAATTTAAATTAAAATCTTCCAGTTTTTGTTTTAGTTTTGTTCTTAACTGGTAAATATAATTCTTTATTTCCTTTGTTCACCAGGTCAATCTACTGTAATTTATTTTTGTTGGACTGTTTTGACTTTGCTCGTGGGTGTATATGTATATGTGTATATTACATTATTTTAGTTATTATTTGCCTGATTTTGTAACTGCCATTTGTCTGGGGTTCACTTTTGGTTTCCCGTTTTTGGATATTTGTTTTAAATTCACTTAACGCCATAACAAACCACTTGTGGAATCTTCGTTTCTGACCAGAGATCAAGTCCTGAGCCTTTGGAGTGGGAGCCTAACTCCAAGACCCTACACTGCCAGAGAACTAACCCTAGGGAGTATCAAATAGTGAGAACTCACACAACGGAAACCACCTGAATACAAGATCTGGCATCACCCAACCACCAGTAGTACCCTGTGCAGGACACCTCATCTAAACAACAAACCAAACAAAAACACAAACCCAATCATCAGCAGACAGGATCACCACCTCACTCAGCCTTGCCCATCAGAGGGAAAGCAAACAAACAAAAAAGCACAGATCTCACCCTGTATGAAGCTTTCACAAACCACTGGACCCACCTTAGGAGGGCAGAAGCCAAAAGGAAGAAAGAATTCAACCTTGAAGCCTGGGAAAAGGAGAACTCAAACACAATAAGTTAAAAAAAATAATGGAAAGGCAGAGAAATAGTACACAAGTGAAGAAACAAACTGGAAACACAGAAGTCCAAGTAAATGAAGAGGAAATAGGCAAACCACCTGAAAAGAATTCAGAATAATGATAGTAAAGATGATCAAAAACCTTAAAAATGAAATGGAGAAAATGCAAGAATCAATTAACAAAGACCTACAGAGATAAACAACACAATTAAAAATACTCTAGAAGGAGTCAATAGCAGAATATCTGAAGCAGAAGAACGAATCAGTGAGCTGAAAGATAAAATGATGGAAATAGTTTATGAAGAGCAGAATAAAGTAAAAAGAATGCAAAGAACTGAGGATAGTCTCAGAGACCTCTGGGATGAATCAAACACACCAACATTTGAATTGTAGATCCAAAGAAGTCCCAGAAGAAGAGAAAAAGAAAGGGTATGAGAAAGTTTTTTAAGAGATTATAGTTGAAAATTTCCCCAACATGGAAAAGGAAATAGTCAATCAAGTCCAAGAGGCACAAAGAGTTCCATACAGGATAAATACAAGGAGAAACACACCAAGACACACACTAATCAAACTAACAGACTAAACACAAAGAAAGACTTAAGAGCAGCAAGGGGAAAGCAACAAGTAACATACAAGGAAAACCCCATACACTTAACAGCTGACCTTTCAGCAGAAACTCTGCAGGCCAGAAGGGAATGGCAGGATATATTTAAAGTGCAGAAAGGGAAAAACCTACAACCAAGATTACTGTACCCAGCAAGGATCTCATTCAGAATTGGTGGAGAAATAAAAAGCTTTTAAGACAAGCAAAAGTTAAGAGAATTCAGTACCACCAAACCAGCTTTATAACAAATGTTAAAGGGACTTATGTAGTCAAGAAATACAAGAGAGAAAAATGATCTACAAAATCAACCCCAAACAATTAAAATGGCAATAGGAACATACATATCAGTAATTACTTTAAATGTAAATGATTAAATGCTTCAACCAAAAGACAGACTGGCTGAATGGATAAAAAAACAAGACCCATATATATGCTGTCTACAAGAAACCCACTTCAGACCTCAAAACACATATAGACTGAAAGTGAGAGGATGGAAAGATATATTCCATGCACATGGGAAGCAAAAAAAAGCTGGAGTAGCAACCCTCATATCAGACAAAATAGACCTTAAAATAAAGATTGCAAATGATAAGGAAGAACACTACATTAATGATCAAGGGATCAATTCAAGAAGAAGACATAATGGTTGTAGATATCTATGCACCCAACATAGGAGCACCTCAATACATAAGACAAACAGTAGCAGACATAAAAGGAGAAATTCCCAGTAACACAATAATAGTAGGAGACTTTAACACCTCACTCACACCAATGGGCAGATCATCAAAACAGAAAATTAATAAGGAAACACAAATCTTAAATCATACATTAGATGAGATGCATCTCAACATTATCTTCAGGACATTCCATCCAAATGCAGAAGAATACACCTTCTCAAGTGCACATGGAACATTCTTCAGAATAGATCACATCTTGGGTCATATATCAAACCTCAGTAAACTTAAGAAAATTGAAATCGTATCAAGCATCTTCTCTGACAATAATGCTATGAGACTAGATATCAATTGCAAGAAAAAAACTGTAAGAAACACAAACACATGGAGATTAAACAACACATTTCTAAATAACCGACCAGTTACTGGAAATCAAAAGGGAAATCAAAAAATTTCTAGAAACAAATGACAATGAAAACACGACAACTCAAAACCTATGGGATGCAGCAAAAGCAGTTATAAGAGGGAAGTTTATAGCAATACAATCCTACCTCAAGAAACAAGAAAAACATCAAATAGACAATCCAACTTTGCACCTAAAACAACTGGAAAAGAAGAACAAAAAAAAAACCCCAAAATTAGTAGAAGGAAAGAAATCATAAAGATCCAAACAGAAATAAAAGAAAAATGAAGGAAACAATTGTAAAGATTAATAAAACTAAAAGCTGACTCTTTGAGAAGATAAGCAAAATTAACAAACCTTTAGCCAGACTCATCAAGAAAAAAAAAGAGAAGAATCAAATCAACAAAATTAGAAATAAAAAGGAGAGGTTACAAAAGATGATGCAGAAGTGCAAAGGAATTTAAGAGACTTTTATGAATAATTATATGAAAATAAAGTGGATAACCCGAAGAAATGGACAGATTCTTAGAAAAGTTCAATCTTTCAAGAGTGAACAAAGAAGAAATAGAAATTATGAACAACCCAATTACAAGCAGTGAAATTGAAGCTGTGATCAAAAATCTCCCAAAAAACAAAAGCCCAGGACCAGACGGCTTCACAGAATTTTATCAAACATTTAGAGAAGAGCTAATGCCTATCCTTCTAAAACTCTTTCAAAAAATTGCAGATTAAGGAATAGTTTCAAACTCATTATATGAGGCCACCATTACCCTGATACCAAAACCAGACAAAGACAACACACAAAAAGAAAACTACAGGCCAATATCACTGATGAACATAGATGCAAAAATCCTTAACAAAATTTTAGCAAACAGAATTCAGGAACACATCAAAAAGCTCATACACCATGATCAGTTGGGGTTATTCCAGAAATGCAAAGATTCTTCAATATACACAAATCAATCAATGTGATACGCCATATTAACAATCTGAAAGACAAAAAACATATGATAATCTCAATAGATGCAGAAAAAGCCTTTGACAAAATTTAGCACCCATTTATGATGAAAACTCTTAAAAAACTGGGCATAGCCTTCCTCAACATCAGTTCAGTTCAGTTCAGTTCAGTTGCTCAGTCATGTCCGACTCTTTGCAACCCCATGAATTGCAGCACACCAGGCCTCCCTGTCCATCACCAACTCCTGGAGTTTACTCAAACTCATGTCCTTCGAGTCGGTGATGCCATCCAGCCATCCCATCCTCTGTCGTCCCCTGCTCCTCCTGCCCCCAATCCCTCCCAGCATCAGGGTCTTTTCCAATGAGTCAGCTCTTCACATGAGGTGGCCAAAGTACTGGAGTTTCAGCTTCAGCATCAGTCCTTCCAATGAACACCCAGGACTGATCTCCTTTAGGATGGACTGATTGGATCTCCTTGCAGGCCAAGGGAATATTACTCAGCCATAAAAAGGAACACATTTGAGTCAGTTCTGATGAGGTGGATGAACCTAGAGCCTATTATACAGAGTGACATGGGTCAGAAAGAGAAAGATAAATATATTCTAACACAAAAAATACGGAATCTAGATGAATGGTACTGAAGAACTCATTTACAGGGCAGCCACGGAGAAACAGGCATAAAGAATAGACTTATGGTCATGGGGAGACTGGAGAAGAGGGTGAGATGTTTGGAGAGAGTAACATGGAAACTTACATTACCATATGTAAAATAGATAGCCAATGGGAACTTGCTGTCTGGCTCAGGAAACTCAAACAGGGGCTCTGTATCAACCTAGAGGGGTGGGATGGGGAGGGAGATGGGAGGGAGGTTCAAAAGGGAGGGGACATATGTATCCCTATGGCCGATTCATTTTGAGGTTTGACAGCAAACAACAAAATTTTGTAAAGCAATTATCCTTCAATAAAAAAATAAAAAATTAGAACCTTGAAAATATTTACTTGTGCAGAGAAGAAGGAAATATATGAAAATAGAAACAATAGTTATTATTATAAGCTTATGATTGACATTTTTTTCTGTTTTCCTTATTTGCTAAAATTCTATAATCTATTATTTGTATAATCAACACAAAAATTGTAAAGCCATTTTGGTTAAATGATGAGAAGACATTTCTCATGTGGCTAATAGATTACCTCAGAATAAAAGTAAATCCAAAGTATTTCTTAAACAGTGATCAAATTGTTCGTTCACATAAGTGTCTATTCCCAACCCTGTGAAGTAGTAGCACTTATCCTGATGTCACTGGTGCATTTGTTAAAAATTTAGTTCTCTTTGTTTTATTTACAATTTATATAGATGAGACTGTCTAGTAAATCCATTAGTATGGTTTGAGTAGGTAATTTTAACTACTGGTTTAAGATACCAAGTTTCAAATCATTGTGAAGGACTTCTATTGTCTTCATATGTTTGACATTGTATCTCTTCTTTATAAAGAAAAGTCTTTATTCTTTTAAAGTCTTGAATATGATGCATGGCCAGTATATATTTTTTTTATTAATCACTTACTTTAGTTCTGAAATACAGGTTTTGGTAAACTCTGGTACACATGTCTTTGCTCAAATACCACCTTAACAGAGAGATGCCTTCTCTGCCCAACCCCTTTAAAATAACACCATCTCTGACATCTCCATCATTCCCTTACTCTATTATTATTATTATTATAATTTATTACCATATCACTTTACAGTTGTTTGCCTTCCTCACATCATTATAATGTGAGTTCCTTAGAATAGTAATTCAACTTGTGCTTCTCTGCTATCCTAATAGAACCTGGCACACTTAGGTACACAATAAATATTTTTAAATGAATTAGATGTTGTGGAATGAAATATTCTGGTTGGGACTTCCCTGGTGGTCCAGTGGTTAAGACTTCATGCTTGCATTGCAGGGGCATAGGTTCAATCCCTGGTCAGGGAACTAAGATTCTGCATGCCATGTGGCATGCCCACACACACACTCACACACACAAAAAAGGAAATATTCTGGTTAATAGAAAGTTAACCCTATATAAAATAGCTGATTTGAAAGAGAAAATAAAAAGCATACTCCATACTCATGTTTTAATATGTAATTGATATAATACTACATATTTAAATGCGTATCATTGGAAGGACTGAGGCTGAAGCTCCAATACTTTGTTCACCTGATGTGAAGAGCCAACTCATTGGAAAAGACCCTGATGCTGGGAAAGATTGAAGGCAGGAGGAGAAGGGGACGTCAGAGGACAAGATGGTTGGATGGCATCAGTGACTCAATGGACATGAGTTTGCTCAGACTCTGGGAGATAGTGAAGTACAGGGAAGCTTGGCATGCTGCAGTCCACAAGGGTGACAGAGTCGGACAATACTTAGTGACTGAACACCAACAACAAATAATACTAGTTAATACAAGATTAGGTACAGATCTATAAACATAGATATACAGATAGATACTATTGAGAGCAAGAAAACCTTTAGGGATAATTGAAAAATCAGTGGTTTAGTATCTTTAACCTAAGATAATTAGCCTTTTCTCAGTTCACAGAAGCAGAAAGTCCAAACGAACAGGTTTGTGTGTGTTTGTGTTTTCCCTCAATTCTTAATTAGCAGAATGATTCGGCGGGTTTGGTTAACTGTCAGTGACTCATCCAGAAGCATTTTCAGCATGTGGTTCAGGGCTAGTAATACAAGTGGAACAGGTCTAGAAGTACAACCGAAATTCTCTCTAAACAGAATGGAAATAAGTTTTATCCCCATCGCAGGCTAGTAGTTAAGGTACAGAAAGTAGTTAAGGTACAGATTAGTTATCAGCTCAACCAAAATGAATACTTCAAAGGAAACTGAACATTAACACAGTGAAGCCTGTTGAAAGAATAAGGAGGAGGAGCCTGAAACACCAGAGTAAAATGGGATTGGTGTCCCACCCGTGTAAACAAAATTGATTCTCAGTTGATCAGAGATGACAGCTTCTGTCCCTGTCTAATCCAGTTTCCCACAGTATAATCCCTATCTGAAGCTTCGGGCCCATCTCTGTTTCTGGGCACTTTTTTTGTTTGTTTGTTTTATTTTTGTTTTTTCACATATAGAAATTCATCAGCTGCCTGTGCTCCATTTGCTTGTGGAGTTTAGAATTAATTTCCCCTCCCCACACAGAGGATTTAGTGGTTCAACCATGACTTCCTGCTCCCATGTATTCTTATAAACCCCACAAGTGTTTTCCCTGTATTGACCCAGAGTTCCTCTCAAAACTTGATCTCACTGACACCCAGCTACTAAAAATCCCTCCCTGAACACCTGCCTGAAACTGGAAATCCTATGACTTTGCTTAATTTCTTTTACCAGTCTTGCTTGTATGTGCCTTGCCTCAGCTGCTTCACTGCCTTACTTCTAAATTGGACCAGCTCTCAGGATTTCTTAATGGAAGGACCTCCTGGTTCTTCCTGGTAACTACAGGAACCTTACCACTGGATATGTGAGATCTTAGTTCCCTGACCAGGGATCAAACCGATGCCCCCACATTGGAAGCATGAAGTCTTAACCACTGACTGCCAGAGAAGTCCCACATCCGCTTTTAATATTTGGGAAGCCATGAACATTTTGTGGATAAAAATTCAAAGATCAGCTGCTGTTACTCATTGGAGTAAAAACTACATTAATAATTATAGCAGTCTTTTACTTTCTTGGGCCTACCTGGTGGCTCAGACGGTAAAGAATCTGCCTGCTATGTGGAAGACTGGGTTTGATCCCTGGATCAGGAAGATCCCCTGGAGAAGGGAATGGCTATCCACTCCAGTATTCTTGCCTGGAGAATTCCGTGGACAGAGGGCAGAGTTGGACACGAGTGACTAACACTTTCACTTTTGACCTTCTTACCCGTGATAACTTTGTTGATAGAGATGGGAGTAGACATACATTGCTTGGCTTAATACATCAGAGCAAACTTTCACTGTAGTATATATGTAAAGACTGCTGATGTAAATATTGTTATGCAGATCTGTTGTTATTTAGTGTTTTATCTAGTGCTTTTGTTCAAATGAGCGCTCCTGTTTCTGAGAACACAATTCTATGTTGATGTCTCTCCTGCAGTTATTTCTCAGCATTGCAGGATATGCCATGCTGCTTGGAGTTTATTCACTGTAGCCGAGAGCACTTCTTATGGGTTAACTCTTGTTCCCTGTCTAACTGCTCCTTTTCACCTTTTCACAGGTGAAATTCTCCTTGTTTGTCCAGTTTAAAGTCTGTTGCAGTGACTATTCCTTAAGAGCAAACAGTTCATTCTAGGTCTTTACAGTACTATTTTTAAAGTAGTGTGTGATTTATGAGTAAGTCTTACGCAAACTAAAAACCCAGCTAATGTAAAGACTCATCTAGTCAAACTAGGGACCTGGGGTGACTGTAGCTCTGTAGCTGGAGATGCTGATAAACTTTGTAAGAAATGTGACCTCTTAAAGTTACTATGCTGAATTAGAATGTCAGACATAAACTTGCGAACATACGAATAATATTGCCTTCGTTCAAATAGAAGTTTCACGTTAAGAGAAGAAGATGAGAAGTCTGAGTCAACAGTGTAAAATGTGACAGGTTATATTAGCAAAACAAATAGGAGGAAGTCACCTGAATTGTCAGCCTGTATGCTGGTCGCCATCTCTTCCTCACACTGAAACTGCCTTTGCGGCGCTGTTTCTAAAGCGTTTTCACAGTTCAACTTAAGTTAAAATAATAACTATTATTACAAAGGCATAATGATTTGAGGCAGATTTTCCTTTACTGTGCAAATGACATGAGAATAGATGAGTCCTTTAGAATGGTCATTTGGTTCATATAAGTGTCACTTTATTAAACTTAATATCCTCAAATTTTTAGGTAATCACTTTTGTACTTAACTGTGCAGTAAAATGGGAAGATTAATAGTGCTAAAAGAAACTTTCAAGTGCCACATAATGAACAAGAAGAGCAGGTGTCATCTAAAAGCTAAGTCTTTCGTTTCCTGTTTGAAGTTGGCATTGACCTCAGTATTACTCACAATGTCCTGGATATTCAAAAAGGCAAACTTTGCAGTTTTAATTTTTTCAGAACAAACTCTTTTAAAGGTAAATATCACATTCCAAATGACTTAGTATTTATTTCAATAATAAGGTCTAATGTGCCCCATAGTTTAGCATACAAATAGGTATGGATTTCATAAGTTTTATAAATTTATATTTTACAAGACAATTTACCCCAGGGAGTTCAGGGCATTTTCATGTCAATAAATTGTTGAATTAATAAATTTTTGACTAATTTTATACTGCTTCACATCCATGATGATGGTTATAGTCAAAGAGACTATGATAAGTTTTGATAAGGATATGGAGGACTTAGCACCCTCGTAATTGCTGGTGAGAATGTGCAACCACACTGAAAAGCAGTTTGGCAGTTCCTCAAAAAGCTTAAAAACTGAGTGACCATATGACCTAGCTATTCTTTTATATGTATATAATTAATGCCTGGCCTTCCCCAAAAGTTAAACACACAAGCTGACATTCACCTTAAAGCCTTGCTGTGTATTAAGTGATGTGTACCAATAGGCCTGAATGGAACTTCCACTGCTCTGAATGTGACATACTTGTAAATAAAGATTCAAGAGTACCAAGAGTGAAGTAGCCTGTAGCAAGAATCTAATGCCTGTCTTCTCTGATTATATTTTACATGTTCTTGTCACAAGAGTGAAGCAATATCCTTTGAAACACGTTTGAAAGTTTATCTGACTTCAGGAATATCAGCTAAGATTCTTACGTAATAGTGGAAAGATCATTACTGTGGAGTCAAACATAGCTGGATTTGAGACCCCCTCTGAAATCTACCAGGAACTTCTTCCTCTTGAAGAAATGAATTAATCTCTGAACCTCTGGTTTCTCATCTGCAAAACACCGACTAGAGTTGTGGGATTAAATGAGATGCCATGGATAAAACAGACTGTGCTTTCTGCTTCTCTGGCCTGCATGTCCTCTTGTTTCTACTTCTAGAGCACTTCCACCTTGGACTTCTTCCTGCTGTGTACTCAAACACACATCTACACAAACTGAGTTAATTCTTCCTGTATGTACCCATCAAACCTAAGGTTTATCTTATTGAAGTGCTTATCTTGTTCTATTGAATTTTCATATTTATTTGCATCTCTTCCCCAGAAAACTAAGTTCTTTTTTTTTTTTTGGCACACCATGCAGCTTGTGGGATTTCAGTTCCCCAACCAGGGTCTCAGTTCCTGGACTAGGGACTGAAGACTGGCCCTGGCAGTGAAAATGCCGAATCCTAACCACTAGACCACGAGGGAACTGCAAAAAAATAAGGTCTTTAAAGGGGGAAAAAAATTGTCTTCCACTGTATACATATTTGCCTGGCATGGTGACTAGCTCAATAAATATTTGAAAAAAATGAATTTTAGGAACATCTAGCATTATACCGGCTTCATAATAACTCCCTGAAAAGGCATACTATGCCTTTGTTTTGCTTTCTGTTAGAACATAGTCAACTTGAAGCATTTTCAAATCTATAATATGCAGTGATTTATAGGTTAAATGGAAATGTTTTTATTACTAGTTATACCTATGGAATGAAGAGAATGTTTCTTATCTGTGTTGCAATAGACTGTTTATTGTTTTATATTTTTCTTTGTAATTTGTACATTATGTTTTCTTATAAAAATCAAATATATATTTACTAGCTTAAACATTTATTTTACATATGTCTCAGGAGTTGCAAGTTAATGCATATATTTCATGCCATTCTTCTCCATTTAATATTATTTAGACTTAGAATGAAATAGCAAGGTTAGAAACAATGCTATAAATTTAAGAAAGCCTATGAAATATATGGAAATTAAGTCATTTTAAGTAATAACTGAACCTTATTCTTACCATTTTTATTTTAAATGTCTTATCTTGCAAAATAATAATAATAGGTAATAACTATTTTGGAATGGGAAGAATGGAATAAGGGAGCAGTAGAGGAAGTTTAATCAGTATGTTTTGTTTCCCAGACTTAGCATATTTCCATACACACGACCATCTAAATTATTTACAAAAGCTTTGCTGAAGAAATAAAAGTTATTAACTAATAATATAGGGATACTGAACAGGTAGAAGTACTGCTTATGTTTCTATAAATTGGGATTTCTTTATTGTTTCATAATTGTTTTCTTTTTTCAGGTACAGAGAACTACAACTTAGTACAGAAAGCAAAGTAACAGAATTTCTCCATCAAAGTAAAATAAAATCTTTTGAAAGTGAGCGTGCTCAACTTCTACAAGAGGAGACTGCAAGAAATCTCACACAGTGTCAGTTGGAATGTGAAAAATACCAGAAAAAATTGGAGGTACATATGCAAGCTTTTGTTTTAAAATTAACACAGAATGTAAGCTCTGTAAGCATAAGGTCTGTATTATAGTGAGCTTTTTTAAAAACTAATTTCATTTTTCATCTAATCTTGGCCGTGCTTCATCTCTGTTGCTCACTTCCTTCTAGTCGGGGTGAACCCAGGCCGCTGTGGTACTTGGGCTCAGTATTTGTGGCGCACAGTTGCCCACGGCATGTGGAATCTTCCTGGACCAGGGACTGGACCTGTGTCCCCTCCACTGGCAGGCGGATTGTTAACCACTGGACCACCAGGAAAGTCCACATATCATATTGAGCCTTATAAATAATATTTGTGTTACGTATGAGAAGGAGCCATGTCTTTCGTTTTTAAAGATATCTTATCAAGAGGATGTATCCTCCTCTTTTAGATGAAAAGGTGGAAAGAAGTAATGGACAGCCCCTAAGAAAAGAAATGCAGATTGCCATAGGTCTGTTTGTTGTTTTTAAAGTGTTGGCAGAAGTACCCTTAAATGGGAAATCTCTTTTAAGTAGAAAATGGACCATCCCTTCTAGAGAATGGTATGGTAATTTGTGTTAAAGTCCTTAAAAAATTGATCCAGTAATTTTAGTTAAAGGAACAATGAGGTGCTTGTTGAGAACAAGTAAGGTTTTATGTTCTTTGTGTACATCACAGCATTATTTATTATCGTAAAAACTGGAAGTGTCTTAAATGTCCAACAATAGATAATTAAACAGTTTTTGATTAGTATGTTAAAATTATAAATTTCGCTATATTCATACATTGTATGATTATGTGCAATCATGTTCTTCAATATTTTAGAATCAAGGAAATTTTTATTTAAAATGCTGAATAAAAGATGCAATAATATCATTAGCATGATTAATTAATGTATTAATTATGTAAGTATTCATTACAATAAACTTTCAGAGACTACATTTCAGACAAGTACTCTGATAAGTAAAACTAAGATTAACAATACAAAAGGAACTTCTCTGGTGGTCCAGTGGTTAAGAATCCGCCTCAGAGTTCAAAGGGAACATGTGTTAGATCCCTGGTTGGAAAACTAAGGTGCTACATACCACAGAGCAACTAAGCCCACACACCGCAGCTACCTGGTCCTTGCACACTGGAGCCCATGCCCCACAAGTACTGAGCCCATGCACCAGTACTGAGCCCATACCCCACCAGTACTGAGCCTGAGCCCCACAAGTACTGAGCCCATGCACCACCAGTACTGAGCCTGTGCACCACAAGTACTGATCCCATGCACCACCAGTACTGAGCCTGTGCACCACAAGTACTGAGCCCGTGCACCACAAGTACTGAGCCCATGCAACCCAACTAGAGAGTCCGTGCACCACAGCGACAGAGCTGCATGGTGCGACAAAGATCCCACATGCCCCAACTAAGACCCAGGGCAACCAAAATAAATAAATATTTTTTTAAAAAACAAAATAACAAAGTCTTACAGAAAATAAAGCCTTAGGGGAAAACATAAAGACAATACTAATTAAATAGCACATATTTAAAGAAAAATGAGTAAAAATTGTAGATGATACCTACTTCTAAATAAACCAGTGTTCTGCATTTAAAACTTTTTCAGGTACCTTCTTTGGGAAACTGCTACAGTCACAATCTGCTACAGGCACCTCTCCCACACACTTTAGATTAGATTAGCTCTGCTTTGGTGTTCATCATCTGCAAATTTTTTATGGTTTAAACTTTGTAATTCCTAGCAATTTCTTTTTCTTTCCACATCAGATGGCTGTGCTTACGGATGTGTTTGGGGTGAGTGAGGGGTTATATTTAGGAAAGTAGAAAACCACTTGCCCTCTCTGTGTACTGAAACAAACATCTCATTAATCAATACTTTGCAACACACAGTGCTGGTGTTTTAACCATTCTATTTTATTGTTTTTAGCTGGTTGTAGTCAAAACTGATTTCATGACCTCCTAAAGGTTGCAACTTGCAATATGAAAACCACTTTTCCATAGAGATACCCACTTAGTCTGTGGCTGCAGGTGACTAGTAATTATTGAGCTCCTTTGTGTAAAGGCCTTACATGGAGAAACACCTTTGTGAAAAATACTATGATTGTAAAAACTTGGGTTGATAAAACTGAGGCGTTAGGGGAATTTCTTTACAGTTTCTCCTCTGTTAACCTAGGATCTTTGAGAGGACAGGGACTATTTACTTACTATTGTCATCAATGCCTAATGTAGCACCTCACTCATAATGGATGCTCAATAAATATTAATGAGTGAATGAATGGTTTGATGCTGTGCTGTACCTAGCCAATCAATCGTTTCTGCCTCTTTGTGACCCCACGGGCCATAGCCCACCAGGCTCCTCTGTCCATGGCAATTCTCCAGGCAAGAATACTAGGGACTGCCATGCCCTCAGGGGATCTTCCCAACCCCGGGATCGAACCCAGGTCTCCCACATTGCAGGTGGATTCTTTACCTCCTGAACCACCAGGGAAGCCAAGAATGCTAGAGTGGGTAGCCTATATCTTCTCCAGGAAATGAACTTTCTCCTGCATTGCAGGCAGATTCTTCACCAGTTAAGCTACCAGGTAACCCCCATTTATAATGAATTCAGAGAGAAATAATTTTGTAAAGGGTAAAGATTACTGTAATTATGTACTTTTTGATGGCTTTTACCCCATATTCTCATTGATTTATGCCTTAGGGAGAGTCTGTTTTATTTTTTTCTTAATTATCAGTTTCCAAAAGCTTTCAAAAAACTGGCTTTAGGACTTTCTTGGTGATTCAAGTGGTTAAGAATCCACCTGCCAGTGTAGAGAACACAAGTTCGCTCCCTGGTTCAGGAAGATCCTGCGTTCTGTGGGCAAGCTAAGCCCATCCCACAGCTACTGAGCCCAGGTGCTAGACCCCATGGCCTGCACCAGAAGAAACCACCGCAGTGAGAGGCCCACACCGCAACTGGAGTGTCGCCCCCACTCGCCACCACTAGAGAAAGCCCTCATGTAGCGATGAGACGTAGCACAGCCAAAAGTAAATAAGTGGCAAAATTTACTAAAAACAAAAAAACACTGGCTTTATATTTTTGTCTCTTTTTAAAGAAATTATTGGCCTATAATTTTGTGTTTTCATTCATTTTACATATGTTGTCTATATAATGTTATATAACTTTGTATTATCATTCTGTTATTTAAAAGAAGGAGAACTGTGAGAGCATGATATGTAATGAATTCTTAAAAGCAGTTTACTTATTTTTTGCATTCATGATTAAATTCAGATGTTCATAGATTGATTTTTCCCTAAAGAATCTTTAATGTAATGGCCTTCCATAGGTCCAATAATCATGTTCTTCAGTGGATTTTCAGAAACTGTAATGAATTTATTCATATCATCCACTCAGACAAATCCATGATAAAAGAGAATTCTCTACCATGGTGTATCAGAGGTTTTGAAAGGTACCCAAGTCAAAAGTTTCTGGCCATCTCTTCTTTCTGTCATGAACGAGAATTTTAAATTGTACCTCTCAATTTAATACTACCTTTCAGTCTCTTCTTAAAATAGTATTTTATGAGATATGTCGTCTCCAGCATTTTAGTTCTTTGTCTCTTCAGATATCCATTTCTGCAGTTTTTCTTTCGTGGTTTTGTTGGGAAAGTGAGGTATAGATGAGAGGTTATCAGCCCTGCTGTGAGAACCACCATTTAACACTGTCCTTACTGAGCCTCTCTACTGACAAAGGCATTAATGTGTCATCGACGACCAGATTCTTAATGAATTACATCCCAACTTAGTGAACTCTCTGAAAACCCCAGATTGTTTCACTGTGCAGTGATCTTGTTATAATAAATTCTCTAGAAAGCATTTCCAACCAGCAAGAATTAATGCTACAACAGGAATTTTCTTTTTCTGATCCAATCAACGACACTAGAAATCATCCTTCAAATATTACTCCCGTGTTACTCTTTCTCCATCTTCCAAAGGAATGTATTTAGAGGATAGGGGATGCTTATTAGTTTATTTGGAGTTGGGAGGGAGTTTTGATGGAAATAATTTTTAAAAATGAGATGAAACAGATTAAATTAAATCAAAATTTCTGCTAAGTAAAAACTGTAAATAGATCTTCCATATCTTCTTTCTCCCTGTCGCAGGAAGCAATCACATACATTTGTTAAGGTAAACTTTATGTCATTAGAGAAAATAAGTTTTCTTCAAAATTGCTTAATAATAGAGAATTCAGGGTAATTAAAGCAGTACATCTCATCTTTATGACCCATTTAATACAGAGTACTCAGACTTCTATTTCCTGCAGTGGTAATAGTATTTTTCAGCACTTTTACTATATTCTAGTCACTTTGCTAAACGCTGTGATGTTATCCTCTCATTTAATGCTTCCAACAACACACTGAGGTAGGCCTATTAAGAATAATTACCTAAGATCACAACGAGTAAGTGTCAAAGCCAGGATTGAAATCCAAATCTTTCTGGCTCCAAACCATATTCTTACCATAATATTCAATTGCTTCTCAGGAAATACTGCATTCCTTCTGCTGTATTAAGAAGCAAGTATAATACCACCCCATAATTTAGTCTGTACTAGTAAGTAAATTTTCTAGATAGTTGCAATTTAATGTAAGCATTAAAGCATTCCTTTGTCACTAGAAATGTCTCCTTCTTGGTGAATTCATTATTGTCACCCCAGTGATTTCTTCAGTAAGTTACCGTAGGAAAATATAGGCTTTTTTCTTCTCCTTAAAATAACTCCAATGTCCATGTCTTTTATATCTCTTTTTAATAAATTTTTTATACTTTCTTTCTATACAAAGGCATTTTCTGATACTGTTCCAAATAGCACTTCACATTTACATTTTGATTTGCTGCTTTGAATTTATGATTGTTCAGCAAACCAAAAATCTTACTAAAACCACGGTCTGGGTAAATGAAATAGTCTGTGGTAGAAAACTGAAAGACTCATTATGAGTATGCAATTTTTACACACAACTTTGCAAGTCTTTCTCAAGTGTCTGTGATCACTAGATAAATAACCTCCACCTAGGTGAGGAGTATAGCATTATTGCATTTTTTGAATTCTAACAAGTAAATGCCTATGTTACTCCTACAACTATTCCTAAGTTTTAAATTTTTTTGAATTTACATAAAAAGGTGCTTCATAATTTTCAGTTCAAAACAAATTATTTTCCTCAGGAACGAATGTATTTTACCTCTTCAGTCATCTTCATTGAGCTTTCTCTTCATATCTAATCATTAAAAAATATTTTTTGCTTCATGTTTTCGTCTTAACTGCCAGCCTATTTAATTCTGCCTTTGCCATTTTTTTTCCACTTCTAGGTTTTAACTAAAGAATTTTATAGTCTCCAAGCCTCTTCTGAAAAACGCATTACTGAACTTCAAGCACAGAACTCTGAACATAAGGCAAGGCTAGACACTTATGAGAAACTGGAAAAAGAGCTTGATGAAATAATAATGCAAACTGCAGAAAGTAAGTCTCCCCACACACACCCCCACCCCAACACACACAGCTTTTTCTTCTGACAACACAAGGAACCTGATGCTGTTTCTAAAACTGCTTTGCTATATTTCTTTGAAATGTTACTTGTGACTTTCTTTGAAAGAATACTGTGTATTTTAAAAATTAGTTAACCTTAATTCTAGTGCTTTGAGAGCAAAAAATATATATTTGTCTCACTGTGATAGATTTTATCTTTTCATTTATTTATTTGTTTTACTATTTCATTTCACTCATTCAACAATAAAGTGATTACATATGCCAGGATCTGGGGTGTAGAGTTCATGCAGTAATTCTTACAGGTATTCCTAGTCTATTCTGCTGGGAGAGACAAACATGTCAACAGATAATTAAAGTGCTATTAGCAAAAGAGAGGCAGATCTTGATAAGTACAGAAGAGATGTGAGTTAATTCCTTGTTGGAGGTGAGGAATCCCTAAGAGGGAAGGTAACATTTGAATGAGTCTTGAAGGACAGATAGAAATTTATTGCACACCATGTGTTAAAGACTTTGACCTTTAATTTCTACTTCTTTTTTCCCCTCTTATTTGCCATCTTCCTGTGTTGTCCTTGACTCCAAGAGAATATTGCAAATTATCACTTCACCATTGGCTGAGATGTTTGCTATAGTACATTATTTCTATTCAAGTCAGAAATGATAGTGGCAGTCTTATAAAAGTGGGTTTAATCTTCAGCTGAAGTTGAGGTTGACCCTATCTGGGGTACCTTTTCTTATGAAGACTATATTATGTTGGTATCCCAATTTAAGGAAAACTTTTTTTCATTTCTGTCATTGCCTTTTTTTAATTTCCAAGGTCAGTGTCTGATAACTGCAGTAGTTTCCAAATTTATCCTCAGTTTCTTCATGGCATCTGAGTAACCTCTATAAAATATAGATTTGACCATACCATACACCTGCTTTAATGCCCCTATAAACATAAATCAGCCTAAGGTCAAATTCCTTAGCATGTCTTTTTATGATTAGACTCATTTATCTTTGTACTTTTTCATGCCTTGCCATTCTTATCACCTTATTTTGAAAGTTCTATACTCTTTTTTATCTCTATAACTTTGCAGATGTCCCTGTGTTTAAATAAATTAGTAATAAAAGAAAACTTCCTCAATCTGATAAGAGATACCTGTAAAAAATATACAGCTAATAAAACTAATGATGAAATATCAATTGCTTTCCCTTTAAGGGAGAGAACCAGGCAAGGACTTCTAGAAGGATTGCCTTCTAAAACCAGGCAAGAAGTGTTCATAGTTTCTATCAAACATTGCATTTGAGCTCCTAGCCAGTGTAATAATGCAGGATAGGAAAAATTTTACGAAGATCAGAAAAGAAGAGAAAGACTATATTTTCAGATTACAAAGCGATCCCTGACACTGATAAGAAAATTTAACAGGCTATGATAATTACACGAAAATATACTAGAAGCAAACAATTGGAAAAAGAAATTTAAAAAGTAATTTCTTTTACAATAGTATCAAAAAAACACAAAATATATAGGAATATAATAGTACTAAGTACAAATCATTGCTAGGAAAAATTAAAGAAGACTCACTAAAGTATCCAAAGATGAAATCATGAATTCTATTAATTCAGTGTTGTTCCAAAACAGTTCCTTTTTTAACATTTTAGTATTCCATTTATGTGAAAATTCAAAGTCTGCTTTTAATAATAGCAGGACACACCTACCAGAATGCCTGAAATTAGCAAGACTGACTGTTCTCAATGTTTTTGAGGAAGACTTTCTCATAAAAGCAAGCAACCTATCCAGTTTTCCAGCAATTTCATTCCGAGTTACTTTCCCAAAGACAAGAGCATATGCACACTAGAACAACCAAAATAATGTGAGCGGATCGGGGGGAGGAACACAATTGGAAGACCTACACAGACTGACTTCAAGACTTAATATAAAGCTATAGTGTCAAGCTAGTACACTACTGGTGTAAAGAAAGACAGATACAGCAACAAAATAAAATAGAGAACTAAGAAATAGACCCACACCTGTCTGATTGTTTGATTTTTAATAAAGACAGCAAACCATTCAACTGGAGAAAGGAAAGTTCCATACGTGGTACTAAAAAATTTGGACATATTTTTGAAAGTAAGCCTCAACCTTATTTCATACCATACACTAATACTAACTTAAGATGAAACTTGCAAGTAATAAGTAAAACTATAGATCTCTAGTGGAAAACATGATTGTTTTTGCAACTTGATGCAGCTCAAAATTTCCTAGATAGGTTCCTGAAAGGAACTATAATAAAATAAAGCTTTACTAAGTTGATTTCATCAATATTAAAAACCTCTGCTCTTTTAGAAGACATTTTAAAAAAATGAACTAAGTTGCAGAGTAGGAGAAGTAATCATAGTCTTTTGTCTGACAAAGCAATGGTATCCATATTAAGAAAATGACTCAGAGAAAATATTCACAAAAGTCTTGACATAAGATTATCCAGATGGGCCTATCTCAAGGGTCCTTGTAAGAAGGTTATGTGACGATGAAAACAGAAGTTGGAGAGAGGATTTGAAGATGCATAGAAAATGTTAAGAAAGTCATAAGAAAAAAATATATTTACAGTACTTCCCTGTATCTATTGATACTGTGGGTTCACATCGTCCTCCCATGCGGCATTAACAGTAAAGAACCTACCTGCCAATGCAGTGAGACATCTGCCCTGTGTCGGGCAGATCCCCTGGAGAAGGGAATGGTGACCCACTCCAGTATTCTTGCCTGGAGAATTCCATGAACAGAGGAGCCTGGCAGGCTACAGTTAGGGGGTCGCAAAGAGTTGGACACAGCTGAAGCGACTTAGCATGCGTGCATATGCATCAATATTGTTTTAAATGATACAAACCACTGTATATGTTATATGTATTGCTAACACTAGATATCCAAAATGAAACGATAAATGGACTAGAGATTATCATACTAACTGAACTAAGAAAGAGAAAGACAAATATCATAATAATATCATTTATCTAATCTAAAATAGTAATCTAAAATATGGTACAAATGAACTTAGTTACAGAACAGAAATAAACTCACAGACATAGCAAATAAACTTATGGTTACCAACGGGGAAGAAGGAGGTAGGAGAAGAATTAATTAGAGGAGTTTGGGATTAGGAAATATAAACTACTATATGAAAAATAGATAAACAAAATAGATAAACCTACTTTCTAACACAGGGAACTGTATTTAGTACCTTGCAATAAACCATAATGGAAAAGAATATGAAAAGGAATATATATATTCACTTTGCTATACGTCAGAAGCACAACATTGTAAATCAACATTGTAAATCAACTATATGGCATTAAAAATTAATATTATAAAAAACTGAAAAGATAATGTGAAGAAAAAAATTCACATTTATTTACAGGTATAAGGATTCATACATGGGTAAAAAAGAAGCAGCAATTCGCTTTATCACAGCCCAGTGTAACTGATATGATTGTTTCAGGGTAGCCTAGCCTATACACTAATGAATGAATCACTATAAAATTTTTGTGACATACGGTATTATAGTCATATTTACATTTCAGTATTGGAAACATTGTTACACCTTTTAAAAACTACTTACCTGTGATGATACACTATTATGCAGTTTCTTCAGTTATGAGAGAGACATACAGTACAGTGATGTAATTGTTTGACAGCAAGGTTATAAAACAGTAAGAAAACTAACACATTATTAATTTTGTTAAATATTACCTATGCCTGTATAAGGATAGACTAGCATCTACATATACTTGACGCATTCATGACTTACCTTATTCTTAGCTTTTTTTGATATCTTAAGGCTACATGGTTCGCCTGCAAGTTTTTTCAAATTGTTTCAAATCTCCAAAAAATTTTTCCAATGTATTTATTGAAAAATATTCATGTATGAGTGTGACCCAAGCAGTTCAAACCCTTGTTATTCAAGGGTCAACTGTATATATTTCTCCAAATGCATTGAATGGTAGACTTAAGATTTGTACCTTTCACCATGTGTAAATTTTATTTTTAAAAAAGTACTGTAAATAATATTGAACTATAGTTGATAATTTATACATTGAACTATTTGGAGTGAAGGCTCAGGACTGCAGCTTCTTTTGAAATTCATCAACAAATAAGATAGATTCACGAATGCATATCATTGGTAGCTCAGATGGTTAAGAATCGGCCTGCAATGCAGAAGACCTAGGTTTGATCCCTGGGTTGGGAAGATCCTCTGGAGAAGGGGATGGGAACCCACTCCAGTATCCTTGCCTGGAGAATTTCATGGACAGAGGAGCTTGGCAGGCTACAGTCCATGGGGTTGCAAAGAGTCAGACACAACTAAGTTACTAGTACAACAACAACAACATGGATGAATACAGTGATGGACAGATGTGTGAGAAATAAATATAGTACAATGTGTAATTTAGATTACAGATGTTGGATATATGTGTACATTTCTTTCAGGTTTTTCTTATATGTAAAAATCGTTAGATTTTTCATATATGTAAAATCTTTAGAAAATATATAGAAATTAATTTTTTTTCTATGACATTGTATAAACCATATCTTTGTTAAGCTAGATTTATTTGTACTTGGAAGACCAGTAAACTAGGTTCTTTTCTATCCATTTACACTGGAAATTAGAATATTCCTATCCTTGTTTAATGAGTAGTTAACTGAAAAATGGAATTTGTGAGATGTAAAAGCAAAACGGAGAAGGCGATGATGGCACCCCACTCCAGTGTTCTTGCCTGGAAAACCCCATGGATGGAGGAGACTGGTGGGACGCAGTCGGACACGACTGAGTGACTTCACTTTCACTTTTCACTTTCATGCATTGGAGAAGGAAATGGCAACCCACTCCAGTGTTCTTGCCTGGAGAATCCCAGGGACAGAGGAGCCTGATGGGCTGCCATCTATGGGGTCACACAGAGTCGGACACGACTGAAGCAACTTAGCAGCAGCAGCAAGGGCAAAACATTCTTTTTTAGTACCATAGTGTATACACTACTCAAAGGATTATCGTCTAATTCCTCTCATTTCAGCTGACACAAAGATGCTTAGACTTTATTTATTAAGGTGTAACCATGACAAGAAAAAGTCTCAACAACCCAGGTAACCACGATGGTGTGGTCACAAATTTCGAGCCAGACATCCTCGAGTGTGAAGTCAAGTGGACTTTAGGAAGCATCACTACAAACAGCTATTGGAGGTGATGGAATTCCATCTGAGCTATTTCAAATCCTAAAAGATATTGCTTTTAAAGTGCTGTACTCATTATGCCAGGAAATTTGGAAAACTCAGCAGTGGCCACAGGACTGGAAAAGGTCAGTTTTCATTCCGATCCCAAAGAAAGGCAATGTCAAAGAATGTTCTAGCTACTGTGCAGTGATGCTCATTTCACGTGCTAGCAAAGTAATGCTCAAAATCCTTCAAGCTAGGCTCCAGTAGTACATGAACCAAGAACTTCCAGATGTACAAGCTGGATTTAGAAAGGCAGAGGAACCATAGATCAAATTGCCAGCATACTCTAGATCATAGAAAAAGCAGGAGAAATCCAGAAAAACATTTACTTCTGCTTCATGGACTACACTAAAGCCTTTGACTGTGGATCACAACTAAATGTGGAAAATTCTTAAAGAGATGGGAATCACCACCTGAGAAACCTGTATGCAGGTCAAGAAACAACACTTAGAACCAGACATGGAACAATGGACTGGTTCAAAATTGAGAAAGGAGTATGTCAAGGCTGTATATCTTCAGCCTGCTTATTTAACTTATATGCAGAATGTACATCATGCGAAATGCTGGGCTGGATGAAACACAAGCTGGAATCAAGATTGCCAGGAGAAATAACAATCTCAGATACGCAGATCTTACCACCCTCGTGGCAGAAAGTGAAGAGGAACTAAAGAGCCTCCTTAATCAAGGTATAAGAGGAGAGTGAAAAAGCTGGCTTAAAATTCAGCATTCAAAAAAGTAAGATCGTGGCATGCATTCCCATCACTGCATGGCAAATAGTTGTGGAAAAAAATGGAAACAGTGACAGTTTATTTTCTTTGGCTCCAGAATCACTGCAGATGGTGACTGCAGCTCTGAAACTAAGAGACGTGTGATCCTTGGAAGAAAAGCTATGACAAACCTAGTTGTTGTTGTTGTTCAGTTGCCAAGTCGTGTCCACCTCTTTCTGCCCCATGGACTGCAGCATGCCAGGTTTCACTGTCCCTCCCATCTCCCAAGGTTTGCCCAAGTTTGTGTCCATTGAATTGGTGATGCCATCCAACCATCTCATCCTCTGTCGCCCTCTTCTTCTCCCTTCAGTCTTTCCCAGCATCAGGGTCTTTTTCTGTGAGTTAACTGTTCACATCAGGTAGCCAAAGATTGGAGCTTCAGGCAGTGTATTAAAAAGCAGAAACATCACTTTGCTGACAAAAGTCCATATAGTCATATGTATGGTTTTTCCAGTAGTCGTGTTTGGATGTTAAAGTTGGACCATAAAGAAGGCTGAGCACTGAAAAATTGAAGCTTTTGAACTGTGGTTCTAGAGAAGACTCTTGAGAGTCCCTTGGACAGCAAAGAGGTCAAACCAGTCAGTCCTAAAGGAAATCAGCCCTGAATATTCACTGGGAGGACTAATGTTGAATCTGAAAGTCCAATACTTTGGCCACCTGATGCAAAGAGCTGACTCACTGGAAGAAACTGATGCTGGGAAAGATTGAGGCCAGGAGGAGAAGGGGACAACAGAGGATGACATGGTTGGATGGCATCATCTACTCAGTGCACATGAGTTTGAGCAAACTCCAGGAGGTAGTGAAGGACCAAGAAGCCTGGTGTGCTTCAGTCCATGGGGTCACAGAGTCAGACATGACTGAGTGACTGTACAGTAACAAACCATGGCAAATTGCAGTATCCTGTTTACACTTGAATTGCTTTTTGTAATTAAGTGTAATGTTACATTGGAGACGGAAATGGCCACCCACTCCAGTATTCTTGCCTGGAGAATCCCATGGACAGAGGAGCCTGGTGGGCCATGGTCCATAGGGTCACAGAGAGTCAGACACAACTGAAGCGACTAAGCCTGCACATAATTTGAGGAGTTTTGTTTTCAAAGATCTCATCAAGTTGTTAAAAGTACAGGTATTTTCCAGAAAGTAAATACATTTTTTTGTAAATATCAGATTTCTAATTGTCAATTGAGGAACCTCTTCTCCATCCTCCTTCTGCTTGTAACCTCTGCTCAGCATTTGTCACATTTTTCAAAACTCTTCTCTTCTTAAATCATCACTTTTGATTGTTTCTTCTCCATCGTTTTTATTATCTCTTCTTCTATCTAACTGTTTCTAGTTCCCAGGGATTTTCCCCCCTCATCCTCTTTAACTCTTACCTATTTTCTGGATAATCTTATCCCTTTCCACGATTTCAGTTAGTGTCTGTAGGCTAGTCACTCCACAGATCTGTATGGAATTCTATTTTTCATTCCTTCCCTAAATCCAGTTAATAATAGTAACTGTAACTTGTGAAGAGTTCTCTTTTCTCATTACTGGAATTTTTTTCCTACATAAAATCAGAGTTAACAACAAAAATCTATTGGTCATGTTACTTACCTATTTTAATCACTTTTAACTTCTTGTTATCTTCTTGTCTATAGAATAAAATCCAGACTCTTTTATCTAGCAAACGAGACTACTACCATTGTTCTTCAGACTAACTAGCCACTTTCCTCACTATTATTAATACTAAAACTTCTCAGCTCTGTGCCTTTACGCGTTATAGTTCCTTCCTGCAACTTCTCTGTAAATGTCATTCTCCCCACACTTTCTTTATGCCTCTAGCATGGGAAAAATGGTAGTACTCGGATATTAGTTGTGCTTCTAAGACACATTCATATGTCTTTAGTACCATTTACCATGTTGTATAGTACATTGTTTCTTTAATTAAATCATCACTAGCATAATTATACCATGAGTTACTAATCAAGTAAGTATTAAACTCGAATTTAAGTTGTCCATCAGTATCTGATGAGATTTTGAGATGTTAGCTAAATTTACTCCTCTCTTTTCTGAACTTAGAACTGTCTAAGACAAACAAGAGTCAGACGGGTATCTAATGCCAGCTCTATCTCTGATAGAGATGAAGTGAAGTCAACTTGGATCTGAGCAGTGATGGCTGATAACACGACTGGCCATGGCACCAAACATTTCTCGCCTCCACACGTCCTCATAATTAACAATCCGACCTCTGAAAACTGATCTTGGTTCAGTGTGAAAAATAGAATCAAAATTGAAGAAAAACGCTTACAAATATTCCTAAAATGTTTACTGTACCACAGCAGGATCAAGCAACAAAAAAGGGCCTACTACAATCATAGGCCTGCAAGTAGCTTCCTCACTAATGTAAAATCTGTGGCTTTGTTTTAAACTTGAAACACTTCTGAAAGTAGGTTTCTCTTTTTGACATTAAAATAATGGTTATCAATGAATAATGTCATAAAGATTGTTATATGTCATTGACTGCTTTAAATTGAGCTATAAATCTTTAGCTTTTATGGCCTTTGATTAAATGTTTTTCACCTCAACTTCCAGTAAAATTGTCATCGCATTTAAATTTTTACCCTTAAAATGTTAACCTGTTGGTTAAAATTTCTTTTGGGGAGTGTGTGACAATAATAAAATTTAGAAGTAAATGTTGTTGCTAAATTTTTTGTAATTAAAAAAAATCATCAGTAAGTTCTTAGACTGTATTTTTTTCTTTACAGAGTAGCCTACTTAAATGTATAATTTCATTATTGCAAGTTAGGATAACTTGATAACAATTTAGATAACTTTATCTTCTGATAAAATAATGAACATCTTTCCTAATTAAAAATAGTCATTTCTTTTATCAGGAAGAGAAGTGATGAAATTGAGGTTATCTTTACTTTTTCATAATTATGTAACAAACATTTCATGCAAAAAGCCTTTGAATCTCAGAATAAACAGTCTGCATTATTATGTTTTATGACAAGACAACTAACTGAATGTGTCATATGATGCAGTCCCTTACACTTTGAAGCAATAGATGGGACAACTCCAAGCAAGCATACACTTTATGAAATACGCTGCTACTTACAAATGGCCTGTTTGAGATTATGCATGATCCCTTTCAAGTGTTCTTATGTTCACTAATTCATTATTATGGACTCTTTTATTTTCACTTCTGCCATGCTTCTTAAGAAGAAAGAATTTCACAGTGTACACTTATTATTATTTTCCAGTTGAAGATGAGGTTGAAGCTGAAAGGGTTCTTTTTTCCTATGGCTATGGTGCTAATGTTCCCACAACAGCCAAAAGACGACTAAAGCAAAGGTAAGATCAATATATATTTGTTATACTTATCTAGTCAAGCTAGATGTAATTACATTCTGCTTTTTGATAATGTACTAAGTGGAGTGACAAAGTTACTGTATTTCTTCTTATGCATAAATATTACATTGCTCATGAAACATAGCATAGTAAGTAATAATCATGCCTGTCATGTATTTTTAAGTAGACTGTAAGTGTACATTAGAATTTTCCTCGAATTGGATTCAATGATAATGGCAGCATTTAAATTTTTTCAGGTTAAAATTAGCAAATGTATTTCCTTTGTTCCCTTGTTTCATATTCACCTGCGTACATTCCTTGACTTATCCTTGAAAGAGAGAGAGAGAAAAACTAAGAGAGAGATAGAGAGCTAGTATATATGCACTACTCACTCAGTCGAGTCTGACTCTCTGCAACCCCATGGACTATATAGCCCACCAGGATCCTCTGTCCATGGGATTTTCCAGGCAAGAATACTGGAGTGAGTTGCCATTTCCTCCTCCAGGGGATCTTCCCAACCCAGGGATCAAAATCGTGGCTCCTATGACTCCTACATTGCAGGAGGATTCTTTTACTGCTGAGTCATCAGGGTAGCCCAGCAGATATATTGTGACTGAAAATATAAAAGACTTTATGAAGACCAAGAAAATTTTTAGAAGATCCACTAGTTATTTTGTGAAATACTATTTATTTAAGGTATATCAAGATAAAATTGTACCTATATTAATTGCTTTTCTAGTTGACCTAACTCCTTTCTCCCACCTAAATTCATCCTGCTTTGCAAAAAGAGTCCCATTTGCTACCATAACAAATCTAAATGTTTCTATCAGACTTCTGAGCCCTTCCATGTAGCTCTACTTCTCCAGCCTTATTTGTCTCTCAACCCAAAATGATGGTAGTATATCTCCCTGCCTATGAACATCTATTTTCCATGTAACCACATAACAAGCATTTGTCTTTATCTCGCTAGCTCTCCTTCCTATATTGCTTCCCCAGCCAGATGGAAAGATCCTCAAGGTCAGCAAGTACACCTTATTCTTGTTTATTCTCCATTGTCTCTACCCAGCATGGTGTGAGATAGCTAGCAGAATTGTCTCTTCATCTGAGTATTTGAGGATTCAAAGCTGCTTGTTTATCTGTTGTTTTTATATGAATTGATTTAAACATTTAGAGACATTACATACTAAGTAAGAAAAGCAATTAATCTTAACTCTAATACTTCTATAGAAGCTTTGGCTCAGAAGATAACATGTCTTTCTGGCTATCAAAAGTGATGTAAGATACAGGTCATTTTATGAGAGGTAACAAAAAGATGCTTAGAACTTGTGTTTCCTACTAGTTACACTAAATAGATCAAGGATAGTTGACTACTAGATAAAAAATTGTAGCTGGAATGGTTAATTCTGTTTAGTGAAGATGCAAGTATTTCTAAATTATGTATTATTTGAAAAATTGGGTGTAATCCCATTCCATTCACATTCTTCCCCGAGTCCCTCCAAGTTCACTAAGGGTGACCTAGGATAGTTTATCATTTTCAGAGTATCTCTGTATTTGAGGATTATATTGCCAGGGGAAAACTAGAAAAGTAATTTTATGGGCAAGCAACTTTTTTTTATCAGTGGCAAATGATTGATAAAATGCTAAACATTGAAATTTGAAGGAAAGAGTTCATAATCTTCTTTATTTTAGAATCCAATTCCTTCACATGCATCTTGTTCACAAGGAAGAAAAAATTTTCTCTTGTAAGGTTTCTTTTGGTAGCCCCAAATGCTGAGTTATTCTAAAATTGAAAACAATTATTACTATTACCTTAATATTTTTGGGGGGGAATTTCCAAAACAGATGTTGATTTCTTACGATTTAGACTGGAAATATAAAGAACCATAACTGATTCATATTCTGCATAATCTTAACTGTCTGTCCAAATATTTCTAAAGATTTTATCACTGAGCTATCTATGTGCCTTGAACAAGTGCCTAATGGGCATGCTATTAATACCTCCTACCAGCTGGTGCCAGGCATTCTTCTCATGATGAACCAGAGGGTTATTTTGAGGAAGTGCTTCTCAGGTCATCTAAATGGAGTGAAGGGAAAGTAAGTCTGGAGAGCCAAAGAGGACATTTATGCATTCCTTTTCCCATTCATTCAACAACTTTTATTGAGTACCTACTGTACGCACAAAGTTGACCCATGGCAAAGAAAATCCCTTTTGAGGATCTGATGCATTTCTGAAGTTCGCAAAGTCCTTATTTGATTTCCTAATGGATATTTGTAAAGAAGTAAATGGCTTTGTGCTTTAGGTTTAATTTATTTAAGATTGTTGTATGGCAGAAACCAATACAGCATTGTAAAGAAGTTATCCTTCAGTTCAAAAAAAGATGAAAGCAATATAATCTTCTAGAAAATTTATATTTAATTCATCACATTTGAAATTACAACAATGGAAGCTTAAGGTGACTTATAAAATAACAGAATGGCCAATGAGATATTTGCATAACAAAGTTTCCATTATACATCAGCCCATAACAAAGTGTATTGAAATTTCAAAGGAGCTTGTTTCACATCTGCTATACAATATACCCCATTCATACAGTGTTTGATTTGAAATCTCATATATTCAGCAACCAATTCCCTGGTTGGCTTAGTGGTAAAGAATCTGTCTAACAAAGCAGGAGATGCAAGTTCGATCCCTGGATAGGGAAGATCCTCTGGAGAAGGAAGTGGCAGCCCTCTCCAGTGTTCTTGCCTGGGAAATCCCATGGACAGAGGAGCCTGGCAAGCCACATTCCACAGGGTTGCAAGAGAGTCAGACCCAACTTGGGGACTTAGCAACAATATTCAACAACCAATTTAGGTATTTCAGGGTAGCACTTAATTGGAGGGGGTTTCTGATTATAAAAATAATACATGTTTATTTTAAAAAATTAGTAAAATTACCAGTAATCCTGCTATCCAAAGATAACCATTCAAAAATGTATACAGATAGATATATTTTTCTGCATATTTATGGTGTTATTGTATGTAACTTAGAAGTTTAACTTTTTGTCTTCTAATTTTACCCTGAACATTTTCTTATATCATTGGATATTCTTCAAAAAGGTAAATTTTAATGGTTATTCAAAACTTTAGTTTGTAGGCCTTCTGTTTTTAAGTGCCATATTGCTGTTGGTAAATTGACAAGTCACTGAAAATTTTCACTAGTTACCTATTGCCACTTAAGGCATATTATGAAATTAAAATGAGAAAATGGATGCAAAGTTCATCACGGTGAATGCCTGGCATCGAGTAGATGTTCAAGTGAAGTTTGTTATGTTAGTTAATGTTTCTTAAAGTAAATTGATCAAGCCATTGATTTTAGAGATAAAGCCAGTGTTCCAAAAATGCTGGTGAGGCATAATTTGAATTTTCATTTAAAATAATTTTGTCTTATTATAATGAGACCCTCTTGAAATAATTAGTAGAAACAACCCCTGGACATGAAACTAGTTTGGAGATTCACATTCTTTAAGTCAGTTTCTTAAAACAGATCATAATGGCAGTTTCCCATAAAGAAGTGACAAAACTAACATTTCAAAATTAGTTTGAAAAATAAATTACAGAAATGTATCCTAAATGCAATATAATTGTTAAATAAGGTTGCTCCCAGTTTGAATTTTCAAGAGAGATATGTGCAATAAATATTGTATTAAGCTTTCTGGGTCAAAGTCATGGAAAGTTAAAAGGGCTTAGACAATTAAAGCAGATTAAAATAAAATAAGCTCTTCTTGACTTGACTAAACTTGAAAATCTGAAGTAATGTTTTTGTTTCGGTCATGATTGTTTTGAAAATAGCAAACAAGATTTTCTGGTTACATGTTTTGGTTATGCTCTTTAGCTTGTAACACTACATGGGCAACACCCAGGCACTAACGTGGTCCTAGTGTGTGCATCTCTATTTGTTTTGGCAGACCTGAATGTGGAGACTTTTCTGAGGGTTTTTAAACCTTTCAAATTGCAAGATTTACTGCATACTGTTGACCTTTGTTTTAGTTTCTGTCTAGTTTTATAAAGAGCTTTAAGTTCAAACTTTCACAGTAGACTAACCTTTATAATAAAGGAAAAAATAACACAGAGGGAGCTTTTCTTTTCTCTAGCAGACTTTTGAGCATAAAGTAATTTTGTTTTCCGCTCCTTTATTCTCACATATGTGAGTTCTCATTTTTGTCCTTAGAGAAGAGTTGTGCTTATTTCTTTTGGGTTGGTTTTAGGAATAGTCCTTTAAAAAGCTACTGCTAATCAACTTGAAAGTTTAACCCTACAGAAAAACTAGAAAAAGACATAAAACTATAGGTAATCAGAATATACCACTATTTATTTAGTCCCTGTAACTTCCAAGAAAGTGGGCAGTGCAGGGAGCAACCTGATGCTTTCTGAAGCTGAAATCATTCTGGCCTGTGTGTCCTTTTTTTTTAACCATTTCTTCATGCCAGTTCTTGTCTGAGACAGAACTCTGACCTTCTAAAACTGAAAAAGATCAAAAAGCCAAATGTTATTTCAGAGTATGTAACTAATTAGGAGATATCTGAGTATATTCAGTTAGTTATATAAGTTTTGGTAATACTAAGTGAAGTATCTGGTATTGAAGGACTCAAGACAGAGCGTCAGTCACCCACTGTGCTTTGATAATTCAGATATGAGTGAAGGTCGATCATGTTCACTTTGGCTGGGCTATGCTTCTATGAAATTGTGTGTGATAATCAAAAGTACTGACATCCATTGACAAATCCAAAATGGTAACTTTTATTTGGAGTCAAGAGTTGCTGAGGAAAGCTAAGAGATAACCCATGAGGAATTAATTTTAGCATATAACAGGTAAAAATTTAGCTTAAAATTTAAATACAGAACTATACTCTGGTGGTATTAGTTTCTGATTAATGTCAAATTTAATCTTGGTGCAGGTAAAAAGAATCACATGGCAATTATGTAATTACAAAGAAGAATTGAATGCTGTACCTACTGTAATATCCCAACAAAAGCCTGTAAAAGCAGTGCTTTCTTGAGGAGTTCAGTACTGAATAAATAAATAGCCTACCAACCAAACTTTAGCAGGAGTCATTTTCCCTGACTGTATCCCTGGTTACTCATTATAAAGAACTCACTATAAATACTTGTTTTCATTGTACATGCATTGTAGTTAAGGAGACATAAACTCAGCTTAGTTAAGCAATTCTTCATTTGTCTTGCCTTGAATTTCAGTTAAGCTAAAATCGCGTTCTCTCTTATGACTTCTAATATCCCAGATTTCTAAAAGCATCCACCCATAACATCAAACTACTCAGCACAGCAATATGCCACATTTAAATACTTAGGAGGTTGAAATATAGAAGCCATCACAGGTGAATTCGGCCAAAAGTTTAGGGAAGAGCTAACACTTATCCTCAAAGTCTTCCAGAAAATTTCAGAGGAAGGAGAACTCCCAAACTCATTTTGCGAGGCCACCGTCACCCTGATACCAAAATCAGACAAAGATACCACAAAAAAAGACAGTTACAGGCCAATATCACCGGTGAACGTAATGGAAAAATCCTCAACAAAGTTCTAGCAAACAGAATCTAGCAACAAATTTAAAAGATCATATATCATGATCAAGTGGACTTTATCCCAGGGATGCAAGGACTCTTTAATATATACAAATTAATCAATGTGATGCACCATATTAACAAATTAAAAGATAAAACCATATGATCATCTCAGTTGATACAGAGAAAGCTTTCAACAAAATTCAACACCCATTTATAATTAAAAAAAAAAAAAACCTCTGCAGAAAAGTAGGCATAGAAGGAACATAACTCAACATAATATAGGTAAGGGGCCAACTCTTTCTAACAGTGTGGACTACAGGGCGCCAGGCTTCCCTGTGCATCACCAACTCCTGGAGCCTGCTCAAACTCGTGCCCATCAAGTCAGTGATGCCATCCAACCATCTCATTCTCTGTCATCCCCTTCTCCTCCTTCGTTCATTAGGGTCTTTTCCAATGAGTCAGCTCTTCACATCAGGTAGCAAAGTATTGGAGCTTCAGCTTCAGCATCAGTCCTTCCAATGAATATTCAGGACTGATTTCCTTTATCATAGACTGATCTGACCTCCTTGCTGTACGAGGGAGTCTCAGGAGTCTGCTCCAACACCAGCATCAATTCTTTAGTGCTCATCTTTCTTTGTGGTCCAACTTTCACATACATACATGACTACTGGAAAAACCATAGCTTTGGCTTGATGAACCTTTGTCAGCAAAGTATTGTCTCTGCTTTTTAATATGTTATCTAGGTTGGTCATAGCTTTTCATCCAAGGAGCAAGCATCTTTTAATTTCATGACTTGAGTCACCATCTGCAGTGATTTTGGAGCCCAAGAAAAAGTCTCTCACTGTTTCCATTGTTTCCCCATCTATTGGCCATGAAGTGATGGGACCAAATGCCATGATCTTCATTTTTTTTTTTTTTTTTTTTTTTGATCTTCATTTTTTGAATGTTGAGTTTTAAGCCAGCTTTTCACTCTCTTCTTTCACTTTCATCAAGAGGCTCTTTAGTTCCTCTTCACTTTCTGCCATAAGAGTGGTGTCATCTGCATATCTGAGGTTATTGATATTTCTCCCTGCAATCTTGATTCCAACCTGTACTTCTTCCAGCCTGACATTTCACATGATGTACTCTGCATATAAGTTAAATAAGCAGTGTGACAATATACAGCTTTGACGTACTCCTTTCCCAGTTTGAAGTCAGTCTGTTGTTCCATGTCTGGTTCTAACTGTTGCTTCTTGACCTGCATACAGGCTTCTAAGGAGGAAGGTCAGGTGGTCTGGTATTCCCATCTTTTTAAGAATTTTCCACAGTTTATTGTGATCCATACAGTCAAAGGCTTTAGCATAGTCAATGAAGCAGTAGTAGAGGTTTTTCTGGAACTTTCTTGCTTTTTCTATGATCCAGTAGATGTTGGCAATTTCATCTCTGGTTCCTCTGCCTTTTCTGGGGCTTCCCTGGTAGCTCAGAGGGTAAAGCATCTGCCTGCAATGCGGGATACCTGGGTTCAATCTCTGGGTCAGGAAGATTCCCTGGAGAAGGAAATGGCAACCCACTCCAGTATTATTGCCTGAAAAATCCCATGGATAGAGAACCCTGGTGGGCCACAGTCCATGGGATCGCAAAGAGTCAGACACAAATGAGCAACATCACTTTCTTTCTTTCCTCTGCCTTTTCTAAATCCAGCTTGAACATCTGGACATTCTTGGTTCACATTGAAGCCTGGCTTGGAGAATTTTGAGCATTACTTGCTTGCGTGTGAGATGAGTGCAATTGTGTGGTAGTTTGAGCATTCTTTGGCATTGCCTTTCTTTGGGATTGGAATGAAAACTGACCTTTTCCAGTCCTATGGCCACTGCCAAGTTTTCCAAATTTGCTGGCATATTGATCACAGCACTTTCAGAGCATCATCTTTTAGGATTTGAAATAGCTCAGCTGGAATTCCATCACCTCCACTAGTTTTGCTTATAGTGATGCTTCCTAAGGCCCACTTGACTTCGCATACCAGGATGTCTGGCTGTAGGTGAGTGATCACACCATCGTGGTCATCTAGGTCATGAAGATCTTTTTTGTATAGTTCTTCTGTGTATTCTTGCCACCTCTTCTTAACATCTTCTGTTTCTGTTAGGTCCATATCATTTCTGTCCTTTATTGTGCCCACCTTTGCATGAAATGTTCCCTTGGTATCTCCAAGTCCCTTATCATGTTATTATATGTATTTTGAATTTTTTAATTTATTTTTGGCTGCCCAGGCTCTTTGTTACTATGCATAGACTTTCTCTAGCTGCAGCGAATGGGAGCTACTCTTCATTGTGATGCACGGGCTTCTCATTGAGGTGGCATCTGTGTTGTGCAACACGAGCTCTAGAGCTCACAGGCTTCAGTAGTGATAGCATGTGGGCTTATTTGCTCCATGACTTGTGGGATCTTCTTGGACCAGGGATTGAACCCATGTCATCTGCATTGGCAAGTGAATTCTTAACCACTGGACCACCAAGGAAGTCCCTCTTTTCACTTTCTTGATGGTGTCTTTTGAAGCATACAACGTTTTAATTTTGATTCAGTCCAGTTTGCTTCTTCTTTTGTCATTTGTACTTTTGGTGCCATATCTGAGGATCTTTTTCCAGATCCAAGTTCATGAAGTTTTTCTTCTGTTTTCTTCTAAGAATTTATACTTTTAACTCTTTTGTATAAGTCTTTGATCCACTTTGAGATAATTTTTGATATCATGAAGTAAATGCTTTGTACCTTTTTAATGTGGCTAATAGAAAATTTAAATTGCATATGTAGCTTGTATTATATTCTGTTGGACAAAACTGGCCTACTACAGTGGTCTCCAAACTTTTTGATATGAATCCCTATTGGGGGAAATAACTGAGCATGTACTCAAGCATATTATATGTCTGTGTGTGTATGTGTGTGTGTTTAGTTGCTCATTCGTGTCCAACTCTTTGCCACTCACATATATTTATATATACATGTATACATATATACACATATATGTTATAATCACACACTGTCACATGGAAAGTGTCTTATATACATGCTCACTTGCTTCAGTCATGTCCAACTCTTTGTGACCTCATGGACTGTAGCCCGCCAAGCTCCTCTGTCTATGATATTTTTCTGGCAAGAATACTGGAGTGGGTTGCCATGTCCTCCTCCAGGGGATCTTCCCAACCCAGGGATCAAACTTGCTTCTCTTGCCTCTTGTGTATTGCAACAAATTCGTTACTGCTGAGCTACTCGGGAAGCTCCAATCCATACCATATTGCTTTCAATTTTCTCCAGCAGAACATTCTTTACTTCTCCTTTTCACTCTACCCAGAATGCAGTTTCTCTGTTTTGTCACTGCATTAGTTAGTTTTCATTCTTCATTGTGGTCATTTATATTATTTAATGTACTACTATAATTTTTTTTTACTTGCCCATCTTCCTCAGGTGACAGTTAGCTCCTCCAGGAAGAAACTGAGAAATCCTAGTACCTAGATAGATGATAGGTTTCTAATAAATGTTTGTTAAAGGAGAATGTTCATGATTATTTTATTGAATTAATTAATAAATATGTTTCTTCCAACTCAGCTTGCTTTTCTGCAGTCATTGATATTCATGATCCAGAGAAAAATATACTAATTTGCTTTTTATCATTTTTTAAAAGTTTAACTGCAAGTATTATAATGATGAAAATTTTTACTTATTGTTTCTCCTGAGTGTTCTGTGTGCTTAAATATTTTATTTTTTGAAGAAAAAGTATCTCACAGTATTTTTTTATTCTTGATACTATACTCTTTTTCTTTTTTTCCTAGAACAAGAGTTGTTAAGGGCAATTTGAGAACTTTAACATAATTTCTAATAATCTGTGAGAAGATGTATTCTGCTGTCCTTACTACTGACTTGGAAGTGAATTTTTAAAGCATGATCAGTGGGTCAGTTGTAGACCAACTGTACCGCAGTGTCTATCATTTTCTAAACATTGGTCATAAACAGCAATATTAGCTTTCATAGTAATAGTCACAGTTGTTCACATCAGCATCAGTTCTTAGAAAGGTTTTCTCAATAAAATAGTAGTATGAACTATCGATTGAAACACAGTAGAACACATTTCTGGGTGATTTCAAGAAATTGTAAGATACCTTCCTTCTATTTAGAGTAGATTTTTCTCCCTCAGAATCTTCCTGCCAAAAGCAGGGAAATTCAAAGTAGTGATAGCTTTGGTGTTAGGGCTTAAGCACCAGCATACCAAGAATTTCTTGAATTCAGTGGTTTGTGTTATGTGGTATTTCACATTGATAAGTGGTATCACACCGTAGCTGCATAAGAGCATTAGGCAATTCCCAAACAAAACAAAAAGCACCCAAACCAATAAGCTGTTTAATATTATTAAACTTGATGTCTTCAAGTCTTTAACTGCTTGAAAATGTTAGTAATGGGTGACCTTTGCATCTCATTATTTTTGTGCATCCTTTATTCCATTTAATCTCATCAATAACTGTTTCTGTGTAATAGTGTTTGATTATATTCTTTATCATATACTGAACACTACACAAATATGATCCATATGACCAACATATATTTATTAAGAAATTGCCATGTCAAAAAAGACCCTAATACTGAGTTCTGTGGGAGACAGAAAGATAAAAGAGTTGATTTAACATGTATGAAGAATGAGAAAAAGAGAGTGAAAGTATGAATGAAGTGACTGCAAAGTTTTTAAATTAACCTAATAAAAAGACATAGCTAATGATATGTAATACTGATGTTTGCAAAGATGAATCAACAGATTTAAAATGTAAACTTAACATAAAATTAGCATTAAGACTTATTTGAAGAAGATCTCTATCTTATTTTAAAGTCAGATTTTAGGGAACTTGATATATTTTATATTGGGGGACTGAGTATACAGTAGCCATAAACAACAAACTGGAAAATTCTTAAAGAGATGGGAATACCAGACCGCCTTACCTACCTCCTAAGAAATGTGTATGCAGTTCCAAGAAGCAACAGTTAGAACTGGACATGGAACAACTGACTGGTTCCAAATCAGGAAAGGAATACATCAAGGCTGTATATTGTCACCCTGGTTATTTAACTTATATGCAGAGTACATCATGAGAAATGCTGGGCTGGAGGAAGCACAAGCTGGAATCAAGATTGCAGGGAGAAATATCAATAACATGACACCACATTTATGGCAGAATGTGAAGAAGAACTGAAGAGCCTCTTATGAAAGTGAAAGAAGAGAGTGAAAAGGCTGGCTTAAAATTCAATATTCAGAAAACTATGATGGCATCCAGTCCCATCACTTCATGGCCAATAGATGGGGAAACAATGGAAACAGTGAGAGACTTTGTTTTGGGGGGCTCCAAAATCACTGCAGATGGTGACTCCAGCCATGAAGTTAAAAGATGCTTGCTACTTAGAAGAAAAGCAATGATCAACCTAGACAGCATATTACAAAGCAGAGACAATACTTTGCTGACAAAGGTCCGTCTAGCCAAAGCTCTGGTTTTTCTAGTAGTCACGTATGGATGTGAGAGTTGGACTATAAAGAAAGCTGAGCACTGAAGACGCTTTTGAACTGTGTTTGTTGAAGAAGACTCTTGAGAGTCCCATGGACTGCAAGGAGATCCAACCAGTCCATCCTCAAGCAAATCAGTCCTGAATATTCGTTGGAAGAACTGATGCTGAAGCTGAAACTCCAATATTTTGGCCACTTGATGTGAAGAACTGATTCTTTGGAAAAGACCCTGATGCTGGCAAAGACTGAGGGCAAGAGGAGAAGGGGTTGACAGAGGATGAGATGGTTGGATGGCATCTCAGACACAATGGACATGAGTTTGAGTAAACTCTGGGAGTTGGTGATGGACAAGGAAGCCTGGCATGCTGCAATGCATAGGGTTGCAAAGAGTCAGACACGATTGAGTGACTAAACTTAACTAAACTGCAAATACCTTAAAAATCAATAAAGGAAGAAAGTAAATGAGTGATTCCCTCAGACTGAACAGGGAGGAAAGGGAGTAATGCTAATGGATACACATTTTTCTTGAGGGGGAAGAGAAATGACAATATTCTAAAACTAAATTATAGTGATAGTTGTACAACTCTAAATATACTGAAAGCTATTGAATTGTTTAAATTGATGGGATTTATGGTATTGTAAATTACATATCAAGGAAATTTTATGTTGGTAAAGCTGTTTTTTTTTTTTAAAAATGATTGTCAGGCACAGAAAGACTGTGTGTTTTCCATCTCTAACTTCAATTGGTTATTAAGGCAAAATTTTAGGCGTCACAAGGATAGAAAGTCAGATATGAGCATACCTAAGTGAGCTACCCAGTTCACTGTATAACAAAAGAACTCATCATTTGGAATAACAGGTTCTTAGAAATAGTAATATAGGGTGATATTTAGCAATTTTTTCCAGAGTTTTGTATGAATTCCTTTTTCTGATGTTCAGTTCAGTTCAGTTCAATCACTCAGTCATGTCCAACTCTTTGCGACCCCATGAACTGCACCACGCCAGGCCTCCCTGTCCATCACCAACTCCCGGAGTTTACCCAAACCCATGCCCATCGAGTCGGTGATGCCATCCAGCCATTTCATCCTCTGTCGTCCCCTTCTCCTCCTCCCCCAATCCCTCCCAGCATCAGGGTCTTTTCCAATGAGTCAGCTCTTCGCATGAGGTAGCCAAAGTATTGGAGTTTCAGCTTCGGCATCAGTCCTTCCAGTGAACACCCAGGACTTATCTCCTTCAGGATGGACTGGTTGGATCTCCTTGCAGTCCAAGGGAACTCTCAAGAGTCTTCTCCCACACCATAGTTCAAAAGCATCAGTTTTTCGGTGCTCAGCTTTCTTTATAGTCCAACTCTCACATCCATACATGGCCAATGGGAAAACCATAGCCTTGACCAGACAGACCTTGGTTGGCAAAGTAATGTCTCTGCTTTTTAATATGCTATCTAAGTTGGTCATAACTTTCCTTCCAAGGAGTAAGCGTCTTTTAATTTCATGGCTGCAGTCACCCATCTGCAGTGATTTTGGAGCCCAAAAAATAAAGTCTGACACTGTTTCCACTGTTTTCCCATCTATTTCCCATGAAGTGAAGGGACCAGATGCCATGATCTTAGTTTTCTGAATGTTAAACTTTAAGCCAACTTTTTCACTCTCCTCTTTCACTTTCATCAAGAGGCTTTTTAGTTCCTCTTCACTTTCTGCCATAAGGGTGGTGTCATCTGCATATCTGAGGTTATTGATATTTCTCCCGACAGTCTTGATTCCAGCTTGTGCTTCTTCCAGCCCAGCATTTCTCATGATGTTCTCTGCATATAAGTTAAATAAGCAGGGTGACAATATAGAGTCTTGACGTACTCCTTTTCCTATTTGGAACCAGTCTGTTGTTCCATGTCCAGTTCTAACTGATACTTCCTGATCTGCATACAGGTTTCTCAAGAGGCAGGTCAGGTGGTCTGGTATTCCCATCTCTTTCACAATTTTCCACAGTTTATTGTGATCCACACAGTCAAAGGCTTTTGCATAGTCAATAAAGCAGAAATAGATGTTTTTCTGGAACTCTCTTGTTTTTCAATGATCCAATGGATGTTGGCAATTTGATCTCTGGTTCTTCGGCCTTTTCTAAAACCAGGTTGAACATCTGGAAGTTCTCGGTTCATGTACTGTTGAAGTCTGGCTTGGAGAATTTTGAGCATTACTTTACTAGCGTGTGAGATGAGTGCAATTGTGCGGTAGTTTGAGCATTCTTTGGGATTGCCTTTCTTAGGGATTGGAATGAAAACTGACCTTTTCCAGTCCTGTGGCCACTGCTGAGTTTTCCAAATTTGCTGGCATATTGATCACAGCACTTTAACAGCATCTTCTTTCAGGATTTGAAATAGCTCAACTGGAATTCCATCTCATCCACTAGCTTTGTTCATAGTAATGCTTTCTAAGGCCCACCTTACTTCACATTCCAGGATGTCTGGCTCTAGGTGAGTGATCACACCATTGTGATTATCTGGGTCATAAAGATCTTTTTGTACAGTTCTTCTGTGTGTTCTTGCCACCTCTTCTTAATATCTTCTGCTTCTGTTAGGTCCATACCATTTCTGTCCTTTATCGAACCCATCTAGCGTGAAATGTTCCCTTGGTACCTCTAATTTAGGAAGTATTTAAAATACAATGGAATTATGTATGTCCTATAATTTGAGTTAGAATGAAAATATTTTTCTTCTTGTCATTGTAGAACGTCATGTTTTCTCAATTTCTGCAGATCTTGATGTTCTGGTATTAATGGACTAAGCTCATGGACTATGAAAATGTAATAAATATTAAATTTTTATGTTTCTGGAATTACAGAACAAGTCTTCTCAGCATTTTTAGCAGTTTTTTAAAGCACTGTGCCCCAGTGGCTAGGAGGAACGATTTTATAGCTGAGCTTTTTTTTTTTTTTTTTCTGTTGTGTCTTAAAAGTGGAATTGGGACATTTTTCATTTAATGTGATTTTAAATACTGAAGATTACACTCAGTGATGCGGTGATCACAGTGTGATCTTTTAGTGATTTCTTTTAGTACAGAATCTTTACCTTTACTATTAGACATCTGTCTCTACTTTTCCTACATGTTTTCCATCTCTATTTTCAGTAGAAAAGCTTTTCAGTTGTGTTTTTTGTTATGAAATGCATTATGTTGTCTGCGGAAAACACTGATACTTTTCAAAGTGCAAGGTTATTATTGTTTCAACTAATTGCCTTATTTGTTTGTAAAAGGGAAATTTTTATAAAAAGTGGAGAATAGCTGTAAATTGCTTTCTTGCGGTCTTTTCAAGTAGATATCACAATGTAACTCTCCACTTTTATAGCAAGGGGTAGAAACTATTACTGTGATAATCAACATATCACAGTTGCATTATCATGAAGATTTTTAATGTTACTTTCAAAATTCTGAGTTGTTGGGATGTTGGTCTTCTACTGTTGACACCAGAGAATATTATTTGGCTCTATATTTTTTCCTGTTAATATTTAAGTATTATTAGGAGATGGTCAATTTTCAAGCACATAGACACATTTTTAATGTTTGAGGTAGTAGTCCTCTTTTGTACATATTGATTTTCTTATTCCATTCTCCTAGTGTCCACTTGGCAAGAAGAGTGCTTCAGTTACAAAAGCAAAACTCGTTGGTTTTAAAAGACCTGGACCATCAAAAGAACCAAGTAACACAGCTTTCACAAGAGGTAAATAACCTAAACAAATGAAACACATATAAAGAATCACAGTGTTGATTATAATTCCTTTGTGTATTTTCTGAGCAGTTTCAAAATAAGCTGTTTGCTAGTACAAAATGATTTTTACAGTCTATGAAAACTAACTGAATAAAGCAACTTAAAGTGTATGGTAAAACCTAAGATCAAAAAAAGAGATTAAATACCCAGACTAAATATAAATGCAGGCTAGACAGACAAAGCTTTGATTTCTGAAAATATATACGGGGAATCAAGTTTAGCAAATTTTGGTGGTATTTTAAGTTTTAAACTAAAGCCTAATTTTTAAAATAAATTTGCTTTTTTACTTCCTCTTCTTAATATCTTCTGCTTCTGTTAGGTCCGTACCATTTCTGTCCTTTATCAAGCCTGTCTTTGCATGAAATGTTCCCTTGGTATCTCTAATTTTCTTGAAGAGATCTCTAGTCTTTCCCGTGCTATTGTTTTCCTCTATTTCTTTGCATTGATCACTGAGGAAGGCTTTCTTATCTCTCCTTGCTATTCTTTGGAACTCTGCATTCAAATGGGAATATCTTTCCTTTTCTCCTTTGCTTATTGCCAAATTCCGACTTAAATTGAAGAAAGCAGGGAAAACCACTAGACCATTCAGGTATGACCTAAATCAAATCTCTTATGACTATATAGTGGAAGTGAGAAATAGATTTAAGGGACTAGATCTGAAAGACAGAGTGCCTGATGAACTATGGACAGTGGTTCGTGACATTGTACAGGAGACAGGGATCAAGACCATCCCCATGGAAAAGAAATGCAAAAAAGCAAAACGACTGTCTGAGGAGGCCTTACAAATAGCTGTGAAAAGAAGAGAAGCAAAAGGCAAAGGAGAAAAGGCCTTCTATGTAGTATGCTTTTAATACTACAGCATTAGGAGGATCTTTATGCTCATATTTCAAGACAAGACAGACTTCATGTGACTGCAGTACCTAATTCATGGTTAATGTTCAGGGCCAGAAGCAGTGTTGTGCTGGCCACTGGTCACATTGGCCCTCACATTGGCAGGGGTTTGAGGGATGGCTCTGATGTGTAGCTTTTGCTTATGTTTCATGCATAAATATTCCTCCCGTGACTAACTTCAGGTCTCCAAAATAACATTACGGAGCACAAAGGAGAGAAAAGATGCTCAGTAGCACATATGATGCTACTAACCACACAGATACAACAGAAATGTAAACTAAAGAGCATAGATAATAGTAAAATTAAAATTGTTGAGTATTTGAATTTTTTTAATAAAGTTTGCTTTATTATGAATCTACATAATATTTAATAATAGTGTTGTTTAACAACCTCCTCACAAAATTAAGAAAGTGTTACCAGCCGTCTCTCACAAACCTACAAGCCCGCTTCACCACATCACCAGCTGGAACCATGGAAGGATATATAAATAAGAGAATTACTAAAGAAGCAAATGAAACTCTTTTTGTTAGTGTCTTCCAGATCCCTCATGTTTGTTTTAATTTCAGAATAACCTATCAAAAATATTTCTTGTAAAAGTACTGATTTATACATATTTCTTTATATTGCTTTTTAAAAAAAATCTTCCTGAGTACTTAATTGAAATAAAAATTTCTAAATGGGTTCACACTCCTATAAAATAGTAGGGAAGAAGTATAAGAAATTAAGTCAAGTACTCTTGTAATGAAGTATAATTCACTTTGTGTGAAGCAATTTTTTAAAACACTGTTGGCTTATATTAGAAAAAGATGTAAAAATATTGAAATATTTGTGATATGATATGATATAATGCCTGGAATTCATGTTCCATAAAAATGTGGGAGAGGAGCTCAATAGATAATCTCAAAATGTTGATAATGATTGAAGATTGGTGACAGGTACATATAGAGTCAGTATTCAGTTCTGTACTTTTGTGTGTTTGAAATTCTTTCATAAGACTTATAGAGAATCAGTAACCCTAAAAAGGTTTCTACTGGCTGTGATATATACTTTTTCCCTTGAAGTTGAAAAAAAGTATTAGAATTTGATATATTCCATGGATTTTACTTTTTCCTGCCATACAAAACTTTTCTTTAATTGAAAAAGAATTCCATAAACTAATTAGCTGAAAAGTGATAATATTAGATTGCTTCTATACCTATGGACTATTCATGATAGATGTTGAAAAAACAGGAAGGACAGTCTCTCAGGATATGTATTCTTTTGAGTAAGTTATATATGTTTAAACACATTGGAGTCTCTGAGAATTAATACAGAGATGAAAATCAACTAACTAATATTTAAAATTAACATTAATTTGTATGTTATTCAAATTATATCTGAGATTATGCATAAATGAATTGTCTAAATCAAAGTGCTAAAAAATATTCAAAATGAAAACAGATACTCCTTTTATAGCAGCTTTATTGAGTCATAACTGATGTAAACTAATCTGTGCAGGTTTAATCTGTACAATATAACTGACGTGAATAACCATGAAACCATCACCAGAACAAAGACAGTGAACAGATGTGTCGCTGCCAATGTTTCCTTGTGTCGCTTGGGAATCCCTGGCTGAGCCCTCCCCACCCCCATCCTTGTCCCTAAGGATGGGGGTGATTTGCGTTATATCACTGTAGATTAGTTTGCATTTCCTAGACTTTTATGTAAATTGAGTATATATGCATGAGCAACTGGGGAAGCCTTATGTATATAATATGCACACACTATTTTTTTTGTCTGTCTTCTTTCATTCTGCATAATTATTTCAAGATTTGTCCACAGTCCATTCCTTTTACATTGCTGAGGAACATTCCATTGTATGAATTTACCACAGTTGTTCCTCCATTCACTTCTTGATAGATACTTAGGTTATTTCTAGTTTTTACCTATTATCAATAAAGCTGATATGAACATCCATCTACAAGTCTTTATATAAACATATGTTTCTGTTTCTCCGGGGTAAATGCCTGGGAGTGGAATAGCTGGATTGTGTGGTAGGTGTCTAATGTTTTAAGAACCTGCCAAACTGTTTTCCAAATGTTCATACTATCTACTTTCTCCACTAACAGCATATGAAGGTTCTGGTTCCTCTGCATCTTTGCAATGATTTGATATGGTCAGTCTTTTTAAGTTTACCCCATTCTCATAGTGGTATTAATTTGCATTTTCACAATGATTCATCTTTGCTTTTTGTTTCTCTTACTGGGAGGTGTCTGTTCAGATTTTTTGCCCATTATATCAGATTGTTTTCTTATTAATGAATTTTGAGAATTATTTGTGTATTCTAGATACAAGTCTCTTATCAGCTATATGGTTTCCAGATATTTTCTCCCACTCCATGGCCTGTCTTTCCTTCTCTTAATGTTCATTTTCAAAGAGCAGTTTTTATCTTGTCCATTTTTTCAGTTCACTCTTCTTTAGACTGACTTTTGTATGTTGTATCTAAAATATCTTTGCCTAACTCATGGTTAGAGTTTTTGTCTATGTAGTCCTATAGATCTTTCATAGTTTAAATTTATGATCCATTTTTAATGCTTGTGTGGAAAGGACACAGAAGAGCCAAAAAGCTTTGAACCTGAACAGAATTGGAGGACCAGTACCATCTACTTTCAAGACATTATAAAGCTGCAGTAATGAAGATGATGTGGTAATGACATAAAGACAAAGATAACTGGAACAGAGAGACCAGGGACAGACTCACACATAGATTTTTAACTGATTTTCAACAAAATTTTTCTTTATTCCTTTGTGTAAATCCAAATTTCCATCTGGCATCATATTGCTTCTGGTTGATATACTTCTTTTAACAATATTTATAAAGTAGGTCCACTGGAGATAAATTCTTTTCACTTCTATACGTTACAAAATGTTATTTTACCTTTTTGTTGTTTGGGTTTTTTGGTCTTTTTTTTTTTTTTTTACATTTCTGACTGTCTGTTCTTAACAAGAGTAAAGACTGAAACATATTTCTCCATTATGCTACTACAGCCAAAAATAAACTGGAAGGGTTCACTGGGTAGCCTTTCCCTTCTCCAGGGGATCTTCCCGACTCAGGGATCAAACCCAGGTCTCCCACATTGCAGGCAGATTCTTTACCAACTGAACCACAAGGGAAGCCCAAGAATACTGAAGTGCATAGCCTTATCCCTTCTCCAGCGGATCTCCCCAGCCCAGGAATAGAACTGGGGTCTCCTGCATTGCAGGCAGATTCTTTACCAGCTGAGCTATCAGGGAAGCCCTTTTCTTTTTCTACTGGAGTAAAATTCACGTAACATAAAACTCACCATTTTAAATATTTTAAATTGTACAGTTCAATAGATTTTGTTATGTTTGTAATGTACAGTCATCACCACTATTTACTTCCAGAACATTCACATCACCTAGAGAGAAACATGAACGCCCTCAGCGCTCATTCCTCAGTCTCCCTCCCCTCCAGTCCCTGGAAACCTCTAATGTGCTTTCTGTGTCTATGGATTTGCCTGTTCTACATGCTTCATATAAATGGAATCGTGAAAATGTGCCTTTGTGTGTCTGACTTCTCTCAGAATAATCTTTTCAAGGTTCATATATTAATATGTTGCACTATCAGTACAATTATTATTGTACTGTAATCAGTACAAAAATTATTGATTTTTTATGGCTGAGTAATATTCCATTGTACAAATATTTCACATTTTGTTTATCTGTTCACCAGTGGTGGACATTTATCATTTCCATCATTTCATTGTTTGTTTGAACACATATTTTCAGTTATGAGTACCTAAGAGTGGAATTACTGGGTCACATGGTACTTCTGTTAACTTTTTGAGGAAGCATGGAACTGTTTTTCACAGCAACTGCACCATTTACATTCCCATCAGTAATGTTCAGGGTTTCAGTTTCTCACATTCTTGCCAATGCTTATTTTCTGTTTTCTGGGTTTTTCTAAATTCTAGCCATCTTAGTGGGTGTGAAATGGTGTCTCATTGTGATTTCAATTTGTATTAACCTTATAATTAATGATGCTAAGCATTATTTTGTGTGTTTATTGGCCATTAGTATATCTTTTTTGGAGAAATACAAGATATACCCATTTGAATGCAGAGTTCCAAAGAATAGCAAGCAAAGATAAGAAAGCCTTTCCCAGTATTCAGTGCACAAAAATAGAGGAAAACAATAGCATGGGAAAGACTAGAGATCTCTTCAAGAAAATTAGAGATACCAAGGGAACATTTCATGCAAAGATGGGCTCGATAAAGGACAGAAATTGTATGGACCTAACAGAAGCAGAAGATATTAAAAAGAGGTGGCAAAAATACACAGAAGAACTACACCAAAAAGATCTTTATGACCCAAATAACCACGATGGTGTTCACTCACCTAGAGTCAGACATCCTGGAATGTGAAGTAAAGTGGGCCTTAGAAAGCATCACTACAAACAAAGCTAGTGGAGGTGATGGAATTCCAGTTGAGCTATTTCAAATCCTAAAAGATGATGCTGTGAAAGTGCTGCACTCAATATGCCAGCAAATTTGGAAAACTCAGCAGTGGCCACAGGACTGGAAAAGGTCAGTTTTCATTCCAATCCCAAAAGAAAGGCAATGCCAAAGAATGTTCAAACTACCGCATAACTGCACTCATCTCACATGCTAGCAAAGTAATGCTCAAAATCCTCCAAGCCAGGCTTCAACAGTACGTGAACAGTGAATTTCCAGATGTTCAAGCTGGCTTTAGAAAAGGCAGGGGAATCTGAGATCAAATTGCCAACACAACATCCGCTGAATCATAGAAAAAGCAAGAGAGTTCCAGAAAAACCTCTGCTTCTGCTTCATTGACTATGCTAAAGCCTTTGATTGTGTGGATCACAACAAACTGGAAAATTCTGAGAGATGGGAATACCAGACCACCTGACCTGCCTCCTGAGAAATCTGTATGCAGGTCAAGAAACAATTCGAACTGGACATGAAACAACAGACTGTTTCCAAATAGGAAAAGGAGTACGTCAAGGCTGTATATTGTCACCCTGCTTATTTAACTTATATGCAGAGTACATCATGAGAAATGCTGGGCTGGAAGAAGCACAAGCTGGAATCAAGACTGCCGGGAGAAATATCAATAACCTCAGATATGCAGATGACACCACCCTTATGGCAGAAAGTGAAGAGGAACTAAAAAGCCTCTTGATGAAAGTGAAAGAGGAGAGTGAAAAGGTTGGCTTAAAACTCAACATTCAGAAAACTAAAATCATGGCATCTGGTCCCATCACTTCATGGCAAATAGATGGGGAAGCAGTGGAAACAGTGAGAGAATATTTTGGGGGGCTCCAAAATCACTGCAGATGGTGACTCCAGTTATGAAATTAAAAGACGCTTGCTCCTTGGAAGAAAAACTATGACCAACCTAGATAGCATATTAAAAAGCAGAGGCATTACTTTGCTGACAGAGGTCCATCTAGTCAAAGCTATGGTTTTTCCAGTAGTCCTGTATGGATGTCAGACTATAAAGAAAGTGAGCATCGAAGAATTGATGCTTTCAAACTGTGGTGTTGGAGAAGACTCTGGGAGAGTCCCTTGGACTGCAAGATCCAACCAGTCCATCCTACAGGAAATCAATCCTAAATATTCATTGGAAGGACTGATGCTGAAGCTGAATCTTCAATACTTTGGCCACCTGATGCAAAGAACTAACTCATTAGAAAAGACCCTGATGCTGGGAAAGATTGAAGGCAGGAGGAGAAGGATGAGATGGTTGGGTGGCATCACTGACTCGATGGACATGAGTTTGAGCAAGCTCCAGGAGTTGGTGATGGACAGGGAAGCCTAGTGTGCTACAGTCCATAGGGGTCAGAAAGAGTCGGACATGACTGAGCGACTGATCTGAAATGAGCTTTGGAGAAATGTCTACTGAAAGTCCTTGCCTATTTTTAAATTGAGTAGTTTGTCTTTTTGTTGTTGAGTCATAAATGCTCTTTATATATTTGGATATTAAATTCTTTTAGCTGTATGATTTACAAACATTTTCTCTCATTCTGTGGGTTGTCTTTTGCTTTCTTATTAGTTCCTTCAATCACAAAAGTTTTTAATTTTGATGAAGTTCAGGTTATCTGTCTTATGTTTCTAGTGCTTCACTTTCAGAAGTTTCATAGCTTGAATTTTTATTTATGCTTTTTCATTTTGCTTTTTAATTATTTTTAAATTTAGATTATATATATTGAAGATATACAACATGATATGTATAAACATAATGAAATGGTTACTACAGCTAAGCTAATAAATTTACAGACATGTCACGTTTTGTTTTTCCATTTATCCATTAATGGCCATTTGGGTCATTTCCAACTTTTGACTGTGAATGGTGCTGCTGTGAACTTTCAAGGACAAGCACTCTACGTTTAGCTATTTGAATTTTTTTTTTTTTTTAGTATACACCTAAGAGTAGAATTGCTGGGTTCATATTTGTTTTGTTTGTTTGTTTTTACTTTTGTTTTTGAAAGATATTTTCCCTAGGTGAGAATTCAAGGTTGACTTGTTTCCTCTCTCATTTTCAATACTTGAAAGATGTTGTTCCACCTTCTCCTAGTTTGTCTTGTTTTTGCCAAGAAATGCTCTGTCATCCTTATCATTGTTCCTGTCTAGGAAATACATCTTATTGTACTGGTTACTTTAAGGTTTTGCTTTCACTAGCTTTAGCCAATTTGACTATGATGTGACTTGCTGTTGTTCATGTTTCCTGTGCCTGGCTTTGTTCAGACTTCTTTTCTATGTAATGAGTGAGGGAATGAATAGTGTGTGAAAGTCACTCAGTTGTGTCCAACTCTTTGCGACTCCATGGACTATACAGTCCATGGAATTCTCCAGGCTAGAATACTGGAGTGGGTAGCCTTTCCCTTCTCTGGAGGATCTTCTCAACCCAGGGATCAAATCCAAGTTTCCCACATTACAGGCAGATTCTTTACCAGCTGAGCCACAGAGGAAGCTTTCTATGTAATTAAGATCATCAAACATTTGCAAATTTGATGATTTCTCTGTAATATGATCATCAAATTTGGAAATGTTTCATCCATTATTTTCCCAAATATTTTTTTCTATCCTTTTCTCTCTCTTCCCTTTGGAGACTCTATTGCACATATATTTGCCTGCTTGAGGTTGTCCTACAGTAGAACAAATGATGTTCTGTTCTTTCTTTTTTTTTTTTTTTTTTTTTTGCCTTTTCTTTTGAATAGTTTATCTTACTAAGTCTTCAAGTGCAGTAATATTTTCTTCTCTAATATGTAATCTGCTGTTAATCCAGTCCACTGTGTTTCATTTCACATATTTTAGTTTTCATTTGTAGAAGTTCAGTTTGGATCTTTTTTCTATCTTCCAGCTTTTTATTTAAGCTTTTTTTTTTCAAGATTTAATTTCTTGGGCATATGAAATACAGTTTAAATAATTACTGTATAAGATACCCTTATCTAGTAATTCTATTATTGTGTCATTTATTGATTGATTTATCTCATTACATATCATATTGTCCTGCTTCTCTGCATGCCTGCTAATTTTTTACTAGATGCCAGACATTGTGAATTTTATCTTACAACTGAATATATTGGAATTTCTTTAAGTTTCTGTAAGCTTTTTTCTCAGAAACATGATTATGTTTCTTGGAAAATGTTTGATTCTTTCAAATCTTGCTGTTAAGCTTTTATAAAAGCAAAGAAGGGTTCATCTTAAGGCTAATTTTTCCCCCACTGATGAGACCAAAGTCTTTTGAGTACAAAGTGTATGTGTGTGCTCAGTCATATCCGACTCTTTGCAACACCATGGACTGTATAGCCTGCCAGCCTCCTCTGTCCATGGGATTTTCCAGGCAAGAATACTAGAGTGGGTTGCTATTTCCTCCTACAGGGGATCTTCCTGACCCAGGGATTGAACCCACATCTCCTTCATTGGCAGGCAGACTCTTTAGCATTGCACCACATGGGAAGCCAGTTGAGTACTATACCCTATGTTTTATGAATCAGTAGAATCCTTGTTTTGGCTGTTGGGATAGTGGTGTCCCTGGCCTGTGTGATCCTCAGAGATTGTCCTTTATCTTTTCAGTGATTCTGTCTCAGTGTCTGGTAGGTCCTTTACACACGGGCACTGTTCAGTGCTCAAGTGAATATGCAGACTTTTGTGTTCATTCTCTACACAGCTCACTTTCATTCATTACTCTGCCAGGTGAACTGTAACCACCTTGAGTTCCTTTTCTCACAACAGCTCCTCAATTCAGGGAGTTTGGCAGACTCTGCCTTGGTTCGCCCTCCCTACACCTCCCTGTCCCTCTCTCTGTGCAGGAAAATGGGGCACTTGTAGGAGTGGGTTCACTTTGTTTCCTGTGTCTCGGGGATCCTTGACATCCTTCCCTGCTTGACGCCCAGTGTCTTCAGACCGATACTTCATTAGCTGGTGCAGGGCAAATGAGAAAAAGGTTAATTGGTTTCCTTTTTTGTGTGTATATATATGCCCACCTAACTCCCAAGAAACCACCAAGTTAGTTACGAGTGTTGATGTTATTAAACAGTAGAAAATCTAGGCTAAATTTTAAAGCATGCCATTTTACCACCCCCAAGAACTAGTCTTCATTCACCACCTTAAACCCTGATTCTTATGCTTTGTAGTCATTCAGCAAATATTTATCAAACACCCTCTTTATTCAACCACTGATGAACCAAAGGGGCACGTGGTCTTGCCTCTTAGTGTGCACAGCTTCCTTCCCTCAGGCCTTGTTTTCTGCTGTAAGCACTTACATATTTATCTGTTACAGCTAACTTAATTTTGGAAAACTGACTTTGAAAAGAACGTGCACAATCTCAAGTGACCAAATGGCAAGATTTAGTTGCCTGCATAGTTAGAATAAAGCAGATCTATATGTACTAACTATAAGAGACATTCATACAGTCTTGATAAATTTTTTTAAAGGAAGATTGCAGAATATTATATATTATGTTCCTCTATTTGTGTGTGTGTGTGTGTGTGTGTGTGTGTGTGTGTGTGTAAAGGGTGGGGTTGTATTTCTGTTAAAGCCTAGAGAAAAAGTTTAGAAGATAGACAACTGTCATTGCCAAAGACACACAAAAACCAGTATACATGCATTCTTGTTGTCGTTGTTCAGTTGCCAAGTTATGTCCGACTACAACCCCTTAAACTAACTACAGTATGCCAGGCTTCCCTGTCCTTCACCATGTCTCGGGGTTTGTTCAAACTCATGTCCACTGAGTCAGTGATGCCTTCCAACCATCTCATCCGCTGCCACACCCTTCTCCTCTTGCCCTGAGTCTTTCCCAGCACCAGGGTTTTTTCCAGTGAGTCAGTTCTTTGCATCAGGTGTCCAAAGTTTTGGAGCTTCAGCTTCAGCATCAGTCCTTCCAATGAATATTCAGGGTTGATTTCCTTTAGGATTGACTGGTTTGATCTCTTTGCTGTCCAAGGGACTCTCAAGAGTCTTCTCCAATGTCACAGTTCGAAAGCAGTGATTCAGCACTCAAACTTCTTTATGGTCCAACTCCCACATCCATACATAACTACTGGAAAAGCCATAGCTTTGAGTATACAGACCTTTGTTGAAAAAGTGATGTCTCTGCTTTTAAATACGCTGTCTAGGTTTGTCATAGTTTTTCCTCCAAGGAGCAAGCATCTTTTAATTTCATGACTGCAGTCACTGTCTGTAGTGATTTTCATTATGAATATAAAATAAACTTTATTTGGGTAAACTTAAAATCACAGAATTAACAGAGTGTATACCAACTTCTAAGCTCTCTTCCCACAGATAAGTGAGCTTAGACCTAGCATAGAAGGTCTGGATGCACCACAGATAGGCCTGTGATAGAGATCCCAAAACACTGTGCACATTTAAAGTGAAAGAGGATAATAGGAAGGGCTTTCCTTATGGTTCAGTGACTAAGACTCCCAATGCAGGGGTCCTGGGGTTCGATCCCTGGTAGGGGAACTAGATCCCATGTGCCACAACTAAGAGTTCACATGCTGCAACTAAAGACCCTACATGCTGCAGCTGAGACATGGTGCAGCCAAATTATAAATTAAAAAAAAAAAAAGGAGGGTAGGGAACATCTCAGTGACTGTGTCCCAGTGGAAGAGGGAGAGTTACTGCTCCTGTCAGCCTGTTCTAGTGGAAGAGGATGTGAACCTGCAGGAGTTTGTCTCTCTTACATCAAGCAGTGCTTACCACTGGGACTGGGAGTAGAAGTGAGAAACACCTAATTGTTATTGCGTGCATTTTTTAATTGTTTGGATTCATTTCAACTCATATAAGATTTTTTAAAGGCATAGATTTGGTGATCAATATATTTTCTAACTCATAATAGGTATGAAGAAAATGTTGACCCGTTAGATAGATCATTGACCTAACCCATCCACCAAACATAGGTAGCTTTAAAAAGATTGTAAAGATAAGTAGCAAAATCCTATCTTTTAAATGTATCTATAAACAAAGATTACATTCCAGCAGTATTGTTTATACCCAAAATTTCATTGCCTAGTGTGTACATACGTATACATGAAGACCCATACATACATGCTTCAGTATTCTTATGCTACATGCATGGAGACATTTGGAATGATGCACACCAAAAGCTGTCATTGATGTTGGTTCTTATCGTTGAAAAGCCACTGAGGCTCCAGAATGGATGGAAGAGAGTCTTTCAGTTAATATTCCCTCTCTGAGGTTTGAATTACTTACTGTGTGTATGTGATACCCGCTCTCTCTCTCTCTCCCCCTTTCTTCCTCACTGCCTCCATTTCTTTACCAAGAACAAGTATATTAAAGAAATATGGAAGTGTTAGAGAATATCAGAAAAGGGATTTGCTATAGGAAAAATTCAGAGCATCTACAAATGTAATGTGGGATTTTGAAACATTAATACTGAGAAAAGGAAATAGGAAGAGTGTCTAAAGTCTGCCCAGATAAGGAAAAATTATGTGGCAGAAGGAGTTTTTACTTGATGGAGTCTTTGTAATACTTGCCAGTATGTTTTAGTGTCTACCAGTGACCTTAGGAAGCATGATTTCCACAAACATAATAAATGTATGTATCTATATGAGAAGAACATTTGCCTCTGTCCTCTGAGTACCTGACTTGAGAAATTGGGAGGGTTGTTCCACCAGCATTCTGGTTGAGCCCAGGCTGTAGGAAGGAGTCTGTAGTACACACGACTCCTAGAGCCCCACCTCAGCATTTTAAAGGAGGAGATTCACATGCCAACCCCAGCCCTAAAACTACACAGTCAACCTTTCCCAGCATATTTCTAAGACTCCACTAATATGAAAGAAAAAAAAGAAGTTCCACTATTTTTTGTATCACTGAAGAGTCAAAGGGCTTCCCAGGTGGCTCAATGGTAAAGAATCTGCCTGCAATGCAGGAGAAATCAGTTCGATCCCTGGGTCAGGAATATCCCCCGGAGAGGATATGGCAACCCTTTCCAGTATTCTTGCCTGAAAACTTCCATGGACAGAGGAGCCTGGAGGACTGCAGGCCATGGGGTTGCAAACAGCCATGGGGGAGCAACTGAGCATGCTTGCCAAAAGTCAAAAGTAGATGATGCTGCCAGTTAAACTGTGATTCAGGGCTTTATTATCACTTCAATTTTTCTTCTAATTTTAGACATATATTCTTTTAGACTTTAGACAATGATTTTTATCATATATTACACAATTCTGTTTCTGCGCTTTTCTTCTAACACAAACTTTGTTTTAGTGGTGAATCACATTATCATCTTTCTGAAGACATTTTTATGGCAGTTAAAACTCAACCAATGAAGGATTAACCAGAACTCAATTGAAACTACAATGTAAACAACTAAGACCAGATTTGTTGATGTGCAAGCAGAGCCAATAGTGATTCTAAGATGTCTCTCAGTTTCATAGAAAAGATGAAAACTAATTTGATTTATTGAGTCCCTTTGCTTCCTAAGGTGTTTTCCTGAAAGTTTGTTGATACTTAAAATTCTTTCATAAAGACTAGTGCTTTTATTTCACCAGTAGAAATGCGGAGCTTAGAAAGTAAGCATTTGGGTGAAGTACTATGTTGCTTACAATTTTTTCACAGTTTTTAAAGGTTTATTCCATTTATAGTTAATAATATATTGGTTATATTCCCTGTATTTTACAGTATCTCCTCGTAGCTTATTTATTTTTTACGTACTAGTTTGTACCTGCTAATCCCTACTCTCCCTTTCCCTCTCCCTGATAGTAATCACTACTTTGTTCTCTGTGTCTATGAGTCTGTCTTCTTTTAGTTATATTCATTAGTTTGTTTTATTTTTTGGATTCCACATACAAGTGATGGCATATAGTATTTGTCTTCCTCTGACTTATTTCACTTAGCATCAATAGCCTCTAAATCCATTCATGTTGTTGCATGTGGCAAAATGTTCTTTTTATGGCTGAGTAGTATTCCATTGTATGTACCACTTCTTTTTTTCTCTCTCTCTCCTATTTTTTAATTGAAGGATAATTGCTTTACAATGTTATGTTGGCTTCTGCCATACATCAACATGAATCAGCCACAGGTATACATATGTCCTCTCAAATACAGTTTAATTCATCAGTCCATCAAAAGTCTTTCTTCCACCCAAAAGTCTCCTGTAGGCTGTAGATCATTCTTTCCTGTTTTAAAATGTCCATCTCCTCCCAGAAAATGTCCAGATTCTTTAGCATGGCCACTTCTTTAACATGGCCATAGAAGCCCGATTCAGTCCTAACCTATTTGTCATCCTTATCTTGTGTTATCTTTTTCTCCCCACGTCCTTGCTTACACCCACCTCCCCCACCAAATAACCTGTCCTTTGCTCCCACTGCACCCACTTTGTTACCCTTCACTTTGCAGTCTTCTCCATTTCCTTTTGTTTGTTCCATCACTGTTCTTCTTGCTAAGATGTGCATCTTACCTGTCTTGTTTTATGGCTTCAGCATGAAGTAGCCCTTTTTCACTAAGCCAGTTGTGTATGTGGAAATACATATAGTCGTACTTCAGACAGCACAGAAGGGGAATTCGGCAAATACCAAGTCCTCCCTACTCACTTCACCCCGTCTCTGAGCATCTCTCTACTGAGGGTCCTGCTTCAGTGGCACGGACTTAGTACAATCTCTTTATCTCTCGTCTGAATTATTTTAGTAACCATCTGCTTCACCGTCCTGTTTTCTTTAAGCCCTCCACCTTGTTGCCAGAGTGCTGTTTCTAAATATAAATGTTTTTCTTTCTTCCACAGACAGTCGTCTGTTTCCTAAGAATAATGATATATAAAAGTGTCCATTATCCAAGCTTTGCCTGCCTACCCACCCAGTTCCCTCTTACATTACACACACACACACACACACACACACACACACACACACACACACACACCCCATGCTCCCCCTGTACATAACTACTTATGCTTTACTTGTAATTCTCCAAGTCCTCCATGCTATTTTATGTCACCATGCCTTTGCACATTCTGGTCTCTGCCCAGCATACCCCTGTCTACATCACAGATACATGTCTTTCAAGATCAGTTTCAAGTATCACCTATTCTTTTAAGCCTCTTCTGAACCCCAAGTAAAGTGACTTATATATCCCCATCATGCCATATATACCTCTGTCTCTCTCTCTCTCTCTCTCTCATATATATACACCTATATATGTGCACACACCCACACATTCATATAATTAGTGACCTGGCTGTTTGTAAGCTATAATATATGTTTTTATTGGTCTGAGTATTTCCACCATTTAGTACAGTTCTTATTTCTAGTAGGTAGTAAATAGATATTTGTAGAAGGATTAGTTTCCAGTTTTGATGGGACAAAGTATGCTTTTTGTTATATACTGAACCAGAGCTAAGTATATATATCATCTCTACCCACCACCACCATGAAAAAAAATGCTCCAGTTGCATGGGATCAGTAGAATCATCAACCTTTATTAAAAACATTGTGGAGTTTTTTCTTTTGCCTTGTTTTGTTTTAGGGTGAAATGGCTATAAAACTAAGAGCTGAGTAATAAAAAGGTATAATAAAGGTTAGAACATCTTACATGTCTGTAGCATTTAAATCATATCTTGCTATATTCATTTGCCATTAGATTATGAAAACCATGGGCTTTCAGGTGGGACAGACTGACTTAATCTGTCTCTAGGCAAGTTATTTAAACCTCAATTTTTTGATGTGTAAGGTAGGAGTAATAATACTATATCCATGTTTGCCCTAGCACATTGACATATTAAATCACTCAGTAAATGCTGACAGTTTAGGTATTTGTTTATTTGGTTTTTACCCTTTATATCATTTATTTTTCTCCTGGCCATAGTATTGATGAAATAAATATTTTATTAATAAAGATAGCATGTTTTAAAAGAAATAGTAGTTCCATCATTGGAGTACATTATGCTTATTTTGCCTGTATGAAAATATTCAGAATGAACTATCTGAATGAATTTTAACAGAACATAATAAGATTTCTTAATGATAACATAAGTAATTTCTATGAAGAGATGCATGATACTAAAACTGCAAATCTAAAGAGTAGTAAGTTGCTCTTAATTGAAAAAGTATATTTAATTGCATACAGACATAGCATTTTAGGAGCAGTATGCAAAACTGCATACTTTAAAATTAATAAAAACTTCAGAATAACCAGAACTTTTATGTTTAGAGAACATGAATTACTGATAAAAATTCAACTAATTTGTTGAATCATTGTATAGAAAAGCAAGAGTTAAACAGTAATAATATATAATAAGATAATTAACAGCACCAATAACATAGTCTTTATTAGAAATTTTAAATAGATACTTTTATAAAATTAAAATTATTTTGTGAATAAATAATAATAATGGCTAGCAATATCAAAGAAGAATGAAAGAATCAGAAAAATCACTCAGATGCAAAGTCTGTCCAGTTCACTCAGGTTCCTGGTGAATATGGTATTTGTCTTAGTAACATACTGCAAACTGTAACATATGATCCCTCCACTCCTCAAATCTAAAAGATCTGATCTAAAAAGATCACTTTTCACCAAGTGATCAAACTCTCAGTCAACTGGCTCCAAAGTTGACCTGCAGCAGATTTGGGTTTGGACTTATTTGAATATAAACTTGATCCTTTTTAATTAAAGATATAACTACCACATGGACAAATAACTTTTATCTTTTTTTGAACGTGACCTATAGTAAGAAGTGCATCTTAATATCATCCCAGTATGTACATATGTATGTATTCTGCTTGTGTGTATTCTATAGGTGTGTGTGTGTGTGTGTGTATCTGAAATGATTTTCCCAACACAGTGAATACCCTTGCCACATTCTATTAGTTCCTATTCTGTTCTGTTTCTTTTTTCTTTTAATACTGTTTGCAACCACAGTGTGAAAAAACTCATCTGGACGGGCATGTAACACATTTTTCCTCCTTAAGTCAGCCTTCTCGAGAAATCAGTTTAGGGGTTAAAAAGAGAGGAAAGGTGGAGAAGTAAAAATGAGTAAAGAATGTTAGAGAAATAGGGAGTCATCTGGTGTGACTATAATATAAAAGTTTGTAAGCTTCCCAGTTGTATGTATCTATTATCTTCAGGAGGAATGCTAACCTAATCTATCATTTTGAATTAATAGTGTAATGGTGAAGCAGTTGTTATACTTTTCTGTATTTGTGTTCTTTTTCAATCAGCTTTTTCAATTTTTTCAGCATTGCCCCTTGAACAGTCTTGAACAGATTCACTGTGGTTTCTTACATTTGTTGGAATTAGTACCATTTACAGATGTGAGTAATTTCAGTCTGTAACTTTTCCTCCAAATTATTTAGAATACGTATGTATGACTGTGAATCAGAGAACCCCGCATTATTTACCTTCTTTATCAAGCCTTTGTCTTCCCAAAAAGGCAGCCCTCTAATTCCAGGGTGATTCCTTTCTTAAAATAAATCTTGTTACAAACTTTATTGAGTTTTTCAAAGGCCTCATATTCATGTTTTAACATTTTTATCACTAAATTGCAGATATTATTCCTGACAAACTCCCAACAAATAGCAGGATTTTACATTATAGAAACTATGTTACTTCCCCCCCCCCCCAAAAATGTGTTTCCTTATGGCTCTTCACAACAGGAAGGACTATGTTAGAAAAATCTATAAAGGTAATTTTACTATAAAATGTTTGAATCTATCCCATGCCTTTCAACCAAGCATAAGAAATAAAGTATTTTAGTAAATGACCTTGTCAAGTGTTAGATAGTATTGATATGAAATTGTCTGCCAGCAAATATGTATTGAACGCCAACTGTGTGCTGGGTATTATTCTAAGCCCTGGGACTAATCAGTGGAGAAGACAGACAAAAATTCCTGCCCTTGCCCTTTGGAGCTTTTGTTCTACTGAGCGGAGAAACAAGAATTTTTTGCAAGTAAAAGATATACTCAAGTTATATAATAGAAGTTAGAACTCAAGTTATATAATGGAAAGTAAAGCAGGAAAGAGGATAGTGACTATGACTGCCTATAGTTACAGCCAAATGGGCACACAGAAGACATAAAATGAGAGCCATGGTTCTCATGTATCTTCTGAAAGTGGCCAAAGCAGCAGGGAGACCATCACAGAGTCTAAGTCCCAGGTCATCAGGGGTGCCCAGGTAGAAGCAGTCAGATGTGTTTAGCATGGGAGAATGGCTGTGAAGCAGATTTCTTTGTGGTAAATTGGTCACATTTCTTCACTACTTGTATGTGTGCCTATGCATGCACGCTTCTAGGCCACATTCTTTATTTGGGGGAAAGTAAGGAAAAGGAATTCTTATCTGTCCACATTCTGGGCTGGTCTGACATTATGTTGCTTCCTTTTCGTTATTGAGAGCTAATAATGAATACTGGCAAAACACATGATACCAGAGCCAGACTCACTGGGTGCAGTCCTCATTTTTGGTAATTTACTAGCTGTATAAAGTTGGATCAGTTGTTTAACCCTTCTGTGTCTCACTGTCCTCATTTGTAAAATATAAAGTTCCAAGTAAACTGTTTAATTGAAATTTGATCAGAGTGGATTACTTTTGGTTTTTAAGACAGATTATGTTTTGTAACATTTAATACAGGGGGAAAAAAAACAAAAGCAAGGGAGAAGAAAAAATAACTTTTAAAGCAGAGACAGTCTGAAGAGACTACATAATATCATACTGTGTTTCCAAACGTATGACACTCTGGAAAAGGGGAATTTTATGAAGACAGTAAAAAGATCAGTGGTTGCCAGGGATTAGAAGGGATGAACAGACAGAACTGCAGGGGTTATTAGGGCAGTGAAACTATTCTTTATGATGTAAACAGTGGATACATGGGATTACAGTCAGTCCTCTATATCCACAGATTCCACATTCATGGATTGAATTCAACCAACTGTGGATCAAAAATACTTGGGAAAATAAAATCCAGAAAGTTCTGAAGAGCAGAACTTGAATTTGCTGACACTAGCAACTATTTCCATAATATAATTGCATATATAATTACATGGTATAATCATATTAGGTATTATAAGTAATCTAGATATATTTTCAAATATACAAGAGGATATGTGTAGGTTATGTGCAAGGACTATGCCATCATATTTTCTGTAGCAAACTTGAGCATCCTTGGACGTGAGCCTCCATGGGGGATCCTGGAGACAGTTCCCTATGGATTCCAAGGGACAAACGTGCATTTGTCAAAACCTGTAGAATACACATCACCAAGAGTGAACCCTTGGTGATTTAAGCTGTGGACTTTGAGTGATAATGATGTGTCAGTGTAGGTTCATTAATTGTAACAAATGGTGATGGCTGTGGGGTTGGGGGCAGGCAGAGAGTATCTGGGACTCTGTACTTTTGCTTAATCTTGCCGAACCTCAAACCGCTTTAACAAAAGTCTTTAAAAAGTAAAAAGGAAGAAAGAAAAGAAAACAAACATGAAAGAGAATGAAATCTGAGAACCACAGAGAAAAGACGGGAGAAGAGGAAAGGAAGGAGTGGGGAGGATGTCAGTGACTCACTTCCTGTGAAGGTATCCTGGCCACCTTTTGTCACTTGTGCGATTTGTCAGTCCTTAAGCTGTTTTTGTTGATAGCAGAAAAATACCCCCTCAAAAGTAATATTGTCTAGAGAAAAATGAACAGAACTTACTTTTTGGTAATGTTAAAGAATTTGGGAGAGAGAGAGATTTCTGTGTGTGTGCATTTCATGTTGGTGTGTCACCCCTTGTGAAGTTAGTGTTACATATTTTATGGATGCACAATATGTAGTGTAACTGGACATGCGGATAATTGTTGATGGGTGATAGTTTCATAAAGACTTAAAGTTGTTGGAACAGCAAGCAGTGTTCATGGGTGTTACATGCCAGAGTCAAAACAATACCAGAAATTGCCTTTAACATATATAAATTATTATTGTTGTCATTATCTTATTTTTTGAGGTTCCAGTGCAGAATTATATAGAAATTAACATTTTATTTTAGTACTGATAAACATATTTACCCTGCAAAGGGCTGATTCACTACATGAACAAAACATTAACTTTCATTGTAGCACATCTCTGTGTCTAAATTTGCCAAGGGCTTAAACCAAGATGTCTTTGTTATAGTTCATTCTGGAAAAAAATTCAATCACATGGATCCAGGACAATATACTAGAATTTGTTCTTTAATCCACCTTTTTAAAGGCTCACAATACCAGATCATATGAGTATGTGTATGAGTGTGTGTGTATGTGTGTGTGTGCGTGCACATGCCAAATGCCAGCCACCACTGAAGTAAGGAAAAGCAACGATTTATTTATAAATTATATCCTGTTTACATATCAAACAGGTATAGTAACTGTTTAAACTCTTTCCCTTACTAGTGTACTTTTATAAATTCATAAATGGCTATAATTTTTTCTTTCAAGAGCTATTACAAATCACATTGTAAATCCCTCCTCCCTATCAGCATTGTTGTACAAGTGAACCACATTAAAATGAATTTCTCAGGGGTAGCTTTGAGGGGGAAAGAAATTTAAAGCACTTGAACTTGAAAATTCCATTCTCTGACGCTAATCACCGGCTCTTCCAGCTCTCCCAGTTCTTCCCATCCTCCCAGTCTTTTCATTTCCACCACATCTGTGCTTTATTTGTACTCATAAACTCTTTGCATTTCCAATCTGTCAAACCCCTTGGCTCCACGTGGCCTCCTAACACAGCCTGGGACCTTATCGGTCATCTGAACACTACATTCACTGAGCACTCTCCGAGGCTTTGTTGCCAGATTCATCCATCATGCTTTCCTTGACATTCCCACCTTTAGCCTAATATCTTATAATCAGATAGTTACTCCATCAATATATAATGAAAAGGAGGAGAGGAGAGAAAATTCTTTGATACAGTGTTAATGTACTGAAAATTTCTTGTGGAAATGTGTTATTTTTTGCTGCTTACAAGTGTAACAAATTCATGTTGTTGCACATAAACAGGGTTTGCATACCTGTAGCCCAGTATTTTTATTTTTCTATATCTATATCCTGTTTCCCTTTATCTTTATTGAAGGCCACTTCCACTCCCGCAAACCATCCATTCCATCATATAGCTTTCCTTATTACGGTTAGATCATCTGAATTTATTTTCCTTGAGTCTTTTTCACCCAGGGATTTTTTAGTATCTTCACTTACTGTTTTCTTCTGTGATCTCTCTTCAAAAAAATGAGCTCTGTGTGTGTCCGTGTGTGTGTGTGTGTGTGTGTGTGTGTGTGCACTCAGGCACAATTTATGCGTGTTAATGTAAATAACTTTCAAAACTCAACCCCTCTCTCTCTTCTTCGCTCCTTCTGCTCTCTCTCAACCTTTCTTCAGCTTTGCCCTTCCTCAGTGATCACCAATGACTTCCTGATTGTCAGTATTTTCTTCTCAATCCCTTACTCTATCAGTGGCATGACATTATGGGTATTATAGACATTACTGAAATTCTATCCTCACTTTGCTTTGCAGCACCATTTTCCCTCATACAGCTCTTTAGTCTTCTGAACTGATATCTTCTTCTTCCAGACCTGAAATGTAGGTGTCCCTTTCGTGTTCTTACACCTCAGTAGTGATTCTCAAATTTTAGTTGAGCGTAAAAATCACCAAAGATTTTTGTTGAAAATGTAGGTTTCTAGATCCTACCCTCAACGATTATGATTAGGCAGGTCTAGAATGAGGCCCAGGAGTCTGCATTTTTAACAATTTGCATTCTTATGACTCTAATAAAAGTGATTCGGGGCCACAGTTTGAAAAAAATAATCCTCTGCAGCCCTATGTACTCCTGTGACCTCAGTCATCACTTCCAGGCTGATTATATCCAAATATTTTAACATCCTACTCATGAGTTTCTCCTTATTCTGTGGACCATATTTCTGGACCATACTCAGGACCACAGCAGGGCTGATAATCACACCTACTTTTAGTTATTAAAATAATAAAACGTTTGGAGAAAGGCTTGTAAGCAGCTGTTGCCCTCAGCCCACAAGTGTCATTCTACCACTACGGTCCTGTCTATCCTGGTGCCTCTCCTCAGATCTTCTGGACCTCCCCACTTTTCAGCAACAAAGAAGTAACACCTGGAACCACAGAGTTTCTCCAGGTTCCTGCCCCAGTGCAAAGGCTAGCATCCTAATTGGTTCAGTTGTATCCATTAAATATTAATGTTACCCCTGTTGTAGGTGATGATGTCATTAACTATATGGGGCACAGGAGAAGAAGGTAGTTTTAGTGGGGAGGATAATAAATTCAACAAATAAGATAGTTTATGTGCAGTACTCTTAAACCTACTGAAATAGTTGGATGAACTACTGTAATAAGTTCAAAAATCACAAGAGCTGTGCTTTCCACATTTGACTAATCATCTAAGGCCTAACCCTGAGAAATTTTGATGCATCAGAATTGGGGCAGGACCCAGAAATGAGTTTTGTGACGCTTCCTGCAGTGGTTCTGATGGTTAGGTGGATATGAGGACCACTGGTTTGGCCTGAGGACACAGAGAAGTAGAACCAAAGTATTGCCCCTGTTGGACCTCAGATAGGCATTTCCATTCCATGGCATGGTCAGAAAGACCAGGCAGCAGATGTGGGTTTTTCCGCACAGCTAATTACCACGGCCGGAAAGTATCACATGTATGTGTTTTATACACAGAAAGCAACTCAATGCTGCATTCCAGTCAACAGAATGCATTTCGTCCCTCGTAAGAAAGAGTTCCATTTCTAGGAGTTTCTTTGAAAATAAATTCCACAAGGAAATCAATCCCTGTTTAGGAAAAACATAACAAACTGTAGTCACCTTCTTATGTCTTTTAAATTTAAGAGAACATATATACTTATAATCAGTTGTTGCTTTTCTCTGAATCATATGTACAGTTTATTGAAACAAAAGAGAAATAACAATTCTATAAAATGTTGTATCATGAGTTTAGTCCTGAGTCATTCATTACGTACGTGATTCCTGAGTCACTAATTACTAAGGCTTTCCTATAAGGAAAAGATTACTAACAATAGGCAAAGTGAGTGATTGTGAAACTTTTTGAATATAAATGATTATAGTTACAAAAAGATTGTTTTAAAACTGTATTGGAGAAATTAAATTCTGTTGTTACATTAATTTCAAAAATAGATATTAACATCGACTTTCATTGAATTCCCTGAGGAATTAAATCTGGGGATTTAAAAACTTATAAAGAAGCATTCTTAAAATTTACAGCATTATAGAAGTTTTATTATTTAGAGAGAAAGAAGTTTGTTGGTTGCTTAGTACAGAAACATTTTGAAAGTAAGGTTTTCGGTCCTCACTTTTGTTTATAATACTGAAACCTAATATATGTAATTGCTGTAATGAGAAAAAACAAAGTGAAATAATTGAGGTTAATGACCACTGTTGCATTTTTTTCTGTAAATGCCCTTAGTTCTCCCATGTCCCACCCACCCCTCCTCCCCACCCCCAGCTATTCTGCACTTGGAAGCACAAAACAACTTGTCAGTTCAGTTTATTCAGTTAGGGTCAGTTCTGTGAAAACAAAGTCAAGGCAATTGTTTGATTTAATTGACTAGTGAAACTGGTTATACAGGTAAGTAGAAGTTAGTTTTATTTTTGTCCAGCTGCATGTTTGAATGTTCATAAAATAACTTAGCAGAATAATAAGATTCCAATGCCATTGTAATTGATTTTAAAGAATGATTACCAAAGCAAGGGGAAAGGGCTCTAAAACCCAAACTATAGAAAATATTCATGGTATTTTTTTTCTTTGTGGCTCTACTTACACTATAATGAATTGTGTCCAGAAAAAAAAGAGAAGTCTTCTTTTCTTTCACTATTCATATCCTGTTCTTTGAGGAATTTTTTTTCCTAGGTGATACTTAATATAACCTTAACAAAAATGTCCAGTATAATTTAGGTGAATCATTTACATAACTTTTATAAAGTGGACCTCAGACTGTATGCCGATGGCCTTTAAGAGTCAGCCAGCCATCTCTTGGCTTCACTTTCTTCCTTGCCCACCTGAAGCTCATGGTTGATCATTTTCACAATGAATGTTTCTGCCCTTGATTCTTTGTGCCTTCCTCTCTACCTTCCACTGTCCACACCCTGCTGTTCTCTACACCTTCAACTTTGAGGCTGCTAATCACTCATTATTTTTTTTTCCCTGTGAGAGGAGAACCAAAAAAAGTGCAGTGCTAAAATAAATGATATGTTTCCATCTTAATTTGAAAAAGAAAATGTGTAGATCTTGTAAATGTAGTTTATTTGAGAAGGAAATAGAAATCATTTCTTGTCCTAGAACAGCAGCAAATCTTCAGCCTCAGTTAAATCTGTTAGAATTTATAAAGGAAAGAGGAAAAAAAATTTCATATAAAAAGCTAGAATTTTATTGTCAAAGAACATCTAAGGTCATAAAGTAGGAATTTTATAATTTTTTTGTTCTGCATAATAAAATACTCCCTTCCTGACCCCCTCATCCTTATAATAATAGATATCCACCACTTTTATTCTAATTGTTCAATTTTTACATATCCAGCTTTATAATTCCTTTTTCAAGAACTTGTTATGTACCAAAGTAGTGGCCTCCTCATATTGACAGCGCTGTTTAGTCCTGTTCTAGCATACATTTTATATTTGCTTAGGAGAAGAAGAGTAAACACAAAGAAATAAAAAAAACTAAGGTTGGTTGATTACATAAATGATAAAATCCTTTAGAAAGAGCTTTGGTCTTATATATCAAGAACATAACATATTTGCACCTCTTTAATATTGGTGCTTCTGTTATGGAAAAAAAATTTTTTTAAGTATTAAGGAAAAATTTTATCTACAATATAAAATCATTTGTTTTAGCATTATTTATTACTAGTCAAAAATTGATGACAGCCTAAATGTTTGCTAGTATAAGCAATGCAATTAAGTTGTGACTCATTGGCTTACTAGACAGTTTTATAAGCATTAAAAATATAAATTAAGGTCCTCCCAACAGCCTGGAAGAGTGAGTATAATATAAGATAAAGTGAAAAAGGATGATATAAAATTGGACACAGTACACTAACTTTGAACAATCTGAAAAGGAACTAAAATATTTTATTTATAAAATAAAATACTTAGGAATGAATTTGATCAAAGGGGAGAGAGACATGTACACTAGAAACTACAAAACATTCCTGAAAGAAGTTAAGGAAAGCATCCCTGGCTAATACATAAGATGATTTAAGATTGTTTTTTGTGTGTTTGGTTGGTTGGCTTGGTTGTTTTTTCTTTTCATTTTTTAAATTGAAGTATTGCTGAATTACAACTTTGTATAAGTTTGAGATATAGAACATAGTTTTTTAAGATTATACTCCATCTACAGTTATTGTACAATATTGACTATATTCCCTGTGCTATGTAGTATATCCTTGTAGCTTTTTTTTTTTTTTTTTTCCTTTTTGGCCATGCTGCATGGCCTGTGAGATCTTAGTTCCCTGACCAGGGATTGAACTCGGGCCTTTGGCAATAAGAGTGCAGAGGCATGACCACTGGACTGCCAGGGAATTCCCACTTCTTTTATACATACTAGTTTGTACCTCCCCTACCCCCATCCTCCCCTACCCTCTCTTCCCTCTCCGCACAGATAAACCACTAGTTTGTTTTCTATGTCTGTGAGTCTGTTTCTTTTTTTGTTATATTTACTAGTTTGTTGTATTCTTTAGATTCCACAGATAAGTGATAACATTACAGTGTTTGTCTTTCTGTCTGACTTACTTCACTAATCATAATACCCTCTAAGTCCATCAATGTTGCTGCAAGTGGCAGAATTTCATTTTTTATGACTGAGTAATATTACATTTGTGTGTGGTGTGTGTAGTTATTGTTTAGTTGGTACCCCATGGACTGTAGCCTGTCAGGCTCTTCTGTCCATGAGAATTCCCAGGCAAGACTACTGGAATGGGATGCCATTTCCTACTCCAGGGGATCTTACCAACCCCAGAGATCAAGCCCATGTCTTCTGCATTGGCAGGTGGTTCTTTACCACTAAGCCACCTGGGAAGCCACCACATCTTGATCCATTCATCTGTTGATGGACTTCCTTTTATATCTTGGCTGTTTTAAGTAATTTCTGCTATGAGTATTGGGATGCATATATCTCCATCTTTTCCAAAGGAGAGGAGAACCAAAAAATATTGCAGTGCTAAAATAAATGATATGTTTAGAGGAGTGGGATTGCTGGATCATCTGATAACTCTATTTTTAGTTTTTAGAAGAACTGCCATACTGTTTTCCATAGTGTCTGCACCAATTTATATTCCCACCAGCAGTGTTCAAGGATTCTCTTTTCTCCACATCTTGCCAACATTTGTTATTTGTGGTCTTTTTGATGATGGCCATTCTGATAGGTGTCAGGTGATAACTTACTGTGATTTTGATTTACATTTCTCCAGTGACTGGTGATGTTGAGCATCTTTTCATCTACCTGTTAGCTATCTGTATGTAGAAGACTTAATATTGTTAAGATAACAGTACTACTCAAAATGACTTGACAGATTCAGAGCAGTCCCTATCAAAATCCCAAAGGTATGTTTTGCTGAAACAGAAAAGCCCATTTAAAAATGCATGTGGAATTTCAAGTGACCTCAAATAGCTAAAGCAGCCTTGAAAATGAAAAACAAAGATAGAAGGACTCATACTTTAGATTTTAAAACTTACTGTGAAGCTACAGTAATCAAAAGAGTGTTATGCTGGCATAAGGACAGATATACAAGACTGATGGAATAGAGTTGAGAGCCCAGAAGTAAATCTCACATATATGGTTTTTTAGTAAGGATGCCAGGACCACTCAATGGAGAAAATACAGTCCTTTCAACAAACGGTACTGGTAAAATTGGATATCTACATGTAAAAGATTGAAAGTGGACCCATGTCTTACACTGCATATAAAAATTAACTCAAAATGAATCAAATATGTTAAATTTCAAAAATAAAGGTATAAAACTAATAGAAGAAAACATAGGAGAAAATCTATGACCTTGGAATCGGCAGTGATTTCTTTAAAATGACACCAAAAGAATGAGCAACAACAACAACAAAATAAGTATGATTGGACATCATCAAAATTAAAAACTTTTGTGATCAAAGGTCAGTATCAAGATGGTGAAAAGACAACCTACAGAATAGGAGAAAATATTTGAAATTCATGTAGCTAATTAAGGATTTAATATCCAGAATATATAAAGAACTCATATGACTCAACAGCAAAAAAAAAAAAAGCCTAACTAAAATATGGGCAAAAGATGTGAATAGACGTTTCTCCAAAGAGGATATACAAATGGCCAGTACGTACATAAAATAACTGTGCTGGAGAGGATCTGGAGAAATTGGAACCAAGTGCATTGCTGGTAGGAATGTAAAATGATGCAGTCACTTTGAAAAACAGTTGGCAGTTCCTCAAAAAGTTAAATATAGAATTATCATATGACCTAGCAATTTCACTCTTCTCCTAGGTAGATAACCAAAGGAACTGAAAACGGGCTCAAACAGATATTTGTACACCATAACATTAGTCACAATAGCTAAAAAGTGGAAACAGTGCAAGCATCCACTGGCAGATGAATGAATAAACAAAATATGCTCTAAATATACTTTGGAATATTATTTGGCCATAAAAAGGAATATGGTACAACATAGGTAAACCTTGAATACATTAGAATAAAATGAATTAAACAGATGCAACATGACAAATATCATATGATTCCACTTATATGAGGTATCTAGAATGGGCAAATTCATATAGAAAGAATAGGATTTCTGGGAACTAGGGAGTTAAGGGGAGTGTTTTTACTTAATCTATACAGAGTTTCTGTTTGGGTTGATGAAAACGTGCTAGAAATAGATACTAGTGATGCTTACCTGTTGTGAATATACTTAATGCCATTGAATTGTACACTGTAAAATGCACAAAATCATAAATTTTATGTTTATATTTTAAACATGATTGTTTAAAATATATATGATTATTTCAGTTCAGTTCAGTCGCTCAGTCCTGTCAGACTCTTTGCGGCCCCATGAACCGCAGCATGCCAGGCCTCCCTGTCCATCACCAACTCCCGGAGTCCACCCAAACCCATGTCCGTTGAGTCGGAGATGCCATCCAGTCCTCTCATCCTCTGTCATCCCCTTCTCCTCCTGTCCTCAATCTTTCCCAGCACCAGGGTCTTTTCAACTCTTCGCATGAGGTGGCCAAAGTATTGGAGTTTCAGCTTCAGCATCAGTCCTTCCAATGAACACCCTGGACTGATCTCCTTTAGGATGGACTGGTTGGATCTCCTTGCAGTCCAAGGGACTCTCAACAGTCTTCTCCAACACCACAGTTCAAAAGCATCAATCTTTGGCACTCAGCTTTCTTCATAGTCCAACTCTCACATCCATACATGACCACTGGAAAAACTATAGCCTTGACTAGACGGACCTTTGTTGGCAGAGTAACGTCTCTGCTTTTTAATATGCTGTCTAGGTTGGTCATAACTTTCCTTCCAAGGAGTAAGCGTCTTTTAATTTCATGGCTGCAATCACCATCTGCAGTGATTTTGGAACCCAGAAAAATAAAGTCAGCCACTGTTTCCACTGTTTCCCCATCTATTTGCCATGAAGTGATGGGACTGGATGCCATGACCTTAGTTTTCTGAATGTTGAGCTTTAAGCCAACTTTTTCACTTTCGTCTGTCACCCTCATCAAGAGGCTCTTTAGTTCTTTTTCACTTTCTGCCATAATATAGTTATTTAGGTGCATAAATTATACATAGTGGTTTAGGTATGTAAGTAAAGATGAGAAGGAATATGAAAGCATGAAAAATTACTGAATTCTAAGTGATTGTGTTATTTGGGGGTTTCCGGGTGGCTCAGATGGTAAAGAACCTGCCCGAAATGCAGGAGACCCAGGTTCAATCCCTGGGTTGGGAAGATCCCCTGGAGAAGGGAATGACAACCCACTCTAGCATTCTTTCCTGGAGAATTCCATTGACAGAGGAACCTGGCAGGCTACAGTCAATGGAGTCGCAAAGAGTTGGACACGACTGAGTGACTAACACTTTCACTATATTATTTTGAGTAGAAATAAAGTTCAAATAAATGATTTTCATTGTAGCTAATGGATATTCATTAAAAGATAAATTTTATATCACATGTTGTCTCAGAAAAACAGTAAGAAAATTTATGTGACTCATGCCCTAAATAGGTAAGACTTAATATTTTATTTAAAACGTTTCTTTCCTATTTACATGGTCTTTATTTTTATTTTAAAGAATAGTATGTTGGTTAGTAATTTTTAAAACTTTCAAATTTACACAGGAAGAGCTTTTCAGAGTAATTCATCTAAAGGAGAGCTGGTGGTGTCTGTGCTAGAGCGTTTTGAGCAGTTTCAGTTTCTTATAAAATTGTCTAGATTTTAATGAAGTTTTTTTTTTTCTTCAGCTTGACAGGGCCAATTCTCTGTTAAACCAGACGCAACAACCTTACAGGTATCTCATTGAATCAGTGCGTCAGAGAGATTCTAAGATTGATTCCCTGAAGAAGTGTATTACCGAACTCGAAAAAGATGTCAGGTAACCATCTACAAATCTTGTATTTGAGTAATAAAATGTTATTATTTTTTATTTGGATAATAAAGGCATTGTGAGCATAATACTCCTGTAGTTGAGTTGAGGTTGGAAATTGGGAAGAAAAACTGTACATGGCGAAGGTGGTCTTAAATGTGATGTGTTAGATTTCTCTTAGAAAAGCTAAGTCACATCCCATTAAGGTATTCACAGGCCACCTGATAAATCAGAAGTCTTACCCTGAAAGGTAGCAACGCTCTGCTGATGGACAAAGCACTGCTCCCACCCCAGGGCGCACACAGCCAACCTATGCTGTCCTTGTTCCCGGGAATTCTTCAGTGGGGTGGGCCACCTGTGGGCTCAGAACGACTTTTTAAACAGATAAAATGGACACATTTACTTAGATTCCTGTTGACTTTGCCAAGGAATTTAGGCTTTTCTGCCTCTGACCTTTTACATGAAGTAAACCATAAATTACCTCAATGTAAATAAATTCCTTTCACGTCCTTAGTTGAAATTGTTTTCTTACATGACACCTTATCAAAAGACTTGCTTCACTGAATAATTATTCAGATTTTTTACCTCTTCATCTAATGAGATCATTTTAATCTTTTTAAATTACAGTAGAATAATGATATTATGTAAAGAAAGATGTTTTAACTCATGAATGCTTGGTTAGTTGGCTTAATTATCATTAGATTGTTTAATTATTTAGAATAAATAATTAGATAAATTATTAACCAGTTTATAAAAGTATAAGCAAAGAATTAGATGAGAAAGAAAATTCTTAAATTAAGTAATTAGAAAAGGTAGTTTATTTTAAAATATAATTATTGGAGAAGATAACTATTAAATTTAGGTTTCCTAAGATATGTAACCAAAAATATAAAACTACTGATAATTAACTCCATATAAGGACCACATGCTAACTGTTTGCACCACTGGAGCTCTCTGATAACTAACTCGAAAGTGTGAATGTTGTTTTTGATGAATCAGAATAATTACCTTTTCCTCTCTTTTCTACCCCACCAAAAACTTGGCTTAGAATTTTATTCTTGATCAT